>NW_027362767.1:270820934-273220934 GCF_046119375.1 Phyllobates terribilis
GCATTTATTTCTGAAAAAAATCAAATTTGGAGAAAAGATTGAAAATTTTGCAATTTTCAAAATTTTAATTTTCATGCCCTTAAATCAGAGATATATGTCACACAAAATAGTTAATAAATAACATTTCCCACATGTCTACTTTACATTAAAAAAAAAATTTGGGTTCCAAAATTGTGCTGGTTAGGAAGTTATAAGGGTTAAAAGTCAGACTAGCGATTTCTCATTTTTCCAACAAGATTTACAAAACCATTTTTTTAGGGACCACATCACATTTGAAGTGACTTTGAGGGGTCTTTATGACAGAAAAATAGCCTAAAGTGACACCATTCTAAAAACTGCACCCTTCAAGGTGCTCAAAACCACATTCAAGAACTTTATTAACCCTTCAGGTGCTTCACAGGAATTTTTGGAATGTGGAAGAAAAAAAATTAACATTTAACTTTCTTCACAAAAATGTTACTTTAGACCCAAATTTTTTTATTTTTGCAACGGTAACGGGAAAAAATTTAACCCAAAATTCGTTGTGCAATTTCTCCTGAGCACGCCGATACCCCATATGTGAGGGAAAACCACTGTTTTGGCACATGGCAGGGCTCGGAAGGGAAGGAGCACCATATGACTTTTTGAATGTAAAATTTGCTTGAATAATTAGCGGACACCATGTTGCATTTGGAGAGCCTGTGATGTGACTAAACAGTGGGAACCTCCCACAAGTGACACCATTTTGGAATGTAAAATTTGCTTGAATAATTAGCGGATGCCATATCGCATTTGGGGAGCCCCTGATGTCCCTAAACAGTGGAAACCGCCCACAACTGATCCCATTTTGGAAACTAGACCCCTCAAGGAACTGCTCTAGATGTGTGGTGAGCACCCTGAATCCCCAAGTGCTTCACAGAAGTTTATAAAGTAGCGCCATGAAAATTAAAAAATCAAACTTTTAGCTCCAAATTTTTTATTTTCACAAGGGTAAGAGCAGAAAATGGACCCCAAAAACTGTTGTGCAATTTCTTCTGAGTATGCAGATACCCCATATGTGGGGAAAAGAAACACTGTTTGGGCGCACGGTAGGGTTCAGAAGGGAAGGAGCACTGTGTGACTTTTTGAACGCAAAATTGGCTGGAATCAAGAGTGGACGCCATGTTGCGTTTGGAGAGGCCCTGATGCGCCTAAACAGTGGAAACCCCCCACAAGTGACCCAATTTTGGAAACTAGACCCCTCAAGGATTTTATCAAGTGATATAGTGAACATTTTGAACCCAGAGGTACCACACAAAATTTGATAACATTAGGTCATCATATTGAATATGTTGTTGTTAGTAGTGTTGAGCCACCCCCGTAGTGTTCGAGTTCGGTTCGGTCCGTCGAACACCCGTGTGTTCGCCGAACTGTTCGTCGAACACCTTCGAACACCGTTAAAACCAATGGCAGGCAAACAAAAACACATAGAAACACATAGAAAACACCTTCAAAGGTGTCCAAAAGCTGACAAACTGCTCAAAAGACACAACTAACACATGGAAAAGTGACAAGTACATATAGTCATGCGAAAAGAAAAGAGGTGGAGGAGTAAAAGGAGGGGGAGACACAGATATAGGCATGTCATGCCCTTCTAAAATCCAAAAAGTGAGAAGCCGACACGTTCAGTCCGCTCCTGCCCGTGCCACCTCCGCGTCGCCGGGTTTGTGCCAGAGCCGCGGTGAACCCTGACGGCCAGCCCCCCTCTCCCAATACTGGTGCCTGTCCGCTGGTGGGTCGAGCGAGCCCCCCTGTGGTGGAGGCAGCTCTAAGCTTTTTAATTTAAATTGTCTCTCTAATTTGAATGAATACACTTTAAATCCATTTACAAGGATCTATTGGAGGGCAAGTCTCATGCCAGCAGCCGCGTAATTCCAGCTCCAGTAGCGTCCACTAAAGCTGCTGCAGTTAAAAAGCTTTTATAAGGATCGAGCTCGGCTGTCCACCGCAAGGCATCCTACTGCCAGTCCCAGCCCCTATGCCTTGGGGTGCCTCCTGATGCTCTTCACTGAGTATCCCGTGGTCCCGAAGCATTTCCTTTGAAAAAATTAAGTGTCCAAACTACAGGTGGTGTAGCTTGCTTAACAGCCGGGATAATCCGCTGACTAGCAGACACTGCTACTAGGCACAAAGTATTTCCTGGGCTAGATGCAGTTAAAAATTTGTAATTAGATACTCTCGTTGGATGCTGAGAAAGCATTCCATAGAGTCTCCTGGCACGCCATATATGATTCTCTTAAAAAGCTTGGGGTAGGGGTCTAGGGGACCCTTTTATAGCCAAAATCATGGCCCTGTATCGCAATACGTCACCTAGGCTGAAGATAAATGGAACTGTAGCACCCTGAGGGCTCGGTTGCTACAGAGGTATTGCACCTCACCCAGAGGTGTGATATCTCACTCTCAGGTAAGGATGTAGTGTGGATCAGGACCCGACACCTGCATGCATTACACCACATTGCCGTGGGGCAGGGCGACCCGTGGGGGGAGGGAACACTGAGGAAGGGGAACCCTGTAGTGCAGGAGCAGGGAGGAAGCAGTTCCTGGGTGCATTGAGAAGGGAGTATAAAAGGTGGGCACCATCTTAGTTCAGTGCAGAGAAGTCTGAGCAGAAGTGGCAGGGAGCAGGGGCTCTGCATGAGCTCTGCTCCGGAGGCGGGCCTAGTAACAGAGGCCCAGGCCTGGAAGAGGGAGAAGGAAGGAAGAGGAGCGGAGAAGGCTCCAGGAACGAGGAACGAAGGGATCCCAGGGGTGCGGACGGGCGAGTCGCCACCGCACGCCCGAATCCACCTGCGTGGAGGGGTCAGGCCAAAGGGGGAGACCGGTCCCCGAAACTAGTGGAGGCAGGAAACGACCCTCAGCTAGAAACAGGAGGCTGTGACATTTTATGTGGCGCAGCCCCTCGCTACACCCGCTAGGAAGGCACCACATAGGGTCAGGGAAACTGGCGCCAAGTTTACCAAGAGGAGGCCCGAGGCAGCCGGACAGAAGGGTTGGTAAGAAAGGCCAGACAAAGGACACACAAAGGGGGTCCTGTGAAGCGCTCCAAAGTTATCTGGGAGTTGTCTGAGCCCCTCACCTGGTGAGCACAGTACGACGTGGGCAGCCGTTACCTGCAGACGTGGTCTGGATAATAAGAACTGTGAGTAAAGGCCCTGGACTGCATCACTGACTCCGTGTCGTTACTGCTGCTGCCCTGCACCATCACCCCCATCCTCCGCATACACTGCCCTGAGGCTATACTCCTCCCGTGGGGAGTTATGCTACGCTCTGCTGCACCCACAACACCAGCCTCAGTGGTCTGCCCTGGAGCGGCGGTTCACTCTGACCGCAATCCACGGGTGGCGTAGTCGGACATTTAAACATCAAAACCACATAAATAGTTCCGCCACTGGTTTGACCGCCCTGAGCCACGGAACCGGGTCGCCGCCACGGAGACTACAACCACCAGCATCCACCAAAAAGGGTCCGGCTCCGGGTGTCCCAAGGCCCAGGGGGTGCATCAGAACATTTTCATCACCTTTCACAATCACCAATGGGACAAGGCAGGGATGTTCTCTGTCCCCTCTCTTATACATCCTAGTGATGGAGCACCTGCTCTCATCAATTCGCCATAACCCCAATATTAGGTGGATTGAGGTGGGAGGCACCGAGTACAAGTGCTCTCTATTTGCTGATGATGTCCTAGTATATATCACTCAATCACATATATCCATTCATGCTGTTATGGCTGAAATAGATCACTTTGTTACATGGTCAAATTTTAAAATCAATGCAGCGAAGTCTGAGGCCCTCGATGTCTCCCTCCCCAAATCCATATAGGATTCCATCCAGTCCAACTTTCCCTTTGCCTGGCCCTCACAGGGTATCAAATACTTAGGAATTCCTATTCATAGAGACCTCTCCCATCTATGTTATCTTAATTTTGGGCCCTTTATTGAACAACTCCATACAGACCACGGTTGGCAAGTTAGAACTGTAAGATTCACTACGTGAACCACTGGTGTTTTGTGGAAAAGCACATGTACACTGTGGTCCAAATTATTATGCAAAAAGTGTTTAGGAGTGATAAGGGAAGAATTTGTTTGTTTGTCAGTTAAACTCATTGATGGTGATGTGTGTCAGGGCTCTTTATATCACTGTAAGCAATTGCAGACACCTGTGCTAATTAGTTTGGCAGGTGTGTCCAATGAAAGGCAAGACTACTTAAGAAGGCTCTCTCACATTATTAAGCAGCCTACATTTTCTGCCAAAATGGGAAAGAAAAAGGATGTATCGGCTGCTGAGAAGCAACAAATTGTGGAGTGTTTAGGTCAAGGCATGACTACAATCAACATTGTGCGATGATCAGGATGAAGTGTCTTGGCAATCGTGTGCGTGCTGATAAGGGCAAATTGAGGACTCTTTCCTACAGGCAATTACGTCAGGTTGAAAGAGCAGCGGCAAAAAAGCCTTGTCATAGCAGCAGACAAGTTTTTGAAGCTGCTGGTGCCTCCAACGTCCCCCGAACAACAAGATGCAGGGTCCTTCAGAGGTTTGCAGCTGTGCATAAGCCATCCTGTCGACCTCCTCTATCCACTTCACACAAGCAGAAATGGCTCCAGTGGGCCAAACATTACATGAAGACTGATTTCAAAACTGTTTTGTTCACGGATGAGTGCCGTGCAGCGCTCGATGGTCCAGATGGATGGAGTGGAGGATGGCTGGTTGATGGACACCCCACGCAAACACGGCTACAGCGCCAACAAGGAGGAGGTGGAGTAATGTTTTGGGCTGGAATCATGGGGAGAGAGATTGTCGGCCCCTTTAGGATCCCTGAAGGCGCTAAAGATGAACTCCATAATGTATGTGGATTTTCTCAAACAGCACTTCCTGCCATGGTTCAAGAAGAAGAACCGTGTATTTCACAGCAAGATCATTTTTTTGCATGATAATGCACCATCTCATGCTGCACATAAAACATCTGCATCTCTGGCTGACATGCGCATAAAAGGGGACAAACTTATGGTGTGACCCCCATGCTCCCCTGACCTCTACCCCATTCAGAACCTTTGGAGCATCATTAAAAGGAGTGTCTATGATGGCGGGAGGCAGTTCACATCTAAGCAACAGCTCTGGGAGGGTATTCTGTCCTCATGCAAAACAATTGAAGCAGAAACCATCCAAAACCTGACAAATTCAATGGACGAGAGAGTTCAGAAGCTCCTTTCGAACAAGGGGTCCTATATGAAAATGTAACATCACCTAGAATAAAGTTTTGAGTTGAAAACTGTTTGATTTCAGTTTCTAACAACCTGCTAATGCTTATAATTTAAAAAATGACCATTTTTTTGGTCTTTATTAAAATGAAAAGGTTGATCGAAAAGTTTGGGGGATCTAAGAGTGTGGCAACCCAGTAGTCATGATTACTTCGAATTCTGACAATATGAGGGTCATGCTGCAGGTAGTGCAGCAAGAAGGCACTTATGTGTCTTGCGCATCTCGGAGCCCCAAAATTATTTTCCGGGCTAGATGCAGCTAAAAATTATTATTAATTTTAAATCTGGTGAAGCTTTAGTATAGATGGCCTAATAGGATCAGTGCTGCACACTGCTACAAAGCCCAAATTATTTTCCAGTCAAGATACAGATAAACATGATTAGTAATTTTAAATCTGGTGGAGCTTATTATAGATGGCCTAATAGAATCAGTGCTGCACACTGCTACAAAGCCCAAATTATTTTCCAGATAAACATGATTAGTAATTTGAAAGCTTAAAACGGTTGGTAGGGTGATTTTAACCAATCATCAAGCTTTTACTCTCCCCAGGATGACACAGGGGTAGAAAAGTCGTTTCGGATCCATGATTTGTTCATCTTTATGAACGTGAGTCTGTCTACATTATCAGTGGAGAGCCGCGTGCGCTTATCTGTCAGCACACCACCAGCAGCGCTGAACACACGTTCAGACAGAACGCTGGCTGCGGGGCATGACAAGATCTCCAAGGCGTAAGTGGCTAGCTCCGGCCATTTATCCAGATTGGAAGCCCAAAAAGAGCAAGGGTCCAGTGACACAGTCATGGCTTCAATGTTTACTTGGAGATACTCCTGTACCATCGTCTCTAGGCGTTGACTATGTGTCAGACTTCTTGTCTCCTGTGGCCTTGCAAAGGATGGGCTAAAAAAGTGGTGAAATGATTCCGCAAAATTGATGTTACCAGCAGATACTGTGGTTCTGTTACGGTTTGAGTGCTGAACACTTGACGGTCCCACGGTTGGCAAGTTGGAACTGTGAGATTCACTACGTGCACCACTGGTGTTTTGTGGAAAAGCACATGTAAGATTCTGCAACAGTCTCTGCTGATACTCCTGCATGCGTGCATCCCTTTCTATGGCAGGAATAATTTCTGCAAATTTACTTTTGTACCGGGGATCTAACAGTGTGGCAACCCAGTAGTCAGGATTATTTCTAATTCTCACAATTCGAGGGTCATGTTGCAGGTAGTGCAGCAAGAAGGCACTCATGTGTGTTGCGCATCCAGGAGCACCAAGTCCCTGTTGTGTTGGTGGCGAGGTAACAATCATGCTTCCTTCCTCTGTCCTCTCCCCCCAACCTCGCACAACAGAAATGTGATCAAGGTCTCCCTCATCTGATGAGTCTTCCATCAGTTCGTCCTCCACTTCTTCCTGGGCTCCTGCACCTTCCTCACTAGTTTGGCTGCTACCATGCGCCCTGGTAAAACCATCTCCCCCACCCTCACATGCCTGCCGCCTTGGTGCTGCCGACCGTCTGGACCTTGCAGATGTTAGCCCTTCCGCATACAACTCCTCCTCCTCTACTTCCTCCACCTCCTCTTGTGCCACCACCTGACTCCGAATTCTGTTTAACATGTGCTCCAGCATGTAAATCACCGGAATAGTCATGCTGATAATGGCATCGTCAGTACTAAACATCTTCGTCGCCATTTCAAAACTGTGCAGAAGGGTGCATAGGTCCCTGATCTGAGACCACTCCTCCAGCGTGATTTGCCCCAACTCTGGATCTCGTTGGCCCAGGCTATACGTCAGAACGTATTGCACCAGGGCTTGTCGGTGCTGCCACAGTCGCTGCAACATGTGCAGAGTTGAATTCCACCGGGTAGGCACATCGCATTTTAGCCGGTGAAGTGGCAGGCCCAACGACTTCTGTAGAGATGTAAGTCGCTGAGCTGCGGGATGCGAACGGCGGAAGTGAGCACACAGCGACCGTGCCCTCTGCAGAAGGCCATCTAGTCTGGGATAATGGGCTAAAAATTGCTGGACAACCAGGTTCAACACGTGAGCCATACAAGGCACGTGTGTGACATTGCCCCGGCGAAGGGACGCACCCAGGTTTGCAGCATTGTCACACACGGCCTTCCCTGGTTTCAGGTCCAGTGGAGACAACCATTCATGAAATTGGTTCTCCAGAGCTGACCACAACTCCTCAGCTGTGTGACTCACATTTCCCAGACATTTCAATGTAAAAACCGCCTGATGACGTTGAGCCCTACTGCCAGCATAGTAAGGAGGTGTGCAGGATCCCTTCTGCGCAGTTAGAAAGCTTGTGGCATGACCAGACAGGCTTTGGGTGCAGGTGGAAGACCGAGAGGAGGTTGAGGAGGCAGAAGCAGTGGAGGAACTTTGACATAAAGAGGATTGACGCACAACTCGTGGGGACGGCAAGACTTGGACAGCAGCCCCTTGTCCTGCTGTCACCATAGTTACCCAGTGCCCAGTCAGCGACATGTAACGCCCCTGTCCATGCCTACTCGTCCAAGTGTCTGTGGTGAAATGCACCCTGTCACACACAGAGTTTCTCAAAGAAGCGGTGATGTTGTGTGCGACATGCTGGTGGAGAGCAGGCACACCTTTCTTTGAGAAGTAGTGCCGACTGGGCATCTGGTACTGGGGCACTGCGACGGACATAAGGTCTCGAAAATCCTCTGTGTCCACCAGGCGGAAAGGCAGCATTTCTGTAGCCAAGAGCTTGCAGATGGTGAAATTCAACCTCTTAGCTTTCTCATGGCTAGGAGGAAATGGTCTTTTACTTGTCCACATCTGAGGGACCGAGGGCTGGCTATTGTGCTTAGACGGGGTTGATAAGGGTGTCCCCGGCAAACTGCCGGTCTGTGAGGAAGATGCAGGCGGACATGTTAGGTTGCCTTGATCCAAAGGTGGTGCTATCGATGTCGGACAGCGCTCAACACCAGCTGGTGTTACCACCTCCAAAGAAAATGATGACCTGCCAATCACGCTGGCTGTTGCGGGTAAAGAGGTGGCAGGTCTGCGCCCCAAAACAGGTGTGACTGCTGTCCCCCCAGTCACAGAGGATGAAGAGGCCGCGGATGCACAAGATATGGCAGACGGTGGTTGGCCCGGCCGGCTAGGCCGCATTGTAGCACACTGAGCTTCCCACTGCAACTTATGCTTCATGTCCATGTGCCGGTTCATGCATGAAGAACTCAAACTATGTATTTTTTGGCCTCTACTTAGCTTTTGCTGACAAATGTTACAGATAACACGAGTTGGGTCATCTTTATCGATCTGAAAAAATGCCCAGGCTATGCAAGGCTTAGCACCCATGCGACCTGAAGAGCCACCACGACTTGTGGTGAGAGGCAGAGTTGTGTTTGAGGATGCAGTTGTTGACGTGCTTCCAGTACTACGTCTCTGTCCAGGAAGGCGCAACCTGACCTCGTCGTCACTAGCATCTTCCTCCACCTCCTCTGCTGACCTCATCTCTTGGCTGACTGTGGGTTGACAGTAAGTGGGATCTCCAACCTCATCATCATCACCCTGTGCGTTATCACACCCGTCGTCCTCAGAGCCAACCTGTTCCTGCCCTGACAAAAAACTAAAGTTGTCGCTCCAATCAGGTATTTGAGTCTTATCATCGTCTTCCTCATTGTCTCCACCAACAGGAGTTACAGTTTGGGAATGAGGGTCTACATTATGGTCAGAACCTTCTGCGTCTGGTCCTGGATCCGACTCATAAAGATTCTGGGCATCAGTGCAGATCATTTCCTCGTCTGGATTCACAGAAGCGCTGGAGTCGACCTCTGATTCCCAGGCTATAGTATGAGTAAACAGCTCTGCAGACTCAACCATCTGTTCTACCTCATACTCAGACGGGCAGCTGGAGATTTGGGAGCTGTGAGGAAGCAAGTGTGATTGGGGTGACACCTTTGAGGACTGGAGTATTTGTGATGTTGAAGTTGATGTGGAGGAGAGCCCACTTAAAGGAGCACTTGATATCCGTTGAAGCACCTGCTGTTTTTGTGCCTCATCTGGAATTTGTAGCGATTGGCGTGGCCATAAGAAAGGGATCTTATCACATTGTCCGCTAAAAGAAGTAGACATTTTAGTTTGGCTGGAAGATGGTCTTTCTTCTGCAGATGTTACTGTTGCTTTAACACCTACCCCACGGACACAACCTTTTTTCCCCTTCCCAACACGCCTATTCCCCTTTCCACCAGCAGCAGGCCTTTTTCCACTCATTTCGGTGGTTAACTAATTCACAACTCTGGAGTTGTTTGCACAAAAAAAACAATGGATGGGAACCGAGCAGAGCTGAGTGGCCAAACTGTGGTATTAGGCCAAAACTATTGGCTGGGTTAGATGCTGAAAAAAATGATATTCAATTTGCAACCTGATGGAGGTCAGTATAGATGGACTAATACAACAAGTCCCACACACAGCTAGAAGCCCAATATTTTTTCAGAGGTAGATGCAGAAAAAAATATATTCAGTTTGCAACCTGATGGAGGTCAGTATAGATGGACTAATACAACAAGTCCCACACACAGCTAGAAGCCCAATATTTTTTCAGAGCTAGATGCAGAAAAAAATTATATTCAATTTGCAACCTGATGGAGGTCAGTATAGATGGACTAATAGAATGATACTATGCCCAAAAGATTTTACTTCACTAGGTGCAGTAAAAAAATTGGTATTCTATACACAGGTGGTATATCTTGCAACACAGGTAGGCTACTCCACTGACTAACACACTCTGCAATAGGCCAAAAAGGATTAGCTTTGCTAGATTCAGCCAAATGCTGTGAAAAAAACTTGCACAGCACTGGCACAGACCTGCCTGGCAAAAACTGATAGGAACTGATGTAACCTAGTCCTGAAAAGGACTCCAATTACAATTAGTCTTTACTCCCACAATCTATCTATTTAAGAGCACAGACCTGCCTGATAAAAGTCGTAGGAAATGCTGTAACCTAGTCCTTAAAAGGACTGCAATCACAACTATTCCCTACTCCCAAGCTATCTGTAGATTTGTGCGAAAATTGGCTTGAAATTAACAAGGTATAGCGCACACAGCAACAGCGGTGCCGTCTAACACGCAGCTGCAGCAGTGAGAAAATGGTGGCGACGGGGAAAATGGCTTGGTCTTATAGGGCAAGGACATGTGACATACACTGCCAATGACACATGCCCTTGCTTGTGTGAAAAAAAGCACTTCGCTCCGTGTGTGCGCTGCTGATAGGCTGACAGATTGCACCTCCCCACTGCAAATGCGGGAAAGAGAAAAAAAAAATGGAGATCTTCATTGTTCCTGCAGAGATCCATCCCTTGCCCCTCCCCCCACCCCGCTGTACACTCAAACTGCGTATTAACATTAATTTTCATCATTACTGAGAAAAAATCCAGTTATGATTTTGGTGCACGAACAGTTATCGAACATAACCTCGAACAGCCGAATTTTTCTCAAATTGTTCGTGTTCGCCGAACGGCTCGAACACCGCCCAAAACAGCTCGAATTTGAGATTGGCGAACAGTTCGAGTAGAACAACGCTCGTCTCTAGTTGTTAGTCTTGATCGTAAGTGCTCGCTACTTGAGTTTGCATTGGGCACTCAGGTATGCACCATGTACCGTGGGTTCTCGAGTGACATGCTCGCGTCCCCGCCCGCATGTTTCACGGTTGTTAGACACCCAAAAAAAAACATGCGGAGATTGCCTGTGCATGGTAGTCAATTCCCACGTGGATTTTTTGGCTGTACAACAGCCGCAAAACATATGGGGCGGAGACTCGAGAACCCGCGATACTCGGAGCATACCTGAGTGCCCGATGCAAACTCAAGTAGCGAGCACTTGCGCTTAACACTAGTCGTCATATCGACATAATTTTTTTTTCTTTACTTTTGAAAAAATCCCAACCCCAACACAATCCTAGCCCTAGCACAACCCTAACCCGAGAGTTTATTTTTTACACCGTTCCTCGTGCGGTATAAGTGATTAGACAACTTTATTCTTCGGGTCGGTGCGATTACAGGATACCAGATTCATAACGGGTTTTTATGTTTGCCAGCTGTCACACACTAAAAGACAATTTATTTTTTTTTGTAAAGACTAGTTTTTGCAATCATTTTTCCATATTTTGGCTGGCAGAGTCATGTGACGGCTTGTTTTTTGCGGGATGAGTTGACGTTTTTATTGGTGCCATTTTCGGGCACATGACATTTTTTGATCGCTTTCTATTCCGATTTTTGGGAGGCAGAATAAACAAAACCAACAATACAGGAATTTTTTTTTTTTATGCCGTTCCGTATGTGGTAAAATTGATGAGGCAGCGTTATTCTTCGGGTCAGTACGTTTACAGCGATACTACATTTATATTTTTTTTATGTTTTGGCGCTTTTACACAATAAAAACTTTTATAAAAAAAATTTTTTTGCATCGCTTTATTCTGAGCTATAACTTTTTTATTTTTCGGCTGATGGAGCAGTATGCTTTTTTGCAGGACAAGATGACGTTTTCAGCGGTTACATTTTTATTTACAATCATCTTTTTGATCGCATTTTATTCCATTTTTTGTTTGGCGGTATGATGATAAAGCATTGTTTTTTTGTTTTTTTTTACCGTGTTCACTTAACGTGTTAACTAGTGGGATAGTTTTATAGGTCAGGTTGTTCTGGACGCAGCGATACCAAATAGGTGTACTTTTATTGGTGCTTGTTTGTTTTGTAATAATAATATTTATTTATGGGTACAGAATATTTTACATTTTTTTGGATTATTTTTTCTTTTTTTTTTTTTTATATATCTTTACATTTTTTTATTTTTTTTTCCACTTTTCCACTTTGTCCCACTATGGGATTTTCATTTTTTTGCAGGCTGATCGCTTGCATAGCATAGGGATGCAGCAGCATCCTTATGCTATGCAGGATGTCAGCTCTGCACTGGCACAAGTTAGATAGATTGTTCACTGCGCAAGATCTATCTAACTTCATGATGCCTGGTGACCCGGCTGTCGTCATGACAACATCGGTCACCATGGCAACGATCGGGACCCCACGATATAGCGCGGGGTCTCCGATCCAAGGTAATAGGAACGCTCTTACCTTTGCCTGCCGTGGGAATGCTGGGATCGGCTTCTATTGCAGCATTTTGGGGGATAATGTGACGGGAGCGGTGCGGACCGCTCCTGGCACATAGTTCTGGGTGTCAGCTGTCAAAATCAGCTGACACCCAGTGGCAATTGAAGAAAACCGGAGAAAACACGAGTAGTATAGCAAAGAACAAAATATATTTATTTATAATTAATCAACATGATAATAAAGGGTTACACAAAAAAGATAGTGGTAAGGCAAGAGGATCTAAAAAGGCAGTGCCAGACACAGTGACCCATGGCAGTAAAACTGCGAGGCAGTCCCAGATAAAAGGGCATCATCAAGTGTACAAGCATCAGGACACACCAAATAACAGTACATAATAGCAATACATGATTACAATAAATAACCCTCAATAGGGCACAAGTCAAAAGAAGGACCATATAGCATACACAGGTCTCAAGAGGTAATGGCTATATATGGAAATAGTATAATGTCAAGAACAGAAGTGCTGACTGCTAGGCGCCCATAAGATGCATGGGAACACAGGAAAATGCCCAAAGAGATGGAGAGAATCACTCACCCAGATAAATGACACCGGGTGACGGAAAGCCCGCAGACTGCCAGAGGGATCACAGAGGGTGCCGGCAGGTGAAAGCGCGCCCCGACGCGCGTTTCGCTCTTCTTTTTCAAGAGGCGCTGTTTAGTGTACCTGACAGGACCTGAATATATACGCCCACCGCTGGTCACGTGATGGGTAGGGACGCGATTCATTGGTGTGGGACGGCGCGTGTCCTCGAAGCCGCGCCCCCCGCCGCACGCATCACAGCCACCAAAACCCGAGCGCGCGCCCGGGGGCGTGCCTAGGAAACGCCCCCAGGAGCGCGCCCGGGGCATGAGGCAGCCAGACACGGGCGCAGGAAAGCCCAGGATCAGGGGACACGCGCACCACCAATGGATAAGTGAGGATAACAAGGTGGAATATGCATAAAAGACAGAGAGCATGAAATACAAAAAACATCAAATAGGGTAGAATACTCACTGTCACAATACAGTAGATATAACAGATGACTGGGGCATCAATATACAAAGGATCCAAAAACAGTCACATGCGTGATTGAGAAAATTCCCAAAGTGGGTATAGATCACAGAGTATGTACATGGATACAATTCAACATAGAACCGCATTCCCCCAAAAAACAGGAAAGATGATAGTCATCAGAGGGCTCTTGAGAGATGCTCCAAGTTGTCAGCTGTAGGATATCTTGAGCAATAAATAAGACAAGGTCCATAAGGTGCACATAGTAAAGGGTTCATAGCCATAAGTCTAAAAGCATAAAAAAAGAAAAATAAGGAAAGCAGAATAAAAAAACAGGCTAAAAACTGAGGCACAAACTACAGATCGGAGAAGGTCAGCGCTGAGGGAGAGCATCACCAAGCAAAAGGGCCCAATCATAAAAATGAAGAAAAATTCAAATTTTCATTAAGGCCGCGCGGTACCAGGGTATCCAGGATGCTGATCCATCTGGCCTCTTTTTGTGCAAGGCACAATTTGTAATCACCCCCCCGAGAGCCCAGATGCACCACGTCAATCCCACGCACCATAAGACTGCGCGGGTCGCAGTCATGGGCTAGTTTGAAATGCCGTGGTAAGGTTCTGAGCTCTCGGGGGTCCGACACAGATCTAGCTGCGCTAATGTCCCGAACATGCTCCCGCACCCGAGTCCTCAGTTCCCTTGTAGTGAGACCTACGTAAATTTTATGACAACCACACGTGGCATAATAAACCACGTGTGTTGTACTACAGGAAATATATCTGAGGATTCGGTATGTCCGGGAGCCTTCTGAATTCATGAAAGAGGAACAGCGGAGCACATTAGCGCAAGCTACACAATGGCCACATGGATAGGATCCAACCCTGGGACCGCGCGACCCAAAATGATTAAGTACTGGTGGGACGTAATGACTGGAGGTGAGTAAATCACCAAGACTCCTGGCTCGTCTGGCAGTCATAAGTGGAGATTGTCCCACAACATCCCTCAGTGAAGGCTCCGCCCCAAGAACACTCCAATGTCGCGAGAGGACCCGCCTCATAGAGTCCCACTCATGATTATAAGTGGAAATGAAGCGGGTCCTCCCAGGATACTCAGTCGGTGGCGATCTCGGAGGGGGGTATAATAGACTGCTGCGGGGGGTGCTGCGGGCCCTACCATAGCCACGGCCGATACAACGGTTACTATAGCCTCTTTGTCTGAAGCGTTGTGTCAAGACTGCCGCCTGCTTATCAAAGCTGGCCTCAGTCGAGCAAATACGCCTGATCCTAAGGAATTGTCCGACCGGGACGGCCCTGATGGTAGAAGGGGTATGGCCCGAGGCCGCGTGTACCAAGGAGTTCACAGCCGTGGGCTTCCTGTAGACGTCAGTCTGAATGAGGGAGTGCGAGTCCACCATCAGAGTGACGTCCAGGAAGTCCAAACGTGTGAGGCTGTGGGTATACGTTAGTTTGATACCCCACTCATTGATGTTAAGCCGCCCCATGAAGTCATCAAGCTCCTCCGTCGACCCCCGCCAAAAGAATAAAATATCATCGATGTACCTGAGCCATGCCACGACCCGGTCAGCGCCCCGGACACCATCGTCCCCAAAAATAGCCCTCTCCCAAGCGCCAAGGAAGAGGTTTGCATACGATGGTGCACAGGCCGCCCCCATGGCCGTGCCACGACGCTGCAGGTACACTGTGTCTTTAAAAAGAAAATAATTATGGCAGAGGATAAAACGGAGGAGCTCTAAGATGAATTCCCGTGAGGGGCCGTCCAGGTCGGAACCTCCAAGAAAGAGCTCGACTGAGGTCAACCCAAGATTATGATCAATGCAGGTGTACAAACTCTCAACATCGGCCGTGACCATAATAGTGGCAATTGAGCCAGCACAGCCAGTGTGCGTGTGTGACCGCCTGTGCGTAATAGTACGTACCTGGTCCATAAGTACCAGGGCACAGGGACGTACTATTACTATGTCAGAAAGGGGTTAATCTTTTACAAGACCATTTACAGTGTCCTATGCTACAGAATTGTAATGTATCCGTAATAATCTGATGCCTCTCTGATGATATGTATGACATGCAATTTTTTTCTCACACCCATCAGATTTTGGAGTGAGATCACAGTATGCTGCAATTTTTTTTTCTCATGCTGAATACAGCTGAGAAAAATACTCAGATCTGCATTGTCTCATTGGATAACATTGGTGCGAGTGCAATGCAATGTTTTCTCTCATTGCACTCGCCGAGTTTATACGTAAGTGGGAATGAGGCCTAAGGCCTCCACAGTCCCCCAATAAAACAATGCCTCCAACACAGTATGATGCCCACACAGTGCATTTCCCAGAATACCTATCCACAAATCGATCCACACAAAACAGATAGAAACTGAAATCCATCAATACTTTATTGCTACATAATTTATATCAAAACAAGAAAGTTCAAACAAAGAGGAAAAAAATCCATAGACTGGACCAGATATTACATAGTATATTACATATACCAGATAATACAGTAATCAGGGTTATATCGTATACCGTGCAAACAATTGGGGCCACAATGGTTGTGCGCAACACAAGGAAGGCTGAGTACAGGTAGGGGAACAATAATAAATCCCATCACATGTAGCTGATGCCAAGAAGTCCCAGCAAAGGACAATACATGTACATAGATAAGTAACTCATCAAGAAAGCAGGAACATGGAACCCCGACTTTTAAGGCAACAAGTACAGAAAGACACATATTCCATATTGTTTCCATAAATAAATATATACGGGTGGAGTGAAATGAAAACCTTGGTGCCTCAACAGTGCCCACCCATACAGCCCCCAAAACAGGGTAATGCTTCCACATCCCCCCCCATAAAATGTGATGCTTCCACATCCCCCCATACAATGTGATGCTTCCACAACTCCTCCTCTTACAGAGTGATGCTTCCACAACCCCCCCATACAGTGTGATGCTTCCACAACCCCCCCATACAGTGTGATTCTTCCACATACTCCCCCATACAGTGTGATGCTTCCACATCCTCCCCCATACAATGTGATGCTTCCACATCCTCCCCCATACAGTGTGATGCTTTCACAGACCCCCTCAAACAGTGTAATGCTTTCACAACCCCCTCCACCATACAGTGTGATGCTTTCACAGACCCCCTCAAACAGTGTAATGCTTTCACAACCCCCCCCCCCCCATACAGTGTGATGCTTACACAACCCCCCCTCCCCCAAATCAGTATCATGTCTCCATAGTGGCCCTCACAAAGCAGCTCACCTGCCAGCATAACTTCTGAGAGACTGACTGTCCCCGTCATGTGACAAGAAGTCTCTACATGGATGGAATTGTGTAGCCGGGAGCAGACGGCTTCCTGCTCCACCATTGTGTTCACCTGGATCTGTGTCCTAAGGATACAAATACTGTTGGAGTTGGGACATTCTCCGAAATCTGCCAGGACAGTGTGACAGCTCCCCAAATTTGGGACAGTCACGCTAGATCCGGGATAGTTGGGAGGTATGTGTAAAAGGTTGGGTTGTCAGGTAGCATGTCCCTAGTAATGGTATTCACAGGCGGACAAGGAGTCTTGGGCTTTATAAAGCTTTTCCTAATTTCTTAGTTTGTATGGAGTTTTCGGTTGTGTCTCGTCCTCAGAAATCCCATATGACACAGCCGGCTGCCCTGTAAAGGCTGTGGTCTATAGCTCCTCAGTGTGTCCGCTAACCTGCAGATATAGTAATATTGGAGTCTCTGCACCGTGGCCTCAGGTGAGTGTGGTTTCTTTTTTAACCAATACTCGGGGGAGAGCAATAATGGGGAAGATGGGGGAGAGCAATGATGGGGGTGGTGGGAGACAACAATGATGGGGGTGGTGGGAGACAGCAATGATGGGGTGGTGTGGGAGATATATACACTGCTCAAAAAAATAAAGGGAACACTTAAACAACAGAATATAACTCCAAGTAAATCAAACTTCTGTGAAATCAAACTGTCCACTTAGGAAGCAACACTGATTGACAATCAATTTCACATGCTGTTGTGCAAATGGAATAGATAATAGATGGAAATTATTGGCAATTATCAAGACACTCAATAAAGGAGGGTTTCTGCAGGTGCGGACCACAGACCACATCTCAGTACCAATGCTTTCTGGCTGATGTTTTGGTCATTTTTGAATGTTGGTTGTGCTTTCACACTCGTGGTAGCATGAGACGGACTCTACAACCCACAGAAGTTGCTCAGGTAGTGCAGCTCATCCAGGATGGCACATCAATGCGAGCTGTGGCAAGAAGGTTTGCTGTGTCTGTCAGCGTAGTGTCCAGAGGCTGGAGGCGCTACCAGGATATAGGCCAGTACACCAGGAGACGTGGAGGGGGCCGTAGGAGGGCAACAACCAAGCAGCAAAACCGCTACCTCCGCCTTTGTGCAAGGAGGAACAGGAGGAGCACTGCCAGAGCCCTGCAAAATGACATCCAGCAGGCCACAAATGTTCATGTGTTTGCACAAACGGTTAGAAACCGACTCCATGAGGGTGGTATGAGGGCCCGACGTCCACAGATGGGGGTTGTGCTCACAGCCCAACACCGTGCAGGACGCTTGGCATTTGCCACAGAACACCACGATTGGCAAAGTTACCACTGGTGCCCTGTGCTCTTCACAGATGAAAGCAGGTTCACACTGAGCACATGTGACAGACGTGACAGAGTCTGGAGATGCCGTGGAGAGTGATCTGCTGCCTGCAACATCCTTCAGTATGACTGGTTTGGCAGTGGGTCAGTAATGGTGTGGGGTGGCATTTCTTTGGAGGGCCGCACAGCCCTCCATGTGCTCGCCAGAGATAGCCTGACTGCCATTAGGTACCGAGATGAGATCCTCAGACCCCTTGTCAGACCATATGCTGGTGCGGTTGGCCCTGGGTTCCTCCTAATGCAGGACAATGCCAGACCTCATGTGGCTGGAGTGTGTCAGCAGTTCCTGCAAGATGAAGGCATTGAAGCTATGGACTGGCCCGCCCGTTCCCCAGACCTGAATCCGATTGAGCACATCTGGGACATCATGTCTCGCTCCATCCACCAACGTCACGTTGCACCACAGACTGTCCAGGACTTGGCGGATGCTTTAGTCCAGGTCTGGGAGGAGATCCCACAGGAGATCATCCGCAACCTCATCAGGAGCATGCCCAGGCATTGTAGGGCGGTCATACAGGCACGTGGAGGCCACACACAATACTGAGACTCATTTTGACTTGTTTTAAGGACATTACATCAAAGTTGGATCAGCCTCTAGTGTGTTTTTCCACTTTAATTTTGGGGGTGACTCCAAATCCAGGCGTCCATTGGTTAATAAATTTGATTTCCATTGATGATTTTTGTGTGATTTTGTTGTCAGCACATTCAACTTTGTACAGAACAAAGTATTCAATGAGAATATTTCATTCATTCAGATCTAGGATGTGTTATTTGACTGTTCCCTTTATTTTTTTGAGCAGTGTATATATATATGTGTGGCTATATATACATCTGTAGCTTTGTCGCCATAAAATGAGGGGGACCCATACACATTTCTTGCACAGGGGCCCCAAGCTGTCAGTGTCCACCCCTGACCTGCAGTGTCCGCCCCACATGAGAAGCTTTATTAGTGGAGACGGATGTGAACTTGCTGGCGTGGATCTGGCTGGTGCAGGGGTTAACAAGTTCTGCTTTGCATTTGCAGAGAGATGTGAACACAGAATGGAGGATTTCACACTGTGCAGGAGATGTGAATCCCTCATTCCAGGACAGGTCCAATTAACAAATTAACAATCAGCGGGTGATGACAGAAAAGAGAATCACATCTCCAGTTCAGCACTGGCTGAGAAGACCCTCTCCGGGGAACTGTAACATGCCTGATTACCTGTGCATGCAGAAATATGGATGCCTCCAGGGGGGAGGGATAACGAGCTGCCAGGGGGTAGATATCATTATGTGGCTACAATACAGACGATTCAACATATTGTTACCCCTGATCAATGAGCTGAATATGACAGGCACTGGGCAGTATATGTGGACATTCAGGGCTTTGGGAAAGCTGGATGACCAGGATAATGCCTGTCACCATCAGATCCCTCCGCCCTGTCAGGTCCTTTATCAGCTTTGCACCTTCTTGTCCACCACTTCTGGAGATACATCTGTATTCGGAGAATCTCACGCCCTAAATTAGTTTTCAGCCTGGGTGATCGCAGTAATTAAGAACAATTCCAGGAGCCCAGCGATCATCTACAACTCTCCTTTCCGGGGATACCTTCTGGCCTCGTATAACTGGAGGAATGGAAAGAGTCACTTAGCAATTAGGGGAATTTTTGTGGACAAGGGCTGCTCCCCAAAATAGTCAGGATATGATTTTACCTGCCACTGATTGTGGGGGCGCTCCATACCACTACTCTCGGCCTCTGGTCCACACACTGCAGTAATTCTCAAATTTCCACAGTAACTCATTAAGGGACTAATTATCTCCATTATATTTACAGCGAAAAACTGCAGACAATGTGATAACCAGAGACAGAATTATACAGATCGGGATCAATCCCAGAAATGTGACGCCAAGTATTCCCTCTGTAACTGGACAATGACAAACCACAAGTCCCAGCAAACACGCCTGGCAGATTGGTGTATTCATGGCCTTAAGTTTCTGTGATTTGGTATTGTTGTATACAGGGGTATTGTTTCTATAAGGGTCAGTTCACAAGCAGCTTTTTTTATCCACCTTTTTCTGCATGAAAAACGTAGGCTATGGCCAGAAAACCACCGTTGTGCAAGTTTTTGGTGCAGTTTTTGGTGCTTAGCCATTTTGATCTCAAATGGGGAAAACTTTGACATTTTGACACTATAGGTCAAAAACCGCAGGGAAAAAAATGCAGCATGTGAATAAGACTGTAGAAAGTTCAGTTCTTTTTTTTCGGCACACAAGAAAACCATGCAGAAAAAAATGTATCAAAAATGCTAGGTGTGAACAAGCCATAAGGTCATATCAAAAGGGGCACACGAAGAACAGTAAGTGCCAGGACCCCACCCCATACAGTGCTGCATTAGAGACTCTCCCAGAGAGACACAAATCTGCCCTAAAAGATCAGGCGGCATGTGGAAGAACAGAAGAGCCCATATACAACTATTACTGAGGTATCGCCACTCTGTACAACCTGGTGGTTATATGAAACCATAATATAGCCGTGTGCATCAGCTACATGGCTACGTGTGCTCCTCCGCCAGATCCCCCTAGGAATTCTATAAGATCCATAAAGTGATGCCCCATGGTCTCATGCAACCACCACAATGTGACATGTATAGTAGTGCGGTTCTCATTAGGCCCCAAAGCTTCTGCACCCCCTGAAGACCCTTTCCCTCTCCTCGGACCACTCACACGTATATACAAGTGCTTCTCACTAAATTAGAATATCATCAAAAAGTTAATTTATTTCAGTTCTTCAATACAAAAAGAGTGAAACTCATATATTATATAGAGTCATTACAAACAGAGTGGTCTATTTCAAGTGTTATTTCTGTTCATGTTGATGATTATGGCTTACAGCCAATGAAAACACAAAAGTCATTATCTCAGTAAATTAGAATACTTTATAATAACAGCTTGAAAAATGTTTTTAAAATCCAAAATGTTGGCCTACTGAAATGTATTTTCAGTAAATGCCCTCAATACTTGGTCGGGCTCCTTTTGCATCAATTACTGCATCAATGCGGCAATGTGGCATGGAGGCGATCAGCCTGTGACGCTGCTGAGGTGTTATGGAAGCCCAGGTTGCTTTGATAGCAGCCTTTAGCTCGTCTGCATTGTTGGGTCTGGTGTCTCTCATCTTTCTTTTGACAATACCCCATAGATTTTCAATGGGGTTAAGGTCAGGCGAGTTTGCTGACCAATCAAGCACAGTGATACTGCTGTTTGTAAACCAGGTATTGGTACTTTTGGCAGTGTGGACAGGTGCCAAGTCCTGCTGGAGAATGACATTTCCATCTCCAAAAAGCTTGTCGGCAGAGGGAAGCATGAAGCGCTCTAAAATTTCCTGGTAGACGACTGTGCTGACTTTGGCCTTGATAAAACACAGTGGACCTACACCAGCAGATGACATGGCTCCCCAAACCATCACTGATTGTGGAAACTTCACACCAGACCTCAAGCAGCTTTGCATTTACTTACTGTCAAAGACTGCCTTCTGGACATTTGTCAAGTCAGCAGTCTTCCCCATGATTGTGGAGTCTACTGAAACAGACTAAGGGACCTTTTTAAACGCTTTGGAAGCCTTTGCAGTTGTTTTTTGTTAATTATTTTAATTTACTGAGATAATGACTTTTGTGTTTTCATTGGCTGTAAGCCATAATCATCAACATTAACAGAAATAAACACTTGAAATAGATCACTCTGTTTGTAATGACTCTATATAATATATGAGTTTCACTTTTTGTATTGAAGAACCAAAATAAATTAACTTTTGATGATATTCTAATTTAGTGAGAAGCACTTGTATCTGTATATGCCAAGTCCCATCCCAACCTTAGCTTCTGCTCGGCCAGGACCCTATGTAACCACCTGAGATGACGCGCTCATAATTCAGGAAATCAACATTATATCAGTGATGGGTCGGACTTTGTTCTGATTCTCTGTTCTCATGTAAAAGAACAAGACAATTACACGTCTGAGCATGCAATCAAATGTGACAGCGCCGGCGGAGGGAGGCAGGACAGGAACAAGCAGCGGGTAAGGAGCCACCTCACATTGAAAACATCCGGCTGGAGAAGGAGATTCTGGATGTCAGGAATGAGACATCGCTGCCCGCTGGGCCACAGCCAAGAACGCACGTAGAGGAGACTGAACTGGGAAACAATGGAGAGGAGAAATGGGGGTCGAACTCTCGTCTTACAGCTACAGAGCAGGTGCCATAATCAGAGCCCTTGCTTCACAACCAGTGGCATAACGCCAAAGGCAGCAGGCCACGCGGCTGCTATATGGTCAGTGAGCTGAGGGGCCTGGTGCCAGCGCAGGGCCTCCCCACCTCGCATGTTAAACTTCATCCTGAATGCCGGTACAGTTGAAAGTAATGATGAAAGAGGGAGCGTCAGCTGATGCTTTCTCAGCATCTTATGTGACACCCCAAGGGTCTGGTTGCCACAGTGATAGAGATATTACGTCTGAGAGCAGGTGGGAGGTCTCTTGGTCAGGAATCCTATGCATGCCACACCTCCTGCCCAGTCCTGGGAGGGGAAGAACTTCCCCTATATAAACCTAGGGCTGAGGCAGGGTTAGTGAGTAGAGAAGAAGTAGAGACAGAGAAAAGAAGCAAATATAGGAACAGAACATCAGGAGCCCTGTGGGAGCAGTGTTACAAGGAGTCAGGGGCTGGCAGCTGCAGAGCTCGCCCTGACTGAGAAGATTTCTTACCGGACCCGGAGTCCGAGGCTGTGGGGACTAATCTCTACCCAGCAGCAGAAACCGACCGGCAGGGGATTGCAGGTCCCCTGGCCCAGAAACCCGAAGGCACGGTCACATGCGTGGGACCAGCACCGCCATCGTGGAGCGGAAGCCATTAGAAGGCCCCGAGTCACCGGCCATACGGGTGAGCACCACACGGTACACTCAGGGACGTGGGCTACTTTTACCCGCCTCTAGCAAGGTAGCCAGAAGAGTACAGTTAGTTGGGAAGGCCTACAACTCCGCCTGGCCAGGGGAGATCCCATCTGCTCAAGGACTGACCAGGCCCCGATTGCTAGCAAGTACTCCGGGAGGGTCTATCTTTGTCACCAGTAAAGACCCTGAACTACACCGCATCGTTTCTGAGTGGTTCCTGCTACCCCCATCATCCACGTCGGCTGCCCTGAGGCCATACCCCTCCCGTTGGGGGTTATACCATCCACGCTGCACCATCCTTCCACCGGCCTCAGCGGTCTGCCCTGCAGCGGCAGCTCCATAGCTGCATTCAACGGGTGGCGTAGTCATCCACCATCTACTGCTAATAGACTGCCACTTAGTCTGACTCCCTGGGCACGGACCGGGTCATCGCCACGAGACTACTACCCCCATCTGATCCGGCTCCGGGTAGGCTCCCGCGTGCGCAACGCAGCGCGACTCAGGCCCAGGGGCGCGTCACCTTTTGGCGTAGTCGGCAGGATTTCGTGCCCGCAACCACCGGGTACTGCGTGCCTGAAAAAGAGACTTTTAAAACTTACCATCCGTGAAGATTCCCGCCGTCCGGCGCCATCTTCAGCCTTCTTCCCGCCATCCGTGAGGTTTTCCCGCCATCCGGCGCCATCTTCAGCCTTCTTCCCGCCATCCGTGGAGTTTTCTCGCCGTTGGCCGCCATCTTGGAGACGCCGCGCGGGAAGAAGAGGGGCGTGGACTCCGAAAGCGCGCGAGAACTGAAGCCCCGCCTCACGTCCGGACGTTGCGTAAAGTCCTGGAAGGAGCCCAGCAGACGCCGACGTCACAGGAGCGCGACGGAAGGTCCTCAACCCTGACGATCCACTGCGGAGCCGCGGCCTACGGAAGAGGATCATCGCAAGGTAGGCCACGGTCCACTAGGGGGGAGAAGGATGTCGGATACGGAGGAGAGCTTCACCGCTCCAACCCCCGCCAGCGCCACCGCTGTTGCGGTCATGCCTTTCACCATGCCCTATATCCCGGGGGCAGCCTGGCTACCCCAGTACTCAGGGGAGTCACATACCCTGCAGGACTTTAGAGAAAAACTGGATAGCCTCTTCCAGGTGTACCCCCTCACAGAAGAGCAAAAAGTAAGCATCCTGGTGGCCCAATTAACCGGGGCAGCCCAAAGGGAGGTAAAGTCCTGGCCACCTGGGGGGAGGACTGTCGCAGGGATACTAACCCGGCTGAGGGACACCTTTGATACCCGCACCTCAGCCGAGATCAAGCTCAGATTCTACGGGTGCAAACAGCGGGCACATGAGAGTATAAGGGACTATGCATTAAACCTACAAGAAGCCCTGAGAGCCATTAAGCAGACCGACCCTGACGGCGTGGGAGACGAGGACAGGCTGTTAACTGAACAATTTATAGAGGGTTTATATTGCAATGCCCACCGAACCCAGTTGCGGGCAATGGCCTTACAGGACCCTCATCTGGGATTTGCACAGTTCAAGGACAGAGCCATCCGGGTGCTCCGAGAACCGGCACCAGGTGGCGTTGTGACCCACAGACGCCCCACTACCACTTACCACCAGGAGGCAGCGCCCTTGTCGGCAGGGCCTGTGGGAGCTGATGCGCAGGCTTTGAACAATGACTCGGCTCCAGACCTGCACCATCAGGTCCAAGAGCTAGCTAAAAGCGTTGCTGCGCTAACCCGAACTGTGCAGTCTTTACAGGTTTCCACTCCAGGGAAGCTCCAGCTGGCATCCGGACCGGAGGACATCCCGTGGCGTCGACCAAGGAGGACCCCACCGGCCAGAGGAAGACCCAGCGACCGATACAACGAGGACGGACGACCCATCTGCCGCCGCTGTAATCAACCCGGACATATGGCAAGGTACTGTCCTTTAAACTGGCACAACCTAGGGTAGAGGGCCAACCCCTAGGAAAAAGATCATCAGGCCCATCGAACTGGCGCGACAAATATGTGGGAGGACGTCCAGTCTTGCCTGTGGTACTGGATGGCATTCCTATGAGTGCCCTACTGGACACCGGGTCACAGGTCACCACCATCCCGTACGTGCTCTTCAAGCAGTACTGGAATGACTCGGATATTACCCGCTACCCTGACGACGACTTGAGTATCATCGCCAGCAATGGTCAGCCCGTGCCACAGATCGGATTTAAAGAGGTGACCATTAAAATTGGTAGAGTTGAACTGGCAGCACAGGGACTGATCATTGTAGACATTGACAAACACGAGAGTCACCCAAAGATAACTCTAGGAACTAATGTAATTGAAAATTGTCTTGCAGAGGTGATTTTCCTTTTACAGCAGGTTGCCAAGAACGCCAGCTCCGGCGAGCAGCGAGTGCTCCAAAAAGAGATCCGGGCACTGATGCGACGGCAACAGGTGGAACTCTCCGGCGGTGAGATTGGTAGCGTGAGAATGTGTGACCCTTTCCCTATTGCCATGCCCCCAAAAAGTGAAATGATGATTTGGTGCCGGGCAGCTATTGGTCTGAGAGGTAGAGATTACCAGGCAATGGTAGAACCAGTTTACTCAGACAGTAGGCCCACCATCTTGACAGCACGGGGGGTGGTTAATGTACGCCATGGGAGGGTGCCCGTTCGCATAATCAATATCGGGAAGAGGGAAGTGTACCTGCCCCGGTATGCCACGCTAGCCAAATTATATACCATTAACCAAAATGCTATACAATCTGTGGAACCCTTGCCTCCATCTCACCCGGAGGAAGGTAACGGCTCTAAGAAAACAATGGAGGACTGGTGTCAGCAACTACATTTGGGTACTGACTCCACTCCCTCACACCAGAAACAGGGAGTCTATCGGGTGGTTCAAGAGTACGAGAGAGTGTTTAGTAAACACCCGTTAGACTTCGGGCGAGTCAAGGGGGTAGAACACCACATCCCCACGGGAGACCATCCTCCCATAAAAGAGAGGTATCGACCCGTACCCCCTGCACACTACCAACACGCCAAGGGGATGCTTAGAGACATGAAGGAGGCTGGGGTGATCAGGGATAGCTGTAGCCCCTGGGCAGCTCCACTAGTCTTAGTCAAAAAGAAAGACAACACCATGAGGATGTGTGTAGATTACCGGAAAATCAACCGTATCACACACAAGGATGCGTACCCCTTACCAAGGATAGAGGAGTCTTTGGCTGCTTTAAGATCTGCTAACTTCTTCTCTACCTTGGATCTCACTAGTGGGTACTGGCAGGTTCCTGTAGCAGAGGCGGACCGGGAGAAGACCGCATTCACCACCCCGATGGGACTTAGCGAATTTACCTGTATGCCGTTCGGACTCTGCAACGCACCAGGAACCTTCCAACGATTAATGGAGTGCTGTCTGGGCCACAGAAACTTCGAGACGGTCCTGTTGTACCTGGACGATGTCATCGTATATTCTAAGACTTATGAGGACCACCTGAAACACCTGGCGGAAGTGTTCGAAGCTCTGGCAAGCTACGGCCTAAAGGTGAAACCCTCCAAGTGTCACCTCCTGAAACCAAAGGTGCAGTACCTGGGACACGTGGTGAGCGCTGACGGAGTGGCTCCCGACCCTGATAAGATCACCGCAATTAAGGAATGGCCAAGTCCCTCCAGTGTAAAGGAAGTGCGGCAGTTCCTCGGGTTGGTAGGCTACTACCGCAGGTTCATCCCCGGTTTCACCAAAAAGGCAGCTCCTATGCAAGACCTCCTGATAGGCCAGTCCCGGAAGGCCAAGAACCAGAAGCCGCCCTTCAGATGGGAGAAGTTGGAAGAAGAGTCCTTCCGCCAGCTGAAGATGGCCCTCACGGGGGATGAAATCCTGGCGTACCCGGATTACAGCCAGCCCTTTATCCTCTACACCGACGCAAGTAACATCGGGCTAGGAGCCGTGCTGTCCCAGATCCAGCAGGGGAAAGAGCGAGTAATCGCTTACGCCAGCCGAAAACTGCGACCCACCGAAAGAAACCCTGAGAATTACAGCTCATTTAAGCTAGAGTTCCTGGCAGTGGTGTGGGCAGTCACCGAACGCTTTAAGCACTACCTCGCTTCTTCCCGGTTCGTCGTGTACACGGATAACAACCCGTTGACACACCTGGACACGGCAAGACTCGGTGCCCTAGAGCAGAGATGGATGGCCCGCCTGTCCAACTACGAGTTCACCATCAAATACCGGGCAGGACGCTCCAATACCAACGCGGACGCCCTGTCCAGGATGCCAAACCTACCGGACGTAGGAGAAGATCCAGAGGGACTGGAAGAAGTCGAACTCCCCGCGTTTCACCGTCATGGGACTATCCAGTATTCCCATCGGGTAAGGAGTAAGCAAGGCGCTACGCTTAACCCCTTACCTCACTACAACTGGGCGGAAACGCAGGACAGTGACCCTGGTGAAGGAGATGCTGACTCGGCCAGAGGCTCGCCTTGACCCAGACGCCCCGGAGGAAGCCAAGCAACTGTGGGCAGAAAAGAGTAGACTGTTCCTTTACAAGGGGAAGTTGTGCCGCAGAATGGTTAACTCCCGGACGCATGAACTAATCTGGCAAGTAGTGGTGCCACGAAGAGACGCAGCCATGGTGATGGAGGCATACCACGACGGGGCTGGACACTTCGGATGGAAGAAGCTGGAGTTCCTGCTGCGCGAGCGGTTCCACTGGGTAGGCATGAGGGGAACCATCGAGAGGTGGTGCAGAGACTGTGGCCCGTGCAACCTAAGAAGGAAGGACCGTGCCAGCCAGAAGACTCCCCTGCAGTCCATCGTCACCCGGCAGCCGTTGGAACTGGTAGCCTTGGATCATGTAAAACTGACCCCAAGCAGAAGTGGCTACGTCTACGCACTAACCATCGTGGATCACTACTCCCGGTTCTTGGTTGTCGTCCCCGTCAAGGACTTAACAGCTCGAACAGCAGCTAGAGCCTTCCAGCAGCATTTCTGCCGTCCACACGGGTACCCGGACCAAGTGTTGACAGACCAGGGACCTGCCTTTGAAGCGGAGGTCTTCCAAGAATTCTGCACTCTGTATGGCTGCCGGAAGATAAGGACGACACCCTATCATCCGCAAACTAATGGACTTTGTGAGAAAATGAACCAGGTGGTAATGGATCTTCTGAAAACGTTGCCCCTGGAAGAACGCGGTCTGTGGCCTGAGAAGCTGCCCGATCTGGTGGACCTATACAACCACATCCCGGTAGGTTCCACCAACTGTACCCCGGCTTACCTAATGAGGGCGAGACCTGGTAAGTTACCTGTTGACCTGGAAATGGGAGTCCTGACACCCGAGGACACTTCACCAGAAGCAGACTGGGACACAGAGAGGCAGCAGCAGTACCGGAGAGTACAGGAGAGCGTGGAGCGAAGAGAAAAGTTACAACCAGTATGCTCCCGCTGTTCCCCTGGTACCCGGAGAGCAGGTCTTGAAGAGAAAAAGACGGCTCCACAAGTTGGACGACCAGTGGGAGAAGGACCCGTACACCGTACTGCCCTCAAGCCACGACAACCCAAAGGTCTGTACCATCAGTAAAGACGGAGGTGAAACCACAACCATTGTATCCCGGGATCACCTGAAGAAGTGTCCCGAACAGCTACGGAACCCTGAAGAGGAACAAGAAGACCCTCGACCCGTAGAGGAAAGGGAAGACATGGTTAGTACTGTGCTCGGAGACTTCCCTCGGTCTTGGACTCAAGTCAATGGCGCAGTTGTGGTACCCGTACTCACCTTCCTCCAACCAGCATCCCAAGCACCTACGGAGCGACAGGTAGAGCTGGAAGAGCAGCCGGTCCAGGAGGCAGAAGACTCCACACAAGCAGAACAGGAGGATCAACCCTCTGCTTATAGTGAGCCTGCCGTACCCCTAGTGAGCCAAGGAGCCGGTAGACAGCTGCCCAGTTTACCCTTGACAGCTCCTACACCCTGTAGTTCAGGGCTAGACAGTCAGCTCCGTAGGTCCACTAGGGCCACTAGAGGCCAGTTACCCGCACGTTGGAGGATTTGAAATGTATAAATTGTTTTATTTGTGGTTACCTGTTTCTTGTTGCTTGTGTATAATTATGTGTTTCTAGTTGTTTATAGGAGTCTTTGGTGGATTTACCGGGAATCCTTTGTACATAGTTGGAGCGTAACCCAGGACGGACTAAAGACTGTTAAGGACTCGGGGTAGGACAGACCCCTACCTGGTTACGTCTCCCTGTTTTGGTGAAATGGACACCTTGCTTTCTTCAAAGACTGCACCCGGTTACGGACATGCCGTAACCATCTTTATGTGTTTTTCTTATTGTATTATAATTGTTATACCTTGTTATGTTTTTCCAAAAATATGTTTAGTCCCGGAGTACTAAATTTCACTAGGGGGGAATGTGACACCCCAGGGGTCTGGTTGCCACAGTGATAGAGATATTACGTCTGAGAGCAGGTGGGAGGTCTCTTGGTCAGGAATCCTATGCATGCCACACCTCCTGCCCAGTCCTGGGAGGGGAAGAACTTCCCCTATATAAACCTAGGGCTGAGGCAGGGTTAGTGAGTAGAGAAGAAGTAGAGACAGAGAAAAGAAGCAAATATAGGAACAGAACATCAGGAGCCCTGTGGGAGCAGTGTTACAAGGAGTCAGGGGCTGGCAGCTGCAGAGCTCGCCCTGACTGAGAAGATTTCTTACCGGACCCGGAGTCCGAGGCTGTGGGGACTAATCTCTACCCAGCAGCAGAAACCGACCGGCAGGGGATTGCAGGTCCCCTGGCCCAGAAACCCGAGGGCACGGTCACATGCGTGGGACCAGCACCGCCATCGTGGAGCGGAAGCCATTAGAAGGCCCCGAGTCACCGGCCATACGGGTGAGCACCACACGGTACACTCAGGGACGTGGGCTACTTTTACCCGCCTCTAGCAAGGTAGCCAGAAGAGTACAGTTAGTTGGGAAGGCCTACAACTCCGCCTGGCCAGGGGAGATCCCATCTGCTCAAGGACTGACCAGGCCCCGATTGCTAGCAAGTACTCCGGGAGGGTCTATCTTTGTCACCAGTAAAGACCCTGAACTACACCGCATCGTTTCTGAGTGGTTCCTGCTACCCCCATCATCCACGTCGGCTGCCCTGAGGCCATACCCCTCCCGTTGGGGGTTATACCATCCACGCTGCACCATCCTTCCACCGGCCTCAGCGGTCTGCCCTGCAGCGGCAGCTCCATAGCTGCATTCAATGGGTGGCGTAAGTCATCCACCATCTACTGCTAATAGACTGCCACTTAGTCTGACTCCCTGGGCACGGACCGGGTCATCGCCACGAGACTACTACCCCCATCTGATCCGGCTCCGGGTAGGCTCCCGCGTGCGCAACGCAGCGCGACTCAGGCCCAGGGGCGCGTCACTTACGTCTCAGCGCAGTGTATGCTATTATGTCACTACATGGCGCCGGCTGCACTGAGATATGCGGTGCTTCAGAACGCTCACTGCAGATACCGGAGCAGCAGGGGTAACGAGGAGGGGAGTATTGTATTTTTTTTAATTTTAGTGGCTATAATACTGTATGGAGGACTATGAGGAGTGCATAATACTGTATGCATGACTAGGGGGGTGCATTATACTATATGGAGGACTATGGGGTGCATTATATTATATTGAGGACTATGGGGAGTGCATTATACGGTATGGAGGACTATGGGGAGTGCATTATACGGTATGGAGGACTATGGGAGTGCATTATACCATTTGGAGGACTATATATATATATATATATATATATATATATATATATATACACACACAGGTCCCAGGCAGGAGATATAGTTGTCATGTTTCCTATCACGATTTTACCTTTCTATAGAGATGAAACATGGCATGGATAGAATCATGCCTCTGAGTGAATGCGTTATGTTCGTCCCTTCGCTACAATGCCGAAAATATATCTCCCATAAATATGGGATTGATGCAAACCCCAATATTCATCACTGACCCCTGGCTCCAGAGAGTCTGCGATAATTCCTTTGAACAGAGGAAGCTCTTGCCTCTGGAACTGTACTTCTCCGCCTCTGAGTATACAAACCCTAGACTTAGTGGCTACCTCTTAACAGATCTCCTGTACTTCAATGGAGGTTGAAGTGTCAGCTCTTTCTCACTTCCCCAGTTATAATTAATCCCAAATGTTCAATGTGAGGGTGATATGTCCCCTCTCCAGAGATGTCTTTATGGATTTTACAATTTTTCTCTATGACAGAGGACTTTGGGGAGTGCATTATACCATATGGAGGACTATGGGGAGTCAATTATATTATATGGAGGTCTATGTGAGTGCATTATACTACATGGAGGACTCTGGGGATTGCATTATACTATGTTGAGGACTATGGGGTGTGTATTATACTATATGGAGGACTATGGGGAGTGCATTATACTATATGGAGGACTATGGTGAGTGCATTATACTATATGGAGGACTACGGGGCCCATTATGCTATATGGAGGGCTCTGTGGGGGCCATTATAATATTTGGAGGTCTATGTGAGGGCCATTATAATATTTGGAGGGCTATAAGGGAGTCTTTATACTTTATGGAGGGCTATGTGAGGGCTATTATACTGTATGCAAGCAATTATACAGTATGAAGGTTTGTGTGGGGTCCATCATACTGTGTGGAGGGCTGTGTGGGAACCATTACACTGTTTGCAGGGCTAGTGGGGGTAATTATACAGCGTTGTGAGGTGTAGGGCCATTATACTGTATGTAGGCCCATTATACAGCATGGAGAGCTGGGGTCACAGTTGGGGGATCATACTGTGTTGGTGTCACCATACTTTGCCCTGGGAGTTGAGGTGGGGTACAGTAGGGTCATCATAGTGTTTGTGTGGAGGAATACACTGTGGGGGTATCTTACAGTGTTTGGGGGGCACTTTTGTTGGCATCATATTTTATGGGTGCAACGAAAGGGGAATCTAGGGCTTCAATAGGAGGAAAAATACTACGTAAAGGCTGCAAAGTTGTGAGATATGCTTTTGTGGCCCCCTGAATATTAATTTTTTTGTTGTTGTTAAGAGGGGGGCGCAATTATAACCTCTGCTATAGGGCCCTATGATTTCTATGTACGCCCCTGTTCACAACCTTCTCCATCCTGCCCTCAACCACAGGCGTACACATCACAGATGCAGAAGAGCAGCCCCCTCCTTGCTATCAATACCCCATGCCCCCAAAATCACACTCTGACACTGTACAGCGGTGCTGGCGGTGAGCACGGTAATTCTCACTTCTAGGGTTGTCTATTTATGGCTTCTCCGTATGTAGAGCTGATCCCACACTCAATTATCACCTCTGTATGGAGGAAGAGGGATGGCACTTTTAGCCCAGAATCATTTCTACTGGAGATGTCCTCATACTTGTATATACAGAGCTTATCCTATCTGTATATAGTGACAGCCTCCAGTGCTTCTGTGTCCTACTGTCCTTGTTCTGTGAATCAGGCAGCTCAGGATGAATGGAGGCAGCTACAGACTGGGGACCGACAGAAGAGAACTGAATGGCCCATGGTGCCAGTAATGGGGTCCAGCTGCTGTAGGTAACAAAGGTGCCCGATTCCAAGAGGGGAGTTGGGACATTATCTTTATCTCAGACATGAACCTGGGTTCTGACATTTATTCAGGCTTCTCATCTCTGCTCATAAATCACAAGTACAAAATGAAATTACCAGAACATGAGGGCAGCAGTCTGGGGTCACTATCAGCGGACGGAAGGATGGGATATTACGGCTAACACTATTAGGGAGGCACTAATGACACGTATGCTATGGAGTCCCCACCCGTGCAACAGCTGATACATCCAGAATTGGGGCCACATCGCAATCTTATTATCGGGTCAGACACAAGTCCAAAATCACCCCAGATATCAATGCATTGGTCAGTGGACTCCTGACAACAGGTGGGTCCAGAAAACACCACTGCCTATACAGTCAACTCCTCCAGACCACCAGGGAGAAGGGTCATCCCTTACTGGGCTCAGTGTATATCAGCTGGTTGTCAAAGCCTCGGCATAGTGTAACACCAGCCCACCATGGACTGCACAGGGTACGCCAGCAGGTTATTCATCAGGAAATGACTACTGCCATCTTAGCTATGAGGACACCAAGAATGGCCTTCATCCAGCCACGTGCCAGGGCTTGGTTCTGTTACACCAGTGATGATGTGATCTCCAGGAGAGCGCCGCAGCCATCCAACCCGCACGTGTGCCAAGATTTCTGCCTGTCCCATCTGTTCCCTCGATTGCCCAATCAATGAGAGGGCAGTAAATGCAATTATAGTCATCAATGGTGTCACTGCCCTGCATGCAGATAATGTGCTCATGGCCAATTTTAGCTAAATGGCAGCCAGAAGGAATAAAAGTCCAGCAGGTACGAGTGGAGGCGAGTGATCCCAGAGGGAATATGAAGAGGATGCACAATGTAACATTATGTCCTTGTATAATGCACAATTCACATTAATGCCACCAAGCACCCAGAATCCTACCCAGCAGCCAGCAAAACTGAATCCAGCCATGACAGTGAGCCTTCATCTGTTCTCCTGGGGTAAGGTAAGAGAAGGCCACTGCCATCTGCCGAAGTGCATAGCAGAAATGTTCTCCACCACAACCTTGGATCCAGGTGACAATGGCAGCAGCTCCCTGCCAATACAATAAAGGTGGACTTCTCCGTACAGCTCCCGACTCCGCCATAACCATGTGCGCAGCCGAGAATAGAAAGAAACACAACCAGCAATGAAGGAAAAACTGACACACAAAGTATGTGAATAGAAACTAGCAAGGCCTTGTCCTTACAGCGCCACCACCAGGTTGGAACTGTGCACTGCTTAGGTCATGTGACAATTCACAAGCCAGACACGAATCGTGGCCACAGCCGTGTCCATCTCTGTGCCCAAGCTACGAGCCACGCAATTAGCAATGCCTCGTCCACAGAAGAGCCTGGTGCATGCTGCGATTTATTGCATGTGGCCCATTGCTGAGTATGCAAAGACAGATCTTCACCCTGATGGGAAACAAGTAGCTCTTTAACCACTGACAGCAAACAGAGATCTTTACTAGTAGAGATTGAAACAGGACAGCCAAGAAAATTGAAGAAAAGCAGCACTCACCAGTAGTGATGAGCGAGCATACTCGCAAGTACTCAGGACTCGCCCAAGCATCTCCGTACTCGAGATGCTCGGAGCTCAGTGAGTACTTGCGAGATGCTCGGGCGGATGCCCGGGTACCAGCCCTGCATGTTTGGCGCTCTTTAGGGATTGCCTGCCACTCACTGTAATGCCGCAGCCATGTTGGCTGTGGCATTACAGTGATTGGCTGGCCGCACAGCTATATCAGACCTGGCGCCGCTGTGCTCGTCAGTCTACTTCACAATCAGGCAGTGTAGGGAGAGCAGCTGCTGAGCTAGGGAGAGATTTGGTTGTGTATTAGGTAGTGTAGGGAGAAAACAAATACATTACACATATCCATCTCAACAAACAGTCCTTCTGAGGACTAATCCATCTGCAGAGATATCAGGCAGGCAGTGTATATAGCAGACTGCAGTGCATATAGCACAAGAGGCTCCATTCCAGTTGTGCCTTCTGCTGCTGTTAGACATTTCTAGACAAAGGCCCAGGTCTCAGGGGACAGGAATAATTTTTTCTGGATATTAATCCTCATTATTTGCTTAAAAAGCAATCCAGAGAACACCGTTTTTCTGCGCCATTTGCTTGTTGGCACAGCAGAATACAGCCAGGTCCTTTCCATATTACAGAGCTAAAAATCCAGCTATTTAAAACTGTGGTTTGTCCGTCACACGGATCATATATAATTGCACTGAAAATATTGCCATTTTTGGCCTCCATTCAAATTTTTTTTTCAGTGTGTCAACAAAGTTTTTGACACCGGTTTGCTGTTCAAAATAGTTACCTACAGGCCAGGTATTTAAAACTGTGGTTTGTCCATCACACGGATCACATATAATTGGGCAGAAAATAATTTTTTTTCAGTGTGTCAGCAAAGTTTTTGACACCGGTTTGCTGTTCAAAATAGTTACCTACAAGCCAGGTATTTAAAACTGTGGCTTCTCCATCACACGGATTACATATATGTTCACTCCAAATTCAGCCATTTGTAGTGAGCGTGGAAGATATTGTCCTCCATTTAAAATGGGCAAGGCGCATGGCAAGGGACGGGGAACTTGACGTGATGGTGCATGCCGAGACCGAGGCCGTGGGCAAGCTGAAATTGTGCCACAACAAACACCCACATCTTCTCGCCCGACCTTCCTGTCCCAATTCCTAGGGGACCGCAGCACACCACTATTGAACCCAGAGCAGTGTCAAAAGGTTGTTGGTTGGATAGAGAATAATGCTTCCAGTCACTTTGCCACGACTACCACCACCCTGTCTTCCACTCAGTCAAGTCTCAGTAGCCGTGAGTCTGGACTACATATTCCTCACCCTGATCCTCCTTCCTCCCCATGCCGAGTGCCCGGAGACAACTGATCCCACACTTGGACACTCCGAAGAGCTGTTCACTTTTCAATTTATAGATTAGGGCCTCCGGCCCGATCCACTTGAAGCGGGGCAAGAGGAGATCACATGTAGCGATGCCCAAATATTTGAGCAGCCACGGTCACACAAAGGTGACGGTGGGAAAGTGTCACAAGAGGTGGACGAGGATGAGACACAATTGTCAGAAAGTCAGGAGGAGGACCAGGGTACGGAAGTGGAAGACGAGGTGGTGGATGATATAGTAACTGACCCAACCTGGCAGGAGGACATGCAGAGCAAGGACAGCAGCACCCAGGGTGAGGGAGGCAGAGCACCCCAACAGGCAGGAAGAAGCAGTGTGGTGGCTGCAGACAGAAGGCAGGCAACCGTTCTGTTATGATCTGCAACAAGTACTAAGGAAAGAGGGGAAAGCTGTCCCTACAGTAGGACTAAGCTGAATCCCAACGATGTAGCGGGCTGACTGTTCCTAGCGAACAGACCCGCCTTAGTCCTGGGACAAAAATGGGACACCTCCTAAACAGAGAAGTTGTTGCAGAACACAAAAAGACAAACTGACAAAAGGGTACTAGAGGTCCCAGAAGGACCAAGCAAACTGACAGAGAAAGGCACCGAAGCACCTGGCTAGAGAAACAGTCAAACGCTGAAGTCCAGCACAGCCAAAAGGGCGGAGCTGGAATATAAAGGCAGATGGTCACGTGACCACAATACACAAGATGGAAAAAACAAACAGGAGGGTTCTAACACGTTCCCCGTAACACCAACACGAAGGAAGTTGCCAGTACAACTGTTAGGTCTTCCAGAGTCTGGTTGTTTTTTAAAGACTCTGCCGATAACCCCAAAAAGGCCATTTGCACCACCTGCCAGGCCAGCATCAGCAGGGGTGGCAAAACTAGCAGCCTAACCACTACCAGCATGATCAGGCACATGGCAGCAAAGCACCCGACTTTGTGGGCCGAACCCCAGGGTTCAGGAACAGTGTCTGCGGGTGGCACCACTGCTTCTTCCGCTGTTGTGCATGCAAGCCAATCTCCTGTCAATGGTGCATGCGCAGATGCCTCCTGCTCTGCACCTGTCGTTGCACACTCTCAAGCCAAGTAGCAGCATCAGGAAGCACGTCCTTGTCCCAGCGCAGTGTTCAGTTGTCCATACCCCAGTCCTTGGAATGGAAGCGCAAATACGCAGCCAATGGTCCACAGGCCAGAGCTCCTGCACCTCAGGCTCATCCTCCTCTTCAGCCTCCATCTCCGAAATGACCATATCAGTCACAAACTGGAAGCACTGCAGGACTGCCTCGGCCAAGCGGCAACAGTCTGTGCTGAAACTAATATGCTTAGGTGACAAACCGCACAATGCTGAAGAGTTGTGGACAGTTTTGAAAGAGCAGGCAGATCTGTGGCTCACACCGCTGAACCTATAGCCAGGCATGGTCGTGTGTGACAATGGCCGGAACCTGGTGGCGGCTCTGAGGCGAGGCGAGCTCACACACGTACCATGCCTGGCCCATGTGCTTAACATCGTGGTTCAGCGGTTTCTCAAATCCTACCCGGAGCTGCCGGATCTGCTTGTTAAAGTACACCGCCTGTGTGCCCATTTTAGAAAGTCACCTACAGCTTCCGCCGCCCTTGCCGTGTTTCAGCAGCGGTTGCAGCTTCCGACTCACAGACTGGTGTGATGTCCCCACGCGTTGGAACTCTATACTGCAGATGTTGGGAAGGATTTGTAAGCAGAAGAGGGCAGTTGTTGAGTACCAGCATCAACAAGGCAGTCGGTATTTAGTTCAGACTCCACACATAAGACCTTAAGAGTGGACATGGATGTCAGACATATGTACCATCCTCCAAAACTTTGAGGACCCCACCAAGATGGTGAGCGGCGATGACGCCATAATTAGCGTCACCATCCCGCTTCTCTGTCTTCAGAAACGCTCTCTGTTCACAATCAAAGAGGATGCATTGCAGGCGGAGCACAATGAGATGGAGCAAGGAACCATACAGGGTGATTACACACAGCCCAGCCTCATCTCATCCCAACGTGGATTGGGTGACAATGAGGAAGAGGAGGAGGAGGAGGAAGAACAGGAGCTAGTTTCATGCGCTATAAACGGCCCTACCTGCACAACTGTCATACCGTCTGTTCAGCATGGATGGCCTGAGGACAGAGAGGAGGAGGAGGAGGAGAGCATGGTCAGTTGTCCTCTTGGTCAGGACACGGAAATCTTACCTGTTAGCAGTCTGGCACGCATGGCTGAGTTTATGTTATGCTGCCTTTCCCATGACCCTCGCGTTCTCAAAATTTTGGGTGACAGTCATTACTGGTTGGTGAAACTTCTAGATCCACGCTACAAGGAGAACTTTATATCTCTTATTCCTGAGGCGGACAGGTCTACAAAAATGGGGCAGTACCAGAAGGCCCTTGTTGCAGAACTATTAAAAAAATTCCCATCTGAAAACGCTGGCGGCAGAGGTCACAGTTCGTTGGACAACCAAGGAGTAGAGGCGAGAGAGACACAACTTCAATCCAGCAGAGGCAGGGGAACACTGTCAAAGTTCTGGAAGAATTTTCTCAGCCCCTCCCATCGCACAGGCCCTGAGGTGCGGGGGTACTGTCACAAGGAGTGCAAAGTTTGGGAAGATGCTGAGGGAGTACCTTGCCGACCGTACCAACGTCCTCCGTGATTCCTCTGTGCCTTATAATTATTGGGTATCCAAGCTGGATACGTGGAATGAACTGGCTCTCTTTGCCTTGGAGGTCCTGGCCTGCCCTGCCGCTAGCGTTTTATCAGAGCGGGTTTTTAGTGCCGCTGGTGGAATTATAACTGATAAGAGCATCCGCCTGTCAACTGAAAAAGCTCACAGGCTGACTCTTATAAAATGAACAAGTGCGGGATTGGGCCAGACTTCTCAACACCACAGAATGATAGCAGCGTAACATAAACTCAAATCCAAAATTTTTTGGCAGGTGTATTCCCATGCACCTCTTCACACCCACACATGGGTATACACTTCCTGATTTTGGCTATTTGCTCTTCTCCTCCTCCTTCTCCTCATCCTCATCCTCCACCACCATATCACCAGGGTGACCGTGGTCCGTGATGCAACACCCACATAATTTTTTTTAAAGGGTGTTTATGATGCCTGTGAAAAAAAAAATTACACAGTATGTTTATGTATACCCCTCAGGGGTAAATGTTTGTCAGCCCATACACTTAGTGCATGGGAATTACAAGTATGGGAGACCCGCTCCTTTCTAATGGGAACATTTTTTATGAGGCCCTCCTCCACGTCTCTTGCAAGGGGCATTGGAGTGCCTCCAAATTTTTGGCAACCCTTGCATTCACTGCATAGGAAAACACAATGGGAGACCCACTTCCTAATAATGGGAATATTGTTTTCAGGAGGCCCTCCTCGAAGTCTCTTCAAAAGGGTATTGGGGTGCGTCCAAATTTTGGGTAGCCCTGCCACTCACTGCATACGCAATAACAGTATTGGAGACCCACTCTTTAGTAATGGGAACAATAAAACATAGCCTGCTGATGGCTCTCTAAGAATAGTGAGGGCCGACTGCTGGCCCTTTAAGAATAGTAAAGGCCGCCTGATGGCCCTATAAAAATAGGCTTTGTGACTTTCAGAGTCCCTCCTTCATAAATGAAACACAATGTGTCTGATGATATCTCACACACCACATAGCCAGATAAGGTTGTAAAATGTTAAAATGATATTTCCTAGTGAATGCATTTGTCTTGGTTGAAAGCAATGCAAAAGTGCAAAAATGCATCAAAACCATTAAGTGTGAACATAGCCCAAGGTGTGGAGGAGTATTTTTGGTTTTGCTTTATATACAAGTCATTACCATGGAAAGGATGTTCCTTAACATATGTCCCAGGAAAATCCATTTTGGTTTCGTTTTTGTATGTTTCATTGTGAGTCCGTAAAAGTGGTGTAATACCTCTGACAACGTTGTTGACAGAAGTGACCTGGGAGTCAGAAATGCTTCCAGGGGTCTTCCCCATGCTGTTCCCATGTCATTTGAGCACTGTTCCCATCGATTTGGGCAATTTTTAGGCCCTGTGCAGACCGCCGGGGGGAGCCGCCTGAAAAATGCTAGAGTTTCCCATAGACTTACATTGGGCTCGTTGCTCGGGTCGAGCACCTGAGTATTCCAATGTGCTCGACCCGAGCATCGAGCACGCGAGCATTTTAATGCTCGCCCATCACTACTCACCAGGTATGCGATTCATGTAGTCCTAGTTAGATCCTGCTCCAATGAATTGGAAATGAAGGACTGTTTGAAGTGCATACGTGGTGAGTTCTGCTTTTCTTCAATTTTCTTGGATGTATTATTTGGAACTCTAATGTGAGAACCACTTTTATATGTGATCTACAGCATATTAATCTGCAAGTGAGGGCTCTTAGGATATGTGCACATGATTAGGAGCGGCCAGATGTTACAACATAGTGGATGGATTTGTAGAAATCCCACGTCCACTATGCGTCTACGTGCACCTGCGGATCACCCGCAGAAACTGACATGCGGTGCATCTTTCCAGACTGCAGCATGTCAATTTCTCTTGTGGAGTCACTAGTCTCCGCAAGAGAAATTAGATTCAGAAATTAGATCAGTACAATGTATTGAATGCAATGAATCCGCATGGTTCAATGAACACATGCGGAATCACCAGCGTTCATATAACGCAGCGCTTTGGACGCAGCATAAAGTATACTGCGTCCAAAGTGCTGCCTGTCCGGATCGTGTGCACATACCCTTAAAGCGATATGCACCACTTAAAGTTGGGACAGGTGCCTGAATTTCAGGTGAAATACATTGGATGATTTAGTTTAGGGCATGGTGAGGAGCAGGAGAAGTTTTCCTTGCTCTGCTGTAGTTTATGGGGGACATCATTCTTGTTGGCAGGGTAAAGAGCTGGCACTGACACTTAGAACAATATGCAGCGACTGAGGAGAGGTGACAGGACAAGATGCCTGACACCGGCTGTAGGAGGACTCCAGCCACAGCTCAAACTAAGCGACAGAAACCTCCCACTGTGTATTCAGAGGGTGATAGAGAGGAGTCACGGAGAGGGGGACTCGGAGGAGTCCCGGAGAGGGCGACATGGAGGCGTCCCCGAGAGGGCGACACGGAGGCATCCTCGAAAGGAGGACACGGAGGCGTCCCTGAGAGGGCGAAACAGAGGCGTCCCAGAGAGGGTGACACGGAGGCGTCCCCGAGAGGAGGACACGGAGGCTTACCCGAGAGGGGGACACGGATGCGTCCCCGAGAGGGGGACACGGAGGCGTCCCCGAGAGGGGGACACGGAGGCATCTGCAGGAATAAATGTGTTTGAAGTTGCCAGAGCAGTGTGGAGGGGACAGAGGGATGGACATTGGGGTGTGAAGAGAAGACATTGGAGGTAAAGCCCAGTAAATCCATTAGACCCCACAGTCCAGTCTGTGCCACAGTAACTGCTTCTTTCCAATTCACTTAAAATGTAATCAAATGAACAAACCCTCAGCAAGCAGAGATATTGAAAATGCTGAGAAAATGATACCAAGTCTGTAAAAACTTTGCAGAAAATGTTCCCACTATTTGCAGCCAGGGTAGGTATGGACCACCAGGACACATTGGCCCCAGACATGGATCTCCTGCAGCGCGGGGTGGACATAATTTAGTGTCTATTGAGCTGATTAATAATGTAATTTTCCATTAATCCAATAGATGATAAATCCAGGTGATCAATCTGGTTAATATCACGATTCTGGTAACTCTAATAAGGATGGATCTTTTCGTCCAAATCCTCCTGATTTTTACTTGTGATTGTGCAGCACAAGACGTGTAACTGCCGACAGCTGCTCTCACAAAAAGTCTTCAGAATTACAAACAGAAAAACGCCCCATATTCTGGATTGTTCCGCCGCCTTCTGAATTTTGTTAGGGAAAATTAACCCAAAACGAAAGACAAAAAATAATAGAGACTCGATTATAACTTTAGACTTCACGCTGCGCAACCGCCGCTGGGACTCTGCTGCATACGACACCTGCCGCATTCTGAAAAAGTGACAAGCGGGCACTGAGGAAACAGCACACCCAAGAGGACCAGGGCACCAGGCCTTCGTATGCAGCTAGTCGGCCTGAGGAGCACACAACAGTGTGATTATATTAATCATCAATCGCTACTAACAAAAATCTCTGGCAGTCAATGAGGTGGGCGAGCAGATGAGGGGCTCTGCCAGAGGGACTCCATGAAATCATAGGATAGGTCATGAATTGGATTTACAGCACTTGTCCAGGATTAGAAAAATTTAGCTGCTTTTTTCCAAAAACTCTGGAGTCCAAGGTGCCCAAGTGAGTTTAGTTGCCTGGACCTGTTCTGCATAGACATAGATGTGTGCCAGCAGTCACCACTAGAGGGAGCTCCCCGCACTGTTATTGGGCGCAATGTCTAACAGTCAGCTCCCTCTAGTGGTAACTGCAGGCGATGCGCACATAATCTATATTCTGCGGTTGTCTTGTGTAAAAGTGGTCATTGTTTTATATGTAATGTATTCAAAAATTTATAATTTTTTTGGTCACCAAATTTAAAAATACATTTTTTGGGCAGTTCAATTCCAAGTGTTTTTGTTGTGTTTATTTGTACAGAAATTCCAATAAAATCTACTTTTTCTCTATTTTTCTCATTGCCCAGGGTTCCATTTTCTGCAAATGTAGCCTTTGTGCATCAGCTGATACGAGGAGCCATCCCACAATGAAAATAGTTTTTAACTAAATGCAATAGTCCAATGCTGCAAGACAGGAGGGTAATAATGAAGCTGCCATGCCACCCATCAAACGTATTGCCATAGTGTCATGCCACCCATCAAACGTATTGCCATAGTGTCATGCCACCCATCAAACGTATTGCCAAAATGCCATGCCACCCATCAAACGTATTGCCATAGTGTCATGCCACCCATCAAACGTATTGCCATAATGCCATGCCACCCATCAAACGTATTGCCATAGTGTCATGCCACCCATCAAATGTATTGCCATAATGCCATGCCACCCATCAAACGTATTGCCATAGTGTCATGCCACCCATCAAACGTATTGCCATAATGCCATGCCACCCATTAAACGTATTGCCATAGTGTCATGCCACCCATCAAACGTATTGCCATAATGCCATGCCACCCATCAAACGTATTTATTGTGAGCCAGGCCATAAAGGGAGTGTGCCATAAAAAAAAATGTTTTTCATCAATTTGAAAAAATGTAAAGTATTAATGTTTTTTTTTTTTTTTTTAAATATAAATCATTTGTTTTTAATGAAGTAAAATATGAAAAATAATTTAAAAAGGTTTGGCATTTCCACTTTTAAACACTAGGTGGAGCAGCTGCTGATAATTTCCACGCTCACATTATGACTGCAGTAAATGTGGCTGAATCTGGTCACGTGTGTGACGTCACTTCTTTCCTCCCCTTCTGGGTGTTTGCAAAATGACTATCAATACATTGTTCTACTGACCTGAAGAATAAGAGAATAATGTCTCCCCACAGGTAACAATGCAGCGGTTGACGGCTGTACATGATGGCTGACACCCCGCTGCAGCGGCCACATACAGTGTTAGCGCCGTTCGTGGCCTTTAACCTAGTAGATGTTGCTGTCAATTGCAATAAAGGCTTCTAAATGGTTAACAAAGGGAAGGGGCTAACTCTTTAACCCCATCGGCACCCCACAATCACAATCATGTGGTCCTGATGGTTTCCATGGCAACAAGTAATGGCCTTGGGGTCCATCAGCTATGGTGGCCTGTTAGAATGTTAGCAACATTTGAATGAAAAAAAAATATTTTTAATTTTTTCATTCCCCTTTGCTTCAATTCCTATGCAGCACCAGAAGGGTTAACACACTGCCTGATAGTAGTTTGGAATACTTTGAAGGGTTTGCCAATATATAAGTCCCTCAAGGTCACTACAAACTGAATGGGTCCCTAACATCCTAAATAAATAAACGCTGCTGACGTAAAGTAGACACAAGGGTCTAAAAATTTAGTTTGAAAATGAGTAATTTTTGGACATTTCTTTCAAGTTTTTTATATTTTCAAAAACATTAAAAAAACCAGACCGAAAATGACCACTAACAAAGTACAAATATATAAACCACTAACAAAGTATAAAATGTATCACCAAAAAAGAGATCTCAGAATCACTCTGAATTGTGGAAGCTCCAGAGTCATTGGCACATACAGTGGCACATCAGATTTACAAAACGGAGCTTGGTGACTAAGGGGTTAAACATTACTAAAAACACAGAATAACTTCTAGCAGAGTAATGATTCTGTATCACACCCGGCATGAGCAGTTTGCATTCCCCTATTCACAACAAGCTCATCGTTTTGCCACCCAAGTGTGAGCCCAAAGTGTCCAAACTGTCCACAAGCTGTAGTTCAGTCACATCCCCAGCAGGTGGAGCCCCACTATCCTCTACCCCCGATGCCCCTGTCCTGCTTAGGACCTAATATTTTACCCTACTAGGGCGTGCACCTCAGGAATGATAAATGTGCCGGCCCGCGGTGACTACTGCCGAATTCAGGTAGGAAGATAAAACTGGGATGAGCGGTAAATCAACAAACAGCAAAATGTCTAAGAAAACAGAAGACGCAGCAACCGGGTAAATGTCAAGGATTTCGTGTCTGGTGGAGACGAGTGAATGGTGACGTCTCTGACAGATTAAATCTCTTGATGTTAATTCTGCCTCCGGTGCCTCCTGAATATCTAAACGTCTGGAGCTTTGAAGAAACTGACGGTCACACGGGCAGAACGCGCGCTGTTACTTCTGATCTCTCATCTGATTTATAGAGACAGAATAAACCAAAGAAAGAGTATGGAGCCGCGAAGAATCAGCCGCCACCACAAGAAGTTCTGTAACATTTCAATATCGTTTGGGTTTTAATATCTCTGCTTGCTGTTGGCATATAGGAGTATTGTTCACATCTAGATACCAAAGAGCCCTTTGGCCTAGTCCTGCTCACACGGCTGATCTGTCTGTTATGTATCAGTGCAGGTAAGAGTTAGAAGTCCTGAACAGGACACAGAGGACACAACCCAAAGACTTCTCAAGGCTGAGGGGTTGGTACTATTTAGTCCAGTCTAGACAATGAACTAAGTCGTATGGCTCCAGACCCATCTGTACTGCAGAGCCTTGTGCCGCTCACAGAGCATTGCCCTTCACCACAGTATCTGATCTGTGGGCGACCAGGTCAGAGTCGCAGGATCGAAGCAGAGTCATAAATTATGTCCACTTGATTTAGCTCCTTGCTTTATCTATGCTTAGGAGTCAGGTGGGCGGGACCAATAAATGATTGACAGCGATGTTTGCATACATACATAAAATACTAAGGCTTCCCATTAAGCTACGGTATATAGCAATTAGCTTGGTTCCACCTTCTCTATAACCTAACGATCTCCAATCACACCTCATGTACAATCTCGCAGGGTCCCTTTAAGAATCTAGGAAGACAGTTTGACAACCCCTGTCAGAGCTTTGATACTGTCTATACCGGAGTTCAGCCAACCTTCTACAGACAGATATACCTGTAGCGCTCAGTGCACGTTGCCCCGTGATCTCGTCTACTTTGCTGAGATCTGGACAGAATCTACTGTCATTCATTGGTTGGGAAAACTGAATGGTTTTCACACAACTTTTCCAAACCCTGAAAGGTGAGCTTCTCTAGTCATCCTCAGGATTTCCACTAGACGATTAAGCCATGGGAGTCATAATTTTGGCAGTGGATTTTACCTTTCGGGGGCTGTGGATTTTTCCTTTCGGGGGCCCTGCGCCTCTGCTCACAGATGATTGCGGAGTTGCTCTGAAAGAGACTTTTTATATATATATATATATTGGATAAAATAAAATAACTTTCATGCAGACCACAGAGGCCTGTGTATATTCCTCACTGTCAGCCCAGAGACATGCTGAGGGCGAACAAGCTGCAGACACAGCTGGACACTGCTGGAATAGATGGAGGCCGGTTCTGCACCATTAGTGCGCGGTCCCCACTGTGCATCCCCGACACAAGCAGCTCCGTCTCACTGCGACTTGTAATGTTTCTGTGACACCAAACTGGCGGTGACCTAATTCTTAGTTAAGGAAACCACAGCGCCGACTCTACAGGCATCGAAATTCATCATTCAATTGCAGGTGTCAGCAGAGTCTGATGTAAATGAGCGGCCCGTGATTGCCGAGGCCGTAATGAAACAATAATTGCACTTTTCAGATGTTCAGTTCGGCGGCTCGCGTGCGACTTGTGTTACGCTAATTACTTGTAATGGTGCTATGTCACTGATAAGGCCACACTGCAATATTCATTAAACCTTATTAGTCATAACAATCATTTTCTCTTCGTGGTGCCACTGAACTGGAGGCAGTGGTGACGGGTTCGGCGTTGCAATGGTTTTCTAGTGTTACTCCTGGTCCTGTAAGTGCTTTTCATTTAACAGTAAGTCCCCCGGAGCCGTATTGAAGATCAGATGGAAATACTGTAAATTGCTATATAAAAAAGGAACAAAAAATCCATGAGCGGGCGGCCAGGCCTGCTAATTGTATTACTCAGTGGTAGAGAGCTTGGAAAGGAGCCTGAAATTCCTGGTTTGTGCCCCCTGCTCGATAGTTAAGTGTTTAGGCTGAGAAGTGCTCTGCTGGTGAGGACGGACATAAGTGCCTTAATGCATTCTGTGCTACATTTGACGGCTCCAGAGAAAGTAAACACAGGCGCAGGGGGGCCACACCTCTACGGGATCAACGACCCATGGGGACGAATTATTGTGGAAAACAGCATCCGGCAAATGAAGAAAATGTACTGAACCCAAGACCACACAGAGGACTGGACCCTACAGTCAGGTGACTGCCGGGTGCAGAGGCCACTTATCCTCTTCAGAGAGGACACGTCACATGATTGGCTGCAGAGCAGATCTCCAGCACCTCTGCTAAGAATCCAAACTTTTCTTCTGCAGAAATGTACAAAACAGTGACCATCTGTGAGGAGTGAGACTGGAATAAAGTCTGACATTTGCTTTGTGGTGTCCCCCCACAGCCGATCCAGACTCCTGACATTAGAGAGAACATCACAAGTGGAAGCATCAGTGCATGAGGACATTAGTAGCCGAGGTAGATGAAACGGAGAAATTTCGAGGTCAGTACAGGCGGCAGCCAAAGCACCAGATAAATGTAAGGGCCGCACTCCAACATAATGAGCAAGACTTGTACCAGTGCAACCAGAAGAGTCTGCACAAATGGCTGAAGTGTATGATATGGAAATACTCACGACACCAGGACCTGACATCGCTGTGCGGGAAGCAACGAGCAATCGCTGTGCAGGAAGCTTACAGAAGTCTACTCAGACTGTGAGGTGCCTTGGTCTGGATGACCACTACGAATAGCAGCCAGTAAAGTCTCTTGGTGGCAGTATTCCTCATTCCCAGAAATCCATACAGGTTCTCATTTTGCAGTTTTTGTCATTCATTATTTTGCCAAATGCCAGAGCGAAGGAGCAGAGGTGCAATGAGAAGAAGCCTTATACTTCTCTTTTTTGGACCATTATCAGTTTTGGCAGAATGCAGAGTTAACGGCTTTACATGTGTAGAAGTGTTAGGGCTCGCTCACACCAGCGTATAAATCAGAAGATTGCAATGTGAGAAAACATTGCATTGCACTCTGACCAATGTTAGTAGATGAGTCCGTGCTCTTCTGCGAGTTTTTTCTCAGCTCGGACTGAGAAATAGGACATCCATTTGGATTACGGTGGACCATGTGGACTATTTTTTTCCGACAATAAATGGGTAAAAGAAGGAATTTGTTGGGGAATGCGTTTTACAAATAAGGGACTTTTGTGTGTTTCTTTCTTTTGACTATGTGGTTAGTAAATCGGGGTATCTGACAGACGCCTCTCCATTACTAACCCCTGGGCTTGATGTCAGCGGACATTACACAGCTGACATCAACCCCAAAACCATTACCCCGATTGCCAATGCACCAGGGCAAATGGGAAGAGCTGAGGCTAAACGCCAGATTTGGCGCATCTAATGGATGCGCCATTTCTGCGGTGGCTGAGGGCTGGTCTTATTAGACTGGGAAGGAGACAATACCCATGGACCTTGGCAGCCTATTCATATCAGCCTGCAGCTGACTGCTTAGCCTTTGCTGGTTATTAAAAATAGGGGGTACCCCACGCCATTTTTGTTAGGGTTCCCCCTTTTTAATAACCAGTAAAGACTAAGCAGACAGCTGTGAGCTGATATTAATGGGCTAAAAAGCTCCATGGTTATTGGCCCCTTCCCAGCATAATAAGACAAGAACACAGCTCTCTGCTTTCCCTTAGCTGGTTATTAAAAATAGGGAAGACCTCATGCCATTTTTACGAATGCTAGTTGAGAAAAATTGCATTGTACTCGTCCACCTTTTCTGGATCAACATCGGACCAATTTTTTGTACGCTAGTGTGACTCCAGCCTAAGTCTTCCACTGGCATTATGATTGGGGGGTCCAGTCCAGATGAACACAGAGGAGTGCTACAATGAATGAAAATGGGGGAAGACTCAGAAAACAATAATAGTATGTGCTCTCGGGACTTGTGCGGATTTCCTTGCATTAATGTTTGTGGATTTGCTGCATCTCTCACCGTCTGTGTTGCAGATGATGGAAGTATTCCATGATAATTCACACTGTACTGAAGATCTCCACAACGAAGCTCAATTTACGCCACAAGTTTTCTCGGCAGCGTGTGGGTGAGATTCAGTAAAATACCTCAGGAAAATCCTCTGTGTCTCTGACTTGTGCTCACTTCTGAAATGGAGCAAACGCTGGTCTGCACCAGGGAGGTATCGGTGCCGCCATCTATACGGCTTCTTTTGTAGTCACTTACTATTTTATATATATATATATATATATATGGATTGCACGCCTACATCTGGAGTCCTACTTCTTGCTTTTAATAGATATATAATACAAAGGGGAGAAGAGAGATTTCTATTTGTGTCTTGCAGTCTCAGGGTTATACTGAAAGGGGCCCAGCGAGATATCCATCACACGGCAGCCGCTCGCTCCTAAGGACCCGCTGTAGCGGAACAGCCTTTGATTAAACTCGGTTAAATTAACAGCTACACAAGTCAGCAACAAAGAACGCCTGGGAGGGTTTTCTTTCCTGTTCATTATGGGTGATCCTCTGTAGGCTTCTAAAAACTGCTCTGATGTATTTAATGGGAACATGCAAGGTGAATGTTGGGACATGGTGTCCCCACTGGCCGGCTGTTGTCATCCATTCTTACCATCTCATCCATCGGTGGCGGGCAAAGAGTCAGCACAGACATCAAGAGACGGAGGAATGAATGCAGGTGGATGCGAGTAGAGGGCAGCGGGTTGCATCAGAATATGCAAATGATTATGACCCCGGCCGCTGTTTACATCGGTAATGAGGGCGCTATTCTGACCCAGACGGCTGTGCCGGGATGTGACAACTCTCTGGGTTGGCAAAAAACTGGGCTGAATTGGAAGGTCAGGGCAGATTATGAGCTTCTGGCTTTATATTATAACCATCACACACATCTGAGTCAGCAGGGCACCGCCGAGCAATGCACCCGGTCAAGATGCTGCAAGACGCTCCATATCTGGCTGTAATCACAAGGTCAGCAATAACCATATCTGCAAGAACAAATGGTGCAAAGTCTGACAAAGCAAAGGAGAGAAATAAAACAATAGATATGACATTGAGGTAGGAGGGGGCAACTGCTGTGTACCCCAAATCCTAATAGATCCTGTAACTAACTGTGCTGCCTGCTGCAGTACTTCATATGACCACCAGGTGGAAATGAATCCGGCCAGCAGTGCCTTGTATGCTGGGTATGTAAGAATCAGCGCTGATATCTGACTGGGGTCATTATATGCCCTGTAACTTTATACACACAGGTATATAGATTGCCTCTTAGAGAAGATCACCTCCTGACCTTGACCAGTGATGGACTGCCAGGTCTACCATATTACACCCCCCATGTGATCACTATTCAGTGAGATCTTGGGTGGTCGTCTCACATTATCCTATAGTTACATGTAAAGCTTCTGTACGAACGCCCCTGAGTGGCCACAGCCGGCACTGCACCCCATCAGCATTGGGGCTGTAGATTGGGCCCCCTATCAGGGTAATGAGCAGATGGATATATCCGAACACTGCTGTTCATTACCAGCACTGGGTAATGCTGAGCCGTATACACACAGCTATATACTTATTGTACAGTCAATACCGAGCTCTCCAGAGTTTATCTGTTCTATCATTTCCAGGATAACTGCTTGCTGAGAGTGAAAAGGAACTTTTTTTTTTACACATCCACAGATTGGACATCATCTTTTCCCGGATGTCTCACAGGTATCCAGTCCTCTGAGCCTTCACTGTAGTGAAACCGCATGAACGGAAAGGAAAGATTTGTGCTGCTGATGTGTTCAGAGTTGTGTAGAAATGATGCAACTGATACAAACCCTCAGCTGAGAGAAGGACCACCTAAGGACAGACTTTCATCCTCTGGAACTAACGAGTTTGTGATCACAGACAATGATTTCTGGAAGTTTCCTGATCCCATGCAGTGATTTGCACGATCGAATCTTGCCTGTATTTGACGCACTGCTGCCTAAGAGCCCGTAGATCACTAGGATCCAACATTGACTGTCGGCCTTGTCCCTTCTGCACATGGATTTCTCCAGAATCTCAGTCTTTTGATGATATTATATACTGTAGATTGTGGGATACCTAGTCTTTACAGTTCTATGAAGAGGAATATTTTTCACAGATCGGTAAACCTCTGACCTTCTTTGCTTCTGAGAGACTCTGCCTCTCTCACATGCTGTTATTATACACAGTCATGTGTCGGAATTGAAAATTGACCCTGCAGCTGTTTTCCATTTGAGTCACCTTTTTGGGATTTGTTACCACCATCAATTTCTTACTGAGGGATTTTTTCTTTAAATGAAATTGAACAATGTCCAACACTCAAAGTCTGATCTGTGGTGAATAAAATGTGGAGATAAAAGATTTCCAAATCATTGCATTCTTGTTTCCTGCACATTTTACACAGGTAACCATTGGGGCTGTACAAAGTCTATGAGAACTGATCATTATGCAAAGAGGAATAGTTATTTACAGACAATTGGAAATTTCCCTTTATTGTTGTGTCCTCCATGAGCTCCATGCATTTACCAGAAGGTGAGTTAGGCCATGGCCCCACTGTCAGTATTTGGTCAGTATTTTTTCTCAGGAGTGGGAGCCAAAACCAGGAGTGGGTGATAAATGCAGAATTGGTGGCTTGTTTCCATTATACCTTTTCTCTGATTGTTCCTCACCTGGTTTTGGCTCCAACTCCTGAGAAAAAATACTGACCAAATACTGATAGTGGGGCCGTGGCCTTACAGGCTTCCTCATCCTAGGCCTCCTGGTTCATAATCAGTCAAGACTTGCACATGTAGAGCAGGAAGATGGGAGCGATATGGATGTGTGGCTCTCAGGGTGGCTGGAAAGCTGGGTGACAGTGTACGGTGGTCAGTAGCCGTCCCCACCTCACATTACTGTACGTTCCGGTAAATGGTCGGTCATGGGTCCAGGTCTCTATGCAGATTATATTTCTAACAATCTCTTCCACTTTGTAACCACAGGATTATTGTACTATTGATTATCTTATTCTGCAACGTCTTTCCTCCCAGCTGCCCTGATTTCAGACTGGCAGCACCGCTGTCCTGGCACTCGCGGTGATGTGTTCTCGACTCGGTCCGCACAGATCCTTTGTGATGACTTATCTGTTATTGGGATCTAGATTTTGGAGGCCAGGTGACCGCTTGCAGACGTGTACGGTACACTAATGGCGGAACAGATGACAGATAGCTTCGCACACAAAGGATGAGCTGACTGATAAAAGAGGAGCGAGCGCAGCACCTTCCGGATAATTCTTCAACAAGCTCCATCCATACATCTCATCCGAATTGCAGCAGAGACGAGGACGCAGACACTCACTTCCTCAGAGAAATTAGTTATTGGGTCTGAGGCTTATTTCTCTGCTTGCTGTCAGTAAATGGAAACATTAAAGGGGTTGTGACAATTTTCTTTACTTAAATGCAGCCATTTTGGGCAAAAAATAAATATAATAAATATTTTGTAATTGGGTTTCGTTAAAAGGGTTGTCCAGTACTTATACAAATATGTCAATGTGTTTTAATGATAAATAGAAGTTTCTTTCTAATTACCTTCTGGTGCTATTGCTGGCCACTCACAGGCATCACGTGACTCCCAGCTGACTTCATGACGTGAGGCGTGACTCAGCGCTGGGGTCCCTGCGGTGGCTGCTGGGTTGTGGGCGGGGTTATTCCCCTGCGTCACACCCAGCATCCACCGCGTGCTTTCCCAGTGAATGAGGAGAGGGAGAGCGCGCGGTGGATGCCGGGTGTGACGTGTGGGGTAACCCTGCCCACAGCGTGGCATCCACTGGTGGAACGCGGAAGAGGGACCCTTGGCTGCAGCCTGGACTTGTCGTGCCGTCAGTGGATGTCAGCGCCGTGAGCGGCCACTGATAGCGCCACTCACAGGCAGAAACAGCACCAGGAGGTAATTAGAAAGACGCTTCTATTTATCATTAAAACACATTGGCATATTTTTAAAAGTACTGGACAACCCCTTTAAATATTTTGCATCATGGTAACATAGAACACATTTTGTGAAAATATCCTGAAATAACGACACATAACACCAGCTGGAAGAAAATGGCCGTGATGTTTATTTAGGGTAACTAAATAAATTAAATAAATTGAATAATTTATTAACCAATAAAACTCAATAAAATTACCAACACATTAATCCAATCCACCCAGTAACTAGGCGATTTTCCCAAACGCCATGTCTCAAAGAGGCATGGCCCCCCCCAAACACTACAGCCATTTTTCAATTATCATCTGAAAATCTAGATTAAAAATGTCTAAACCAATTTCCGAAAGATGAACCAAATCATTTCTATATAACCCTGGAGTAAATCCTTCTAAATCTGAATGCCTGTAAGAAAAACCGTTTAAGAGTACCATAAATTTCTCCATCTCCTTATTAATTCTTTTACGAATCTTATCCATAAAAATTAAGTTTGGCCTAGACCATAACAGTCTAGGAACGATTTCAGAAAAAAACAAAATCCGAATTGTAAAATTCTGTTTTTAAAAGGGAAAGGTCATTCTCATTAAAGCGAGTAAATGCAAGATGTTGCTTTTTCCAATATCGTTATCACCTAAGTGAAAGAAAACTAAGCCCGGAATGGGCCATCGAATAGCTAATTTTCAGAAAATAAACTCTTCCACTTCATCCCTCTGATACTATGCCACCAAACTTGGACCAAGGCTGAACTAAATGAAAGGTTTTCGGTGTATGACCGCTGACTTGCTCTCTTCTCGGCCCAATGAATGAAAGAATGTCCAATAATCCAAACTATCAGAGGACCTAAAAACTAAGTTGAAGAATTAATAATCAAATAAATCTGCTCGTCATACAGCTTAAATCTCCTAGATTCCCATCCCTATTTTATTAATGCTATCATCTCTAAAACCAAGCCGGGATGCTTCAGACACCGCTCCGATTCTAAATGAATGCGAAGAGATCCTTAAATTGTCCTTGCCCAAAAATTTTAAGGATTTCTTCAAGACAGTGTTAAATTGAAAAATCGTCACTGGTTCATGTTACGATGTATAAAAAATGGACCCTGGATTTTTGATCTTACGTCGAGCCATCTCTTTGCATTCGTGACAGGGCAAATTGTGTTGTCAGATATGGCATTCAATCTAATAGATGCTCCTCTACCCATTTGATCTGTTTTTGATCGTCTTATGAATATCATTAAGTGCGAATCCTGAAACGAAATATCATTAACCATTAAACCTGAAGGTGTGGCCTTCTTTGTTGACGCTAATTCTCCAATCCTAACAGCAGCAAAGAAGGCTAAGGAGAAAGCTGAACGAAATAAACACGCTTCATTAAAATCAATACAAACTGAGTCCAAAATCGAACAGAGATCCTTTAATAAAGAAAACGATATTGGACGTCTATTGTCCAGCTTGTTTTTACATTTCTTAAAGCCTTTAATGAATTGCTTCACCAGGAATAAACCCGTTAAAGAAGGTTTACCTGTTAATTTTAAGAAAAATGGAACTCCGGCTAAATACTTTGATACTGCTGAAAAAGACAGACCCTTACTAACCAGAGAATCTGCAAACTTTAAAGCGGGTTCTGAGAGAGCTTCAGTATAGTCATAGTTATATGTTTGGCAAAATAAAATCCATTGCTGCCATGCAACTGAATAATCAGTCCATGTTCTATCAGCTAGGGATTTTTGAATAAAATAAGGAATCATTCCCAAATTGTGTCCCAAAGATGTTGTGGACATGGTACTCCTTCCATATCTGCATCCGGCACCAGTTTGTGAAATTCTATTAACTGGCGATGACAAAGAATATTAGCGATAACATTAGTCTTATTGTGCAATAAACCAGCTTTCAACCAAATGTTGTATTTTAAACAATTCAGAACCAGTTTTCTGACAATCCTCGTAATCCATGTGTTTTTTGAAGACAAAGTGTTGATGGAGAAAACCGAAGCCTGATTTTTTAGTAACACCAAAATTCTCTTATCCCTCAACAATGGTCCCCAAAAAAATCACAGAAAGCAGGACTGAAAAAACTTCAAGTACTGTTAAATTCTTGGTTATATTCCTTAAAACCCAAGAATCAGGCCAATTTTGAGATGACCAATGAGAAGAAAATAGTATCCCATAACCCGTGGTTTGGTCAATTGAGAAAAACAAAGATAAGGAATCAGAAGAGACAAAAGAGCATTGCCAACAAGACTTACCATTGAAATCTAATAAGAACTCAGGCCATATTTGAAGATCATTTTTTATGTCAGCTCCTAATCTAATATGAGATCCAGGCACACTAAAGCCTTTTGTGGCATCATACTGTCGCCTTGAAAAAACTCTTGCCATGGGTATGATCCTTAGAGCAAAATTTAACATACCTAATAAAGATTGAAGCTCCTTTAAAGTAACTTTATTTCTGGAAAGAAAATTGAGAATTGTCTTACACATACCCGAGATTTTTTCAGGAGGAAGGCTGCATTCCATGTTTGCAGAATCTATTTTTATACCAGGGAATTCCAAGGATAAAGAAGGATAAACTGTTTTCTCATACGCAATAGGAACGCCAAAATTATTACAAATAGAAATAAACTTGTTAAGTAAATCTAAGCAAACCTGGGATTCTGGGGGACCAATACATAGAAAATCATCCAGGTAGTATAGGACACCTCCCTCCTTATATTCGTATTCCACTACCCATTGTAAAAAAGAAGAAAATGATTCGAAGTAAAAACAAGAAAGGGAAAAGCCCATAGGCATGTGTGGCACCCCAGGGGTCCAGTTGCCACAGTGGCATTGCCTCCCTCACAAGGGGTGATGCCTTGCCTGGAAGCAAGCAGGGGTCCCCTAGTCAGGTATACTAGCATGCAACACTTTCCTGGCTCCAGACCAGCAAGGGGAGCTCCTCCCCTTAGCAACTGGGATCTGGAGGCGGGGTTAGTAAGAGTTAGTGAGAAGAGTTGAATACAGGACAGCGACGATGAAAGACCTGGGGCGTGGAGCTGCACGGCAGCTCACCCCAGAGAGGAGCATGGAAGAACCGGACACCGGAGTCCGAGGTTGTGGGGCACTGAAGACCCAGCAGCAGAAACCGGAGGGCAGGAGACTGCAGGTCTCCTGGGTCCATCAGACGCCAGGAGGCTCAGCAGCACATAGGGCCCAGCACCGCCACGTGGGAGCGACACTCCAAGAAGGCCCGAGCTGCCTGCCATACGGGTGAGCACAAAGACGTTTTACTCAGGGACGAGGGCCACAGCATAGCTATAAGCAGCAGGGCCAAAGACATTAGCGCAAAGGGAAGGCCTCCAACTTCACATGGCGAGGTGGATTCCCAACTTGCTTCCAGGCCGCCCGGACCTCTACTACCAGCTAGTACCCGTGCCCCGGTCTGCCTAACCACCGCAAGTAAAGATAAGAGGAAACCACCATTAAGTTGTGGACTGATTATTAACTGCGCCATAAGGAATAGTATGATATGATGATATTGCATACACTTTTGTATATGCTATAATACAAAGGTTAAGTACATATATATATATATATATATATATATATATATATACTCACTTCGTCACCAAGGAGCTTTTAAACATCATCCGTCTGGAACATCAGAGAAGCAATTTCACCAAGACAGAGAGACCCCTGGAAGTCTTCACAACACTGCATGGGCAGGTACATACAACACTACACATCAGTGCAGGTATAACTTATGGCTTCTGTCTGTATCATGATTCCAGTGACTTTTATAAGGCTTAGACAATGGAAGCATAAAACTGGTTAATGTTTATAAGTATGAGTCATCGATAATACAGAATTGGCCAGGTTCTGTAATCTCGAGAAGTTTACCTATAAACATTGTTTTAGACAATAGATCTGTGTATTTCTTATGGAACATAATGGTAAGCGTACACACATTATCTGAATCAGTATTTTGGTTACAATAACACTATTTGTCAAAGCAAATATAACACTGGTCACTTGTGTACAAATCAGGATAATGAATCTTTGAAACACACAACTTCATAGACCATAGAACAATTAACATTGTCTTACTGCATTGACACCTAGCAAACACTTTGTGGATAGCATGCATCAAGGACAGCTCATGTGAAAGAACTAGTATATCAATGATATTACACTGCAGTATATTGCAATACAGTTATATGAAAAAGTTTGGGCACCCCTATTAATCTTAAGCTTAATGTTTTATAAAAATTGGTGTTTTTGCAACAGCTATTTCAGTTTGATATATGTAATAACTGTTGGACAAAGTAATGTTTCTGCCTTGAAATGAGGTTTATTGTACTAACAGAAAATGTGCAATCTGCATTCAAACAAAATTTGACAGGTGCATAAGTATGGGCACCTCACCAGAAAAGTGACATTAATATTTAGTAGATCCTCCTTTTGCAAAAATAACAGCCTCTAGTCGCTTCCTGTAGCTTTTAATGAGTTCCTGGATCCTGGATGAAGGTATTTTTGACCATTCCTCTTTACAAAACAATTCCAGTTCAGTTAAGTTTGATGGTCGCCGAGCATGGACAGCCCTCTTCAAATGATCCCACAGATGTTCAATGATATTCAGGTCTGGGGACTGGGATGGCCATACCAGAACATTGTAATTGTTCCTCTGCATGAATGCCTGAGTAGATTTGGAGCGGTGTTTTGGATCATTGTCTTGCTGAAAGATCCATCCCCTGCGTAACTTCAACTTTGTCACTGATTCTTGAACATTATTGTAAAGAATCTGCTGATACTGAGTGGAATCCATGCATCCCTCAACTTTAACAAGATTCCCGGTGCCGGCATTGGCCACACAGCCCCAAAAGCATGATGAAACCTCCACCAAATTTTACTGTGGGTAGCAAGTGTTTTTCTTGGAATGCTGTGTTTTTTTTGCCGCCATGCATAACGCCTTTTTGTATGACCAAACAACCCAATCTTGGTTTCATCAGTCCACAGGACCTTCTTCCAAAAAGAAATTGGCTTCTCCAAATGTGCTTTTGCATACCTCAGCCGACTCTGTTTGTGGCGTGCTTGCAGAAACGGCTTCTTTCGCATCACTCTCCCATACAGCTTCTCCTTGTGCAAAGTGCGTTGTATAGTTGACCGATGCACAGTGACACCATCTGCAGCAAGTTGATGCTGCAGCTCTCTGGAGGTGGTCTGAGGATTGTCCTTGACTGATCTCACCATTCTTCTTCTCTGCCTTTCTGATGTTTTTCTTGGCCTGCCACTTCTGGCCTTAACAAGAACTGTCCCTGTGTTCTTCCATTTCCTTACTATGTTCCTCACAGTGGAAACTGACAGGTTAAATCTCTGAGACAGCTTTTTGTATCCTTCCCCTGAACAACTATGTTGAATAATCTTTGTTTTCAGATCATTTGACAGTTGTTTTGAGGAGCCCATGATGCCACTCTTCAGAGGAAATTCAAACAGGAGAACAACTTGCAAGTGGCCACTTTAAGTAGCTTTTCTCATGATTTCATACACCTGGCTATGAAGTTCAAAGCTCAATGAGGTTACAAAACAAAAAAAATGCGTTAGTAAGTCAGTAAAAAGTAGGTAGGAGTATTTAAAACAAGAAAATGATAAGGGTGCCCATACTTATGCACCTGTCAAATTTTGTTTGAATGCAGATTGCACATTTTCTGTTAGTACAATAAACCTCATTTCAAGGCTGAAACATTACTATGTCCAACAGTTATTACATATATCAAACTGAAATAGCTGTTGCAAAAACACCAATTTTTATAAAACATTAAGCTTAAGATTAATAGGGGTGCCCAAACTTTTTCATATAACTGTATATTCCACACTTGGTCTAATGACCACGCTTTATCAAAGCATATAAACAATATGTTACAATATGTAGGCTATAAGATATCCATATTTTTATTAGCACTACAGCCATCCCCTGCACTACACTGCACAGCAACATCTATAGCATCACCACTTCCTGCCCTGGAGCTAAGCTCTGCCTGTGGAGAGCTGAACCAACTCTGCTGCGTCATTATCAGCTCCAGAGGATCTGCACCGCAGCGGCGGCCCCATATAGTCACATACCACAGGTGGCGTCACAAATGTTATATATATAAAACTTTAATTCCCCTTTTCTTTATTCTCCTTTTATTGACCGCCCTGGGTCACGAACCGGGTCACCGCCACTGTGACATCCCCCCAGCATCGACCGGCCCGGCTACCGAGTACCGTCACAAGCATTTGTCAAAAAAGAATTTGTTATCAAAATAAAAACCCAAAGAATTAAAACCAGAAGGGTTAACAAGAAGCAATCTAAAAGCAGATTTTATGTCAGATTTTGCCATTAAGGCATTCTGACCAAATTTTTTAAGAACATCCACCGCCATATCAAAAGAAGTATATTTGACTGAGGCTACAGATTTATCAACCTCATCATTTAGAGAAGAGCCCTGAGGGTATGATAAATGGTGGATGAGTCTAAAGGACTCAAGCGCAAGCAAGCGCCGCTTCTCGATCAACACTGACCAAGCGCCGCTTCCCGATCGACACTGTGCAAGAGCCGCTTCCTGATCGACACTGTGCAAGAGCCGCTTCCTGATCGACACTGTGCAAGAGCCGCTTCCCGATCGCCACTGCAGGATTTTTCAAAAGCAGATTTGAGTGACGTTGGTTCAACCCCCGGGAACATCATTCAAATTGCGTGATTGAATGAAATGAAACACACCCCTATGACTAAACGAGCAGGTACAATCTAACTATATAAAGTGCTTTTTGCCCATGATTGGACCGCCGTTTTTAATTAAAAAAAAACGAGTTAATGATGCACATTGCATTACTAACAGCGCACTGGGGGCAGTTTACATGCTAGAAAGACTGCGAGGAGTGTAACACATCACCATACCTTTTCTTACCAGTGTCCTGGGGCGGCATTAACCAAACATTGACCGCGGCCTGAGGAGCCACCTTAATAAAGATACTGTAAAACCAATGTTGGGTTTGCCAAAAAACCTTCATCGTCCATGCTCATTTTTTCTGATAAAATAACGAAAGGCCAATCGCTGGTTTACAGCGGGCCTTGTGAATAAAACTTATCGAGCACTGACGAGAACCGCCACGCTGTGACAACTAACAAAAACCACACTAATACACGAAAAAATTTCTTCTTCTACTTGTTTTCCTACCATCCGAAACATAATGAAACGGGGAGGGTGGGCGGGTCTCTTCTTCTCAGGTAAGACGCTGTGTGACTGTTCTTTGCTGCCTTTTCCTCCGTGTGTGTATGACCATTTGCATACCACGCCCCCAAATTTCTTGTGCAGCCCCAGACCTTTCCCGCACTTTTAATTAACCCTTAAGGGTCTCAACACCAACTCCCTCACAGTCCTTGGCCCTCTTCTTATTATATTCAGGGCCTTATAGGACATGACAGGTTCCCTGTAATGCCTAACAGAGTGGTTGCAAGAGAACATCGCCATCTGTTGGTTAAAGAGGATAGAGAAAGTGAAAGCAGGGAGAATTGCATTAGTAGGAACCCAATTGTGAAGTTCATGATCTCTTGGGAGAGAGATTAGAGAAGACACTAGTCAGGTTACAGGTGTGACGCAGTTAAGAATTATAAAAGGTTCAGGAGGGCAATGAAGAGGAGAAGTTGGCGCCAAAACCTGTAGCAGGACGGACATGCGGTACAGTGAGCTGGCTTATAGCCACCATTATGAGAGACCAAATGCGAATAAAGAGCCAACCCGAGTAGTCAGATGCAAGTGGAGATTTGAGGGACTAAATTCGAGTGATCAAAGGTCAAAGAAGAGAAACCAGATCCGAAAGATCACAGCCAGTGAGCAGAGCTAGGGTTGAGAGAGAGACTTGGCAGCAGAGGAAGGACGTTCGTGTGAGCCGTAACTTTAACCCCTTTAAAGCCCATGACGTACTAATACGCGTCTGTGCCCTGGGACTTAAGAGCCTGACCCGTATTAGTACGTCATCACGATCGCGCGCACACACAGGCTGCCGCCGGGTGTCAGCTGATTGTCACAGTTGACACTCGGTACTATGTGCAGGGAGCGGTCCCGCACCGCTCCCGGCACATTAACCCCCGCAATGCTGCGATCGAAGTCGATCGCAGCATTGCGGTGGCTAATGGGAGGTGATCGGTATACTCACCTCCTCTTCCGGCCTCCAGCGCTGTCTGCGGCGGCTTCCCGGGTGTTGCCATGACGACACGATGTCGTCATGACAACATCCGGGTCACAAGAGAAGCAGGAAGATTTTTTGGTCATGCACAGTGCATGACCAAACAATCTTCTCACTGTGCAGCGCTGACTGCCTGCATGGCACAGGGATAGTGCTCCATCCCTATGCTATGCAGGCGATCAGAATAAAAAAAGTGAAAGTCCCATAGTGGGACAAAGTAAAAAAGTAAAAAAAATGTCAGAAAGTAAAAAAAAAAATAAAAAAAAAATTGTAAAAATATTACAAAAAAAAATAAAAAAAAAATAATACACCAAAAATAAAAATATAATGTACCCATCAATAAATATTATTATGAAAAACAAACAAACAATAAAAGTACACATATTTGGTATCGCCGCGTCCGGAACGACCTGACCTATAAAATTGTCCCACTAGTTAACCCCTTCAGTGAACACGGTAAAAAAAAAAAAAACGAAGCAAAAAACAATGCTTTATAATCGTACCGCCAAACAAAAAATTAAATAACACACGATCAAAAAGACGAATATAAATAAAAATGGTACTGCTGAAAACGTCATCTTGTCCCGCAAAAAACAAGCCACCATACAGCTCCATCATCCGAAAAATCAAAAAGTTATAGCTCTCAGAATAAAGCGATGCAATAAAATGATTTTTTCTATAAAATAGCTTTTATTGTGTAAAAGTGCCAAAACATAGAAAAACGATATAAATGTGGTACCGCTGTAAACGTACTGACCCGAAGAATAAAGCTACCTTATCAATTTTACCACACGCGGAGTAGAATAAAAAAATAAAAAAAAAAAAAAATTCCTGAATTGTTGGTTTTTGTTTATTCTGCCTCCCAAAAGATGGAATAGAAAGAGATCAAAAAATGTCAGTGCCTGAAAATGGCACCAATAAAAACGTCAACTCATCCCGTAAAAAACAAGCCATCACATGACTCTGTCGGCCAAAATATGGAAAAATTATAGCTCTCAAAATATGGCGATGCAAAAACTAGATTTTACAAAATATGTGTCTTTTAGTGTGTGACAGCTGTCAATCATAAAAACCCGATATGATTCTGGTATCTCTGTAGTCGCACTGACCCGAAGAATAAGGTCGTCTAATCACTTATACCGCACTAGGAACGGCGTAAAAAATAAACGCTAGGGCTGGGGTTGGGGTTAGGGTTGTGCTAATGTTAGGGTTGGGGTCAGGGTTGGGCTAGGGTAGGGTTAGGGCTGGGGTTGTTTTTTTTTTTTCCAAAGTGAAAAAAAAAGGAAAAAGATGACGATATGGAGACCAGAGTTGAGCGCAAGTGCTCGCTACTTGAGTTTGCATCAGGTGCTCGGGTATGCATTGAGTATCACGGGTGCTCGAGCCTCCGCCCCATATGCTTCGCAGCCGAAAAAACCTCGCGGGGATTGACTGCCATGCACGAGCGATCCCCGCATGTTTTTTTTGGGGTGTCTAATAACCGTGAAACATGCGGGCGGGGACTCGAGCATTTCACTTGAGCACCCGTGATACATGGTGCATACCTGAGTACCTGATGCAAACTCAAGTAGCGAGCACTTGCGCTCAAGACTAATGACAACTTATTCAATATGATGACCTAATGTCATCAAATTCTGTGTCGTACCTCTGGGTTCAAAATGTTCACTATACCCCTTGATAAAATATTTGAGGGGTGTAGTTTCCAAAATGGGGTCACTTGTGGGGGGTTTCAACTATTTAGGCACATCAGGGGCTCTCCAAACGTGACATGGCGTCCGCTCTCGATTCCAGCCGATTTTGCGTTCAAAAAGTCACACAGTGCTCCTTCCCTTCTGAACTTTGCCGTGCGCCCAAACACTGTATTTTCCCCACATATGGGGTATTGGCGTACTCAGGAGAAATTGCACAAAAGTTTTTGGGGTCAATTTTCTCCTCTTACCCTTGTGAAAATAAAAAAATTGGGGCTAAAACATCATTTTTGTGGAAAAAGTTTGATTTTTTTTATTTTCACGGCTCCATGTTATAAACTTCTGTAAAGGACTTGGGGGTTCAAGGTGCTCACCACACATCTAGATAAGTTCCATGAGGGGTCTAGTTTCCAAAATTGTGTCACTTGTGGGGGGTTTCCACTGTTTAGGCATATCAGGGGCACTTCCGCTAATTATTCAAGCAAATTTTACAATCAAAAAGTCAAATGGCCCTCCTTCCCTTCCGAACCCTGCCGCGCGCCCAAACAGTAGTTTTCCCCCACATATGGGGTATCTGCTAACTCAGGAGAAATTGCACAACAAACTGCATAGTGCAATTTCTTCTGTTACCCTTATGAAAATGCAAAAGTGGGGGCTGAAAAACATTTTTGTGGGAAAAATGTGAACATTTTATTTTTACGGCTCAATGTTATAAACTTCTGTGAAGCACCTGGGGGTTCAAGGTACTCACCACACATCTAGATAAGTTCCCTGAGGGGTCTAGTTTACAAAATGGTGTCACTTGTGGGGGGTTTCCACTGTTTAGGCACATCAGGGGCTCCCCAAAGGCAACATGGCGTCCGCTAATTATTCAAGCAAATTTTACATTCAAAAAGTCAAATGGTGCTCCTTCCCTTCCGAACCCTGCCGTGCGCCCAAACAGTGGTTTTCCCCCACATATGGGGTATCTGCTTACTCAGGAGAAATTGCACAACAAACTGCATGGTGCAATTTCTCCTGTTACCCTTATGAAAATGCAAAATTGGGGGCAGAAAAACATTTTTGTGGGAAAAATGTGAAAATTTTATTTTTACGGCTCAATGTTATAAACTTCTGTGAAGCACCTGGGGGTTCAAGGTGCTCACCACACATCTAGATAAGTTCCCTGAGGGGTCTAGTTTCCAAAATGGTGTCACTTGTGGGGGGTTTCCACTGTTTAGGCACATCAGGGGCTCCCCAAATGCAACATGGTGTCCGCTAATTATTCAAGCAAATTTTACATTCAAAAAGTCAAATGGCGCTCCTTCCCTTCCGAACCCTGCCGTGCACCCAAACAGTGTTTTTTCTCCACATATGGGGTATCTGCTTACTCAGGAGAAATTGCACAACAAATTTTGGGGTCCATTTTTTCCTGTTACCCCTGCGAAAATAAAAAAAATTGGGTCTAAAGTAACATTTTTGTGAAAAAAGTTAAATGTTAATTTTTTTCTTCCACATTCCAAAAATTCCTGTGAAGCACCTGAAGGGTTAATAAAGTTCTTGAATGTGGTTTTGAGCACCTTGAGGGGTGCAGTTTGTAGAATGGTGTCACTTTTGGGTATTTTCTGTCATAAAGACTCCTCAAAGTGACTTTAAATATGATGTGGTCCCTAAAAAATGGTTTTGTAAATTTTGTTGGAAAAATGAGAAATCGCTGGTCAACTTTTAACCCTTATAGCTCCCCAATAAGAAAAAAATTTGGTTCCAAAATTGTGCTGATGTAAAGTAGACATGTGGGAAATGTTATTTATTAACTATTTTGTGTGACATATCTCTCTGATTTAAGGGCATAAAAATTCAAATTTTGAAAATTACAAAATTTTCAAAATTTTCGCCAAATTTCCATTTTTTTTCACAAATAAACGCAAGTGATATCGAAGAAATTTTACCACAATCATGAAGTACAATATGTCACGAAAAAAACTCTCTCAGAATCAGGGGGATCCGTTGAAGCGTTCCAGAGTAATTACCTCATGAAGTGACAGTGGTCAGAATTGTAAAAATTGGCCTGGTCATTAACGTGCAAACCACCTTGGGTTGTAAAGGGGTTAAGCATAGACATACGGTACAGAGTAGGATTGGGCTCATTCTTTAGAGAACGAAGGTGGCTAGTGCGACGAGTGTACCGTAGACCGAGTAACTTAACAATTTGGAACTTGAGACCTAGCGGGCAAAATCGTTGACCCACGTTAGGGCGTGTGGGGTGTTTTGTGCTGCCCAGAGAGTGAAGAAGTGACGTGCCTGGTAATGAGAGGAATGCCCGTTAGGACCATACATCACTGACGATAATAGTCACTTGATTGTAATTATGGAAGATAGATATCCTGTTTAGTTGTATTACAGTGTTCTGATTGTGCCATAATTTACTGTACTGTCATTGTCCAGTATATATATATATATATATATATATATATATATATATATATATATATATATATATATATATATATATATATACACAGTACAGACCAAAAGTTTGGACACACCTTCTCATTTAAAGATGTTTCTGTATTTTCATGACTATGAAAATTGTACATTCACACTGAAGGCATCAAAACTATGAATTAACACATGTGGAATTATATACTTAACAAAAAAGTGGGAAACAACTGAAAATATGTCTTATATTCTAGGTTCTTCAAAGTAGCCACCTTTTGCTTTGATGACTGCTTTGCACACTCTTGGCATTCTCTTGACCTGGCCTCCACCGTCACCAGACCTGAACCCAACCTGAAAACCAATGGTTTGGGGTGAGCGGCACCGCAGAGTGAAGGCAAAAGGGCCAACAAGTGCTAAGCATCTCTGGGACATCTTCAAGATTGTTGGAAGACCATTTCCGATGACTACCTCTTGAAACTCATCAAGAGAATGCCAAGAGAGTGCAAAGCAGTCATCAAAGCAAAAGATGGCTACTTTGAAGAACCTACAATATAAGACATATTTTCAGTTGTTTCACACTTTTTTGCTAAGTATATAATTCCACATGTGTTAATTCATAGTTTTGATGCCTTCAGTGTGAATGTAGAATTTTTATAGTCATGAAAATACAGAAAAATCTTTAAATGAGAAGGTGTGTCCAAACTTTTGGTCTGTACTGTATATTAAATTTATGGGATCAAATAACAAAAATTGGCATGTGCATATGTATTCAGCCCTTTTGCTATGAAGCCCCTAAACATTTCTGGTGGAAGCAATTCCCTTCATAAATCATATGTTTATTGAAAGGAAGTTCACCTGTGCTATCTAAGTATCACATGTCAGTCAGTATATACACTTTATCTTTTCTGAAAGTCCACAGAGGCTGCAACCAGGCCCAGCGCCAGCACCCAGCACACCCGGGCAAGTGCCGGGGCCCTGAGCAGGCGGGGGGGGGCCCACTCGCCGTTGGGCACCCAGCCGCACTATGGGACCCGTGAACGGAGGAGAGCGGTGTAAGCGCCAGTTTTCCCCCCACTTGCTCAGGGCCCCGGCAGCCAGCACAATACTTACCTCTCCCCGTGCCTCCGCAGCAGCTCTGTTCTCTTCCGCATCCTCTGACTGACGTCTCAGGTTAGAGGGTGCGGTGACGTCTTTCCACCGCACCCTAGCCAGAGCCGTCACAGTGGAGAGCGGGAAGATGCTGGAGTCCAGAGCTGACCAGCGGCAGCAGGTGAGAAGTGAGGTGAGTATTTGATTTTTTTTTTTTTTTATGTATGGAAGCATGGGGCATTATATGTGGGGGGTGACATCCTGCATGGGGCATTATATGTGGGGGTGAAATCCTGCATGGGGCATTATATGGGGGGGGGGGTGACATCCTGCATGGGGCATTATATGGGGGGGGGTGAAATCCTGCATGGGGCATTATATGGGGGGTGACATCCTGCATGGGGCATTATATGGGGGGGAGTGACATTCCTCATGGGGCATTATATGGGGGGGAGTGACATCCTGCATGGGGCATTATAAGGGGGGGTGACATCCTGCATGGGGCATTATATGGGGGGGTGACATCCTGCATGGGGCATTATAAGGGGGGTGACATCCTACATGGGGCATTATAAGGGGGAGGAAGTGACATCCTGCATGGGGAATTATATGGGGGGGTGACATCCTGAATTGGGCATTATAAGGGGAGGGGTGTGACATCCTGCATGGGGCATTATATGGGGGGGGGAGTGACATAGTGCATGAGGCATTATATGGGGCGGAAGTGACATTCTGCATGGGGCATTATAAGGGGGGTGGAGTGACGTCCCGCATGGGGCATTATAAGGGGTGGGGGGTGACATCCTGCATGGGGCATTATAAGGGGGGGTGACATCCTGCATGGGGCATTATAAGGGGGGGTGACATCCTGCATGGGGCATATATGGGGGGGAACAGCCTGCATGGGGCATTATAAGGGGGAGAACAGCCTGCATGGGGCATTATGTGGAGGCACAGCCTGCATGGAGCGTTATATGGGGGCGAGTATTCTGTATGGAGCGTTATATGGGGGCCAGTATCCTGTATGGAGAGTTATATGGGGGCCAGTATCCTGAATGGAGCATTTTATGGGGGCCAGTATTCAGTATGGAGCGATTCACTGGTTTGTGACCTATTGTGGAATTTACAATAGATATGGCTCCTGTAATGTAAGAAGTGAAATCTTTGGCCTTGTACTAATATATACTGTATATATATACAGTACAGACCAAAAGTTTGGACACACCTTCTCATTTAAAGATTTTTCTGTATTTTCATGACTATGAAAATTGGACATTCACACTGAAGGCATCAAAACTATGAATTAACACATGTAGAATTGCATACTTAGCAAAAAAGTGTGAAACAACTGAAAATATGTCTTATATTCTAGGTTCTTCAAAGTAGCCATCTTTTGCTTTGATGACTGCTTTGCACTCTCTTGGCATTCTCTTGATGAGTTTCAAGAGGTAGTCACCGGAAATGGTCTTCCAACAATCTTGAAGATGTCCCAGAGATGTTTAGCACTTGTTGGCCCTTTTGCCTTCACTCTGCGGTCCAGCTCACCCCAAACCATTGGTTTTCAGGTTGGGTTCAGGTTTGGTGACGGTGGAGGCCAGGTCATCTGGCGTAGCACCCCATCACTCTCCTTCCTGGTCAAATAGCCCTTACACAGCCTGGAGGCGTGTTTGGGGTCATTGTCCTGTTGAAAAATAAATGATGGTCCACCTAAACGCAAACCGGATGGAATAGCATGCCGCTGCAAGATGCTGTGGTAGCCATGCTGGTTCAGTATGCCTTCAATTTTGAATAAATCCCCAACAGTGTCACCAGAAAAGCACCCCCACACCATCACACCTCCTCCTCCATGTTTCACGGTAGGAACCAGGCATGTAGAGTCCATCCGTTCACCTTTTCTGCGTCGCACAAAGACACGGTGGTTAGAACCAAAGATCTCAAATTTGGACTCATCAGACCAAAGCACAGATTTCCACTTATCTAATGCCCATTCCTTGTGTTCTTTAGCCCAAACAAGTCTCTTCTGCTTGTTACCTGTCCTTAGCAGTGGTTTCCTAGCAGCTATTTTACCATGAAGGCCTGCTGCACAAAGTCTCCTCTTAACAGTTGTTGAAGAGATGTGTCTGCTGCTAGAACTCTGTGAGGCATTGACCTGGTCTCTAATCTGAGCTGCTGTTAACCTGCGATTTCTGAGGCTGGTGACTCGGATAAACTTATCCTCAGAAGCAAAAGTAACTCTTGGTCTTCCTTTCCTGGGGCGGTCCTCATGTGAGCCAGTTTCTTTGTAGCGCTTAATGGTTTTTGCAACTGCACTTGGGGACACTTTCAAAGTTTTCCCAACTTTTCGGACTGACTGACCTTCATTTCTTAAAGTAATGATGGCCACTCGTTTTTCTTTACTTAGCTGCTTTTTTCTTGCCATAATACAAATTCTAACAGTCTATTCAGTAGGACTATCAGCTGTGTATCCATTAGACTTCTGCACAACACAACTGATGGTCCCAACCCCATTTATAAGGCAAGAAATGCCACTTATTAAACCTGACAGGGCACACCTGTGAAGTGAAGACCATTTCCGGTGACTACCTCTTGAAGCTCATCAAGAGAATGCCAAGAGTGTGCAAAGCAGTCATCAAAGCAAAAGGTGGCTACTTTGAAGAACCTAGAATATAAGACATATTTTCAGTTGTTTCACACTTTTTGTTAACTATATAATTCCACATGTGTTAACTCATAGTTTTGATGCCTTCAGTGTGAATGTACAATTTTCATAGTCATGAAAATACAGAAAAATCTTTAAATGAGAAGGTGTGTCCAAACTTTTGGTCTGTACTGTATATATATATTTCTGTGCGGTATCTGTGCATCATGAATTGTGGTATGAGTTAAAGAGGCCCACTGAGACTCTTTCGCCCAGGGCCCACAAAAACCTGGAGCCAGCCCTGGCTGCAACACTATTAAGCAAGAGGAACCACTAACCAAACAACACCATGAAGACCAAGGACAAAATTGTTGAGTAGTAAAAGTCAGGGTTGAGTTATGAACAAATATCCCAATCCCCCAGAGCATCATCAAATCCATTATCATCAAATGGAAAGAACATAGTACCACAACAAACCTGCCAAGAGAGGGCCGCCCACCAAAACTCTCAGCCCGGGCAAGGAGGGCATTAATCAGAGAGGCAGCACAGATACCAAAGGTAACCCTGAAGGGGCTGCAGAGTTCCCAAGCAGAGACAGGAGTATGTGATATTTCAGTTTTTCTTTTTAAATAAATTTGCAAAAATTTCTACATTTCTGCTTTTTTCAGTCAAGATGGGGTGCAGAGTGTACTTTAATGAGAAAAAAATGAACTTTTTAGAATTTACCAAATGGCTGCAATGAAACAAAAGAGTAAAAAAATTTAAAGGGGCCTGAATACTTTCCGTACCCACTGTACAGTTGCATCTTACTAAATTAGAATATCATCAAAAAGTTAATTTATTTCAGTTCTTCAATAAAAAAAATGAAACTAATACAATATATATATATAGATAGATAGAGAGAGAGAGAGAGAGTCATTACAAACAGAGTGATCTATTTCAAGTGTTTATTTCTGTTAATTTTGATGATTATGGCTTACAGCCAATGAAAACACAAAAGTCATTATCTCAGTAAATTGAAATAATTAACAAAAAACACCTGCAAAGTCTTCCTAAGCATTTAAAAAGGTCCCTTAGTCTGTTTCAGTAGGCTCCACGATCATGGAGAAGACTGCTGACTTGACAGATGTCCAGAAGGCAGTCATTGACACACTCCACAAGGTCCCAGAGTTCCAATTTTCATTTGGAAATCAAGGTCCCAGAGTCTGGAGGAAGAGTGGAGAGCCACACAATCCAAGCTGCTTGAGGTCTAGTGTGAAGTTTCCACAATCAGTGATGGTTTGGGGAGCCATGTCATCTGCTGGTGTAGGTACACTGTGTTTTATCAAGACCAAAGTCAGCACAGCCTTCTACCAGGAAATTTTGGAGCACTTCATGCTTCCCTCTGCTGACAAGATTTTTGGAGATGGAAATTTCATTCTCCAGCAGGACTTGGCACCTGCCAAAAGTACCAATACCTGGTTTAAAAACAACAGTATCACTGTGCTTGATTGGCCAGCAAACTCGCCTGACCTTAACCCCATTGAAAATCTATGGGGTATTGTCAAAAGAAAGAGGAGAGACACCAGACCCAACAATGCAGACGAGCTGAAGGCTGCTATGAAAGCAACCTGGGCTTCCATAACACCTCAGCAGTGCCACAGGCTGATCGCCTCCATGCCACGCCGCATTGATGCAGTAATTGATGCAACAGGAGCCCCGACCAAGTATTGAGGGCATTTACTGAACATACATTTCAGCAGAAAGAGAAAAAAATGACCGGCACTTCCAAAACAAGAAATAGGTGTGAACAGGTGCTTACTAGGAGCAGCCATCTCCATATACAACTAACAAACAAAGTAGCACACTGTAACGCTAAGTATGCGAACATGAAAAATATGAAATATGAATAGCATTACTGCTCTAGAAAATAGAAATAAATGAGAAATCTTAGCGCATAAATTGGCCAATTCATGTGTACCTGGTAGCCGCGATAAATCGTTTCTCAAAATACCAGGACCCTATCAATGTGAATACCTCTCTAAGGGACATCCGTCTGCTTATGTGTGGGATAATAAGAGAAACGTTTGAGAAACGCCGCCTTATCGCGGCTACCAGGTACACATGAATTGGCCAATTTATGAGCTAAGATTCCTCATTTATTTCTATTTTCTACAGTAGTAATGCTATTCATATTTCATATATTTCATGTTCACATACTTAGCGTTGCAGAGTGGTACTTTGTTTGTTAGTTGTATATGGAGATGGCTACTCCTAGTAAGCACCTGTTCACACCTATTTCTTGTTTTGGAAGTGCCGGTCAGTTTTTTATGTTTCTATGTATAAGTTTTGACTGAGCACTCCGCCTCTATGCCACAGGCGATTTTAATTACAGCAGGATCTTATTACCCCACACATGAGCAGACGGATGTCCCTTAGAGAGGTATTCACATTGATAGGGTCCTGGTATTTTGAGAAACGCAGTATCGCGGCTACCAGGTACACATGAATTGGCCAATTTATGCGCTAAGATTTCTCATTTATTTATATTTTCTACAGCAGCATGCTATTCATATTTGATATATTTCATGGTCGAATACTTAGCGTTACAGTGTGATACATTTCAGATTTTAAAAACATTTTTCAAGCTGTTGTTATAAAGTATTCTAATTTACTGAGATAATGCCTTTTGTGTTTTCATTAGCTGTAAGCCATAATCATCAACATTAACAGAAATAAACACGTGAAATAGATCACTCTGTTTGTAATGACTCTATATAATATAGGAGTTTCACTTTGTATTGAATAACTGAAATAAATAAACTTTTTGATGATATTCTAATTAAGTGAGAAGCACTTGTATGACCACAATAAGCCATACACTCCATAGAGGTGGCCTTTATGGAAGAGTAGGCAGAAAAAAGCCTTTACTTACTATAAAAATTGTAAGGCTTGTTTTGAGTTTGCCAAAATACCAGACCAAAATTGAACTTTTTGGCCACCAAGGTAAACGCTATGTCTGGCGCCAAATCAACACAGCTCATCACTGCAAGAACACAATCCTCACAGTGAAACATGGTGGTGGCATCATGCTGCAGGGAAGTTTTTTGGCAGAATGGACAGGGAAAATGGTCCGAGTCGAGGGGAAGATGGATGGTGTAAAAAACAGGGATATTCTTGAGCAAAACCTGTTTCAGTCTGTCAGTGTTTTGCGACTGGGACGGAGGTTCAGCTTACAACAAGGCAATGATCCAAAGCATACTGCTAAAGTAACACTCAAGTGGTTTAAGGGAAAATGTGTAAATGTTTTGGAGTGGCCTAGTCAAAGCCCAGACCTTAATCCAATTGAGAATCTGTGGTCAGACTTGAAGATTGCTGTTCACCAGAGGAAACAATCAAACTTGAAGGAGCTGGAGCAGTTTTGCCTTGAGGAATGGGCAAGAATCCCAGTGGCAAGATGAGGAAAGCTCATAGAGACTTATACAACTTGCAGCCATAATTGTTGCAAAAGGAGGCTCTACAAAGTACTGAATTTAGGGGGATGAATAGTTATGCACACTGAAGTTTTCCATTACAGTATTGTTCAAAATAATAGCAGTCCAATATGACTAACCAGATTAATCACTGTTTTTGGTATAAATTATATTACCACATGTCAAACAATTTACCAGTTGGTGCAGTAGATTCTAAGAAAACCAAAAGACTCCACATTCATGACCTACTGTACATGTTTTTGACTCTGTGTATTTGAATAATTAATTGAAAGGGAATGTGTTCAAAATAACAGCAGTGTGGAGTTCAATTAGTGAGGTCAATCATTCTGTAAAGAAACAGGTGAGAATCAGGTGGCCCTTATTTAACGGTGAAGCCAGCACATGTTAGACATGCATTTCTCCTTGAAAGCCTGAGAAATCTGGGTCGTTTGAGACATTGTTCAGAAGAACAGCGTACTTTGATTAAAAAGTTGATTGGAGAGGGTAAAATTTATAAAGAAGTGCAAGTGGTAGGCTATGTGCCCACGATGCAGAAATGCTCTGGATTTTTCCTGAGCGTTTCCGCATCTCCCTGGCAGAAAAAATGCATGCGGATTGTACATGCATTTTTTCTGCCAGGTAGAAGCGTAAGTGAAGCGTTTTTAACATGCGATTTCGCATGCGGGTTGTCAAGCGCTTTTCCAAGCGATTTTAGCATCACTTGGAAAGTGCTTGACAACTTGGTCACACTATATAAATCCATGCAACCGGCATGAATTTATATAGTGTGACCAAGTTACGATGCTGCAAATGCAGCATCAATAGTAAAAAAAAAATTTAAAAAAACATTATACTCACCTTCAGATGGCCCCCGGTCCCCTTAGCGATGCGTCCGGTATCTTCGGCGGCTCCCGGTGCTCTAAAAAGGACCTTCCATGACGTCATTTAGTCATGTGATGGTCACGCGACCATCACCTGACTGCTGACGTCAGCGGTCATGTGACTGTCACATGACTAAATGACGTCACGGAAGGTCCTTGCAGACCACCGCCGGAAGCCAAGGAGACAGCAGCGCCACTCAGAGGAGACCGGGGGGCGCCGGAAAGGTGAGTATAAGGTTTTTTTATTTTCATTCTTTTTTAACTACAGGTACTATGGTACCCGGGTCTGGAGGAGAGTCTCCTCTTCTCCAGGCCCGGGTACCATCCCCTCATTGAACTGCATGATATCCGTATGTGCACGCTGATGTAATGCGGTGCAATGCAAGTCAATGGCGGATAAAACACCGCGATTTCGTAAAATAAATGGTAGTGCTGCGTATTTTTCCGCAATGATAATCCGCAGCGGAAATTTCCGCAGCATGGGCACAGCACATGCAAATTATCATTGGGGAACATTGCAGACCTTCTACCAAGCGTTTTAAGCGTTTTCGCAGCGGAATTGTCGCTGCGGAAACGCTTAAAAAACGCATAGTGGGCACACAGCCTTAGGCTGTTCAGATAAAATAATCTCCAGTGCTTTAAAATGGAAAGCAAAACCAGAGAGACGTGGAAGAAAACGGAAGACTACCATTCGAATGGATGGAAGAATAGCCAGAATGGCAAAGCTCAGCCAATGATCAACTCCAGGATGATCAAAGACAGTCTCAAGTTACCTGTGAGTACTGTGACAGTTAGAAGACATCAGTGTGAAGCTAATCTCTTAGCAAGAAGTCCCCGCAAAGTCCCACTGTTAAAAAAAAGATATGTACTGAAGCAGGTACAATTTGCCAAAGAACACATCAACTGGCCTAAAAAGAAATGGAGAAACATTTTGTGGACTGATGAAAGTAAAATTGTTCTTTTTGGGTCCAAGAGCAGACAGTTTGTCAGATGATCCCCAAACTCTGCATTCAAGCCACAGTACACTTTGAAGACAGTGAAGCATAGTGGTGCAAGCATCATGATATGGGCACGTTTATCTTACTATGGTGCCAGACCTATTTACCGCATACCAGGGATCATGGACCAGTTTCATATAGTAAATTACTTGAAGAGGTCATGTTGCCTTACGCTGAGGAGGATATGCCCTTGAAATGGGTGTTTCAACAAGACAACGACTCTAAACACACCAGTAAACGAGCAAAATCTTGGTACCAGTCCAACAAAATTGAGGTTAGGATTGGCCAGCCCAATACCCGGACTTTAATCCGATAGAACACTTGTGGGGTGACATAAAAAATGCAGTTTCTGAGGCAAAGCCAACAAATGCCAAAAAATTGTGTGATGTAGTCAAAGCATCCTGGGCTGGAATAACAGTTGACAGGTGCCAGAAGTTGGTTGACTCTATGCAACATAGATGTGAAGCAGTTCTAAAAAACTGGGTATACAACTAAATATTAAGTTAGTGATTCTCAGGAATGCTAAATCCTCAAAAAAAGAGGACATATTTTGAGTTTGTAATAACAAATGCAGACATTGCTATTTTTTTAGAACAGGCCAATGTTCATTTTTTATTATTTTCTGTAAAGTAGTTAAAATTATACACATTTCTCTTCAAGTTTTGAATTAGAAAACAGTGTGCAATGTTCCCAATGCATGGGAATAAAAACTAGTATAAAGATTTTGTGCTTAACTCATGTTTTGAACACACTGCTATTATTTTGAACACTACTGTATTTTGTCTTATTTGTTGTTTCCTTCACAATAAAAAGAAAACCAAATATTCACAGTTGTAGGAATGTTCTTTACATGAACTGATGCAAAACCTCAAAAAAAACCTGTGAAATTCCAGGTTGTGAGGTAGCAAAACCTGAAAAATGCCCAGGGGGGGTGAATCGCAAGCCACTGTATATACTACAGTGGTGCAGTGCTTGTGTGGACACTCGGGGGCTCTATGCCTGCCCGGACGCCCGCTCACAGTGTCAGAGGACTCACACATCCAAATAACTTCATTATTGATTAATATGGCTGCAGCCGTGCGGGGCCTGGTGATATTATACCAGTGCTACGCCAATTATACACATCTATATAGCTCCATGGTGTGAGCAGAGAGAAGCGGAACATCGGAGTATAGTGCCATCTATAGAAAGTTCCAGGATCTGATGGGCAGTAATGCAACCTATAATCGCCTGTAAAGAATTTATGGACACCATCCTTTCCTAAAGCACAAATGTATTCATTCACTGGCAGCAAGCAGAGATGTTGAAAAGGGTGAGAAATTGGAAAAAAGTCTATTAGACAATCCCAAGACGTCACAGTGTCCAGTGGACAGAAACTCACTAACATCTGAATTAGGCGCGTGAGATTGCTGAGACAATGGACGCAGGAGCGGCGGCTCATCCACAGCAGTGGGATTTGGGTGCAGTTGGAGTCTGGCTGATAAGGAGACTGCAGGAAAATCACCGCTTCATCAGCATTCAATTATCCCTACACTACATATCTTTTCCATAAGCCTGACATTTTTATCCAAGATTTTGCTGAGACTTTGCTGAGATTCTGCCCTAATTTTTAATTCTAAAGTGCTGCGGAACATGTTGGCGCTATATAAATAAAAATGATTATTATTATTCGTGGATACTTTGTTTTCCTGCAGAGGAGGAAAGCGACCGTCAATATAAGCAGGTACTGGCTGTTGCTGTTTTATCTCCCACAACTTGAGCCCCACCCTCAGGGCTAATGTATAAACCCCACTCTCAGGACTACTATATAAGCATAAATCCACCCAAAGACAATTATATATGCTCCACCCCAAGTACAATTACTTAAGTGCCGACCCAGGAAAATCTGTGACTTTAGCACCAATTACTGGAAAGATCAATTAACCAAAAGAAAAAAAAGTCAAATAATTTGCTGGAGCATAACACTTTTAGGGTATGTGCACACGATGCAGAAATGAAGCAGAAAATTTCTGCATCATTTCTGCATCTCCCTGGCAGAAAAAACGCATGCAGATTGTGCATGCGTTTTTCCTGCAGAATACATGCGGATCCACATGCAGATTCACATGCGTTTCCGCATGCAGATTGACAAGCGCTTTCCAGGCGATTTTAGCATCACTTGGAAAGTGCTTGACAACTAGGTCACACTATATAAATCCATGCAAACAGCATGGATTTATATAGTGTGACCCGAGAGAGTGTATATACTTACCTCCGATGGCCCGCGCTGTCCTGCTCAATCTGTTCTCCCGGCTGCCGGCAACTTTGAATTGAAAGACCTGCCGACGTCAGCGTCACGTGACCCGTCACATGACTCTGACGTCACCGCAGGTCCTACAACTCACTGTAAGTGCCGGGAACCAAGCGGGAGTGCTGCGCGGGCCGACAGATGGTAAGAATACATTTATTTTTTATTTTATTCTTCTTTTACAGCTTTTTTAATGGTACCTGGGTGTGGATGAGACTCTCCTCTCCTCCACACCCGGGTACCATCCGCACATTAGAACGCACCAATTACGCAAGTACAAATGCTGTCTTGCGGAATTGGCGCGTTCTAATGCAAGTCAATGGCGGGGAAATCGCCGCGTTTCCGCAAAATTAATTGACATGCTGCGGATTTTTGACCGCAGCGTTAACGCTGCGGAAAAATCCGCATCATGGGCACAGCACATGCGGATTTCCATTGGGGAACATTGCTTCCCTTCTACCATGCGTTTTTCATGCGTTTCCGCGGCGTTTACGCAACTGCAAAAACGCCGCGGAAACGCATGAAATACGCATCGTGTGAACACAGCCTTAGGCGTATTTCCGCAAGCCTTAGGCTGTGTTCACACGATGCGTATTTCATGCGTTTCCGCGGCGTTTTTGCAGTTGCGTAAACGCCGCGGAAACGCATGAAAAACGCATGGTAGAAGGGAAGCAATGTTCCCCAATGGAAATCCGCATGTGCTGTGCCCATGATGCGGATTTTTCCGCGTTAACGCTGCGGTCAAAAATCCGCAGCATGTCAATTAATTTTGCGGAAACGCGGCGATTTCGCCGCCATTGACTTGCATTAGAACGCGCCAATTCCGCAAGACAGCATTTGTACTTGCGTAATTGGTGCGTTCTAATGTGCGGATGGTACCCGGGTGTGGAGGAGAGGAGAGTCTCATCCACACCCAGGTACCATTAAAAAAGCTGTAAAAGAAGAATAAAATAAAAAATAAATGTATTCTTACCATCTGTCGGCCCGCGCAGCGCTCCCGCTTGGTTCCCGGCACTTACAGTGAGTTGTAGGACCTGCGGTGACGTCAGAGTCATGTGACGGGTCACGTGACGCTGACGTCGGCAGGTCTTTCAATTCAAAGTTGCCGGCAGCCGGGAGAACAGATTGAGCAGGACAGCGCGGGCCATCGGAGGTAAGTATATACACTCTCTCGGGTCACACTATATAAATCCATGCTGTTTGCATGGATTTATATAGTGTGACCTAGTTGTCAAGCACTTTCCAAGTGATGCTAAAATCGCCTGGAAAGCGCTTGTCAATCTGCATGCGGAAACGCATGTGAATCTGCATGTGGATCCGCATGTATTCTGCAGGAAAAACGCATGCACAATCTGCATGCGTTTTTTCTGCCAGGGAGATGCAGAAATGATGCAGAAATTTTCTGCTTCATTTCTGCATCGTGTGCACATACCCTTATAAAGCAATTATAGGCGGGGCGAGGAGACGCTTGGTTTCCTTCTTTCCTCAGTACAAATTAGCCTCCCGCCCCTGACCACCAGACGGAGCCCTTCAGTGCTGAGCAGGTTGGTGCGCCGTGTTACCAGGACTCATTAGTCAGTGATTAACAAGCTTTTATGAGAGCCCATTCCTGGCGACTCCGATAATTAGCTCCGTGTGCAGTTTTCCCTGTATACAAAGTATTTCCAAGATAAGTCGCTCTTCCTTTTATCACCTCATTACCAGCCTCGTCATATTATTGACTTATGGTAAATAAAAGAATGAGCGGGTCTCGTTCAGGGCGTAAATCTGTCACACTCAGGTTATGGCGCTTACAAGTGATTCATTACACGGCATTTATGTATCTGGTAATTAGAGATTACAGCATATTTCACTGGCTTCTGCATGTTAGTATTTATTGTCGCCACGGAGTGAAGACGGCAACAACGCCCCAATATCTGCCGACAAGGCGAGAACGGATCCACCCATTTAATATTAGTCGCCCAAAGTGGATCACTGTAGATCAGATTTAAGTCAGCATTTTAAAGGGCCACACATCAAAACTACAATGAGGCTCGTTATTTGCTGCAACTCCGCTTCCAACCCCAAGATGACGCAGATAACTGCCGCGGTGCCTCTGCCGAGCGCCTGATGTAGCTGTATGAGGCCGTACTGTGACATGACAGATTTCTGCAGCATATTTCACTTTTTGCAAAGCAAATGCAGATTTTGCAACCAAAAGAGGATGGAAAAAGTCATTACATGGCGCCCGGACCTGTGAATGACTATTGGCCCTGGCAGTAGCCCACGGTCTATTGAGTTGTGATGCCAGTTGCTTTCTTCGGGTTCATTATTTGCATTACGTCTGTTTGCTGCTATTTTTACAACATGTACACAGACCTACTGCTGTGTTATAATCTAGAACCGGCGAGGAGAGAACATGCAGCATAAATAATAGTAATCTCCTGCAGACACCTGCAGAGCCCTGCTCTCACCATCCTCTGACTGCGCCTGAGGGGAGTTGTATCTAGAGGCTAAACAAAAAATCTGCCATCACTGAGAAGATGAGGCATAAAGAACACTATATATAAATAAAAATATACACACACACATATATATATATTATATATACAGTACAGACCAAAAGTTTGGACACACCTTCTCATTTAAAGATTTTTCTGTATTTTCATGACTATGAAAATTGTACATTCACACTGAAGGCATCAAAACTATGAATTAACACATGTGGAATTATATACTTAACAAAAAAGTGTGAAACAACTGAAAATATGTCATATTGTAGGTTCTTCAAAGTAGCCACCTTTTGCTCTGATGACTGCTTTGCACACTCTTGGCATTCTCTTGATGAGCTTCAAGAGGTAGTCATCGGAAATGGTCTTCCAACAATCTTGAAGGAGTTCCCAGAGATGCTTAGCACTTGTTGGCCCTTTTGCCTTCACTCTGCGGTCCAGCTCACCCCAAACCATCTCGATTGGGTTCAGGTCTGGTGACTGTGGAGGACAGGTCATCTGGCGTAGCACCCCATCACTCTCCTTCTTGGTCAAATAGCCCTTACACAGCCTGGAGGTGTGTTTGGGGTCATTGTCCTGTTGAAAAATAAATGACGGTCCAACTAAACGCAAACCGGATGGAATAGCATGCCGCTGAAAGATGCTGTGGTAGCCATGCTGGTTCAGTATACCTTCAATTTTGAATAAATCCCCAACAGTGTCACCAGCAAAGCACCCCCACACCATCACACCTCCTCCTCCATGCTTCACGGTGGGAACCAGGCATGTAGAGTCCATCCGTTCACCTTTTCTGCGTCGCACAAAGACACGGTGGTTGGAACCAAAGATCTCAAATTTGGACTCATCAGACCAAAGCACAGACTTCCACTGGTCTAATGTCCATTCCTTGTGTTCTTTAGCCCAAACAAGTCTCTTCTGCTTGTTGCCTGTCCTTAGCAGTGGTTTCCTAGCAGCTATTTTACCATGAAGGCCTGCTGCACAAAGTCTCCTCTTAACAGTTGTTGTAGAGATGTGTCTGCTGCTAGAACTCTGTGTGGCATTGACCTGGTCTCTAATCTGAGCTGCTGTTAACCTGCGATTTCTGAGGCTGGTGACTCGGATAAACTTATAGACCTCAGAGCTCACAGTGCATGTCAGACCAAATGAGAATCATGAGCTCAAAAGGAACTGCCCAAGGAGCTCAGAGACAGAATTGTGGCAAGGCACAGATCTGGCCAAGGTTACAAAAGAATTTCTGCATTACTCAAGAGTAGAGATGAGCGTTGTTCGACTCGAACTGTTCGCCAATCTCAAATTCGAGCTGTTTTGGGCGGTGTTCGAGCCGTTCGGCGAACACGAACGATTTGAGAAAAATTCGGCTGTTCGAGGTTATGTTCGATAACTGTTCGTGCACCAAAATCATAACTGGATTTTTTCTCAGTAATGATGAAAATTAATGTTAATACGCAGTTTGAGTGTACAGCGGGGTGGGGGGAGGGGCAGGGGATGGATCTCTGCAGGAATAATGAAGATCTCCATTTTTTTTTCTCTTTCCCGCATTTACAGTGGGGAGGTGCAATCTGTCAGCCTATCAGCAGCGCACACACGGAGCGAAGTGCTTTTTTTCACACAAGCAAGGGCATGTGTCATTGGCAGTGTATGTCACATGTCCTTGCCCTATAAGACCAAGCCATTTTCCCCGTCGCCACCATTTTCTCACTGCTGCAGCTGCGTGTTAGACGGCACCGCTGTTGCTGTGTGCGCTATACCTTGTTAATTTCAAGCCAATTTTCGCACAAATCTACAGATAGCTTGGGAGTAGGGAATAGTTGTGATTGCAGTCCTTTTAAGGACTAGGTTACAGCATTTCCTACGACTTTTATCAGGCAGGTCTGTGCTCTTAAATAGATAGATTGTGGGAGTAAAGACTAATTGTAATTGCAGTCCTTTTCAGGACTAGGTTACATCAGTTCCTATCAGTTTTTGCCAGGCAGGTCTGTGCCAGTGCTGTGCAAGTTTTTTTCACAGCATTTGGCTGAATCTAGCAAAGCTAATCCTTTTTGGCCTATTGAAAATTGTGTTAGTCAGTGGAGTAGCCTATCTGTGTTGCAAGATATACCACCTGTGTATAGAATACCAATTTTTTTACTGCACCTAGTGAAGTAAAATCTTTTGGGCATAGCATCATTCTATTAGTCCATCTATACTGACCTCCATCAGGTTGCAAATTGAATATAATTTTTTTCTGCATCTAGCTCTGAAAAAATATTTGGGCTTCTAGCAGTGTGTGGGACTTATTCTATTAGTCCATCTATACTGACCTCCATCAGGTTGCAAACTGAATATAATTTTTTTCTGCATCTAGCTCTGAAAAAATATTTGGCCATCTAGCAGTGTGTGGGACTTGTTCTATTAGTCCATCTATACTGACCTCCATCAGGTTGCAAATTAAAAATAATTTTTATCTGCATCTAGCTCTGAAAAAATATTTGGCCTTCTAGCAGTGTGTGGGACTTTCTCTATTAGTCCATCTATACTGACCTCCATCAGGTTGCAAATTCAAAATAATTTTTTGTCTGCATCTAGCTCTGAAAAAATATTTGGCCTTCTAGCAGTGTGTGGGACTTTCTCTATTAGTCCATCTATACTGACCTCCATCAGGTTGCAAATTAAAAATAATTTTTATCTGCATCTACCTCTGAAAAAATATTTGGGCTTCTAGCTGTGTGTGGGACTTGTTCTATTAGTCCATCTATACTGACCTCCATCAGGTTGCAAATTAAAAATAATTTTTATCTGCATCTAGCTCTGAAAAAATATTTGGCCATCTAGCAGTGTGTGGGACTTTCTCTATTAGTCCATCGATACTGACCTCCATCAGGTTGCAAATTAAAAATAATTTTTATCTGCATCTAGCTCTGAAAAAATATTTGGCCTTCTAGCAATGTGTGGGACTTTCTCTATTAGTCCATCTATACTGACCTCCATCAGGTTGCAAATTAAAAATAATTTTTATCTGCATCTACCTCTGAAAAATATTTGGCCTTCTAGCTGTGTGTGGGACTTGTTCTATTAGTCCATCTATACTGACCTCCATCAGGTTGCAAATTAAAAATAATTTTTATCTGCATCTACCTCTGAAAAATATTTGGCCTTCTAGCTGTGTGTGGGACTTGTTCTATTAGTCCATCTATACTGACCTCCATCAGGTTGCAAATTAAAAATAATTTTTATCTGCATCTACCTCTGAAAAATATTTGGCCTTCTAGCTGTGTGTGGGACTTGGTCTATTAGTCCATCTATACTGACCTCCATCAGGCTGCAAATTAAAAATAATTTTTATCTGCATCTACCTCTGAAAAATATTTGGCCTTCTAGCTGTGTGTGGGACTTGTTCTATTAGTCCATCTATACTGACCTCCATCAGGTTGCAAACTGAATATAATTTTTTTCTGCATCTAGCAGTGAAAAAATATTTGGCCTTCTAGCAGTGTGTGGGACTTTCTCTATTAGTCCATCTATACTGACCTCCATCAGGTTGCAAATTAAAAATAATTTTTTGTCTGCATCTAGCTCTGAAAAAATATTTGGCCTTCTAGCAGTGTGTGGGACTTTCTCTATTAGTCCATCTATACTGACCTCCATCAGGTTGCAAACTGAATATATTTTTTTTCTGCATCTACCTCTGAAAAAATATTTGGGCTTCTAGCTGTGTGTAGGACTTGTTCTATTAGTCCATCTATTCTGACCTCCATCAGGTTGCAAACTGAATACAATTTTTTTCTGCATCTACCTCTGAAAAAATATTTGGGCTTCTAGCTGTGTGTGGGACTTGTTCTATTAGTCCATCTATACTGACCTCCATCAGGTTGCAAATTGAATATAATTTTTTTCTGCATCTAACCCAGCCAATAGTTTTGGCCTAATACCACAGTTTGGCCACTCAGCTCTGCTCGGTTCCCATCCATTGTTTTTTTGTGCAAACAACTCCAGAGTTGTGAATTAGTTAACCACCAAAATGAGTGGAAAAAGGCCTGCTGCTGGTGGAAAGGAGAATAGGCGTGTTGGGAAGGGGAAAAAAGGTTGTGTCCGTGGGGTAGGTGTTAAAGCAACAGTAACATCTGCAGAAGAAAGACCATCTTCCAGCCAAACTAAAATGTCTACTTCTTTTAGCGGACAATGTGATAAGATCCCTTTCTTACGGCCACGCCAATCGTTACAAATTCCAGATGAGGCACAAAAACAGCAGGTGCTTCAACGGATATCAAGTGCTCCTTTAAGTGGGCTCTCCTCCACATCAACTTCAACATCACAAATACTCCAGTCCTCAAAGGTGTCACCCCAATCGCACTTGCTTCCTCACAGCTCCCAAATCTCCAGCTGCCCGTCTGAGTATGAGGTAGAACAGATGGTTGAGTCTGCAGAGCTGTTTACTCATACTATAGCCTGGGAATCAGAGGTCGACTCCAGCGCTTCTGTGAATCCAGACGAGGAAATGATCTGCACTGATGCCCAGAATCTTTATGAGTCGGATCCAGGACCAGACGCAGAAGGTTCTGACCATAATGTAGACCCTCATTCCCAAACTGTAACTCCTGTTGGTGGAGACAATGAGGAAGACGATGATGAGACTCAAATACCTGATTGGAGCGACAACTTTAGTTTTTTGTCAGGGCAGGAACAGGTTGGCTCTGAGGACGACGGGTGTGATAACGCACAGGGTGATGATGATGAGGTTGGAGATCCCACTTACTGTCAACCCACAGTCAGCCAAGAGATGAGGTCAGCAGAGGAGGTGGAGGAAGATGCTAGTGACGACGAGGTCAGGTTGCGCCTTCCTGGACAGAGACGTAGTACTGGAAGCACGTCAACAACTGCATCCTCAAACACAACTCTGCCTCTCACCACAAGTCGTGGTGGCTCTTCAGGTCGCATGGGTGCTAAGCCTTGCATAGCCTGGGCATTTTTTCAGATCGATAAAGATGACCCAACTCGTGTTATCCGTAACATTTGTCAGCAAAAGCTAAGTAGAGGCCAAAAAATACATAGTTTGAGTACTTCATGCATGAATCGGCACATGGACATGAAGCATAAGTTGCAGTGGGAAGCTCAGTGTGCTACAATGCGGCCTAGCCGGCCGGGCCAACCACCGTCTGCCATATCTTGTGCATCCGCGGCCTCTTCATCCTCTGTGACTGGGGGGACAGCAGTCACACCTGTTTTGGGGCGCAGACCTGCCACCTCTTTACCCGCAACAGCCAGCGTGATTGGCAGGTCATCATTTTCTTTGGAGGTGGTAACACCAGCTGGTGTTGAGCGCTGTCCGACATCGATAGCACCACCTTTGGATCAAGGCAACCTAACATGTCCGCCTGCATCTTCCTCACAGACCGGCAGTTTGCCGGGGACACTCTTATCAACCCCGTCTAAGCACAATAGCCAGCCCTCGGTCCCTCAGATGTGGACAAGTAAAAGACCATTTCCTCCTAGCCATGAGAAAGCTAAGAGGTTGAATTTCACCATCTGCAAGCTCTTGGCTACAGAAATGCTGCCTTTCCGCCTGGTGGACACAGAGGATTTTCGAGACCTTATGTCCGTCGCAGTGCCCCAGTACCAGATGCCCAGTCGGCACTACTTCTCAAAGAAAGGTGTGCCTGCGCTCCACCAGCATGTCGCACACAACATCACCGCTTCTTTGAGAAACTCTGTGTGTGACAGGGTGCATTTCACCACAGACACTTGGACGAGTAGGCATGGACAGGGGCGTTACATGTCGCTGACTGGGCACTGGGTAACTATGGTGACAGCAGGACAAGGGGCTGCTGTCCAAGTCTTGCCGTCCCCACGAGTTGTGCGTCAATCCTCTTTATGTCAAAGTTCCTCCACTGCTTCTGCCTCCTCAACCTCCTCTCGGTCTTCCACCTGCACCCAAAGCCTGTCTGGTCATGCCACAAGCTTTCTAACTGCGCAGAAGGGATCCTGCACACCTCCTTACTATGCTGGCAGTAGGGCTCAACGTCATCAGGTGGTTTTTACTTTGAAATGTCTGGGAAATGTGAGTCACACAGCTGAGGAGTTGTGGTCAGCTCTGGAGAACCAATTTCATGAATGGTTGTCTCCACTGGACCTGAAACCAGGGAAGGCCGTGTGCGACAATGCTGCAAACCTGGGTGCGGCCCTTCGCCGGGGCAATGTCACACACGTGCCTTGTATGGCTCACGTGTTGAACCTGGTTGTCCAGCAATTTTTAGCCCACTATCCCAGACTAGATGGCCTTCTGCAGAGGGCACGGTTGCTGTGTGCTCACTTCCGCCGTTCGCATCCCGCAGCTCAGCGACTTACATCTCTACAGAAGTCGTTGGGCCTGCCACTTCACCGGCTAAAATGCGATGTGCCTACCCGGTGGAATTCAACTCTGCACATGTTGCAGCGACTGTGGCAGCACCGACAAGCCCTGGTGCAATACGTTCTGACATATAGCCTGGGCCAACGAGATCCAGAGGTGGGGCAAATCACGCTGGAGGAGTGGTCTCAGATCAGGGACCTATGCACCCTTCTGCACAGTTTTGAAATGGCGACGAAGATGTTTAGTGCTGACGATGCCATTATCAGCATGACTATTCCGGTGATTTACATGCTGGAGCACATGTTAAACAGAATTCGGAGTCTGGTGGTGGCACAAGAGGAGGTGGAGGAAGTAGAGGAGGAGGAGTTGTATGCGGAAGGGCTAACATCTGCAAGGTCCAGACGGTCGGCAGCACCAAGGCGGCAGGCATGTGAGGGTGGGGGAGATGGTTTTACCAGGGCGCATGGTAGCAGCCAAACTAGTGAGGAAGGTGCAGGAGCCCAGGAAGAAGTGGAGGACGAACTGATGGAAGACTCATCAGATGAGGGAGACCTTGATCACATTTCTGTTGTGCGAGGTTGGGGGGAGAGGACAGAGGAAGGAAGCATGATTGTTACCTCGCCACCAACACAACAGGGACTTGGTGCTCCTGGATGCGCAACACACATGAGTGCCTTCTTGCTGCACTACCTGCAACATGACCCTCGAATTGTGAGAATTAGAAATAATCCTGACTACTGGGTTGCCACACTGTTAGATCCCCGGTACAAAAGTAAATTTGCAGAAATTATTCCTGCCATAGAAAGGGATGCACGCATGCAGGAGTATCAGCAGAGACTGTTGCAGAATCTTACATGTGCTTTTCCACAAAACACCAGTGGTGCACGTAGTGAATCTCACAGTTCCAACTTGCCAACCGTGGGACCGTCAAGTGCTCAGCACTCAAACCGTAACAGAACCACAATATCTGCTGGTAACATCAATTTTGCGGAATCATTTCACCACTTTTTTAGCCCATCCTTTGCAAGGCCACAGGAGACAAGAAGTCTGACACATAGTCAACGCCTAGAGACGATGGTACAGGAGTATCTCCAAGTAAACATTGAAGCCATGACTGTGTCACTGGACCCTTGCTCTTTTTGGGCTTCCAATCTGGATAAATGGCCGGAGCTAGCCACTTACGCCTTGGAGATCTTGTCATGCCCCGCAGCCAGCGTTCTGTCTAAACGTGTGTTCAGCGCTGCTGGTGGTGTGCTGACAGATAAGCGCACGCGGCTCTCCACTGATAATGTAGACAGACTCACGTTCATAAAGATGAACAAATCATGGATCGGAAACGACTTTTCTACCCCTGTGTCATCCTGGGGAGAGTAAAAGCTTGATGATTGGTTAAAATCACCCTACCAACCGTTTTAAGCTTTCAAATTACTAATCATGTTTATCTGTATCTTGGCTGGAAAATAATTTGGGCTTTGTACCAGTGTGCAGCACTGATTCTATTAGGCCATCTATAATAAGCTCCACCAGATTTAAAATTACTAATCATGTTTATCTGTATCTTGACTGGAAAATAATTTGGGCTTTGTAGCAGTGTGCAGCACTGATCCTATTAGGCCATCTATACTAAGCTCCACCAGATTTAAAATTAATAATAATTTTTAGCTGCATCTAGCCCGGAAAATAATTTTGGGGCTCCGAGATGCGCAAGACACATAAGTGCCTTCTTGCTGCACTACCTGCAACATGACCCTCATATTGTCAGAATTCGAAGTAATCATGACTACTGGGTTGCCACACTCTTAGATCCCCCAAACTTTTCGATCAACCTTTTCATTTTAATAAAGACCAAAAAAATGGTCATTTTTTAAATTATAAGCATTAGCAGGTTATTAGAAACTGAAATCAAACAGTTTTCAACTCAACACTTTATTCTAGGTGATGTTACATTTTCACATAGGACCCCTTGTTCGAAAGGAGCTTCTGAACTCTCTCGTCCATTGAATTTGTCAGGTTTTGGATGGTTTCTGCTTCAATTGTTTTGCATGAGGACAGAATACCCTCCCAGAGCTGTTGCTTAGATGTGAACTGCCTCCCGCCATCATAGACACTCCTTTTGATGATGCTCCAGAGGTTCTGAATGGGGTAGAGGTCAGGGGAGCATGGGGGTCACACCATAAGTTTGTCCCCTTTTATGCCCATATCAGCCAGAGATGCAGATGTTTTATGGGCAGCATGAGATGGTGCATTATCATGCAAAAAAATGATCTTGCTGTGAAATACACGGTTCTTCTTCTTGAACCATGGCAGGAAGTGCTGTTTGAGAAAATCCACATACATTATGGAGTTCATCTTTAGCGCCTTCAGGGATCCTAAAGGGGCCGACAATCTCTCTCCCCATGATTCCAGCCCAAAACATTACTCCACCTCCTCCTTGTTGGCGCTGTAGCTATGTTTGCGTGGGGTGTCCATCAACCAGCCATCCTCCACTCCATCCATCTGGACCATCGAGCGCTGCACGGCACTCATCCGTGAACAAAACAGTTTTGAAATCAGTCTTCATGTAATGTTTGGCCCACTGGAGCCGTTTCTGCTTGTGTGAAGTGGATAGAGGAGGTCGACAGGATGGCGTATGCACAGCTGCAAACCTCTGAAGGACCCTGCATCTTGTTGTTCGGGGGACGTTGGAGGCACCAGCAGCTTCAAAAACTTGTCTGCTGCTATGACAAGGCTTTTTTACCGCTGCTCTTTTAACCTGACGTAATTGCCTGTAGGAAAGAGTCCTCAATTTGCCCTTATCAGCATGCACACGTGTGTACTGTGAATCAGCTACATACTTCTTGATTGCCAAGACACTTCATCCTGATCATCGCACAATGTTGATTGTAGTCATGCCTTGACCTAAACACTCCACAATTTGTTGCTTCTCAGCAGCCGACACATCCTTTTTCTTTCCCATTTTGGCAGAAAATGTAGGCTGCTTAATAATGTGAGACAGCCTTCTTAAGTAGTCTTGCCTTTCATTGGACACACCTGCCAAACTAATTAGCACAGGTGTCTGCAATTGCTTACAGTGATATAAAGAGCCCTGACACACATCACCATCAATGAGTTTAACTGACAAACAAACAAATTCTTCCCTTATCACTCCTAAACACTTTTTGCATAATAATTTGTAACACAGTGTACATGTGCTTTTCCACAAAACACCAGTGGTTCACGTAGTCAATCTTACAGTTCTAACTTGCCAACCGTGGTCTGTATGGAGTTGTTCAATAAAGGGCCCAAAATTAAGATAACATAGATGGGAGAGGTCTCTATGAATAGGAATTCCTAAGTATTTGATACCCTGTGAGGGACAGGCAAAGGGAAAGTTGGACTGGATGGAATCCTATATGGATTTGGGGAGGGAGACATCGAGGGCCTCAGACTTCGCTGCATTGATTTTAAAATTTGACCATGTAACAAAGTGATCTATTTCAGCCATAACAGCATGGATGGATATATGTGATTGAGTGATATATACTAGGACATCATCAGCAAATAGAGAGCACTTGTACTCGGTGCCTCCCACCTCAATCCACCTAATATTGGGGTTATGGCGAATTGATGAGAGCAGGTGCTACGTCACTAGGATGTATAAGAGAGGGGACAGAGGACATCCCTGCCTTGTCCCATTGGTGATTGTGAAAGGTGATGAAAATGTTCTGATGCACCCCCTGGGCCTTGGGACACCCGGAGCCGGACCCTTTTTGGTGGATGCTGGTGGTTGTAGTCTTCGTGGCGGCGACCCGGTTCCGTGGCTCAGGGTGGTCAAACCAGTGGCGGAACTATTTATGTGGTTTTGATGTTTAAATGTCCGACTACGCCACCCGTGGATTGCGGTCAGAGTGAACCGCCGCTGCAGGGCAGACCGCTGAGGCTGGTGTTGTGGGTGCAGCAGAGCGTAGCATAACTCCCCACGGGAGGAGTATAGCCTCAGGGCAGTGTATGCGGAGGATGGGGGTGATGGTGCAGGGCAGCAGCAGTAATGACACGGAGTCAGTGATGCAGTCCAGGGCCTTTACTCACAGTTCTTATTATCCAGACCACGTCTGCAGGTAACGGCTGCCCACGTCGTACTGTGCTCACCAGGTGAGGGGCTCAGACAACTCCCAGATAACTTTGGAGCGCTTCACAGGACCCCCTTTGTGTGTCCTTTGTCTGGCCTTTCTTACCAACCCTTCTGTCCGGCTGCCTCGGGCCTCCTCTTGGTAAACTTGGCGCCAGTTTCCCTGACCCTATGTGGTGCCTTCCTAGCGGGTGTAGCGAGGGGCTGCGCCACATAAAATGTCACAGCCTCCGGTTTCTAGCTGAGGGTCGTTTCCTGCCTCCACTAGTTTCGGGGACCGGTCTCCCCCTTTGGCCTGACCCCTCCACGCAGGTGGATTCGGGCGTGCGGTGGCGATTCGCCCGTCCGCACCCCTGGGATCCCTTCATTCCTCATTCCTGGAGCCTTCTCCGCTCCTCTTCCTTCCTTCTCCCTCTTCCAGGCCTGGGCCTCTGTTACTAGGCCCGCCTCCGGAGCAGAGCTCATGCAGAGCCCCTGCTCCCTGCCACTTCTGCTCAGACTTCTCTGCACTGAACTAAGATGGTGCCCACCTTTTATACTCCCTTCTCAATGCACCCAGGAACTGCTTCCTCCCTGCTCCTGCACTACAGGGTTCCCCTTCCTCAGTGTTCCCTCCCCCCACTCCAGCCAGGGACAGGGACTGTCGTGCCCATCTCAGAGGCATATTGGTCGCCCTGCCCCACGGCAATGTGGTGTAATGCATGCAGGTGTCGGGTCCTGATCCACACTCCATCCTTACCTGAGAGTGAGATATCACACCTCTGGGTGAGGTGCAATACCTCTGTAGCAACCGAGCCCTCAGGGTGCTACAGTTCCATTTATCTTCAGCCTAGGTGACGTATTGTGATACAGGGCCGTGATTTTGGCTATAAAAGGGTCCCCTAGACCCCTACCCCAAGCTTTTTAAGAGAATCATATATGGCGTGCCAGGAGACTCTATGGAATGCTTTCTCAGCATCCAACGAGAGTATCTAATTACAAATTTTTAACTGCATCTAGCCCAGGAAATACTTTGTGCCTAGTAGCAGTGTCTGCTAGTCAGCGGATTATCCCGGCTGTTAAGCAAGCTACACCACCTGTAGTTTGGACACTTAATTTTTTCAAAGGAAATGCTTCGGGACCATGGGATACTCAGTGAAGAGCATCAGGAGGCACCCCAAGGCATTGGGGCTGGGACTGGCAGTAGGATGCCTTGCGGTGGACAGCCGAGCTCGATCCTTATAAAAGCTTTTTAACTGCAGCAGCTTTAGTGGACGCTACTGGAGCTGGAATTACGTGGCTGCTGGCATGAGACTTGCCCTCCAATAGATCCTTGTAAATGGATTTAAAGTGTATTCATTCAAATTAGAGAGACAATTTAAATTAAAAAGCTTAGAGCTGCCTCCACCACAGGGGGGCTCGCTCGACCCACCAGCGGACAGGCACCAGTATTGGGAGAGGGGGGCTGGCCGTCAGGGTTCACCGCGGCTCTGGCACAAACCCGGCGACGCGGAGGTGGCACGGGCAGGAGCGGACTGAACGTGTCGGCTTCTCACTTTTTGGATTTTAGAAGGGCATGACATGCCTAAATCTGTGTCTTCCCCTCCTTTTACTCCTCCACCTCTTTTCTTTTCGCATGACTATATGTACTTGTCACTTTTCCATGTGTTAGTTGTGTCTTCTGAGCAGTTTGTCAGCTTTTGGACACCTTTGAAGGTGTTTTCTTTGTGTTTCTATGTGTTTTTGTTTGCCTGCCATTGGTTTTAACGGTGTTCGAAGGTGTTCGACGAACAGTTCGACGAACAGTTCGGCGAACACACGGGTGTTCGACGAACCGAACCGAACTCGAACACTACGGGGGTGGCTCAACACTACTCAAGAGCACAGTGGCCTCCATAAACCTTAAATGGAAGAAGTTTGGGACCACCAGAAGTCTTCCTAGACCTGGCCGTTCAGCCAAACTGTTGGCAGCAGATCATTCAGGATACTCTCAAAGCGTGTTGACAACAGAACAAAGTTTTAATTAGCTATAAACAGGTATAGATATGATAGGCTTTGTGGAATCAGGAATATACATATCTTAAGTGTCTCTGTGCAGCATCAGCAGGCTGCTTCTCCTCTCATGCACAGACACAGGAAACTGAACACAGTCACATGGTCTTTTCTGTGTGTGAGCCTCTGGGAGTTTGTTGTTGTTTTTTTTTTAACTTTATAGACAATACACAAACCTAGCAATAGAACATTTACATACACAGGAATGGAGTTGTTGCACTAAACATATTCCAACACCCCCACTCAACAACTACTTATCCTGTTAGTCCCATTGTGGTTTTGAAGTCCTCAACCTTGGCTGTTGGCAATGGTTTTGTCATACCATCAGCTAACATCTTGTCAGACTCGCAATAAACAAACTCTAGTACACCACATTCTACTAAGTCACGCAAGTGATGATGTTTAACGTCGATGTGTTTAATCCTTGCACTAATCTTCTCACTGCTGGCAAGTTTAATACATCCTTGGTTGTCCTCATAGATAACTGTTGGCTGAGCTAGTGGCTTGCCGAAATCTTCCAAAAGTTGTTTCAACCAAATAACTTCTTGACTTGCATAAGCAGCTGACACATATTCTGCTTCTCGTGGACAGGCAGTTTTTGCATCTCTTGACATGACTGTGGCTCTGGCTCAGGAAGTGTTCTGACCATATAAGAAAGGCGTTGAGCTGGGATACCTTTGTTTGGTCTTTCTGATCTCCTAACCGGAGGTTGACTTGGTTCTTCTGTTTCTTTCTTGCAGGCTTCAGAGCTTATTCAGACTTCAGTGTTTTCTTTTTCAGTGTCTGGGTTTGGTGATTGAAATTCTTGTTCTTGTTTCTTGGCTTGAATGACTGGTGTAACTTCATAGAATTTGAGTGAAACTGAGTTCTCATCAATCACTACGTCTCTGCTGATTGTTACTGTGTTGGTCTCTGGGTGCAAGATTCTGTATCCCTTTTGAGTTTCGCTATAGCCCACCAGGACTCCTTGCTTTGCATGTGATTCCCACTTGGAACGTTTTTCTTTGGGAACATACACAAAAGTTTTGCTTCCAAATATCCTTAGGTGCTTCAGGTTAGGCTTCTCATAGTTCCATAGCTCATATGGAGTTTTATTTGTGGCTTTACCTGGCAGTCTGTTTTGAAGATAGCAAGCTGTCGTGATGGCTTCTCCCCAATAAGTTGTAGGTAGATTCGCATCACACAACATACTTCTTCCACTTTCACAGAGAGTGCGGTTCTTTCTCTCTGCAATGCCATTCTGTTCTGGGTTGTATGGGATGGTAGTCTGGAACACGATTCCATTCTTTTTCAAAATGGTTTGCACCTTATCACTTGTATATTCAGTCCCATTATCTGCACGCAGGGCTTTTGGCATTCTTCCAAATTTGTTAAATACTATGGCAAGATATTCTTCAAGTTTCTGTGGAACTTCATCCTTACTGTAAAGCAGGTAGGAGACTGTATATCTGGAGTAGTCATCAATAAATGTGAGAAAATATCTCTTCTTGCTTGGAGTTTGAACACTCATTGGACCGCAAACATCTGTGTGTATCAAATCCAGTGGCTGTGCAGATCTAGTGGTGCTTACTTTGGGAAAGGATTTTCTGGACATTTTCCCTTTAAGACAGCTAGTGCACTTCATCATTTGACTACATTGCTTGATTTCCACACCATTTGCAAGTTGACCTAGCTTCCTTATTGCTTTTGGGTCTCTGTGCCCAAGACGTCTGTGCCATATATGGATACAGTTCTTATACAGATCTTGTCTAGCACTGTACACTCTTTCTTTGCATTTTAGCTGATAAAGTTCATTTTGGATTTTTCCATTTTTCCTTCTGCAAGAGTGTGACCCTTCTTTGATATAATGCAGCTGTTGTCTTTAAAAGTAACTACATTCCCTTTTTGCGTAAGCTTCTTTACTGACAGAAGATTGCTTTCAAGACTGGGAACATAGAGAACATCCTTTACTGGGATCTTTCTGCTTTGTGCTGAGGAAACTGGACAGTGGAGGTAGCCGTCTCCTACTCCTTCTGAAGTCATATATTGACCATTAGCTAAGATGACCTTTTCTGACTTGCTTTCATCAAGGTCAGTGAAGAAATCCTTGCTATTCGTCATATGGCTGCTAGCACCAGAGTCTATACACCACATATGCTTTGCAGATGAGCCTGTACTGGTATTAAATGCAGTTTCAACACATGCAGACTTTTCCTCTACAGCTGTTTTCACCTTTTGATCACTGTTCTGCTTTTTAAGCTGACTCATTCTTGTTTTCCAAATTCTGCAGTCTGCTTTAAGGTGGTGTCATGGTTGTGTCGCCACGAAGATCGTCATGATTGCACAGCCTGACTTCTCGCAGCTGAGTTTTTGGTGCTTTGTGCTTTTCGGCAGTGAGGGAGTTAACTCTCTCTCTCTGTGCTAGACAAGGTCCAGCCTCGCCCAGCTGCAATCAATTCTGCAGTAGTGAGATTCCTTCATATGTCTGCTGCTCTGTTAGGGAAGTGTCGGTGAAAGCATTTCATGCAGACTAACAGAGCGGATCGTGGTATTTGGAGTTTCAGAGATAAGTGTATTTGGAGTGATTTTTCCCTTCCTCGCTTTATCATTTATCTCCTTTCCCGTTGGTGTTCCCTCTGTTGTAGTTGTGTAGTTTTTGTATGCAAGGTGGTTTTGGTTTTACCCTTGTACTGTCTCGTTCGTCTAAGTACTGAGTGTTTACATATTATTACCTGTCCCCTTTTGTTGTGATCGGGGTCCTTCTCAGGACTAGATTACTTAGGTGCAGGGATCCTCAGGAGGTAGGGGTTACGCTGGCGGCCTGGACCTCTGTACCTTTAACAGTACCTCCAGGTAGAGGGATTAGTCAGGGCCCCAGCTCAGGGTCAGCTTAGGCCCCCTACCTCCAGTACACAGAGACAGCGTGACATTTTCACCGACCCCTTAGATTTTCTCCTGCTACCATGGATCCAGTAGTCGGTCTAGCTCGGCAGTTGCAGAGTTTGTCCATGGAGCTGGCGGACGTTAGGTCCAAGGTTTTGTGTCCCCAGGAGCAAGCCGGACCAGAACCTAAGGTAGCTCTCCCTGACAGGTTCACTGGGGGGCGGGACAAGTTTTTTGTTTTCCGAGAGGCATGCAAGTTGTACTTTCGGCTGCGGCCTCGTTCATCGGGGAGTGAAGAACAAAGGGTGGGAATTGTCATCTCGCTCCTACAAGGGGACCCACAATCTTGGGCGTTCTCTCTTCCCCCGGGCTCCCCGGCTCTCCAGTCAGTGGATACTTTTTTTGCTGCTCTGGGTCTTGTATATGATGACCCGGATCGGATCTCCCTTGCTGAATCTAAGTTATGTAGGATCCAGCAGGGAGATCGTCCGGCGGAGGAATTCTGTTCGGAGTTCCGTAGGTGGGCCACTGACACCCAGTGGAATGACCCGGCTCTTAGGAGCCAGTTTTGTCAAGGTTTATCCGACAAATTAAAGGATGTGTTGGCACAGTATGACTCTCCCGCGTCACTGGAAGCCGCTATGGCCCTTGCTATTCGCATTGACAGACGGCTTCGGGAGAGGTGCGGGATAACTCCACCCCCTGTGATGACTCCACCTCCTACAAGGTCCACTCATATGGTGGTTCCCCTGGTCAGTCCAGAGGAGCCTATGCAATTAGGAGGGACATCATTTCGGGGGAGGGGACCGGTGGCACACCACAAGACTGGAAGGTGTTTCTTCTGCGGGAGAAAGGGACATTTTATTGGGGGGTGTCCATCCCGTCCTTTGCAGAGTAAAGAGTCGTCGGAAAACTTTTAATCCCAGGTTGTGTGGTGGACGGCAATCTGGGAGTAGGTATTTCGTCCCTGGGGTCATCTCAGTTTCTCGTACCGGCGGAGGTGGTGGTGGGTATGAGAACTGAGAAGATATCTGTTCTTTTAGATAGTGGGGCCGGGGCTAATCTGGTGGACGCTCGGTTTGCCCGGGTTCAAGGTATGCATTTGAGTGAGTTGGCTAAACCCATCCCCATATTCTCGATCGATGCCAGGCCCCTCGGTCAGGGAAGTTTTTTGCATGTTGTGCATAACGTAAAACTTCAAGTGGGGGCGATACATAAAGAACTGTTGTCTTGCTACGTGTTGGAGGGTCTTCCCACTCCTATAGTGTTGGGCCTTCCTTGGTTAACTAAGCATAACCCGGTTATTAATTGGCAATCCAGAGAGATAAGCCAATGGAGTAATTTCTGTAATAAAAACTGCATGAATACGGTCATCGGTGCTGTCACTCCTAGGGTCTTGCCTCCATTTTTGGTGGACTTTGAGGATGTATTCTCGGAGAAGGGGTGTCGGGAACTACCTCCTCATCGCGAGTATGACTGTTCTGTTAAACTGCTCCCTGAGGCCAAGTTACCTAAATCTAGGTTGTATAACCTTTCTGGTCCTGAGAGGCAGGCCATGAAGGATTATATTTCTGAAAGTCTGGCTAAGGGGCATATTAGACCTTCATCTTCCCCGGTGGCCGCGGGGTTCTTCTTTGTGAAGAAGAAGGATGGAGGCCTACGCCCTTGCCTGGATTTCCGTGAACTTAATCGGATTACGGTCCGAGATCCGTACCCGCTCCCACTTATTCCCGATCTCTTTAATCAGATCGTGGGCGCCAAATGGTTCTCTAAGTTGGATCTCAGGGGGGCGTACAATCTGATTAGAATGAAGGAGGGGGATGAGTGGAAGACGGCATTTAACACTCCGGAGGGGCATTATGAGAACCTTGTCATGCCATTCGGTCTGACTAATGCCCCGGCGGTGTTCCAACACTTTGTTAATGACATTTTTCGCCGCCTGGTTGGACAGTTTGTTGTCATATATCTGGATTATATCTTAATTTACTCGCCTGATCTGGTGTCTCATCAGGAGCACGTTAGGCAGGTGTTACAGATCTTGCGGGATAATAAACTGTATGCTAAATGGGAAAAGTGTGTGTTCGCCATACAGGAACTCCAGTTTTTAGGTTTCCTGGTTTCAGCGTCTGGTTTTCGTATGGACCCTGGGAAAGTGCGGGCAGTTCTTGAGTGGGATCTGCCTGAGAATCTTAAGGCACTACAACGTTTCCTGGGGTTTGCTAATTATTACCGGAAGTTCATTCGTAATTTCTCGTCCATGGTTAAACCTCTCACTGACATGACAAAAAAGGGGACGGATTTTTCTAGGTGGTCTGACAAGGCTTGTCAAGCTTTCTCCTCCTTGAAAAAATGTTTTGCCTCGGCACCCATACTCATTCAACCTGATGCGTCACAGCCATTCATTGTAGAGGTAGACGCTTCCGAGGAAGGGGTGGGAGCAGTGTTGTCACAAGGTTCGTCCCCTGGTAAGTGGCATCCGTGCGCCTTTTTCTCTAAAAAATTGTCGTCCGCCGAGAGGAATTACGATGTCGGCAATAGGGAACTCTTGGCCATTAAGTTAGCTTTTGAGGAGTGGCGCCATTTTTTGGAGGGGGCAGTCCATCCGGTCACCGTCATCACCGATCACAAGAACCTGCTTTATCTGGAGTCTGCAAAACGTCTGAATCCCAGACAAGCCAGGTGGTCGTTGTTTTTTACCAGGTTTAATTTTGTCGTTACGTTTCGTCCTGGGTCAAAAAATGTGAAGGCGGATGCCTTGTCTCGTAGTTTCCCTGGGGCCAGGAATACGGATGACCCGATTCCTATCCTTCAAGAGGGGGTGGTGGTGTCGGCAGTATGCTCTGAGCTTGAGGAGGAGGTATTGGAGGCTCAGGGGGACGCCCCTGTTGGACCTCCAGGGAGACTGTTTGTTCCAGATCAGCTACGACGAAAGGTGATCGAGGCACACCATAACTCAGCTTTAGCAGGACACCCAGGGAGTAAAGCAACTGTGGATCTCCTCTCTCGTCGGTTTTGGTGGCCTAACTTACATAAGGAGATGGTAACTTTTGTTGCGTCCTGTGGGGTTTGTGCGCGCTCTAAGACCCCACATACCCGTCCGTCTGGGGCCCTCTTACCTTTGAAGATCCCGGAGCTTCCTTGGACTCATCTGTCTATGGACTTTATTACGGACCTCCCGCCGTCTTCGGGTAAAACTGTCATTCTCGTTGTAGTAGACAGGTTCAGCAAGATGGCACATTTTATCGCTCTTCCTGCTCTTCCTAATGCTAAAACTCTTGCGCAGGTGTTCATTGGGGAGATTGTGAGGCTTCACGGGGTACCCTCCGATGTGGTGTCGGATCGGGGGTCTCAGTTTGTGTCCAAGTTCTGGAAGGCATTTTGTACTCGGCGGGGGATGCATTTGTCGTTCTCATCGGCTTTTCATCCCCAGACCAATGGTCAGACGGAACGTCTGAACCAGAGTTTGGAGACATATCTCCGGTGTTTTGTGTCAGAGAACCAGTAGGACTGGGCTTCTTTCTTACCTCTGGCGGAGTTTGCTCTTAATAATAGGCGGAGCGAGTCCACTGGTAAGTCCCCGTTTTTTGGGGCATATGGTTTTCACCCCCAGTTTTGTACGTTCAGTAGAGGGGGCTCTTCGGGGGTTCCTGAGGAGGAACGATTTTCGTCATCACTCGCTTCTGTATGGAGAGGGGTACTGAATAATCTGAGTACTATGGGGAACCGTTACAAACGTATGGCTGACAGGAGGAGAGTGTCTGGTCCGGACCTAAGTGTGAACGATCTGGTATGGTTGTCTACTAAGAATATAAAACTTAAGGTTCCTTCCTGGAAACTGGGTCCCAGGTTCATCGGGCCGTACAGGATCAGTTCTATAATTAATCTGGTGGCATTCCGTCTTGATCTCCCCCCTACGTTTAAAATTCACAACGTGTTCCACAGATCGTTGCTTAAGAGGTATGTGGCGCCGGTGATACCGTCACCTTTACCTCCGCCTCCAGTGGTGGTCAATGGTAACTTGGAGTTCCAGGTATCGAAGGTCATCGATTCACGCTTTAATCGTCGGTCCCTTCAGTACCTGGTTCATTGGAAGGGGTATGGTCCTGAGGAGAGGATGTGGGTTCCTGCGTCAGATATTAACGCAGACCGGTTAATTCGGGCCTTCTACACGACTCACCCAGATAAACCTGGCCCTGAGGGTCCGGAGGCCCCTCGTAGAAGGGGGGGTACTGTCATGGTTGTGTCGCCACGAAGATCGTCACGATTGCACAGCCTGACTTCTCGCAGCTGAGTTTTTGGTGCTTTGTGCTTTTCGGCAGTGAGGGAGTTAACTCTCTCTCTCTGTGCTAGACAAGGTCCAGCCTCGCCCAGCTGCAATCAATTCTGCAGTAGTGAGATTCCTTCGTATGTCTGCTGCTCTGTTAGGGAAGTGTCGGTGAAAGCATTTCATGCAGACTAACAGAGCGGATCGTGGTATTTGGAGTTTCAGAGATAAGTGTATTTGGAGTGATTTTTCCCTTCCTCGCTTTATCATTTATCTCCTTTCCCGTTGGTGTTCCCTCTGTTGTAGTTGTGTAGTTTTTGTATGCAAGGTGGTTTTGGTTTTACCCTTGTACTGTCTCGTTCGTCTAAGTACTGAGTGTTGGCATAATATTACCTGTCCCCTTTTGTTGTGATCGGGGTCCTTCTCAGGACTAGATTACTTAGGTGCAGGGATCCTCAGGAGGTAGGGGTTACGCTGGCGGCCTGGACCTCTGTACCTTTAACAGTAACTCCAGGTAGAGGGATTAGTCAGGGCCCCAGCTCAGGGTCAGCTTAGGCCCCCTACCTCCAGTACACAGAGACAGCGTGACAGGTGGCTGGGCTTTTTACAGACAAAACATTCACAAGTTTCCCTTAGATTGCTCTTATTTTTAGGAAAGTCCTGTGTCTTTAATGCTGTTTCTGCTCTAGATTCATTACTGCTACTTACATTGTGTGTTTTCGCTTGAATTCATCTACAAGCTTGCCTTTGGCATATTCTAGTGTGAGCTCATCATCTGGCCGTGCATCTAGTGCAATGACAAGTGTGTCATAACTTTCTGGAAGACCACTTAATAGTAGTGCAGCAACATGAAAGTCTTTAATTTCTTCTCCAATGCCCCTGAGACGCTCCAAAATCTCTAGGGTGTTTCTTATATAGTCCTGCATATTCTGCCCATAATTTAGCTTAGACTGATACAGTTTTCTCATAAGATAAAGCTTATTGCTGAGATTTGATCTTTCATGCACTTTCTATAATTCATCCCACATCTCTTTTGCAGTTGCACATTTGCATATATGCACAATCTGATCATAATCTACACTGAGGGAGATAGTGCTTTGTGCTTTCTGATCCTTCTCTAGCCAATCATCTGGTAATGGATGAGGCACTTGTTCCTGCGTATATTTCCACGTACCTTCTATTATGAGCAGCATTTTCACCTTAAATTTCCAAGATTAATAATTCTGATTGGTGAGACTTTGCACTGAGAACTTGCAGTGATCAGTGATCCTTGCTTGTGGACATCTTCTCTGTTGATGTGTGCTGCTTTTGCTTTGGACTTCTGTTGCTGTATTACTCTTCAGTGTCACCCCTGGGGTTCTGTGTCACGCTGGAGTTCTGTGTCACGCTGGGCCCATAACCTGTTGGCAACGGATCATTCAGGATACTCTCAAAGCGTGTTGACAACAGAACAAAGCTTTAATTAGCTATAAACAGGTATAGATATGATGGACTTTGTGGAATCAGGAATATACATATCTTAAGTGTCTCTGTGCAGCATCAGCAGGCTGCTTCTCCTCTCATGCACAGACACAGGAAACTGAACACAGTCACATGGTCTTTTCTGTGTGTGAGCCTCTGGGAGTTTTTTTTTTAACTTTATAAACAATACACAAACCTAGCAATAGAACATTTACATTCACAGGAATGGAGTTGTTGCACTAAACATATTCCAACACAAACTGAGCAATTGTGGGAGAAGAGCCTTGGTGAGAAAGGTAAAGAAGAACCCCAAGATCACTGTGGCTGAGCTCCAGAGATGCAGTAGGGAAATTGGAGAAAGTTCCATAAAGTCAACTATCACTGCAGCCCTCCACCAGTCAGGCCTTTATGGCAGAGTGGCCCGACGGAAGCCTCTCCTCAGTGCAAGACATATGAAAGCCCGCATAGAGTTTGCTCAAAAACACATGAAGGACACCCAGACTATGTCTCATCAGACCAGAGAATCTTATTTCTCAAAGACAGAACTTTTGGTGATAATTCTAAACGGTATGTGTGGAGAAAACCAGGCACTGTTCATCACCTGCCCAATACAATCCCAACAGTGAAACATGGTGGAGGCAGCATCATGCTATGGGGGTGTTTTTCAGCTGCAGGGACAGGACGACTGGTTGCAATGGAAGGAAACATGAATGCGGCCAAGTACACAAATATCCTGGATGAAAACCTCTTCCAGAGTGCTCTGGACCTCAGTCTTGGCCGAAGGTTCACCTTCCAACAAGACAATGACCCTAAGAACACAGTTAAAATAACAAAGGCGTGGCTTCAGAACAACTCTGTGACCATTCTTGACTGGCCCAGCCAGAGCCCTGACCTAAACCCAATTGAGCATCTCTGGAGAGACCCGAAAATGGCTGTCCACCAACGTTCACCATCCAACCTGACTGAACTGGACAGGATCTGCAAGGAAGAATGGCAGAGGATCCCCAAATCCAGGTGTGAAAAACTTGTTGCATCATTCCCAAGAAGACTCATGGCTGTACTAGCTGAAAAAGGTGCTTCTACTCAATACTGAGCAAAGGGTCTGAATACTTATGACCATGTGATATTTCAGTTTTTCTTTTTTAATAAATTTGCAAAAATTTCTACATTTTCATTTTTTTCAGTCAAGATGGGGTGCAGACAGGGTCGGCGTCAGCACCCGGCGGGGGGGGCCCACTCGCTGTCAGGCACCCTGCCGCGCTATGGGACCGGTGAGCGGAGGAGAGTGGTGCCAGCGCCCGCTCCCCCCCGCTTGCTCAGGGCCCCGGCACCTGGTGCAATACTTACCTCTCCCCGTGCCTCCGCAGCAGCTCCTGATTCTTCCGCGGCTGTTGCACAGTGATGTCTCAGGTCAGAGGGTGCGGTGACGTCTTTTCACCGCGCTCTCTCCTGAATCGTCACATCGTTTTATTTTATTGTATGGGGGCATGGAGCATTATACGGTGGGGTGGGGGTGTGTGTGACATCCTGCATGGGGCATTATAAGGGAGGGGGTGTGTGACATCCTGCATGGGGCATTATAAAGGGGGTGTGTGTGTGACATCCTGCATGGGGCATTATAAGAGGGGGAGGGGTGACATCCTACATGGGGCATTATAAGGGAGGGGGGGTGTGACATCCTGCATGGGGCATTATAAGGGGGGGTGACATCCTGCATGGGGCATTATAAGGGAGGGGGTGTGACATCCTGCATGGGGCATTATAAGGGAGGGGGTGTGTGTGACATCCTGCATGGGGCATTATAAGGGAGGGGGGTTTGTGACATCCTGCATGGGGCATTATAAGGGAGGGGGGTGAGACATCCTACATGCGGCACTATAAGGGAGGGGGGGTTTGTGACATCCTGCATGGGGCATTATAAGGGAGGGAGGGTGACATCCTGCATGGGGCATTATAAGGGAGGGTGTGTGTGTGACATCCTGCATGGGGCATTATAAAGGGGGTGTGTGACATCCTGCATGGGGCATTATAAGGGAGGGGGGGTGACATCCTGCATGGGGCATTATAAGGGAGGAGGGTGTGACATCCTGCATGGGGCATTATAAGGGAGGGGGGGTGACATCCTGCATGGGGCATTATAAGGGAGGGGGTGTATGTGACATCCTGCATGGGGCATTATAAGGGAGGGGTGTGTGTGACATCCTGCATGGGGCATTATAAGGGAGGGGGGTGTGACATCCTGCATGGGGCATTATAAGGGAGGGGGGGTGACATCCAGCATGGGGCATTATAAGGGAGGGGGGGTGACATCCTGCATGGGGCATTATAAGGGGGGGGGGACATTCCTAGATGGGGAATTATATGGGGGGAACAGCCTGCATGGGGCATTATGTGGGGGGAACACCCTGCGTGGGGCATTATGTTGGGGGGAACAGCCTGCATGAGGCATTATATGGGGGGTAACAGCCTGCATGAGGCATTATGTGGGGGAACAGTCTGCATGGAGCATTATGAGGGGGCACAGCCTGCATGGAGCATTATATGGGGGCCAGTATCCTGTATGGAGCATTATATGGGGGCCAGTATCCTGTATGGAGCGTTATATGAGGGCCAGTATACTGTGTGGAGCGATTTGCCGGTTTCTGAGCTAATGTAGAATTTACAATAGATATTGCTCATGTAATGTAAGAAGTGAAATCTTTGCATTGTACTATATATATATATATATATATATATATATATATATATATATATATATATATATATATATACATACACTGCTCAAAAAAAAAGGGAACACTCAAATAACACATCCTAGATCTGAATGAATGAAATATTTTCATTGAATACTTTGTTCTTTACAAAGGTGAATGTGCTGACAACAAAATCACACAAAAATCATCAATGGAAATCAAATTTATCAACCAATGGAGGCCTGGATTTGGTGTCAACCCCAAAATTAAAGTGGAAAAACACACTACAGGCTGATCCAACTTTGATGTAATGTCCTTAAAACAAGTTAAAATGAGGCTCAGGATTGTGTATGGCCTCCACGTGCCTGTATGACCTCCCTACAACGCCTGGGCATGCTCCTGATGAGATTGCGGATGGTCTCCTGTGGGATCTCCTCCCAGACCCGGACTAAAGCATCCGCCAACTCCTGGACAGTCTGTGGTGGATGGAGCGAGAAATGATGTCCCAGATGTGCTCAATCGGATTCAGGTCTGGGGAAAGGACGGGCCAGTCCATAGCTTCAATGTCTTCATCTTGCAGGAACTGCTGACACACTCCAGCCATATGAGGTCTGGCATTGTCCTGCATTAGGAGGAACCCAGGGCCAACCGCACCAGCATATGGTCTCACAAGGGGTCTGAGGATCTCATCTCGGTACCTAATGGCAGTCAGGCTACCTCTGGCGAGCACATGGAGGGCTGTGTGGCCCTCCAAAGAAATGCCACCCCACACCATTACTGACCCACTGCCAAACCGGTCATGCTGAAGGATGTTGGAGACAGCAGATCGCTCTCCACGGCGTCTCCAGACTGTCACGTCTGTCACATGTGCCCTGTGTGAACCTGCTTTCATCTGTGAAGAGCACAGGGCACCAGTGGCGACTTTGCCAATCCTGGTGTTCTGTGGCAAATGCCAAGCGTCCTGCACGGTGTTGGGCTGTGAGCACAACCCCCATCTGTGGACGTCGGGCTTTCATACCACCCTCGTGGAGTCGGTTTCTAACCGTTTGTGCAGACACATGCACATTTGTGGCCTGCTGGAGGTCATTTTGCAGGGCTCTGGTAGTGTTCCTCCTGCTCCTCCTTGCACAAAGGCGGAGATAGCGGTCCTGCTGCTGGGTTATTGCCCTCCTACGGCCCCCTCCACGTCTCATGGTGTACTGGCCGATCTCCTGGTAGCGCCTCCAGCCTCCGGACACTACGCTGACAGACACAGCAAACCGTCTTGCCACAGCTCACATTGATGTGCCATCCTGGATGAGCTGCACTACCTGAGCAACTTCTGTGGGTTGTAGAGTCAGTCTCATGCTGCCATGAGTGTGAAAGCACAACCAACATTCAAAAGTGACCAAAACATCAGCCAGAAAGCATTGGTACTGAGATGTGGTCTGTGGTCCCCGCCTGCAGAACCACTCCTTTATTGAGAGTGTCTTGATAATTGCCAATAATTTCCATCTATTGTCTATTCCATTTGCACAACAGCATGTGAAATTGATTGTCAATCAGTGTCGCTTCCTAAGTGGACAGTTTGATTTCACAGAAGTTTGATCTATTTGGAGTTATATTCTGTTGTTTAAGTGTTCCCTTTATTTTTTTGAGCAGTGTATTTCTCTGCGGTATCTGTGCATCATGAATCGTGGTATGTGTTAAAGGGGCCCTGGGTGCAGAGTGTGCTTTAATGAGAGAAAAAAAGAACTTTTTAGAATTTACCAAATGGCTGCAATGAAACAATTTAAAGGGGTCTGAATACTTTCCGTAACCACTGTATGTATATGTATATATATATATATATATATATATATATATATATAGAGAGAGAGAGTACAGACCAAAAGTTTGGACACACCTTCTCATTTGAAGATTTTTCCGTATTTTCATGACTATGAAAATTGTACATTCACACCGAAGGCATCAAAACTATGAATTAACACATGTGGAATTATATACTTAACAAAAAAAGTGTGAAACAACTGAAAATATGTCTTATATTCTAGGTTCTTCAAAGTAGCCACCTTTTGCTTTGATGACTGCTTTGCACACTCTTGGCATTCTCTTGATGAGCTTCAAGAGGTAGTCACCGGAAATGGTCTTCCAACAATCTTGAAGGAGTTCCCAGAAATGCTTAGCACTTGTTGGCCCTTTTGCCTTCACTCTGCGGTCCAGCTCACCCCAAACCATCTCGATTGGGTTCAGGTCTGGTGACAGTGGAGGCCAGGTCATTTGGCGTAGCACCCCATCACTCTCCTTCTTGGTGAAATAACCCTTACACAGCCTGGAGGTGTGTTTAGGTTCATTGTCCTGTTGAAAAATAAATGATGGTCCAACTAAACGCAAACCGGATGGAATAGCATGCCGCTGAAAGATGCTGTGGTAGCCATGCTGGTTCAGTATGCCTTCAATTTTGAATAAATCCCCAACAGTGTCACCAGCAAAGCACCCCCACACCATCACACCTCCTCCTCCATGCTTCACGGTGGGAACCAGGCATGTAGAGTCCATCCGTTCACCTTTTCTGCGTCGCACAAAGACACTGTGGTTGGAACCAAAGATCTCAAATTTGGACTCATCAGACCAAAGCACAGATTTCCACTGGTCTAATGTCCATTCCTTGTGTTCTTTAGCCCAAACAAGTCTCTTCTGCTTGTTGCCTGTCTTTAGCAATGGTTTCCTAGCAGCTATTTTACCATGAAGGCCTGCTGCACAAAGTCTCCTCTTAACAGTTGTTGAAGAGATGTGTCTGCTGCTAGAACTCTGTGTGGCATTGACCTGGTCTCTAATTTGGGCTGCTGTTAACCTGCAATTTCTGAGGCTGGTGACTCGGATAAACTTATCCTCAGAAGCAGAGGTGACTCTTGGTCTTCCTTTCCTGGGGCGGTCCTCATGTGAGCCAGTTTCTTTGTAGCGCTTGATGGTTTTTGCAACTGCACTTAGAAGAGTTAATAGTTTATTTTGATTAATTGGCAAATGCAAAGTGAATGAAGAAGAGAGAAATGTAAATGTTAACAGTATTTGGTTACCACCCATTACCTGCATCACTTTTTCTTGCCACTTGTCCAGTCAGGGATTTTGTAGGAATATGGTTGGTGTAGGAGTAACCAATTCTACCAAACAGGTGATTGCGATCATCCTCTTCATATATAGGTTAAAACACAGTCATGAACTGAAACAAACAGCAGTACTGGAGGCTAAAAACTGGGTGAGGAACAGCCAAAATCTGCTACAAAAGTTAGGTTGTGGAAGACAGTTTCATATCCCAAGTTATACACATGACTTGACAGGTCATGACAGGACTGAGTACAGCAATAAGACACAGGGTAGTTATGTGGTAGCATAATTGCTCAGTGGTTAGCACTGCAGCCTTGCAGTGCTGGGGTCCTGGGTTCAAATCCCACCAAGGACAACATCTGAAAGGAGTTTGTATGTTCTCCCTGTGTTTGTGTGGCTTTCCTTCCGGTTCTCCGGTTTCCTCCCACACTCCAAAGATATACTGATAGGGAATTTAGATTGTGAGCCCCGATGGGGACAGCGGTGATAATGTATGTAAAGGCTGCGGAATGTTAGCGCTATATAAAAATAAAGATTATTATTATTATTATTTCATCAGCAAGGAGTCTATCAGGCAAAGATTTCACAATAGATGGGTTTCCAGATGTGCTGTTCAAGCTCTTTTTAGGTAGACTGTAGATGCAGTGGTCAACCAAGGAAACTTAGAGCAGCAGATGAAACACACATCATGAGGATGTCCAACAGTGCCATCAGCTCAGAGCTGGCAACAACTAGGGGGACCCATCTACATTCATCCACTTGTTATGACTGAGCTCTAACACTCACACAACTAACAAATAAGGTAGCACTCTGTAACGCTAAGTATGCAAACATGAAATATATGAAGCCTGAATATCATTACTGCTAAAGCAAAATAGAAATAATTGAGAAATCTTAGTGCATAAATTGGCCAATTCATGTATACCTGGCAGCCGCAGTAAGGCGTTTCTTGTTACCAGGACCTACCTAATATGAATCCTCTCTTAGAGACTAAAAGTCTGCATGTGTACGGGAAAGTAAGAGACCCTGTTGTAATTAAAACCGCCTTTGGCTTAGAGGTGGAGTGCTCAGACAGAGGGCTTATGCATATAAACGAAAAAACTGACCACGACATCCAAAACAGAAAACTAATGTGTACAGGTGCTTACTAAGAGTAGCCATCTCATATATTTCATGTTTGCATTCTTAGCGTTACAGAGTCCTACTTTGTTAGTTGTATATTTAGATGGCTACTCTTAGTAAGCACCTGTACACATTAGTTTTCTATTTTGGATGTGCTGATCAGTTTTTTTCGTTTATAACACTCACACAGGGATGAACAAACCAGGGGAGATTTTAAACCTACTGTAAAAAAATACTTATTTACGTATATTTTTCTATAGAGGACTTCTTATCAGATGCGATTGATCCAAGACTATATCACGATATTCTTATAAAAAATATGTAGCGGTTTATTCTTGGATTGTCCGTTAAAAAGAAGAATTGCAATAGTTACATAAAATAGGTTAAATAGTTACAAAGTGATTGTCCATTTGTCCATAATTAGCTTAACAGTTGAGATTCACCCATCTTTTCCTGGGATCCTGAATGGTAGGTTGCGTCTGTGTCCAGCACGTGTGTCAGGATGACACCATGTGTCCGCTTGGGCCTACATCGGCAGCTGTTTCCTCAGCCAGCATAGATCCTAGGACTGAGCTGTGTAATGTAGAATGGAAAGAGCCACAAACCCCCTTTCATGTATGAGTTATATAGGCCGGTCATACCAGCTGTTCTTCTACTTATGGTACTAACTTACACCAAGCTAAAAATAGCCTGAATGTCTAGCACGAGGCTGATGCAATCTTATACAATGTACAGAATTCAGAATTAAGAATAAATATGAATATCCATAATTAATATTTAACACCTACACACCACAGGTTAATATACAGACTAGGCAAATCCCTAACCTGACCCTGATTTGTCCCTGCCTGACTGCGGAGGTTGTCACCCTAAAATTATGTCGGCTGACCCTGAGTTCCTTAGCTGTACCCTCAACTATACACAGAGTGTAACCCAAAACAGCAACAGAATGAAGTGCACACAGAAGGAGTGTGAGACACGAGGCTAAAGACGTGTTCACACAGTCATACATGAAAGACAGAAAAAAAAGAAAGGACCTTCGGTATATGTGAATACCGCCAGACAATGAATGTAACAAAATGAGAAAAATGCTGAGAAGGGGAACATGTAAACAAACCGCAGGAGAAGCAATAGAGAAAAACTCAGCAAGATAATCCTTCATTAGGGAGCTGGGACTCCAAACATCCAGCTAACTTGGAATATAGCCAGAAAATACTGCATGTGTCAGGAGAGTATAAATAACCCCTCCCAAGATGAGATAGGACAAATCAAAGTGAAGACGGAAAACACCTGCATAGAAGCAACACAGCAAAGACCAGAGTATTATCAGCAGTTGGACAGATACAACACAGACTGTGGTCCAACAGAGAGGGAAACCGACCCAAAGCCAGGGGTCACCGGATCTAGCCCCGGAGTCGAGGCACCACTGTTCTGAAAATCTGGCCAGAAGTCATCTGCATCGAAGAATTACGTCCAAATAGCCCTATCTCCTACATGGAAACAAGGCAAGTGACTTAACAATGCACAGAAACATAACAACTGGGAGTCAGAAAGAAGTTATCAGGTCTCCAGACTGAGGAGTTAAATGTGAACTACTCAGGTGTACACAGAAGCAGATTGTCCACAAAAGGCTAGAGAGTGGCACAATAATGAGGGTCTGCAGGAGCAGTGATGCACAATGGAGGGTTCTCAAATCTGTGAATGAATGGCTTTGTGGATTTGGTCAGGATTAATGGTGTCCTCAATCCTGAGAAATCTGCGCAGATACTTGTCCATCATGTAATGCAATCAGTGAGGCGTCTGATGGTATGGTCTGCAGCTGGACAACATCCAGCCAATGTCATTAAAAATGAGGAGTCCCAGAAGTGATAATTCAGCCCCACAGAGCCCTGATCTCACATCATCCAGTCTGTCTGGGATCACATGAAGAAACAGAAGGATCTGCACAAGCCTCATACACAGAAGATCTGGGGTTAGTGCTCCAAGATGTTTAGCACAACCTTCAGCTAAGTTCCTTCATAACCTGTGTACATGTGACGAGAAGAAGTGATGGAGACAAAAGGCTGTCACCATATATTAATGGGATTTACATTTCTCTTTTGCTATTTAAATTTTGTTAATTGATAAGAATGAACTATTAACACTTCTATATACTGTATGAAAGCTTACTCTCCAGCATATTTTCCACACAACATTTTATTTTACAATGTGTTATGTAACACAAGGAATGCATCACTACTGGTAAGACAGAGTGAGGTCAGAAGGTAGAAGTGGCAATGGTACAAATTATCTGACCCTGAGAAGAGACAGTCATGACCTGAATTGCTCTAGAAAAAGTAGTGTTGTAGCGTTTGAAAGTTTCCAGAGCTAGGAATCCCTCCGAATGATCATGATGGTCTTTAGGAAATAGGAATAATATTAAAGTGATTGTCCTGTCAATAAATGTCATCTTCAATGCACAGATCACATACTTGCTTGTCAGGAGAGGAGTAGAGCCTCTGCACTGCATAGCTAAGAAGTAAGAAGGGACTATATTCTCAGCTTCTAGAGGAGAAGGAGATATTTCCTGTCTAGAGCATCTATAAAATATGGCAGTATGGTGGCGAGACTCATTCTATGGGGAAGTAAGAAGGGCCTATAGTGTCATCTAATAACATAGGATTATATTCTGCCCTGGTTCTTCACTTTGCTAAACCATCCAGGACGCACAACAAGTCAAAGACGATCATCTACGCTCTGTCATACTCTCTCCAGAGCTGCATTTACTGGAACAATCTTCTTAGATAAGACCCTGGTGGAACAACAGAAAGATCTGCTCTCTATGTGCTATTGTAATGTGTGATATTGTGCTTAAAGGGCCCTCTATGATGTGCGGTAATGTGACTGATGTCTTCTTCTGCTCAGGGACCCTTCTTACAGGGGTATTCCAGACATTTATGTCATATTCAAGGACCCTTTAACATCCCCTTGAATAGGAGAAGTGATTATTCTCGTCTTCTCATGTAGTGGGTGGACTTTAAAATGGAGTTTCTTTATTTTTCTATTGCCCTTCTATTGAGAAGGGAGTCATGTTTGCTCCCGTAAACCTTGGCTGCTCCACAGTCACTGTGGTTATTCTTGCCCTTTTCAAATATTGTCGCCCCTCGTTGCGTTTCGCTGCCTGACTGGTGGGAAGTAGTTATTACCGGCACATCGGGAGCAACCCTGGCTCCATTTTTTAATTAAGCGGCTGCAGTATGACGGGCGTATAGGAGCTGCAGGGACAGGATACATTTGCCTACTGCTGATTTAATTAGAAAAAAAACTGCATCAAGACTTAAATGACTGATTTCTCAGCTCCAGCAATCAGTCCACGGCCCTCACAACAGTTCCTTCGTTGCATCCCACTGTAAAAATCCATGGGGAGCAGGAACTGGAGGTGTCTGGAGCGCAGCTATGAGCTTCTATTATAGGATCATCTGCACGGACAGCGACAAAGTGTGAGTGCTTGTAATAGCCGCAGCATAGCGAGGGAAGAAGGATTGCAGCAATGATTCTGCAGAACAATCCCTTGAGGAGCGGAGGCTTATTGCACACTTCCCAGCGGCTCCTTGATTTCAGTTTCTTTTCTTGGAGGACTTAATAGTTGCTGCAGACATTAGGCAGCGCAATTATCGGAGCACTTGATCATCAAGCTGACCACGCCGGGGGACTATCTGGCGAACGAAGAGGGGGGAGGGCACGCTAATATTAGTCGCTGGGTTCATGTCTACAATCTGTAGTGATGTTCTGCCACAATTAGAGCAAGCTTTCAAAATGCCAGGACCCCAGTGGACGCTTCTCACGGACACAAGGAATTTCTGTACTTAAAAAGATCTACAGTACATCCAAGCCCACGAGTCACTCACTCCTCTATAGTCTATACAGTGGGTTTCTTATCATTTCTGGGTGACTATCAATTTGGCTGTTCCGGGAAAAGCTGTATGAACACGGGAGTTAGTTGAACAAGTTGCTTTTCCAAGGTGTCGGAATGGCAAATCCACTTAAGCGGTAACATGCATAAGTATGGGAAAACCCAGATGAAACCCTCGTGGGAACCGTTACATTGTTGTAACCCATCTTTCCCCACTACAGCTGTAACAAAACAATGACTACACAGAATCTGCCCCCGCTCGTCACGAGGATGCGGCTCCGGACTTTTTATTTTCCGGGATATTTAGTTGAAGCCTCTGTCCGCTGGTGAGCTGCTCTGCATCATCACAGCCTCAGTCCCCATAAACAGACTCTGTACTCCAAGCCGCAGATAATTGTGGTTAGGATGTTAATGGCGAGCGGGAGCGTTTGTGAAATCTAATTAATCATGTGGGGTCCGGCACGTTACCTACCGAGACACACACGTCGCTGCTGGTCACATCCTCTGCTCACCGTCCCCTTAGGAGGCCTCATAGTTAACACTTTATGACAATGTCAATAAGTGCAGTCGGCTTTGTCTTGATATAACATAAAAGAAAATCATCCTGAAATGTTTTATTCATGCCACAAGCTGTTAAGTAGGACATTTAGCTGGAAACTCGCTTGCAGCTGCACAGAAAAATCTGGCGACTGCACGTCTCCAGGATCAAACGAAGATACATAAAGGGATTGGGTGCGATGTAGAAGAATGAGGACCGGGAGGTCAAGTTGCTGAGGCTGCAGGAAACGCCAAAAGTGAGCAGCTAAAAGCCCCGCCCCTGAGGAGCTGACCCCACACAAGGAGTTGGCTCTGGAGAGCTGCAGACACGATTCATAGTCACATAACCATATGTCATTCACTAATTCATGAGCCACAATATCTCCAGGCAAAACAAAACAGAAGCTGAAAAAGAGAAGTTACTGCAAAGAACGCAAGAAGTGTTTGTGCTGGAGGGGCACACGATGCAGACATGATTCCCACTAGACTCAGTAAATCCAAAGTCCTTGATTCGTTGTCTTCTGTCATGATCTCAATTGCACCTCCTGAACTGGTGATATATCTTCACTTTTTGCTATTCTGGAAAAACTGAGCGACAACTTTTATGGGATCTGTACTGGAGGTCCAGTGGTCTTTCCCCGCCGAGCCTATTCTTCCTTACGACATCACTTACACTCTGCGCTCCCATGAGAGATGCACATTCTGCTGTTTTTCCCGTAAACCGCATTAGGCCTCATTAACGCTTTTCATCCTCCAAGAGTAATGATCAAACGCCCATATAAAAGCCTTAACAGCTGAAGCGTCTGGGCTCTAATTCAACACCATAAACACAAAATACTTCTGTGCGGAGCGGGAAAAAAAAGAAGAAAACAAGTGAATCTCCTGAGGATTAGAATCCGGGAATATGATTACGACTGTATGAGGCTGACAATCCTCAGAAGCCTCTTTAGAAGGAAGAAGTTAATTTCATTTACGCAACTAACCGCCCAAAATGAAGAACAATTGGAGAGGAAAAAATGAAAAATTCACAAAGAAAACCATATGCAAAGATTAGAATTGTCCATCAGATGGCATGTCCAATCCAGCCACATGAAAGGTGTAACATCCCTGGCGGCGTGCTTGCATAGTGCACCACCTCCCACTATGCAAGACCGCAATCTTACCAGTCAGTCCAGCCTGCAAATCTTGCTCCAGTTCATGCTGTGTGCATGTCTCTTGACTGACTGCTTAGGGCGGCGGCCCGGTTACTTCCTGATTCTTATAGATGCTGTGGGCGCACCCCTAATGCGTCTCCAGCCTATTGCTGTGAGTCACTGGATATTTAAACCCCCTCCACCCAGTAGGAGGTGCCTGAGCAACACTAACATTCAGTGTGCTCCTTGACTCTGAAGTTGCCAGGTCCAGTTCTGCTTCTTGTCTTTTTCCGCCATCTCTGGGGGCTGCATACCCAGACCTGTTATCTGTTACTTCTTGTCCGTTTCCGCCATCTCTGGGGGCTGCATACCCAGACCTGTTATCTGTGACTTCTTGTCCGTTTCCGCCATCTCTGGGGGCTGTATACCCAGGCTCGTTCTTGTATCTCTTTGTTGTAGCAGTTCCTGTCTGAGCTGTATCCTAGCCTGTTACCTGTTTGTCTCTATGTCCGTACCTTCCCTTTTCCTGCAGTATCTGAACCTGCACCTAACTCCAACTCATTGTCTCTGTACTTCTGTTTGTGAGTTTTGTGTCCACTCGCTACTTCATAGGAAGTACCTTGTGTGTATCTGGTTCTGCTTGTCCCTTTTCCCTTCTTCTGTATCTTCCTGTATTTTCCAGCCTGTTCCATGTGAACAGAGCCCTGTCCTCTCTGCCTTGTCCACCGCACCTGCGGTTTCGCTCTGCTCTGACTTGCCCACCTCTCCGGTGGTTTCTCTCTGCTCTGACTTACCCACCGCTCCGGCGGTTTCTCTCTGCTCTGACTTGCCCACTGCTCCGGCGGTTTCCCTCTGCTCTGCCTTACCCACCGCTCCGGCGGTTTCTCTCTGCTCTGACTTGCCCACCGTTCCGGCGGCTTCTCTCTGCTCTGACTTGCCCACCGTTCCGGCGGCTTCTCTCTGCTCTGCCTTGCTCACCGCACCAGCGGCTTCTCTCTGCTCTGACTTGCCCACCGCTCCGGCGGCTTCTCTCTGCTCTGCCTTGCCCACCGCTCCAGCGGCTTCTCTCTGCTCTGCCTTGCTCACTGCACCAGCGGTTTCTCTCTGCTCTGACTTGCCTACCGCTCCGGCGGCTTCTCTCTGCTCTGCCTTGCCCACTGCTCCGGCAGTTCCGCTCTGCCTTGCCCACCGCACCTGCGGTTTTCGCTCTGCTCTGCTTGCTCACCGCACCAGCAGTTCCTCTCTGCTCTGCCTTGTCCTCCGCTCCGGCGGTTTCGCTTTGCTCTGCTTGTCTACCGCATCTGCGGCTCTGTGCCTGTCTCCCAGTCTGTACTGGACCTTATCCAGCCTGCGCTCCAACCTGCTAGTACCTCCCGGTCTGCACTCCAGCCGTGCTTGCCAGTATCTCCCTGTCTGCATACCAGCTGTGCTTGCCAGTGCCCACCTGTCTGCATACCAGCCGTGCTTGCCAGTGCCCACCGGTCTGCATATCAGCCGTGCTTGCCAGTGCCCACCTGTCTGCATACCAGTCGTACTTGCCAGTACCCACCTGTCTGCATACGAGCCGTACTTGCCAATACCCACCTGCCTGTTCCTGCATTTCCCGGTGTGCGTCAACAACTGTGACCGGGGTCTGACCTGGAGTCGCACCGGGTTCCTCCTTGGTCCACGGAGTCGACTAAGCCGCCGTGCGACCTTGGTCAGATAGGGTTGATACTTAGTTACGCCCCTCCAGGCACTCCTCAGTTCATGGTACAGTGGGATCACTAATCACGCTCATGCCAGTCAGTCTGGGCGCGAGCGTAACAAAAGGCTAAATTGGCAATTTACAGCATGCACTTACAGAAAGAATGGGTGATAACCTGCACAGTGGCGGGATCCAACGGTTTCCGAGAATAAAGCTATTAAATTTCCCTTCAGATGGAAGCGATGAAAAGTTTGGACAAGTGATAACTTTTAATAATAGGAATAACCCATATAGCATATAGTAAGACAAAAAAAAAAATCATAGCGATGAGATTGCACAAAGTGGCAAATGGTCCTCTAAATCTTGCCAACCTTAGTAATCAGTCATTGGGCCAAACATCAGTTAACGACAGCCAAAATATTTTCGGCTGCCATTAATAACTTTAAAACAATTGCGTCCAGAAATGATCAAAATCATTTGCTTTTATGCTATGGGAATGGACGACTTTACCAGAATTGCATTGAAAGCTATAGTTGCCGATTTGTGGATAAACCCTCCTTATACCCTTATATTATAGACCTAGAGGGAATTTTGCAAGAGGTGGTCAGAAACAGAAAAGTGAGGGAAGAAGAGGCCACAAAACTGAAAGTAAATTACTCGTCTGATCCTGTGTGTGTTAACTAACGGACCAGATTATGGAAACTCCTGGACTATCAGCTCCCTCTCTACTACATAAGGGAATTGTTATTTATGCAGTCACCCAGAAGATTAATAGGATCACAAAGCCTAAAACCAGCAATTAATACTCAGAATGATAATAGGTAAATTGTATCAGTAGACAGGAAGGTGGCTACAATGTGTCCAGCTCCAGATGATGGATTGGCAATGATCTGGCGGAGCAGCACGGTGATAAAAGTCATGTGGAGGTGACACTAGAGGTCTCGTCCTTGTGAACGCCTGATCTGAAGCTTTGTATTTTTCCCTTGCACATAACATTTCTCAGGATAAAAGTTCCTGCTGATAACGACAAATAAGATAATGAAAAATTAAAAGCTCATTACAGAGCAGCTAATCCTTTCCTCTCGTCTCCGACCTGAAAACCCTCCTGCGATAAATCAGGATTCCATGTGGTCTCCGTGTCCTGCGGCGCTCTCACGGCCCTGCTTCTTTGTGCATTTGTGAAGGACGATCCAACAAGAGCTGAGAATAAAGGAGGGAAATAACGTGGAGACAAGCCAAGAAGCAGCCATCTAATTCTCCCAGATAGGAGCAGCCACCTGACACGATGGCGCATTTCTCAGCAGGTGCCTCCTGCGATCTGCGGTAGCGGAATGTTTACCCAGATGACGGCAGCGGAGGATCTGAGCAAAATGAGAACAGGCCCTGACATCGTGCGGATATACCATCTGGGCCGGGACAAGGGATAGGCACCCGCCTAGGGCGCTACCTCTTGCCTACCCGAGGGAGGCGCAGTTTGAAAAAAATTGCCGAATGCCTGTCACTGACACCACTCACCCTTCTCTCTGCCTGCGTCCCGGTCGGCATTACCTCCCCACAATTGACTGTATTTGCATCTATAAGATGTGAATACAATTGCTGTGTACTGTGAGCACTGCCCAGCACAGGAACAGAGGAGCTGTAATCAGCTCCCTGCTCTGCAGGAAAGTTCTACAAAACGCAGGCTACTTCCGGCCTCCACCCTGTTGGAGACTGTGCACACAGGGGACGTCAGGCGGTGCGATTATGTCACTGCATCACGCCATCCAGCGCCCACTTCTATTCAAAACAGAAGAGGAGACGGAGGCCACTGTGTACATGGTGCCTGGATTAGGTGAGTATAAGGCCAGGCGCAGACGTTGAGTATTTGGTGAGTGTCACGCACAGTGTAGGAAAGATAAAGTGCAACACAACGGGATGAGGGGAAGGGAGCCCAGACACTAAGGAAGGAGGGGGTGGAGACCTCCTAGGCTGATCTGATATCACCCTGTCTTCCCTATCGTCCCTATATTGGTTTCTCACCAATCGCCAATCAGGAACCTAAAACCCTGTATAGAGCTAGGCCCTGGCTAGAGAAGGGTGGGGGGATGAGCTCTAGTCAGTCCCCACTAACTAAAGACAGCAAGGGGAGACAGAGACAGGGGAAGTAACTTAGCTTGAGCTGACTTCAAAGAGATTACACAAACGGCCTCTTAGCGCCAAAGAGGAAGTAAGCAAACTTAAACAGCTCCAAGCCTTCACAAGGAGTCATGTGAATATCACCAGCACCTCCCTATAGCAATCAGGAAGTATTTAAACACCCAGGCCTGGGTGTCAATTAGGGGAAGGGAGGTAGCCGCTGCGTCCTAGAGTGAGACAGATCTAAGAAGGTGTCTGTAATGCCAAATGAAGAAATCTCTTGCAACCAACTGCAGGGCGACTGTCTGTCACATCCGACACACCCATGACAGTGAGTTTTTTACTTCAGTATCTGTAAGCCAAAACCAGAAGTGGAACAATCAGAGGAAAAGTATAATAGAAATGCAAAAAAAAGGAGCACGGACTGCACCTCCAAAAATCATACATTTGATCTAATGCCTCTCGGCAAAAATATATATAACTGAACATGAGGTTCTTAGTTTAACATTCTGATCAGACTGTATGAAGCCCACTGCCACGTCACGGCAAACCTCGTAGTGGGTCCTAACATTTCCTACCTGAACGGGAGCGGAGCCCTGCGCCAACCACCGCCACAGCGACAATGCACCAGCAGGGCGGGCGGCCTTGGTGCCTATCAGCACCCATGCTGCAAGACCGAGTCCCCATGACTCCAGGCCACGCTGCCCCACAAGCACAAAACCACAGCAACAATGGCCGACACACTGCACCAACACCACAAGAAAGGAGCATTGCCCTCATTATAATCTGCCTATGCTGGGGGGCCATGCTTTCCACCAGATGACTATATGAGCCATGTGGCATACTAACAAGCGCACCGAGCTCAGTGTGCATTGTATCAATCTACTGGGGTGTCCCTGATCTAGCCGCCTTTTCAAAAGATACTACATTTGATGCTAGCCAAAAGGCCGAGAAGCCATTTCTCCTGGAAGACTGGAAGGCGAAGAGGGCAGCGGGAGGGTCACTAGTTTTGGGGGACTTCAGGGATATCTAACAGTAGAAGTGGGATGTGTATGAAAGAAAGGATTCAGGCTGCCAGCCAACTGTGATATCCACTTACTCCAGTTACACCCAAAGCTGAAATCACAATACTCACAAGTTGCAGGACCTCCCAGCTCCATTGTCGTGCATTATGGTAGATGAGTGGAACTGCCACATACTGTAATGTGCCCCTGAGTGCAGTGCATCATGGGAATTACAGTGGGGCTTCCAGAACCGACTGATTTTGGCAGCTGACAGAATTGTGAATGCTGCTGTGGATGTGAGGTGTTAGCCATCTGCTAAACATCTGACTACGGCCAAAATATGCCAGTCTCCCAGGGCAAATATCCAGATTATAGCCCGAGCCCTGCATCTACATACCCCGGACATGAGCATTTAGCTTGTTGGGGTCCCTTATGGCACAAGTCCCACTAGTCTCCTGTAGGTGGGGACCATACCCCATTCTGAGCACCAAGGCTTTCTAATTCGAGGCATCGGTGAATCCTCAGCTTCGCCACTGATCACCGAAAACAATTTCAGCTATCGCCAACACTGAGGGGTGTAGTATGGCATCTGGAGTGCCAAATAAAAGACTAAAGGGTTCATGAGGGTTTGCCAGCAACCCCCAGACATAGTTATCAGCTGTGGATTATTTCACACTCCCACATCCACATGATGTGAGCCAGGAGTGAGGAGAAGGGCGCCGATCTCACGGAGCACAGCCATGTAACGCTGCTGCCACACAGGAACATATGGAGAAGAGTGAGAATCCCTGGAAACGTTGCACCGGGAAACCACTCTGTTTTCATCTAATTAGAAATATTTATTACCATTTCTTACCCACAATATTTCCACTCATTTCCTAATTGCTAATCTCAACACTTGCCAAGCTTCCAAGGGAGTAGAGGAATCAGATGGCAGGCACAGAAATCAGAGGGGGCATAGATATCAGCTGTGGGGCATAGAAATCAGATGGGGGGCTGCTGCCGAGCCACATCATAAGCCCCACTTCCCAGCTCTTGAACAGGCTGATGATGTCACCTATGGTGCAGTCCTCTGCACTGTGCAGGCAAATATCTCTGCAGTGCTGGGGGGGGGGCTCCCCCTGCTGGAGGGGTCCTGTACTTACAAATTGCATTGAAAATAAAACTAATGAAAACTGCTGAGGTTTGGCCCCTGGATCATCTGCATCTATTATGTGCATCCTGTTAAGCAGCAGCTCCAATAATGACGTCCTGTATGAAGCCTCTGACCCAATACACACCTTGATGACATACTCCCCTCCTGCAGCTTCAGGCTCATGGCTGCGTTTTCCATACAATGTGTATTTTACTGTTACATGGGATAACTCTTATTAGTGTGACACCGACTGGCTGACATTTCATGTAACGGCACAGAGAGAACGCAGCGACTGCCAAAATATCCTCACCCCCCACAACTTCTGATTAGTATGTAAGGAGGATAATGATCTTATATATGATGTCTGTCCAGCCTCTGTTTGAAGACATCTTATATATGTCTTCAAACAGAGGCTGGACAGATATCTGTCTGAGATGATCTAGTGAATCCTGCTTTGAGCAGGGGGTTGGACCAGATGACCCAGGAGGTCCCTTCCAACTCTACCATTCTATGATTCTATGATTCTATGAATTTCGCCGCTGACATTTCCTTATCTGAAGGCGGAAATAAAAGCGATAAAGGACAAAAGCAGAAAATACTAGTGAATCACTGCCATGAGGACTTCTTAAAGGAGCAGGTAACAGCGAATCACTGCCGTGAGGGCTTCTTAAAGGAGCAGGTAACAGCGAATCACTGCCGTGAGGGCTTCTTAAAGGAGCAGGTAACAGCGAATCACTGCCGTGAGGGCTTCTTAAAGGAGCAGGTAACAGCGAATCACTGTCGTGAGGACTTCTTAAAGGAGCAGGTAACAGTGAATCACTGCCGTGAGGGCTTCTTAAAGGAGCAGGTAACAGCGAATCACTGCCGTGAGGGCTTCTTAAAGGAGCAGGTAACAGCGAATCACTGTCGTGAGGGCTTCTTAAAGGAGCAGGTAACAGTGAATCACTGCCGTGAGGACTTCTTAAAGGAGCAGGTAACAGTGAATCACTGCCGTGAGGACTTCTTAAAGGAGCAGGTAACAGTGAATCACTGCCGTGAGGACTTCTTAAAGGAGCAGGTAACAGTGAATCACTGCCGTGAGGACTTCTTAAAGGAGCAGGTAACAGTGAATCACTGCCGTGAGGACTTCTTAAAGGAGCAGGTAACAGCGAATCACTGCCGTGAGGGCTTCTTAAAGGAGCAGGTAACAGCGAATCACTGCCGTGAGGGCTTCTTAAAGGAGCAGGTAACAGCGAATCACTGCCGTGAGGGCTTCTTAAAGGAGCAGGTAACAGCGAATCACTGCCGTGAGGGCTTCTTAAAGGAGCAGGTAACAGCGAATCACTGCCGTGAGGGCTTCTTAAAGGAGCAGGTAACAGCGAATCACTGCCGTGAGGGCTTCTTAAAGGAGCAGGTAACAGCGAATCACTGCCGTGAGGGCTTCTTAAAGGAGCAGGTAACAGCGAATCACTGCCGTGAGGGCTTCTTAAAGGAGCAGGTAACAGCGAATCACTGCCGTGAGGGCTTCTTAAAGGAGCAGGTAACAGCGAATCACTGCCGTGAGGACTTCTTAAAGGAGCAGGTAACAGCGAATCACTGCCGTGAGGACTTCTTAAATTAGCAGGTAACAGCGAATCACTGCCGTGAGGGCTTCTTAAAGGAGCAGGTAACAGCGAATCACTGCCGTGAGGGCTTCTTAAAGGAGCAGGTAACAGCGAATCACTGCCGTGAGGACTTCTTAAAGGAGCAGGTAACAGCGAATCACTGCCGTGAGGACTTCTTAAAGGAGCAGGTAACAGCGAATCACTGCCGTGAGGACTTCTTAAAGGAGCAGGTAACAGCGAATCACTGCCGTGAGGGCTTCTTAAAGGAGCAGGTAACAGCGAATCACTGCCGTGAGGGCTTCTTAAAGGAGCAGGTAACAGCGAATCACTGCCGTGAGGACTTCTTAAAGGAGCAGGTAACAGCGAATCACTGCCGTGAGGGCTTCTTAAAGGAGCAGGTAACAGCGAATCACTGCCGTGAGGACTTCTTAAAGGAGCAGGTAACAGCGAATCACTGCCGTGAGGACTTCTTAAAGGAGCAGGTAACAGCGAATCACTGCCGTGAGGACTTCTTAAAGGAGCAGGTAACAGCGAATCACTGCCGTGAGGGCTTCTTAAAGGAGCAGGTAACAGCGAATCACTGCCGTGAGGGCTTCTTAAAGGAGCAGGTAACAGTGAATCACTGCCGTGAGGACTTCTTAAAGGAGCAGGTAACAGCGAATCACTGCCGTGAGGGCTTCTTAAAGGAGCAGGTAACAGCGAATCACTGCCGTGAGGGCTTCTTAAAGGAGCAGGTAACAGCGAATCACTGCCGTGAGGGCTTCTTAAAGGAGCAGGTAACAGCGAATCACTGCCGTGAGGGCTTCTTAAAGGAGCAGGTAACAGCGAATCACTGCCGTGAGGGCTTCTTAAAGGAGCAGGTAACAGCGAATCACTGCCGTGAGGGCTTCTTAAAGGAGCAGGTAACAGCGAATCACTGCCGTGAGGGCTTCTTAAAGGAGCAGGTAACAGCGAATCACTGCCGTGAGGGCTTCTTAAAGGAGCAGGTAACAGCGAATCACTGCCGTGAGGGCTTCTTAAAGGAGCAGGTAACAGCGAATCACTGCCGTGAGGACTTCTTAAAGGAGCAGGTAACAGCGAATCACTGCCGTGAGGACTTCTTAAATTAGCAGGTAACAGCGAATCACTGCCGTGAGGGCTTCTTAAAGGAGCAGGTAACAGCGAATCACTGCCGTGAGGGCTTCTTAAAGGAGCAGGTAACAGCGAATCACTGCCGTGAGGACTTCTTAAAGGAGCAGGTAACAGCGAATCACTGCCGTGAGGACTTCTTAAAGGAGCAGGTAACAGCGAATCACTGCCGTGAGGACTTCTTAAAGGAGCAGGTAACAGCGAATCACTGCCGTGAGGGCTTCTTAAAGGAGCAGGTAACAGCGAATCACTGCCGTGAGGGCTTCCTAGTTAAATCTATTTTTTTATTTGCCAATTAAGGGTGGTGAGGGGTTAATCCATTTGGATTCAATATGTATTTTGGCCTGATACAGAATACGCGATATCCCTACTTGTACAGGATCTAATTGTAGGTCGTCCACTATTAGCTTTAATATACATTTTTTAGGATCTGCTAATATTTCAATATTATATACTCTTAATAATAGTGAATATCCCTTTTGCCATGAAGGCTTTTTAAAGGAGCAGGTCGCAGTGAATCACTGTAATGAGGGCTTCTTAAAAAGACAAGGTGTGAAATTTGGTGTAAAATTGAAAAAAATTGGATTCTGTGCTGGCCGAAGTCTTTGAGGCCACCAATTTAATATAAATATATATACTGTATATATGTATAGTAAGGTTTTACTCACTCAGATGCTTGGGGCAGCAGCAGGAGAACCACACTTGGGTACTGCCCTTGTTAGGGCGGAAGTCAACGCAAGGGGCACGATAGGGTAGATATTCTGATCCAGTTGACCACTATAGATGGGATCCTTTGAAGTTTGACATCCCCAAGGCTGAAATGGGTGATTTCGTCTTTATTGGGATTATTTCTGCACTATGACACTTTATATGTAAATGTTTACCTTCTGTGATCTCCTTGTATCCAGTGGACCCTGGCCAGGGGTCTTATTGTTTGTCTGATTTATGGCTGATTAGTGGACCCTGGTTAGGGGTCTTATTGTCTGCCTGCTGATTTATGGCTTATTAGTGGACCCGGGTTAGGGGGTCTTTACTACTGTTTGATGAACTATGAGGGTTGGAGTTTTGGAGATCTAAAGGTATTTAAGAGTATCATGTTTTCTCCCACTCTAGATTGGGATTTCATGATTATGCTTTATTGATATTATTAAAAGTTATGTTTTAAGATATCCTTATGTGATATATACATAAGATTTTCTTGAGTATGATCTGGTTTGGAAACAGATTTTTGAGCTATATGTTGTATTTCTAACCTGACAGAATCCTATTAAATGCAAAATAGGAAAAAATGTAACAAAGTACAGAAAAGGAACAACAAATAAACTAACTTCACCCCTCAGATCTGCACTGTGGCCGGACAACTGCTCCTAGCATTGTCACAGATTTCAGGTACAGGTTGGCTGATGTTGTGAGGGAAGATTCCCCTTGTTATAAAAACGAAGTATCCTTGGTGTTTCCCTCTCAGAACGTGAGACTTTATCAGAAATACTTTATTCTGTAACATGAAATCTCATTTTATCAAATCTGTCAACATCGAGAAGCAAAAACCTTCCTCGGCAGGAGACGCTGCATACAGGAGATAGTACAGCTGTGTGTCATTGTTATAGAGTGTGATACCGGATGTAACTCAGGATCAGTAATGTAATGTATGTACACAGTGACTGCACCAGCAGAATAGTGAGTGCAGCTCTGGAGTATAATACAGGATGTAACTCAGGATCAGTACAGGATAAGTAATGTAATGTATGTACACAGTGACTGCACCAGCAGAATAGTGAGTGCAGCTCTGGAGTATAATACAGGATGTAACTCAGGATCAGTACAGGATAAGTAATGTAATGTATGTACACAGTGACTGCAGCAGCAGAATAGTGAGTGCAGCTCTGGAGTATAATACAGGATGTAACTCAGGATCAGTACAGGATCAGTAATGTAATGTATGTACACAGTGACTGCACCAGCAGAATAGGGAGTGCAGCTCTGGAGTATAATACAGGATGTAACTCAGGATCAGTACAGGATCAGTAATGTAATGTATGTACACAGTGACTGCACCAGCAGAATAGGGAGTGCAGCTCTGTAGTATAATACAGGATGTAACTCAGGATCAGTACAGGATCAGTAATGTAATGTATGTACACAGTGACTGCACCAGCAGAATAGGGAGTGCAGCTCTGTAGTATAATACAGGATGTAACTCAGGATCAGTACAGGATCAGTAATGTAATGTATGTACACAGTGACTGCACCAGCAGAATAGGGAGTGCAGCTCTGTAGTATAATACAGGATGTAACTCAGGATCAGTACAGGATCAGTAATGTAATGTATGTACACAGTGACTGCACCAGCAGAATAGGGAGTGCAGCTCTGTAGTATAATACAGGATGTAACTCAGGATCAGTACAGGATAAGTAATGTAATGTATGTACACAGTGACTGCACCAGCAGAATAGGGAGTGCAGCTCTGGAGTATAATACAGGATGTAACTCAGGATCAGTACAGGATAAGTAATGTAATGTATGTACACAGTGACTGCACCAGCAGAATAGGGAGTGCAGCTCTGGAGTATAATACAGGATGTAACTCAGGATCAGTACAGGATAAGTAATGTATGTACACAATAACTGCACCAGCAGAATAGTGAGTGCAGCTCTGGAGTATAATACAGGAGGTAACTCAGGATCAGTACAGGATAAGTAATGTATGTACACAATAACTGCACCAGCAGAATAGTGAGTGCAGCTCTGGAGTATAATGCAGGATGTAACTCAGGATTAGTACAGGACATGTAATGTATGTACACAGTGACTGCACCAGCAGAATAGTGAGTGCAGCTCTGGAGTATAATACAGGATGTAACTCAGGATCAGTAATGTAATGTATGCACACAGTGACTGCACCAGCAAAATAGTGAGTGCAGCTCTGGAGTATAATACAGGATGTAACTCAGGATCAGTACAGGATAAGTAATGTAATGTATGTACACAGTGACTGCACCAGCAGAATAGTGAGTGCAGCTCTGGAGTATAATACAGGATGTAACTCAGGATCAGTACAGGATAAGTAATGTAATGTATGTACACAGTGACTGCACCAGCAGAATAGGGAGTGCAGCTCTGGAGTATAATACAGGATGTAACTCAGGATCAGTACAGGATAAGTAATGTAATGTATGTACACAGTGATTGCACCAGCAGAATAGGGAGTGCAGCTCTGGAGTATAATACAGGATGTAACTCAGGATCAGTACAGGATAAGTAATGTAATGTATGTACACAGTGATTGCACCAGCAGAATAGTGAATGCAGCTCTGGAGCATAATACAGGAGGTAACTCAGGATCAGTACAGGATAAGTAATGTAATGTATAGACACAGTGACTGCACCAGCAGAATAGTGAGTCCAGCTCTGGAGTATAATACAGGATGTAACTCAGGATCAGTACAGGATAAGTAATGTAATGTATGTACACAGTGACTGCACCAGCAGAATAGTGAGTGCAGCTCTGGAGTATAATACAGGATGTAACTCAGGATCAGTACAGGATAAGTAATGTAATGTATGTACACAGTGACTGCACCAGCAGAATAGTGAGTGCAGCTCTGGAGTATAATACAGAGTGTAACTCAGGATCAGTACAGGATAAGTAATGTATTGTATGTACACAGTGACTGCACCAGCAGAATAGAGAGTCCAGCTCTGGAGTATAATACAGGATGTAACTCAGGATCAGTAATGTAATGTATGTACACAGTGACTGCACCAGCAGAATAGTGAGTGCAGCTCTGGAGTATAATACAAGATGTAACTCAGGATCAGTACAGGATCAGTAATGTAATGTATGTACACAGTGACTGCAGCAGCAAAATAGTGAGTGCAGCTCTGGAGTATAATACAGGGTGTAACTCAGGATCAGTACAGGATAAGTAATGTAATGTATGTACACAGTGACTGCACCAGCAGAATAGTGAGTGCAGCTCTGGAGTATAATACAGGGTGTAACTCAGGATCAGTAATGTAATGTATGTATACAGTGACTGCACCAGCCAAATAGTGAGTGCAGCTCTGCAGCATATTATAGGATATAATTCAGGATCAGTTCCCAAACAGACATGTTTTAGCTTCATTTGGTATATAATGGGTATTTAATCTGATAAAGGAATACAAGATTTGAGGTTTGCTCCACACACCTAAAAACCTTGCACCAGCCCCTCCAAGAGATACCAGTGAAGTGGATGGTAGATGAATAAATGATCGTTAACATCTGGTGATCTGCAGATGCACACTTCATGAATTCACTTCAGCAAAATTTATCTCGGATATCAGGAATAAAAAATTAATGAAGATTTTCCAAGTAAAAAGGAATAAGCCGGCGGTGAGTTAACCCCTCTTGTCCTGCTCATCCTCTAAGTGTGGACGGCAGACATTTCTTTACACGGCCCTGAGGATTTGTGCTCCTCGTCTTGGTGTAATGATGTCGTTCTTACACAGTACATGGTGAAGTTTACACATTAGCAGTATATCAGATTTTGATTAAACAAAACCAGGGAAGTAAAAATGGAGAGATAGAGGATTGTGCCGCCATCTACACTGCGAGATGCATCTTAATGCAGGGGGAAGAAGTAATCATCCATCTTATATCCTAGTAATAATATATATCTTGTAGAACTTATCTTATGAAAAAAAGGAACTTTCTGGCATGGGCCGCTCATTCATCATATTCTCGCACAGTAACCATGACAACCAAGAAAATTAGGCCAGGGAAGTTCTGCACATATAGCAGTGGCATGGAAGCCTCTCCTTTGCAGTCGTGTATATATGGATGTATATACACACACACACACACATATACCGTATTTTTCGGACTATAAGACGCACTTTCTTCCTCCAAAATTTTGGAGGAAAATGGGGGTTGCGTCTTATAGTCCGAATGTTGGGGGGGTATATATATATAATGTTCTGTGACATTTATTTGGAGGTCCGCACAGCCCTCCATGTGCTCGCCAGAGGTAGCCTGACTGCCATTAGGTACCGAGATGAGATCCTCAGACCCCTTGTGAGACCATATGCTGGTGCGGTTGGCCCTGGGTTCCTCCTAATGCAGGACAATGCCAGACCTCATGTGGCTGGAGTGTGTCAGCAGTTCCTGCAAGATGAAGGCATTGAAGCTATGGGCTGGCCAGCCCGTTCCCCAGACCTGAATCCGATTGAGCACATCTGGGATATCATGTCTCGCTCCATCCACCAACGTCACATTGCACCACAGACTGTCCAGGAGTTGGCGGATGCTTTAGTCCAGGTCTGGGAGGAGATCCCACAGGAGACCATCCGCAACCTCATCAGGAGCATGCCCAGGCGTTGTAGGGAGGTTATACAGGCACGTGGAGGCCACACACAATACTGAGCCTCATTTTGACTTTTTTTAAGGACATTACATCAAAGTTGGATCAGCCTGTAGTGTGTTTTTCCACTTTAATTTTGGGGGTGACTCCAAATCCAGGCCTCCATTGGTTAATAAATTTGATTTCCATTGATGATTTTTGTGTGATTTTGTTGTCAGCACATTCAACTTTGTACTGAGCAAAATATTCAATGAGAATATTTCATTCAGTCAGATCTAGGATGTGTTATTTGAGTGTTCCCTTTATTTTTTTGAGCAGTTTATTTTTTTCTATCTTCCTCCTCTAAAACCTAGGTGCGTCTTATGGCCTAGTGCATCTTATAGTCCAAAAAATACGGTATACAGTACAGACCAAAAGTTTGGACACACCTCATTTAAAGATTTTTCTGTATTTTCATGACTATGAAAATTATACATTCACACTGAAGGCATCAAAACTATGGATTAACACATGTGGAATTATATACTTAACAAAAAAGTGTGAAACAACTGAAAATATGTCTTATATTCTAGGTTCTTCAAAGTAGCCACCTTTAGCTTTAATGACTGCTTTGCACACTCTTGGCATTCTCTTGATGAGCTTCAAGAGGTAGTCACCGGAAATGGTTTTCACTTCACAGGTGTGCCCTGTCAGGTTTAATAAGTGGGATTTCTTGCCTTATAAATGGGGTTGGGACCATCAGTTGTGTTGTGCAGAAGTCTGGTGGATACACAGCTGATAGTCCTACTGAATAGACTGTTAGAATTTGTATTATGGCAAGAAAAAAGCAGCTAAGTAAAGAAAAATGAGTGGCCATCATTACTTTAAGAAATGAAGGTCAGTCTCACAAGAGGACCGCCCCAGGAAAGGAAGACCAAGAGTCACCTCTGCTACTGAGGATAAGTTTATCCGAGTCACCAGCCTCAGAAATCGCAGGTTAACAGCAGCTCAGATTATAGACCAGGTCAATGCCACACAGAGTTCTAGCAGCAGACACATCTCTTCAACAACTGTTAAGAGGAGACTTTGTGCAGCAGGCCTTCATGGTAAAATAGCTGCTAGGAAACCACTGCTAAGGACAGGCAACAAGCAGAAGAGACTTGTTTGGGCTGAAGAACACAAGGAATGGACATTAGACCAGTGGAAATCTGTGCTTTGGTCTGATGAGTCCAAATTTGAGATCTTTGGTTCCAACCACCGTGTCTTTGTGAGACGCAGGAAAGGTGAACGATGGACTCTACATGCCTGGTTCCCACCGTGAAGCATGGAGGAGGAGGTGTGATGGTGCTTTGCTGGTGACACTGTTGGGGATTTATTCAAAATTGAAGGCATACTGAACCAGCATGGCTACCACAGCATCTTGCAGCGGCATGCTATTCCATCCTGTTTGCGTTTAGTTTGACCATCATTTATTTTTCAACCAGACAATGACCCCAAACACACCTCCAGGCTGTGTAAGGGCTATTTGAACAAGAAGGAGAGTGATGGGGTGCTGCGCCAGATGACCTGGCCTCCACAGTCACCAGACCTGAACCCAATCGAGATGGTTTGGGGTGAGCTGGACCGCAGAGTGAAGGCAAAAGGGCCAACAAGTGCTAAGCATCTCTGGGAACTCCTTCAAGATTGTTGGAAGACCATTTCCGGTGACTACCTCTTGAAGCTCATCAAGAGAATGCCAAGAGTGTGCAAAGCAGTCATTAAAGCAAAAGGTGGCTACTTTGAAGAACCTAGAATATAAGACATATTTTCAGTTGTTTCACACTTTTTTGTTAAGTATATAATTCCACATGTGTTAATTCATAGTTTTGATGCCTTCAGTGTGAATGTACAATTTTCAGTCATGAAAATACAGAAAAATCTTTAAATGAGAAGGTGTGTCCAAACTTTTGGTCTGTACTGTACATCTCTATATATGTCTACACACACACACACATATACAGCGCCTCCTTTATGGAGAAACTAGTTGCATGCATTGCTCAGATGTAATTTTGGTCCATTCTTCCACACAAACACTCTTCACATCCTGAAGGTCCCGTGGGCTCCTTCTAGGAACTCTGAGGTTTATTTCCTTCCATACATTTTCTATTGGATTCAGGTGATCGGCTGGGCCATTCTAGCAGCTTTATTTTCCTTTCTCTGAAACCAATTGAGAGTTTCCTTGGCTGTGTGTTTGGGATCATGGTCTTGCTGAAATATCCACCCTTGTTTCATCTTCATCATCCTGGTAGATGGTAGCAGGTTTTTATTAAGAATGTCTCGGTACATATGTCCATTCATCCTTCAATTATATGAAGTTTGCCAGTGCCGTATGGTGAAAAACAGCCCCACACCATGATGTTCCCACCCAGGACCGGCTCCAGGTTTTCGTGCGCCCCGGGCGAAAGAGTCTCAGTGGGCCCCTTTAACACATAACACGATTCATGATGCACAGATATGGCGGAGAAATATAGGTATAGTACAATACTAAAGATTTCTCTTACTTCTTACATTACATGAGCGATATCTATTGTCAATTCTACAATAGCTGAGAAACAGGCGAATCCTCGCAGCGCACAGTGCAGATCGGACAGTATGGTCCTCCATACAGTATTATGGGCACCACATAGTCCTCCATACAGTATTATGGGCCCCACATAGTCCTCCATACAGTATTATGGGCCCCATATAGTGCTCCATACAGTATTATGGTCCCCATACAGGATAATGAGCCCCATATAATGCTCCCTACAGTATAATGAGCCTCATATAATGCTCCATACAGAATAATGGGCTCTAAATAATGCTCCATGCAGAATAAAGGGCCCCATATAGTACTCCATACAGAATAATGGACCCCATATAATGCTCCATAAAAAATGGGCTCCATATAATGCTCTATACAGAATAATGGGCCCCATATAATGCTCTATACAGAATAGGCCCAATATAATGCTCTAGACAGAATAATGGGCCACATATAATGCTCAATACAGAATAATGGGCCCCATATAATGCTTAATACAGAATAATGGACCCCATATAATGCTCCATATAGAATGTGCCCCATGTAATGCTCCATACACAAAAAATAATCAAATACTTACCTCTCCTCGTTCCCCACAGCTTCGGTCTCCTCAGCTCTGGTCTCTTCAGCCTTTTCTGGCTCTCTGCACTGCTCAGCAGAGGGCATGCTGTAGTGACATAATTGCGCCGTCTGCCCAGAGACGTCACAGAGTCAGAATGCGGAAGACACCGGAGAAGCGGGGAATGGGGAGAGGTGAGTATTTCAAACAGTTTAAAGCACGGGGGCCCCCCGAATCACGGGCCCCATAGCATGCTGGTGTCCCCGACAGAGTGGGCCCCCCCCGCTTGCTCAGGTCCCCAGCACTTGACCAGGTGCGTCGGGTGGTGACTCCGTTCCTGTTCCTACCTCCAAACTTCACTGTTGGTATGGTGTTTTGGGGTGATATGCAGTGCCTTTTGGCCTCCAAACATGGTGTCTATTATGTAAGCCAAATAGTTACATTTTTGTCTCATCTGACCTGACTATATTCTACCAGTATTTCACAGGCTTGTCTAAATGTTGTTGAGCAAATTTTAAACGCGCCTGAACATGCATTTTGTTCAGCAATGGAGTCTTGTGTGGTGAGCGTGCATACAAGCCATGGAGGTTGAGTGCATTACTTATTGTTTTCTTTGAAACAATTGTACCTGCTGATTCCAGGTCTTTCTGTAGCTCTCCACAGGTGGTATTTGGCTCTTGGACAACTCTTCTGATACTTCTTTTCACTCCTCCATCTGAAATAGTAGGGCAGCATGAAAAATAATACAAATACAGTGCACACATTGTGTAAACTGGAAAGTTTAACCCTTTTTTCCTGGTATGACCATGGTGAGTGTTAAATTATGAAGAGCACAAGGATGAAAGGGAAAGTTAAATCGTAATCACAGATGAAGCAATCATCCTAATCCATTATAATCTGATGCCCAGGATTAAAGATTAGCAGATGAATTATAAGTATGTAACAGTCTGTGGAGATGATAATCTGTCGACTAACAGTCGGTCAGATAGGAGTATAGTGTGATTTGTGCGCTGTCCCTGGTGCTGAACGGGCAGCAGCGACAATTCCATCTTCTGCACTGTGTGATCCAGCAACGAAAACGCTTGTGAGCAAATCAGTGTAGGGGGCCAAGTAATAATGTTACTACAGGTCCAGAGTTGCAGCAAAAACTCTAAAACACAGATCAGCCAAACCCAGAAACTCCGACATAGTAGACTGCATCTGGTTGTCCGTCTCCAGTAGGCATATATGCCCGAAAATGATGCACGACAGAGAGCATGTTTGCTTTGTCTGCACCATTAAAGTCTATGGCCTCGTTGGTGAATACGCCCCAAACTTTTTTTGCAGGGAAGTTCAGACGTAAGCCCCAACGGATCCACTGAACGGATACCTGCACACAGTGTGAAAGCACCCTTAGGCCCGTTGTGACATTCAGTATTTGGTCAGTATTTTACATCAGTATTTGCAATCCAAAACCAGGAGTGGGTGATAAATACAGAAGTGGTGACGTGTTTCTGTTATACAGTCCTGCTCATCGTTGTTGGCACCCATGAAGTTTAAGTACATAATGTGGAATATTTTCTGAAAAAAATTAATCAAGTGAAACAATTTTGTTTTGTATAGAGCCCTTGTGTTAAATACAAAGGAGCAAATGATAAACAATTTAAAACAAAAAACAATGGGAGGGAAGAAAAAATTTTTTTTAGATATATAAATATTTTTTTTTTTATACATATACGCTTCACAGGTGCATCTCACAAAATTAGAATATCATCAAAAAGTTAATTTATTTCAGTTCTGCAATGCAAAAAGTGAAACTCGTATATTAGATAGAGTCATTACAAACAGAGTGATCTATTTCAAGTGTTTATTTCTGTTAATGTTGATGATTATGGCTTACAGCCAATGAAAACACAAAAGTCATTATCTCAGTAAATTAAAATAAGTAACAAAAAACACCTACAAAGGCTTCCTAAGCTTTTGAAAAGGTCCCTTAGTCTGTTTCAATAGGCTCCACAATCATGGGGAAGACTGCTGACTTGACAGATGTCCAGAAGGCAGTCATTGACACTCCACAAGGTCCCAGAGTCTGAAGGAAGAGTGGAGAGGCCACAATCCAAGCTGCTTGAGGTCTAGTGTGAAGTTTCCACAATCAGTGATGGTTTGGGGAGCCATGTCATCTGCTGGTGTAGGTCCACTGTGTTTTATCAAGACCAAAGTCAGCGCAGCCGTCTACCAGGAAATGTTACAGCACTTCATGCTTCCCTTTGCTGACAAGCTTTTTGCAGATGGAAATTTCATTCTCCAGCAGGACTTGGCCGCTGTCCACACGGCCAAAAGTACCAATACCTGATTTACACACAACAGTATCACTGTGCTTGATTGGCCAGCAAACTCGCCTGACCTTAACCCTATAGAGAATCTATGGGGTATTGTCAAGAGGAACATGGGAGACACCAGACCCAACAATGCAGATGAGCTGAAGGCTGCTATCAAAGCAACCTGGGCTTCCATAACCCCTCAGCAGTGCCACAGGCTGATCGCCTCCATGCCACGCCGCATTGATGCTATAACTGATGCAAAAGGAGCCCCGACCAAGTATTGAGTGCATTTACTGAACATACATTTCAGTAGGACAACATTTCGGATTTTAAAAACATTTTTCAAGCTGTTGTTATAAAGTATTCTAATTTACTGAGATAAGGACTTTTGTGTTTTCATTGGCTGTAAGCCATAATCATCAACATTAACAGAAATAAACACTTGAAATAGATCACTCTGTTTGTAATGACTCTATTTAATATATTAGTTTCACTTTTTGTATTGAAGAACTGAAATAAATTAACTTTTTCATGATATTCTAATGCACTTGTATATCGAAAAACCTAAAGCTTGCTGTGATACTGGCATTGGCACCCTTTACATTAATTTAAAATGGAAACACATCACCTGTGGTAAATCACAAAAGAGATTCTCCTGTGATTAATTGTCGGTGCCCATGTGATATGAATTAGCCAATGAATGATGACTTCAGTGTAGGCCCTGTTCCTTTGTCACAATGGTGAAGAAAAAGGAGCCGTTTGAGGACATCAGAACTACCATTAGCAAACACAAGACTTCCAAAGGGTATAAGGCCATCTCCAAGGACCTTGGTATTCCCGTTTCCACAGTGCGCAAGGTTATTAAGAAGTTTGCCAGGGATGGAACCGTCAATAACCTCCCTGGACGTGGGGGAAAAAGGAAAATTGATGAGACTTGTCTTCAAAGGTTGGTGCGAATGATGGAAAAAACATCATGTCAAACTTCCAAAGACCCGAAGGCCAACCTGGAACGATCTGGGGTCATTTTTTCAACAAGTATCATACGCCGCACACTAAACTAAGCCGAGCTTTATGGGCGAAGGCCAAGGAAGGAACCATTGCTGAAGAAAAGACATAAAAAGGAATATCTGATCTTTGCCAAAGAGTACCTTGACAAACCACAATCCTTCTTGGAAAATGTTCTGTGGACAGATGAAATAAAAATAGAGCTTTTTGGCAATGCAAAACAACAGTTTGTTTACAGACTGCGCAATGAAGCTTATAAGAAAAAGAACACCTTACCAACAGTTAAGCATGGTGGAGGATCCATAATGCTGTGGGGTTGCTTTGCTGCGTCTGGTACTGGAGGCCTTGACCGTATCACAGGAATCATGAAATCAGAGAATTATCAAGAGATTTTAGAGCGAAATGTCCTACCCAGTGTAAGAAAACTTGGCATGAGTCGAAGATCATGGGTCCTCCAGCAAGACAATGACCCAAAGCATACATCCAAAAGTACACAGGAATGGTTGAAAAAGAAAAAATGGACTGTTTTAAAATGGCCAGCAATGAGTTCTGACCTCAATCCCATTGAAAATCTTTGGGGTGAGGTGAAATCTGCAACTGGGAAAAAGAACAATGCAAACATTCAAGAGCTTGAGCAAACTGCAAAGGAAGAGTGGAAGAAAATTCCAGCTGAGAAGAGCAAGAAGCTTATAGATGGCTACAAGAAACGTTTGGAGGCTGTTAGCAATGTCAAAGGGTGTGCAGCCAAGTATTAATTTGGGGTGCATTTTATTGCTGCACATGCTGTTTAATCTTTTTCTTCAACTTCCATGTTGCAATTTCAATGTTTTATTGTTATATCACTTGGGATCACTAATTAAAAAATCCTGAGGATATAACTTTGGTACATTTACATTTATTTCTGAAGATATTGTACAGTCTATGAAAAAAAATGAAGGGGTGCCAATAATGGTGAGCAGCACTATACTTTTTCTCTGATTGTTACACTCCTGATTTTGGCTTATAAATACTGATGCAAAATACTGACCAAATACTGAATGTGAGAATGTGGCCTAATATTGTGCTGCCATCTCTCTCTTACCGGTCGAGTTCTGGACTCCACATTTCTGCAGGTGTCCTGCGGTATGTAGCAGCAGATCCTGTGTTTTACTTGGTGTGGTCTCCATGAATCAGACTTGTCCAGCAAATCCCAGAGATGATCGCTCAGATTGCCCTGGCACTGGACAACCCCGCTGTTATGGAGGAGGTAGTGAACACTGCTTAGGTAGGGGTCATATCCACATGATGCCAATATTGCCTCATAACACTGTAGAATATTGCCTAGGCCATAATATACCCGGGGTATAATCAAGCCTACGTCTCTTTAACCCCGTGTATAGGCTGGACTCGGGGTATACTATGGCCTGTTACACTGGGAACACCCCACAAGACCCGCCATATACCAGGAACACCCTGCAAGACTCCCAGAATATTGGGGACACCCAACAAGACATGCCGTATACAATGAACACCCTACAAGACTTGCTGTATGCCGGTAACATTCCACAAGACCTGCCGCTTACCGGAAATACCCCACAAGACACGCCCGTAAACCGGGAACACCCCAAGACCCACCATTTTAAACATACTGTGACCCAGCTATCTAGACACTTCACAATTTGTTGCTCTGATTCTTGCCCATTTTTCCTTCTTTCAGCACATCACCTACACTGCTGCTTAGGCCACATTCACACGTTCAGTATTTGGTCAGTATTTTACCTCAGTATTTGTAAGCCAAAGCCAGGAATGGGTGAAAAATGGTGACGTGTTTCTATTATACTTTTCCTCTGATTGTTCCACTCCTGATTTTGGCTTACAAATACTGATGTAAAATACTGACCAAGTACTGAACGTGTGAACGTGGCCTTACTTGCTGCCTGATATATCCCGCCTGTGGACATCACCAGCAACTGTGGATAGATGCAACAAAAAATTTTTGTAAAAGTTTTTCTTCCTGAATCGGTCAGGATCCTTCAGGATCTCTTTCAAAGAAGTGACGTGCACATATTTTTTTCCCTCCATCAGGCGATTTTTCAAAATGTCTTCAGAAGAGAAAATAAAAATCTCGTAAGAACAGCAAAGTTGATTTCTCATACCGAAGAATAGAAATACTTATCCAAGTGTTTTTGAAGTGGTTTCCAGAGAGGATTTTGGAAAACATCTGCTAAGAAAAAACCTCCTAAAAAAAAAACCCCAAACCTCTGTGTGAACATAGTCTGAAAAGCTCACAGGCCGACTACCTTAGGCAAGGCCCCACTGCGCAAAGTTGTCCTAAATTTCGATAACTGGTTTCGTCTCCAGGCCTCCCAGCACAGACCTGCGCATTACTGGCTGCTTCAGATGTATGGATTTTACCTTTAAACCTGTCACTGCATTAATCCCCTGCATTGACCACTCAACATAAAAGGCATTTTGGCAACAAAAGAGATTTGCTTAATTCTATAGCAGAGATGAAATTGCTGGAGATTTACAGGCGCTCGGCACGCGGCGTGTCGACGTATCCAATTAGCCGGCAGACAGTATATCTTCCGGGCGCACAGCTCTTATTAACATGCTTGTAAATTTCACCTTTCTAAATCATTTCGGGCATTGCCTTTAAATGAATTTCTTCCTGTGCAATTGGATATCAGGCCCTGAGTAATCTTTCTAGATTAAAGAACAAGTCTTCCCCTCCCCCGATTTATCCCTCCAGAGTGAAATCTGCCATCTAATTATCCTCTCTGTGCTGTTTTCCGCTCCGGAGCCGAGGAAAAGTCTCACCTTGCAGTTTTGAAGTTCAGTTTGTGCTACAAGATAGAGGCAGGATGTGTTATTAGAGGACGGCGCCGGCGCCTGACCGCGGTGATAGTCTATCTGCGCAGGGGATTTAAGCAGCGGGAAAACATATTATGTTCAATAATTGTGTACGGAAAAAAATGAAATTGAAGAGCAAGGATTTTGATTCCAAGAAGGGTTTCGGTCCCCCCCTTCTGCGCGGAGGCTAAAAGCTGCAAATCACAGTGTTTATATAAGTGCGGCACATCTCCAGGACAGTAAGTGCAGTTATAGGAGTAATCACAGTGATGAATCCGCATGTCCTCCGCTCATGAGCACGATGCAGAAACCAGCCGCAATTTTAACAATCCCCTCTCTGCTCGAAGAATAAATCAGACTAGAAAAACACATTGTGATCAGCAGCAGCAGAGACGGAGCCGCGCTGAGTGATACTAACTGGGCCCGGCAGCTGTTTGACTCAGGGGGGCTTCACCTACAAAGACTTAATCATATTGTGCAAAACTATAACTCCCAGCATGCCAAGGATTGTAGCCTCACCGGGGCCGGAGAGACGCAGCTTGCAGACTGCCGGCTTATTGCATCTGACGATGAATTCTGAGGCTCGTTATTTACATCTCACTAATTAGATTACAAGAAAAGTAGAAGATGCAATGAGAAGTTTCTCTGCGGTGTCACCGGCGGCAGCAGACGCTTCTTGTGTGTCCCATTTTAGGGTAAAATCTCGGAATATTAATACTCAGCTATCACTCGGGAGAAAGCGTTTAAAGTCGTCTTAAATATTTATAACTTTGCTGCTCCTGAACTAATAATAATAATCAGGGAGTTCGGAGACGGCGGCCGAGTCTTCTGCATTACAAAGACATTAGAAATCCTAATGGAAGACCGACATTGAGCTGGAGTCCCTTCATAGAAGCCAGCGGGAGGCAGAGGACCGAATATTAATGTCACACACGTCCATTATTTCATAGGCCACACAATCATACCCTAATGGGGCAGATATTAGAGGGGTTTTCTCACAAATTATTCTCATAAAAAGTCCCGTTATCCTGACAGATTTTTCCATACTCTTCATCCCTGTCAGCAGCCATGCTAATTTATATAACGAGATGTAGCTGCACTCCCACAGCCTCTCGCACGCCCTCAGTGTCCTCCATTACCCCTGCTGCACATCTCCACCAGTCTCTGTCCCACCCGGCCACATGGAAATATAGACCCAAGTTATTTCCCAGTCTGTCTCCTTCCTTCTCTGAAAGATAAAAATATAGTCCATAGAAAGCTCCCAGTCAGTCTCCTTTCCCCACTGGCAGGCAGAAATGTAATCCCCTTTCCTCTGGAGAAAGCTAATAATTGTAGCATATAATTGGTGGGAGAATGAGGATGATAGTCCGCGACTCCGCGCTGCCGATGTGGATGACAAGAAACAGCAATACAGGTTAATGGGGTTTATGCGCTACGCGTTTCGAAGGTGAACCAACTTCTTCCTCAGGAGAACCACAGTATCTGTACTGTGTATGGTATGATGCTGTGGTTCTCCTGTAGAAGAAGTTGGTTCAACTTCGAAACGCGTAGCGCATAAACCCCATGAGCCCATACTGGTGTTCCTTGCCATCCACATCTGCAGCACAACTATCACCCTCATTCTCCCACCAACAGGATTACCTTTCTATGGCTGCCATCCACATCTGCAGCGCAACTATCACCCTCATTCCCCCACCAACAGGATTCCCTTTCTATGGCTGCCATCCACATCTGCAGCGCGAACTATCACCCTCATTCTCCCACCAACAGGATTCCCTTTCTATGGCTGCTGAAGCAGCTGATCCATCTTGAGTCCTTCGTTGTGGGTTAATGCAACACCAATAGGTGATCGGTTCCCCACTTTTCACTTAACATATATTCCTCCCTCGGATAAGACCTATTGCGCTAGGTGACCCATCCATTCTCTAAATAATTGTACTAAAGCGCCTTCAGCAATGAAGAGATATAGTACTTGCTTACTCAAGTCAGTCCTCAGGAAGAGTCCACTAGGCTTTACAGCCATGTACTACAGAGTCTCTGGACAGGATCAGTCTCCTTCCCCCTTGGGCAGCTGAGAATATAGTCCCTTTTTACTCCCCTTATAGAAGGCATCTACTCAGCTTTACAGCCATTTACTACAGAGGCTCTGCTCCTTACTCATTTCTATTGACTTTGTTGAAGTTAACAGAGGATCACTGTGCAGGGAGACTGACTGAGCATTTATGTCCTCCAGGACTCTGCATATTAAGTGGATGTAAATAGTGTCCTCTAGTGGTTGGCTCATTAGGTGGAGGGGACTAAGAATGTGTGTCCTCCAGAACTCAGCTCATTAGGTGGAGGTGACTGAGAATGCGTGTCTTCCAGTAGTTGGCTCAGGTGAAGGTGACTGAGTGTGTGTGTCTTCCAGCACTCAGCTCATTAGGTGGAGGTGACTGAGCATGTGTGTCCTAAAGGACTCAGTTCATTAGGGGGAGGGGACTGAGCATGTGTGTCCTCCAGCACTCGGCTCATTAGGTGATTGTGACTGAGCGTGTCAGTCCTCCAGGACCCTGCTCATTAGGTGGAAGTGACTAAGCTTGTCCTCTAGCACTCAGCTCATTAGTTGGAGGAGACTGAGAATGTGTGTCCTACAAAGGACTCAGCTCATTAAGTGGAGGTGACTAAGCGTGTGTGTCCTCCAGCACTCAGCTCATTAGGTGGAGGTGACTGAGAATGTGTGTCCATCAGACCCCAGCTCATTAGGTTGAGGTTACTGGGCATGTGTGTCCTCCAGCACTCGGCTCATTAGGTGGTTGTGACTGAGCGTGTCAGTCCTCCAGGACCCTGCTCATTAGGTGGAAGTGACTAAGCTTGTCCTCTAGCACTCAGCTCATTAGGTGGAGGAGACTGAGAATGTGTGCCCTACAAAGGACTCAGCTCATTAAGTGGAGGTGACTAAGCGTGTGTGTCCTCCAGCACTCAGCTCATTAGGTGGAGGTGACTGAGAATGTGTGTCCATCAGACCCCAGCTCATTAGGTTGAGGTTACTGGGCATGTGTGTCCTCCAGTACTCGGCTCATTAGGTGTCTGTGACTGAGAATGTGAGTCTTCCAGGACCCTGCTCATTAGGTGGAAGTGACTGAGCTTGACCTCTAGCACTCCGCTCATTAGGTGGAGGTTACTGGGCATGTGTGTCCTCCAGCACTCGGCTCATTAGGTGTCTGCGACTGAGCATGTGAGTCCTCCAGGACCCTGCTCATTAGGTGGAAGTGACTGAGCTTGACCTCTAGCACTCCGCTCATTAGGTGGAGATGACTGAGCATGTGTGTCCTAAAGGACTCAGCTCATTAGGTGGAGATGACTGAGCATGTGTGTCCTAAAGGACTCAGCTCATTAGGTGGACGGGACTGAGCATGTGTGTCCTCCAGCACTCAGCTCATTAGGTGGATGTGCACGTTGTTATACACTAAACACCAGATGGTGCCATATTATGTAAATAAATATTAACATTCTGCACTTTAAGCAAGAAAATGGTGAATATTAAGTTTAATATAAAAGAATTGTAGAAGGACTGAAATGGGGGATGTAATGGAGTAAGGAAAACATTTCCTTGAAGGAGCAGACAGGGAATTAACTGGCTGAAGATGCCTGAAGCCTATAACTGGTCCCAAAGTGCTCTGAACTGTATACTGCAGACAGGCTTATAGGGTTCTGCAATATGTTGATTCATGTATTTTAGATATTGATCTATCTTGTTCCCCCATTTATAAATTTTCATCAATTCTCTACATTTTTTTTCTTCTTCTTAGCTGAAAAACTCCCATCATTGCTACTGGTCACCAGTTCAGCAAAGGTTAAATGGAATCCTGGATGTGTCACTGTAGATGAAGCTACAGGACAGGGTGACAGAGGTCACCACTTTTCATGAATGAGCTGCAGTCTTCCAATAACGAAGTGTAATCCGCAGCCGGGAAAGTAATCGTCTCAGAGTATCGGACGAAATTCGTTTCATTAACCCCAAAATCACAATGAATGAGACAGCGACAAAGAAGCCAAAGGCTAATGACATAACAAGAAAATACACGAGAGGGGCACCGGCAGCACAACCAAAAAGGATAGACGGAACAGAGGGGCTAGTGACAGTAATATATCTGAGGGAATAACAAAACTGGAGGGTCCATGAGAGAGAAGGAGAAAGGATCCATTCAGCACTGGAGATGACACTACAGGGTCTCTAACAAAATTACGGGCAGATCCAGCAATTGAGTCCATAACATCTGATCTCTGGAGCTATAGACACTGAACCTGCCCATCTGACAGTAGAGAATGGAGTCGCTAACACAAGACTCCAGAAATCCCGCGTGACCGCCATATAGGAGCCTCTCCACGTCCTTAGCGCACACATCTCGTTCACTCAGGTAGTTGTCACCGAGGGGAGAGCAGTTTGGAGAGGAGCAGAGTTGAATTGTGGCTGATAACAGTCTTCATGGTGGGTTGGATACCGATAGCGAAGAAAAGGGAAAGTGATAGACTACAATCTGAGATGGTGTCACCCTTAAGCCACAGCTGCCATGTAGAGCTGAGATGCTGTATCCAAGCCTGCCACTGTCTCATGTTCCGATACATATATTTTCCCACATCAGATATCTACTCCAAGTTTCATCTTCTGAAGATAATTACATTGTATCGTCACCTCATCAGATACCGGGAGTCTCCTGGAGAAACTATCCTCTGATTTATATCTCTAAAGCACCAAACCCCCAATAGTCTTAATTGTCTCTCGCACTGGGTGACAGATTCGCTCATTGATCAGAAGACGGTCGCTCGATGGCGGTCGCACCCTTAATTGTTGTTTGCGTTGTCTGTTCTGAGTCTTCGTCCAGGAATAACATGTGGCATCTTGTGAGAACAGATGGATAGATAAATATAGACCCTCAATGACAATTATCCTGCTTCCCACTCCGACACTCAGCGCAACGTGTCACCGCCGCACTGTCAACAATGGTGAAACTCACACCTATAATTAAGGCTGAGAACATTACTTCTCATGTACAGAGCATTCGGGTGAGAACTATATTTATATCCGTGACAGAAGAGAAGTCCTTCAGCAAGTCAGTATATCAACGTGTGAACACAACCGGCAGCTCAGGGCATCGCCTATACATGGCGGACACTTTATCTTTCTAGAGGAATCCCAATTGAGGATGGGGAATGTCCATTTAGACACACCTTAATATTCCCTAACTTACAGGCAGTAGCAATGTTAGTGTTCTGCTGACGGTGCTGGAACAGCTCCTTCCTAAATACATGCATATTAAGGAATTGCCTGTTGATGCTGCACTATGAGTTATACCTGCCCCCCCTTTCATCATAGCTTATATGGGAAATACCTTATGGAGTACTGAACTTACACATGGCATCAGAATTAATACTGTAGATCAGTGGTCGCCAATCCAGCACCTCTCATTAGGCATGCAACACTCCCAGCATGCCGTAAAGCAGTGATCCTCATTCTGTGGACCTACAGCTGCTGCAAGGCTACAACTCCCAGCATGCTGTAAAGCAGTGATCCTCATTCTGTGGACCTACAGCTGCTGCAAAGCTACAACTCCCAGCATGCTGTAAAGCAGTGATCCTCATTCTGTGGACCTACAGCTGCTGCAAAGCTACAACTCCCAACATGCTGTAAAGCAGTGATCCTGATTCTGAGGACCTACAGCTGCTGCAAGGCTACAACTCCCAGCATGCTGTAAAGCAGTGATCCTCATTCTGTGGACCTACAGCTGCTTCAAAGCTACAACTCCCAGCATGCTGTAAAGCAGTGATCCTGATTCTGAGGATCTACAGCTGCTGCAAGGCCACAACTCCCAACATGCTGTAAAGCAGTGATCCTCATTCTGTGGACCTACAGCTGCTGCAAAGATACAACTCCCAACATGCCCTTAAGCAGTGATCCTCAACCTGCAGACCTACAGCTGCTGCAAAGCTACAACTCCCAACATGTCGTAAAGCAGTGATCCTCATTCTGTGGACCTACAGCTGCTGCAAAGCTACAACTCCCAACATGCCGTAAAGCAGAGATCTTCATCCTGTGGACCTACAGCTGGAACAAAGCTACAAATCCCAGCATGCCCTAAAGCAGTGATCCTCAAACTACGGACCTACAGCTGCTGCAAAACTACAACTTCCAGCATGCCGTAAAGCAGAGACGCTCAACCTCTCCAGCTGTTCCAAAGATGCAACTCCAAGGATGCCAGAGACTGAGAGCAGTGATCCTCATCCTCTGGATCTCCAGCTGCTGCAAAGCTACAACTCCCAGCATGCCATAAAGCAGTGAATGGTACTGAACCTACGGTCCTCCCACTGTTGAAGAACTACCTGCCCTGACAGTCGGAGGCTGCAGCTGAATCATATTGACCGAGTCCAAGAAGATATTGTACAGTGAATTCACCATTTTTCCTCCACTGTTCCCACGCCTTTCTTCCTCCTGCCAGACAAATCTTGGGCAGGTGTAGGTGTACAGATTGGCAAAAGGACAGGGGTGCACGGCATTTCAGTAGATAAAGTGCAGATCTCCTGCAGAATCATCTATGTGATAAACTGTGATATAAACTAGAAAGATGATGAATTACTTAATAATCAATGTAAAATGATTTCCAGACACATTGTGCTTTATCACCAGTGAGCTGGAGCCGAGAAGCGACACCCTGTAAAGTCCATCATCAAGTACATGACCCGAGTGTGTAAACCGCTGCTGACACAGATACATATTCTCCGCTCCTCACCTTTGTTGCTAGAGCCCATGGCTTCATATATTGATGTTTGCTGCAGGTCGGCACGATGATTCGGAAGACTTTGGCGCTGTCAGCTTAATTGGAGAGTCGCATCGATTGTCAGAACAGACTAAATAAGTGCGCAGGAGGAGATCTATGTGAATCAAAGTCAAGAGATGTGGAGAAAACAAATCTACAAGGCAAATCCTGCAGAATCCTCAATCGAGGGCATATACAGAGGGGAGGGAGTCATAACGTGGGGCCGTTTTTCATGCTTCCCTACTTCGCTCTAAAACTGAAAGAAAGATTGAGAAAAACAAGAATAGAACAGGTTGGGCTTTCACCTGTTCCTTTCAAGATAAGTGGCAGCAGTAGTATCTAGTAGCTGCCTATCTCCCCCATTGTTTAGTCAAGCTGTATGGGTGCAGGGGACCTACAGTGATCAGGGGTTAAGGTTTGGGATAGGTTCTGGAGGGTAATCATGAAAACTAATGTAAAATATAGCTTGTGTATATTCCATATTATTCGCTGACAGGAGCGATTATGTAATAGATGGCCACGCAGGAGTATGGGCAGGGTCCCATTATTGCTGCAGTATCTGTGGAGTTAGGATGCCCCATATAGAAGGTAATTTAGGCCAACGTGAGCTTCCCACCCAGGGGCATAGCTATGGTGGATGCAGGGGTAACAGTCATAATTTATGGTTTCCTTGGACCTGTGATGGTTGGGGGCCCTGTTGGAGATTTTGCATTGAGGCCCAATAGCTCCCAGTTACGCCACTGCCCCCCACCAGCCTTCATCTATGGTGGGCGTCTCCCCCCATACTGTACACACCACCCTGGTTCTAGTGCTGCACATTCAGCTGGATCCATCTTTATGGGAAGCGCTCCGCCTGCTTTCAGCTTTAGAACAAAATGCTGTGATTAAAATCCCGTCTGCCGAGGAGTGAAAACTGATTGATATCATTCAGCCAGTGCTGACAATGAGGTGCGAACAAAATCAAGAGAAGAAAAAAAAACCTTCACCCAAAGCTTAAATCAGAAGCCAATTAACATGTATTTTCTAGGCTGGCTGACGTCCGTCCCCAGATGCAGCTGAATGGGGATATTGACAGAAACACAGAATAAAATAGTAATTTTGCATCAGACGCCTATTGAGCGTTCGCAGCAAGGGGCGGTCGTCTCAGCGGTTGTCGGCTGTCATGTTCTGTGCTGAAGGGGTCGTCACACTTGCATCCTCACATTTCATCTGGTTACACATGTACAAAATGCTGCAATAATTGTTATTACATTACACTAAAGTCACCACTTCTGTAGAGTTCGCCAGGTCATTCACAAATGGAGAAGATTTTGCATCTTCATTTGCAGTTTGGAGACATTTGGAGTCAACAGGCACAACTGAAGTTACTGAGCCTCGTACTTCCAACGTATAGGTGCAGCTCCAAGCTGGTGTACAGGACAGGATTTCATGCATTAGCCTCGCGAACCGGCCCTCAGAGAAAACCACATTTACAATGGTTGTTTCTGCATCATTTTGTTTTTGATTCTCAATTGCATAAGATCATCAGTCACATCCAGAGCTGCATTCACAGTGCTGCAGGACATCACATATGCATATGTGGACCAAGAGAAACTATATCCCACATGCACCAATGGCTCAGATTGTGTCAGTAAACTGTGATTAACGAGGAGAAAAGAAGCACAAAGCTAGAGTCCAATTTGAACTTATCACTTTCACCCTCAAAGCTATCCACAGTGCTGCCTCGCCCGACATCTCCTCCATCATCTCTATCACCATACCCATCCTCTCCACAGTGCTGCACCGCCAGACATCTCCTGCATCATCTCTGTCAATCACCATACCCATCCTCTCCACAGTGCAGCACCGCCAGACATCTCCTCCATCATCTCTATCACCATACCCATCCTCTCCACAGTGCAGCACCGCCAGACATCTCCTCCATCATCTCTATCACCATACCCATCCTCTCCACAGTACTGCACCGCCAGACATCTCCTGCATCATCTCTATCACCATACCCATCCTCTCCACAGTGCTGCACCGCCAGACATCTCCTGCATCATCTCTATCACCATACCCATCCTCTCAACAGTGCTACACCGCCCGACATCTCCTGCATCATCTCTATCACCATACCCATCCTCTCCACAGTGCTGCCTCGCCCGACATCTCCTCCATCATCTCTATCACCATACCCATCCTCTCCACAGTGCTGCACCGCCCGACATCTCCTGCATCATCTCTGTCTATCACCATACCCATCCTCTCCACAGTGCTGCACCGTCCGACATCTCCTGCATCATCTCTGTCAATCACCATACCCATCCTCTCCACAGTGCTGCACCGCCAGACATCTCCTGCATCATCTCTGTCTATCACCATACCCATCCTCTCCACAGTGCAGCACCGCCCGACATCTCCTGCATCATCTCTATCACCATACCCATCCTCTCCACAGTGCTGCACTGCCCGACATCTCCTCCATCATCTCTATCACCATACCCATCCTCTCCACAGTGCTGCTCCGCCCGACATCTCCTCCATCATCTGTCTATCACCATACCCATCCTCTCCACACTGCTGCACCGCCCAACATCTCCTGCATCATCTCTGTCTACCACCATACCCATCCTCTCCACAGTGCTGCACCGCCCAACATCTCCTGCATCATCTCTGTCTATCACCATACCCATCCTCTCCACACTGCTGCACCGCCCAACATCTCCTGCATCATCTCTGTCTATCACCATACCCATCCTCTCCACAGTGCTGCACCGCCCGACATCTCCTGCATCATCTCTGTCTATCACCATACCCATCCTCTCCACAGTGCGGCACTGCCCGACATCTCCTCCATCATCTCTATCACCATACCCATCCTCTCCACCGTGCTGCACTGCCCGACATCTCCTCCATCATCTCTATCACCATACCCATCCTCTCCACAGTGCTGCACTGCCCGACATCTCCTCCATTATCTGTCTATCACCATACCCATCCTCTCCACAGTGCAGCACCGCCCGACATCTCCTGCATCATCTCTATCACCATACCCATCCTCTCCACAGTGCTGCACTGCCCGACATCTCCTCCATCATCTCTATCACCATACCCATCCTCTCCACAGTGCTGCTCCGCCTGACATCTCCTCCATCATCTGTCTATCACCATACCCATCCTCTCCACACTGCTGCACCGCCCAACATCTCCTGCATCATCTCTGTCTATCACCATACCCATCCTCTCCACAGTCCTGCACCGCCCAACATCTCCTGCATCATCTCTGTCTATCACCATACCCATCCTCTCCACACTGCTGCACCGCCCAACATCTCCTGCATCATCTCTGTCTATCACCATACCCATCCTCTCCACAGTGCTGCACCACCCGACATCTCCTGCATCATCTCTGTCTATCACCATACCCATCCTCTCCACAGTGCGGCACTGCCCGACATCTCCTCCATCATCTCTATCACCATACCCATCCTCTCCACAGTGCTGCACTGCCCGACATCTCCTCCATCATCTCTATCACCATACCCATCCTCTCCACAGTGCTGCACTGCCCGACATCTCCTCCATTATCTGTCTATCACCATACCCATCCTCTCCACACTGCTGCACCACCCAACATCTCCTCCATCATCTGTCTATCATCATACCCATCCTCTCCACAGTGCTGCACCGCACGACATCTCCTGCATCATCTCTGTCTATCACCATACCCATCCTCTCCACAGTGCGGCACTGCCCGACATCTCCTCCATCATCTCTATCACCATACCCATCCTCTCCACAGTGCTGCACTGCCCGACATCTCCTCCATTATCTGTCTATCACCATACCCATCCTCTCCACAGTGCAGCACCGCCCGACATCTCCTGCATCATCTCTATCACCATACCCATCCTCTCCACAGTGCTGCACTGCCCGACATCTCCTCCATCATCTCTATCACCATACCCATCCTCTCCACAGTGCTGCTCCGCCCGACATCTCCTCCATCATCTGTCTATCACCATACCCATCCTCTCCACACTGCTGCACCGCCCAACATCTCCTGCATCATCTCTGTCTATCACCATACCCATCCTCTCCACAGTCCTGCACTGCCCAACATCTCCTGCATCATCTCTGTCTATCACCATACCCATCCTCTCCACACTGCTGCACCGCCCAACATCTCCTGCATCATCTCTGTCTATCACCATACCCATCCTCTCCACAGTGCTGCACCGCCCGACATCTCCTGCATCATCTCTGTCTATCACCATACCCATCCTCTCCACAGTGCGGCACTGCCCGACATCTCCTCCATCATCTCTATCACCATACCCATCCTCTCCACAGTGCTGCACTGCCCGACATCTCCTCCATCATCTCTATCACCATACCCATCCTCTCCACAGTGCTGCACTGCCCGACATCTCCTCCATTATCTGTCTATCACCATACCCATCCTCTCCACACTGCTGCACCACCCAAAATCTCCTCCATCATCTGTCTATCATCATACCCATCCTCTCCACAGTGCTGCACCGCACGACATCTCCAGCATCATCTCTGTTTATCACCATACCCATCCTCTCCACAGTGCTGCACTGCCCGACATCTCCTCCATCATCTGTCTATCACCATACCCATCCTCTCCACACTGCTGCACCGCCCAATATCTCCTGCATCATCTCTGTCTATCACCATACCCATCCTCTCCACAGTGCTGCACCGCACGACATCTCCTCCATCATCTGTCTATCACCATACCCTTCCTCTCCACAGAGCTGCACCGCCCGACATCTCCTGCATCATCTCTGTCTATCACCATACCCATCCTCTCCACACTGCTGCACCGCCCAATATCTCCTGCATCATCTCTGTCTATCACCATACCCATCCTCTCCACAGTGCTGCACCGCACGACATCTCCTCCATCATCTGTCTATCACCATACCCTTCCTCTCCACAGAGCTGCACCGCCCGACATCTCCTGCATCATCTCTGTCTATCACCATACCCATTGTCTCCACAGTGCTGCACCGCCAGACATCTCCTGCATCATCTCTATCACCATACCATCCTCTCCACAGTGCAGCACCGCCCAACATCTCCTACATCATCTCTATCACCATACCCATCCTCTCCACAGTGCTGCACTGCCCGACATCTCCTCCATCATCTGTCTATCACCATACCCTTCCTCTCCACAGTGCTGCACCGCCCGACATCTCCTGCATCATCTCTGTCTATCACCATACCCATCCTCTCCACAGTTGCTGCACCGCCCGACATGTCCTCCATCATCTCTGTCTATCACCATACCCATCCTCTCCACAGTGCTGCACCGCCCGACATCTCGTCCATCATCTGTCTATCACCATACCCATCCTCTCCACAGTGCAGCACCGCCCGACATCTCCTGCATCATCTCTGTCTATCCCCATACCCATCCTCTCCACAGTGCTTCACCGCCCGACATCTCCTCCATCATCTGTCTATCACCATACCCATCCTCTCCACAGTGCTGCACTGCCCGACATCTCCTCCATCATCTGTCTTATCACCATACCCATCCTCTCCACAGTGCTGCACTGCCCGACATCTCCTCCATCATCTGTCTATCACCATACCCATCCTCTCCACAGTGCTGCACTGCCCGACATCTCCTCCATCATCTCTATCACCATACCCATGCTCAGCACAGTGCTGCAACATTGTACATCTCCATCATCTCTGTCTATCACCATACCCATCCTCTCCACAGTGCCTGAAATCTCTATCATCTCTACCACCCTACAGATCCCCTCCACAGTTTTGCACTGCCCTTCATCTCCTCACTCATTTCTGTCTATCACCCTACCAGTACTCTTCATTCTGCAACTGATCTAAGGCCAACATCCTCCCACTTCCATCTACAAGACATCTCTCGTGCTGCGCCAGTTTTCTGCAATGCATTACCCCTGATGGTCCGATTAATACCTAGCCTACACATTTTTAATCATGCTTTAAAAACAGACAAACCTATTACCTCACTTCACTAATCTAACTCTTCCCTGTTCCCACTTTCTAAACTGTCCTCAAAATCTGGTCCCTCCTACTCATCGGTCTCCACATCCTCCATGCGCCCAATAGCACTTGGCAACTGCACCCATACAGATACTGGCTGATCACCTTCTAATGCAGCTTGATATCATAACCTCATACTTATTATAATGATGGCTGGACCTTACAGGACAAGCACGTTCTACCTATTGTGTCCACCCTTGTTTCTTATAGATTGTAAGCTTGCAAGCAGGGCCCTCACTCATCTAACTATTGATGTAGTGCTCCACCTCCAGGCGCGACTCCCCTCAGCCTTCCACCTCCAGGAGCGACTCCCCTCAGCCCTCCACCTCCAGGAGTGACTCCCCTCAGCCCTCCACCTCCAGGAGCGACTCCCCTCAGCCCTCCACCTCCAGGAGCGACTCCCCTCAGCCCTCCACCTCCAGGAGCGACTCCCCTCAGCCCTCCACCTCCAGGAGCGACTCCCCTCAGCCCTCCACCTCCAGGAGGAACTCCCCTCAGCCCTCCACCTCCAGGAGCGACTCCCCTCAGCCCTCCACCTCCAGGAACGACTCCCCTCAGCCCTCCACCTCCAGGAGCGACTCCCCTCAGCCCTCCACCTCCAGGAGGAACTCCCCTCAGCCCTCCACCTCCAGGAGCGACTCCCCTCAGCCCTCCACCTCCAGGAGGAACTCCCCTCAGCCCTCCACCTCCAGGAGCGACTCCCCTCAGCCCTCCACCTCCAGGAGCGACTCCCCTCAGCCCTCCACCTCCAGGAGCGACTCCCCTCAGCCCTCCACCTCCAGGAGCGACTCCCCTCAGCCCTCCACCTCCAGGAGCGACTCCCCTCAGCCCTCCACCTCCAGGAGTCCCCTCAGCCCTCCACCTCCAGGAGCGACTCCCCTCAGCCCTCCACCTCCAGGAGCAACTCCCCTCAGCCCTCCACCTCCAGGAGTCCCCTCAGCCCTCCACCTCCAGGAGCGACTCCCCTCAGCCCTCCACCTCCAGGAGCGACTCCCCTCAGCCCTCCACCTCCAGGAGCGACTCCCCTCAGCCCTCCACCTCCAGGAGTCCCCTCAGCCCTCCACCTCCAGGAGCGACTCCCCTCAGCCCTCCACCTCCAGGAGTCCCCTCAGCCCTCCACCTCCAGGAGGAACTCCCCTCAGCCCTCCACCTCCAGGAGAGACTCCTCTCAGCCCTCCACCTCCAGGAGGGACTCCCCTCAGCCCTCCACCTCCAGGAGCGACTCCCCTCAGCCCTCCACCTCCAGGAGCGACTCCCCTCAGCCCTCCACCTCCAGGAGCGACTCCCCTCAGCCCTCCACCTCCAGGAGTCCCCTCAGCCCTCCACCTCCAGGAGCGACTCCCCTCAGCCCTCCACCTCCAGGAGCGACTCCCCTCAGCCCTCCACCTCCAGGAGTCCCCTCAGCCCTCCACCTCCAGGAGCGACTCCCCTCAGCCCTCCACCTCCAGGAGCGACTCCCCTCAGCCCTCCACCTCCAGGAGCGACTCCCCTCAGCCCTCCACCTCCAGGAGTCCCCTCAGCCCTCCACCTCCAGGAGCGACTCCCCTCAGCCCTCCACCTCCAGGAGTCCCCTCAGCCCTCCACCTCCAGGAGGAACTCCCCTCAGCCCTCCACCTCCAGGAGAGACTCCTCTCAGCCCTCCACCTCCAGGAGGGACTCCCCTCAGCCCTCCACCTCCAGACACCTTGCAGGGGTGCTTTGAATTTGGGCACTGGAAATCATATTGCCTAATCCCCTGCAGAGGACATTGGGGAAAAGAAGGGAGAGTCTGGAAATCCCCTTAAATACTAGATGTTTGTCCCACCTGAATGTAATCTGTACAGGGGCCTTTAGTTTTACTAACCACTAATGATATTCATTAATTACAGGATACCCCAGTGCAACACGTCCTCAGGCCCCTGATTTCACTCTGTGGTTCTTGGGCTGATTGGAGGAGTTCTCAGTGCAATGTTATCACACTGTGCTGTCTGGAGTAAGACCCCCCTCATCTTCTCAGTGACCATCTACATGGCTATTACTGTGCCTTCTGCACATTCTAAACATTTTAATAAAACACTGAATATAAAGAGGAAAAAAATAGATAGGAACTGATTACTGCAGAACTCAATTACTTTGTATTCCAAGCAGCAGTTGCTACAAAGCCTTGATGCAAACCCTCAGGAAAGTGGCTTTGTGTAAGTGGAGGAAAAGGAAAGAAGGAAAGTTACAAACACATTACAGCATGAAAAATGAGAACCAGAAAGGGAACACAGCAGAAAAGCATTACACATCCCACTGAAAGCAAAGAAGTGGGGTCATCATGGGAAAGGAGGGTTCACAGAATCGAGGTCCCAGAGTAATGCAACAACAAGTGTGGAAGACGAAAAGTGTAATCACTGACTCATTGTTCTGTTCCTCGAGTGTCAGGTTCGTTATCCCGCACCCAGAGTGTCAGCGTCATTATCCTGTACCCAGAGTGTCAGCGTCATTATCCTGTACCCAGAGTGTCAGCGTCGTTATCCCGCACCCAGAGTGTCAGCGTCATTATCCTGCACCCAGAGTGTCAGCGTCATTATCCTCCACCCAGAGTGTCAGCGTCATTATCCCGCACCCAGAGTGTCAGCGTCATTATCCCGCACCCAGAGTGTCAGCGTCATTATCCTGTACCCAGAGTGTCAGCATCATTATCCTGTACCCAGAGTGTCAGCGTCGTTATCCCGCACCCAGAGTGTCAGCGTCATTATCCCGCACCCAGATTGTCAGCGTCATTATCCTGCACCCAGAGTGTCAGCGTCATTATCCTGCACCCAGAGTGTCAGCGTCATTATCCTGCACCCAGAGTGTCAGCGTCATTATCCTGCACCCAGAGTGTCAGTGTCATTATTCCGCACCCAGAGTGTCTTATACTATCCATAACAACGTGCTTATACAGCAGGTGAAATAAGTATTGAACACGTCAATTTTCTAAGTAAATACACTGCTCAAAAAAATAAAGGGAACACTCAAATAACACATCCTAGATCTGACTGAATGAAATATTCTCATTGAATACTTTGTTCTGTACAAAGTTGAATGTGCTGACAACAAAATCATCAATGGAAATCAAATTTATTAACCAATGGAGGCCTGGATTTCGAGTCACCCCCAAAATTAAAGTGGAAAAACACACTACAGGCTGATCCAACTTTGATGTAATGTCCTTAAAACAAGTCAGAATGAGGTTCAGTATTGTGTGTGGTCTCCACGTGCCTGTATGACCTCCCTACAACGCCTGGGCATGCTCCTGATGAGGTTGTGGATGGTCTCCTGTGGGATCTCCTCCCAGACCTGGACTAAAGCATCTGCCAACTCCTGGACAGACTGTGGTGCAGCGTGACGTTGGTGGATGGAGCGAGACATGATGTCCCAGATGTGCTCAATCGGATTCAGGTCTGGGGAATGGGCGGGCCAGTCCATAGCTTCAATGCCTTCATCTTGCAGGAACTGCTGACACACTCCAGCCACATGAGGTCTGGCATTGTCCTGCATTAGGAGGAACCCAGGGCCAACGGCACCATAATATGGTCTCACAAGGGGTCTGAGGATCTCATCTCGGTACCTAATGGCAGTCAGGCTATCTCTGGCAAGCACATGGAGGGCTGTGCGGCCCTCCAAAGAAATGCCACCCCACACCATTACTGACCCACTGCCAAACCGGTCATGCTGAAGAATGTTGCAGGCAGCAGATCGCTCTCCATGACGTCTCCAGACTCTATCACGTCTGTCACATGTGCTCAGTGTGAACCTGCTTTCATCTGTGAAGAGCACAGAGTGCCAGTGGTGACTTTGCCAATCCTGGTGTTCTGTGGCAAATGCCAAGCGTCCTGCATGGTGTTGGGCTGTGAGCACAACCCCCATCTGTGGACGTCAGGCCCTCATACCACCCTCATGGAGTTGGTTTCTAACCGTTTGTGTAGACACATGCACATTTGTGGCCTGCTGGAGGTCATTTTGCAGGGGTCTGGCAGTGTTCCTCCTTGCACAAAGGCGGAGGTAGCGCTCCTGCTGCTGGGTTGTTGCGCTCCTACGGCCCCCTCCACGTCTCCTGGTGTACTGGCCTGTCTCCTGATAGCGCCTCCAGCCTCTGGACACTACGCTGACAGACACAGCAAACCTTCGTGCCACAGCTTGCATTGATGTGCCATCCTGGATGAGCTGCACTACCTGAGCAACTTCTGTGGGTTGTAGAGTCCGTCTCATGCTACCACGAGTGTGAAAGCACAACCAACATTCAAAAGTGACCAAAACATCAGCCAGAAAGCATTGGTACTGAGATGTGGTCTGTGGTCCCCACCTGCAGAACCACTCCTTTATTGAGGGTGTCTTGATAATTGCCAATAATTTCCATCTATTGTCTATTCCATTTGCACAACAGCATGTGAAATTGATTGTCAATCAGTGTTGCTTCCTAAGTGGACAGGTTGATTTCACAGAAGTTTGATTTGCTTGGAGTTATATCCTGTTGTTTAAGTGTTCCCTTTATTTTTTTTGAGCAGTGTACATTTCTAAAGGTGCTATTGACATGAAATTGTCACAGATGTCGGTAACAAGCCATCCAATACACACATGCAAAGAAAGCAAACCATAGATGTCCATACATTTAATTATGTGTAATAATGAGAATTGACACAGGGAAAAAGTATTGAACACACTTACTGAAATGTAATACTTTGTACCAAACCTTTGTTGGTGATGACAGCTTCAAGACGCCTCCTGTATGGAGAAACTAGTCGCAGGCATTGCTCAGGTGTGATTTTGGCCTATTCTTGCACATAAACACTCTTCACATCCTGAAGGTTACGTGGGCTCCTTCTATGAACTTGGAGCTTTATTTCCTTCCATAAATTTCCTATTGGATTCAGGTCCGGTGATTTGGCTGGGCCATTCTAGCAGCTTTATTTTCTTTCTCTGAAACCAATTGAGAGTTTCCTTGGCTGTGTGTTTGGGGTCATGGTCTTGCTGAAATGTCCACCCTCGTTTCATCTTCATCATCCTGGTAGATGCCAGCAGATGTTTATCAAGAATGTCTCAGTACATTTGTCTATTCATCATTCATATGAAGTTTGCCATTGCTGTATGCTGAACAACAGCCCCACACCATGATGTTCCCACCTCCAAACTTTACTGTTGTTATGTCGTCTTTCAGGTGATATGCACAGTGCCTTTTGGTCTCTAAACATGGTGGGTATTATGGCATCCAAAGAGTTCAATTTTGGTCTCATCTGACCAGATTATATGCTCTCAGTATTTCACAGTCTTGTCTAAATGTTGTTGAGCAAACTTTAAATGCGCTTGAACAAGCTTTTTGTTCAGCAATGGAGTCTTGCGTGGTGAGCGTGAATACAGGCCATGGAGGATGAGTGCATTACTTATAGTGGTCTTTGAAACAATTGTACCTGCTGATTCCAGGTCTTTCTATAGCTCTCCACAGGTGGTCCTTGGCTCTTGGAGAACTCTTTTGCTAATTCTTTTCACTCCTCTGTCTGAAATCTTGAGGGGAGCACCTGATCATGGCCGATTTATGGTGAAATTATGTTCTTTCCACTTCTGGATTATGGCCCCAACAGTGCTCACTGGATCCCTCAGTAGTTTAGAAATTCTTCTGTAACCAATGCTATCAGTATGTTTTGCAACAATAAGGTTGCGAATGTCTTGAGACAGCTCACTGGTTTTACTCATCATGAGATGATTCTTGTGTGGCACCTTGGTAATGAGACTCCTTTTTATAGGCCATCAGTTGAACCAGCTTATATTATTTTTCATTAAGTGGCAGGATTGCTTTCTAATTACTGATAGATTTCAGCTGGTGTCGTGAATTTCCATGGCTTTTTGCACCTTCTCTCTTTCTTCATGTGTTCAATACTTTTTCCCTGTGTCATTTCTCATTATTACACATAACTTAATTTATGGACATCTATGGTTTGATTTCTTTGCCTGTGTGGATTGTGTGGGTCATTACTGACATCTGGTGAGAATTTTATGTCAATAGCACCTTTATAAATATATTTACTTAGAAAATTGATGATGTGTTCAATACTTATTTCACCCACTGTATATGCTGCTTACAGTCTTTAGTCCAGTATGTACAAGCCTTTGATGTGCAGAGAAATATGTGCCCATCTGCTGTCACTAATTCTATGTCTGCTACCTGGAGGCGTCAGGTGCGGGAGCCTTCACAGCCTTCACAGTCTACACCGATTCCAGGAGCAGACAAGCAGCAAGAGGATTGCTTGCTGCAGCAGAGGAGTCCTCGGGCAAGGATTCAGCAGGCGTATCCAGCCAGTCCTGAATGTGGAGCATGTTACGGTACATATAGGTATACAGTCTATTAAACTCCAGATCTACCAGACACATTATAAATCTCTAAGGACGGACGTCACTTTTCTTGGCTGCTTTGAAATGTGATTGATGTCAGGTTATTACTGGCTCCTCTATTACAACACAAGGATAATGGGAGGCTTTCCTGGCCAGGGGCTGATGGCACAGGATGGTGCAGCTCAGGACACAACAACCAGTTATAATTTATTTCCTTCCAAAGACATAGAAGAGACTGGATTAAAATTTGCATTAAATTAAAAGAAAAAAAAATCACAAGTTCTACCACAATCTCTCCAGTGATACATCTGCAATTCACATCTACACAGCTCAGAACTGCTGTATAATGTCCACTATGTTGTTCATTTCTAGTAAGTGTTTTATCTTTCCACAGAGCTGAATTCACATCTACATTGGTCAGTACTGCAGAATAGTGTTCATCGTGCTGCTACTTTCTAGTGCTTTTTTTCTCATCCCAGAGCTGCATTCACATTTAGATAGCTCAATACTGTTGTACAACATCCTCATTGCTGATGCATTCTAGTAGGTGTTTTATCTCAGCCCAGTGCTGGATTCAATGCTACACGTCGTCCCATGTTTTATGGTAAATGTGACTAAGACACAAAGTCCAAGCTCTGGCACGCTCATTGGGTACCAGAGGCAAAGCTCAAGAAAATAATGGACCCCCTTACACAGCAGGGTCTGGGTGCAAGTGCACCAACCCCTACCATGCAAGATGGGAAATACAGACGTCTCCAGAACTCACTGCACGGCCATGCAAGGATGTGTCATCCTGGCCAACGCGGCGTCTGGGGGCATTGTTAGGATAAATGACAGACTGATTTGGCTCAGAGAAAACATCTGATATCCAAGAACTAAAAATGGACCACGAGAGTTAAACTTATTTTTACCTAAACACGTCCTCAGTGTATTCACACATTCTGCAGAGCATCTGCCAGAGGAAATCCAGTTTGTGGCAACACTTGCAGGAAGCAAAATGTACAACATCCACACGCTACAGTATAACCGGCTGTGCAGACTACAGCGCACAGTACAGGATATATACTGCTGTATACTGGGTGTACATCTGAATCAGAGACGTTACAGACAAATAGCTGGATACAAGATCAAGAAATACAGCACAATCATATCTGGGATTGACATCAGCAAGAACACGGCGCACAGAGGCCACAGCTGAACTTACAGGACTAAAACGTCACTGTCAATTCAACAAACATTACATAACTCAATAACAAAAGAAAATGTAAAACATTCGGATACATCTTATCAAAGAAATGTGCTTCTCACCTATGAATTACTTCTCCTTTCCCTGCCTCATAAACTCATTGTTCACACTGAAGACTCCTATAGTCTGACTGAGGGATCAGATTACAGCAGTATATTGAAAAGCATGGAGGAGGAAGTAGAGGGAAACGGACAGCACTGCTGCTTTCTAATAAGTGTTTGTCTCACCACAATGCTGGATTCCCAGTTACACTGTGTAGTACTGCTTTATAATATTGCCCATACCGCATGTTATACAGTTTTCTCTCACCCCAGAGCTGGATCCACATCTACACTCCTCATTACTGCTGTATAATATCCTGCATGCCACTCCTTTCTAGTAAATGTTTTATCTCACACAAGTGCTAGATTCCAAGCTACACTGCTCAGGACTGCTGTACAATATCCTGCATGCTGTTGCTTTCTAGTAAATGTTTCATATCATCCCAGAGCTGGATTCACAGCTACACTGTTCAGTACTATTGTAAAACATTCTTCATGCTGTTGCTTATTCTTTGGTTTACACAAAATTAGGCAGGTGATTTTAAGTTTTATGGTTGATCTGTGTATAGATTATATCAAACAAAATAAATCAAGGTTGTACACGATACATGATACAACATACCGTATATACCCTAAAGGTTAAATAGCACAATACATAATCCAGCTATACAAGGTCCACGGTATGTAGCATGGCTCTATAGCTTACAGGAGTACAGTATATATATACATTGGTTGTATAGGCTATATAGTACAGTGTGGTTGTACGAGTACTGAATATATAATGACTTTATAACTTGCACATGGTTTAGTACAAGTTACTATATATATATACGGTATATATAAAGAAAGCGCAGCAGCACTCCATTATGGCCAAGATACATAAAGACAATAAAACCATTTAATTTAAACTGTGTTATTACTCAATAAGCTTTACTTACAAAAAATGGAGGTTCTTAGCGCATAAATTGGCCAATTCATGTGTGCCCATCAACCGCTGCAAGGTGACCTCCCATCTGATGGGTACTACTCTGCCTACATGCCTCTCTTGGGCTACAAGCCTATAACTCTAGACAGAACATGTCACTTCTGGGCTAAAACACCTACAATTTAAATGGGCTGGTAGAATAGAATATACATCACCTGCTGGTTAAATGGGGGGAGTGCAAGGTCAAACAGGAGGCAGTTCCCACCTCCTATAGTAATATATGGGCACACATGAATTGGCCAATTTATGCGCTAAGAACCTCCATTTTTTGTAAGTAAAGCTTACTGAGTAATAACACAGTTTAAATTAAATGGTTTTATTGTCTTTATGTATCTTGGCCATAATGGAGTGCTGCTGCGCTTTCTTTTTATATATCTTATGCAGTTTCTGCATCTTGCACCTGTTCACATTTGGGATGTGCTGGTCAGTTTTTTTGACATATATATATAGGCTCTAAAGGTTATGGATGTCAAACTTAAACACAGAGGGCCAAAATGAAAAACGTGGACAAAGTCGCGGCCATCCAGTATACAGTATAATGGCCCCACATAGTCCTCCATACAGAATAATAAGCCCCACATAGTCCTCTTTACAGAATAATGGGCCTTATATAGTCCTCCATACAGAAAAATGGGCCCCACATAATCCTCCATACAGTATAATGGATCTTACATAGTCCTCCATACAGAAGAATGAGCCCCACGTAGCCCTCCATTCAGTATAATGGACCTTACATAGTCCTCCATAGAGAATAATGGCCCCACATAGTGCTCCATACAGTATAATGGGCCCCACATAGTGTTCCATACAGTAAAATGGGCCCCACATAGTGCTCCATACAGTATAATGGGCCCCACATAGTGCTCCATACAGTATAATGGGCCCCACATAGTGCTCCATACAGTATAATGGGCCCCACATAGTGCTCCATACAGTATAATGGGCCCCACATAGTGCTCCATACAGAATAATGGGACCCACATAGTCCTCCATACAAAATAATGGCCCCACATAGTCCTCCATACAGAATAATGGACCTTACATAGTCCTCCATACAGAATAATGGCCCCACATAGTCCTCCATTCAGTATAATGGACCTTACATAGTCCTCCATACAGAATAATGGGCCCACATAGTCCTCCATACAGAATAATGGCCCCACATAGTCCTCCATACAGAATAATGGGCCCCACATAGTCCTCTATTCAGTATAATGGACCTTACATAGTCCTCCATACAAAATAATGGGCCCCACATAGTCCTCCATACAGAATAATGGCCCCACATAGTACTCCATACAGAATAATGGACCAACATAGGGGTGGCGGTTCTGGTGTCGGGGGCCAAATATAACCACCTGCAGGCCAGATTTTGACATGTATTGGTTACAGGGTACTGGATAAAGTCTGGTGTTATAGGTTACATGGTCCAGTATATATCCTAGCTGTACATGGTACAGTATATAGTCTGGCCTTGTGATAAGCCTGACATTCCACACTTTGGGAGCTTGAAATTTTCTGAAATTGTCCAGTCCTTCCATAGTGTTAGCCATACAACAGAATAGGAGCTGAAACAGTCAGAGAAATTCTTTTGCTCGTCGTCCTTGACCAGCCAGCAATTTTTCAATATCTTGCAGCAGAAATATGCAGCATTTCAATCCAGTGAGAGCTGTCAGATCGAGGACTGGGCAACTTTTTACTTGTTTCAAGTGAATAACAATGAGAAGGAAAACACAACGTTACAATATAGAGAAATGATTGCAGGTTTCTCCAGCCTCGCTGCTCTCAGTACTGGGGACGTGCATAAATCAGAGCTTTAACAAGGGTGTTCAGGGCCCACAGCACAAAACACATCATTACTGAGCCGCCATTTGTAGAGGTGCAGGTATATTAGAAGAGGCACTGGGTCTGTTCTATGATCCCACGGCAGCGCATCCTCTCACAGATCTGCTGGGAGGGAGGACACTTGATTTCCGTATATTTTTTTTTTTTGCAATTTTTTTGTTTTCAAGAAGGAAAATTATAGCCACCAGCAAGGTCTCCTGCTTAAATACACTGTGCTGCGAGGAGAACCTGCTTCTTCTGACGTGCAGCTCTCAGTCTGCGATTTCAGCTAAAATACTGTTTTGCTGTGGATCATCAAAATATCTGATTGGCTACAAAATGGTCTAACCAAACCAGGGGTTAAAGATCAAAAGAAGAGATTAAGAATGAAGGTAGATCTCACCCTGGGTACATGCTGATAATTCACACATTCCTGGCATTACAGGGTGCTGATAAGTGTCATGTGTAACTCGTATGTCTCTTTTGGGGAGTAGTGATGAGCGAGCATGCTCGCTACTGCTCGGTGCTCGCCCGAGCATCTCACTGCTCGACATGCTCGGCGCTCATCGAGTATTTCCGGGTTGCTCGGCGGGAGCTCGGGTCCCCTCCCTGCATGTTTGGCGCTCTTTAGAGAGCCAATGAACATGTAGGGATTGCCTGCCATGCACTGTAATGCCGTAGCCATGTTGGTTGTGAACATTACAGTGATTGGCTGGCCGCACGGCGTCATCAGGTGTATATCAGACCTGGTGCCGCCATGCTCGTCACAGTCACTCCGGATCAGACAGTGTAGGGAGAGCTGCTGGGAGAGATTTGATCGTGTATTAGGTAGTGTAGGGAGAAAAACCGTACATTACACATATCCATCTTAACAAACAGTCCTTCTGATGACTAATCCATCTGCAGAGATATCAGGCAGGCAGGGTGTATAGGCAGGCAGTGTATATAGCAGACTGCAGTGCATATAGCACAAGAGGCTCCATTCCAATTCTGCCTTCTGCTGCTGTTAGATATTTCTATACAAAGGCCCAGGTCTCAGGGGCCGGGAATACTTTTCTTTGGATCTTAATCCGCATTATTTGCTTAAAAAGCAATCCAGAGAACACCGTTTTTCTGCGCCATTTGCTTGTTTTGGGAGAGGTACTGCTGCGTCAGGGACAGATTTGCTTGTGTATTAGGTAGTGTAGGGAGAAAAACCGTACATTACACATATCCATCTTAACAAACAGTCCTTCTGAGGACTAATCCATCTGCAGAGATATTAGGCAGGCAGTGTATATAGGCAGGCAGGCAGTGTATATAGCAGACTGCAGTGCATATAGCACAAGAGGCTGCATTCCAATTCTGCCTTCTGCTGCTGTAGATATTTCTATACAAAGGCCCAGGTCTCAGGAGCCAGGAATACTTTTCTTTGGATCTTAATCCTCATTATTTGCTTAAAAAGCAATCCAGAGAACACCATTTTTTCTGCGCCATTTGCTTGTTGGCACTGCAGAATACAGCCATGTCTTTCCATATTACAGCGCTAGAAATCCAGCTATTTAAAACTGTGTTTTCTCCGTCAAACGGATCACATCTACGTTGTCAGAAAATACTGCCATTTCTGGCCTCCATTAAAAATTTCCTTTAGTGTTTCATTGAAGCAATTCACCGCAGTTTGCTGTTCAAACTACTTACCTACAGGCCAGGTATTCAAAACTGTGTTTTCTCCGTCAAACGGATCACATATATACGTTGTCAGAAAATACTGCCATTTCTGGTCTCCATTAAAAATTTCCTTTAGTGTGTCATTGAAGCAATTCACCGCAGTTTGCTGTTCAAACTACTTACCTACAGGTCAGGTATTTAAAACTCTGTTTTCTCTATCACACGGATCACATATAAGTTTGCTCCAAACTCAGTCATTTGTAGTGAGCGTGGATGATACTGTCCTCCATTTAAAATGGGCAAGGGACGGGGAACTGGACGTGATGGTAATGGTGCATGCAGAGGCCGAGGACAAGGCCATGGACAAGCCGAAATTGTGCCACAACCAACACCCACATCTTCTCGCCTCACCTTCCTGTCCCAATTTCTATGGGACCGCAGCACACCACTATTGAACCCAGAGCAGTGTCAAAAGGTTGTTGGTTGGATAGCGGATAATGCTTCCAGTCACTTAGCCACCACCACCACCCTGTCTTCCACACGGTCAAGTCTCAGTAGCCGCGAGTCTGGACCGCATATTCCTCACCCTGATCCTCCTTCCTCCCACCATGCCGAGTACCCAGAGACAACTGATCCCACACTTGGACACTCTGAAGAGCTGTTCACTTTTCCATTTATAGATTCAGGCCTCTCGCCGGGTCCACTTGAAGCGGGGCAAGAGGAGATTGCGTGTAGCAATGTCCAAATATTTGAGCAGCCACGGTCACACGAAGGCGACGGTTGGAAAGTGTCACAAGAGGTGGACGATGATGAGACACAATTGCCAGAAAGTCAGGAGGAGGACCAGGGTGCGGAAGTGGAAGACAAGGTGGTGGATGATATAGTAACTGACCCAACCTGGCAGGAGGACATGCAGAGCGAGGACAGCAGAACACAGGGGGAGGGAGGCAGAGCACCCCAACAGGCAGGAAGAAGCAGTGTGGTGGCCGCAGACAGAAGGCAGGCAACCGTTCCCCGTAACACCAAAACGAAGAAAGTTGCCAGTACAACTGTTAGGTCTTCCCGAGTCTGGTTGTTTTTTAAAGACTCTGCCGATAACCCCAAAAAGGCCATTTGCACCACCTGCCAGGCGAGCATCAGCAGGGGTGGCAAAACGACCAGCCTGACCACCACCAGCATGATCAGGCACATGCCAGCAAAGCACCCAACTTTGTGGGCCGAACCCCAGGGTCCAGGAACAGTGTCTGCGGGTGGCATCATTGCTTCTTCCGCTGTTGTGCATGCAAGCCAATCCCCTGTCCATGATGCATGCGAAGACGCCTCCTGCCCTGCACCTGTCGTTGCACACTCTCAAGTAGCAGCATCAGGAAGCACGTCCATGTCCTTGTCCCAGCGCAGCTTTCAGTTGTAAATACCCCAGTCCTTGGAACGCAAGCGCAAATATGCAGCCAACGCCCCACGGGCCACACTACCAAATTCTCACATTTCACGACTGCTTGCGCTCAAAATGTTGCCTTTTAGGCTCGTGGAGACGGAAGCATTCCGCAACCTGATGGCGGCGGCCGTCCCTCGGTACTCAGTCCCCAGCCGCCACTATTTCTCCCGGTGTGCCGTCCCTGCATTACACAAGCACGTGTCCCAAAACATTAGCCATGCTATTGACAACGCAGTTACCGGTAAAGTCCACCTAACCACGGACACGTGGACAAGTGCTTGTGGGCAGGGACGGTACATCTCGCTGACGGCACACTGGGTTAACATAGTGGAAGCCGGGACCCAGTCAGACCTTGGGACGGAACAAGTCCTCCCAACGCCAAGGATTGCGGGCCCTAGGTCAATCAAGGTTGCCCACATGGTCTACAGCTCCTGCACCTCATCCTCCTCCTCCTCTTCAGCCTCCATCTCCGAAATGACCACATCAGTCACAAGCTGGAAGCACTGCAGCACTGCCTCAGCCAAGTGGCAACAGGCTGTGCTGAAGCTAATATGCTTAGGTGAAAAAACGCACAATGCTGATGAGTAGTGGACAGCTCTGAAAGAGCAGGCAGATCTGTGGCTCACACCGCTGAACCTACAGCCAGGCATGGTCGTGTGTGACAATGGCCGGAACTTGGTGGCGGCTCTGAGGCAAGGCGAGCTCACACACGTACCATGCCTGGCCCATGTGCTTAACCTCGTGGTTCAGCGGTTTCTCAAATCCTACTCAGAGCTGCCGGATCTGCTTGTTAAAGTACGGCGCCTGTGTGCCCATTTTAGAAAGTCAGCTACAGCTTCCGCCGCCCTTGCAGTGTTTCAGCAGAGTTTGCAGCTTCCGGCTCACAGACTGGTGTGTGATGTCCCCACGCATTGGAACTCTACACTGCAGATGTTGGGAAGGTTGGGAAGGATTTGTAAGCAGAAGAGGGCAGTTTTTGAGTACCAGCATCAACAAGGCCGTCGGTATTCAGTTCAGACTCCACACATAAGACCTCAGGAGTGGACATGGATGTCAGACATATGTACCATCCTGCAAAACTTTGAGGACTCCACCAAGATGGTGAGCGGCGATGACACCATAATTAGCGTCACCATCCCGCTTCTCTGTCTTCTGAAAGGCTCTCTGCTCACAATCAAAGAGGATGCATTGCAGGCGGAGCACAATGAGATGAAGCAAGGAACCATACAGGGTGATTACACACAGCCAAGCCTCATCTCATCCCAACGTGGATTGGGTGATAATGAGGAAGAGGAGGAGGAGGAGGAAGGACAGGAGCTAGTTTCAAGCACTATAGATGGTACTACCAGTACAGCTGACATACCGTCTGTTCAGCGTGGATGGCCAGAGGACAGAGAGGAGGAGGAGGAGGAGAGAATGGTCAGTCATCCTCTTGGTGAGGACACGGAAGTCTTGCCTGTTAGTAGTCTGGCACGCATGGCTGAGTTTATGTTACGCTGCCTTTCCCATGACCCTCGCATTCTCAAAATTTTGGGTGACAGTCATTACTGGTTGGTGACACTTCTAGACCCACGCTACAAGGAGAACTTTATATCTCTTATTCCTGAGGCAGACAGGTCTACAAAAATGGGGCAGTACCAGAAGGCCCTTGTTGCGGAACTATTAAAAAAATTCCCATCTGAAAACGCTGGCAGCAGAGGGCACACTAAGTTGGACAACCAAGGAGTACAGGCGGGAGAGACACAACTTCAATCCAGCAGAGGCAGGGGAACACTGTCAAAGTTCTGGGAGAGTGTTCGCAGACCCTCCCATCACACAGGCCCTGAGGCGCGGGGTACTCTCACAAGGAGTGCAAAGTTTGGGAAGATACTGAGGGAGTACCTTGCCAACTGTACCAACGTTCTCCGTGATTACTCTGTGTCTTATAATTATTGGGTATCCAAGCTGGATACGTGGAATGAACTGGCTCTCTATGCCTTGGAGGTCCTGGCCTGCCCTGCCGCCAGCGTTTTATCAGAGCGGGTTTTTAGTGCCGCTGGTGGAATCACAACTGATAAGCGCATCTGCCTGTCAACTGAAAATGCTGACAGGCTGACTCTTATAAAAATGAACAAGGGTTGGATTGGGCCAGACTTCTCAACACCACCGAATGATAGCAGCGTAACATAAACTCAAATCCAGTGTCTTTTCTTGGGAGGTGTATTCCCATGCACCTTTTCACACCCACACATGGGTATACGCTTCCTGATTTTGTCTATTTACTCTTGTCCCCCTCCTTCTCCTCATCCTCCACCACCATATCACCAGGGTGACTGTGGTTCGTGTTGCAACACCCACATAATTTTTTTAAAGGGTGTTTATGATGCCCGTAAAAAAAAAAAATTATACAGTATGTTCATGTATACCCCCCAGGGGTAAATGTTTGTCAGCCCCATACACTTAGTGCATGGGCATTACAAGTAGAGGAGGCCCGCTCCTTTCTAATGGGAACATTTTTTTATGAGGCCCTCCTCCACATCTCTTCCATGGGGCATTGAAGTGCCTCCAAATTTTTGGCAGCCCTTGCATTCACTGCATAGGCCAACACTATGGGAGACTCTCTCCTTTCTAATGGGAATTTGTCGTTACTGTGGCCCTGCTCTGTGTGTCTTTAAATTCTTAGTGGGGTTTTTCCTAAAATTGGTCAGCCGTTGGACTCACTGCATACCCTATAACTGTATAGCAGACCCTCTCCTTTCTAATGGGAACATGTCGTACCTTGTTACTGTGGCCCTGCTCCGTGTGTCTTTAAATTCTTAGTGGGGTTTTTCCTAAAATTGGTGAGCCGTTGGACTCACTGCATACCCTATAACTGTATAGCAGACCCTCTCCTTTCTAATGGGAACATGTCGAACCTTGTTACTGTGGCCCTGCTCCGTGTGTCTTTAAATTCTTAGTGGGGTTTTTCCTAAAATTGGTCAGCCGTTGGACTCACTGCATACCCTATAATTGTATAGCAGACCCTCTCCTTTCTAATGGGAACATGTCTAACCTTGTTACTGTGGCCCTGCTCTATGTGTCTTTAAATTCTTAGTGGGGTTTTTCCCAAATTTTGGCAGCCCTTGCAGTCACAGCATGGGCATTACCACTATAGGAGACCCGCTCCTTTATAATGGGAACATTTTTTTTTACTGAGACCCTCCTCTATGTCTCTTCAAAGGGGTATTGGGTTGCGTCCAAATTTTTGGCAGCCCTTGCAGTCACTGGATACGCAATAACAGTATAAGAGACTCACTTGTTAATAATGGGAACAACAAAGCATAGCCGGCTGATGGCTCTCTAACAATAGCTAGGGCCGACTGCTGGCCTTTTAAGAATAGTAAGGGCCGTCTGATGTCCCTGTAAAAATAGGCTTTATGACTTTCAGAGTTCCTCCATCATAAATAAAAAAGGATGTGTCTGATGATGTGTCACACACCACATCGCCAGATAAGGTTGTAAAATGTTAAAATGACATTTCCGGGTGAATGCATTTGTCTTAAAAAATAACGTAAAAAAACAAAACAATAGGATCTTTCTTTAGTATAAAAAACAGCGTCACCAATTTAACCTCAATGCAATCACATTGTTCAGCTCATGCACCTCCTCCTCCATCTCCGAAATGACTACATCAGTCACAAGCTGACAGCACTGCAGCACTGCCTTGGCCAAGCGGCAACAGGCTGTGCTGAAGATAACATGCTTAATGCTTAATTGACAAACCGCCCAGCACTGCAGAGTTGTTGAAAGCTGTAACACAGCAGCCTGATCTGTGGCTCTCACCGCTGAACATACAGCCAGGCATGGTCGTGTGTGACAATGGGCGGAACCTGGTGACGGAGAAATGACTGCCTGGGTAGATACGGTTTCCCTCTATGCCAGTCCTTTCACTGAGCTAAAGAATATGGCTGTGGTGAAATACAACTCCCACTGAGAAGCTGTTTCAGATTGAAAAACATTGTGCCCACCAGAGGATTTGATTCTGAGGGATAACCTTTCTCACTCGCTCAAGAGCCCCATAGCAGCTGCAAAGTTAGCGCTATCATGAACTCTCCTGAGGTAGAAGCCAAGGCACACCAGAGGATTCTCTGGTGGGACCGTCCAACCCTGCCGAGAAGAAGTCCTGGCTAAGAAAAGTGTGTGGGAAGGTTCCCGGACACTCTATGGCTGCTTTTTTACTGAGGAGGAAACACACGCAAACACGGGGAGAACATACAAAGTCCATGCAGATGTTGTCCTTGCTGGGATTTGAACCCAGGATCCCAGCGCTGCAAGGCTTCAGTGTTAACCACTGATCCAGTGTTCTGCCATTCACCCTCTAATATCTAACAGGCTGGAGAAACTTGCACCTACTGCCACTCTATCTTCAGCTCCTTTGTGAGAAAATGTATTTGGGCAGCCACTCCGTCTACCAAATAAAATTCCTGAGAAGGAAATTGGGGATGGCTTCGCTACTGGTACTGGGGGCAGTGCTAATACCATTGCGTCGTACCATAGTTTGCTGGAAATATTCCAGGCTAGTAGGATGCAAGCAAATTCCCACAGAAAAGTACCAGCAGTAATGTTCAGGCCACATTTCAAGTGCAAGCAGCTTTAGAGGACTTCTTGGGAGAAATGACAGGCAGGGCAGATATGGTTTCCCTCTATGCCAGTCCTTTCACCGAGCTCAATACAACTCTCAGCAAAAAAAGTTGTGGACTGCCTCCGTACCGTCCCTGTCCACATTCACCTGTCCACGTGTTTGTGGTTAGGCGGTCCTTCCCAGTAAGTGAACTGGGGAGGGCACGGGTAATGCTGTGGGACCCGTGCTTGTGAAAGGCGGAGGCGATACCGGGAAATATAGTGGCGGCTGGGGACCGAGTATGGACACCCGGCCGCCGCCGGCATGAGGTTGTGAAAAGCTTCCGCCTCCACAAGCTTAAAAGGCCATATTTTAGTGCAAAGAGCTGCCCAGAAATCTGGCAGTTTAGTGTTGCGGCCTGTGGGTGGGTGGGTGGCTGGCTGCATACTTGCACTTGCATTCCAAGTAACAGAAAACTAAGCAGATGGTGGCCTCTATCATCATCATGGCCTCACCTCGGCACTATGAACTCTCCTGAAGGAGAAGCCAGGGCCCGCCGGAGGAGTCTCCGGTTCTCTGGTGAGCCCGTCCAACCCTGCTGAAAAGCATCCCTGGCTAAGAAAAGTGTGGGGGAAGATTCCCGGACACTCTATGGCTGCTTTTTTAATGTGGATCGGCCATGCTTATGCATGTTATTTCTCAAAACGCATTACAGATCAGCCCATTGTCCAACTCTGTATTCAAGAAATTAAATGCGCAAAGAAAGATGTGTGAGTGTCAAAGCACCACCGACAAGTGCGAGTTGATGTTGGACGGGCTGCCATTGCTTCTGCAACAAGCTCAATTACAGGACTTCCTGGGAGAAATGACACGCAGGGTAGATACGGTTTCCCTCTATGCCAGTCCTTTCACCGAGCTAAATACAAGCCTTAGCAAAAAAAGTTGTGGACTGGCTCCGTACCGTCCCTGGCCACATTCACCTGTCCACGTGTTTGTGGTTAGGCGGTCCTTCCCAGTAAGTGCACTGGGGAGGGCACGGGTAATGTTGTGGGACCCATGCTTGTGGAAGGCGGAGGCGATACTGGGAAATATAGTGGCGGCTGCGGACCGAGTATGGACACCCGGCCACCGCCAGCATGAGGTTGTGAAAAGCTTCCGCCTCCACGAGCCTAAAAGGCCACATTTCAAGTGCAAGCAGCTGTCAAAAATTTGGCAGTATAGTATTGCAGCCTGTGGGTGGGTGGCTGCCTGCATACTTGCGCTTGCATTCCAAGGAATGGGGTAGGGACAACTGAACGCTGCAGTGGGACAAGGACGTGGACGGCGATTGTTGCAAGTCTGCAACGACAGTTGCATGGCGGGAGGCATCTTCGCATGCGCCAAGGATCACTTATGATGGGCACACTTTTAGGCAGTGACCTGAGAGTCAGAGATGCTTCCAGAGGTCTTCCCCATGCTGTTCCCATGTATTTTCAGCACTGTATGCATGTGTCTGATGATGTGTCACACACCACATGGCCAGATAAGGTTGTAAAATGTTAAAATGACATTTCCTGGTGAATGCATTTGTCTTGGTTGAAAGCAATTAAAAAGTGCAAAAACGCATCAAAAATACTACGTGTGAATATAGCTCAAGTTGTTTAGGAGTACTTTTGTTTTTGATTATTTATTTTGCCTTATATACAAGTCATTACCCTGGAAAGGATGTTCCTTAACATATTTCCCAGGAAAATCCATTTTGGTTTCGTTTTTGTATGTTTTATTGTGAGTCCGTAAAAGTGGCGTAATACTCTGACCACGTTGCTGACAGCAGTGATCTGGGAGTCAGAGATGCTTCCAGGGGTCTTCCCCATGATGACTTGACTCGCCCCCTGGGCCGCGTTTGCGCACGTGTGTGGGCTACCCGGAGCCGGGCCTCTGGGGATTGTAGTCTCCGTGGCAGCGACCCGGTCCCGTGGCTCAGGGTGGTCAAACCAGTGGCAGTCTTTTATGGGTTTTAGGTTAATTGTCCGACTACGCCACCCGTGGATTGCGGTCAGTGCGGACCGCCGCTGCAAGGCAGACCGCTGGGGCTGATGGTGTATGCAGCTGAGGTAGTGTGACTCCCCACGGGAAGAGTGCAGCCCCAGGGCAGAGAATGTGGATGATGGGAGTGATGGTGCACGGGTGTCCCAGCACTAGTAGTGCTGGTGCGGCGATGAAGCACAGAGACGTGGGGTTGCAGTTCAAGTTCTTTACTTACAGTTCTTTATGTCCCAAGTCATTCCGCGGGCAATGACTGCCCAAGCCGTGCTGCGTCCACCAGGCAGGGGGGGGCTCGGTCAACCCCCAGGCAATTCCAGAGTGTGGCCCAGGTCTCCCTTCTATTCCTTTCTCTGGCCGTGCCCCACCAGTGACACTACGTCTGTCCAGCTCCCGCGGGCCTTCTCTTGGGAGGGCTTCGTGCTCACCTCCCTAACCCTATGTGGTGTACCTTTCTAGTAGGTGTAGCGAGGGGTCGCATCAAGATATGATCACGACCGCCGGTCCTTGGCTGAGGATTAGTCACCTCCACCAACTTGGGATCCGGTACCCTGTTCTGCCAACCCGTCACCCGCAATCTCCTGGGCCCTTGGGGTTCCTTCTGCCCTCGTGTCTCTGGGCCTCTCTTGGTGTTCTGTTCCTTTCCTTTCTGTTCCTGTCTTTTCTGCTGGCTCTGGCCTCACAGGCTAGGCCCGCCTCCGGAGCAGAGCTCCACAGAGGCCCTGCTCTGTCACTTCCTCTCTCAGACTGAACTGACTACTCATCTAAGATGGTGCCCACCTCTTATACCTCCCTCTCTGTGTATGAGCCCAGGTGACTTGAAACCAATGGGCTCCTACCTATGCCCAGAGACCGTCCCCTCCTGCTCCTACATCAGTGGGTTTTCCTCCCCCCTCCCCACTCCAGCCAGGGACAGATGCTGTCGTGCCTGCACTTCTGTCTAGTGGGAGCACCGTTGAGCTGTCCCTCGGAAATGGGGTGAGTGTGCTGTATGCAGCTTACTGAGTCTTGGTCCACACTCCATCCTTACCCAGAGTGGGATATCACACCTCTGGCAGAGGTGCAATACCCCTGTAGCGGCCGAACCCTCGGGGCGCTACAGACTTACATTGGGCTCGTTGCTCGGGTCGAGCACCCGAGTATTCCAATTTGCTCGACCCGAGCAACGAGTACCCGAGCATTTTAGTGCTCGCTAATCACTAATGGGGAGGACTTTGTGATATAATTCATTATATTGTAGATTTATTGCCCCGTACTCGGCTTGTTAAAAGAAGGTATTTGGAGCAGGCATCCAACATCTAACTACGTCCATCGAGTTTTATAGAGTTTTATGTTGGGTCACATTAAAAGATCAACATCCGCAACAGACGTCCTGGCAAATCACCAGATACAAAGGAAGGAAATAGCGCACAATTATGTCTGAGTATTAAAGGCAATTTCCAGCCAAATGTGACGTGTAGGAGCACCGTGACCTGGAGCTGCGCTCATTATACTACACAATCAAGATGCAGAAGATCAGAATCCGTCCATACGCCTCCTTCTGCGTGGTGATCGCCTCGTCAGCTGCGAGCATCGCTCTGACCCAATTATCCATCATCTAATAGAAATATTGTATATTATTATAGAACCTTCATCAAGAGGCATCATATGTACAAGTACTGAGCAGGGCCAGGGAGTCATCAAAAACGGGCACATCACTTGTCTGTAATACTCAGCACTCTAAAAAATAAGAACTAAGAATATCTGTATAATTATAACCAACAGCCTGATAACGGTGCAGAGCTGGACAGCAGTATTATAGTAGTTATGTTCTTGTACATAGTGTGCAGTATTATAGTAGTTATATTCTTGTACATAGTGTGCAGTATTATAGTAGTTATATTCTTGTACATAGGAGCAGTATTATAGTAGTTATATTCTTGTACATAGGGGGCAGTATTATAGTAGTTATATTCTTGTACATTATAGTAGTTATATTCTTGTACATAGGAGCAGTATTATAGTAGTTATATTCTTGTACATATGGGCAGTATTATAGCAGTTATATTCTTGTACATAGGGGGCAGTATTATAGCAGTTATATTCTTGTACATAGGGGCAGTATTATAGTAGTTATATTCTTGTATATAGGGGGCAGTATTATAGTAGTTATATTCTTGTACATAGGGAGCAGTATTATAGTAGTTATATTCTCGTACATAGGAAGCAGTATTATAGTAGTTATATTTTTGGACATAGGGGGCAGTATTATAGTAGTTATATTCTTGTACATAGGGGGCAGTATTATAGTAGTTATATTCTTGTACATAGAGGGTAGTATTATAGTTAGCACTGCAGCCTTGCAGCTCTGGAGTCCTGGGTTCAAATCCAACGAAGGACAACATCTGCAAGGAGTTTGTATGTCCTTCCCGTGTTTGCGTGGGTTTCCTCCGGGTTCTCCAGTTTCCTCCCACACTCCAAAGACATGCTGATAGGGAATGTAGATTGTGAGCCCCAATGGGGACAGTGCCAATGATGTCTGTAAATTGTCTGAATTGTAAAGCGCTGCGGAATATGTTGGCACTATATAAATAGAAAGATTATAAGATTATTATTATTAGTAGTAGTAGTTATATTTTTGTACATAGGGGCAGTATTATAGTAGTTATATTCTTGAACATTAGAGCAGTATTATAGTAGTTATATTGTTGTACATAGGGGCAGTATTATAGTAGTTATATTCTTTAACATTAGAGCAGTATTATAGTAGTTATATTGTTGTACATAGGGGCAGTATTATAGTAGTTATATTCTTGTACATAGAGAGCAGTATTATAGTAGTTATATTGTTGTACATAGGGGCAGTATTATAGTAGTTATATTGTTGTACATAGGGGCAGTATTATATAGTAGTTATATTTTTGTACATGTTTATTGTAAACTCACAAGTACATGTAAAATAAACAACGTTCCTTCCAACATTAATACATAACAGAAATCCTGTGCATTGTACACATCAGTATTACCGCACCACTGTACACATAATATAGATGTAATGTAGAATGTCCACACCTACTGGGTACAAAGCTCATTGCAAAATACAAAACTACAGATTCCAACTAAAGACAATCACTTGACATCAAATTCAGTCACCAGAGTAAGAAAATACAAGGAAGAGAAACATTAACCATCCTCACAGATCTGAATCGGAGCCATGTTGATGACAGCCTAATTCAATGTCAGATTAGGGGGGGCACTCAACAACAGAGGGTCCTCTGCCCTGATAATAGCCAAACTGCTCCTCTATCTTATTTAACTCTCTCTCCATTTCCTCCTCGACCTCTGCATTGGTTAGGCCACGGTGACTAATCTCCAGTAACATTCTCTCCATCGCCTCCTTGGCCTCTGCGACGGTCATGGCACAGAGACCAGGTTCTGGGACTGTTACTATCTCGGCTTTTCTATTTGCTTTCTTTGTGGCTGTTTTTTGGTCAGGACACCCCACACCCTCAGACTTACCGGTGGATTTACATTTTTTTTTCCTCTTACTGTATGTGATCTCATTATTCTCACTGGTGGATGCTGGGGAAGGAAAAGAAGCCCCCTCTGAATATTGCACTGCCTGCTCTACAACCTCCATGTCCTCCTCGGTGACTCCTGACTGCGGCGGGTCCTACCCGCCACCAGCAGGTCCTCATCAGGGGAGTCCTACAGATGTTGTGCCAGGCATCAGGACAATCCCTGTGGGGTGACCACACAAATTACACCTGATGTTCTGGCACGTGGCGCTCGCATGCCCAACCTCCCTACACAGGTTGCACTTCACCACAGAGCAGGCGCTCGCCAGGTGACCAACCCGACCATACTTCTCGGCAGAACAGCATAGAAACAGATGCCCTTCTCTCTGCCAATGAAAAAGTAATTGGGCAGATGATGGGTGACATTTTGGCTTTGCCGCAGTTTAACTAGGACCCTCCACCCTCCAGTCCAGACACCATCCGCATCCCTGTCCTTAGTGAGGTCTGACACCAGGTCACCATGTCTCCGGAGCCGGATGACAATGTCCTGAGAGGGCACGGCTTCCAGAAGATGACTGTCACATTCACTGTATCGGGCTTAGAAATAAGGATAAAGAAAATTCAGCGACAGAAGGGACGAGCGTCTAAAAGAAGGCGAGGCCTATTAAAGAAGGCATGATTTATTAAAGAGAAAGGAACATATTAAAAAGGGAGGAGTCTATCAAATAGGGAGGGGCCTGTTAAAAGGAAAAAGACAAGAAATCTATAAGTTCCACGCAACCCAATATTAGTTGTGATCAGCCCTCGCCTTAAGCGGATTTATAGGATGGTGATTGATGGGAGCGGCTGGGTTATTCCATTCTGTACGAGGCTCAGAGTTTGGCGACTCGAGATACAATACATAAGACGCCTCTGTGAAACGTGGACGCCTGGATCAGGTAGAATAATCAGCTCTAGCTGCTCACAAACATCACTTTTCTAGGGCTATTCATAAAAAATGGTAAATGACTGCCATCGTCATGACGACGGGAGAATAGCCTGTATGGGAAAAAAAGAAAAATCTATTGTTCTGACCTAAAAAACAGAAGAGCATCTGTCCTGGAAATTCCGGCCTGTGATAGGCCGAGAGCTCATCATGTGACCAACTAGTGGGAATTATTATCACATTCACGGGAAACCAAACAGAACAAACTGCAGAGACGCCGGAGCCAAAGGTACAGACGCACCTGACAAACACTGCACCATGTAATTACAGCTATTATCAGCGTCCGGTAGCCTCAGAACCGTCTGCGTGTGCTCTGTAAAACGTCTTCCTCCCATGGGGAGGACACTACAGGTCTCCAGCGCTCCAGGACCCACTTTACAATGAGGTATTCTTATTCCCTCCTTCACAGGCATCTTTTTCTTATTCCTAGCAAGATCTATAATAGTGGCTCTAATATTTCATTCAGGGCCCCTTTTTTCCTTGTTTAACATAACTGGAATTCGCATGGGATATACTCTCCTTGTTGCACTTGCGCAATATTGGGGGTAGTAGTTCTTTGTTTTACATGCCTCAAATTGTTAGGGTTAATTATCTAACCTCATTTAGGTGTACAATCCTGTAGGTGCTTTATATGACATCTTTAAATATTTATTAGACCGCATTGTGTATCCCATCTCCCCTATTTTTGGAGGTTTATTTTCCTTGTCTAATTTATTACATTTTTTATTCCTTATTTGAAATAAAATTGTTTATATTTTATTTTCACGTTGTCAGAATCTCTTCTTGTCTGGCGGTTATATGCCGCTGTAGATTTTTTTGTGGTATTATAGTTTCGAAGTTGTCTGACCTCATGTTTAATGATAGTGTAATAGTGTATGGTCCCTCCCCCCATCTCTATAGTGTAATAGTGTATGGTCCCTCCCCCCATCTCTATAGTGTAATAGTGTATGGTCCCTCCCCCCATCTCTATAGTGTAATAGTGTATGGTCCCTCCCCCCATCTCTATAGTGTAATAGTGTATGGTCCGTCCCCCCATCTCTATAGTGTAATAGTGTATGGTCCGTCCCCCCATCTCTATAGTGTAATAGTGTATGGTCCCTCCCCCCATCTCTATAGTGTAATAGTGTATGGTCCGTCCCCCCATCTCTATAGTGTAATAGTGTATGGTCCCTCCCCCCATCTCTATAGTGTAATAGTGTATGGTCCCTCCCCCCATCTCTATAGTGTAATAGTGTATGGTCCCTCCCCCCATCTCTATAGTGTAATAGTGTATGGTCCGTCCCCCCATCTCTATAGTGTAATAGTGTATGGTCCCTCCCCCCATCTCTATAGTGTAATAGTGTATGGTCCCTCCCCCCATCTCTATAGTGTAATAGTGTATGGTCCGTCCCCCCATCTCTATAGTGTAATAGTGTATGGTCCCTCCCCCCATCTCTATAGTGTAATAGTGTATGGTCCCTCCCCCCATCTCTATAGTGTAATAGTGTATGGTCCCTCCCCCCATCTCTATAGTGTAATAGTGTATGGTCCGTCCCCCCATCTCTATAGTGTAATAGTGTATGGTCCCTCCCCCCATCTCTATAGTGTAATAGTGTATGGTCCCTCCCCCCATCTCTATAGTGTAATAGTGTATGGTCCCTCCCCCATCTCTATAGTGTAATAGTGTTTGGTCCCTCCGCCCATCTCTATAGTGTAATAGTGTATGGTCCCTCCCCCCATCTCTATAGTGTAATAGTGTATGGTCCCTCCCCCCATCTCTATAGTGTAATAGTGTATGGTCCCTCCCCCCATCTCTATAGTGTAATAGTGTATGGTCCCTCCCCCATCTCTATAGTGTAATAGTGTATGGTCCCTCCTCCCGTCTCTATAGTGTATGGTCCCTCCTCCCGTCTCTATAGTGTATGGTCCCTCCCCCCATCTCTATAGTGTAATAGTGTAAGGCCCCTCTGCCCGTCTCTATAGTGTAGAGTAGTGTAGTGTAGTGTATAGTAGACCTGAACCCAATTGAGATGGTTTGGGGTGAGCTGGACCGCAGAGTGAAGGCAAAAGGGCCAACAAGTGCTAAGCATCTCTGGGAACTCCTTCAAGATTGTTGGAAGACCATTTCCGGTGACTACCTATTGAAGCTCATCAAGAGAATGCCAAGAGTGTGCAAAGCAGTCATCAAAGCAAAAGGTGGCTACTTTGAACAACCTAGACTATAAGACATATTTCCACATGTGTTAATTCATAGTTTTGATGCCTTCAGTGTGAATGTACAACAATTTTCATGGTCACGAAAATACAGAAAAATCTTTAAATGAGAAGGTGTGTCCAAACTTTTGGTCTGTACTGATATATATATATATGAAAAAAGTTTTTGTAGAAATAAAATAAAAAAATAAAATAAATGATATGAGTTCCCTATTTATTTATTTGTTTATCTTTATCCCTATTTATTTCTATTTTATTTATTTTTTTTTATATATATATTTTTTTCCCTACGAAAAATTTATTTATTTTTTGTTTTAGTTTTTTTCTATATATATATTTTTCTTATTTATTCATTTATTTTTTTATTATTTATTTATTTTTTTCAATCTCAAGATGACAATAAACTATACAAACATAGTGTTATCAAACGGCTTTTTACTAGCCATTATCAAAGCAAAACAGTTTCACATTTGCAATGTTCTTTATTCATAGATCGAATATATAAAATATATACAAATATAGGCCATGGTTTGAATTCACATTGGAGGAAAGGCTTTCGGACTTGAGGGGGGTTGTGCCATTTTAATATATTTATTCTATTGCAGAGGAAAGAAGGGAAAAGGAAAAAGAGAAAGGAAAAGAAAAAAAATATATATATTTTTTTTATTATCGTCCCTTTATTTATAATACATACCTATATTTTTCTATATATCTAAAGGCCAACTATACAAAACATGAATCTATTTATGAATGAATATGTAGTAAATGGGGAATGCAAATGTAAAACGAAAAAATCAAAAATGGTTCCTTTAGAGATCTATTTTATCAATCCAATATATCATATTGGGTTGTGAGAATCTCATTTTCTCCTTGGTTATTCTCTTGGTTTTATTTTTGTATAGAATCCTTTCAATTAATTGTGTATTTCATGTGTATGCGGGTCATTTTTTGGATACTGGCAGGCTTTCTTTTTTTAAATATGGTTGGGATGGAGTGTTCTCGCAGCCTGTGTGCAGGTGGGAAGGTGTCGGCTGTTTGATATAATGAAGTTCAGCTCAATGCAGGGGGAGAGAGCCCACCCCTTTACTATACAAGTAGGGTATTTAAAGCTTGTATATTGTATAGCTCAACATGCACCTGATGAAGGCTCCTTGAGAGCAGAAACGCGTTGTGCCATTATATGCTATTATATGTCAACCACTCATCCCTTGAGTGTTTTTTAATTCAAGATAAATGTTTATATCTTGAACCTATGCGCTTAAGAGCAGTCACCTGCGAGCCTATTGAAACATTTCCACTAAACTTACAGTGGAGTCTCTATCATTATCCACAGGCGCTCCTCCGGTAATCTCTTGTCACAAACCCACGTGGAGGCAAGGACAAGGTGTGCAACCACGGCTTTGGGATGAGCGGCAGACTGTTGGTGGAGACCCTGTAAAACATTGTATTAAATCTCTACTACAGTTGTGCCTGGATCTGCACAACCCACAAAAGTGAGCCTCTCCAGTTACCTTTTCAAAATTCTATTTGTGATGTTATTTACTGCGCTCAGATAGCGCTCCTTTCTTTTGGCAGTTTTTATCTTTCTCACTGCACAGATTTCCTCTCTCTATAGAGTAAGGCCCCTCTGCCCGTCTCTCTATAGTGTAGGGCCCCTCTGCCCGTCTCTCTATAGTGTAGGGCCCCTCTGCCCGTCTCTCTATAGTGTAGGGCCCCTCTTCCCCTCCCCCCATGCTATTTTACCATCTATGTATAGATTTTTCCCATCTGCTGCTGACTATAAATTATTTCCTCCCAGACCTGCAGATTTTTGCTGGAGAAGCAAGGCCGTCGCTCATATATATAACGCACAGAGAGCGGCCGCTGTGTGCACGCTTCTCCGCCAGTCCTTGTATCGTGGGCGGACGTCAGGAGCATCTCAAGGACAAAGTCAAAAGTTCATCAGTTAATGTCCCTGATAGCCTTCCTACAAACTCCTGTCTCTCCCATAATAAACGCCGCTTTCCACTTCTCCATGTGTGGTTTTATTTATAGTCTTGGCCTTTGTGTGTCTTGATTTTATTACGATGAGTGATGGCAGAGGGGTCCTACAGCGCCTGGAGCTGAGTGTCGTACTGCATTGTGGGTCCTACAGCGCCTGGAGCTGAGTGTCAGGTAAAATAAAAGCACTATTTTTTGTACCATAAAACCCGACATACAAAGATAACAAACTGACGCGTTTCCAGCGTCCTAGACGCCCTTAATCACACCATCATTATTGCTATGATTAAGGGCATCTAGGACGCTGGAAATGCGTCAGTTTTTTATCTTTGTATGTCAGGTTTTATGGTAAAATAGTGCTTTTATTTTACCTGTGGAAGTGGAGCTCTTTCATTTTTCCATTGTTGATGAGCCACACCAGCTGGAGTCATGGCACTCATCGGTTTTCCTCCCATGGATTTCCAATTCACAAAGTGTGGTAAGCTCGGATTCCTTTTTTCTACGTCATACCACATTATGGTTCTTACAGCGCCTGGAGCTGAGTGTTGTACCACATTGTGGGTCATACAGCGCCTGGAGCTCCGTGTCATACCGTATTGTGGCAAGTGCCGGACAGACAGATCTGACGCCATCTTGGTTAGTAAAATTAAATTATATTTAAAAGGAGTTGGACATCACAAAATGACTGTCCAAAGAAGTGGAGCTGCTGGGTGTACCCTTGTTGTGGAGGAGCAGTTCAGTGCACGATTCCACCCAGACTCCTGTGCACGATGTGCTGTAAGACGCTGCGACAGACTTCTTTGGGGAGAAAAAAATGTGAACACGTTTCTACCTGAAAAATCTCAAGGTGTCTGCACTAAAAAAAATGCAAAAAACGCTGCAGCAAATCTGCACCAAAATGCATAAATACATAAGCAAAAACTTCATCAAAGACAACTGTTATTGCGGATTTCGAAGCATAAAAAAAAAAGCGTTTTCGCACATTGGAACATAGACTACTAAGCTTCCTGCTTCTTCTGCATCATGAACTGCTCCAAAACCAACAATTTCATTAATTTCGGAAATAATGAACTCACTGCTTTGTTAGGGACCCCCATGAATAGCTACAATCATGGTGGAACGGCGTTATAGTCATCTCCCCAGTGTTGGTAGAAGTAACGGCTCTGTTCTCCGATACCGCTCCTGGTAGCAACTTTCCATTGTAAGACACAAGTGTGCCGGACACCCGCCATGTTATCTCCATAAGTCAATATGGGCATAACTTGTGTAAAGAGAACAGAGCCTTAAAGGGGTTGTGCCTCCGTTCAGCTAAGAGCAGGGGACCCCCTCTATGATCTCCATAGGCCATAACTGACAGTAACAGAAAGCAAATTTTATGTAGCAGACAAACAATTTCCTCACTCTGTCGGATCCACAGGAGAGAAGAGTGGAGCTATAAGTGGCCGATTTACTAATTATTAATTGATGTGATCCAATCGATAGCTCTAAACAAGCAGTGTATTGTTAGATACATGATGGTGAACGGCAGACTGGTTATTAGCTAGAGCAAAATATGCAAGAAGAGCAGAGTCTGATGGAGAACTACTGCCGAGGACGAGATGATGGGAGATAAAAATACAATATATAGGAATCGTATAACAGCTCTATACACTGTTACGGTCAGTAACGTGTGGGCTCTATGGTGCATGACAGAGTGAGGGGGTGCAGGGTCTCATCACTGACGGGCACAAACAGAAAAGGGCCCAGGGCAAGAACAATATATGGGCCCTTTACTGTCCAATAGCTCATCATAATGCATAATTCCACTTGTTTTGGAGGTACAAATAGGCCCCCTCAACTGTTGTGTCACTGTGTGTGGGTGTGACGCGCCCCCTGGGCCGTGGGGTACTCGGTGCTGGGCCGGTCGGTGCAGGCGATGATGTCACAGTGGCAGTGACCCGGTCCGTGACCCAGGGCAGTCAATAAAGGGGATGATAGTTTTTATAGTTTAATGTTCGTGACGCCACCTGTGGTATGCGGCTATATGGAGCCGCCTCTGCGGTGCAGGTCCTCTGGAACTGATGATGACGCAGCAGAGTTGGTTCAGCTCTCCACAGGCAAAGCTTAGCTCCAGGGCAGGAAATGGTGATGTTATAGATGTTGCTGTACAGTGTAGTGCAGGGGATGGCGCAGATAATAACCAGTCCACAACTTAATGGCGGTTTCCTCTTATCTTTACTTGCGGTGGTTAGGCAGACCGGGGCACGGGTACTGGCTTGTAGTAGAGGTCCGGGCGGCCTGGAAGCAAGTGGGGAATCCACCTCGCCAGGTGAAGTTGGAGGCCTTCCCTTTTGCGCTAATCTCTTTGGCCCTGCTGCTTATAGCTATGCTGTGGCCCTCGTCCCTGAGTAAAAAGTCTTTGTGCTCACCCGTATGGCAGGCAGCTCAGGCCTTCCTGGAGTGTCGCTCCCACATGGCGGTGCTGGGCCCTGTGTGCTGCTGAGCCTCCGGGCGACTAATGGGGCCAGGAGACCTGCAGTCTCCTGCCCTCCGGTTTCTGCTGCTGGGCCTTCAGAGCCCCACAACCTCGGACTCCGGTGTCTGGTTCTTCTACGCTCCTCTCTGGGGTGAACTGCCGTGCAGCTCCACTCCCCAGGTCTTTCCTCTTCGCTGTCCTGACTTCAACTCCTCTCACTAACTCTAACTAACCGCGCCTCCAGATCCAATTGCTAAGGGGAGGAGCTCCCCTTGCTGGTCTGGAGCCAGGAAAGTGTTGCATGCTAGTATACCTGACTAGGGGACCCCTGCTTGCTTCCAGGCATGGCATCACCCCTTGTGAAGGAGGCAATGCCACTGTGGCAACCGGACCCCTGGGGTGACACAGGTGCACTGGCTGCACCAATGATATGTCCACCCCTGGGTCTCGTACTGTGGCACAACGTGGGGAATATGAAATCTACTTCTGATCCATGGTAAGATGGTGACAATGCTCTGGCTCCTCTCCTGTCCTGATGGCAGCAAACCAGGAAGGATAGTGGGTCAGCGGAGCAACACTACAAATCCCAGCAAAGTGGGATAAATTACAGATTTCCTTTGATTCATTGAGCTAAATGTTCCACTTTCACTGAATCTGAAATTCAGTGCCGGGAAATAGTATGTCTACGGTCTCCTGTACTACTAGTGCCCAAGACAAGGCCGATTTAACAGCCGGATAGGACAACATCCGTGGATGACACACTGTTATGGGGGGGGTCTGCGGATGACGCACTGTTATGAGGGGTCTGCGGAAGGCGCAGTGTTATAGGGGGGGATCTGAGGATGACGCAGTGTTATAGGGGGGTCTGCGGATGACGCAGTGTTATAGGGGGGGTCTGCGGATGACGCAGTGTTATAGGGGGGGTCTGCGGATGGGGCAGTGTTATAGGGAGGGATCTGAGGATGACGCAGTGTTATAGGGGGGGTCTGCGGATGACGCAGTGTTATAGGGGGGTCTGCGGATGACGCAGTGTTATAGGGGGGTCTGCGGATGACGCAGTGTTATAGGGGGGTCTGCGGATGACGCAGTGTTATAGGGGGGGTCTGCGGATGATGCAGTGTTATAAGGGGGTCTGCGGATGACGCAGTGTTATAGGGGGGGTCTGCGGATGATGCAGTGTTATAGGGGGGTCTGCGGATGACACAGTGTTATAGGGGGGTCTGCGGATGACGCAGTGTTATAGGGGGTCTGCGGATGACGCAGTGTTATAGGGGGGTCTGCGGATGACGCAGTGTTATAGGGGGGTCTGCGGATGACGCAGTGTTATAGGGGGTCTGCGGATGACGCAGTGTTATAGGGGGGTCTGCGGATGACGCAGTGTTATAGGGGGGTCTGCGGATGACGCAGTGTTATAGGGGGATCTGCGGATGATGCAGTGTTATAGGGGGGTCTGCGGATGACGCAGTGTTATGGGGGGGTCTGCAGATGACGCAGTGTTATAGGGGGGTCTATGGATGACGCAGTGTTATAGGGGGGGTCTACTGATGACGCAGTGTTATGGGGTGGATCTGCGGATGAAGCACTGTCATGGGGGAATCTGCGGATGACGCACTGTCATGGGGAGGGGTCTATCTTATAATTAGTGGTGTGAAACTTCATGTGAGGCCTTGAGTCGGTTGCTGTGTTGCTAGTCTTCACATGGTTATAATTCTTTAGGATCAGTTTTATTTACATGAATTATTTTTACCCACCACATAAAAAACAATAATTGAAAAACTGTATGTAGTTTGTTTTTTTTTTTTGCTGTGCTGGTTTTACAGGTGGAAAATGTTTCCTTCACTAAAAAACAGTGTTTCAGTGATAAAAAATAAGCGGCACAAAAAAAAGAAACCACATTGTAACCTATGGCAGTTTGCTATAAAACGAGTGTCTGGCTATCAATGCATTTTTTTTTTGCCACAAATGACTTCTAGCAGCACAAACTCCTGGTATGTTAACACGGAGGTTATTAACGTGGGCAAAAATAAATAAATAATATTCAGATTTTGCAGCAATCAGGAGCTGACCCTCGGGTTACTAACGCAGATTTGGAGTATAGGACTAATGTACATGTGGCTTCTTCCTCAATTCCATAGCCACACCAGGACAGAACACGCATCTAGTGACTTGTCATTTACGAAAATTGTTTTTTAGAGTTCTGGCTAGGGATAGCACGCGTACAATAGATTTTAAGTGCAATAGTTCAAATTGCTTTTAATAAGCAATTATACATGACAGTTGGACAGGGCAGGAGACAGGTAAGGTGCAGAAAACAAACATGCTTCTTGGTCAGTTGTGCTGCATTATGCATTGCTCATATCACTCTGCTTATTATAGGTTTTAACTTCTGCTTTCTCACAACTCGCCCTCCCTTTAACACATTCTGTGCATTCTCTCCATATCAACCCCTCCTTTCTCCCCTCTCCCATGTATAATTCTGAGGCTCTACTGACATTTCTCACCCATTCCAAACCATCCACCTCCTCCATACAGCACTCAAAACGTTGATACAAATCATTGCACCACCTGCTCTCTCTCTTTTTCCTCCGTCTCCTAGTCATTGGCAACATGTCCCCCAACCCTGGGCCTCCCTCCACTAGTATACATTACTCTCCTCCAGCAGCATATATAAACCTTGCTAACCTTAACATTCAGTGCATGCACTCTCCTATCGCTTTCCATTGTGCTCTCTGGAACGCTGGGTCTGTGTGTAACAAACTAACTTACAATCATGATTTTTTCCTCTCTAATTCCCTTAACCTCTTAACCTTCTGGCTTTTACAGAAACCTGGATCCAGCAGTCAGACACCACCTTTCATCACAATGTGCTTTACAGGTCATCCCCGTTTCCTTCACTTATGTTTCCTTCACTTATGTTTCCTTCCTTTGAAGTCCACACTGTCAGAATCTTCAAACCCTTCTCCCTGCGAGTGGCGGTTGTGTATCACCCTCCAGGCTCCTCCCGCCAGTTCCTGGATCACTTTGCCACCTGGTTTCCTCACTTTGTATCCTGTGACATCCCCACCCTCATCATGGGAGACTTTAACATCCCCATCGATGATTCCCTCTCCCAATCTGCCTCTCATCTACTTTCTCTAACCTCCTCATTCGGCCTCTCACAGTTTACTAACTCTCCTACGCATGAATATGGGAATTTTCTGGACCTGGTCTTCTCCCGTCTGCTCACTGCATGACTTTACTAACTCCCCTCTCCGACCACAACCTTCTTTCCTTCTCTGTCAAGAACTGTCTCCTCACCTGGGACACCCCCACTTATCACACTTATAGGAATACACGTACAGTTAATACCCAGCAGCTTATGGACAATCTACACACATCTTTAGCTCCCATCTCCTCACTCTCCTGCATTGTCACACTACAATAATACACTGAAGAGCGCCCTAGATGAAGCAGCGCCGTCTACAAGCAGAAAGACCCGACACAGACAACGACAGCCCTGGCACACGATGCAAACACGTTTTCTTCAGCGTTGCTCAAGGTATGCTGAGCGTCAGTGGAGAAAATCACTTTTAGGAGAAGACTTCATCCACTATAAATTCATGCTCAAAACCTATAACTCTGCCCTTCATCTGGCCAAACAATCCTACTTCACCACCCTCATCACTTCACTATCCAACTATCCAAAACGACTTTTTGAAACCTTAAACTACCTCCTGAAACCTAAAGCACGGGTCCCCCATCACCAACCTCAGCGGTGAGGATCTGGCCACTTATTTCCTAGAAAGAAAAATCAACCACATCCATCAGGACATCTCAGCCCAATCTCCCCAGTGCCTGGATCCTTTTCCCTGCTGCACTTCAAGCTCACTTGGCTCCTTTGAGCCTGTCACAGAAGAAGAAGTTACCCAGCTCCTCGCTTCTTCTCGGCCTACAATCTGCAACAGTGACCTCATTCCCTCACGTCTCCTGCAGTCTCTCTCACCGGTGGTCACCACTCACCTGACTAAAATATTTAACCTCTCTCTTTCTTCAGGTATCTTTCCCTCCTCATTTAAACATTCCATCATAACCCCTTTGCTTAAAAAGCCATCCCTGGACCAGAACTGCACTGCTAACTACAGACCTGTCTCTAATCTTCCTTTCATCTCTAAACTCCTGGAACGCTTGGTCCACTCCCATCTGATCCACTATCTCTCAGATAACTGAAACTGCCCTCACTAAAGTCTCTAATGATCTACTAACAGCTAAATCCAAAGGTCACTGCTCCCTGCTGATTCTCCTGGATCTCTCTGCCGCATTTGACACTGTGGATCACCAGCTCCTCCTCACTATGCTCTGCTCTATAGGCCTCAAGGAAACCATTCTCTCCTGGTTCTGCTCCTACCTCTCTGACCGCTCCTTCACTGTATCTTTTGCCGGCTCCTCTTCCTCTCCTCATCCCCTTACTATCGGGGTTCCGCGGGGCTCAGTCCTAGGCCCCCTCCTCTTCTCTCTATACACTGCCCCTATTGGACAAATAATCAGAAGTTTTGGGTTCCAGTATCATCTCTATGCTGACGACACCCAATTATACACTTCTTCTCCTGACATCACCCCTACCCTAATACAAAATACCCAGGATTGTCTGTCAGCTTTCGCTAACATCATTCCCTCCCTCTATCTTAAACTGAATCTCTCCAAAACTGAACTTCTTGTGTTTCTCCCCTCTACTAACCTAACTGTACCTAACATTGAAATTATCTTGGAGGGTTCAACCATAACTCCCAAGTAGCACGTCCGCTGTCTTGGGGTCATATTCGACACTAAACTTTCCTTTACTCGCTATATCTGATCACTCACCCGCTCTTGTCATCTGCATCTTAAAAACATCTCCAGAGTCCGACTTTTTCTCACCTTTGAAACTGCTAAAACTCTTACTGTCGCTCTTATTCACTCTCGTCTGGACTACTGCAACTCTCTTCTGATCAGTCTCCCTCTTACCAAACTTTCTCCTCTCCAATCTGTCCTGAATACGGCAGTCAGAGTCATATTTCTGTCCAGATGCTTCAACCAATGCCTCCATCTTGTGCCAGTCATTACACTAGTTACCCATTCGCTACATAGTCCAATATAAACTCATTGCTCTCACCCACAAAGCTCTCCACAGTTCTGCACCGCCTTATATCTCCTCCCTCATCTCTGTCTATCGCCCTACACGTGCCCTTCGTTCTACAAAAGACCTAAGACTAACATCCCCCATAATCCGAACCTCGCACCTCTGTCTACAAGACTTCTCTCGTGCTGTGCCAGTTCTCTGGAATGCATTACCCCAGACGATCCGACTGATGCCTAGCCCCGTCTTCAAGCGCGCTTTAAAAACCTCTCTGTTTAAACAAGCCTACCACTTCAACTCAGTAGACTAACTTTACCCTGTTCCCTCCTTCTAAATATTATTCAGAATCTGTTCCCTACTATTCATCAGTCTCCACACCCTCCATGCACACGATAACTGCACTCGATACTTGATTATTGCACTTAAACATACGGGCTGATGATCGGATCATGCAGCCTTAGGCCATGTGCACACTAAGCGTTTTTGACGCAGCGAAAACGCTTGTTAATAGGTCTGCCAGCTATAGCACTGGAACTTGTGATATGCTGTGCACATGATGCGGAAATTTCGGCTCAGGAATACCATTGCGGTAAAAACCGCAGCATGACCATTGTGCGGGCGTTTCCACCGCAAATTCGTGCTCATTGACTATAATTGAACCGCATCAGATCTGCAGGTATAATATTTATACCTGCAGATTTGATGTGTTTCAATTAAAGCCAGTGTCCCCGAATTTGCAGAGAAAAAATGCGGTGCGGGTGGTACCCGGGTCGGGAGAGGAGGACTACTACTCCTCTCATCCGACCGCCGCTCCCGCTCATAACAGCAAGAGCGGTGCGGCTGGGGGGAGCAGCAGTCTTCTCAGCCAAGTCGGCGTGCCCGGGGTAAAAAAAAACTAAAAAAAAAACACCTCTATACTCACCTGTCCAGCGCCCTCCGGTGTCCTCCTGGTCCTCGGTCCCGGCGATGCTCTCCTCCCAGCGCCTGGCGGTATACTGTGGGGAGTGCGCTCGCTCCCAGCAGTATACTGTGCTTCCAGGACCTGCGGTCACGTGAGCAATCAGCTGATCGCTCACGTGACCTCACCATGGGAACATTCTGAAGAATGTTTCCATGGTGGTAAGCGCACCGGGGCTGATCAGCTGATGAACCCCAGTGACCTCCTGTAGCATGTATACTGACGAGTGATTTTACACTCCTGTCAGTATACACTGCTGTCTTCTACAGCAGTGACATCAGTGATTGATGATGTCACTGCTGTAGAAGTGACACGGATCGCCAAGGGACAATCGTTGGCGTAATCATGAACTGCGTCATTAATGGCGGACAGGTGAGGGATATGGTTGTTTGTTTTTTTACTTTTTTTTCTAGAAGATTGATAGCTTCGCTGACAGCATACAATAACATTTTTTTTTTAAACCGTGTGTTTTTTATTTCACTAAAATACTATATTCTGGCCGTGTCTTTTATTGAAAAAGCGGCGACCATTTTACTACGCAGTTATTAATGGGGGAGTCTTATAGACGTCCTCCATTACTAACCTGGACTTCACGTCAGCCGCCAATACAAGGCTGAAGTGTACCCCAACCCCATTTACCCACTCACCACCCCTACAGGGCAGTGGGAAGAGTGGAGGCTAAGCACCAGATTGGCGCATCTTATGGATGCGCCATTTCTGGGACTGCTGAGGGGTGATATTAATAGCCGCGGAGGGGACTAGTGTCCATGGCTCCTTCCCTGGCTATTAATATCAGCCCACAGCTGTCTGTTTAGCCTTTTCTGGTTAGATTTTATAGGGGGACCCCACGTCAATTCTTTTCTGGGGTCCCCTGTAATCTAGCCAGTAAAGGCTAAACAAACAGCTGTGGGCTGATATTAATAGCCAGGGAACATTGTTGGCTAATGGCCCCTTCCCCGGCTACTAATATCAGCCACCAACAGTCAGCTTTTCCTCTGCTGGTTATAAAAATGACATGGGAGCCCACACCATTTTTTTGTTAAAAATTTTAGGCTCTGTGCCCACGATTCAGACTTAGCAGCATTTTGGACGCATTTTTTTTGCTGCGTCATATTGAACGCAGGTAAATCCACATGTGTTCACTGAACCATGCTGATTTACCGCATTCTATACATTCTAGTGGTCAGTGTCCACGGGTGATCCGCAGCCTCTGATGCACGTATAGTGAACATGAGATTTCTAGAGATCCTATCCACTATGTTGTAACATCTGGACGCTGCGGGTCTGATGCTGTATAAACACGCAGAATCAAACCTGCAGCGGCTCCTGATTGTGGCCACGTACCCAAACTCACCCTCAGCATATCAATTTCTGTAGAGGACACGCTAGTCTCCGCTGATTTTGACCGATTGAAGTGTCATTATATGCGGTGGATTCACATGTACTGACAACAAAAGTGCGATATTAAAACACCGTGTTTTAGACGTAGCAAAAATATGCTGCATGCAAAGCGCTGCTGAGTGCTGATCGGGGGGACGAAGTGGTTAACGAAACAGCTGTGAGCTGTTAATAATAGCCAGGGAACATGTTTGCAAATGGCACCTTCCTAGGCTAAAAATAGCAGCTCACAGCTGCTGCATAAATTATATGAATAGAAATGCTAATGAAGATTGGGTGTCACGCAAGGTGTGGGAAAGACTTAGTGCAACATAGAGGTGAGAGGGAAAGTGAGCCCAGACACTAGGGAAAGGGGGGAGTGGAGACCTCCTAGTCTGGTCTAGTGTCACCCTGTCTCAACTACCATCCCTATATTAGCTCTTCACCAATCGCCGCATGCGTGCCTCTCCCTGACGTATGGCTAAGGCTAGGGAAGGAAGGAGATGAGCACTAGTCGATCGCCACTAAATTCTATAGACAACTAGGGGGGAAATTGCTTAGCTTTAGACGACTCCAAACAAATTGCCACACGGCCTCAAGCTCCAGAGAGGACGAAGTACTGCTCTTGCTAAAACCTTCCAAGTAGTAATGAATATTGCTGGCACCTCCCTCTCAGACACACCAGGTATTTATACACCCAGGCCAGGGAGCTAATTAGCCAGAGGGAGGTAGCCGCTGGATCCTAGAGACCTAGAGACAGCCAGCCTCTAAGAAGATGTCTGTAATGCCAAACGTAGAGAACTCCTGCAACCAACTGCAGGGCGACTGTCTGTTACCTCTGACACACTCGTGAGATTGTGTATGGGATCAGCTGACACCTACCTCTTTTGTTTAGTGATGACAAAGTGTCAATCAGACCTTTTCATGACCAAACCTAATTGAAGTAAAGAGTTAAGTAAACACAAAGAAACAGAGTAAACATTTTATTTGAAATACAACAGACACATTCTTTAATCATTTAAATTAACCAATATACTCACTCCAGTTCTGACGGTAATATAAGGGTTTAAGCAATGTCCCACCAAATTACTTTATTTAGCTCCAAAAGCATTCATTAATGTACAAAAATGCTTAAAAAAAACGCATCAAAAACAAGCAGAATTTCTGCAGCGTTTTTCCTGCCAAGGAGATGAGGAAACGTTCAGGAAAATTCTGCATCAAATCCTGACTGTGCGCACATAGCCTTATATGAAAATCCCTATTTATTATAATTGCAAGACCTGAAATAACAAGCACTTTTCACCTACTGTGTCCCCCCATTTCCTTGTAAATTGTAAGCTTGCGAGCAGGGACCTCACTCCTAATTTAATTGTTTAAACTGTCTCACCTTGTATTGAATTTATTGTCTGTGCATGTCCCTGCTTAATTGTAAAGTGCTGCGGAATATGTTGGCGCTATATAAATAAAAATTATTATTATTATTATTATTAACCACGGTGAAAATAATTTGAGGCCGTATACAAGTGGATTCCCTTGTGGGCAGCATTTTGGGTCCTTCATAATGAGTGGAGTTTAAAGAAGCACTCCTCCTTCCATCAAAGTTTTTATCCTCTTAATATATTACAGTCATCATATTATGTAGCACTGTGTACTTATCATTTTGCTTTTCTTCCCACTTAATTTTTCTCTTTTCCATTAGGTCTATACAATAACATGATTAAAAACTGACCAGCTGAATCCTTCCAAGCTCTAAGTAAAAACAGGAGGTCAATTTTCTCTGCATAAGTTAGGAATGACTGCAAAAGTCACTGGTGGTGGTGGTGGTGGGGGGGCGCGAAGCAGCTGAGTCAGGAGTTGAAGAGGGGAATGAGTCTTGCAGGGACAAGAGACTTCCTGTTTCTACATAGATCTTATAAGGATTCAGCTTGTCAGTTTTTAATCACGTGATGTCATAGACCTAATGGAAAACAGAAGAGTTAACTTGGTAAAAAGGCGGAATGCGCAATTGTAAGTACACAGTGCTGTATAATATGATGATTGCAGAATATTAAGAAGATACAAAACTGATGGGAGGAGTGCTTCTTTAAGCAAAAGAAATGGAGGATGCACCTGCCTCCTTGCTGCAGCTTTCCAGGCAGTTGACCCCAGAGCTGTCGCTCCCTCTCTGCACTAGGCTTTGATTTGTATTTTCTGCATAAAGGGAAGACAGATTTGGTCTTGTGCCTGTGTAATATGGCAGCGCAGCCAGAGACGGAGCCGGCCGCTTCCTCCTGCATTGTGCATCTGTGCATTGTTATTGCTGGAGGAGACGAGAACAAAAGACAGGCGGCGGAGGGGATGACATAGCCTCCAATCACAGGAGCGCTGCACACCAACTGACAGGTCTGGTAAGCGAGCTGGGCAGGCAAATATTAATGGCCAATCTCAGCCGGGAGCACAGCAGCCAATCAGCGCCACTCTTACAGCTTCCATTTTGCTGGCAGAAATTCAGTCCTCTAAGGAAAAATTGTGGTACCTTTTCACTAGCTGCATCACTGCTAACCACCGCTTCTCTATTTTTTTTCCTCCCCTCTATTCCTGCCCTCCCTTTAAAGGCAAACTTTTGGCAAAAGCAATACCATCATTTTGTGCTCCACTGAGTTCCTCCTTGCAAATGCCTTTCAATCCAGGAAGCCATTAAAAAGCCCCAACACACAGAGACACAAGACGAGGAGAGAGGACCTGAGATATCCTACAAATATGCTAAGTGTGCACTCCACACAGCAGACTCCTCGCCTCGTCTCCTAGGGCTGCTGAGACGCGCCAGAAGGAACGGACAACGGACTCCCTCTGGAACAAAAGCACAGCGAAGAGGAGGAAGAAAAGAAAGGGAAAAAATCCTCAAGGCAGAGAGTGAGAGGAGGAAACCGGATCCAGACTGAACCTGGCACCAAGAAATGCAACCCACAAGCAAGCTGATGAGCCTGTTCTTCCTCATCCTGATGGGCACTGAACTCACCCAAGTAGGTTACCCTGCAGCCGTCCTCGTCTCAGACCCCCTCCCCCATTCCCGTGAAAGTGATTGAGTTGCGGGCAGGCTCCGCCGCTTGCTATGGTATATCCGAACCGGAGCATGGTGGCTACTGGCTTAAAATTCTGTTTGGTGCAACCTTCACCCCGGGGACCCACGTTGTGTGTTGTGGTCGGGCGGGAGCAGAGAGCATGTGGTGGTGCTGCTGCTGGAGGGGTGTAGTGGTCGGCTCAGCATGCAGATACAGTCAGCAATCCATCGCCAGGGCACATAAGGGAGTATTCACACGTGCCAGATTTCTTGCAGAAATTCCTGTGACTCAAGGTCTGTTCCCTGCACCTCAGTCGGTTGTTTCTGCAGAGAGTGCAAGTATTTCTGCAAACCCTGTTCAGATGAATGTGACAGACGCCGAAAATTCTGCAGCGTGCGAACGAACCCTATAACAATGTGCTGGGGTCATTGCCCTGCTCCAGACACACACAGCGCCCCCCTCCTTGTAGGCACAGACATCGCATCTCTCCGACTTCCCCCCTGACTGCACGTTCGGTGACGGCATCTACCTCGTTCGGCCGTGGACTTTTCTTTACATGACTATTCCTTTTGATTGACGGTGACATTTAAATGTCCTTTCTGGGTCTCTGGCGGGAGATATCCAGGGGGTAATTAGTTTCCAGGCTGCTGGAGAAGTTCACCTCCGTGAGCGGCTGGGAATCGGATCGGAGACTTTACGGATTTGTTTGATTAGCAGAATAGGAGTCAAGTGAAAGGGGATTTACACTTTCCTAATGAGATTAGGGCTATAAAGTGCTCAGAGCGAGCGGGCGCTGAACCCAATTAGATCAGGCTTACAGGAGGCTGGAGATCGGCGGGGATTTCTCACCAAGTGATTGGGGCACTGTATGGAGGGTAGCGGGGCATTACATGGATCCCCACAAGCTGCACAATGTCCTTCCACTTTCCTGCACCCTGTGGTCAGTGCAATGTGTGGGACAGATTATCAGTGGGAGGGCGTTATTATGTGTGACATGTATAGCACCATCCTCCTCCGTGGCGCTGTACACTGTGACGACTCCCCAGCAGTGACCACATACACTGTACTGTACTGGTAGAGAACAGCTGCTTTATTATGGAAGCAGACATAAGTGAGAACCCCGAAAGGTAGCACTTACACCTCGCCCAGTCGCAGGACGCGGCCCCCATGGGACACACAATCACAGCCAACATCAGAGAACAATCAGTGGCACAGCTGAAGCTTGTGATCTGCCCGGGCACAGGACACGAGATGCCCGAAGGGGCGCTGCGCTGTTCAGTTTAGTAGGGAGTCTGCTGTGGTGAGAAACATTGTAAGGAACTACTGTCAAAGTCCCTTCCTTGCACAAGGTGGGACAGAAACTTCTAGCATCTTGTAATGTCAGCAGAGGTGACATGTCCCACCCTGGAGATGGCTCGTCAGCTGCCATCTGGTCCTAGAACTGAGATTACCGACCACAGCAAGGGACAGTGCACAGAGGTAGCAGAGCTGAGCTGAGTGGCCGGATCACGGCTACTGGTACATCAAGAGCCTTGCCCTGAATGAAAGAAAACCAATAGGTGGACCTGCAGTCCTATGTAACATCCAAACTAACACACAGTGATCAGTACTGTATCATACGATATTATCCACAGTCCTATGTAACATCTGAACTAACACAGTGATCACTACTGTATCATACGGTAGTGCCTGCAGTCCTATGTAACATCCCAACTAACACACAGTGATCACTACTGTATCATACAGTGTTAACACAATGATCATTGCTGTATTATATAGTAATAACTGCAGTCCTATGCAACATCCCAACTAACATAATGATCACTGCCGTATCATAGTGTTACCCACAGTGCGATGTAACACCAACTAACACACTGTATCATACAGTATTACTTGCAGTCCTATGTAATGTCCCAACTAACTCAGTGGTCACTACTGCATCATACAGTATTACCTGCAGTCCTATGTAACATCCCTACCAACACACAGTGATCACTACTGTATCATACAGTATTACCTGCAGTCCTATGTAACACCACAGATAACATAGAATATGTTATGTGCAGTCCTATGTAATGCATGGTGATTACTTTGAACAACGCTAATGCAGTGGTTGTTATTTACAATCCTATGTACATGGCGAGAACATGTTACCTGCAGTCCTATGCAAAATATAACATTGTGGTATAGGATAATCTACACAAAATTATGAACTCAGGTCCATGACATCTGTAATTTAGCAGCACATAGTCCATGTATTACCCACAGCAACAGCCGCAGAACAAGACTTCGCCGTAAATGCCCCGCATACTTTATAGAGGAATTTTCACCACATTCTTCATGATGAACTGGACACATGATGTAACAGCATCTACAGAGTGGAATAAAACATTATAAAAACACAGCACAGAGGTGTGGAAATAACTGGGATTCACAGCTCCACACCTCTGTGCCGTGTAATGTATCCTCAGTGCGTATTTAGACTGCACACTCCAGCTGGTAGGACCGGTGGACTCAGGTCATGTGACCATGATGACATCATCACAGGTCCTTCTGCACTTCTATGTTGCTCTCTACTTATGATTGGCCAGCATCATACAGGAGGTAGAAGTGCACGCCCCCAGTGATAACTATCTAAAAACACCCACTTAGACTTAACTAAAAGTTAACTCAATGGGTGCTAAATATGTGATGCTGATATCTCAAAGGCAAAATGGAATAAAAAGTTTTCATTTTTTTTTTATATTGTGCAACCACTGTTACATTGTGTTTACCGTTCAACATGAAAAATTTGGTGAAAGGTCTTCAAGCAGCTACGCACTGGAGGATAGGTGGTCAGGCACTGTAGGACGAGTGGCCAGGTGCTGGAGGGCAAGCGGCAAGGCGTTGGAGGATAGGTGGTTGGGTGCTGGAGGGCGAGCATCCGGGCTCTGGAGGATAGGTGGTAGTGCACTGTAGGGAAAGCGGATGGGCGCTGGAGGATAGGTGGCCGGGCGCTGGAGGGTGAGCGGCAGGGCGCTGGAGGATAGGTGGTTGGACACTGGAGGGCAAGCGGTCAGGCTCTGGAGGATAGGTGGTCGTGCACTGTAGGGTGAGTGGCCGGGCGCTGGAGGATAGGAGGCTGGTCGCTGTAGGCCAAGTGGACAGGTTCTGTAGGAAGAGTAGCCGGGCGCTGAAGGTCAAGCGGCTGGGCTCTGGAGGATTGGTGGCCAGGCATTGTAGGACGAGTGGCAAGGCGCTGAAGTTCGAGTAGCTGAGCACTGGAGGATAGATGGCCGGGCTTTGTAGTGCGAGTGGCCGGGCGCTGGAGGATAGGTGTCCGGGCTCTGTAGGGTGAGTGGCTGGGCGCTGGACGATAGGTGGTTGGAAGCTGGAGGGCAAGCTGCCATGCTCCCCCCTCTTCCATCATCCAAGAGGAGAGGATTCTGCAGATGACCCGGCTTATGATTATGCTAAGGCTGCACTGACCTCTGTGTTTAAAAGGGGCAAATTACCTGGTGTAAGGCAGCCATAAGCCTAAAAAGAAAAAGATGGTCAATGCCCAGGATCTGACTACTGCACAGGTTTAAATCCAACTCTCCAGTGCGTAGTGCCCTCCTTATACAGGGTGCAGGTGATACCCTGCGGTCAGAGCTGAGAGGGCCGGAGACAAGCAATAGAATGAACAATCACTTGTCGGAGGGGTCCGGTGTCTTCACACATGTCACATGCATACATTGGTGTAGTAGGGCCGAGACTGACATAAAGCCCCCTGTGCAGGACACTATATGCCGGGATCCAGTGCATCCAGTGAGCTGCAGATCAGGGCACCATTCCCCCCACAATGCTTTGCTCCGCACTAGGGCCGCACTGTGGGTGATTTATGGAGAAAGCGTCTCTAGCAATTAATGACATTGGACAGAGAAGGTGTAAATCTCACTACCTGCACAGACTTAATTCATGGGAAAGAGGGACCGTGTGTCTTTAACCCCGTGTGCTCCAGAGCAGTCTGTAGCTGGAGCAGGGGAACATATAAAAGGTGCTCAGACTAGGGCAGGGCTCCTCAAACTTCTACTGGGACCTCAGCAGACAGACCAATATGGCGTCTGGGCTCCATCGCCTCGAGCAGAAGTCAATGCTCAAGTTCATAATATCTCTAAATGTTACTTTTTTGTCTCCTGTACCAGTGCAACATCACAATATGTACACAAGAGAGAATTATGTGGCGAAACTGAATATTGCTGCGGCCATAGAAAGGACTGTGAAGAATATGGTCACTTCTATGTGATAATACGAGTGCGGCACCAACAACCAGGGGGTGCCTCGCTGAGACCGGCCTCACAGCTGGAGAAGCGCTGTCACACTGTGCCATCTACACTGTGTATAGATGAAGCAGAGCTGAAATATTCAGATGTTTTCTTGCTGTAAACCATTATGACGTGTAGCCATATAACAGCGGCATTGACACTACAGGAGGAGGCAACCTGTAGTCCTATGTAACACCACAGATAAAATCTCAAGAGGGTGTCCAGTATATTTGCACTGAGGACCCGTTCCGTTGATAGATCATCTGGGGCACGCAGCGCCCCCCCCCGATCAGCCGGGGTCAGATGTAGCAGTGTACAGAGCAGGGCAGCACTGCTACAGTAACTGCTTGGTGGCCGCTCCCAGGTACTGCAGGGATCCGCTCTGTACATCCAGCCGCTAATATCCGCTGTGCGGTGGAATGCCGAGAGTGAGATCCTAATAGATCTTAGATACATGACCCACCCTGAACAGAAGTCCTTAATATAAAAGTACCGGACCATGGCGGGCATTTATGTTACTTATATCTATTTTTTACTTAAATGCATCAAAATGTATTATGCAATCTTATTGTAAAAAAGGTTTTCTCCTCCATATCTCTTTTACATATGTATCACTATACACAGCAGACTGCAGAAAGAGCTTCCAGTAATCAGTCAGTGAGCTCATCTCTGGTTAGTAACGCTCATCTCTTCTGAACCATCTTCCACATCCTCTATATATCACTGTACATAGACTGCAGAATGATTTACCAGTGATCTGTCAGTGAGCTTGTCTCTGGTATGTAATGCTTATTTCTCTTCTGAACTATTTTCAACATCCTCTATATATCACTTTACATAGGTCACTGGAAAATCATTCTGCAGTCTATCAGTGAGCGCATATCTGGTTGGTAATGCCAATTTCTCTTCTGAATCATCTTCTACATCCTCTATATATCACTGTGCATAGACTGCAGAATGATTTACCAGTGATCTGTCACTGAACGTCTATCGTCTGTAATGCTTATTTCCCCTCACATGAACGCTTCTGGGTGAATTTATCAGAACAATATTTCCTCTAAAGTATACCACAGATATACAGAAAAGTGTAATCTGAGCCGTACACCATGTATCATGAACGCAGGAAAGTGCAGGATCCAAAGATCTGCTGAGCATCACTATCTACAGATTAGTGCCCTGCGACTTGCGGGTCTTTAGTGATACTACTACTCCCAGTAGAACGACGTAGGACAAAGCACAGATTTCTAGCACGTTACACATTTATACAGCGGGGGTCTCCTCTATATTCTGGCTGCTTCTGAGCTGAGCGGTTTGGATCCATGTGAGACAATTACATAAATATGAATTCCATCACATTATATAATTAAGAGGGACATAGATTCAGGCAGAGTCTCCGGGATCTGTGCTCAGGCTATGGCAGCTGGTATTCTAAGAATTGACCTGATGGTCCATTTTGGTGGTCTCTGCACACAGGCCTGGGATTATCATCGGCTCAGGTATGCAGACATAGTATTGGGGCACTATTATGTTGGCACTTGCCTCACGTACAGTGATGGGAGGATAGATGTATAAATATCTCCAGATACTGACAAATCCATTAGCACCTGGTAGAGATGCCGGGGGCAGTGCCCTCTCCAGCACTGGCACACACTTGGCCGCTTTCCTTCCATTTTCCAGCTGCAGTACAGAGATAAACTCTCTATTTTTTACTGCTTGACCAGTCATGACTTCAGGTAATTTTAGTAATGATCCACAGGAAAGCTTGGTGCCTGCTCCTGGCAGATGCAGAGGCTCAGCAGCAAACGATCTGAAGGAGAACTCCCATCATCCTTGTAGAAGACCCCCAGAACCTGAAGACAAGGCGTTTACACTCCAGTGTGATAATAAGGGGCTATCATCAATATGTATGTGGCCACTATTCCAGCTCCCATGTGGCAGTGTATGCTAAGTGGGCACGTTGTCCAACTAAACAGGGTGTATACTCCCATATCTACAACATGTGAGCACCACCGGGGGCCAGCGCCACTGCAAGGTCGCCCAACATGACCGCTCTGAGCATTTAGTAATCATTCAGCGGCAGCGGTGGAGCGGGGTTAGAGGAGGTAGGGTCACCGCTGCAGGAAGCTGGTGGCGACAGGAGTGAGGTGATGCTGCAGACCCTTGCCTGGATAGAGAGGGTGTCCCAGCGGTGGGCTTCATGAAGATGTCGGTGGTGCATTCAGGAGTGGATCTTGGCCATTTTCCTGAAGCCCACCGTCGGGAGAGCAATGTGTAGAGCGGGGAATCCGCTCCTGCCTGCACCGCTGACATTTTCATGAAGCCAACCACCGGGACACCCTCTCCTCCCAGCCCAGGGTCTGCAGCATCGCCACATTCCTCCAGCAGGGTCGCCGCTGCGGAAACGGTGGCGACCCTGCCTCCTGTGACCTCGCTCCACCACTGCTGCCGCCCCCCCGATAAGCTACATTCGGACTAAGACGCACCCCATTTTCCTCCCAAATTTTGAGGAAAAAAGTGTGTCTTATCGTCTGTAGAATATGGTATACACAGTGGGTGAAATAAGCATTTAACACATCACCAATTTTCTTAGAAATATATTTCTAAAGATGATATTGACATGAAATTATCACCAGATGTCGGTAACAATCCACCCAATCCACACAGGCAGAGAAATCAAACCATAGATGTCCATAAATTAAAGGGAATCTGTCACCCCCATGGGAGTTATCAGACCTCTAATATGGGCATACAAGTGATAGAAATGTAAATCTATACTTACCTGTATGTTCTATAATAGAGGTTTGCTAGCTTTGAAATTGTTTTTTTTTTGCTTTTATTAACCCAGTTTTCACATGATTCCCGTCTGGGGGACGCTAAGACATCCCCGCCTATCTAATTAATTTCCATATTCCTCCCCTCCCCTGCACATCACAGGGCCCTGTGACGTGCACTCTTCTCGTTCACATCCCGCGCACGCACAAAGAGCCTATAACGCGAGGCACACATTTTTTGCTCCCGGACCCATTTTTCCCTGCAATGGTCTAGTGTGCAGGCGCCTGCGGTACAGTGACTCCCTGGCGCCTGCGCACTAGACTACTGCAGGGAAAAATGGGGCCGGGAGCAAAAATAGCGCGCCTCGCGTTATAGGCGCTTTGTGCGTGTGCGGGATGTGAACGAGAAAAGTGCATGACACAAATTAAGTAGACAGGCGGGTACATCTTAGCATCCCCTGGACGGGAACCATGTATAATAATGAGAAATGATACAGGAAAAAAATATTGAACACATGAAGAAAGAGGTGCAAAAAACATGGAAAGTCATGACACCAGCTGGAATCTATCAGTAATTAGAAAGCAATCCTGACACTTAGTGAAAAATAATATCAGTTGGGTCAACTGATGGTCTTTAAAAAGATGTCTCATTACCAAGTTGACATACAAGAAACTTCTCATGATGGGTAAAACCAGTGAGCTATCTCAAGACCTTTGCAGCCTTAATATTGGAAAACATACTGATGGCATTGGTTATAGAAGAATTTCTAACCTGAGGAGAGCGATAGAAAGACCTGGAATCAGTAGGTACAAATTGTTTCAAACAAAACTATAAGGCTATGTGCCCATGATGCAGAAATGCTCCTGATTTTTTCCTGAGCGTTTCTGCATCTCCCTGGCAGAAAAAAACGCATGCGGATTGTACATGTGGATTGTACATGCGGATTGTACATGTGGATTGTACATGTGGATTGTACATGTGGATTGTACATGCGGATTGTACATGTGGATTGTACATGTGTTTTTCCTGCCAGGGACAAGCGGAAGTGAAGCGTTCTTCACTTGCATTTCCGCATGCGGGTTGACAAGCGCTTTCCAAGTGATTTTAGCATCACTTGGAAAGTGCTTGTCAACTTGGTCACACTATATAAATCCATGCAACCGGCATGGATTTATATAGTGTGACCGAGAGAATGTCAAAACATAAAAAAATAAATCTATACTTACCTTCCGATGGCCCCCGCAGTCTAGTTTCGCTCCGTCCTGGCTTGCTGGCAGCTCGCGGTACACTACACTGAAGGACCTGCCGTTACATGACTATGAAGTCAGCGCAGGTCCTTCAGTCCACCGCAAGCTGCTGGCAAGTGAAGACAAGCGAATCGGGGGCCATCAGAAGGCAAGTATAATATTTATTTTTTATTTTATTCTTTTCTTTTTTTACAGGTTCTATTGTACCCGGGTCCGGAGGAGAGTCTCCTCTCCTCCACACCCGGGTACCATCTACACATTGAAACGCTTGGATTCCACATGTACAGATCCAGTGATGCGGAATCCAAGCGTTCCAATGCAAGTCAATGGCGGCAAAAACGCAGCGCTTCCGCAAAATAATTGGTAATGCTGCGTTTTTTTCCGCAATGATAATCCACAGCACATGCGAATTATCATTGGGGAACATGGCAGGCCTTCTACCATGCGCTTTTTAAGCGTTTCTGCAGCGTTTTTGCCGCTGCGGAAACGCTTAAAAAACGCATCATGGGCACACAGCCTTAGTAATACACTAAACCTCCATGGCCTGTATGCACGCTCACCACGCAAGACTCCATTGCTGAACAAAAATCATGTTCGAGCGCATTTAAAGCAGGGCTGTGGAGTCTGTAAGCTAAACCTCCGACTCCAACTGCGACTCCTCAATTTCCATGTCACCGACTCCGACTCCCTCATACTCGGCTCATGTTTAAGTGATAAATTTACTGTAGCTCAGATTCATCTCAGCTAAAAGTCTAGACCCTTAGATAAGGAATAGGACAGACATTTATAGGACATTTCATAACTTTCCCAAATTCTTATGAAAAAAATATTCCCCACAAACTGCATGAACTACTGTACCCAATTTATTATATAATTTAGAAGTTGGAGTCAGTCCATTTTATACCGACTCCACCACTCCGAATCCAACTCCACAGCCCTGATTTAAAGTTTGGTCAACAACATTTAGACAAGTCTGTGAAATACTGGGAGAGTGGACAAATGTACCGAGATATTCTCAAAAATAATCTGCTGCTATCTATCAGGATGATGAAGATGAAATGAAGGTGGACATTTCAGCAAGACAATCATCCCAAACACACAGCCAAGAAAACTCTCAATTGGTTTCAGAGAAAGAAAATGAAAATAAATCTGCTAGAATGGCCCAGCCAATCACCTGACCTGAATCCAATAGAAAATTTATGGAAGGAACTAAAGCTCAGCGTTCCTAGGTGGAGCCCACGGGATCTTCAGGATTTGAAGAGTGTTTTGTGGGAGAATGGGCTAAAATGACCCCTGAGCAATGCCTGCAACTAGTTTCTCCATACAGGAGGCGTCTTGAAGCGGTCATCACCAACAAAGGCTTTTGTACAGTCAGCGTGTGCAATAATTTTTCCCCATGTCATTTTTCATTATAAGGCTATGTGCCCACGATGCAGAAATGCTGCATATCTTTTACGCTTCTTCCTGGCAGGAAAAACGCATGCGGATTTTACATGCGTTTTTCCCGCCACGTAGAAGCGTTTGTCAAGCGTTTTTGCATGCATTTCTGCATGCGGGTCATCAAGCGCTTTTCCAAGCGATTTTAGCATCACTTACAAAAGTGCTTGACAACTTGGTCACTCTATATAAATCCATGCAACTGGCATGGATTTATATAGTGTGACCAAGTAATAGTTTAAAAAAAAGAATAAGAATGGTAAAAAATAAAGATTATACTTACCTTCCAATGGCCCCCGGTCTCCTTCTCCGCTCCGTTCGGTCTCTCCAGTGTCTCGCGGTGGTGTGACAGGTCACGCGACCCCCGACGTCAGCGGTCACGTGACCTGTCACATGACTCAATGACGTCATGTCAGGTCCTCACACCACCGCGAGCCGCCCAACACATCGCACTCATTGCTGAGGAGGCCGGGGGCCATCGGTAGGTAAGTATAATCTTTATTTTTTATTTTAAATTCTTTTTTTAACAGGTTCGATGGTACCCAGGTCTGGAGGAGAGTCTCCTCTCCTCCAGACCTGGGTGCCATCCGCACATTGAACCGTGTGATATCCGCGTGTGCAGATGCAGTGATGCGGATGTCACGCGGTCCAATGCAAGTCAATGGTGGCGATTACGCTGCGTGTCCGCAAAATTAATGGACATGCTGCAGATTGTTCCGCAATGATAATCCGCAGCGGAAATTTCCGCAGCATGTGCATAGCACATGCGGATTATCATTGGGGACCATGGCGCACATATTACCAAGCGTTTTTTAAGCGTTTTCGCTGCGGAAATTCTGCGGCAGAAACTCTTGAAAAACGCATAGTGGGCACGCAGCCTTACACATGTCCATAAATTAAGTTATCTATGGTTTGATTTATTTGACTATATGGATTGGATGGGTTGTGTGGGAATGCTACTCACTTTGGTGCGTCGGGAGGCAAAATAGGAAGCTTTTCCATTTAAAAGTCCATGCTTGTTTATTGATGCTTCATAAACTAGCTTTAAGCAAAGGAAAAAATAAACAGCCTTCAGTGCAGGCAAAACAAAGTAAACAGTTCTTTGACAAAGTCTCGTAAGAGCCAGTCCTGGTTACACAGGCTGGATAGCATCGAGTACACCGTCTCAGTCTGGATATACCACACAGGAGGCCTTCTTCCTTCACACACAGCCCATGTGTCAAATAACGGACTCCATCCTAAAAGGTTAAACCACACCCAGAGGTTGGGTATGTGGGAAGCCAGACCCATCCATCTCCCAGGCTGCCCATAAAACCTGGTCCTGATGCACCAAACAATCCTCTTAGTGCTATGTGCACTAGAGCAATACTCCAGGATGACATCACAGATGACAACTATCTCTGTGATACATGCCTCCCATCAACTATGTGTCCGGTAGCTGCCTTACACTTGTTACCGACATCTGTTGAGAACTTCATGTCTATAGCACCTTTAGAAATATATTTAGTTAGAAAATTGGTGACATGTTCAAAACTTATTTCACCCGCTGTGTGTGTGTGTGTGTACACACACACACACACACACACACGGTACCACTCCTGTATATACTATACATTTGCAAGTAAGAAAGGATCCAGCTTCCACAATAAAACAATCTTGCTTTATTTCACTCCATAAAAACAGGAATTTGGGAACGACCACAGTAGGGAGGTGTGGCGGAAAGACAGGTGAGTCTAAGAGCATGTAATATGCTCGAAACACGTCCACTGGTCTAACGCACCAGTCTTTCCCCCACACCTCCCTACTGTGGTATTTGCAAGTGTGTGCCGCGTCCGGCAGGGACAACTCTCCGTGCTTCTCGTGGTGAATTCATCGGGACAATTAAGGGTGAGCTGAAAACAAATCCTTTCCATGCATATACTATACATTGCACAGTACCACTCCTCCTGTCCTGTACATACTAAATACTGCACAGTACTACTCCCTCTGTCCTGTATATTCTATACACTGCACAGGACCTCTTCTACTGTCCTGTATATATTACACAATGCACAGTACCACTCCTCCCGTCCAGTATATACTATACACTGCACAGTACCACTCCTCCCGTCCTGTATATACTGTATACACTGCACAGTACCACTCCTCCCGTCCTGTATATACTGTATACACTGCACAGTACCACTCCTCCCGTCCTGTATATACTGTACACTGCACAGTACCACTCCTCCCGTCCTGTATATACTGTATACACTGCACAGTACCACTCCTCCCGTCCTGTATATACTGTACACTGCACAGTACCACTCCCCCGTCCTGTATATACTGTACACAACACCACTCCTCCAGCCCTGTATATATTGTATACACTGCACAGTACCACTCCCCCATCCTGTATATACTGTACACTGCCACTCCTCCCATCCTGTATATACTGCACAGTACTACTCCTCCAGTCCTGTATATACTGTACACTGTACAGTACCGCTTCCCCGTCCTGTATATACTGTACACTGCACCACTCCTCCAGCCCTGTATATATTGTATACACTGCACAGTACCACTCCTCCCCTCCGGTATACAATGCACAGTACCACTCCCCTGTCCTGTATACACTGTATACACTGCACCACTCCTCCCGTCCTGTATATACTGCACAGTACCACTCCCCTGTCCTGTATATAGTGCACAGTACCACTCCCCCGTCCTGTATATACTGTATACACTGCACCACTCCTCCCGTCCTGTGTATACTGTACACTGCACCACTCCTCCAGCCCTGTATATACTGTATACACTGCACAGTACCACTCCCCTGTCCTGTATATACTGTACACTGAACCACTCCTCCAGCCCTGTATATACTGCACAGTGCCACTCCTCCCATCCTGTATATACTGCACAGTACCACTCCTCCCATCCTGTATATACTGTACACTGCACAGTATCACTCCTCTTGTCCTGTATATACTGTACACTGCACCACTCCTCCAGCCCTGTATATACTGCACAGTGCCACTCCTCCCATCCTGTATATACTGCAGTGCCACTCCTCCCGTCCTGTATATACTGTACACTGCACCACTCCTCCAGCCCTGTGTATATTGTATACACTGCACAGTACCACTCCCCCGTCCTGTCTATACTGCACAGTACCACTCCCCTCCGTCCAGCATATACTGTATACACTGCACAGTACCACTCCTCCCGTCCTGTATATACTGTATAGTGCACAGTATCACTCCTCTTGTCCTGTATATACTGTACACTGCATCACTCCTTCCGTCCTGTATATACTGTATACACTGCACAGTACCACTCCTCCCGTCCTGTATATACTGTATAGTGCACAGTATCACTCCTCTTGTCCTGTATATACTGTACACTGCATCACTCCTTCCGTCCTGTATATACTGTACACTGCATCACTCCTTCCGTCCTGTATATACTGTATACACTGCACAGTACCACTCCTCCTGTGCTGGGTATACTGTACACTGCAGAATACCACATCTCTTGTCCTATATATACACAATATAGACTGCACAATACCACTCCTCCTGTCTTGTATATACTATATACTGCAGAGTATCACTTCTCCTGTGTTACGCTCATGGCCGGGCTATTTGGCGTGAGCGTGGTTAGTGGTCCCACTGGGCCACGAACCGAGGAGTGCCTGCAGGGGCGTGACTAGGGCCTCGCCAGATCTGACCCTGACCGCACGGCGGCTTAATCGACTACGTGGTCCGAGGAGGGACGAGGGAGGTGGCCCAGGTTCTACTCCAGGGCAGACCCTGGCCACACAGCTGTTGACCCACACCGGGGTATGCAGGAACAGGCAGGTTCAGCTGGTGTGTAGATAGGCAGGCAGGTACTAGCAGGCACGGCTAGTATACAGACAGGCAGGCATGGCTGATATACAGGCGGGCAGGTACTGGCGGTCACGGCTAGTATACAGGTGGGCAGGTGCTGGCGGGCACGGCTGATATACAGTTGGGCAGGTGCTGGCGGGCACAGCTGATGTACAGGTGGGCAGGTGCTGGCGGGCACGGCTGATATACAGACAGGCAGGATAGGGACCAGTACAGACTATGATACAGGAGCAGAGCCGCAGGTGCGGATGGGAAGCGGAGCAGGGCAGGGCATAGCCGCAGGTGCGGACGGGAGGCGGAGCAGGGCAGGGCAGAGCCGCAGGTGCGGACGGGAAGCAGAGCAGGGCAGGGCAGAGCCGCAGGTGCGGACGGGAAGCAGAGCAGGGCAGGGCAGAGCCGCAGGTGCGGACGGGAAGCAGAGCAGGGCAGGGCAGAGCCGCAGGTGCGGACGGGAAGCAGAGCAGGACAGGGCAGAGCCGCAGGTGCGGACGGGAAGCAGAGCAGGGCAGGGCAGAGCCGCAGGTGCGGACGGGAAGCAGAGCAGGGCAGGGCAGAGCCGCAGGTGCGGACGGGAAGCAGAGCAGGGCAGGGCAGAGCCGCAGGTGCGGACGGGAAGCAGAGCAGGGCAGGGCAGAGCCGCAGGTGCGGACGGGAAGCAGAGCAGGGCAGGGCAGAGCCGCAGGTGCGGACGGGAAGCAGAGCAGGGCAGGGCAGAGCCGCAGGTGCGGACGGGAAGCAGAGCAGGGCAGGGCAGAGCCGCAGGTGCGGACGGGAAGCAGAGCAGGGCAGGGCAGAGCCGCAGGTGCGGACGGGAAGACAAGCAGGGCAGAGCTGCAGATGCGGATGGGTAGAAGGGAAGAGCAGAGTCGCAGGTGAGGACGGGAAGCGGAGTATCGCAAAGCAGGGCAGAGCCGCAGGTGCGGACGGGAAGCGGAGCAGGGCAGGGCAGAGTCGCAGGTGCGGACGGGAAGCGGAGCAGGGCAGGGCAGAGTCGCAGGTGTGGACGGGAAACGGAGCAGGGCAGGGCAGAGTCGCAGGTGCGGACGGGAAGCGGAGCAGGGCAGAGTCGCAGGTGCGGACGGGAAGTGGAGTAGAGCAGGGCAGAGCAGAATCGCAGGTGCGGACGGGAAGCAGAGCAGAGCAGGGCAAAGCACGGCCAGGGGGGAATGCCGCAGGAATGCCAGACAGGTACAGAAAAGCACAAGGGAATAGCAAGTATACAGAGGATAAGTACAGGGACAGGGAGACAGGACAGACAGAGCCAGATTCACACAGGGTATTTACTATGAAGTAGCGAGTGGACACGCTCACAAACTGAAGTACAAAGACGACAGGTAGGAGATAGGTTCTGGTACTGACACTGCAGAATATAGAAAGGTACTGGAACAGACACAGGAGGCAAAGGGAAGGATCGGATATAGAGGCAAACAGGTAACGGGCTAGAACACAGTTCAGACAGGAACGAGATACAGGTACGAGCCTGGGCATTCAGCCCCCAGGGTGGTGGAAATAGACTAGAAGTCACCGGTACAGGTAACAGGCCTGGGTACTCAGCCCCCAGGGTGGCAGAAACAGGCAAGATACATGACAGGACCTGGCAACTCACAGTTGCAAAGCACACACTGAAAGATAGTGTTGCTCAGGCACCTCCCCATGGGTGGAAGTGGTTTAAGTATCCAGTGTCTCACAGCAATAGGCTGGGGACAAATTAGGAACACGCGCACTGTTGCTTTAAGACTCAGGAAGTTCTAGTGGCGCTGCCCTAATCCTGCAGACCAGAGACCTACACAACAGACAGGAACACAGTGTGCAGCCTGGACTGGTGGGTAAGTTGGCGGCCTTGCATGAGGGGAGATGGAAAGCCATGTCGGCAAGCCGCCAGGGATGTTACATTCTGTCTTGTATATACTATACACTGCACAGTACCACTCCCCCTGTCTTGTATATACTGTATACTCCAGAGTATCACTTCTCCTGTCTTGTATATACTATACACTGCACAGTATAACTCCCCCTGTACTTTATATACTATACACTGCACAATACCACTCCTCCCGTCTTGCATATACTGTATACACTGCACAGTACCACTCCTCCCGTCCTGTATATACTGTACACTGCACAGTATCACTCCTCTTGTCCTGTATATACTGTACACTGCACCACTCCTCCAGCCCTGTATATACTGCACACAGTGTCACTCCTCCCATCCTGTATATACTGCACAGTGCCACTCCTCCTGTCCTGTATATACTGTACACTGCACAGTACCACTCCCCCGTCCTGTATATACTGTACACTGCACCACTCCTCCAGCCCTGTGTATATCGTATACACTGCACAGTACCACTCCCCCGTCCTGTCTATACTGCACAGTACCACTCCCCCCCCATCCTGCATATACTATACACTGCACAGTACCACTCCTCCCATCCTGTATATACTGTACACTGCACAGTACCACTCCCCCAGTCCTGAATGGACTGTACACTGCACCATTCCTCCTGTCCATACTGCACAGTACCACTCCTCCCGTCCTGTATATACTGTACACTGCACAGTACCACACCTCCTGTCCTATATATACACACTATCCACTGCACAATACCACTCCTCCAGTCTTGTATATACTGTATACACTGCACAGTACCACTTCTCCCATCCTGATTATACTGTATACACGGCACAGTACCACTCCTCCCGTCCTGTATATAATGTACACTGCACAGTACCACTCCTCCCGTCTTGTATATGTAACGATCGGAACGCCGGTCGAATGTGTATGAGGGATACGGCACTGCTATGAATGACTCCGACCTCGTATAGTGGCAAATAACTTTCTTTATACTGGTCACACAAATGACAGGGTTAAACGATTCTACAAAATATGGGCCACAACAACCACTAACACAAGATACAAGTTATGTAGCCCGAGAGAGCCCAAGTGCCAATCTCGCGGGAATGAGCCAAACTACCCCTGGGCTATGCCGCTCCCAACCTTATTCAGTACAGGGCCTACCCAGGATGTTACCGCGGACGTGGCACGTGGTCCTCCCAGGAATATAACCTCACACCCCCCTCCCACATTAATACAATGGGATCTGGGTACCCTTGTTTTCCCCTTACAGAACACTCATATATATATTTAGCCAACATGTTACCTATAATCTCTCAGACTTAATACATATACAAACAGTTAACAAACTAAACCTTTTATTAGACCCTGATCTCTGGCCACAGGGTTTGATCTGCTTCTCCTTCTCACCAAGCTCTTCAGCACATTCAGGTGTAAGAAGGAATTAGAATCAATCTCAGTCTCAAAGTGTAGTTCACAACAGGGCTCCTTTGTAGTATCCAGGTACACAGCATCTTAGTATACCAGATCCTTCACAATCTCTGGATCAAGCCTAATCAGTCCATCAGCAGTGATATACACCAGGCAGTTCTCAGCACTACTGGAATCACTAACTAGCTTTCCCTAACTGACTACACAGTTGGTGACCGGTCACATATCTGAGTTACTCACAGAGCACAGCTTCTTCTTGGAAACACCATCTGGCTGCAGTCTGTACAAGCTCCCAAACGTCCTCTGGGCATCAGACGCGTCTTGTCTCCTCAGAGGACTTCCTGGTTCTGAGTTTCCCGGGCTTTTTTACAGATCCCAGGGCTTTTTCTTTACTTGTTTCTTGCTGACCCCTAATGGCCGGACTAAGTCATTGCAGGAGAAATGTATACTGTCAGTAATATGAACTCATTACTAAAAAGACATGTCAACATGTTACATATATACTGTACACTGCATAGTACCACTCCTCCCGTCCTGTATGTACTGTACACTACCACTCTTCCTGTCCTGTATATGCTGCACAGTACCACTCCTCCCATCTTGTATATACTGTACACTGCACAGTACCACTCCTATCGTCCTGTATGTACTGTACACTACCACTCTTCCTGACCTGTATATGCTGCACAGTACTACTACTCCCGTCCTGTATATGCTGTACGCTTCACAGTACCACACCTCCTGTCCTATATATACACACTATGCACTGCACAATACCACTCCTCCTGTCTTGTATATATTGTATACACTGCACAGTACCATTCTTCCAGTCCTGTATATACTGTACACTGCACAGTACCACTCTTCCTGTCCTATATACAGTGAAGGAAATAATTATTTGATCCCTTGCTGTTTTTGTAAGTTTGCCCACTGACAAAGACATGAACAGTCTATAATTTTAAGGGTAGGTTAATATACTATATACTGCACAGTACCACTTCTCCTGTCTTGTATATACTATACACTGCACAGTACCACTCTTTCTGTTCTGTAGATACTATACACTGCACACCACCACTTCTCCTGCCCAGTATATACTATCAACTGCACAGGATCACTCCTCCTGTCCTGTATATATTATACACTGCACAGTACCACTTCTCCTGTCTTGTATATACTATATACTGCACAGCACCACTTCTCCTGTCTTGTATATACTATGCACTGCACAGTACCACTCTTCCTGTTCTGTATACTATACACTGCACACTACCACTTCTCCTGTCCAGTATATACTATCCACTGCACAGGATCACTCCTCCTGTCCTGTATATATTATACACTGCACAGCACCACTTCTCCTGTCTTGTATATACTATGCACTGCACAGTACCACTCTTCCTGTTCTGTATACTATACACTGCACACTACCACTTCTCCTGTCCAGTATATACTATCCACTGCACAGGATCACTCCTCCTGTCCTGTATATATTATACACTGCACATTACTACTTCGGTTCTGTGTATATTATACACTGCACGGTGCCACTTCTCCTGTCCTGTATATATACACTGCACAATACCGCTTTTCCTGCCCTGTATACTGGGTGTAATTCTCAGGATCTGTATTATTCTAAACACACTCCTGAACACTGAAATTACAGCACCAAGAAGGAAAAGTCGTAGAGTTATGGAAACCACAGGATAGAGACATATTATTAAATGCTCTTGGGCAAATCATCAGGATCCGCTTCTGACAGCTCCTCTGTAATCACTGACTAATGATGTCTTTGATGTGCTCGATGGAGAGAAGTCCGGAGATGCTGTAGCCATTGGAGCACATTTAGGCCATGGAGGTTGCAGACTGAGCTGTTCGTGACCTAGAATGAAGACTACAGGGGTCCAGATACTGTACATTATGGCCGCCTCCATACAGAAACACCATAATTCCAGTACTAGGACCAGAATGACGTTCCCTCGTGAAGCCTCTTCATGGTGTTCCCCACGTGACCTCCAGATCATTCTTCTGCTATCATTGTGTCCAAGACAAAAGTCAGACTCGTCAATGAAGAGGACAGGCCTCCATTCCAGCCTGTTTTGCTCCATTCCAGCCTCCATTGTTCTGCACCATAATGACTTTTGAGAGCAGTGATGTGAGCTCAGTGGACATCAGTAGACAGATGTCTGGCTAAAATCTCAAAGTCATCCATACACCTCCTGATGGTTTGCACAGACTCTGTTGTTGCCTTAGGCTCTGCAAGTGACCTCTAATTTCACTTGTAGAACAGAATGAATGGAAACAGTGGTACGACCATTTCTCCAAAGTGTCCCACATCGCCCTCAGGCTACATGTTCCTCGTACTACTGTGAGCAGCTTACGTAACCTAAACCTGCTCCGATGGCTGCAGCATCTCTGGACTTGTCCCCATAGAGTACATTGGGGACATCCTTGGTCGGTGATCACACAGGAGCTGCCAATAGTGGATTCTAATGATTTGCCCAAGTGCATTCAGCGGCAGAACCTTCCTCAGACGACCATTCAAAACCTCAGTGATAGCAGCCAAGACTGGATTTCTGGATGGGGCTCAGACTCCAGACTGGATACAGCCAAAGATTGTGATAATGTTTCCATTTTTCCATCATTTGCAGTAACATTTCTATACTGTAACTTACATAATTCCATGACTTTTTCATCCTTGTGATACAATGTCAATTATGGGGAATGCATACCATAGGGTGTGATGCATATTGGAACAACACACAAAAAAAAAAAAGGCAAAATTAGACATAATTTCACACAAAGCCCCAAAAATCGGCCAGGCAAAATTGTTGGCACCTTTCCAAAATTGTGGGTAAACAACTTTGTTTCAAGCATGTGATGCTCGTTCAAACTTACTTGTCGCAAGTAACAGGTGTCAGCAATATGAAAATCACACCTGATAAAAAGGGGAGAAGTTGACTCAATCTTTGCATTGTGTGTCTGTGTGTGCCACACTAAGCATGGAGAACAGAAAGAGAAGAGAACTGTCTGAAGATTTGAGAACCAAAATTGTTGAATAAGATCAACAATTTCAAGGTTACAAGTCTATCTTCAGATATCTTGATGTTCCTTTGTCCTTGGTACGCAACATAATCAAGACGTTTACAACCCATGGCACTGTAGCTAATCTCCCTAGATGTGGACAGCAGAGAAAAATTGATGAAAGGTTGCAACACAGGATAGTCCGGATGGTCGATAAGCAGCCCAAATCAAGGTCCAAAGAAATGAAAGCTGTCCTGAAGGATCAGGATGAAGCAGTGTAAGCGCAAACTATCCGTCGACATTTGAATTAAAAGAAACGCTATGGCAGGAGACCCAGGAGGACCCCACTGTTGACACAGATACATAAAAAAGCTACACTGCAGTATGCCAAATTTTATTTGAGTAAGCCAAAATCCTTCTGGGAAAGCATCTTGTGGACAGATGAGACCAAGATATAGCTTTTTGGTAAAGCACATCATTCTGTTTACCGAAAACAGAATGAGGCCTACAAAGAAAAGAACATAGTACGTACAGTGGAATATGGTGGAGGTTCAAAGATATTTTGGGGTTGTTTTGTTGCCTCTGGCACGGAGGGCCTACACTGTGTTGGAAGACATCATGAAATCTGAAAGTTGCCAAAGGACATTGGGTTGCAATGTAGTGCCCAGTGTCAAAAAGCTGGGTTTGTGTCATAGGTCATGGGTCTTCCAGCAAGAGTGTGACCCCAAACATGCATGGAAACAACATGCTGGCGAATCCTGAAGTGGCCAGCAATGAGTCCGGATCTAAATCACATTGAACACCTGTGGAAAGATCTTAAAATTGCTGCTGGGAGAAGGCGCCATCACATATGAGCGACCTGGAGCAGTTTGCAAGACAACAGAGTGGTCCAAAATTCCAGTTGAGAGGTGTAAGAATCTTGTTGATGGTTATAGAAAGTGATTGTAGTTATTTATTCCAAAGGGTGTGCAACCAAATATTAAGTTGAGGGTGCCAACAATTTTGTCCTGCCCATTTTTTGGTTGTGTGAAATTATGTCCAATTTGATTTTTTTTTTCAGTTTTTTATGTGTTGTTCCAATACACACAAAGGATATGAACATGTGTATAATAAAATGTGTAATTGCCATAAATAACTGGAAGAAATACTTCATTTTCTGGAACAATTTCAAAACACACACATACATATAATATTCCACTTCCAACTTTGCAATAAAAGGAAAGAGTGAGGTATGGGTACTTTCACACCACGTTCAGTGGCTCCGTCGGGGCTTGTGTTCAAACTGGATTCGGGCGTATGCGCCGACAGAGGCCATAGACTAATGGTGCCGGCAGAGCGAACCTGTAGGGTGTATATGCCCGAAAATCATGTACGACAGTCTATGGCCACATTTTGTGGGGGTTCGGAGGTAAGCCCCAACGAAACCACTGAAAGGGTAACAGAACGCAGTGTGAAAGCATCCTGTGGGGGTGGGCGCTGGGGGGGGGGCTGCTATGTATCCTAGGTTTCCTATATTCCATCTTTCCTAAATTAGTTGGACAGGACTAAATTAAGACTTTTCTTCTACACCTAGTCCACGGGTTGTGTCTGGTATTGCAGGACACCTTTACAGTTTCTGGAAGAAAACTGTGTTCGCTGGCCCCTAAGATGGATATGGGGTGTGGGTTATGTTTTTTGGGTAATGATCATGTGACCAGCTGATATCATAACTTACTGATTATAAGAACATTAATATATTTGGATTATATTGGAATAAGATAACATTTTATGTAAAAGTCCTGGAAAACGATCACCCGCTGTATTTCTGCTCTGAGCCCCCTTGTGGCCATAAACCACCATGTACCACTGCCGCTCGGGCTGCCCATGACCACAGTCTATGCTAGGCCTTTTTGACTCATACTCGGATGGTATATATTGGTATACAGTTACTTGGCTCTGATGACTACATATCCTTGTGCCATACAGCTGCATATGTTGGTGTATATACATTAGGTGATTGTCCTGATGTATATATTGTGTATGGGTAAAGGGGCGCTGTTGAGCGGTTTGTACAGACAGTGTGTGACTCCCTGGTTGGGGGTTTGGCTACCACACAGGACAGGAGGGCAAGGGGGCGCTATTCCAGGCAGGAGCAGGCTGCTACTCCGCCATCAGCGCTGTTCTCAGGAGCACTTAGGCTGTAGTGTCAGATCCCACTAATATTTAATGATAAGTGCAAAGTCCTGAAATATTCATGGCGCACTGTACTTTCAGCCGGGTGAAGATTGCAGAAGCCCAGAAGTGGGTGTGTTATGTCTCCTGTAGGATGAAGCGTGAACACATAAATTACATTTGTCCTCGCTGGGGAGCATGAGATGATGATGATGATGGTCCAGTCAGATCGCTGGAGATAGTAGGTGCTGCCACCAGAACGGCGGAGATCTGAGTCTCATTGTCTATACTGTGCTGCCCTCTACAGCTGGGCTGTGGACCTGCAGAATCTCTCATCAAGCCTCACACTATGGACACTACTAGGAAAGTGTGTGCGTGTGTGGGGGGGGGGGGGGGCGTCTTCTCCCTAACCAAGTATCATAATCCCCCTCCTCTCCACTCAGTCGTGACAAAGGCAAATCACAGAATTAAGTGTATGTGTAACTAGCTTGGACCAGGAGTGAAGATGATGGAAGTGATGGTTGTGAAGAACAGGTGGGAGGTCATCAAGCTCCGGTAGAAGAGGCTTTTCTAGTTTTAGATAACATGGACGCTCTATATGTAGAAAAAATGTCATAATGTAGAGTGACGGTTCTGCATCATGTTCTCTGGTGGCTGTCAGTGAATGTAATAATGCAGCGCACACTCAGACTGGGGCAGCACGAGACTGCAGCTGCTGGGTGGGAAGCATTACACTGCACTGACAGCACACGTGTTGGGGAAAAAACACCGACATTGCAAAACTCGAAAGACGCACAACATAAACCAGCTTCTACAAACACCAAATGATGGAGTGTGGCCAGGAGTGACGGGAGTGTGGCCAGGAGTGACGGAGTGTGGCCAGGAGTGACTGAGTGTGGCCAGGAGTGACGGAGTGTGGCCAGGAGTGACGGAGTGTGGCCAGGAGTGACGGAGTGTGGCCAGGAGTGACGGGAGTGTGGCCAGGAGTGACTGAGTGTGGCCAGGAGTGACTGAGTGTGGCCAGGAGTGACTGAGTGTGGCCAGGAGTGACTGAGTGTGGCCAGGAGTGACTGAGTGTGGCCAGGAGTGACGGAGTGTGGCCAGGAGTGACGGAGTGTGGCCAGGAGTGACTGAGTGTGGCCAGGAGTGACTGAGTGTGGCCAGGAGTGACTGAGTGTGGCCAGGAGTGACGGAGTGTGGCCAGGACTAAGGTCAGCAGTGGAGCTAAAATGTGGATCTGCTGGTTACAGCGTCATCTAGAAAACAGTAAAGTGCCATGTAGTGACAATGATACTTCCAGGGCTCTAGAAAGTCTTCTGGAATATGAGGGTAGTGATCCCGGATACGTAGATCTAGTGGGAATATAGATAGTGATCCCGGATATGTAGATCTAGTGGGAATATGGGGGTAGTGATCCCAGCTATGTAGATCTGGAGGGAATATAGATAGTGATCCCAGATATGTAGATCTAGTGGGAATATGGGGGTAGTGATCCCTGATATGTAGATCTAGTGGGAATATGGGGGTAGTGATCCCTGATATGTAGATCTAGTGGGAATATGGGGGTAGTGATCCCTGATATGTAGATCTGGAGGGAACATGGGGCAGAGATCTTTTTCCCTGGTTGTGTCTGGCAGTGTGTGCTATAGATATGAGAAGTTATAGTCACACACAATATGCATGATGTGCACTAGACTCCTGCAGATCATTTTCCCTTTTCTTAATTATTTGTAAAACCAAAATTAAAACTGGATCCAAAACAAAGAAAAGATGTGACGCTCTTCCGTCATACTTCTCTGCCGCTTCCAGTACGGATTTTGCTGTACAAATCCTGAGCACGACGCTGGCGTGTGTGTGAGAGTGGTCCTACACTGTACCCTGCTGAATGTGCCGGATTTTCCATACTGTATTCTGCCTGGAGCCGACACCTCACATGTGTCCAAATGAAGCAAGAAATGATGCTCCTGCTATAAGATGAGCGTTTCTTGCTTCACTTTGTACAAGCAATCGTTACATACCAAGACGCCCAGACTCACATCACATCTGTGCACTGAAAGTGATTGCAGATCAGAAATCTACAACTCCCACAACGTCTGTCAGGAGATGCTGAGAGCTGTAGTAATCTTGTAGATTCTGAGTGAACTGCTGGCACCGATCACAGCGGAGGTGACCTATTAATGCCATTACATCACTTGTTTTATATCACCTCTTTAATAATCAACTTGGATATAATCTAAAGACTTATTGGCTCCTAAATTTCGGCAAGTAATGGTCTGCAGTACTTGGTGACTAGGCAGAGTCTTTTTTGAGGCTGAGCAACATGGCGATGTGATATGGACAGCTCCGTTAGTAAGTCCTGTCACAAATCATGTCCCCAGTGCAGGAGATACAATCTACGTCCTCTGTGCATTTACTGTGGTGTGAACAAGTGACTGGATATTTCCCTGTGTATTTCTTATGTCGCACTACAAAAAAAAATCTATATAAACATTCAGTCCAAAAAAAGAAAATTAAGTACAAATAGCAAGGGAGCAATCTCTACATGTACAGGAAAGAAAGTTTAATCATCATCACAGATTGTGATTCTTTACTGTACGAGCAGTGAGACTATGAATTATCTACTGTACAAGCAGTGAAACCATGGACTCTTAACTGTACCATAATTTATACAATGGATTCATTACTTACGGACAGTTAGACTATGCTTTCTTTACTGTACAAGCAATTAACCTATGGATTCTTTACTGTGCAAGGTTTGAGAATATGGATATTATTGTAGCAGTGACACTGGATTTTTACTGTACAAGCCATGAGACTAGGACATTTTTACTGTACAAGCAGTTAAGCTGCAGGCTCTTTACTGAATGAGCAGTAAGACTATGGATAATTCACTGCATTTAGACTAAGGATTTTTACTTTGCAAGCAATTTACAATGGGGAAAGTAAGTATTTGATACACTGCTGATTTTGCAAGTTTTCCCACCTACAAAGAATGGAGAGGTCTGTAATTTTTATCGTAGGTACACTTCACCTGTGAGACAGAATGTAAAAGAAATCCAGGAAATCACATTGTATGATTTTTACATAATTAATTTGCATTTTAATGCATGAAATAAGTATTTTATACAATAGAAAAACAGAACTTAATATGTGGTACGGAAATCTTTCTTTTGCAATTACAGAGGTCAGATGTTTCCTGTAGTTCTTCACCAGGTTTGCACACACTGCAGCAGGGATTTTGACTCCTCCATACAGATCTTCTCCCGATCTTTCAGGTTTCGGGGCTGTCGCTGGCCATGATTGAGTTTCAGCTCCCTACAAAGATTTTCTATTGGGTTCAGGTGTGGAAACTGGCTAGGCCACTCCAGGACAGTGAAATACTTCTTATGGAGCCACTCCTTAGTTGCCCTGGCTGTGTGTTTCGGGTCATTGTCATGCTGGAAGACCCAGCCACCACCCATGTTCAATGTTCTTACTGACGGAAGAAGGTTGTTGGCCAAAATCTCATGATACATAACCCCTTCCATCCTCACTTCAATACGGTGCAGTCGTCCTGTTCCCTTTGCAGAAAAGCACCCCCAAAGTATTTTCTCCACCATGCTTCACAGCTGGGACGGTGTTCTTGGGGTTGTACTCAAGCTTGTTGAGTTGATACCAAAAAGTTCTATTTTGGTCTCATCTGACCACATGACCTTCTCCCATGCCTCCTCTGGACCATCCAGATGGTTATTGGCGAACTTCAAACGGGCCTGGATATGTGCTGGCGTGAGAAGGGAGACCTTGCATGCCCTGCAAAATTTTAATCCATGACGACGTAGTGTGTTACTAAAGGTAATGTTTGAGACTGTGTCTCAGCTCTCTTCAGGTCATTGACCAGGTTCTCTCGTGTAGTTCTGGGATGATTCCTGACCTTTCTCAGAATCCTCCTTACTTCACGAGGCGAGATCTTGCAAGGAGCCCCAGACAGAGAAAGATTGACAGTCATCTTGTGTTTCTTCCATTTTCTAATAATTGTGCCAACAGTTGTTGCCTTCTCACCAAACTGCTTGCCTATAGTCCTGTTGCCCATCCCAGCCTTGTGCATGTCTACAATTTTGTCCCAGATGTCCTTAGACAGCTTTTTGGTCTTGGCCATGGTGGAGAGGTTGGAGTGTGATTGATTGTGTGTGTGTGTGGACAGGTGTCTTTTATACAGGTAATGGGTTCATACAAGTGCAATTAATACAGGTAATGAGTGGAGAGTAGGAGGGCTTCTTAAAGAAAACCTAACAGGTCTGTAAGAGCCAGAATTCTTGCTGGTTGGTAGGTGATCAAATCCTTATTTCATGCAATAAAATGCAATTTAATTATGTAAAAATCATACAATGTGATTTTCTGGATTTTTTTTTTAGATTCTGTCTCTCACAGGTGAACCTACAGGTACCTACGATAAAAGTTACAGATCTCTCCATTCTTCGTAGGTGGGAAAACTTGCTAAATCTGCAGTTTATCAAATGCTTATTTTCCCCACTGTAACTATAAATTCCTTACTGTACGAGCAGTGAGACTATGGATTCTTTGCTGTATGAGCACTGACAATATTAATTAACTGTAACAGAATTCATACTATGGATTCTTTACTTAAGAACAGTTAGACTTTGGAGCAGTAACACTATGGATTCTGTACTGTACGAGCAGTGAAACTATGGATTCTTTACTGTATGAGCAGTAAGACTATGTGTTATTTACTGTACAAGTGTTTAGACTAAGGAATTTTACTGTGCAAGCAATGAGACTATAGATTCTTTACTGTACAAGTAGTGAGACTATGGATTCTTTGGTGAACGAGCAAAGAAACTTTTTATATTAAATATGAGTAAGGAAACTGTACCAGAAGAGACTATGGACTCTTTTACTATATGAGCAGAGAGACTATGGAACTCTACCATATGATGTTGTGATGGTCGAGTCTGGATGCCTTTCTTGACAAACATAATATTACAGGTTATGGGTACTAGACTCTGCAATGGGAAGATGACCTATGGAACTAGTCTTATTGGGATATTGTGAGTCGGAAAGTAAATTTTCCCCTAATATGGGCTAAGTGGTATCTGCATCTCTGGGTTTTTGCTTCCTCTGGATCGACAAGTTAGATTATAGGCTGAACTCGGGGGACTTGTGTCTTCTTTCAAACCTAAAACTATGAAACTATATAACTTGTAAAGAAGATTTTATCCTTTTGGCTGTTGGATTCACAGAGGGACATTGTGTCGCTTCCCCTTAAAGCGTAATACCCTCACTGTACTAAATATCACACAGCACCCCTCCTGCTTCAAGCTGCCATCCTGCCCCCTCCTCTCAGTGTCTCCATCACTACAAATGGAGGGGTCTGCCCGTAATTGATTAGATAAAATAAAGCCCCTACATACAAAGCCAAGAATAGGAGCCATCAATACCAAGGGATGGCGCTAGAGACGTATTCCATGCAGATACAGAGTTCAGCTCTGCAAGGAAGAGTCTGCAATGCCCTAACGCTCCACCCTCTATAATCAGGGACGTGCCCTCCTGACAGCAGGATGAGGGCAAATAGGAGGAAGGTGATACTTGCCACCAATGATTCTCCGGGCTCCCGTCCATAGCGTTTCTATACCACACATGGAGTGCTGGATTCTTCATTTTGCTATTTGGGAGTGGGATCCTATCTGTGCACCCTCATAGGAGTGCCACGTAACATCTTTGATCACGTATGACGTATAGTCGCGTTACATGGTCATCAACTATCACATCTGGAGCTTGTACAGCAGAGGTGCTCTGGTGTTGTCATGATTATATTATATTTTTCCCCTGCCACAGTTACAGAAGTATTTGCATATTTTTTTGCTTTATATCCACTGTTTGTTTCCTCCTAAATCACCATTTTAGGTCTGTGACTGGTCCAGCGCACTAATCTGAAAATCTGAATTCTGTCATCGGTGACTGGGCTGCAGTTTTGGAGTGGGGCAGCAGGTGGCGCTATGACATCACATTTCTCCTGCTGTCATTTGGCTTCTGCTGTTAATTATCATGGAATATGGAATAAGGAGCGGGGTCCTTCCCTCCAAGGCTCCAGCAGCTGCCGGGCTCCTGCCACAGGGGCTCTACCTGTATAAGCACTGGCACAGGGCACCACTTAAATATATTATGTTAATGGCTTTCATACCTGAGCTTCTGTCAGGATCTGCAGCCTCCTCAGAAATTCCTAATGTATTCCCTGAAGGGACCTGCAGAGTGCACTTCACATCCATCACTGTCACCTGTAACCCCTTCCTAGCCACAGCCAAATCTAATGCTTCTTCAGGAGTTCTAGAAAAAGAGGAAAACAAAGAAGAATTTGCAGAACTGCTTATTACATGCAAACGTTCATATAGAATGATCACATCCGCCTTTACCCCCCCAATATATATTGCACGCAGACCCTCAAATATCAGGATCACCCCCCATATATAATTACACGAAGGCCCTCAAACATCAGGATAACCCCCCATATATAATTACACGAAGGCCCTCAGACATCAGGATAACCCCCCATATATAATTACACGAAGGCCCTCAGACATCAGGATAACCCCCCATATATAATTACACGAAGACCCTCAAACATCAGGATAACCCCCATATATAATTACACGAAGACCCTCAAACATCAGGTTCACCCCCCCATATATAATTATACACAGACCCTCAAACATCAGGATCACCCCCCCATATATAATTATACACAGACCCTCAAACATTAGGATCACACCCCATATATAATTATACACAGACCCTCAAACATCAGGATCACACCCCCATATATAATTATACACAGACCCTCAAACATCAGGATCACCCTCCATATATAATTATACACAGACCCTCAAACATCAGGATCACCCTCCATATATAATTATACACAGACCCTCAAACATCAGGATCACCCTCCATATATAATTATACACAGACCCTCAAACATCAGGATCACCCCCATATATAATTATACACAGACCCTCAAACATCAGGATCACCCCCCATATATAATTATACACAGACCCTCAAACATCAGGATCACCCCCATATATAATTATACACAGACCCTCAAACATCAGGATCACCCCCCATATATAATTATACACAGACCCTCAAACATCAGGATCACACCCCATATAAAATTATACACAGACCCTCAAACATCAGGATCACCCCCATATATAATTATACACAGACCCTCAAACATCATGATCACCCCCCCATATATAATTATACACAGACCCTCAAACATCATGATCACCCCCCCCCCATATATAATTATACACAGACCCTCAAACATCAGGATCACACCCCATATATAATTATACACAGACCCTCAAACATCAGGATCACCCCCATATATAATTATACACAGACCCTCAAACATCAGGATCACCCCCCATATATAATTATACACAGACCCTCAAACATCAGGATCACCCCCATATATAATTATACACAGACCCTCAAACATCAGGATCACCCCCATATATAATTATACACAGACCCTCAAACATCAGGATCACACCCCATATATAATTATACACAGACCCTCAAACATCAGGATCACCCTCCATATATAATTATACACAGACCCTCAAACATCAGGATCACCCCCATATATAATTATACACAGACCCTCAAACATCAGGATCACCCTCCATATATAATTATACACAGACCCTCAAACATCAGGATCACCCCCATATATAATTATACACAGACCCTCAAACATCAGGATCACCCCCCATATATAATTATACACAGACCCTCAAACATCAGGATCACCCCCCCATATATAATTATACACAGACCCTCAAACATCAGGATCACCCCCATATATAATTATACACAGACTCTCAAACATCAGGATCACCCCCCATATATAATTATACACAGACCCTCAAACATCAGGATCACCCCCCCATATATAATTATACACAGACCCTCAAACATCAGGATCACCCCCCATATATAATTATACACAGACCCTCAAACATCAGGATCACCCCCCCATATATAATTATACACAGACCCTCAAACATCAGGATCACCCCCCATATATAATTATACACAGACCCTCAAACATCAGGATCACCCCCATATATAATTATACACAGACCCTCAAACATCAGGATCACCCCCATATATAATTATACACAGACCCTCAAACATCAGGATCACCCTCCATATATAATTATACACAGACCCTCAAACATCAGGATCACCCCCATATATAATTATACACAGACCCTCAAACATCAGGATCACCCTCCATATATAATTATACACAGACCCTCAAACATCAGGATCACCCCCATATATAATTATACACAGACCCTCAAACATCAGGATCACCCCCCATATATAATTATACACAGACCCTCAAACATCAGGATCACCCCCCCATATATAATTATACACAGACCCTCAAACATCAGGATCACCCCCATATATAATTATACACAGACCCTCAAACATCAGGATCACCCCCCATATATAATTATACACAGACCCTCAAACATCAGGATCACCCCCCCATATATAATTATACACAGACCCTCAAACATCATGATCACCCTCCATATATAATTATACACAGACCCTCAAACATCAGGATCACCCCCATATATAATTATACACAGACCCTCAAACATCAGGATCACCCCCCATATATAATTATACACAGACCCTCAAACATCAGGATCACCCCCCCATATATAATTATACACAGACCCTCAAACATCAGGATCACCCTCCATATATAATTATACACAGACCCTCAAACATCAGGATCACCCTCCATATATAATTATACACAGACCCTCAAACATCAGGATCACCCCCATATATAATTATACACAGACCCTCAAACATCAGGATCACCCCCATATATAATTATACACAGACCCTCAAACATCAGGATCACCCTCCATATATAATTATACACAGACCCTCAAACATCAGGATCACCCCCCATATATAATTATACACAGACCCTCAAACATCAGGATCACCCCCATATATAATTATACACAGACCCTCAAACATCAGGATCACCCCCATATATAATTATACACAGACCCTCAAACATCAGGATCACCCCCCCCCCATATATAATTATACACAGACCCTCAAACATCAGGATTACACCGCCCCTCACTCTGTATACATATGTATTACACACAGACCCTTATATATAATGATCACCCCCCCCCCTCTATTTATAATTGCTTGCAGACCCTCATATATATATATATAATTATTAACCCCCCCCCCCAATATTGTAGAATTAACCACTCACACCCCGGCAGGGCTGGGACATGACCCCTGTAGCACAGTGTCAGGATCTCTGCGGTCAGTTTTGGCGTGCCTAATCCAGGCCAGAGCGGGGGATGGGTAGTGCCCCCCACCTCTGATACCCCTGTGGGGGCTGCTCTATGAATATGTCTCCATTAAGTCATGTGATTCCTTCAATTAACACATATTTTTGCACTTGGATCTGCTTTTCCCTAAATGCTCCTGAGCCCAGCAGAGGAGAGGGGCTGCAGGCAGGTACATGCTGTGACATCAGCCTGCGTTCTCCCGCACAGGCTGCAGCCCCTCCTCCAGCAGCCCCTCCTCCAGCAGCCCCTCCTCCAGCAGCCCCTCCTCCAGCAGCCCCTCCTCCAGCAGCCCCTCCTCCAGCAGCCCCTCCTCCAGCACTAATCCTTCCAGCGCTGCTCCGATCAGTAAGCTGCACGTCCGTCGCTCGCTGGGATCTGGAGCCCGGGTCGGAGCAGCAGGCAGGCGCTTCCACTAACCTCCCGGGAAGATTGTGAGGCTGCAGTCCGCTGGTGTGCACTGTGCCCTGCAGCTGCCGGATCCAGGCTTTCCCCGGACTGACGATGTGTAGAAAGCGGCTGTGTGAGGCGGACTCCGGGGAGGCTCCGATGTCCCCCGCCTGCTCCCTGCCCCGTGCCGCGGCCGGCCGGCTCCCCACAGTATGAAGGTCTGCGGCAGGACGGAAGCCTCGCAGAGATGTCGGTGCCTTTACTCAAAATTGGGGTTGTCCTGAGCACCATGGCTATGATCACCAACTGGATGTCACAGACGCTGCCATCACTGGTGGGCTTAAACACCACCAAGCTGACGGCGGCCAACGCGGGCACCCTGGACAGGAGTACGGGGGTAAGGAGCACGGACATAAGGCGCCCGACCAGCCTGCAGCCCCGGGAGCTGGTGGGGGAGACAAGACGTTAGCTATGGGGGTCTTTATGACTGTGCCCCTCTGTGGAGGGTGCCGAGTCCTGGGGGCGCTCTTCTCACCATCAGAAGCCTCATTGAAGGCTGATTGTAGAGCTGTCACCATAGGATCAGCACTGGAGGGGCTAAGGACAAGAGACTGGAGGGGACACATAGGTGGGGCTGGGGGACAAGAGACTGGAGGGGACACATAGGTGAGGCTGGGAGACAAGAGACTGGAGGGGACACATAGGTGGGGTCGGGGGACAAGAGACTGGAGGGGACACATAGGTGGGGTCGGGGGACAAGAGACTGGAGGGGACACATAGGTGAGGCTGGGAGACAAGAGACTGGAGGGGACACATAGGTGGGGTCGGGGGACAAGAGACTGGAGGGGACACATAGGTGAGGCTGGGGGACAAGAGACTGGAGGGGACACATAGGTGAGGCTGGGGGACAAGAGACTGGAGGGGACACATAGGTGAGGCTGGGGGACAAGAGACTGGAGGGGACACATAGGTGGGGCTGGGGGACAAGAGACTGGAGGGGACACATAGGTGGGGCTGGGGGACAAGAGACTGGAGGGGACACATAGGTGAGGCTGGGGGACAAGAGACTGGAGGGGACACATAGGTGAGGCTGGGGGACAAGAGACTGGAGGGGACACATAGGTGAGGCTGGGGGACAAGAGACTGGAGGGGACACATAGGTGAGGCTGGGGGACAAGAGACTGGAGGGGACACATAGGTGGGGCTGGGGGACAAGAGACTGGAGGGGACACATAGGTGGGGCTGGGGGACAAGAGACTGGAGGGGACACATAGGTGGGGCTGGGGGACAAGAGACTGGAGGGGACACATAGGTGGGGCTGGGGGACAAGAGACTGGAGGGGACACATAGGTGGGGCTGGGGGACAAGAGACTGGAGGGGACACATAGGTGGGGTTGGGGGGACAAGAGACTGGAGGGGACCCATAGGTGGGGTTGGGGGGGCAAGAGACTGGAGGGGACCCATAGGTGGGGTTGGGGGGGCAAGAGACTGGAGGGGACCCATAGGTGGGGTTGGGGGGGCAAGAGACTGGAGGGGACCCATAGGTGGGGTTGGGGGGGCAAGAGACTGGAGGGGACCCATAGGTGGGGTTGGGGGGGCAAGAGACTGGAGGGGACCCATAGGTGGGGTTGGGGGGGCAAGAGACTGGAGGGGACCCATAGGTGGGGTTGGGGGGGCAAGAGACTGGAGGGGACCCATAGGTGGGGTCGGGGGGGCAAGAGACTGGAGGGCACCCATAGGTGGGGTCGGGGGGACAAGAGACTGGAGGGGACACCCTGGTGGGGGCGGGGCACACAGGAAGAGCTGGGGAACAAGATATGGGGGGCGGGGGGACAAGAAAAAGGAGACACAGAAGGGCCCGGGGGACAAGGGACAGGGGGAACACAGGAAGAGCCGGGGGCCAAGATATGGGGGGATGACGAGACGCCGGGGGACACAGGAGGGGCCGGGGGACAAGAGACTGCTGGATACAGGAGGGGCCGAGGGACACAGGAGGGGCCGGGGGACAAGAGACTGGGGGATACAGGAGGGGCCGGGGGACAAGAGAATGGGGGACACAGGAGGGGCCGGGGGACACAGGAGGGGCCGGGAGACAAGAGAATGGGGGACACAGGAGGGGCCGGGAGACAAGAGACTGGGGGACACAGGAGGGGCCGGGGGACAAGAGACGGTGGGGAGACTCAGGATGGGCCGGGGTCCCTGCCCTTGCCATAGATAAGGAGAGATACAGGTCATCAGCTGCTACAATGTGGCAGATTCTGCAGGTTCCCGATATAACAATGTCACAGAGCTCTGCTCTCCTGCACATGACATCTTCCAGTGCAGACTGAGCATTCACTGTCAGGATCCTTCCAGGATGGCACAGATGGAGCAGACCCTGTGGCCATCACACAGTTAATGATTAGAGTGCTGCCTGCTGTGCCCACTCTGGGCCTTACATTACTTTATATGCATTCTGGCAGATGGTGTTACATTGTTACAATATTATTATTGTTACGATCTTTATATAACAGGATATTGTCTGTTGTTCTATCTGTTTCCATTATTGGAGGTGCAGGATCTGCTCTCACCATAGTGTATGTACAGAGACAGCTCTAATATTTCTGCCCTAATTTGCACTAGTAAGTGGTCATCTGAGAAATCTAGCCAGTATACAGAATATATGGTGGAACTAGAAACCTGTTCTGGATATTAGGGGACGATTTGGGTTTCCTTCCCGCGAGGTCTCTACACCCTGAGCCCCAGGAGGCTCCTGCGTTTCCGATGCTCTTAACATTTTGTTGGTCGGAGCCTTTTCCTGTTTTCTAAATGGTGATGACAGGAGGAGACTTGTAGCCATATTCCACTGAGCAGAACAATCAAGTCTTCACTTTATCGTTATATTAAAGGTCATCACTGTCCTGACTGCTGGAGCAGAGAGCTGACAATCGGGTGTACCTACTAGTCACAGTATACACTGTACAATGGTATATAGAATATATACTGTAGTCCACTCTTGCAGACTCATTGACCTGAACTGTCCTCACAACTTCTCCTCTTCTAGGAGTGATATTTTTAAAGTTATTTTTTGCGATCTCCTCCATTCCTAGGTGTTGCCAACCAACCCAGAAGAAAGCTGGCAGGTATACAGCTCTGCCCAGGACAGCGAGGGGCGATGTATATGCACAGTGGTGGCTCCACAACAGACCATGTGTTCACGAGATGCCAGGACAAAGCAGCTCAGGCAGCTATTAGAAAAGGTAAGAGGCTGTCCATCGCCCCCCTGGTCCTGAGTGCACCCCCTCCAGGACTCCCAGGCTGATCTTTACCCCTGAGGCAGTAAATGTTCCCATCCTGCGGTATTTCACCAGTTGTATAAGAGCTCAGATTTCTAACGACCCTCTAAGTATTAAACTGTGGGAGACCTGTGTACTACAACTCTCACTGTCCTCTATAAGAGAGACGGACCATGACAAGACAACTCCTGCTAACATGGCGGCCAAGTCATGTGATGTCAGCACTGACCCCGCACGTTTGAGGTGTAATGATGTTGGCAGGCCTGTCCTTGTCTATTATACAGGGATCTGATAGGGATTATTATGGGATGGGGGGTTGGGAGAACTGTTTTCCCTGCATTGCTTTGATGAATGTTGTACAGCGCCACAGCTAGTGATGGCGCTATATACTACTGACATTGTGAACTGATGTGTTTAGGTGCAGAATATGTCGCAGTCCATAGAAGTGCTGGACAGGAGAACTCAGCGCGACCTGCAGTACGTAGAACGGATGGAGAATCAGATGAAAGGTCTGGAGTCCAAATTTAAACAAGTGGAAGAGTCTCACAGACAGCACCAGGCCAGACAGTTCAAGGTGGGTTCTCTCCCGCAGCCGCTGTGCACTACAAGTCCCAGCACAACCATGAGGCTTGTAGTCCTACAGCAGCTACAGCATTACACAAAGCCTATGGAAAGGAGGCTCCTGACAGATATTTTATAGAAACCCTATCCAATAGCCGGACCATTCCTCATTTCCTGCTGTCTTCTAGTCCGAATATAAGTGGATATTTCCATCCATTAGAAGGGAAGCATCTGAGCTCTCACCTTCCCCTGCACCCCTCCTCATCAGACGCTTCCTTTCTCTGGTTATACGGAGGCAGATTAGCTTATAATATGCCGGAAATGTCCGGATGTGCCATTATCATCCGGGGAATGGGTGATCGGGATAAAATACTGGTCAGGGGTCTCCTCTGTTGTAATGATGAATGTTGTGTAGAGCAGGATATTAGACCCCTCTGAGACTTCCCCCTCCTATTGGGGCAGAGATCCCCGATCCTGTGATAGTCACCTGTATAGACTGTCCCGAGCCTGTGGTCCTTTATCTCGAGGCCGGGACGACAGACATTATCTCAGTTATAAGGACAGGTGGCAGTGAGCAGCGGACAGACTGACCTACATCTGCACCACCACTCATATCTCCATCACCCCATCATGAATGAATGGATTTCCAACCAACTGTCCCAAAAAAACAAATGTCTATAGAGGACACATCATAAACGATGGCATCAGCACACGAAATAAGAGCGATCGCAGCCTGAAACATCTAAAGCCAAAATCCTCCTGTAGGAACCCAAACCCCATCCGTGATACTGGGGAGACCGCACAAACATGTAGAGATCAGAGCCCATCTTACAGTATGACGGCCATGGTCACTTAGCCACCAGTTTATAAGAACGGGCCGACACATCTGTAAGCTCCAAGTCCAAGCTGGCAGCAAACACAAGATCCAAACCCATCCATGTCAGAGGCAGCAAACAAAACCAGTGGTGGAAAGTCTATGTTCAGCTGTGAACATGTCTGCAGGGTAGACATGGACTTAAAGTTCAGGCACTTAGTAAATTCTGCAGCTTCAGAGCTGAAATCACTCAGCATTCCTTGCTAGTTCTGTGTCTGCACAGAGGGCGCATTGGTCAAATGCATTCCAGGAAGTGTCATCTTCACAACAGGCTACGTGCAGTCACCTGATGAAGGAACATCCAGCTACCCCCGAATAACAGGAGCCCAACTCCGCTGCTCAGCAGTCTGGCCATAAGCTTGATGACTGTTTCCATATGACAGTAGTTTGCAACTCTGGAGCATAATGCTTATGTTGCACTGATCCTAAGTACATTGCGACCCCACCATTAGAATAGTGAGTGCAGCTCTGCAGTATAATACAGGATCAGTACAGGATAAGTAATATAATGTATGTACAGTGACTACATCAGCAGAACAGTGAGTGCAGCTCTGTGGTATAATACAGGATGTAACTCCAGATCAGAGGATCAGTACAGGATAAGTAATGTAATATATATATATATATATATATATATATATATATATATATATATATATATATATATATATATAGAGAGAGAGTGAATGCAGCTCTGGGGCATAATACAGGATGTAACACAGGATCAGTAATGTATGTACACAGTGACTGCAGCAGCAGAATAGTGAGCGCAGCTCTGGAGTATAATACAGGATGTAACTCAGGATCAGTACAGGATAAGTAATGTAATGTATGTACACAGTGACTGCACCAGCAGAATAGGGAGTGCAGCTCTGGAGTATAATACAGGATGTAACTCAGGATCAGTACAGGATCAGTAATGTAATGTATAGACACAGTGACTGCACCAGCAGAATAGTGAGTGCAGCTCTGGAGTATAATACAGGATGTAACTCAGGATCAGTACAGGATGAGTAATGTAATGTATAGACACAGTGACTGCACCAGCAGAATAGTGAGTGCAGCTCTGGAGTATAATACAGGATGTAACTCAGGATCAGTACAGGATGAGTAATGTAATGTATAGACATAGTGACTGCACCTGCATAATAGTGAGTGCTGGTCACAGGTGGTCCAATTACATTTAGCATAGAAATTGAGGAATACAGAATAACCTTGTAGTATCTTTTGAATGCTTATTTAGTGACCAGGTAAAATTCATGAGGTCAAGTAGTAGCCAGCGTCAGGAGGCTAGATGGACAGCTTCCCCTCCGTTACCAATTAGATAGAGAGAGCAGTACACTATATATTGACCCTTCAGCATTGACTCCATTCACATGATGAATATTTTCGGATAGTGAGGTGCCTCAGCCGCAGATAATGAGATTGGAGAGACCAATTCTTCAGCAGAAATGAGGTGTGACGAGGCGTGACACTTGTTAATTAGCGGGAATTGATGTAACATGGCTGGCGTGACTAAGTAAACCCGCTCTCTTATGGCCATTTCTCTCGCTGGTGGGTGAGATGGGATATAAAGGATTATTAATATGATATCCCTGCAGTCAGTGCCAGCTAGATGGGGCCACCCCTGCTTTATATTGAGGTGTTTTATAACGAGATTCACAATTCTGCTGCAACTTCATTAGACAAGAATAGAATATATGTGTATAATACATTGTATGACGCCGACCTGTCACCTACCAACATGATTGCAGGTTGTGATCGGTCCCAGGTGGCAGCTTATAAGTGGCACAGCACAATGACAATTAAGCCATAAAATAAGGAGCTGTCTGGTTTGGCGGCCCGTGTGCCAGCGGCTGTGGCGCTCGCACAGTAAGCTGCAGGTTATAAACCCATCACAGCTAGTTTTCCTGTTAGTGGTTGGCTCGTGCCCACCTGGCAGCGTTCCTACAATGCATTCTCTATAATGGACTGATCGGGCATTGCCTATTCTATACTTAGTCTCACCACTAGGAAAAGTTGGCAATTTAATAAAGTGCCTTAAACATTAAGGAGGTCTCTACGTAAATATATTTTAAGAACCATAATTGATTTCCATACGTTGTCTCAGATGTTTCTTTGTAGAGTCCCCCTTCCTATAAGTAACGGGCGTCTGGTCTCGGCTGGTGGAACGGCGGGGTTCAATGCCAATTATAAGAGCTGCAGTTGGCAGTGGCAGCTCAGAACAGGCAGGAACGTTTAACCACAAACTAGGGTCAAGTCAGGAGGATTCGGGGACGTCACTGGCTCCGCTGCGCTCACTTCCTGCTCTTTTAATTGCTCCCACTGGGAGAGCAGCGGCGCCTAAAGAACAATTCTGTTATTAGAGGGGCGATGGCAGAACTGCTCGTCATGACCCTGCGCATGGATCGGGAAAGCTCAGACTTCTATCATATCACATATCGTACAAATCCCTTCTACATTCCTGACTAAACATGGGACCCCAATGAAATAAATGCGTGAAGCTTCTCGTAGGCAACTGGGAGAATAACTAAACTTTATTATTTTATATAATTGTCTTCCAGGCATTGCAAAGTTCTGAATCGTATTAATGTAGAACTCACTCCATTACCGTATTTTGCTCCCTCTTCTCCCAAACACCTTGCTGAAAGTGCTGATCTAACTGCTCTGTTCATGCTCCTTTAGAAGCTCCTTTGAACTGCTTCTCTACCAATAATCTGTTGAAACACTTTCTTGTCTGAGCAGAGGGGGGATGGGAGCAGAGAAAGGGTTTGCAATTCATAATTGAGCACATATTCTTGCTGGAGCAGCAGATCTAAACAGCCTCTAAAGGAGCATGAACTGGGCAGGTAAAACAGCACTTTCAGCATGTTATTTGGAAGAGAAGGAAGTAAATTAAGATAGGAGTGTGTGATAAGAATTAATAACTTGGCAAAGACCAATCAATAAATTAATAATTCAGTTACTCTTTGGCACATTCAGGACAGTACATCTTATCACATATGGCATCCTAATGATAGTCCTAGACCTCAATAGGCATTGTCCTCTTAATATGTAACTCCACCCCATCCAACGTGACCAAAGGTTAACAACCTGGTCCCCAAATATGGAAATCCCCTATATTTATTATACTGTAGTGCCATTAATTCCACAGACGACCTCTCATCTGGGAGTGTGGGTAAAAAACTGAGAACCCAGAGGAAACCCACACAAACACGTGGGGAACATATAAACCCGTTTGCTGGTGTTGTCCTTGGTGGATACTGAACCCAGGACCCAAGCAACAGCGCTAACCACTGAACCACCTCGCTGCCCTATATATAGTACACTAACCACTGAGCCACCGTGCTGCTCTACATATAGTACAATGCTAACAACTGAGCCACCGTACTGCCTCTATATATAGTATAGTGCTAACCTCTGAGCTACCGCGCTGCCTTGCCTCTAGATGTAATAGAGTACAGTGCTAACCACTTAGCAACCGTGCTGCCTCTGTAGTACAGTGCTAACCACTGAGCCACTGTGCTGCCGCTATATATAGTACATTGCTAACCACTGAGCCACCGTGCTGCCTCTATAGTACAGTACTAACCACTGAGCCACCATGCTGCCTCTATAGTACAGTGCTTACAACTGAGCCACCGTGCTTCCTTTATATGTATAGTACAGTGCTAACCACTGATCCACCGTGCTGCCTCTATAGTACAGTACTAACCACTGAGCCACCATGCTGCCTCTATAGTACAGTGCTTACAACTGAGCCACCGTGCTTCCTTTATATGTATAGTACAGTGCTAACCACTGACCACCGTGCTGCCACTACATGGCATATTCTATGACGATGAGGTAGTTTTACCTTCAGCATTCTGTGCTGGTAAGTAATTAGTGAGGTTGATGGAATTAAATGGGTTTCTACCACTTAATGCTCAGCTTCATTATTTATGATCAGGACAGATGTATAATCTGTGTCCCAGAGTCCTGCACCCTTCATGTATAGTCTCACCTGTATCATGCCATGTTCATACTCCATTCACATCCAGAGCTGCATTCACAGTTCTGCTATATATTTATTGTGTGTGTATAGGGCGTATTGTGTACTGTTCCTCTTTTGTGCAGTGGAAAGCAGAACAGCACACACACAAATTGCGAATACAGTTTTGGATGAAAATAAAGTGAGGGGATCCTAAATAATCTCCAGTGCAAAGCAAGGGGATGGGGCTGTTCTACATGTACAGACCATTTCATGGCCATCCTGCCCCGTGTAATGTGAGCTAGAGCAGGACAGATCCCAGCAGAGGGAAGACTTAATTTTTATTAATTTTTTTAAATTGCAAACCACAATAAAGCCCCGAGAAAAAGCTACAAAGTAACTATCATAGCGCCCCCTAACTGCATGATGTGCAAAAGCCTCAGGTCGAGTTCAGCTCTGGAGGAACGTGTTGATGAATGGAGATTAGTGCTCAGACTCCTCACCAGTATTTCATTTTCTTGATTGCAGGGCTAACTTAACTTGCAGTGACTGAAGAGGCAGTTAACTCCTATGTTACCATGAAAGACACACAGCAGTTTGGGCACCAATCAGATTTCTCTTTTTACCCTTTTAATTTCCTTTTCTGTTATTTTTGTAATCTCTATTCTCCTAATTAGAGCTTTTCACTAAGGAACGTTGAACACGTTGAATTCCAATCTTCCTTTGCATGCGAATGTAGCTGCATTTCATGAAGAATTTTTAACCCTTGTCGATGCTTTTTTTTTTTTAATTTTTTTTTTTTTTTTTAAGAAAATCTTTTGTGTATGTGTTTAAAAAAAAAAAAAAAAAAAAAAAAAAGAGAAAAAAACCGCATGTAACCATAAGATGTTGCATTTGAAACAAAAAAATGACTAATAAAGGCCTTTCCCAAATAAGTTGTACTGAAGATTTTTTAACATGGTATCTGCCAGCACTCTCATGGCCTCTGTGAGGGGTTTATGCACCACTGCACCCATGTAAGGGTTGGGTAGGCAAGTCGAGGGCAGGCACAGGGGCAGGACAGGCACAAGGGCAGTACAGGGTGTTGCCAAGTTTTGCATGCAGAGCACTGAACCAGCTTATTTTAACCTTGCAGGCAATAAAAGCGAAAATGGAGGAACTTAGGCCTCTGATACCAGTGTTGGAAGAGTACAAAGCCGATGCCAAATTGGTATTGCAGTTTAAGGAGGAGGTCCAGAATCTGACGTCAGTTCTTAACGAGCTTCAGGAGGAGATTGGCGCCTATGACTACGAGGAACTTCAGAGCAGAGTGTCAAATCTTGAAGAAAGGCTCCGTGCATGCATGCAAAAATTAGGTAGGCTCAGACCTGTCATGGTGGCAACAGCCTGCTACCTTCATCTCCAAACACCCATATCCGTAGCTAGCGGTGCTGAACGGACAGCTCCCGAGGCTCGGTCACAGAACAGCATTGCCGCATTGCTTTCTGATGACCTGCACAATGTATGGGAGGGTTAGTTAGCAAAACACAAAGGTTTATGGTTACACACTTGTAGCGGGATGCTGATTTTCATTCTGAGTCTATGTGCAGATGTAGCAGAGCTGAGCATGTCATTGGATAAGTTTATGTGACCTGCTCGGCTCTGCTATATCCAGATGTTTTTAACTGAATGCGACACATCTAGATTTAGTGCAGAAAATGTGTTTGCTCCATTGTTGCCCATCATCTGACTCGCTGTGAATGCAGCAGTTTGCGTGGACGGACACATGGCATGAGGCCTCGTAGGCTTGATTCCGGTCCCGCAGACTGGCTGCTTTCCCCAGGGGTAGGCGATGGGCCATCGCTCCGGCTGACACAGGCTGCAGTATAGCGTTTTATGTGTCGCCCTTTCTTCGGGGCCTTGGACAATGTTTTCCAGTGCAGTTCCTTTTTAATAATGATGTGGCAGCCCTCGCTGACACAGCCGGGACCACTCTAGAGGGTCACCTTTATGAAAAAGCAGAGACAAACGCCGGGTCAGCGGATGAAATCCCAAACACTTCGCAGAGCCTTGCTCCGGTTTTTGGGTTTTCTTTCTGGGGACGTAGGCTAATGCGATGATGTAATGTTCTGTTGTGAAATCCATGCATAATACATATAGTAATAAATGTCAGAACCCAAGTTATGGCTCAGACGCTCCGCGGAGGTGACGCCGCTTACTAGAGGCCTCATTTACAGAGATGGGACGGCAGGCAAGGACGATGACACTGGCATACATGTACTAATGATGCACACGTTCACTTGTTTATGGTTTTTGCAAAGTAACTGCCACTTGCAGCATCTCCAGCTATGTCTAGTGATGAGCGAGGGTGCTCGGGGGTTTTCTGAGTATCTTCAGCGTGCTCGGGGGTTTTTTGAGTAGCTTCAGCGTGCTCGGGGGTTTTTTGAGTAGCTTCAGCGTGCTCGGGGGTTTTTTGAGTAGCTTCAGCGTGCTCGGGGGTTTTTTGAGTAGCTTCAGCGTGCTCGGGGGTTTTTTGAGTAGCTTCAGCGTGCTCGGGGGTTTTTTGAGTAGCTTCAGCGTGCTCGGGGGTTTTTTGAGTAGCTTCAGCGTGCTCGGGGGTTTTTTGAGTAGCTTCAGCGTGCTCGGGGGTTTTTTGAGTAGCTTCAGCGTGCTCGGGGGTTTTTTGAGTAGCTTCAGCGTGCTCGGGGGTTTTTTGAGTAGCTTCAGCGTGCTCGGGGGTTTTCTGAGTAGCTTCAGCGTGCTCGGGTGTTATGTTTGAATCACTCAGTGCACATGATTTGCGACTGTTTGACAGCTTAAATACATGTGAGGCATGCCTGTTTCTTAGCCATTCCTCACATGTATTAAAGCTGTCAGTCGCAAATCATAACAGCCGAGCACGCTGAAGATACTCGGCGAGCGCCCGAACGTGCTCGCTCATCACTAATAATGTCGGTCTGACCATGGTGCCGCTCCTGGGCCCCAGTGCAAACTTTACAAATCTTTCACTGTAATAGACTGCCAACATGTTTGTGGGTCACACGTGTGCATTGTATGGAAGCTCTGCCTTCATGACTATAAGGAGGGGTCCACGGTACGGCCAAAGACTGTACCCCCGAGCATGGGACAAAATGGTGTAGGAGGCTGTAGGCAAGACATCCGTTGGTTCCACTATAAAGAGAAATTGTATTATCAGCGCTTTACCAGTAAATATCTGCAGAAAGTGCTAGTGCCATGAAGTCGTAGGGAACTCTGATTAACACAACTCTCCACCCTGCGACTGAAAAGTGACACTTTCTCCTGTATCGTCGCTCTACCAGGAGCCTCTGCTGAGACCGGCGTTCAGGTCCTCCTTATTCCAAGATGGCCACTTGCATAGGGGGCAGGGAAAAGTCTAAGCCGAGCATCACCCCACTTCTCTATCCCACAGCACAGGGAGAGCAGTTTAGAACATTGCTTGTACCACAATGGTGGCCATCTTGGAAGAAGGAAGAAATGAACATTGACCTGATCGGAGGTGGCAGCCGGTAGGCCAACTATACACGAGACATAATCTCTTTTCACCTCACTTTCCTGTATGCAAAATGTAGCTGCCAATTATTGATGGCGGGGGACGGGTGGGATAGTTAGAACATGGGCATGGTTTGCTTCCCCTTAAGGGTATGTCCACACTGATTTTTTTTTTTTTTTTTTGTGCGTATTAAATCTGTCCTGCTTGAACCTCCACTTCATATATTCTGTGATGCAAGATATGCTGCAAAATCAACTTAAAAAAACCCTGTGAACCTCTTCTTCTGGCTCAAGGGTTAATCTTCTTTCATGTGCAGCTTGTCTAATGGATGATGGCTTGGCCATGGGATCTATATGTGAGTGCAGTGCATACATAGCAGTGCTCGTCACCACTGTACACAGACGCAGATCCATGCCGCAGCTTCTATTGTGTGAGCTGATCCGCACGCACAATCTGTCGTGTGCAGCAACATTCCCAGCAGAGATCCCATATGGTATACAGATCAGGAGAGGAGGAAACCGCCGCCGCAGATATCTCATGAGCTGTTATAACAAGACGTTGTGTAATCCCGGGCACCCGCAACTGGCTGTTACCAGCACATTACACTGGTTCTAACTGGGCAGAGGGGGCGATGTCTAGGTATAATCTCTGATGTTTGTGATTAGGACCTTTCACCTCTGTTGTATTGTTCATTACTAAGCCCCAGTCACATTCAGAGCTGCATTCACAGTGCACATTCTTCCACATGGCATTGTTTCCATGCTGAAGGAGGAAAAAGAAAAAATATTGAAAACATCATGTTTATTTTAGATATAAAAGAAAAAATACATAAGTTCTAACGTCTACGCGTTTCGAGCTGTATAAGATCTTAATAATGGCTTGTACAGCTTGAAATTAGTCGACGTTAGCACTTATTAAAAAAAAAAAAAAAAAATACTGTGAAAGAAGAATTAAAAATACATAGTAAGTGATAACGTCGATGCGTTTCGAACTGTACAAGCCAATATTAAGAGCTCGTACAGCTCGAAACGCGTCGACGTTAGCACTTATGTCTTTTTAATTTTACATTTTTTTTTTTTTATATCTAAAATAAATGATGATTTAAATATATATTTTTTTCTTGTGGTTGCTTGATTTTTCTTTCCTCCTTCATGGGTTTCATTGCTCAGGAAACCAGCCTGAGTTCGCCATGCACCGTGCCCTCATTCCAGAAATTTCTCAAGCCGGTGAGCTGATGGTATTTTCATCTTTCTCAATTGTGTCCATACTGTCAGTGAATGTCGCCTCACAACAGGCACTGAACAACCACAATGCAATCACTGTGAGGGTCCAGCTAAGCCTATGAGGGTCTGCTTTCTTGTTTCTGGGAGTCCTTCATTTGGATTCCTTTCAGCATGGATAATTTACCTTCCGCGCTGAAGGCTTCAATCAATTTCTGTGCACATTATCAGATTTGTATTACGGTGTATGAGCAAATGAGCAGGTTCTCGCCATCCCTATGCAGCGCTCTCAGAGAGAAAGATAAATGAGCGTGCCGTCCTCAATCCCAACTACATAAAACCTCTTGTTCTGGGATGATGAATTAATGCCGGTAAGGCCGTCCAGCCTCAGAAAGCAAATGAGCAACCTCAGCGAAGCAGAGGAAAGTAAAACTAATGGCAAGAAGGGTGTTAATGGGACACCTGGACGGCCTGCACAGTGTACAGGGGCACAGTGTCACCCCTTCATGTTGGAAACGCAGCGTAATCAGCCAGCATCTACTTATATGGATTTTTTGGGGAAATAATCTTTAACTTGCTTCAAATTTGTTCACCTTGAATCATTCTGGGCTTAGTTCAGTGGAAAAAACCTGAGATAGAAACAAAAATGAACAAATACTCTGCTATAAGTAAAAAGCAATAGTGCATGTATATATAACATAGGGTACTTAGTAAACACTTTTTGTTCACAAAAAGCGTAAAAGCCATCCCACCAGTGCTAAAGTGTACCCAGTCGGGATGGTCCTTATCTCTAGTATTAAAACCTTACCGTGTGTCAAAAATGACCTCACCCTTGGCCTACTTTTCTTTGAGCTGGGCATCCAGTTGGGTCCTGGTCCTTCTCGTTCTCGACCTTTATTCATATTGAAGCCATTTTTGATACATGGTAAGGTTTTAATACTAGAGGTTAGGACTGTCCCGACTGGGCACACCTTGGCGCAGGTGGGATGGCTTTTACTTTTTTTTTTTTTTGGGCCAGTGTGAACATGCTCCTATTTTTCATGCATACCAACTTATACTCTAGTTCATTTTTTTCAGTTGCGTTTCAGGTTTCTGCACTCAGTGCAGGTAAGGGTTTGGCCTCACTTACTTTAAGCTTGGCATTACGTTTATATAGCTTCCCATTTGCTGGGTATCCATATTCGGCACCCGGTTCCTGTTCGGCCCTTAGTCACATTAACATCACTTTGACACATGGTGAGGTTTTAATACTAGAGGTTAGGACCATCACGATTTGGGTACACCTTGGCACTGGTAGGATGGCTTTTACACTTTTTTTGATTAGAAACAGTGTTTACGAAGTATCCAATGTTATCTATAATATACTTGCCTTGTAATGTCTTCACATCCTGTTCCGTCCGGATCCCAGATTCCAAGCGGCGGAAGTTCGTCGACCGCCATATTGGGACACCCAAGTGATGGGTGTCTCAATATGGAAATCGCTGGTGATACCAGCCTCTTGCGCGGTACCACCAGCGGAACACTGTCACGAACACGCCGCACACGCCGCCGCCGGGATCAACCGAATGATTCACTGACCGCCGCCATCCTTGTAATGGAGGAGCGCATGCGCAGTTTTAATGTCGCTGATATCTGTCTGCACAAAGATGGCGGCGGACTGATTTACTGCGCGGGGAGACAGCTCAAGAGAACACATAAGGGAATTAGACAGCAGGGGTGGAAAGAGAGAGCAGACAAGGGGGAGAGCACATGGGGTACACAAGTCAAAGAAGAGATCACATGAGAGGAGATAGACCGCACAGGGGGGAGAGAGACAGAGAACAGGGGGGGGACAGCACAGGAAGGAGAGAGAGACAGCAGACAAGGGGGATAGGGCATGGGGTAGACAGGTCAAAGAAGAGAGCACATGAGAGGAGAAGACCGCGGATGGGGGAGAGAGAGAGCGCACAGGGGGGAGACAGCTCAAATGGAACAGCACAGGAAGGAGAGAGACAGCAGACAAGGGGGGGAGACAGGTCAAAGAAGAGAGCACAGATGGGAGAAGTCACCACATGGAGAAAAGAGAGAGTGGATAGGTGGGTGAGCACATGGGGGGGGGGGGGGGATTCTCAACGCTGCAAAGCCTGCCCCCATCGTGACATTACTGCCCTCCCGATGCGAGAGCATCGGGCCTCCATCTAGTGTATGTGTATGTGTATGTGTGTGTGTGTGTATATATATATATATATATATATATATATATATATATATATATATATATATATATATATAATAATATTACAGTACAGACCAAAAGTTTGGACACACCTCATTTAAAGATTTTTCTGTATTTTCATGACTATGAAAATTGTACATTCACACTGAAGGCATCAAAACTATGAATTAACACATGTGGAATTATATACTTAACAAACAAGTGTGAAACAACTGAAAATATGTCTTATATTCTAGGTTCTTCAAAGTAGCCACCTTTTTGCTTTGATGACTGCTTTGCACACTCTTGGCATTCTCTTGATGAGCTTCAAGAGGTAGTCACCGGAAATGGTTTTCACTTCACAGGTGTGCCCTGTCAGGTTTAATAAGTGGGATTTCTTGCCTTATAAATGGGGTTGGGACCATCAGTTGTGTTGTGCAGAAGTCTGGTGGATACACAGCTGATAGTCCTACTGAATAGACTGTTAGCTGCTTTTTTTCTTTCCATAATACAAATTCTAAGTAAAGAAAAACGAGTGGCCATCATTACTTTAAGAAATGAAGGTCAGTCAGTCTGAAAAATTGGGAAAACTTTGAAAGTGTCCCCAAGAGCAGTTGCAAAAAACCATCAAGCACTGCAAAGAAACTGGCTCACATGAGGACCACCCCAGGAAAGGAAGACCAAGAGTCACCTCTGCTTCTGAGGATAAGTTTATCCGAGTCACCAGCCTCAGAAATCGCAGGTTAACAGCAGCTCAGATTAGAGACCGGGTCAATGCCACACAGAGTTCTAGCAGCAGACACATCTCTACAACAACTGTTAAGAGGAGACTTTGTGCAGCAGGCCTTCATGGTAAAATAGCTGCTAGGTAACCACTGTTAAGGACAGGCAACAAGCAGAAGAGACTTGTGTGGGCTAAAGAACACAAGGAATGGACATTAGACCAGTGGAAATCTGTGCTTTGGTCTGATGAGTCCAAATTTGAGATCTTTGGTTCCAACCACCGTGTCTTTGTGCGACGCAGAAAAGGTGAACGGATGGACTTTACATGCCTGGTTCCCACCGTGAAGCATGGGGGAGGAGGTGTGATGGTGTGGGGGTGCTTTGATGGTGACACTGTTGGGGATTTATTCAAAATTGAAGGCATACTGAACCAGCATGGCTACCACAGCATCTTGCAGCGGCATGCTATCCCATCCGGTTTGCGTTTAGTTGGACCATCATTTATTTTTCAACAGGACAATGACCCCAAACACACCTCCAGGCTGTGTAAGAGCTATTTGACCAAGAAGGAGAGTGATGGGGTGCTACGCTAGATGACCTGGCCTCCACAGTCACCAGACCTGAACCCAATCGAGATGGTTTGGGGTGAGCTGGACCGCAGAGTGAAGGCAAAAGGGCCAACAAGTGCTAAGCATCTCTGGGAACTCCTTCAAGATTGTTGGAAGACCATTTCCGGTGACTACCTCTTGAAGCTCATCAAGAGAATGGCAAGAGTGTGCAAAGCAGCCAGCAAAGCAAAAGATGGCTACTTTGAAGAACCTAGAATATGACATATTTTCAGTTGTTTCACACTTTTTTGATGCCTTCAGTGTGAATGTACAATTTTCATAGTCATGAAAATACAGAAAAAAAATCTTTAAATGAGAAGGTGTGTCCAAACTTTTGGTCTGTACTGTGTATATATGTGTATATATATATATATATATATATATATATATATATATATATATATATATATATATATATGCACTATTGCTTTCTACTTACAGCAAGGAAATTGTTCATTTTTGTTTCTGTCTTTAGGTTTTGTCTGTTCAATGGCCAGTGTGAACATGCTCCTACACATTGCATGTATACCAACTTATACTCCAGTTCATTTCTTTTTGTTTTAGGAGTCCAGTGGGTGGTCTCTTCAGTGATTGACAGCCTTCCTGTTGCAGTCTTTTCATTCACCTCTAATCAGGTGGGGCTTAGGAGTCCAGTGGGCGGTCTCTTGAGTGACTTATAGCCTCCAACATTTGTGTGTATGCAGCTATAGCGGTCAATCACCAGTTAAGACCACCCACTGGACTTCTAAGCCCATAAATTATTAAAGGTTTTAATGAATAAATGACTGTGCTGCATGCAAATAACCACTTCAGAGAGGACGAGGACAGGAACTCTAGCGCCACCTATTGGATGCAGCAATTCTAAAAGTCAATACTTACCCCTTAATGAGCCTTGCCTCATGACATTGGATAAGAAGCCAAACCAGATCCTCCATATGCAGACGAGTTTTGGGGTCTTTGCTCCTCATCAGTTTAAAGCTGGAGGTCTGATTGAACTTGGTGAGGGGCCACAAAGTGTTCTAAAGGGTAAATGTTTCTCCTTGTGGAGAATAGATATACTGAGGCTTTTACTACAAAGTAGGTTTTAATCTGCTCTGCTCACTTTGCTTGTGTGGTGGTCCAATATTAATAAATGTCTCCTCAATGTGTGCACCCAAACAACTCTTCATTGGATCGCCACTGACATTGAACTGTTCGGCCCTTGCGTCTGCTCATCAGCCAAGGATAATCCTTCTGCTCAGCATGTGATGTGCAGGGAATACAGAATAGGGAGAAAGGTTAGGGGAAGAGTTTTAAGCTGCTACCTGGGGACTGTATGCAAATAACACCCTTCTACTCAAGGCAGAGTTAATTCTCCTGGATATATCCCCGATTAATTAAAAACATTTGGTTGGCAACCATCCCTCACCGCTTAAATGTCAATCTAGAAAGACAGAGTTTCTTAAAGCGCCAGGACTGAGCTGTGATGGATACCGTCCCCAGGTTTGCAGGTCCCTGCTCCAGCTGGGAATGTCCCATAATTAACCTCTGTGCTGAGGGCAGTGTCCTGGCCACAAGTGATATTAATCTCAGGAACCCTCAGAGTCAAATAGATTGTGAGACGGCTTTAAATGGATCATGAAGTATAGTCAGAATTGTGAATCCTTCCCGCGCCTGTTTACGGCAGGTCACAAATAAGGAAGGGGGTCAGTAATGGGCACCGGAGTGGCGGCCTGACTGCGGAGGATTAAAGGCCCCCAGACTTCAGGAAGCTCCGCAAGCAATTACACATCCGGTGACATTTCAGTGACAGGTGAGGAAAAGGGTGTCTTGAGAATAATTAGCCGCAGAACAATCCAGCTGCACGGGGGCTACAATACTGCGCCCCCAAGAGTCCATGTCTTGTCTCAGATGTGACACTTCCCACTTGGGGTCACAGCGACTTCAAAGATGCAAGAATCTTAATAAGAAATGAGCGGCTACCGGACAGGGAGATGCGCCACAGATTCACATTTTGTGACCCACTAACACAGTATTTGCTAATTATGGAAAATGTGATTGCTCAGACTGTTATCAGAGGGAATGGCCTCCATGGTCGTCCATCTGATACTATGTATCCACCTAGCTGAGGTCCAGATGCCACTGGAGGTGGATGTCGGACTACCACGGGCTCCACTAGATATTGTAGATGACCTCTAGACCTAGAGCTGGGACAAATGAAGTAATGTTAAAGATAACGGCTCAATGTTTGCAGTTATTTAGCCACTATCCATATTACTGGATTGTTTGATAAGCGTTAATTATAATTATATCTTTAGGAAAGAAGCTTCAGAGCAAAAATCATAATACAGTTTTCTCCTACCTCTTCATATGTAGTCAGAAAGAATAGTCCACAGCGAATATCACTGTATAGGCCTCAGTCTGACCTTATGGGGACTCGGAGGTTAATAAGCGAAGGCGTCTTGCACTCACTGAATAATGCTGATCTCTACAGCTGCTTTAAATTCACTGACCGGTATGACAGTGACAGGAGCGAACGCCTGATGGATATTTCACCTTAAGAATGTGATGTGACACTTGTGTTTTAGATTTACACATGGTAGTAAAATTTTCATGTACAGACCTGCACAGTTTTACTCCCACTATTTCATCCATATTTTACTCATCTGTGATGCACTGTCTTGAGTCTGCGGCATAAATCCACAGAGCAGATATAAATTGTGGTTTTTCACAATGATTGGGAAGTGAAAATGCGTGAGATTGTAATTCATTGGTGTTTTGCAGCCTGTGGAAAGTTGACGGGCATCAGCGAGCCGGTCACAGTCAAGGCATCTGGATCCAGGTTTGGCTCATGGATGACGGATCCTTTGGCTTCAGAAGGAGATAACAGGGTAAGTGGCATTTATTTTCTATATCATCTCCAACTATGGCCACAAATAGGGAGATCCCTCAGCTGCACAGGCAGAGGAGGAAGTGACAATCATCAAACAGCTAGAGGAGGAAGCAACGAGTACGACACAAATAGAGCAGGAAGTGAAGACTACGAAACAGGAATAGGAGGAAGCGGCCATCACCAAACAGCTAAAGGAGGAACCTGCCATCGCCCAACAGCTAGAGGAGGAAGCAGCCATCACTCAACAGGAAGCGGAGGAAGCTGGGATCACCCAACAGGAGCGGAGGAAGCTGGGGTCACCCAACAGCTAGAGAAGGAAGCTGGGATCGCCCAACAGCTAGAGAAGGAAGCTGGGATCGCCCAACAGCTAGAGAAGGAAGCTGGGATCGCCCAACAGCTAGAGAAGGAAGCTGGGATCGCCCAACAGCTAGAGAAGGAAGCTGGGATCGCCCAACAGCTAGAGAAGGAAGCTGGGATCGCCCAACAGCTAGAGAAGGAAGCTGGGATCGCCCAACAGCTAGAGAAGGAAGCTGGGATCGCCCAACAGCTAGAGAAGGAAGCTGGGATCGCCCAACAGCTAGAGAAGGAAGCTGGGATCGGCCAACAGCTAGAGAAGGAAACGGCCATCAACCAACAGGGAGAGGCGGAAGCGGAGATCACCCAACATTGCAAGGAGGAGGCTGTGATCACCCAACAGGGAGAGGAGGAAGCACCTATCACCAAACATTCTAGAATCTAATACTGCTCACAGGCATTATTTATTTATTGTATATACAGTGGCACGTAAATATTTGGGCAATCCTGGTTAATATTGTTATTGTGAACAGTTAAGCAAGTTGAAAATGAAATGATCTCTAAAAGGGCTAAGCTTGTATTTTTGGGGAAAAAAAATATATTGTCAATTTTAAAAATTACAAAAATGAAAATGGGCCAATGCAAATGTTCTGATAACTATGGTTAGTACCTAGTAGAACCCTCTTTTGCAAGTATCACAGCTTGTATATGCTCTTTGTAGGCAGCCAAAAGTCTTTCAATTCGTGTTTGAGGGATTTTCATCCATTCTTCTTTTGGAAAACTCTTCCAGTTCTGTGAGATTTCTGGGTCGTCTTGCATGCACTGCTATTTTGAAGTCTAGCCACAGATTTTCAATGATGTTCAGATCAGGGGACTGTGATGGCCATTAAAACTTTCAACTTGCGCTTTTTGAAGTAGTCTGTTGTAGATTTTGACATGTGTTTAGGTTCATTATCCATTTGTAGAAGCCATCCTCCTTTCCACTTAAGCTTCTTTACAGATGGTGTTATATATGCATCAAGAATTTGTTGAAATTTCATTGAATTCATTCTTCCCTCTGCTCGTCAAATGTTCCCCGTGCCATTGGCTGCAACACAACCCCAAATCATGATTGATCCACCCCCATGCTTAATAGTTGGCGAGATGCTCTTTTCCTGAAATTCTGTGCCCTTTTTTCTCCACACATACCTTTGATCATTGTGGCCAAAGAGTTCTATTTTAAACTCAACGGTCCACAGAATTTATTTCCAAAATGCATCAGGCTTGTTTAGATGTTCTTTTCCATACTTCTGACTCTGCATTTTATGGTGAGGACGCAGGAGAGGTTTTCTTCTTAAGACTCTTCCATGAAGCCCATATTTGTGCAGATGTCTCTGAACAGTAGAACAATGTACCACAACTCCAGAGTCTGCTAAATCTTTCTGAAGGTCTTTTGCAGTCAAAGATTCTGATTTCACTCTCTAACAATCCTACAAGCAGCTCCCGCTGAAATTTTGCTTGGTCTTCCAGACCTTATCTTGACTTCCACTGTTCCTGGTAACTGCCATTTCTTAATTACATTTTGAACTAAGGAAAGGGCAACTTGAAAATGCTTTGCTATCTTCTTATAGCCTTTTCCTGCTTTATGGGCCTCCACAGTTTTCATTTTCAGAGTACTAGGCAGCTGCTTAGAAGAACCCATGGCTGCAGTTTTTTGGCATAAGGTTAGAGGAGGCTGGGATTTTATGAAGCTGGGATATTTGCATATATATATATATATATATATATATATATATATTTATTTCTTAAAATACAAAGGAAATGTGTCATCTTTAACTTTAGGCCTTTTAGAGATCATTTCATCTTCAACTTGCTTAACTATTCACAATAACAGTAATTTTGACCAGGGGTGCCCAAACTTTTACATGCCACTGTAACTAGTCCTACTAGTGCCTCTCATACTAGATGTTACTATTACAAGTTGGAAATTGGTGCCAATGTCGTGTTCATTGGACTTAAATAACTAGAAGCAGCTCCCTCCTCTAAATGCATGGTGATTGCTGCTGTATGTTAATCTCCTGGTGTAGTGGGCACTATTCCCCTGGGCATCTGGACACTAGTTGCATCTTTTCCCCCAGTGTGAGATACCACCTCAGTTACTGGTATCTGGGGGTTATGCATGAGGCAAATGCAATGTGGTGAGTTCGGCAATGCCGGTCTTGTGCACAAAGAGGAGGATGAGGTGGAAATAGGCATGGGGCATCTAGAGGTAAGTGGGCACCCTCTGCTCTGAAGTCTCATCGGCTTGTAGATAAAGGTGCTGAGGGGAAATCCTTTTATGAGGTTTTCGTTGGAAATGTCACATGTAAATGCTGTAGCCGGTGGGTGCATGATCATCACCGGCTGTTGCTGCAGGGGTGGATTCATGCAGGCACCGAACGGAAAAATTTGGAGAGACCATGGGGGGCGTTTGAAGATTTCTCAGTCATCAGTGATTATGAAGATGGATCTAAGATTATTTATCGGATGTTACTCCTTAGCCTTATAATGAGATCTGGGATCCCTTTTGCTGTCAGGGACCTGCTGAAGCATCAATGCAGCAATGAATACACACCTGCCTGAAATAATCTGTACTGCTGTAGAGCTTACTCCTTCATTCCCAGTCTGTGGCCTACTACACTAGTACACATCTTCTGAAATACCTTGTGCTTCTGTGGACCCTGAATATTCTACTATTTAATGCAGTCCGTGCCCCCAGAACGTGATACTCTGTGCTGCTGTAAACATTTATTACTTTAACGTGTTTGTTCTTTTGGCCCAACAGGTCTGGTATATGGATGGATATCACAATAACCGTTTTGTAAGGGAGTACAAGTCTATGGAGGACTTTATGAATAGCGACAACTTTACCTCTCACCGCCTCCCCCACCCTTGGTCTGGGACTGGTCAGGTTGTATATAATGGATCCATATATTTCAATAAATTCCAAAGTCACATCATCATCAGATTTGACTTGAAGTCAGAGACCATCCTGAAGACTCGTAGCTTGGACTCGGCTGGTTACACCAATGTCTACCACTATGCATGGGGGGGCCAGTCGGACATAGACATTATGGTGGATGAAAATGGGTTATGGGTGGTTTATGCCACCAATCAAAATGCTGGGAACATTGTGATCAGCAAACTGGACCCCAATACTTTGCAGATACTGAAGACTTGGAATACAGGTTACCCGAAGAGAAGCGCCGGCGAGGCCTTCATGATCTGCGGGACTCTCTATGTCACCAATGGATATTCTGGAGGAACCAAAGTGCACTACGCTTACCAGACCAACACATCCAACTACGAATACATTGATATCCCCTTCCAAAACAGGTATTCCCATATTTCCATGTTGGACTACAATCCCAAGGATCGCGCTCTGTATGCCTGGAATAACGGACACCAGGTCCTCTACAACGTCACCCTGTTCCATGTTATCAGGTCTGATGAGTTGTAGCCAAATCTGCCCTTGAATGAACTGACCAAAAAAATTAAAAAAATAAAAACCAAGAAAAAAAAAATCAAAAACATAAAAAGAAAACCACTAGGGTGAAAAGAACTCAAGATATAGAAAAAAAATGGCTGCCAAAATTGAACCGTCCTTCTATACGTTCCGACCAGATCGAATGATTCCCCTGAAACATAAACAGAATCCTCGGAAATGTTACATTTTAATACCACAAAGATAACGGAGATCACGAATAATCTGCTGCACTCGATCCAAGACAAAACCTTCTATACAAGGCAGTGACTGTTTGCTACAATGGACAATGCCCAACAGAGGCGCTGTCGGGTTCAAGTCGTTACTATTAGGAGAGCAGAGACTTTGTATCATTCCAGAGACTGAACTAACGGCGGCTTCAATGTCGCCATTGATGAAGGATTTATCGTTCGAGAAAGCTGAATAAATCCATGCAGGATCTATAGGTGTGTGTATGTGTATATATATATATATATATGTGTGTGTATATATATATGTGTGTGTGTATGTATATATATATATATATATATATATATATATATATATATATATATATATATATATATATATATATATATATATAAATATATAAATATGGCCGCGGCTCCACGAGTATTCGTAGTAGAGAAGCTCTCTCCTAATCGCAGTGGATTGCAGTCGGTATTGCGGCGATATCGGTAGATTGTCCATATTGTTTAAACTTATGTATCATGTATAATGTCTGTCGTTTTGAAGTATTCCGCTGTATTTGTCTGTTCACGCGATGAATGTCGTTCAGTTTGAAGTAGTTTGGATTTATTAAGAGCAATGAATTTCGTTTCTGTAAAAATTATAAAAAAAAAATGAAGAAAAAATATTTATGACATATAATCTATACATAGGGATATGTGCGAGTAGAGCAAGTCATTCCCAGTCACGCTTTAACCTGAGGAAGAGCTTGTGTCGGTAGAGATTACATCCGTTCATAGGAACATGATGGGGTAGATTCTTCCTCCCACCTCCAGTACATGTCGGGGGACACGCCGGGGTTTTGTTTTATAATGACTGTATTATTATTATTATTGCTCCACCTCTCATCAGAAAACACCGAACCACAAGATACAGGACAAAGCGATTTGTACGATCCACAACTATGTAAAGAACAATAAAAAGAGATTAGACCCTGTGCCTGGTTTATATTGGGTGTTGTGCCCTGACTGGTCACTACTGTGGTGGGGGTCCCGGACAGGACTTCTAGGATTGGTTACAGACTGTATCATCCTCTGTGAGCTCATCATGGTATCTCTCTGCTGGTCCGAGTGTTACTGTGTCGCCGCCCCGATTGCTACCCGTCACTGGGCCGCGGCCCCGATTGCTACCCGTCACTGGGCCGTGGGCCTGATTTTGTTACCATGTTCCAGCCCCGATTGTTACGCGTTACTGTACCATGAAACCGATTGTTACCTGTTATTGTGCCACGAGCCCGATTGTTGCCTGTTACTGTACCGCGGAACCGATTGTTACCTGTTATTGTGCCACAGGCCCGATTGTTACCACGCCTCAGTGTTCTCATAAATTGTATCAGTCTGGTCTGTATCTATAGATTGGATACATTGGTAATAACATAAATTAATCCAAGAGATAAAGTGATCTTCGTGTCAGGACATGGGGTCCAATTCATTTTTGCATTTGAGCTCTTAGTGTTTTGCACCATATTCATCTTCCCATTTGCACCTTTTTTTTTTTTTTTGTATGGATTTATTTTTTTAGTTTACTATTGTGAACAGGGTTTAGGTTTTCCAAATGTTTTCACCTGATTCATCATTTGTGTCCCCTCACCCTATCCTGGAGCGATTTTATCCTTGCACCATTTTGTGACAACGGGCAACTTTTTGTGTTAAAATGTCACAAAGAAAAGTTAAAGACAAAAAGAACACTTTTGACTTCATGCAAAATGCATGGGACTCGTGCATCATTTTGAAGAAAGTTGCAAGAATTGGCAACAAATACAAGTCAAAAAAGAAAATTGGCATAAAAATAACCCCCGTCAAACGACGACTCAGGACCATGGTCTATGATCCCTGGTCATGTAACACCACTACTTGTTAGACATTTCAATCAATCTGGCTCACGCAGTTTCCTAGATGACTGTTCACGCGGCGGTCAGAGAGCACGCACAGATGCACATGGTTGTCACATGATTACCGCAGCGGTGGGAGCAGTGCTGTGATCCTGCCCCCGTCCAGATCTAAGCCCTCATTGTATTCTCTTTCAGCCGTAGAATATCCCCTCATTACTGGAGCAAAGCACGGGCCGAGACGCTTTCAAGACGTACCCAGATGGAGACCACCTGCCGGGTTTAGACATTCAAGCCCTTAAAGGCAAATGCCAGAGCTGGCAAAGAGCAAAGTCTAATGAAAGCTGCAATTAGCGGCTCTACAATTTCCTGATGGCTGTCTGACATTTCTCCTCAATACTCTGATGTCGGACAATAGGAACTGGAGGAGATATTACACCTGAATGTTCACCGGGAAAGCTTTCCAATAGCGGGGATGCGGGGCACAATGCACCCAGGCCCTGATAATCCAGTCATTTAAATTCCTACTTAGTGTGGTGTCAGGAGTCCGGTGGGCAGTCCTAGCAGTGATTGACAGCTGCCCCTATATGACTATACCACCTCCTGGTCCCCAAAGCTTAGAATAAGCAGAAGCTTATAAGTTGTATTCAACCTTTCCCATAAAAGTATAAACCAAGGTGCTATATACAGCTGCTCCCGTCACAGAACACATCTGTATACATCCCATTAACTCGAAGAGGACAATCTGACCGCAGGGCAGTGTGCAGCGTTATATCAGGGCTGTGGAGTCGGTAAGGCAAACCTCCGGCTCCTCAATTTCCATGTCACTGACTCCACGACTCCCTCATACATGGCTCATGTTTAAGTGATAAATGTACTGTAGCACAGATTCATCTCAGCTAAAAGTCTAGACCCTTAGATCAGGAATAGGACAGACATTTATAGGACATTTCATAACTTTACCAAATTCTTATGGAAAAATATTCCCCACAAACTGCATTGAATTACTGTACCCAATTTATTATACATTTTAGGAGTCCTAGTTGGTCCATTTTATACCGACTCCACCAAAATGGGCTCCGACGCCGACTCCACAGCCCTGGTTACTATTCGGAGCAGCACAGCAGTCGGTGATATTCCATACACTGGCATCCAGTAAAAGTGCCCACTGCGCAGTATACACATTTATGTCTACAACGTGAGCTTCTACATGGTGACGCCACAGTCTGGTACCCGTCACAGGCTTCTCCAGGCATGCAGCCTATGCCTAGCACCAGTCACACCTGGGTAATAATGCCGCTGTCTTCAATGACATTATTAATGATTTAGGCTTTATTAATATAAAGACATTTGCACCTTTTAGGGGTGGCGGGGCTCACTATATAGAGGGCTGTACGAGCGCACACATCGCATCCCAGTTACTCCATATGCTGCAGCTCTCCAATGTTACACAATGTCAGACACAGATGCAATGGGGGGACAGCGCCTTGCCCGTGTTCCCCAACTCTGACCATCTCTAGCAGGAGAGGGAAGGTGCCGCCATTGCACCCAACCTCATTGCCTCAGAGGGCAACAGAAGAAAAATATTTGCTTTTTTTAATGTGTCGTTCTGTCCCCAAAAACAGCTCTACAAAGCAGCTCTGACAATGGAAAGGTCAGATGCAAAATGTCATTGTGGATGTGTTATCCATAGGCTTCCCATGGTTCTCTAAAAATAGCAGAGGCCTGTGAATCCCAGGAGAGATTTTCTTTCAGTAAAGTGGAAAAGGAAAAAAATGCTGGACTGGAAACACATCCAGAAATAATGGATCTCAGCGGGAGACTGTGCAGCCGCAGAGACGATACTGAATACATTAGGAAGCCAGTCATTGTACGACTGTCCTCATCATCCACAGTCATTGTACTACTCATCATCCAGTCACTGTACTACTATCCTCATCATCTAGTCATTGTACAACTTTCCTCATCATTCAGTCACTGTACTACTATCCTCATCATCCAGTCATTGTATTACTATACTCATCATCTACAGTCATTGTACTACTATTCTCATCATCCAGTCACTGTATTACTATCCTCATCATCCAGTTATTGTACTACTATCATCATCATCCAGTCATTGTGCTACATTCCTCATCATTCAGTCATTGTACTACTATCCTCATCATGCACAGTCATTACACTAGTGTCCTCATCATCCACAGTCATTGTATGCTCATCCACAGTCATTGTACTACTGTCCTCATCATCCACAGTCATTATACTACTGTCCTCATCATCCACAGTCATTGTATCCTCATCATCCAGTCATTATACTACTGTCCTCATCATCCACAGTCATTGTACTACTGTCCTCACCATCCAGTCATTATACTACTGTCCTCATCATCCACAGTCATTGTACTACCGCCCTCATCATCCACAGTCATTGTACTACTATCCTCATCATCCACAGTCATTGTAAAAATTACTTTCAGCCCTAAAAATATGGAAACAAGTGGGAAAAAATGTATAATATATACACACTAACGTTCAAAAGTTTGGGGTCATTTAGAAATTTCATTATTTTTGAAAGAAAAGAACATTTTTTTTCAATGAAGCTAACATTAAATGAATCAGAAATGCACTCTATACATTGTTAATGTGGTAAATGACTATTCTAGCTGCAAATGTCTTGTTTTTATTGCAATATCTACATAGGTGTATAGAGGCCCATTTCCAACAACTGCCACTCCAGTGTTTTAATGGTACATTGTGTTTGCTAACTGTGTAAGAAGGCTAATGGATGTTTAGAAAACCCTAGAAAACCCTTGCACAAGTATGTTAGCCCAGCTGAAAACGGTTTGGCTGATTTGAGAAGCTATAAAATTGACCTTCCTTTGAGCTAGTTGAGAATCTGGAGCATTACATTTGTTTGTTCTATGAAACTCTCAAAATGGCCAAAAAAAGAGAACTTTCATGTGAAACTCGACAGTCTATTCTTGTTCTTAGAAATGAAGGCTATTCCATGCGGGAAATTGCCAAGAAACTGAACATTTCCTACAACGGTGTGTACTACTCCCTTCAGAGGAGAGCACAAACAGCCTCTAACCAGAGTAGAAAGAGAAGTGGGCGCCCCGCTGCACAACTGAGCAACACGACAAGTACATTAGAGTCTCTAGTTTGAGAAATCGACGCCTCACAGCTCCTCAACTAGCAGCTTCATTAAATAGTACACGCAAAACGCCAGTGTCAAGGTCTACAGTGAAGAGGCGACTCCGGGATGCTGGCCTTCAGGACAAAGTGGCAAAGAAAAAGCCTTATCTGAGACTGGTTAATAAAAGGAAAAGATTAATATGGACAAAAGAACACAGAGATTGGACAGAGGAAGATTGGAAAAAAGTTTTATGGACAGACGAATCAAAGTTTGAGGTGTTTCGATTACACAGAAGAACTTTTGTGAGACGCAGAACAACTGAAAAGTTGCTGGAAGAGTGCCTGACGCCATCTGTCAAGCATGGTGGAGGTAATCCGATGGTCTGAGGTTGCTTTGGTGCTGGTATAGTGGGAGATTTGTACAAGGTAAATGGGATTTTGAATAAGGAAGGCTATCACTCCATTTTGCAATGCAATGCCATACCCTGTGGATAGCGCTTGATTGAGCCAATTTCATCCTACAACAGGACAATGACCCAAAGCTCACCTCCAAATTATGCATGAACTATTTAGGGAAGAAGCAGGCAGCTGGTATTCTATCTGTAATGGAGCGGCCAGCGCAGTCACCAGATCTCAACCCCATTGAGCTGTTGTAGGAGCAACTTGACCGTATGGTGCAAAAAGTGCCCATCAAGCCAATCCAACTTGTGGGAGGGGCTTCAGGAAGCATGGGGGGAAATGTCTCAAGATTACCTCAGCAAATTAACAGCTAGAATGCCAAAGGTCTGCAATGCTGGAATTGCTGCAAAGGGAGCATTCTGTGACGAAAGCAAAGTTTGAAGGAGAAAATTATTCTTTCAAATAAAAATCATTATTATTACCTTGTCAATGTCTGGACTATATTTTTTATTCATTTTGCAACTCATTAGATACTTTTATTTATGAGTTTTCATGGAAAACACAAAATTGTCTGGGTGACCCCAAACTTTTGAACGGTAGTGTGTGTGTGTGTGTGTGTGTGTATATATATATATATATATATATATACAACCCCTGGCAAAAAATTATGGAATCACTGGGCTCGGAGGATGTTCATTCAGTTGTTCAATGTTGTTGAAAAAAAGCAGGTCACAGACACGGCACAAAACTAAAGTCATTTCAAATGGCAACTTTAGGGCGTTAAGAAACACTAAAAGAAATAAAGATTAAAAATGTGGCACTCAGTAAGGGTAATTTTTTTCAGACCAAGCAGGGGGAAAAAATTATGGAATCACTCAATAAATTTTCATTTCCAAAACTAACACCTGCATCAAATTCGATATGCTCGTTAGTCTGCATCTAAAAAGGAGTGATCACACCTTGGAGAGCTGTTGCACAAAGTGGACTGACTTTAATCATGGCTCCAACACGAGAGATGTCAATTGAAACAAAGGAGAGGATTATCAAACTCTTAAAAGAAGGTAAATCATCACGCAATGTTGCAAAAGATGTTGGTTGTTCACAGTCAGCTGTGTCTAAAATCTGGACCAAATACGAACAACATGGGAAGGTTGTTAAAGGCCAACATACTGGTAGACCAAGGAAGACATCAAAGCGTCAAGACCGGAAACTTAAAGCAATATGTCTCCAAAATAGGAAATGCACAACAAAACAAATGAAGAATGAATGGGAGGAAACTGGAGTCAATGTCTGTGACCAAACTGTAAGAAACTGCCTAAAGGAAATGGGATTTACATACAGAAACGCTAAACATAAGCCATCATTAACACCTAAACAGAAAAAGCAAGGTTACAATGGGCTAAGGAAAGGCAATCGTGAACTGTGGATGACTGGATGAAAGTCATATTCAGTGATGAATCGCGAATCTGCATTGGGCAAGGTAATGATGCTGGAACTTTTGTTTGGTGCCGTTCCAATGAGATTTATAAAGATGACTGCATGAAGAGAACATGCAAATTTCCACAGTCATTGATGATATGGGGCTACATGTCAGGTAAAGGCACTGGGGAGATGGCTGTCATTACATCTTCAATAAATGCCCGAGTTTACATTGATATTTTGGACAGTTTTCTTATCCCATCAATTGAAAGGATGTTTGGGGATGATGACATAATTTTTCAAGATGATAATGCATCCTGCCATAGTGCAAAAACTGTGAAAACATTCCTTGAAAGAAGACACATAAGGTCAATGTCATGGCCTGCAAATAGTCCGGATCTCAATCCAATTGAAAATCTTTGGTGGAAGTTGAAGAAAATGGTCCATGACAAGGCTCCAACCTGCAAAGCTGATCTGTCAACAGCAATCAGAGAAAGTTGGAGCCAGATTGATGAAGAGTACTGTTTGTCACTCATTAAGTCCATGCCTCAGAGACTGCAAGCTGTTATTAAAGCCAGAGGTGGTACAACAAAATACTAGTGATGTATTGGAGTGGTCTTTTGTGTGTTTGTTTTTCATGATTCCATAATTTTTTCCTCAGAATTGAGTGATTTCATAATTTTTTTTCCCTCTGCTTGGTCTGAAAAAAATTACCCTTACTGAGTACCACATTTTTTATCTTGATTTCTTTTAGTGTTTCTTAAAGCCCTAAAGTTGCCATTTGAAATTACTTTAGTTTTGAGCCATGTCTGTGATCTGCTTTTTTTCAACAACATTAAACAACTGAATGAACATCCTCCGAGCCCGGTGATTCCATAATTTTTGCCAGGGGTTGTGTGTATGTGTATATATATATATATATATATATATATATATATATATATATATATATATATATATATATATCCATCCCAAAGGTGGACAACCCTTTTAATGCAGTCTTTAAGTGCCTATAATTTTGTAATATTTCCCTCCTACAACACTCTGCTCCGTCTACTATTTATAGGGGTTGTCCTTTTTTTTTTTTACTGGGCCCAGGCATTATCTTCCATACTCAGCGCTGCATCCACCATCGGTTCCCTTGCATTATTGTCAGGCGGGGGCATACGTGAGCGGATTAGCTGCAGCATTCACATTTTAACCCATTAATAAGAGTTGTCATAAATATGGAAACCCTTTTACCTCTTGGACTATGACCTCCCACCATCAGCACTCTCCTCTCCTAAAATACTTTGTGCTGCTGTATAGCTCTGCTCCCTCCTCTGTGTAACTCCCAGTCTATGATGTCACATTTGATCTGCATACTCCCCTTTTTGGTGCTGTATTATCCCTGCAATGTTCATGATATGGACTCCCCCTCGGTCCTCCCATCCCTCCATAACTCACTGTGATAAGAGCACTTTTTTCGGCAGGTCACTAAGCAATTAGATATTTTGGACCAGACTTGACCTGCCAGCCTGATAGATTACCGCTACCATCACTATTTCTTGGTCAGACTTTGCAGTGTATATTGATCTGTGTGAACCTACCCCACATTAAATCAGAGACAGATTTCAGGCGCTGAATAAACAAAATCATTACCGGAAACGGTGTTGCACAAACTGGCAGCGAACAAGTGATTAAGACACCATCGCTGTGCAGATTAGCTAGCGCTCTCCATCCACTGATGACCCTTATTTCACAGCTTGAAGCAATATGTCATCTAGGCACAATGAAAGAATAAATTGCTCCAGACTAATTACCTGCTCAATGTGGCTGAACCTGGGAAACAGCGCACAAAGGCCGGCACAAATACCCTGCCAGCAAGCAATTAACATTTCCAAAATGTAAGAAATCCTTACCCCTGATATCTACAAAGCACCTCTGGAAGCCATTGTGGACGGGGTCGATATAATGAGATCTCTCCCTGGTGTGTATTGTGTGTCCTAACCAACCAGATCATCATACAGTGAGTAGATCACCGAATGCCTCTTCTTATTTAACAAGATGACGATTTCTTCACAGTCCGAGCTATGCTAAGTATTAGAGAATATTTCTAGAATATGCAAAACTGACCGAGACTGAGGTGTCAGCTCCTGGGCCACAGTGCAAAAATCTGCAGAAGGGTCCCACCGTACATCTATAATGTTGGCGTCATCCTAGGTGGCATAGAAGTTTTAGGCACAGGGCCGGTGCAACCCTAACCCCCAATAATGCCAACAGAGCTAGAAAAGCACAGCGTGATCTCCTTTGACTATTCGAGACCATATTGGCTGGTGATACTACAAAGTCAAGACTAACAATTAAGGGGTGACAGCCAGTTTAACACATACCAAGAATAGCAGAACAGTGTAGCATTACATCCAACCAACTATTCACATTAAGAGGACATTAAAGGGTAATTCCATCACAGCACTGATATGTCTTAAATGTCTGATGGGTGCAAGACTCACCTGTACCCCTACCGGTGACCAACTCCTCCATTCATTCCTCATCTGGCTGGACCGTGGTCCAAGGACACCTATTCTGGAGATGGATATGAATTTGAGTTATTCCTGTTACAGGGTCGCATCCGCGCCCCACCACGCTACAGGGAAATGGGCATCCTGGCTGGCTGTGTGTGCTTTTACCTTTGTGATACACCACTGCAGACAGCATGCTGCTGCTTGACATGGCAGGCCAGGACCCAATGAAAACAGAGATGAATGTGAGAGACCAGAGTCCAAAAATAAACTTTTCTTTACTGAACAATTGATGAGAAGTAAATAGCAGGCACAACACTTAAAGAACACATCTTTTGCACAGTCCAGAGGCAGGAACTTCACAGTTACATGTGGCGGAATCTTACTTATGTTACATGTTACACTAGACCTGCAAATCACTATGGGACCGTCCATCTTCCCTTCGTGTGATGACCTCACGGGCTGAGGTGCATCGCTACGACTCCTCACAGTCCATTTGATGTGGGCCACACGCTCCTTGTTGTGCCACTGCATCTTCAATTCCCCGTAGGAGAACATGTGTTCCAGACTCACCATCTTCTCCTTCTCTGACCCTCAGGTCTGGCTACACTTCCACTTCTTATCTAGTGTAGATAAAGTTTGCTATAGGCGCCACTTGCATAACATAAGGAATCCTTCTGACACTTAATCCTCCTTTACTTCAGAATGTGCTATTCGAATATGGTCTCCCTTCTTCGCACATAACACCTTTCTCAATGATGGTCTGCGAACAACAGAACCATAGGTCCTTTCCTTTTCAATACATTTCCCTATCTTCCTAACAAACAGGAAACTGAATTTTCTATACCCTCTTAACTAACCAGTGGACATTGCTAACTATTTTGCGGTCCACGAAGGAAGGAGTTAAGTGCTGCAGTCCCCAAACCAGATAAAACATGCAATGCATTATATCACTATAAGATCTTCAAGGAGGTTGTCCACAGCTTCTCCACTCTTTTACACTCCTCCCTCCTTTAATGATGGCAGTCCTCAGCCATCCAGGACCTGTGAGACAATAAAAGCACCCACACCATAAAACAGAATATAATGCATTCTTGAACTGGAGGGAATCTTGAACATCTTCTTGAAGGTGCAACAGTCCTAGAGTTGATCCAGTCCTTCATGGTTACGTCAATGAAGCGCAGCTCAGATACGGATAGCTGAGCTGGATACGGCTCAGTCCATAACTGAGGGTGTAGGACCATCCAGCCACCTAGGCACCCTCAAGCCAGAAAAAAAGGGTGCAGCTGGCACAACAAAAACAAAATAACAGTTCAGCTGTCCAGCTGTCTGTGAGTAAGGCCCATCCTATGCCTATTTGGGGATATAAACTGAACAGTCCCTCTCTTCCCGAACGTAGGATCTTGGACCCGACTGGTCCACTGGCATCAGCTACCTTAGGAGTTTGAACTACTCCATCTCAACTGGGGTGCAACAGGCACAACTGTGTAGCTCCTTCAGTTCCAGCTCACTAAGGTTGTTCAGGCATCCTTCAGAATTGCTGCATCCTCTTTCGCTGGGCCTCCCTAACCCTTGCCTGATGGATGTCTCCCCCTTCTTATCTCTTTTTGTCAAACATGACCCTGCTGCCAAGCAGGACATATGCTATAGGCTGACAGGCCAATTCTGCATCCCCTCGGAAAAAGACTAATATGGCTGGGCTCTGGGTCAGGGTCACCAGGGTTGGGGTTTGGTAAGTGGGGTTAGTGGTGGCTGTTGACTCTCCCCTTCCATTACTTGCCCCAGAGGTATGACCCCGCTGCACCTGTGGTTCAGTTGACATTCTATTGGTTGTCGGCCCTCTGGCTCCTCTTCCTACCGATTTAAGCGTCTCCCGTGACACTGGCAATCGCCCGTAGCGGTACCTTCCTGCCTCCTCACATAAGCCATAGAGCTTGTCAACTTCTGGCTCTCTTCCCACACTTCCGGAGAAAAAAAGGTCCTTGTCACCCCAGCGGCGAAGCTTCCCCTTGGGCTCCGCATCTTTAAGAATTCCACTTCCACCCTGGGCCTGAGGTTGTGAAGATGTTGAGGCAAATATTCACGCTTTACTGATCGTTTATTGACATACATGTTGTCTCCCGTGTCAGGTTCCCACATAGACCCGTACCCATGGAGTATGACAAAGTTAAGCACGTGCCAAGGGTACATTGATTCTCCAACTTATGTACGTTAGGCCCTTCTCCGTAAATGTATCCTATACTACTTCATATAGCCATTTTGTGGCACTACGTAAATCGCTCTTACCCAGATTTCCGACCGAGTTTCTCCTACAACATCATTTCTTTCTTATTTTCCAACCACCCTTGATGGAAGACTGGTTCTGGTGCCCGAGTTGTTAACCATTGTGGTGTAGCTCAGGGTACTCTGGGGTATCCCACCAAAAGGTGTCACAGCCTGTCCTCCTTCCTCCTTTCCTACTGCGGCACCGGTTTCAGGCCTTACCTCTGGTGTGACTTGGTATGCACCAGTCATTGTAAGCTCCCTCACTCTTTCGACTACAGCGGCCCAATCACCAATGTCATCCGTCTATCCCTCCATGCTAACGGTGTCGCCAGACCAAAGGACTACCTCCTGCGCGGGCTATGGCACCAACTCCTCACTAGACCGCAGAGCATCCCTATTTCCCCTTAACCGCTTAGGGCAAAGGACACAGAGTGGCGGCACCTTGCCCCTCTGTCAAGGCTAGTGTAATCTCGAGGAACTCAAAACTTTAGTCCGCCATTGTTTTCCAGACGTTCTTCTCTGAGCACAGATGACGCTGCATCCTTCCCTATTTACAGAAGACGAATGGTGTTGGCCTATTCTTCACCGTGCTCTTCCTGTAGTAGCTCTACCCTTCCGTGGGTCTCCGTTCTGGCGTGTAACTTTTTTTGTGGTGTCTGCCGCCAGCCACTCTATATGTTTTCTACTGTCACCTCCCAGTTGACAGTACTTTTCCCTCCATCACACCTCTCTTTGGCATGCACCTAATTTTTCTTATTATTCTTCGATTCTTGATACTACCAACTACCCAAATGTAAAGGGCGAGACGGTCGAGGTTCACATCCGTGCTCTGCCACTCTGCAGGAAATTGGGGACCCGGGCTGGGTGTGTGGGCCTTTACCTTAGTGATATGCCACTGCAGACCGCATGCTGTCGCTTGACATGGCAGACCAGGCCCAAATAAGGCAGAGGTGAACAATGGAGACTAGAGGCCAAAAATAAACTTTTCTTTATTGAACAAGCTGATGAGAAGTACATACACTGCTCAAAAAAATAAAGGGAACACTTAAACAACAGAATATAACTCCAAGTAAATCAAACTTCTGTGAAATCAAACTGTCCACTTAGGAAGCAACACTGATTGACAATCAATTTCACATGCTGTTGTGCAAATGGAATAGACAATAGATGGAAATTATTGGCAATTATCAAGACACAATCAATAAAGGAGTGGTTCTGCAGGTGGGGACCACAGACCACATCTCAGTACCAATGCTTTCTGGCTGATATTTTGGTCACTTTTGAATGTTGGCAGTGCTTTCACACTTGTGGTAGCATGAGACGGACTCTACAACCCACAGAAGGTGCTCAGGTAGTGCAGCTCATCCAGGATGGCACATCAATGCGAGCTGTTGCAAGGTTTGCTGTGTCTGTCAGAGTAGTGTCCAGAGGCTGGAGGCGCTACCAGAAGACAGGCCAGTACACCAGGAGACGTGGAGGGGGCAATAGGAGGGCAACAACCCAGCAGTAGGACCGCTACCTCCGTCTTTATGAGGAACAGGAGGAGCACTGCCAGAGCCCTGCAAAATGACCTCCAGCAGGCCACAAATGTGCATGTGTCTGCACAAACGGTTAGAAACCGACTCCATGAGGGTGGTATGAGGGCTGACGTCCACAGATGGGTGTTGTGCTCACAGCCCAACACTGTGCAGGACGCTTGGCATTTGCCACAGAACACCAGGATTGGCAAAGTCGCCACTGGCGCCCTGTGCTCTTCACAGATGAAAGCAGGTTCACACTGAGCACATGTGACAGACGTGATAGAGTCTGGAGACGCCGTGGAGAGCGATCTGCAGCCTGCAACATCCTTCAGCATGACCGGTTTGGCAGTGGGTCAGTAATGGTGTGGGGTGGCATTTCTTTGGAGGGCCGCACCGCCCTCCATGTGCTCGTCAGAGGTAGCCTGACTGCCACTAGGTACCAAGATGACATCCTCTGACCCCTTGTGAGACCATATGCTGGTGCGGTTGGCCCTGGGTTCCTCCTAATGCAGGACAATGCCAGACCTCATGTGGCTGGAGTGTGTCAGCAGTTCCTGCAAGATGAAGGCATTGAAGCTATGGACTGGCTGCACGTTCCCCAGACCTGAATCCGATTGAGCACATCTGGGACATCATGTCTCACTCCATCCACCAACGTCACGTTGCACCACAGACTGTCCAGGAGTTGGCGGATGCTTTAGGAGGAGATCCCACAGAAGACCATCCACAACCTCATCAGGAGCATGCCCAGGCATTGTAGGGAGGTCATACAGGCACGTGGAGGCCACACACAATACTGAGCCTCATTTTGACTTGTTTTAAGGACATGACATCAAAGTTGGATCAGCCTGTAGTGTGTTTTTCCACTTTAATTTTGGGGGTGACTCCAAATCCAGGCCTCCATTGGTTAATAAATTTGATTTCCATTGATGATGTTTGTGTGATTTTGTTGTCAGCACATTCAACTTTGTACAGAACAAAGTATTCAATGAGAATATTTCATTCATTCAGATCTAGGATGGGTTATTTGAGTGTTCCCTTTATTTTTTGAGCAGTGTATATCAGATAGCAGGCACAACACTTTAAGAATACATCTGCACAATCCAGAGGCAGGAACTTCACGGTTACACGTGGTGGTACATTACTTCGGTAACATGTTACATTAGACCAGCAAACCACTATGGGAACATCCATCTTCCCTTCATGTAAGGACCTCACTGGCTGTGGTGCGTCGCCATGACTCCTCACAACTATTCTAAAAGTCCATTTGATGTGGGCCACATCAAATTGCTGTGCCACATTATCTTCAGTTCCCCATAGGAGGACACGTGTCCCAGCCTGGCCATCTTCTCCTTTATGACCCTCAGGTCTGGCTACACTATTGCTTCTTATCTAGTATAGATAACCTTGGCTGTAGGCCCCACTTGCTTGAGATAAGAAATCCTTCTACGGCTATGTGCCCACGATGCAGAAATGCTCAGGATTTTTTCCTGAGCATTTCTGCATCTCCCTGGCAGAAAAAACGCATGCGGATTGTACATGCGGATTGTACATGCGGATTGTACATGCGTTTTTCCTGCCAGGGACATGCGGAAGTGAAGCGTTCTTCACATGCATTTCCGCATGCGGGTTGTCAAGCGCTTTCCAAGCGATTTTAGCATCACTTGGAAAGAGCTTGACAACTTGGTCACACTATGTAAATCCATGCAACCGGCATGGATTTATATAGTGTGACCGAAAGAATGTTAAAAAATAAAAAAATAAATCTATACTTACCATCTGATGGTCCCTGCAGCCTTGATTAGCTCCGTCCTTGCTTGCCGGAAGCTCGCGGTACACTGAAGGATCTGCTGACGTCAGCGTCGCGTGACCCGTCACATGACTAAATGACGTCAGCGCAGGTCCTTCAGTCCACTGCGATCTGCTGGCAAAAGAAGACAAGGAGACCGAGGGCCATCAGAAGGTAAATATAATATTTATTTTTTATTTTATTCTTTTTTTTTTACAGGTTCTATGGCACACGGGTCCGGAGGAGAGTCTCCTCTCCTCCACACCTGGGCACCATCTGCACATTGAAATGCTTGGATTCCACATGTGCACATGTAGTGATGCGGAATCCAAGCGTTACAATGCAAGTCAATGGCGGCGAAAACTCCGCGCTTCCGCAAAATAATTGGTAGTGCTGTGTTTTTTTCCGCAATGATAACCCGCAGTGTAAATTTCCGCAGCATGTGCACATCACATGCGGATTATCATTGGGCAACATGGCAGACCTTCTACCAAGCGTTTTTAAGCGTTTCTGCAGCGGAATTGCCGCTGCAAAAAAGCTTAAAAAACGCATCGTGGGCACACAGCCTACCACTTAATCCTTGTGTACTTCACGTTGGCTAGCCGAGTATGGTCTCACTTCCTCGCAAACAACACCCTTCTCACTGTAGGTCTGCTAACATTAGGGCCTTCTCTCTTCAGTACTTTACCCTATCTGCCTCCCAAACCGGAAACTGAATTTCCTATTCCCACTTAACTCCTCCCTTCATTGGCTGGCCCCAATAGTTAATCCTGTCCACTGGTTAGGTAAGTGCTGCAGGCCAAAAACCATATAAAACAAAATATAAAACATGGCAATGCATTATATCCAGGGGCATAATGATCGCAGTCGCAGAGGGTGCCACCGCAACCGTGTCCATGCGAGAGGGGGGCCTGCCGACGCAGGACAATGAGGTCATGCACTGCCCACATCGGGTTCTGCGCCGGATATAGAGGAGGATGATGCATATCTTGGTAGCGGGAGAAGATGAGAATAATCATTTGTGTCTTTTTAAAATGTATGGGAGAAGAACAGAAGAAGCCCGGTATAAGGGAAATTACCAGGATGGGGACATTATACCAGGATGGGTGATATAATACCAGGATGGGTGACATGATACCAGAATAGGGGACATTATACCAGAATGGGTGACATAATACCAGGATTGTTATAACATGGGGCACAGGATGGGGCACATTATTACTGGAGATTATTACAAGAAGGAGCCAGTATGGAGGATATTATTACAAGAAGTAGCCAGGATGGGTGACATTATTACAAGACGTAGCCAGGATGGGTGACATTATTACATGGGGGGCGAACATGCATGTCTTTATAGGATCCAGAATGCTATAAAGGTCCATAAATTTTACCAATATGCAGATGGGGACGCAGGTCCAAATTTGTCACTGGGACGCATTGGACTGTAGTTATGCCACTGATTATATAATTATAAGATCGTCAAAGGGGTATTGACTGCTTCTTCACTCCTTTACACCAACACCACCTGTACTGGAGGCGGCTGTGCCATGTAAGTGCAACCCTGTGTGAGTTCACACTAATCTTTACATGTAATGGTCCCTTTAATCTGCTCGATATGCAGCTTTGGAGCAAATTTTCGCTTCCGCGTGGTTTCTTTTATGATTGCAAAGGAGCAAAAGCGACATTGTTCCCATCCCTATCCTTTCATCGCGACGTTAAACCCTGGAGATTACATCAGACAGGATGAGGGATGAGACCACAAATCTGCCATCTGCTGTAATTTACAGCTTTCTCTTTGTATTTGGACAAGTTAACGCATGTTTTTTCGGGGGGCTTTGGATAGTTTGCCTCTTCTGACTGTTAATCATAATTTATTTTGTGCATGCATCGTCATATTTAGCATCAATATGTGGGGATGATAATAAAATGCGCCGTCGGACCTGGGAGATGTAGATTCAGCGAGAGATGATCGCTTCCCATGTGAGATAACGTCACTTGATGTCCTGTTATTTACTGTGAGGCGGATTCATTAGACAGTGAGTTGTACAGATGCTGATGTATGATGTGTGCTGGGTGGCAGCGGGGCGTCCTGCAGCGGCTAAATGCAGCAGCGGAGGAGCAGTGTATGGTAATGGCAGCTATTAACAGCAATCCTAGGGTAAACATCTACAGATCTTCATTCCATGATTGATTTTTACCAAAAAACAAAAACAAAATATGACCAAAAAGATTAATGACTTAAAGAAAAGGTCAAGACACCTGGAGGAGTCCAAGCACCTCTGATCTAGAGATCACCAGTGAGTCCACGCGTCCAGACCCCCAAGGTGTAAACTGCTGATGGGGCTCTATGAATTGGAAAACTCAGCAAACCAGAGAATATGTCATTGGGAAGTGACCGCTTTTTTTAACTTTTTTATATATATTTTTTATAGTCCATTTTTTACTTTTCTCCTTCTGTTTTGTATGTAGATCATCACATATATATTTTACATCACGGTCTCAGAGATCAGGACAATACATAAAACAGCAAGGCAGGAAGATGGGAACACAGGGAAAATAAGAAGAAAGGCAACAGGGTGGGGATGAACGGAAAGGGGAGATAAATGCTGAGGAAGGGTAAAGTTGAAACCCCTCATAAAGTGTCTACAAGATGAGACATCAACATACACACAAAATCCTAGATATATTCATGTGCAATTATATTCTAAAGACTGTGATGTCATATAAAGTGGAGAGATTATACGGGAAGGCTGGTGATGTCACAGTGAGGTGGAGATATTATCTGTGGAGGGCTAGTGATGTCACAGTGAGGTGGCGATATTTTCTCGGGAAGGCCGGTGATGTCACAGTGAGGTGGCGATATTTTCTCGGGAAGGTCGGTGATGTCACAGTGAGGTGGCGATATTATCTGTGGAGGGCTAGTGATGTCACAGTGAGGTGGAGATATTATCTGTGGAGGGCTAGTGATGTCACAGTGAGGTGGCGATATTTTCTGGGGAAGGCTAGTGATGTCACAGTGAGGTGGCGATATTTTCTGGGGAAGGCTAGTGATGTCACAGTGAGGTAGCAATATTTTCTGGGGAAGGCTAGTGATGTCACAGTGAGGTAGCAATATTTTCTGGGGAAGGCTAGTGATGTCACAGTGAGGTGGCGATATTTTCTGGGGAAGGCTAGTGATGTCACAGTGAGGTAGCAATATTTTCTGGGGAAGGCTAGTGATGTCACAGTGAGGTAGCAACATTTTCTGGGGAAGGCTAGTGATGTCACAGTGAGGTGGCGATATTTTCTGGGGAAGGCTAGTGATGTCACAGTGAGGTAGTAATATTTTCTGAGGAAGGCCGGTGATGTCACTGCTTATCTCCAGTTGTGCACTGACCTGTAATGTCTCCCTTCCTACTATGAGCAGACTGTAGGCAGCAGTTCCCTAATTGTCTGCTGTCAGAGGATAACATGATACAAAACATATATACAATTATTGTAACTGCAGCTTTAAAGTGTAACCGTCATTTTAATTTTTACCTCATGAATAGTGTTGAGCATTCCGATACTGAAATATCGGGTATCGGCCGATATTCGCGGTATCGGAATTCCGATACTTAATTCCGATACTTTTGCAATATCGTATACCGGAATCGGAAGTTCCCATAATGCAATGAGCCATTTTCATTTTATTCAGCCAATGAGGATCCTAAGAAGTGTGGGCACATCCTGTTAGGCATGTAGGCATCTTAACTAATGGCATGGCTGTGATTGGCTGCTGAAATGATGTCATGATGCACTATAAAAGCCGCCGCCGCCATTTTGAGCTCACTCTGCTGTGAATTCAGTTAGGGATAGGACGCTGTTGTTCTGAGGGACAGTTTTAGCTACCTATTTGGTCTATTCTGCTTTACCAAAGCTACTTTATAAATCGCTGTGCCTTGCAGCGCTAGTGCACAGTTCTCTGTGCTGTTCACCGCTGTCTGCAAGGTCTGGTGTGTGAGTGCAGCTCACCCTGTAGTGTGTGCTTCAGCCAAGTCTGGTTGTAGTGCACTCAGTGTGTGTCACTGCCTCATACATTGTCCTTTTTTGCCAATTCATAATTTTTCCTGATATCTCCTATTAGTGTGGTGGTTCCATCCGTATTCAGCTAAATTTGTTCCAAACACACTATATAGGAGTAGATAGAGAATTTTTTTTGGTCTTGCAGCGCTAGTGCACAGTGCTCTGCATCTGTACTGTTCACCGCTGTCTGCAAGGTCTGTGTGTGTGAGTGCAGCTCACCCTGTAGTGTGTGCTTCAACCCCGTCTGGTTGTAGTGCACTCAGTGTGTGTCACTGCCTCATACATTGTCTTTTTTTGCCAATTCATAATTTTTCCTGATTTCTCCTATTAGTGTGGTGGTTCCATCCGTATTCAGCTAAATTGGTTCCAAACACACTATATAGGAGTAGTTAGAGGAGCCTTTCTGCAGCATTGGGCCCTGCAGCCCCAGCCAGATTAGTATTAGCCTATTTTTTGCAGCCTCATCTATTGCATTGTAGGTTACCTTCCTACATTGTAATAGCTACAAAAAGTTTGTGATACTATCGTTATTACATCTTTAGGCACATCCAGTGTCTTTTTGTGACAAAAAAAACCTAAATAAAGTTCACAAAACACTCCACTTTACAGTTGTGTAGGCCACATTAGCTCATATTAAAGGCTAGTCCACACTTTATAAAATTAGTGTTTCTTATACCTGTTAGCAGCTGTTCAGGAATAAGCACACTAAGCCCTTAGTACTTTTCTGCCTATCTTTATCAGTCTACCAAGATGAAGAAGGCAGGGAGTAAGGCATGTGGTCGTGGGCGTGGGAGTGGAGTTTCTGCAGGGAGAGGACGTGAGGATTCTGTGCCTGCAGGGAGAAGACGTGGGGATTCTGTGCCTGCTGCGAGCACCAGTGACTCAGCATCCCCCAGTTTTACCAGGGAACAGTCCTTTATGCGCAGCTTTGTAGGAGCTAGCCGTACCCCACTGCTGCGGGAGGACCAAATTGAAGCCGTTGTCGGATGGATGGCAGCTAACGCATCGACTTCAATTAGTTCTAGATCCTCTCAGGTCCTGAGCACTGAAGAGCACCCATCTGTCTCTTCACCACCTGCCAAATTGCCCAGGCAGTCAGAGAGCCCTGGACAGGAGCCATCTCTACTTCTGTTCTCTGAATCTCTTGGCTTGGAAAGAGGGGGCCAGCCAAGCAGAATTCGAGAATTTGAAGAAGAGGTAGTATGCAGTGATGCGCAACCGTTTTGTCTCTCTGAATCTGAAGAGGCGGGTGGGCCAGTGCCTATGGTCAGCAGCACACCTCAGTACGCATCTGATGATGAGACTCAGGTGCCACTTTCTGGTGCGTACTGTGCTGTCGAGACTACCCAGGATAAGCAGTTGTTTGAAGAGGGTGGTGTAGATGATGAGGTCCTTGACCCATCATGGCGTGAGGGACAGGAAGGTGGTGGGAGCAGCTCTGAGGAAGAGATTCCCCGAACAGCCCAAAAAGGAGGGAGAGGGAGGGGGCAGACTTGGTTGCCTGTAGCCTCCACTTCGGCACCCATTAGGAGCATGGCTCTTCCAAAATCCAAAGCGGGCGCTCCCAAGACTTGCAGTGCCTGGTCCTTTTTTGACACAGTTGCAGATGACATTTGCTTTGTCAAATGCAAGCTGTGTAATCAGAAGGTGAAAAGAGGGAAAAGTGTCAGCAACCTCAATACCACAAATATGTGGAAACATGTGCGGACCAAGCACGTGGTGGAGTTACAAAAACACACTGAAGACCTAGGCCAAACTACAGCGCCACCTACCACCTCTTCAGCTCGTGTTGTAGCCTCTTCCTCCAGCTCACACACAGCTGGTTCGGCTTCCTCACAGGATCGCCATGGAAGAATCTCTGGCACTGTTGTACAGAGACACAGTGTAATTCCACCCACAGCACCACTTTCCCAGTCATCCTCACACTCCCAGGCCAGTCTACAGCCATCGTTAGCACAGGCATGGGAGAAAAGGCGCCCATACTCGGCAAACCACCCCCGAGCACAGGCTCTGAATGCTGGCATTGCTAAACTACTGGCCCTTGAAATGCTATCATTCAGGCTGGTGGAGACTGACACATTCCGTAACTTTATGGCATTGGCAGTCCCACAATACAACGTGCCCAGCCGATTTTATTTCAGCAGGCAAGCCGTCCCTGCCCTGCAACATCATGTGGAGGGAAAAATTAAACATGCGCTACAAAACACCGTCAGTAGCAAGGTCCACCTGACCACCGATGCGTGGACCAGTAAGCATGGACAGGGACGATACCTTTCCCTCACTGCCCATTGGGTAAATGTTGTGGAGCCGGGTACAGATCTTGAGAGTGGCGCTGTACGTGTTCTGCCAACTCCAAGGATTGCTGGAATCCAGTCTGTACACATTGACTCCTCCTCATACTCCAGTTCCTCTGAATCAGCGCTGCAGGAGCCGTCACGGTCTACCTCCACATCGACCCGTGAACGGTTACCTGTTATGGTGACCAATATGAGCACAGCCGTGGCCAAACGTCAACAGGCCGTATTAAAATTAATTTCTTTGGGGAATCGAAGCCACACAGCGCAGGAGCTCTGGAATGCCATCAAGCAGCAGATCGACGTGTGGTTTGTGCCAGCGAATCTCCAGCCAGGCATGGTAGTGTGTGACAATGGCCGAAATCTGGTGGCAGCTCTGGGCCTAGGCAACCTCACTCACATCCCATGTCTGGCACATGTGCTCAACTTGGTCGTACAGAGTTTTTTGAGGGACTATCCGGATCTTGATGCACTGCTTCACAAGGTCCGCATAGAGTGCGCTCACTTGCGGCGTTCCAGCAATGCAAGATCACGCATTGCAGCTCTGCAGCGCCGATTACGTCTTCCGGAACATCGCATCATATGTGACCTACCCACCAGGTGGAATTCAACGTTACATATGTTGGAGAGGTTGTGTGAGCAGCAGGCAGCAGTAATGGAGTACCAGCTGCAGCAGGCGCAAAGAAGTCGCAGTGCGCGCCGTTCACACTTCAACACCACTGAGTGGGCCTCTATGAAGGACATTTGCCACGTTTTGCGTGCCTTCGATTATTCCACGCGGATGGCGAGTGCAGATGATGCACTAGTCAGCATGACTATCCCCCTTATCTGCCTGCTTGAAAAAACACTGCAAGCACTAAGGGACGAGGTTTTGGAAGAGGTGGAGGATGAGGAGTCACAAATGCCATCTGCTTCTCTACAGTCTGCGCAACGTGGTTCCTCACAAAGGCCTAGGCAGGGGACACTTTGTGAGGAGGATGAGGAGGAGTCAATGGATGAGGAAGACATCTGTCCAGAGGAGGGAGGTACACAATGCTCTAGTAGTCAGTATCTAGAGCGAGGGTGGGGTGATGCAGAGCAGGCAGAGATCACGCCTCAAGCAGGGGACAGCGTTTCTTGGCCAGTTGGCAGTCTGCAGCACATGGTTGATTTCATGCTGCAGTGCCTGAGAAACGACCGCCGCATCGCCCACATTCTCAACACGGCTGATTATTGGGTGTCCACCCTCCTAGATCCTCGCTACCGGGACAACTTACAAAGCCTCATAACACCGTTGAACCGGGAGTGTAAAATGCGGGAGTACCAAGACGCACTGGTGCATTCCATCATGTTCTCCATTCCAACCGAGAGCAGTGCTGCTAGTGCTTTACAAAGCAGCTCAGTGCGTCGAGGCAGTGGAGGAAGCTCTGCACAAAGAGGGAGCAGAAGCAGCGCATCAGCACAAGGCAAGACCAGTATGGCCCAAATGTGGCAAAGTTTTGTGTCCCCGCCGCCACAAATGTCTACACCATCACAGACGGCTCCAGTCAGCAGGAGGCAACGTTTCCGTCAGATGGTGACAGACTACATGTCTTGCCCTCTTAGTGTACTCCCAGACGGCTCTTCTCCCTTCAAGTTTTGGGTCTGTAAGCTAGATACATGGCCAGAGCTAAGTCAGTATGCATTGGAGGTGCTAGCTTGCCCTGCTGCTAGTGTATTATCGGAACGCGTCTTTAGTGCCGCAGGTGGTGTACTAACAGACCGTCGCATGCGACTATCCTCCGATAACGTTGACCGGCTTACTTTTCTCAAAATGAACAAGGCCTGGATCTCTCATGAATTTGCCAGTCCTCTTCCAGAATAAATAATTGTTGGCAAAAGTATCCAGGTCTCCTGTTCTGTTCATGTTTCTACCACCTGAACTGTAATCCCTGAGCTCCAACACCGCCAGTTGGCGCTCGGAAGTGCCATCTGCACAGTCAACACTTGCTGCCGTGTCATTGGGGTTCAGTAACGTCAGCTGTTCCCCGGCTGTGCGGACGGCAATTTCTCCTGCTCTGTCCACATTCTCACTACTACAGATTTTAAAGTTGCTCCAATTACACCTCTGGCTCCTTTGTTTTCAGTATTATCCCTGAGCTCCAACACCGCCAGTTGGCGCTCGGAAGTGCCGTCTGCACAGTCAACACTTGCTGCCATGTCATTGGGGTTCAGTAACGTCAGCTGTTCCCCTGCTGTGCGGACGGCAATTTCTCCTGCTCTGTCCACATTCTCACTACTACAGATTTTAAAGTTGCTCCAATTACACCTCTGGCTCCTCTGTTTTCAGTATTATCCCTGAGCTCCAACACCGCCAGTTGGTGCTCGGAAGTGCCGTCTGCACAGTCAACACTTGCTGCCGTGTTATTGGGGTTCAGTAACGTCAGCTGTTCCCCTGCTGTGCGGACGGCAATTTCTCCTGCTCTGTCCACATTCTCACTACTACTGATTTTAAAGTTGCTCCAATTACACCTCTGGCTCCTCTGTTTTCAGTATTATCCCTGAGCTCCAACACCGCCAGTTGGCGCTCAGAAGTGCCGTCTGCACAGTCAACACTTGCTGCCGTGTTATTGGGGTTCAGTAACGTCAGCTGTTCCCCTGCTGTGCGGACGGCACTTTCTCCTGCTCTGTCCACATCCACTGTACTACTGATTTAAAACCTCCTCCAAATACACCTCTGGCTCCTCTGTTTTCAGTATTATCCCTGAGCTCCAACACCGCCAGTTGGCGCTCGGAAGTGCCGTCTGCACAGTCAACACTTGCTGCCATGTTATTGGGGTTCAGTAACGTCAGCTGTTCCCCTGCTGTGCGGACGGCAATTTCTCCTGCTCTGTCCACATTCTCACTACTACAGATTTTAAAGTTGCTCCAATTACACCTCTGGCTCCTCTGTTTTCAGTATTATCCCTGAGCTCCAACACCGCCAGTTGGCGCTCGGAAGTGCCGTCTGCACAGTCAACACTTGCTGCCATGTTATTGGGGTTCAGTAACGTCAGCTGTTCCCCTGCTGTGCGGACGGCAATTTCTCCTGCTCTGTCCACATCCACTGTACTACTGATTTAAAACCTCCTCCAAATACACCTCTGGCTCCTCTGTTTTCAGTATTATCCCTGAGCTCCAACATCGCCAGTTGGCGCTCGGAAGTGCTGTCTGCACAGTCAACACTTGCTGCCATGTTATTGGGGTTCAGTAACGTCAGCTGTTCCCCTGCTGTGCGGACAGCAATTTCTCCTGCTCTGTCCACATTCTCACTACTACAGATTTTAAAGTTGCTCCAATTACACCTCTGGCTCCTCTGTTTTCAGTATTATCCCTGAGCTCCAACACCGCCAGTTGGCGCTCGGAAGTGCCGTCTGCACAGTCAACACTTGCTGCCGTGTCATTGGGGTTCAGTAACGTCAGCTGTTCCCCTGCTGTGCGGATGGCAATTTCTCCTGCTCTGTCCACATTCTCACTACTACAGATTTTAGAGTTGCTCCAATTACACCTCTGGCTCCTCTGTTTTCAGTATTATCCCTGAGCTCCAACACCGCCAGTTGGCGCTCGGAAGTGCCGTCTGCACAGTCAACACTTGCTGCCGTGTTATTGGGGTTCAGTAACATCAGCTGTTCCCCTGCTGTGCGGACGGCAATTTCTCCTGCTCTGTCCACATCCACTGTACTACTGATTTAAAACCTCCTCCAAATACACTTCTGGCTCCTCTGTTTTCAGTATTATCCCTGAGCTCCAACACCGCCAGTTGGCGCTCGGAAGTGCCGTCTGCACAGTCAACACTTGCTGCCGTGTCATTGGGGTTCAGTAACGTCAGCTGTTCCCCTGCTGTGCGGACGGCAATTTCTCCTGCTCTGTCCACATTCTCACTACTACAGATTTTAAAGTTGCTCCAATTACACCTCTGGCTCCTCTGTTTTCAGTATTATCCCTGAGCTCCAACACAGCCAGTTGGCGCTCGGAAGTGCCGTCTGCACAGTCAACACTTGCTGCCGTGTCATTGGGGTTCGGTAACGTCAGCTGTTCCCCTGCTGTGCGGACAGCAATTTCTCCTGCTCTGTCCACATTCTCACTACTACAGATTTTAAAGTTGCTCCAATTACACCTCTGGCTCCTCTGTTTTCAGTATTATCCCTGAGCTTCAACACCGCCAGTTGGCGCTCGGAAGTGCCGTCTGCACAGTCAACACTTGCTGCCGTGTTATTGGGGTTCAGTAACGTCAGCTGTTCCCCTGCTGTGCGGACGGCAATTTCTCCTGCTCTGTCCACATCCACTGTACTACTGATTTAAAACCTCCTCCAAATACACCTCTGGCTCCTCTGTTTTCAGTATTATCCCTGAGCTCCAACATCGCCAGTTGGCGCTTGGAAGTGCCGTCTGCACAGTCAACACTTGCTGCCATGTTATTGGGGTTCAGTAACGTTAGCTGTTCCCCTGCTGTGCGGACGGCAATTTCTCCTGCTCTGTCCACATTCTCATTACTACAGATTTTAAAGTTGCTCCAATTACACCTCTGGCTCCTCTGTTTTCAGTATTATCCCTGAGCTCCAACACCGCCAGTTGGCGCTCGGAAGTGCCGTCTGCACAGTCAACACTTGCTGCCGTGTCATTGGGGTTCAGTAACGTCAGCTATTCCCCTGCTGTGCGGACGGCAATTTCTCCTGCTCTGTCCACATTCTCACTACTACAGATTTTAAAGTTGCTCCAATTACACCTGTGGCTCCTCTGTTTTCAGTATTATCCCTGAGCTCCAACACCGCCAGTTGGCGCTCGGAAGTGCCGTCTGCACAGTCAACACTTGCTGCCGTGTCATTGGGGTTCAGTAACGTCAGCTGTTCCCCTGCTGTGCGGACGGCAATTTCTCCTGCTCTGTCCACATTCTCACTACTACAGATTTTAAAGTTGCTCCAATTACACCTCTGGCTCCTCTGTTTTCAGTATTATCCCTGAGCTCCAACACAGCCAGTTGGCGCTCGGAAGTGCCGTCTGCACAGTCAACACTTGCTGCCGTGTCATTGGGGTTCGGTAACGTCAGCTGTTCCCCTGCTGTGCGGACAGCAATTTCTCCTGCTCTGTCCACATTCTCACTACTACAGATTTTAAAGTTGCTCCAATTACACCTCTGGCTCCTCTGTTTTCAGTATTATCCCTGAGCTTCAACACCGCCAGTTGGCGCTCGGAAGTGCCGTCTGCACAGTCAACACTTGCTGCCGTGTTATTGGGGTTCAGTAACGTCAGCTGTTCCCCTGCTGTGCGGACGGCAATTTCTCCTGCTCTGTCCACATCCACTGTACTACTGATTTAAAACCTCCTCCAAATACACCTCTGGCTCCTCTGTTTTCAGTATTATCCCTGAGCTCCAACATCGCCAGTTGGCGCTTGGAAGTGCCGTCTGCACAGTCAACACTTGCTGCCATGTTATTGGGGTTCAGTAACGTTAGCTGTTCCCCTGCTGTGCGGACGGCAATTTCTCCTGCTCTGTCCACATTCTCATTACTACAGATTTTAAAGTTGCTCCAATTACACCTCTGGCTCCTCTGTTTTCAGTATTATCCCTGAGCTCCAACACCGCCAGTTGGCGCTCGGAAGTGCCGTCTGCACAGTCAACACTTGCTGCCGTGTCATTGGGGTTCAGTAACGTCAGCTGTTCCCCTTCTGTGCGGACGGCAATTTCTCCTGCTCTGTCCACATTCTCACTACTACAGATTTTAAAGTTGCTCCAATTACACCTGTGGCTCCTCTGTTTTCAGTATTATCCCTGAGCTCCAACACCGCCAGTTGGCGCTCGGAAGTGCCGTCTGCACAGTCAACACTTGCTGCCGTGTTATTGGGGTTCAGTAACGTCAGCTGTTCCCCTGCTGTGTGTCCGGCAAATTCTCCTGCTTTGTCCACATCCACTGTACTACTGATTTAAAACTTGCTCCAATTACACCTCTGGCTCCACTCTGTTTTTAGTATTTACCCTGGGTTCCAGCACCGCCAGCTGGTTCTCGGTAGTTCCATTTGCTCTTGTACCTTCTACTACCCATCCGGGTTCCAGTACCGTCAGCTGGTTCTCGGAAGTGCCTTTGGATTAGGTGCCTCCTTCTCGGTATCCAAGTTCCACCAACGTCTGCTGGTTCTTGGTAGTGCTTTCTGGCACAGGTACCTCCTGCTTATTAACCGAGTTCCAGTACCGTCTGCTGGTCTTCGGCAGTTCCATTGGCTCTTGTACCTTCTGCTACCCATCCGGGTTCCAGTACCGTCAGCTGGTCCTCGGTAGTTCAATTTGCTCTTGTACCTTCTACTACCCATCCGGGTTCCAGTACCGTCAGCTGGTTCTCGGCAGTGACTTTGGCACGGGTACTCCCTCCTGCCCAGCCTGGTTCCAGCACGCCAGCTGTTTCCGGGTAGTGTCAACGTCACTTTGCCTCCAATGCGTTGTCCTGTCGTGTTGCGGTCGGGTTAGCCGACTCTATGGTGCCTGCAGTTTAGGTGACTCCTATGTGGGCTGCGGGATCTGGCAATGAAGGCTGGTTCCGTAGTGCCAATAGGACAAGCACCCCCTGTAGGACTGTGGGTTTTGGTAACTGCGGCCGGCTCGCGGCCTTGAACTTTTTTTTACATGGGTACCTTCTGCTACCCATCCGGGTTCCAGTACCGTCAGCTGGTTCTCGGCAGTGCCTTTGGATTAGGTGCCTCCTTCTCGGTATCCAAGTTCCACCAACGTCTGCTGGTCCTTGGTAGTGCTTTCTGGCACAGGTACCTCCTGCTTAGTAACCGAGTTCCAGTACCGTCAGCTGGTCTTCGGCAGTTCCATTGGCTCTTGTACCTTCTACTACCCATCCGGGTTCCAGTACCGTCAGCTGGTTCTCGGCAGTGTCTTTGGCACGGGTACTCCCTCCTGCCCAGCCTGGTTCCAGCACGCCAGCTGTTTCCGGGTAGTGTCAACGTCACTTTGCCTCCAATGCGTTGTCCTGTTGTGTTGCGGTCGGGTTAGCCGACTCTATGGTGCCTGCAGTTTAGGTGACTCCTATGTGGGCTGCGGGATCAGGCAATGAAGGCTGGTTCCATAGTGCCAATAGGACAAGCACCCCCTGTAGGAGTGTGGGTTTTGGTAACTGCGGCCGGCTCGCGGCCTTGAACTTTTTTTTACATGGGTACCTTCTGCTACCCATCCGGGTTCCAGTACCGTCAGCTGGTTCTCGGCAGTGCCTTTGGATTAGGTGCCTCGGTCTCGGTATCCAAGTTCCACCAACGTCTGCTGGTCCTTGGTAGTGCTTTCTGGCACAGGTACCTCCTGCTTAGTAACCGAGTTCCAGTACCGTCAGCTGGTCTTCGGCAGTTCCATTGGCTCTTGTACCTTCTGCTACCCATCCGGGTTCCAGTACCGTCAGCTGGTCCTCGGTAGTTCCATTTGCTCTTGTACCTTCTACTACCCATCCGGGTTCCAGTACCGTCAGCTTTTTCTCGGCAGTGACTTTGGCATGGGTACTCCCTCCTGCCCAGCCTGGTTCCAGCACGCCAGCTGTTTCCGGGTAGTGTCAATGTCACTTTGCCTCCAATGCGTTGTCCTGTCGTGTTGCGGTCGGGTTAGCCAACTCTATGGTGCCTGCAGTTTAGGTGACTCCTATGTGGGCTGCGGGATCAGGCAATGAAGGCTGGTTCCATAGTGCCAATAGGACAAGCACCCCCTGTAGGACTGTGGGTTTTGGTAACTGCGGCCGGCTCGCGGCCTTGAACTTTTTTTTACATGGGTACCTTCTGCTACCCATCCGGGTTCCAGTACCGTCAGCTGGTTCTCGGCAGTGCCTTTGGATTAGGTGCCTCCTTCTCGGTATCCAAGTTCCACCAACGTCTGCTGGTCCTTGGTAGTGCTTTCTGGCACAGGTACCTCCTGCTTAGTAACCGAGTTCCAGTACCGTCAGCTGGTCTTCGGCAGTTCCATTGGCTCTTGTACCTTCTGCTACCCATCCGGGTTCCAGTACCGTCAGCTGGTTCTCGGTAGTTCCTCAGCTTTCTTGTACCTTCTGCTACATTTCCAAGTTCAAGCTTTTTGAAATGGTTCTTGGTAATCACTCTGGATCTCCCTGACGAGGACCCTGAAGACCAACCCTAAGAAGACGAGGACCCCGAAGACAACGACCCTGAAGACGAGGACCCTGAAGACCACCCCGAAGAAGACGAGGACCCTGAAGACCACCCCGAAGAAGACGAGGACCCTGAAGACCACCCCGAAGAAGACGAGGACCCCGAAGACGAGGACCCAGAAGACCAACCCGAAGAAGACGAGGACCCCGAAGACGAGGACCCCCGAAGACGACGACCCTGAAGACCACCCCGAAGAAGACCAAGAAGATGACCCTGAAGAAGTTGACCAAGAGGACAAAGAAGAGAAGACAAGCACCAAGATACAGAAGAACAAGAGACAGAAAATCAAGAAGCAGAAATACAAGAAGCTGCAGAACAAAAAGCGGAAGAACATTAAGCATAAGACTAAAAATCAGAGCAAAAGATAATATCTAAATTATAAGCAGAAGATGACTAAGCAGTGTATGGGGGTGAGTCCGTTCCTCCTCGTGGTGCCCCTGGAAAAGACCTGCTGCTGCAGGCCAAACTGAACGCGGACAAATCCTGTTGTAAATCTTTTGTGACGGGCAGAACGAAAGGTGTAATGTCCAACCTTTTATAGATAACAACTACAGGAATGCCTGTCACAAATAAGAATATGATGAAGAAGAAGAATATGAAGAAGATGAAGAAGTAGAATATGAAGAATGTAAAAAAAAAGAATAATACGAAGAAGGTGAAGAAGAAGAAGATGAAGAAGGTGAAGAAGAAGAGGATGAAAAAGATGCTGAGGATGATGAAGGAGAAAGTGTGGGAGAAGTAAAAAAGAAGGTGAAGAGCATGGAAGTAGTGAAACATAAATATCTGACAAAATATAAAAATACTTAACATAGTTAATATTTCCGTAACTCAGAACGTCTTAAAAAAAATATTAATTCCTGCTATTCCATTTGATTGGGCTAAACCTCTATGCCTTTATTGTCTCCCCCACCTCCCCCAATACATTCTACATTATTCTTAGTTGTTTTCCTTCATGTACAATTAACCTACAAGGAAAGAAAGGGTTTATTTTCATTCCGATATTTCTGTCCCATTGACTTGCATTGGTTTCCGGTATCGGAATCGGCGATATCCGATACTTTTTCGGTATCGGTCCGATCCAATCCGATCCGATATTTCCCGATATCGGAAGGTATCGCTCAACACTACTCATGAATCAATAGAACACATGAAAATAAGAAACTTTGTAATATATCTTATCAGAAAAATCTGCTTCTTTCTCTGACAGAATTGATCAGTCATTACCAAAATTCTCAATTCTGAGTTAAAATCTGTATTCAATTAAGACAGACTCTCCCATTATTGAGATAGGAGATGGCTATTCTTGAATTGATGGTGGCCCCCCATGTATTTTTATTATATTGTATCGAATGATACTAATGATTCTCTGTATGAATAAGTATAGGGAACCTGGCGTCAGCTGGTAGCATTTGTCACGTTACATGAGTTAGAGGATAACTGATTGGGGTTTATTCCATCAGATCCATAGACAGGTCTGTGAATTGACATCCTGAACCACAATGTTGACTGCCTCCCTGTGAAGCCCCACAGCGGTGCACCTTTCACCCGTGGGTGCTGCTGCTCATCTCGCTGACATGTAGCTGCATAGTGGGTGCAGACTTCTCTCCTAGAGTTGTGACAGAGCTGACAAGTAAATGCTTTGTGCGTGTCGGATGCAGCCACTGACCCCAGAACCAGACTGCACCATGTAACATTAGCTCTGGTGCAGAGGATCTGGACTTGGAAAACCATCAAAAATAAACACAAGTGTATGTATATGTTTTTTTTCTAAAAGGGGCTCGCCCCAAAAAAGATCTTCATGGAATAGCAATTCAATAGGTCTTAGATATGTGACAAGTGAGGCTGAGACAGCAAGACTCCCACAATGCCAAGAACAGGGGGCATCTTTTCTAGACTTCACGCTCAGCTTTCGATCTTTCAGACTCCTCAACATGAAAGTTGCATACACTTTGCTCTGCGCCAGTGAATTTATTTTCTAAATTCGTCCTAAATACATCTCACTTTGGTGGTGAGAGAAGTGCGTGATAGATGTGCACATGACATGGAAAACGTTAACAGATTCGTTGCTTGTGCGAAATTGCAGGACATAATTATAGTGAAGCCTCTGTAAAATGTGCAGTCAGATTAAAGACCAAAGCAAGAATCCACCGCTTATGCTGAAAGAGTCCGCACAATCCAAGCAATCTAGATTATTAATACAGATTTACATACTAGAGGCCCCAGCACTGCAGGAGCCAATACTTATGTGCACAGAACATAATAATCGTTGCAATTACTCATAATTTTCAAGATCTCTGCTTGCTCTAAAATAAGTGAAAGAAACTTTCATATTAACACTCAGATGCAGGGGCAGGTTTGCTACAATTGCATCCAGCGTTGACAATCCTCTGTGTGCTGACAGTCAGGACAATAGTTTGAATACTGTAAACTGCACCGTGCAGAGATTTATGCTGTGCATCAAATCTTCTATGTGACCAAATAATTCATGATGCCCCTATATAATGTGAACAGCATAGAAGAAAAACAAAAGACTTCCTTGAACCCACCGACCATCTAAGTTGTAGCAGAGGCTTTCTGTGACATGCAGAAGTAGTGCTGTTGCTTCAAAAGCATCCAACAACTATTAGAAGTAACACAAGCACAGGAGAAAGGAAGTGTTGTGCTCCAGAAGCATCCAGTAACTAGAGGGGTCAACACAGTCACAGGAGACAGGGAGTGTTTAGCGGAGCCCCAGGGGGATTGTGGGGAAGTTGTTTGCTGTATGGCTGGAGCCAAAGAGAAAGGTGGTGTGTGATCTGTATCTCACAGAAGGCAGGGGAACAGAATTCAGGTCAGGAGGGAAGCTAAACACAGGTCAGATAGACTCCCTGAGCTAACAGTGTGGAGTATTATCGGGCAGAAAGATAAGAACTGGAAGGAATCGTGTCATAGGGATCATCTCCCTCATCAAGCCCCCCCCCCTCCATCTCCATACAGGATAAAGAATGCTGTTTACTATTGTGAAGGAAAAGCCTGTGGTTGTGTATGCATAGAAGTGTACTACTAATCTGTGCTGAATTATGCTACTGAAGAGACTGACGTTATTGTGCCTGCTTTATTAGACTGTACTGTAATGAAGATTGTTGCTGTAATATCCCTGAATTGCACTGTCCGTGCTTCAGATTAAATTCCACTGTTAAATTGTTGAAAAAGACTCTTGTCAGATGTGTCCGGTCAGCAACTGAATCTATCGTGTGCCTGAGAGAAGCTGCAGCCTATGGACGCCCTGAGTAACGGTTCCCCCAGGATTCCAACGAATTTATGAAACCCGTCTCGCCCTATCTGACCCTAGTGCGTGTGACATTTTTCTTTTTTTATTTGACAAAAGAAGACATCAGGGGAGATCAGAATTGGGCAAAAATACACTATGATTTTGTTTTTAGGAGGAAACGCTGTTTTTAGAGGGGTTTGGTGGAGGACGACAGAAAAGTCTTGAAGGAGGAGGAGGAAGACAGAGGAGTCAGGAGGGAGGAAGAGGATGACATAAGAGGGGAGAGGATAAAAGAGAAGTCAGGTGGGAGGAGGAGGACGACCACATAGGAATCTGAAGGTATGAGGAGGAGGAGGAGGATGACAGAGGAGTCTGTACATAGAAGGAAGAGGACAACAGCGGAATCTGGAGTGAGGAGGAGGATGACAAATGAGTCAGGAGGATGACATAGGAGTCAGGAGGGGGAAGGAGGAGGATGAACGAGGAGTCAAGAGGGAGGAGCAGGACGACTACATAGGAATCTGGAGGGAGAAGAATGATAGAGTCAGTAGGGAGGAGGATGACAGTAAGGAGGGAGTAGGAGGGCAACAGAGGAGTCTGAAGGGAAGAGGAGGATGAAAGAGGAGTCATGAGGGAGGAAGAGAATGATGAAAGAGGAGACAGGAGGGAGGAGGACGATGACCACATAGGAATCTGGAAGGGAGAAAAAGATGACAGAGGAGTCTGGAGGGAGGAGGAAGATGACAAATAAGTCAGGAGGATGACATAGGAGTCAGGAGGGGGAAGGAGGAGGATGAACGAAGAGTCAAGAGGGAGGAGCAGGATGACTACATAGGAATTTGGAGGGAGGAGAAGAATGGAGAGGGAGGATAACAGTAAGGAGGGAGTAGGAGGACGACAGAGGAGTTGGAAGGGAAGAAGAGGATGAAAGAGGAGTCAGGAGGGAGGAGGAGGATGATGAAAGAGGAGACAGGAGGGAGGAGGACGCCAACCACATAGGAATCTGGAGGGAGGAGAAAGATGACAGAGGAGTCTGTAGGGAGGAGGGAGGAGGAAGAGGACAACAGAGGAATATGGAGTGAGAAGGATGACAGAGGAATCAGGAGGAAGGTGGAGGATGACAAAGCACTCAGGAGGGGGAGGGAGGATGATAAAGTAGTCAAGAGGGAGGAGGATGATTACCTAGAAATTTAGAAGGAAAAGGAAAAGGATAACAGAGGAGCAGAATGACTGGAGTCAGGAGGAGAACGAAAGAGGAGTCAGGAGGGAGGAGGATGACAACAGAAGAGTCAGGAGGGAGAAGGACGATGATAGGAGTGTGAAAGGAGGAGTGGAAAAAGGAGTGCGGAAGGAAGGTGACAGAGGGGTCTGCAAGAGGGGGAAAGGAGGAGTCTGGACTGGAGGAGGGGGAAAAAGGGGTGTGGAGGAGAGGACTGAAGGGTCTGGTGAAGGGGGACATAGGAGTCTGGATGAGGAGAACGGAGGAGAACAAAGGTCTGGTAGAGGAGGATCAGAATAGATATGCAGGGACAAAGAGTCCTCAAATATTATATTTAAAGACAAGATAATTAAAGCTAGAGGCATATTGTACAGAGATGGTTGCTTCATTAGGTACTTTCTGTAAAGAAATAGAACACATTTCAGACACCTATCCATAGTTAGAGCTATGGCTGTGACTATAGATAGCTTTCTTGCACATGTAATGGGTTGACATAGGCTGATTTAACAAGAATGGTAGGATGCAGACTTTGCTCATCTGTTTCTCATTATATAGGACAAATTTTATTGTGCAGCTTTTCTTTTTCTCACATCTATAAAATCTGCTACAAAGAGACCACCAAACTCTTCTTCTCCATTTTCTCCACTAAGCACTGGTGTCATTGTGTTGTATCAGAAAGCTCATCATTCAGGGATCCTGCTGGGGTCTGGGAACATAGCAGAAAGGCTGTAACATATTATCCGGCAGCCGCTGCAATGGCCAGGAGGCATGAAGGAAAATTTCTATGTATCACACCATCAGAGGATCTGTGCTCAGCAACAAGTCTCTGAAGTCAGGAGTCAGCGGCCGCAGGAGCCATGGAAACCAGATGCTCATTTTTATAATGACTTAATCCCTTGTGCTATGTGGATCCAAATTAAATGCTTGCCTCAGTTTTTCCCTCCATTAACAGATGATGCCGATATAAATAGATCTTCTGTGTTTGTTTGTGTTCTCTCCTGTGCCATTTAGATGGATGATATCAAGTAAGATACTTCTGTTGTGTAACGGGGCAGCAGATGTGGGCGAGGTACTTGTCTCTAACACCCCGGCATGTTACATGAAAGTGGGGGTCCTGGCTGGGTGTGTGGACTATATCTAAAGGGGCGCTACGCCCTTGCAGGCTATATGATGCCTGTGTCTTCAGCTGGCCAGGACAAAATGTTGAACAGCAGAATAAGGGAGACCACCAATCCAAAATGAACAGTCTTTTACTAAACAGCCACTTGGTGGGAACTCTGTAAATAGCGGGTGCATAACTTCACAAACGTTTCCTTTACAACACGGAGCATCTTCACACACAGTCTCTTTGCTTCTTCCACATTTACTTGTTTCTTCCTCGACTAGTCCCATTTCCTTCCCCACACTCCAGCACAATACTATAGTTCAGTTAGAATCCTATTCCCACCCTCGGTTCCACGTCCTCTCTTCCTCTTGAAGGAACTAGGTTGCCAATATGGCTGGTACTCAGCTTCTCTGCTTCTGACGCCTTGGAACTCCCGGGACACTGTCTTCGTCTCATGGTCTCTGTTCTGTCTTGGCCCATTACCTCTCTGAGTTATAAACTCGGGATCGTACTGCTAGGTGTCCTGTCTCAGGACCCGCTTCCCTTCGGTCACTTCTCTCTCTTTTTCCTCAGGGTCACTCAATCCACTGCCTCAGTCTCCACTCACTTCAGGGACACCCACGTCACTCAGCTCTGCTGACTAGTCAGACCTTAGGTCTGCTTCTGTGGCACACTGGACCCTATCTGATGTCCTGACAGGAAACAGTCTGTGTCTCTTCACCTTAGTCCCTCCTACTATGGGCTAGCCCCAAACATTAACAGTAACTTTCCCAACTGTTGGGCAGAACACAACACTATCACTATAACGCATGTCACAATACACATCAAAATACTTTTGCAACAACACGGCGCTTCAAGGGGGAATGTGGGCAGTATGTTCATCTCCTTACAGCTGCGGCCTGGAGGCTTCGGGAATGGGAACCATCATCATGTAGACGTCTCTGGAGGTGGCAGGTATGATGCTGCTGCACGCACAGGTGAAAGCCCGCACCAGAATACAGAGGGAACACAGAACATGAAGCAGAATTTTAGTGTCACTTAATAGGAGTAGTTGCTGTGTAAGTTAATGTCCTTTTAACAAACCTTAAACCATGACTGACTGTTTGGGGTCACTCGTCTGTCTGTGGAGACAAGTGTTCATTTTGCTGAATGAGATAAGAAGGTGCCAGGGACCCGCCTGTCCAACTATGTCATGCCGTTGGGTGTGCACCCACTGCGTCATGGGCCGGGCTTACCCAGGTAGGGCATGACTTAGGCCAAGGCCCCACTATCAGTATTTGGTCAGTATTTTTTCTCAGGAGTGGGAGCCAAAACCAGATGAGGAACAATCAGAGAAAAGGTATAATAGAAACAAGTGCATCAATTCTGCATTTATTACCCACTCCTGGTTTTGGCTCCCACTCCTGAGAAAAAATACTGGCCAAATACTGATAGTGGGGCCGTGGCCTAAGCAACTACCTGGTTTTCGCTAGAGCCTTTGGTGGTGAGGTTAGGTTTGGCCGCAGGTAGTCTCCAGGCTGCAGCAGCTGACCGGAGGGACAGAGGCACAGGTTCACGGTACAGGAGGGCAAAGACAAAAGCGTGGTCAGGCGGTTCAAGGTCAGGGCTGGCAACACAGGATCAGTAAACGGAGCCAAGGTCAGGAGCAGAGAGGTCAGACAGGATGGGTAAAACAATCCTGGTCAGTAATAGTAAACAGAACCAAGTGAAATTCATGAACGGGTGCTAAACACATAGGAAAGGAACCAATGTTCGGGCTGAGAGTGGTAGGTGGAGCCATCTAATAAGAGCCCTGCTAGCAAGGGATAGGCTGGGGAACATAATTTCTGCAGGACCTAGCAGGGTTAAATTCCTGCAGAGACAGGCCACGCCGCCATGACACTATCCTTCCATGCTGCTTGGTGTTTGTTTTTTGTTTTTTTTAAAGACCGCAGCAGCGTCTCATAGTCAGACATACCTGGCTGAGATCATACAGCCAGTGCCTGATACATGCTGCCCCTCAATGGGGCAGCATGTATCACCTGCCAGGTTCCCTTTAACTTTTAGTTTTTTAATACTATTATTTTACGAGCTGGGAGACAAATATCTGCACTAAAAGAGAAAGCTTATAGAACAGCCATATCGCGGTGGCTGTGACTCTGCACTGAATGTTCTACAATTACATAACATGGGCTACGTGTTATCCTATTTGATGTGTGTTTTATGTGCGCTGACACCACATAAATTCCTGACTAATAGAGATTGTCTGGTGGATTTTAGCTTCGATTAATGGGATTTGATTGAGTTTCGTCTTCAGGCAGCCGCGCTATTAGAGGGGAATAAAAACCTGTTTATCCTCCATTTTACAGATGATTTGTAGAAAATGAATCAATCAGATACAAAAATCCATTCAGCTAAAATGTAGGAGAAAAAAAAGACATAAAAAAATACCAAACTGATCTATGATGTCAGGATGATCCTTGCTGTAGCCATATTAGATATCTCAATGCAATCTGAATAAATTGAACCAAGGTGGGAGGACTTCACCGTAGTCTAGTGTTAGCATGTATCTCAGATGTACAGTTAGGTCCATATATATTTGGACAGAGACAACATTTTTCTAATTTTGGTTCTAGACATTACCACAATGAATTTTAAACAAAACAATTCAGATGCAGTTGAAGTTCAGACTTTCAGCTTTCATTTGAGGGTATGCACATTAAAATTGGATGAAGGGTTTAGGAGTTTCAGCTCCTTAACATGTGCCACCCTGTTTTTAAAGGGACCAAAAGTAATTGGACAGATTGACTCCAAGGCTATTTCATGGACAGGTGTGGGCAATCCCTTTGTTATATCATTCTCAATTAAGCAGATAAAAGGCCTGGAGTTGATTTGAGGTGTGGTGCTTGCATTTGAAAGGTTTTGCTGTGAAGTAAACATGCGGTCAAAGGAGCTCTCCATGCAGGTGAAACAAGCCATCCTTAAGCTGCAAAAACAGAAAAAACCCATCCGAGAAATTGCTACAATATTAGGAGTGGCAAAATCTACAGTTTGGTACATCCTGAGAAAGAAAAAAGCACTGGTGAACTCATCAATGCAAAAAAACCTAGGTGCCCACGGAAGACAACAGTGGTGGATGATCGCAGAATAATCTCCATGGTGAAGAGAAACCCCTTCACAACAGCCAACCAAGTGAACAACACTCTCCAGGAGGTAGGCATATCAATATCCAAATCTACCATAAAGAGAAGACTGCATGAAAGTAACTACAGAGGGTTCACTGCACGGTGCAAGCCACTCATAAGCATCAAGAATAAAGAGGCCAATCAGAGGCCAGCAGCTGATATCCACGTGCCAGAAGCATATGGCGTCACTGCCATGCGCTGTCCCGGCTGTGGAAGAAGAAGAGGACGCTGCTTGCCGAGGGAGCGGAGGACAGGTGAGAAGGATTTTTTTAATGTGTAATGTGAAAAGCGACACAAAGGGAATTATGGCTGCTATATGGGGACCAGGCTGGGGGACATGGTTGCTATATGGAGACCAGGCTGGGGGACATGGTTGCTATATGGGGACCAGGCTGGGGGACATGGCTGCTATATGGGGACCAGGCTGGGGTACATGGCTGCTATATGGGGACCAGGCTGGGGGACATGGCTGCTATATGGGGACCAGGCTGGGGGACATGGCTCCCATATGGGGACCAGGCTGGGGGACATGGCTGCTATATGGGGACCAGGCTAAGGGACATGGCTGCCATATGGGGACCAAGCTGGGGGACATGGCTGCCATATGGGGACCAGGCTGGGAGACATGGCTGCCATATGGGGACCAGGCTGAGGGACATGGCTGCTATATGGGGACCAGGCTGGGGTACATGGCTGCTATATGGGGACCAGGCTGGGGGACATGGCTGCTATATGGGGACCAGGATGGGGGACATGGCTCCCATATGGGGACCAAGCTGGGGGACATGGCTGCTATATGGGGACCAGGCTGGGGACATGGCTGCTGTATGGGGACCAGGCTGGGGGACATGGCTGCTATATGGAGACCAGGCTGGGGGACATGGCTGCCATATGGAGACCAGGCTGGGGGACATGGCTGCTATATGGAGACCAGGCTGGGGGACATGGCTGCTATATGGGGATCAGGCTGGGGGACATGGCTGCTATATGGAGACCAGGCTGGGGGACATGACTGCTATATTGAGACCAGGCTGGGGGACATGGCTGCTATATGGGGACCAGGCTGGGGGACATGGCTGCTATATGGAGACCAGGCTGGGGGACATGGCTGCTATACGGGTACCAGACTGGAGGACTTGGCTGCTATACGGGGATCAGGCTGTGGGACATGGCTGCCATATGGGGACCAGGCTGGGGGCCATGGCTGCTATATGGGGACCTGGCTGGGGGACATGGCTGCTATATGGGACCAGGCTGTGGGACATGGCTGCTATATGGGGACCAGGCTGGGGGACATGGTTGCTATATGGGGACCAGGCTGGGGGACATAGCTGCTATATGGGGACCAGGCTGTGGGACATGGTTGCTATATGGGGACCAGGCTGGGGGACATGGCTGCTATATGGGGACCATGCTAGGGAGCATGGCTGCTATATGGGGACCAGGCTGGGGGACATGGCTGCTATATGGTGACCAGGTTAGGGGGCATGGCTGCTATATGGGGACCAGGCTGGGGGACATGGCTGCTATATGGTGACCAGGCTGGGGGACATGGCTGCTATATGGGGACCAGGCTGGGGGACATGGCTGCTATATGGTGACCAGGTTAGGGGGCATGGCTGCTATATGGATCAGGATGGAGGACATTGCTGCAATATGGGGATAGGGATGGGAACATTATTGCAATATGGGGACCGGGATGGAGTACATTACTACAGAATAGGGACAAGGATGGGGGACATTACTACAATATAGAGACCAGGATGGAGGACATTACTGCAATATGAGGACCAGGATGGAGGACAATACTACAGGGTAGGGATATAACTACAAAATGGGCACCAGGATGGGGGACATTACTGCAAGATGGGGACCAGGGTGAAGGACATTACTACAGGATAGGGACATAACTTCAAGATTGTGACCAGTAGGGGACATAACTACAAGATGGGGACCAGGATGGGAGACTTTACTACAAGTTGTTGGCCAGAATAACTATATGGTGCTAATTGTAAGGCAATTTTTGCCCCCAAAAGAAAAAGAAATTGTAAAAATGTAAAAAAAAAAAATTCTAAATAGAATATGAAAAAATATTTTGCCACTAAAAATGCTGTTTTATGTACAAACAAAAGTAAACAAAAAAAGTGCTATACAAAAAAAAGCTATAAAACTGTACCATAATAACCCATACAATTAATGCCATTTAAAACAATTAAATAAATAACATGCCAAAAATGTTAAAAAAAAATGCCCAAAAAGTGTATAGAAACAAAAATGTGGCCTGTGAAATTCAAATTCTTTCTATGTGCGGCCCATACACCCAGACGAATTTGAAACCCCTGTTCTAGGACGTAGGGCACCCAAACCATTACTGAAGGTGCGGACCAGGGTCAGACCCATAGGACAGGCAGGTATGATATCACTTACCTCATGATCAGGTGTAACGAGGGGTGTGGATAGAATAGGGGGTGATCTGGTATCTGAAAGACGTGATATGGGGCCTACCTCTGCCCAGATTGAAGCTTCCAAAAAGCATATTAGTGACTGCATGATCTGGACATCTCTAGTGATGGACATATAAGCAGCTTTTTGAATCTTTGGCTTTTGAGCAGGACTTTGGGAATTGGGCATTATGTCTTGGACTTCACCTCTATGTCCTAGAATGTGTGCTCTGGCTCTACTATCTCCATACTGCGACTTGGAGGACACGGGACAAGGTCACTGAAGACAATGGCTGTTTCCTGCAATCTGCTGACGTGCCTGTGCTGCACAGATATATCACTGCCTCACACCTGGAGCATTGAAATGATGATGATAAAAGAAGGGATGGGTTTTATATGTTAATATCTTTATGTTCTTGTGTTCTTCATCATTTGGAAACAGATGTCCCGGATTACGGCAGCAATCACACACAAAGGGCATATGCCTAATGAGCACAACAAGACCGTCAGATAGAATGGATTTCTTTTCTAAGTATATTTTAAAAGATAGATTTTCATGTATAATCTCCCTAAAAGAAAAAAAATACAATCGCCACAGCTCTTACCTCTTTTGCCAGGAGGAGCAAAGAGACTTTATGGAAGGAATATTGGATACAAGGAATATTACTGGGTGTCACGGATAGCAGCCAGGGGGGTTGTGCAGATTTCACTGCTGCCACTAGTTTGTCATGGGTAACACCATTGAGATCATGCATAACCTACTGCTGCCACCAGTTTGTCAGGGAGGACACTGGAGGCGGGGGGGTTCACGCAGATCCCACTGCTGCCACCAGTTTGTCAGGGAGGACACTGGAGGCGGGGGGGGGGGGTTCACGCAGATCCCACTGCTGCCACCAGTTTGTCAGGGAGGACACTGGAGGCGGGGGGGGTTCACGCAGATCCCACTGCTGCCACCAGTTTGTCAAAGAGATGCAACTCCGCTGCCTTCAATTATCAGGGCAATTATGCAATTAACTGATGAGTAGTGTTGAGCATTCCGATACTGAAATATCGGGTATCGGCCGATATTCGCGGTATCGGAATTCCGATACTTAATTCCGATACTTTTGCAATATCGTATACCGGAATTGGAAGTTCCCATAATGCAATGAGCCATTTTCATTTTATTCAGCCAATGAGGATCCTAAGAAGTGTGGGCACATCCTGTTAGGCATGTAGGCATCTTAACTAATGGCATGGCTGTGATTGGCTGCTGAAATGATGTCATGATGCACTATAAAAGCCACCGCCGCCATTTTGAGCTCACTCTGCTGTGAATTCAGTTAGGGATAGGACGCTGTTGTTCTGAGGGACAGTTTTAGCTACCTATTTGCTCTATACTGCTTTACCCAAGCTACTTTCTAAATCACTGTGCCTTGCAGTGCTAGCGCACAGTTCTCTGTGCTGTTCACCGCTGTCTGCAAGGTCTGTGTGTGTGAGTGCAGCTCACCCTGTAGTGTGTGCTTCAGCCAAGTCTGGTTGTAGTGCACTCAGTGTGTGTCACTGCCTCATACATTGTCCTTTTTTGCCAATTCATAATTTTTCCTGATATCTCCTATTAGTGTGGTGGTTCCATCCGTATTCAGCTAAATTGGTTCCAAACACACTATATAGGAGTAGATAGAGAAATTTTTTTGGTCTTGCAGCGCTAGTGCACAGTGCTCTGCATCTGTACGGTTCACCGCTGTCTGCAAGGTCTGGTGTGTGAGTGCAGCTCACCCTGTAGTGTGTGCTTCAACCCCGTCTGGTTGTAGTGCACTCAGTGTGTGTCACTGCCTCAGACATTGTCCTTTATTGCCAATTCATAATTTTTCCTGATATCTCCTATTAGTGTGGTGGTTCCATCCGTATTCAGCTAAATTGATTCCAAACACACTATATAGGAGTAGATAGAGGAGCCTTTCTGCAGCATTGGGCCCTGCAGCCCCAGCCAGATTAGTATTAGCCTATTTTTTGCAGCCTCATCTATTGCATTGTAGGTTACCTTCCTACATTGTAATAGCTACAAAAAGTTTGTGATACTATCGGTATTACATCTTTAGGCACATCCAGTGTCTTTTTGTGACAAAAAAAAACCTAAATAAAGTTCACCAAACACTCCACTTTACAGTTGTGTAGGCCACATTAGCTCATATTAAAGTCTAGTCCACACTTTATAAAATTAGTGTTTCTTATACCTGTTAGCAGCTGTTCAGGAATAAGCACACTAAGCCCTTAGTACTTTTCTGCCTATCTTTATCAGTCTACCAAGATGAAGAAGGCAGGGAGTAAGGCATGTGGTCGTGGGCGTGGGCGTGGAGTTTCTGCAGGGAGAGGACGTGGGGATTCTGTGCCTGCTGCGGGCACCAGTGACTCAGCATCCCCCAGTTTTACCAGGGAACAGTCCTTTATGCGCAGCTTTGTAGGAGCTAGCCGTACCCCACTGCTGCGCGAGGACCAAATTGAAGCCGTTGTCGGATGGATGGCAGCTAACGCATCGACTTCAATTAGTTCCAGATCCTCTCAGGTCCTGAGCACTGAAGAGCACCCATCTGTCTCTTCACCACCTGCCAAATTGCCCAGGCAGTCAGAGAGCCCTGGACAGGAGCCATCTCTACTTCTGTTCTCTGAATCTCTTGGCTTGGAAAGAGGGGGCCAGCCAAGCAGAATTCGAGAATTTGAAGAAGAGGTAGTATGCAGTGATGCGCAACCATTTTGTCTCTCTGAATCTGAAGAGGCGGGTGGGCCAGTGCCTATGGTCAGCAGCACACCTCAGTACGCATCTGATGATGAGACTCAGGTGCCACTTTCTGGTGCGTACTGTGCTGTCGAGACTACCCAGGAGAAGCAGTTGTTTGAAGAGGGTGGTGTAGATGATGAGGTCCTTGACCCATCATGGCGTGAGGGACAGGAAGGTGGTGGGAGCAGCTCTGAGGAAGAGATTCCCCGAACGGCCCAAAAAGGAGGGAGAGGGAGGGGGCAGACTTGGTTGCCTGTAGCCTCCACTTCGGCACCCATTAGGAGCATGGCTCTTCCAAAATCCAAAGCGGACGCTCCCAAGACTTGCAGTGCCTGGTCCTTTTTTGACACAGTTGCAGATGACATTTGCTTTGTCAAATGCAAGCTGTGTAATCAGAAGGTGAAAAGAGGGAAAAGTGTCAGCAACCTCAATACCACAAATATGTGGAAACATGTGCGGACCAAGCACGTGGTGGAGTTACACAAACACACTGAAGACCTAGGCCAACCTACAGCGCCACCTACCACCTCTTCAGCTCGTGTTGTAGCCTCTTCCTCCAGCTCACACACAGCTGGTTCGGCTTCCTCACAGGATCGCCATGGAAGAATCTCTGGCACTGTTGTACAGAGACACAGTGTAATTCCACCCACAGCACCACTTTCCCAGTCATCCTCACACTCCCAGGCCAGTCTACAGCCATCGTTAGCACAGGCATGGGAGAAAAGGCGCCCATACTCGGCAAACCACCCCCGAGCACAGGCTCTGAATGCTGGCATTGCTAAACTACTGGCCCTTGAAATGCTATCATTCAGGCTGGTGGAGACTGACACATTCCATAACTTTATGGCATTGGCAGTCCCACAATACAACGTGCCCAGCCGCTTTTATTTCAGCAGGCAAGCCGTCCCTGCCCTGCAACATCATGTGGAGGGAAAAATTAAACATGCGCTACAAAACGCCGTCAGTAGCAAGGTCCACCTGACCACTGATGCGTGGACCAGTAAGCATGGACAGGGACGATACCTTTCCCTCACTGCCCATTGGGTAAATGTTGTGGAGCCGGGTACAGATCTTGAGAGTGGCGCTGTACGTGTTCTGCCAACTCCAAGGATTGCAGGAATCCAGTCTGTACACATTGACTCCTCCTCATACTCCAGTTCCTCTGAATCAGCGCTGCAGGAGCCGTCACGGTCTACCTCCACATCGACCCGTGAACGGTTACCTGTTATGATGACCGATATGAGCACAGCCGTGGCCAAACGTCAACAGGCCGTATTAAAATTAATTTCTTTGGGGAATCGAAGCCACACAGCGCAGAAGCTCTGGAATGCCATCAAGCAGCAGAGTGACGTGTGGTTTGTGCCAGCGAATCTCCAGCCAGGCATGGTAGTGTGTGACAATGGCCGAAATCTGGTGGCAGCTCTGGGCCTAGGCAACCTCACTCACATCCCATGTCTGGCACATGTGCTCAACTTGGTCGTGCAGAGTTTTTTGAGGGACTATCCGGATCTTGATGCACTGTTTCACAAGGTCCGCATAGAGTGCGCTCACTTGCGGCGTTCCAGCAATGCAAGATCACGCATTGCAGCTCTGCAGCGCCGATTATGTCTTCCGGAACATCGCATCATATGTGACCTACCCACCAGGTGGAATTCAACGTTACATATGTTGGAGAGGTTGTGTGAGCAGCAGGCAGCAGTAATGGAGTACCAGCTGCAGCAGGCGCAAACAAGTCGCAGTGCGCGCCGTTCACACTTCACCACCACTGAGTGGGCCTCTATGAAGGACATTTGCCACGTTTTGCGTGCCTTCGATTATTCCACGCGGATGGCGAGTGCAGATGATGCACTAGTCAGCATGACTATCCCCCTTATCTGCCTGCTTGAAAAAACACTGCAAGCACTAAGGGACGAGGTTTTGGAAGAGGTGGAGGATGAGGAGTCACAAATGCCATCTGCTTCTCTACAGTCTGCGCAACGTGGTTCCTCACAAAGGCCTAGGCAGGGGACACTTTGACTCCTCCTCATCCTCCTCACAAAGTGTCCCCTGCCTAGGCCTTTGTGAGGAACCACGTTGCGCAGACTGTAGAGAAGCAGATGGCATTTGTGACTCCTCATCCTCCTCACAATGGATGAGGAAGACATCTGTCCAGAGGAGGGAGGTACACAATGCTCTAGTAGTCAGTATCTAGAGCGAGGGTGGGGTGATGCAGAGCAGGCAGAGATCACGCCTCAAGCAGGGGACAGCGTTTCTTGGCCAGTTGGCAGTCTGCAGCACATGGTTGATTTCATGCTGCAGTGCCTGAGAAACGACCGCCGCATCGCTCACATTCTCAACACGGCTGATTATTGGGTGTCCACCCTCCTAGATCCTCGCTACCGGGACAACTTACAAAGCCTCATAACACCGTTGAACCGGGAGCGTAAAATGCGGGAGTACCAAGACGCACTGGTGCATTCCATCATGTTCTCCATTCCAACCGAGAGCAGTGCTGCTAGTGCTTTACAAAGCAGCTCAGTGCGTCGAGGCAGTGGAGGAAGCTCTGCACAAAGAGGGAGCAGAAGCAGCGCCTCAGCACAAGGCAAGACCAGTATGGCCGAAATGTGGCAAAGTTTTGTGTCCCCGCCGCCACAAATGTCTACACCATCACAGACGGCTCCAGTCAGCAGGAGGCAACGTTTCCGTCAGATGGTGACAGACTACATGTCTTGCCCTCTTAGTGTACTCCCAGACGGCTCTTCTCCCTTCAAGTTTTGGGTCTGTAAGCTGGATACATGGCCAGAGCTTAGTCAGTATGCACTGGAGGTGCTAGCTTGCCCTGCTGCTAGTGTATTATCGGAACGCGTCTTTAGTGCCGCAGGTGGTGTACTAACAGACCGTCGCATGCGACTATCCTCCGATAACGTTGACCGGCTTACTTTTCTCAAAATGAACAAGGCCTGGATCTCTCATGAATTTGCCAGTCCTCTTCCAGAATAAATAATTGGTTGGCAACAGTATCCAGGTCTCCTGTTCTGTTCATGTTTCTACCACCTGAACTGTAATCCCTGAGCTCCAACACCGCCAGTTGGCGCTCGGAAGTGCCGTCTGCACAGTCAACACTTGCTACCATGTTATTGGGGTTCAGTAACGTCAGCTGTTCCCCTGCTGTGCGGACGGCAATTTCTCCTGCTCTGTCCACATTCTCACTACTACAGATTTTAAAGTTGCTCCAATTACACCTCTGGCTCCTCTGTTTTCAGTATTATCCCTGAGCTCCAACACCGCCAGTTGGCGCTCGGAAGTGCCGTCTGCACAGTCAACACTTGCTACCATGTTATTGGGGTTCAGTAACGTCAGCTGTTCCCCTGCTGTGCGGACGGCAATTTCTCCTGCTCTGTCCACATTCTCACTACTACAGATTTTAAAGTTGCTCCAATTACACCTCTGGCTCCTCTGTTTTCAGTATTATCCCTGAGCTCCAACACCGCCAGTTGGCGCTCGGAAGTGCCGTCTGCACAGTCAACACTTGCTGCCGTGTTATTGGGGTTCAGTAACGTCAGCTGTTCCCCTGCTGTGCGGACGGCAATTTCTCCTGCTTTGTCCACATCCACTGTACTACACATTTTAAAGTTGCTCCAATTACACCTCTGGCTCCTCTGTTTTCATTCTTATCCCTGGGCTCCAGCACCGCCAGTTGGCGCTCGGAAGTGCCGTCTGCACAGTCAACACTTGCTGCGGTGTTATTGGGGTTCGGTAACGTCAGCTGTTCCCCTGCTGTGTTCACGGCAATTTCTCCTGCTCTGTCCATATTCACTGTGCTACTTATTTAAAACTTGCTCCAATTACACCTCTGGCTCCTCTCTATTTTTATTCTTATCCCTGGGCTCCAGCACCGCCAGTTGGCGCTCGGAAGTGCCGTCTGCACAGTCAACACTTGCTGCCGTGTTATTGGGGTTCGGTAACGTCAGCTGTTCCCCTGCTGTGTTCACGGCAATTTCTCCTGCTCTGTCCATATTCACTGTGCTACTTATTTAAAACTTGCTCCAATTACACCTCTGGCTCCTCTCTATTTTTATTCTTATCCCTGGGCTCCAGCACCGCCAGTTGGCGCTCGGAAGTGCTGTCTGCACAGTCAACACTTGCTGCCGTGTTATTGGGGTTCGGTAACGTCAGCTGTTCCCCTGCTGTACGGACGGCAATTTCTCCTGCTTTGTCCACATCCACTGTACTACACATTTTAAAGTTGCTCCAATTACACCTCTGGCTCCTCTGTTTTCATTCTTATCCCTGGGCTCCAGCACCGCCAGTTGGCGCTCGGAAGTGCCGTCTGCACAGTCAACACTTGCTGCGGTGTTATTGGGGTTCGGTAACGTCAGCTGTTCCCCTGCTGTGTTCACGGCAATTTCTCCTGCTCTGTCCATATTCACTGTGCTACTTATTTAAAACTTGCTCCAATTACACCTCTGGCTCCTCCGTTTTTAGTATTTACCCTGGGCTCCAATACCGCTAGTTGCTGCTCAGAAGTGCCGTCTGCACAGTCAACACTTGCTGCCGTGTTATTGGGGTTCGGTAACGTCAGCTGTTCCCCTGCTGTACGGACGGCAATTTCTCCTGCTTTGTCCACATCCACTGTACTACACATTTTAAAGTTGCTCCAATTACACCTCTGGCTCCTCTGTTTTCATTCTTATCCCTGGGCTCCAGCACCGCCAGTTGGCGCTCGGAAGTGCCGTCTGCACAGTCAACACTTGCTGCGGTGTTATTGGGGTTCGGTAACGTCAGCTGTTCCCCTGCTGTGTTCACGGCAATTTCTCCTGCTCTGTCCATATTCACTGTGCTACTTATTTAAAACTTGCTCCAATTACACCTCTGGCTCCTCTCTATTTTTATTCTTATCCCTGGGCTCCAGCACCGCCAGTTGGCGCTCGGAAGTGCTGTCTGCACAGTCAACACTTGCTGCCGTGTTATTGGGGTTCGGTAACGTCAGCTGTTCCCCTGCTGTACGGACGGCAATTTCTCCTGCTTTTTCCACATCCACTGTACTACACATTTTAAAGTTGCTCCAATTACACCTCTGGCTCCTCTGTTTTCATTCTTATCCCTGGGCTCCAGCACCGCCAGTTGGCGCTCGGAAGTGCCGTCTGCACAGTCAACACTTGCTGCCGTGTTATTGGGGTTCGGTAACGTGAGCTGTTCCCCTGCTGTGTTTACGGCAATTTCTCCTGCTCTGTCCATATTCACTGTGCTACTTATTTAAAACTTGCTCCAATTACACCTCTGGCTCCTCCGTTTTTAGTATTTACCCTGGGCTCCAATACCGCTAGTTGCTGCTCAGAAGTGCCGTCTGCACAGTCAACACTTGCTGCCGTGTTATTGGGGTTCGGTAACGTCAGCTGTTCCCCTGCTGTACGGACGGCAATTTCTCCTGCTTTGTCCACATCCACTGTACTACACATTTTAAAGTTGCTCCAATTACACCTCTGGCTCCTCTGTTTTCATTCTTATCCCTGGGCTCCAGCACCGCCAGTTGGCGCTCGGAAGTGCCGTCTGCACAGTCAACACTTGCTGCCGTGTTATTGGGGTTCAGTAACGTCAGCTGTTCCCCTGCTGTGCGGACGGCAATTTCTCCTGCTCTGTCCACATCCACTGTACTACTGATTTAAAACCTCCTCCAAATACACCTCTGGCTCCTCTGTTTTCAGTATTATCCCTGAGCTCCAACACCGCCAGTTGGCGCTCGGAAGTGCCGTCTGCACAGTCAACACTTGCTACCATGTTATTGGGGTTCAGTAACGTCAGCTGTTCCCCTGCTGTGTTCACGGCAATTTCTCCTGCTCTGTCCATATTCACTGTGCTACTTATTTAAAACTTGCTCCAATTACACCTCTGGCTCCTCCGTTTTTAGTATTTACCCTGGGCTCCAATACCCCTAGTTGCTGCTCAGAAGTGCCGTCTGCACAGTCAACGCTTGCTCCAGTGTTATTGGGGTTCAGTAACGTCAGCTGATCCCCAGCTGTGTGTCCGGCAAATTCTCCTGCTTTGTCCACATCCACTGTACTACGGATTTAAAACCTCCTCCAAATACACCTCTGGCTCCTCTGTTTTTAGTATTTACCCTGGGCTCCAGCACCGCCAGCTGGTTCTCGGCAGTTCCATTGGCTCTTGTACCTTCTGCTACCCATCCGGGTTCCAGTACCGTCAGCTGGTCCTCGGTAGTTCCATTTGCTCTTGTATCTTCTGCTACCCATCCGGGTTCCAGTACCGTCAGTTGGTTCTCGGCAGTGCCTTTGGATTAGGTGCCTCCTTCTCGGTATCCAAGTTCCACCAACGTCTGCTGGTCCTTGGTAGTGCTTTCTGGCACAGGTACCTCCTGCTTAGTAACCGAGTTCCAGTAACATCAGCTGGTCCTCGGTAGTTCCATTGGCTCTTGTACCTTCTGCTACCCATCCGGGTTCCAGTACCGTCAGCTGGTCCTCGGTAGTTCCATTTGCTCTTGTATCTTCTGCTACCCATCCAGGTTCCAGTACCGTCAGCTGGTTCTCGGCAGTGTCTTTGGCACCGGTACTCCCTCCTGCCCAGCCTGGTTCCAGCACGCCAGCTGTTTCCGGGTAGTGTCAACGTCACTTTGCCTCCAATGCGTTGTACTGTCGTGTTGCGGTCGGGTTAGCCGACTCTATGGTGCCTGCAGTTTAGGTGACTCCTATGTGGGCTGCGGGATCTGGCAATGAAGGCTGGTTCCATAGTGCCAATAGGACAAGCACCCCCTGTAGGACTGTGGGTTTTGGTAACTGCGGCCGGCTTGCGGCCTTGAACTTTTTTTTACATGGGTACCTTCTGCTACCCATCCGGGTTCCAGTACCGTCAGCTGGTTCTCGGCAGTGCCTTTGGATTAGGTGCCTCCTTCTCGGTATCCAAGTTCCACCAACGTCTGCTGGTCCTTGGTAGTGCTTTCTGGCACAGGTACCTCCTGCTTAGTAACCGAGTTCCAGTAACATCAGCTGGTCCTCGGTAGTTCCATTGGCTCTTGTACCTTCTGCTACCCATCCGGGTTCCAGTACCGTCAGCTGGTCCTCGGTAGTTCCATTTGCTCTTGTATCTTCTGCTACCCATCCAGGTTCCAGTACCGTCAGCTGGTTCTCGGCAGTGTCTTTGGCACCGGTACTCCCTCCTGCCCAGCCTGGTTCCAGCACGCCAGCTGTTTCCGGGTAGTGTCAACGTCACTTTGCCTCCAATGAGTTGTACTGTCGTGTTGCGGTCGGGTTAGCCGACTCTATGGTGCCTGCAGTTTAGGTGACTCCTATGTGGGCTGCGGGATCTGGCAATGAAGGCTGGTTCCATAGTGCCAATAGGACAAGCACCCCCTGTAGGACTGTGGGTTTTGGTAACTGCGGCCGGCTTGCGGCCTTGAACTTTTTTTTACATGGGTACCTTCTGCTACCCATCCGGGTTCCAGTACCGTCAGCTGGTTCTCGGCAGTGCCTTTGGATTAGGTGCCTCCTTCTCGGTATCCAAGTTCCACCAACGTCTGCTGGTCCTTGGTAGTGCTTTCTGGCACAGGTACCTCCTGCTTAGTAACCGAGTTCCAGTAACATCAGCTGGTCCTCGGTAGTTCCATTGGCTCTTGTACCTTCTGCTACCCATCCGGGTTCCAGTACCGTCAGCTGGTCCTCGGTAGTTCCATTTGCTCTTGTATCTTCTGCTACCCATCCGGGTTCCAGTACCGTCAGCTGGTTCTCGGCAGTGTCTTTGGCACGGGTACTCCCTCCTGCCCAGCCTGGTTCCAGCACGCCAGCTGTTTCCGGGTAGTGTCAACGTCACTTTGCCTCCAATGCGTTGTCCTGTCGTGTTGCGGTCGGGTTAGCCGACTCTATGGTGCCTGCAGTTTAGGTGACTCCTATGTGGGCTGCGGGATCTGGCAATGAAGGCTGGTTCCATAGTGCCAATAGGACAAGCACCCCCTGTAGGACTGTGGGTTTTGGTAACTGCGGCCGGCTCGCGGCCTTGAACTTTTTTTTACATGGGTACCTTCTGCTACCCATCCGGGTTCCAGTACCGTCAGCTGGTTCTCGGCAGTGCCTTTGGATTAGGTGCCTCCTTCTCGGTATCCAAGTTCCACCAACGTCTGCTGGTCCTTGGTAGTGCTTTCTGGCACAGGTACCTCCTGCTTAGTAACCGAGTTCCAGTAACATCAGCTGGTCCTCGGTAGTTCCATTGGCTCTTGTACCTTCTGCTACCCATCCGGGTTCCAGTACCGTCAGCTGGTCCTCGGTAGTTCCATTTGCTCTTGTATCTTCTGCTACCCATCCGGGTTCCAGTACCGTCAGCTGGTTCTCGGCAGTGTCTTTGGCACGGGTACTCCCTCCTGCCCAGCCTGGTTCCAGCACGCCAGCTGTTTCCGGGTAGTGTCAACGTCACTTTGCCTCCAATGCGTTGTCCTGTCGTGTTGCGGTCGGGTTAGCCGACTCTATGGTGCCTGCAGTTTAGGTGACTCCTATGTGGGCTGCGGGATCTGGCAATGAAGGCTGGTTCCATAGTGCCAATAGGACAAGCACCCCCTGTAGGACTGTGGGTTTTGGTAACTGCGGCCGGCTTGCGGCCTTGAACTTTTTTTTACATGGGTACCTTCTGCTACCCATCCGGGTTCCAGTACCGTCAGCTGGTTCTCGGCAGTGCCTTTGGATTAGGTGCCTCCTTCTCGGTATCCAAGTTCCACCAACGTCTGCTGGTCCTTGGTAGTGCTTTCTGGCACAGGTACCTCCTGCTTAGTAACCGAGTTCCAGTAACATCAGCTGGTCCTCGGTAGTTCCATTGGCTCTTGTACCTTCTGCTACCCATCCGGGTTCCAGTACCGTCAGCTGGTCGTCGGTAGTTCCTCAGCTTTCTTGTACCTTCTGCTACATTTCCAAGTTCAAGCTTTTTGAAATGGTTCTTGGTAATCACTCTGGATCTCCCTGACGAGGACCCTGAAGACGAGGACCCTGAAGACCAACCCTAAGAAGACGAGGACCCCGAAGACAACGACCCTGAAGACGAGGACCCTGAAGACCACCCCGAAGAAGACGAGGACCCTGAAGACCACCCCGAAGAAGACGAGGACCCTGAAGACCACCCCGAAGAAGACGAGGACCCCGAAGACGAGGACCCAGAAGACCAACCCGAAGAAGACGAGGACCCCGAAGACGAGGACCCCCGAAGACGACGACCCTGAAGACCACCCCGAAGAAGACCAAGAAGATGACCCTGAAGAAGTTGACCAAGAGGGCAAAGAAGAGAAGACAAGCACCAAGATACAGAAGAACAAGAGACAGAAAACCAAGAAGCAGAAATACAAGAAGCTGCAGAACAAAAAGCGGAAGAACATTAAGCATAAGACTAAAAATCAGAGCAAAAGATAATATCTAAATTATAAGCAGAAGATGACTAAGCAGTGTATGGGGGTGAGTCCGTTCCTCCTCGTGGTGCCCCTGGAAAAGACCTGCTGCTGCAGGCCAAACTGAACGCGGACAAATCCTGTTGTAAATCTTTTGTGACGGGCAGAACGAAAGGTGTAATGTCCAACCTTTTATAGATAACAACTACAGGAATGCCTGTCACAAATAAGAATATGATGAAGAAGAAGAATATGAAGAAGATGAAGAAGTAGAATATGAAGAATGTAAAAAAAAGAATAATACGAAGAAGGTGAAGAAGAAGAAGGTGAAGAAGTGGATGAAAAAGATGCTGAGGATGATGAAGGAGAAAATGTGGGAGAAGTAAAAAAGAAGGTGAAGAGCATGGAAGTAGTGAAACATAAATATCTGACAAAATATAAAAATACTTAACATAGTTAATATTTCCGTAACTCAGAACATAATAAAAAAATAGTAATTCCTGCTATTCCATTTGACTGGGCTAAACCTCTATGCCTTTATTGTCTCCCCCACCTCCCCCAATACATTCTACATTATTCTTAGTTGTTTTCCTTCATGTAGAAATAACCTACAAGGAAAGAAAGGATTTATTTTAATTCCGATATTTATGTCCCATTGACTTGCATTGGTTTCCGGTATCGGAATCGGCGATATCCGATACTTTTTCGGTATCGGTCCGATCCTATCCGATCCGATATTTCCCGATATCGGAAGGTATCGCTCAACACTACTGATGAGTGATGGACGAGGCCATGCCTGCTTCCACTACTGTGGGGAACTCACTGTGAGCATATGATATATACACCTCTGATTCCAGCGCATGTAATATATATATACCCCAAGATGGTCACTGCCAACTCTATACCAAAAAGAACTACCTGCTGCCACCACCAATCATTTACACCCGTTACAGGTAGCGTATGGCTTCAGGGATGCGGTTTACAGAGCAGGAAGAGCAGAGCTATTAAATTTTATATATGTAATTCGGAAAGGTAGGCAGTGTTTATAAAAAATATACAAAGATGTTACAAAATGGGAACAAACCAATATGGTATATACAATTACATAAAAAGGAATAACGAAAAACTGCTAAGCCTGATGTTACAGGAATGGCTCTTATCTTTATGGAGGGAAGCGCTCCGACTAGAAAAATATAACACTCTCACAGTGAACTATGTCTTCCAGAATGAACAATGAGGCTGTGTGCCCACGTTGCGTATTACAAGCGTATATGCTGCGGAATTTCCGCAGCGTAAACGCTTGTAAAACGCATGTATATCCGCACCCCATGGTCCCCAATGGCATTCCGCAATGTCAATGCCCATGCTGCGGATTTTTCCGCAGCGTATATGCTGCGGTCAAAAATCCGCAGCATGTTCATTAATTTTGCGTTTCCGCATGCGGAATCAATGTGCGGATGGTACCCAAGTCTGGAGGAGAGGAGACTCTCATCCAGACCTGGGTACCAAAGAACCTGTAAAAAAAAGAATAAAATAAAGTTTATACTTATCTTCTGATGTTTTCCCTCCGTCGCGCTGTTGTGTGAAGGACCTGCCACGTCATTGAGTCATGTGACCCATCAGAGATGAAACATGGAGTAGATAACATCATCCATCGGAGGATATTAAGTTGGAGGGGTTACAATAGTTTTAAAGTGATGTGAGTGAATGCGTTAGGTTTGTCCCTTCACTACGACACCAAAAATATTTCTCCCATAAAAATTAGATCAATGCAGACCCCAATATGCATCACTAATTACTAGCTCCAAAAGGTCTGAGAAAAATCCTTTGAACAGAGGAAGGGTACTTCTCCGCTTCTGAATAAACGTATCCCAACCTTAGTGTCTGGCTCTCAGAGCAAATCTCCTGTTTTAATTACCTGGTAACTGCAAGAAACCCCTACTTCAATTGAGGTTGAAATGTCAGCTCTTTCTCACTTTCCCAGTTACAATTAGTTTCCTTCTTCCCCCGATATAATTAATCTCATATGTTCAATGTGAGGGTGATATGTCCCCTCTCTGGAGATGTCTTTATGGATTTTAATTTTTCTCTTCGACACTGTGATAAAACCTGGGAAACGCTATGGGTACATTTACAGACCACAAAGAATAGCAGGGATCAAAGGAGTGAGGAAAAGCAGGGCTAAAATGCTATTATGCCACTGTGCTTGGATTACCAACCCAAACGTCACTGCATGTAATGAACAATCATAACCCGCAACTTCATAGACCTATGAAGCCATTTCTGCTGTGCAAGTGAAGCTACGGCTCACTGGTGTTAGTGTAGCACCCTGAGGATTCGGCTGCTACAGGGGTATTGCACCTCAAGCCAGAGGTGTGATATTCCACTCCCGGGTAAGGATGGAGTGTGGAACTGAGCTCAGTTAGCTGCATACACTACATACATCCCATTTCCGAGGGACAGACCGATGGTACTCCCACTAGGTATATGTGCAGGTACGACAGTGTCTGTCCCTGGCTGGAGTGGGAGGGGGGTGGAACATCCCAGTAGTGTAGGGGCAGATAGGGGGAGCAGTCTGGGTAAGGCTAGGAGCTCATTGGGTGCTGGTCACCTGAGCTCACACATAGAGGGAGTATATAAGGTGGGAACCATCTTAGATCAGGGTCAGTCAGTCTTCTGTAGAGAGTCAGTCAGTCCTGAGAGAGGTCCAGGAGCGCCTGCAGAGAGAAGAGAGAGAGGAGTAGAGAAGGACCCAGAGGGGGAGAAGAAGGAACCCCAAGAACCCAGAATTAGACCAGAAGGGTGAAGGGTTGGCACGCAAGGGAACCGGATCCCAAATTAGTGGAGGAAAGAAACAACCCTCAGCTAAGAACCGGAGGCTGCGACATTACATGTGGAGCAGCCCCTCACCAAGTCCACAAGGAAGGCACACCAGGTATAGGGTCAGGGAACCCCGAAGAGGTACACCCACCAAGAGGCCCAAGGGAGCCGGACATAAGTGGACCCCTGGTGAGAAAGGCCAGTAGAGAGGACAGTCAGAAAGGGAGCTCAGGACCACGCTCCAGAATTGCTTGGGAGTTGGCCGAGTCCAGGACCTGGTGGACGCAGCACGGCTCGGGCGGTCACTCAAGGCCAGAGTCACCAACAGAACAGCAGTAAGTAAAAACCCTGAACTGCACAGCCCAACTCTGAGTCTTCTTACCATCCACACTGCACCACCACTACCACCATCCTCTACACCTGACCCCCTGAGGCTATACCCCTCCCGTTGGGGGTTATACTACCGGAAGCTGCACACACACCACCAGCCTCAGCGGACCCTGCTGCAGCGGCGGCCGTATTGACCGCAAATCAACGGGTGGCGTAGTCGACACTAAGAACACTAACAACATCTGTAAAGACTGCCACACACTGAGTTTGACACCCTGGGCACGGACCGGGTCACCGCCACTCGGAGACTACAACCCCCATCTGATCCGGCTCCGGGTATCCCCCAAACAACACTGGCCCAGGGGGCGCGTCATTAGGTCTGCAGAAGCTGTCCCATTCTGTAATAGGATCACACATTTGTCTTTTATTAGGCAGCAAACAAAAATTACAGCAAAGAAGATTTTGATTCTGAAACAAAAGCTTCAGTCGGGGCTGAATGGTTTCATTCCAGTTGTTATGTGGTTGGCGGCTCCAGAATTACCAGTCATGGCAGTGAATCCTCCAGGGGTTGGGGTACTGTGGAAACCAGGTTCTCTTTGGTTTGATCACCTGGAGCGGAGGCCTCAACAGACTGTACAGACATCACAGCTCCCCAGGTTACTGACTGTTTTCTTTGCAGTCTGAATCTTGGGTCACATTGGGTCATGCAATTCACAGCCAGAACAACCATGTAATGTAACCTCAGTTGCTCCCATGGCAGCTGATCAGAAGGCAATAAAGCTCCACATACAGAATGCAAATGGTTAACAGAGCAATACCTATGTTCACACTGGAGACTGCAGGTTCAGGTCTATCATCTGCAGAGAGCGACATGATGTAGATACACTTTTCACTGTTCTCTATCTGCAAGTGATGTCCACAGCCTGGTTTATCTTCTCACACACAGAGTGACTGACATATTTTTACTAGAAGCTGGGCCTTTGCATTGACAGAGAGGTTCACAATTTATCTTCCAAACCCCTCTGAGATTGTGGAGGATTATTGACCACACGGACCTTCGTCTGACATAATGAAGAGCTGAGGATGAAGCGGAAGGATCTACAAGAAGAATATATTGGACTATTTCCAGTCTGGAGTATTTGTTGCTTTGTGTGAATAAGAATTGTATCACTGGTAAAAAATGATGCAAGTGATGGATTTTTACATTTTCTATAGTTTCATGTGGTTTATCTTGAAGGGACTGCACACATTCAGATGGTTAATTCCCTATGATCCCATCCGCTCAGTGCACTCATCTTCTGCTGTGAATACAGAGCGCTCGCTCATGGCTGAAATCACCTCCACGACTTGCCGGCTGCAGACACCTCTTCATCATCCTTTTCTTCACCTGTCTTATAGTGTAGGCAGCAAATAGATCATGTAAAACAATCCCATTACCAGGACTGAGATGTATGTCATGACTTGCAGATAAAGCACAGGAGGATGTGCAGAATGGATCAGTCCCAACGTAGGGAGCGCACTGTCATTTGCTCATAACCACAGTGTCTCTGGAAGATGGGAAATGCATAACGCAAAAAACCTACAATAGATCTGTGGCAAATAAGTGACAGGAATTAATCCAGAAAAATAATCCTGCAAAACTGAATATTATGGTCAAAAACTTACGATACAAGAAAAATCTATTTAGACTATGGGCTGCACTGTGCTTGTATATGATGGGTGGTGCTGCCCCTTTTTTGGTGACAAAACCTAGGAAAAAAAAACAAAATAAGTAATAGTAATATTAGTAATAGCAAATAGTAATAGTACATGTAAATAACATAGGGTAATTATTTAACGCTATTTTGATTAAAAAATGTAACTGCCATACCACCGCGACAAGGTGAACCCAATTGGAATGGTCCTATCTTGTCTCTAGTATTAAAGCTTCACCTTGTGTCAGCCGACCTCAATGTGAAAAAGGGCAGAGCAGGACAGGAGCCCGGCTGTTCAGACACCTGTCATGGGAAGCTACATAGATGAAATGCCTAGATAAGAGTGGACCACACCCATGATTGTACACAGTACAAGAAACAAGAGAGTTTTGCCATTTTTTTGGTGATATATTTTGGCCTCCACAAGTAGAGCATCAAGGCGCACCATGATTGTTGCGCGGTCTGCACCAGGAAAGGGACCTTGCTGCAATGTAAGCATGGATATATGAATATAGGGTGTTGTTTCAGAAGAGATGCTCATGTGAAGGAAGGGAGTGTGAACTGTGACGTGTGGAGGCCTGTAAAGATAACTGATGCATATCTATGGCTGGATGAGACTATTGGGCCTCACAGGACGGTATAAAGGACAGACAGCAGCTGGATTGCTGCTCAGTGGAGTGCACAGGAGCAACATAAGTCCTCGCATGTGGGTGAAGAGAGGAATCTCCATCCAGATGTAAGAACCACCTCAGAAGGGATCCACGACCCAGGTCCGACCATGTAAACGGGATGCACTTTTTATTTGTTGTACCTTTTAACTGACAATGACTTCAGAGTACAGAAAGCGTTCATGCCTCCTGAACATAGACACTAAATTGTGACAGATAGCGCTGCACCCCCTTATTGGACACCCCTATACAGCACCCCCTCTCAACCGCGCCATCTGATCCAGCCGCTCCCTGAATGCTTTTCTCTATAAATGAGCAGGTACAGAATATCTTCCGCTCTGTGGCTGCAGTGATTGAGGGCCAGATGGGAATAATGATGTTGTATGGAATTTTAGATGTGAAATAATGAATGGAGTGTGTTGGCAAGAGATGATGTAACAATTGGCAGAGAGCGGGTGTTATTGCTCGTAGGAGCGCAGATACTGATGACAGTGGGACATCTCCACAGCACAGGTGAGGACAATACAGATTTGTGAGAAATAAGTACCGCAATATGCAGGGAACATTTCACACCGAATCAAATTGACTTCCAACAATCGGATTTCTGCACGATACAGAAGAATGATCTCATGATGACTACATCGAACAGCAGCTAGTGTTTTCTGATACTTTTACATGTCCTGCACCATATCTACCTCCACTCTGCTGATGTCTTGGTTCGCCTTCTTTCTCTCCGACCATTTGCTCAGTGTCTTATTTGCTGGCTCTTCTTCCTCTCCTCTTTCCTTTCCAAGGCTCCTTTCTCTTTTCAGCCATATTTGACAAAATATTATCAGATTTGGCTTTATATTCCCATCTCTATACTGATGACGCTCTGTTATATACAGTACATCTCATGAAATCACCGCCACAGTAATCGTAATCCAGGCTCTATGATCTGCCACTGATCTAACCAAGCGTCTATAATCTGAACCTTCCATCTCTGAGACCTGTCTCGTGCTGCATCGGTTTTCTAGAGTACCATACCTCAGAAAATCAGATTCATTTCCAACATCCAGTTGTAAGCATGCCCTAAATCCTCATCTTGTAAAAACAGCAAATTGAAGAACCGTAGGAACTCACATTTTTACAGGGATTTTTTAGCAATCGGTAGGGGGTCTCAAAACTTGGACCCCACTCATGTGCTTGCAATTATGAGGATGAAAAAATACATCACAGGCTTCATTAGTCTTCACACAAAACCGCAAAGCAGCAGTGGATATGGGATACTGGAGCATGGAAAGGAGAATAACTCTGCATAAAATATCAAAATAAGGAACTAACCAATGGACGGAGAAAAAAGTATTAGTGGAAAATATATTGTGATCGTGTAATAGATCTTCAGGTCTTTCCATGGAGTCTTAACAGGGTCATGTCACATGTGTCCGAGTCTCATTCTGTTCCCGAGCACCCGTTGGGCTGGGTGAGGGGATAATGGGCCATTCAGCGAGGCCTCAACACATTCACATCATTGCTTACCATGGGCTTCCCAGCAGTTTCTTTACTAGATTTTATTGATAGGTGGTGCAGGTTGAGCGGCAAACAGGCACAAACCGCAGGTAGTGCAATGACAGGCACGCACAAGCATGCAATGCAACGTCAGGTGTGCACTGCGTCCTAGAATCAACTCAGCATTGCTACTTATTACATTTGATTTCCAGACCTTTGGCTGTCCCAGTCAGCGGACTGGCCATAGACAGCAAAACGTCAGGATTTGGCCTGTACTTTGTCCAATAACAATGTAATGGTACTGAATGGTCGTGACACCGGGATCAGGTGCTTACATAATGTGTCAGGTTACATCCAAGACACTAACATCGATCACTGATGCATCTGTGGCACCCCAGGGGTCCGGTTGCCACAGTGGCATTGCCTCCCTCACAAGAGGTGATGCCATGCCAGGAAGCAAGCAGGGGTCCCCTAATCAGGTTTTGCTAAGCATGCAACACTGTCCTGGCTCCAGACCAGCAAGGGGAGCTCCTCCCCTTGGCAACTGGAATCTGAGGGCGGGGTTAGTTAGACTTAGTGTGAGGAGTTGAAGTGAAGACGTCGACGAGAGAGGAGCTGGGGACTGGAGCTGCGCGCCAGTTCACCCCAGAAGGAACCAACACAGAGGAACCGGACACGGGAGTCCGAGGCTGTGGGGCACTGAAGGCCCAGCAGCAGAAACCGGAGGGCAGGAGACTGCACGTCTCCTGGCCCCAGCAGACGCCCGGAGGCTCAGCAACACCGCAAGGCCCAGCACCACCACGTGGGAGCGATGCATCAGCAAGGCCCGAGCTGCCTGCCATACGGGTGAGTACAAAGACGTTGCACTCAGGGACGAGGGCCACCGCACAGCTACAAGGAGCAGGGCCAAAGAGATTAGTGGAAAGGGAAGGCCTCCAACTTCACCTGGTGAGGTGGATTCCTTATTTGCTTCCAGGCTGCCTGGACTTCCACTTCTAGCCAGTACCCTAGTCCCGGTTTGCCTAATCACCGCCAGTAAAGATAAGAGGAAACAGCCATTAAGTTGTGGACTGATTATTGCTGAGCCATCAAACCCTGCACTACAACGCCCAGAATCACCTATAACATCTACACTGCCCTGGAGCTAAGCTCTACCTGCGGAGAGTCACACCAGCTTTGCTGCACTAATATCAGCTCCAGAGGACCTGCTCCGCAGCGGCGGCTCCCTTTAGCCGCGTACCACAGGTGGCGTCACAAACTTTGTACATAAAAACTATAAAATCCCCTTTTTACTGACCGCCCTGGGTCACGGACCGGGTCACCACCACTGTGACATCTCCCCAAGCAACGACCGGCCCGGCACCGAGTACCCCACGGCCCAGGGGGTGCGTCATATCTGTGCCAAAAATGAGCACAGTACCCCCCTGCCAAAGAGAAATAGATTGCTAGACCATAAAGTGAGAGGTAGAGATTTTCTTCAGGAACAAGAAACTTTGAGCACTGCCTCAACAAGAAATACCTTAAACATTTTTTATGATACATTAATAAAACACGTACATTACATTAAAAATACGCAAAAAAATAAAAAATAGTCATATACACTGTATATATTGTGACAAAGTCACTGGCAGAGTGTCGGAGGGGAGATATGTTTCACTGAGGCTATTAGCTTCAGTGATGTGAAACTGGAAGTCTTCTCCTGCATGGTATGTGCAGAGTCGGTTAATCAGACATATTTAAATGGACCAGTTTGAGTGAACGACTATAGAGCGGGCAGGAGGTCGTTCACCATATCTCCACCCCAGGGTGTGGTCTGGGGTTAAATACTGGGCCTGCTGAGGCACTGAGTGTTCAGTAGGTCTGGAGAGAGGAACTCCAGACATGTTTGTGTGGAGCTATCCTGAACCATGTGGAGTTGCTGAACTCTGAACAGGCGGATTCCAGCTACCACAAAGACTGTGCTTTGTGATACCATTTTGTTTTGTTTTCCTGTTTTTGCCTAGAGGGCCGTGTTTTCTTTTATGGATTCAATGTTGGTTTATGCAGCATTTCAATAAATCAACAAGAAATTTAAAGTGACAGTGTACCTGTGTCTACTTCTGTGTACAGCTGAGTGAGCGATCTACCACAATATATAAAAAAATATATCTCTGAGAATGTTGCTACTTTTTGCTGAGGAGATGAGAGCAGTGTTTCTGTCCTGACCCCTTTCTTATGCAGAGGGATGCAGACGCACCAATAGATTTTATAAAAGATAGTTCATAAATTTCTGTAACTGTCCGGAGTGTGAGATTTACTCTCATCGTACAGCGCATCATCTAATTAGCTGATTGATTCATTGGTCAGCGAGGATAACACATTTTGCTTTATGCCTCTTGTAGGGTATTAGGGACTTAGAACAAATCCAGAGCCGGCTCGTCATAATTAACTCCCAGGTATCTCATTAGCTTTGACTTTCCCAAGCACCATGAAATGGCGAGCTAACCGCCCCTGATGTCTCTCACCCGCCGAGGATAACTCATCTCTTAATAATGTATTCCAGTTCATACGAATCCCCTTCAGTCTGATGGAAACTGCTGAGCTGTCATTATAAGAGGTTTCATGTCACGCCTGCACCTGACAATTACCAAGCAATGGCAGACAAATGATCATATTTGCAATTTATCAAGAGACATCTCGTACTTATTATTATCCTTCAATTTACAGATCGTTTATAAAAAAAAGTCTATTGTAGCACTATCACACATCCTAAAGCCACATCCAGATTCACAGCACACCAATATGAGACTGCTTATTGCCCACAATGCAATGCAGCTTGTGGCACTTTGGATAGCAAATGAATTACATTAGTTATTCTGTACTTATAATGAACTACAATCTGTATTATACTTCAGAGCTGCACTCACTCTTCTACTGGTGCAGCCACTGTGTACATACATTACATTACTTATCCTGTACTGATCCTGAGTTACATCCTGTATTATACTCCAGAGCTGCACTCACTATTCTGCTGGTGCAGTCACTGTGTACATACATTACATTACTTATCCTGTACTGATCCTGAGTTACATCCTGTATTATACTCCAGAGCTGCACTCACTATTCTGCTGGTGCAGTCACTGTGTACATACATTACATTACTGATCCTGTACTGATCCTGAGTTACATCCTGTATTATACTTCAGAGCTGCACTCACTCTTCTACTGGTGCAGCCACTGTGTACATACATTACATTACTTATCTTGTACTGATCCCAAGTTACATCCTGTAGATCTTTTTATTATAAAAATGAAAAACATAACAATAATAATAACAGAAACATAAGAAAATTAATAACCAGAAAATAAACAGTGTAATGAACTGGTCCAGCCGCTCCCTCTCTCCTCACACACATATTATACATATATACACAATAATAACTACCTACACCATGACATCTGGTCCGGTTACCAAACAAATAATAACAATATAATAAACAATAACCGACAAATTATATACAAACTAATATATACATTCTTTTTTTTTTTTTTTTAAATAAAATAAATACTAACTATACAAATATATACAAGACAAAACAAAAACCCCCACACTCGAGCCCACCAGTCCCTCCCCGGCACTGACCTGAGAGCTGGTCCTGCGCCTCATGCCTCAGTCCATGTCCAACGTCCATAGGCCAGATCAGGCAGTGCCAGTTTTTCACCCAAATAACCAGTGTCCCACAAGATGAACCCACCTCCCCCCTTTTCCCTCCACCCAACCTAACACCTACACCCAAACCCATATATACAATATATACAGAAACAAACAATAGAATAACACACAATACAATAACCACAACTGACAAAGCCCAAGTTCGGTGCCTGCAGCCCTACATCACTGTCTACTGATCAAAATAAAACAAAAATCTATGGTGTCAGCAGCAGCCCACCACCAGGAGAGGAGATGACCAGACTTAGGCACACTAAAAGAAAAGCCCCTCCAGAGGAGAGCGGCCCTCCGTGTACCCAGTCTCTCATACTCCAGAGAACGCACCTTCACCAGGTCACAGAGTATGGTCCTAAACACATCGTCCACTGGGAGGATTTTCCGCTATGTCGATACTAAGCACCGTGCGTTCCACGTGTGATACCTAACCACTGCGCTAACTAGAAATAAGGTGCAGCGGTCCCGACCACCCAGGTCCCCGAATGCTCCATAGGCCCATTCCGCATAAGAGAGATCGGCCAGCCGGGGCCAGCCAATGGAGGCGCCCACCCTGTTGTACACCTCTGTGTTAAAGGGACAACGAAGCAGGAAGTGGTCCATGCTTTCAAGCATGGTACCACAATGCTCCCGAGGACAGTTCCTGTCCTCAGAGCTCCTACACTTCAGATTGTCCCTCACACACAGTTTCCCATGGAAGCAGCGCCAAGCCAAGTCCCAAATCTTCGAGGGGATCCTGATAGAATTCAAAAGATGCAGACCCACCCCAAGATCCCGACTTGGGCAATCTCTGAGCGCCAGAGGCCTCTGAAAATGGGTCAACAGAACCCTTTTGTCAAGGAGCTTCCTTGGCAGAGTCCTGACCTCCCACATTCCCAGACCCCACCGGCGAATTACCTTCAGAACCACAGTAGCGTAAGCCGGGAGATGTCCATGCGGTGTGCGGAGATCCTTCACTTGCCCTCCTGTCTCCCATTCCTGGAAGAAAGGCTGAAACCATCCCTTACAGGAGAATACCCACGGAGGAGCCCTCTCTTTCCAGAGGTCTGCAATATTGATCTTAATGAAGGTATTCACAAGGAATACCACAGGGTTGACCATACCCAACCCTCCTAGTCTCCTCGTACGGTAAGTAACCTCCCTCTTGACCAGGTTCAGTCTATTCCCCCATAACAGTTGGAAGAACAAACTGTAGACCCGAGTCCAGAGAGGCTCCGGCAAGATGCACACACTGCCCAGATAGATCAGCAAAGGGAGCAGGTAAGTTTTGATCAGGTTTACCCTTTCCCTTAGGGTCAAAGACCAACCCTTCCATTGATTCACCTTCTGAGTGGCGATCTCTAGCCTGCTGTCCCAATTTTGTTTGGGGTAATCCCCCTGGCCAAATTCGATGCCAAGAACTTTTGCAGAGACTTTGGGTTCTGGAAGGGTGTCCGGGAGATCAAAACCAGGATCTCCTCCTCCCAGCCAGAGACTCTCACACTTATCCCGGTTGATCTTAGACCCAGATGCCTCCGAGTAGCGATTTACCTCTGACATCAGCCATTCTGCCTCCCCATCAGAGGAAACAAAAACGGTGACGTCATCGGCATACGCCACCACTCTCAGAGTGGCTTCCGGTGCTGCCCGGTCCATCCCGATCCCAGCCAACGGTCCACGCTCCACCCTCCTAAGAAGTGGGTCAATCGCAAACACGTACAGTAGCGGGCTCAAGGGACAACCCTGGCGAACACCACACCCAACCTCAAAAGAGCTGCCAATCCAACCGTTCACAAGCGGGAAACTCTCTGTCCCAGCGTACAAGGTCTTAAGCCAATCAACGAACCCCCCCGGCAGGCCATACCTCAGAAGGACAGACCAGAGGTACTCATGATTAACCCGATCAAACGCTTTTGCCTGGTCCAATGACAGCATGTACCCCTTCCAGTGACCAGCCCTACCCTGCTCCACAGCCTCTCGGACACAGAGTACAGCACTAATTGTACTGCGGCCCGGAACACAGCAATGCTGGGCCCCCGAAAGGAGCTGGGGTGCAAGTTTCACCAGCCGATTAAACAGCACCTTTGCCAAAACCTTCCTGTCTGCATTGAGAAGCGCTATGGGACGCCAATTCTCAATGCAAGATGGGTCCTTACCCTTTGACAAGATGATCAGGGCAGACCTCCTCATTGACTTTGGCAGAGTGCCCGAGGAAAGACACTCATTGAATACCTCAGTCAAGAGGGGAACCAAGGCGTCCTTAAAGGTCTTATAGAATTCAGATGTTAAGCCATCTGGACCGGGAGATTTCTTTAGGGCAAGCCCTTCAATCGCCAACTTAACTTCCTCTTCCCTGATCATCTCTGTCAAAACGCCAAGAGAGAGGTCTACCCCTGGTTCGGGGACGGCTTCAGCCAGAAAAGCCGACATCTCATCCCAATCCAGATCCCTCTTCCCCAAGAGGTGCGAGTAGAAGGATCTGACGACCTTCAGGATCCCTGATCTGGATCTTTTCAGGGACCCCGCAGTGTCAACCAGTCCTGTAACAACTTTACTATTCACTGACATCTTGCAGTTTCTGTAAGGGTCGGGCGAGCGGTACTTCCCGTAATCCCTCTCAAAAACCAAAGATGCGTGTCTATCATACTGACACCTCATTAGCAAAGATTTCACTCTGGAGATCTCCTCGCGGCTACCTCCAGTTGAGACAAAATGCTCGAGTTTCCTCCTCAGGCCCTGATACAGGCGGTACCTGTCCAGGCTCCTGAGGCTCGAGAGCTGGCGGAAGAATCTCGCCACCCTTTTCTTAAACATCTCCCACCACTCTGACTTACTACTACAAAGATCCAGTAAGGGTACCTGGCTCTGAAGAAAATCCTCAAAGGACTGTCTTATCTCCGCTTCTTCCAAGAGAGACGAATTGAGCCTCCAAAAGCCTCTTCCCATCCGGGGGGTCTCTGTAACATTCAGGGAAAACAAAATCATACAGTGATCGGAGAACTCCACCTCAACAACAGATACTGCTGAAGAGACGGCTTCCTCCTTTAAATAAAACCTGTCTATCCTGGACCTACAGTTACCTCTATGATAGGTGAACCCCTCGTGGCCTGCGGTGTGCCGGATGTGGACATCCACCAGGCGAGCCTCACTAGCTATACTATTAAGGGCGACGCTATCATAAGTCAGTTTGTCTCTGGAACCTCCTCTATCCCGGGGCCTCGTGACAGTGTTGAAGTCCCCTCCAAAGACGACCTGCCGACTCGTAAAAAGGTAGGGCTTGATCCTCATAAAGAGACACTTCCGGTCCCACTTAGATTGGGGACCATAGATGTTAATGAGCCGGAGCTCTTGTCCCTTCATGAGGACATCTAATATCAGGCACCTCCCCATTTCTAACTCAATAACCCGTCGGCATTCTACCGGTGCGTTAAAAAGGACCGCCACTCCGCTATACGGCTCGGCCGCAAGAGACCAATAGGAGGGCCCAAGTCTCCACTCCCTCTTAGCTATAAACACCTCTGCCATATTTGGCAGCCTGGTCTCTTGCAAAAAGAAAATGTCAGCTTCAACCCGGCTGAGAAAATCAAAGGCCGCAAATCTAGCCATATTTGACTTAATGCTGGCGACATTAATGGACGCCAGCGTCAACGGAGTGGGTACCGCCATCATTGGTGATTAAGTTAGACGGCTTTCCTCTTCCCACTCCCCTTATCCTCTGCCTCAGACGAGGAATCCTTCCCCCTCTTTAATGACATAGAGGTGTCCATTTCAGCATTTTTCCTTCTTTTCTCGTCCTCGTCTCCGGACTCTGGGCCAGTCCCTCCCCCCAAGGACCTTGCATCCCCAGGAGAAGGAGACTCGGCGCCCCCTGTAAGCTCCGCTGAAGCCGGAACCTCACCCTCAGCCTCCTCCTCAGAGGAAGAGATGTTATCAAGGGCTTGGAACCGGTTAGAAAGACCAACCAGAGGGGAGTCGGTTTTACCTTCCTTAGGTACCTTGGTCAGAGCGGGAGAAGATGTTTTATCTCCCTTCTTTTTCTTCTTTTTGGTGCCGAGCTTACGCTTGTTCTCTAGCCACCGCTTATTATCCTCATCCATACTTTCATAATGGGAGGATTCTGAGGCAGAGGCAGTTTCCTCCCTGTGGATCCTCCTGACCTCCTCATCCAACTCATCATCCCTCGGGGCCTCAGCAGCAAGACTGGCATCCAGGACAGGGGCTGCCCCGGTAGTCTGGGGCTCGCCCCGCTCCCTCTCCTGTCTGCGCTTGTTTAGACGCCTCAGCTGGGCAGGCGTCTTTTTATTGCTTTTCTTCCCTGGCCCCTCAGCTCCCCCACCCCTGCTAGTCCCCTCCCCAGCAGAATAGGCCTCACGGCTTTCTCCCACCGGGGTCTCGACTGCATTAGCGAAGGAGCGAGGACAACGGCTGAATGGGTGACCTAACTCACCACACAGGTGGCACCTAATCTCCACACAAGAGGCAGCAAGATGGCCGACACCCTCACACAACGCGCATTTCTGCACAGTGCAGTTTGCACTGAAGTGTGTGGGGTCGCCGCACCTGTGACAGAGCTTCGGTTGCCCCTGGTAGAAGACCAGGATACGATCCCTACCCAGGAAGGCAGACGATGGAATGTGGGCAACCGTACCACCTGAACGCTTAAGTTTTACCATAAACGTCCAGGCCCCTGACCAGATACGAACTCGTCGCGGTTTTTCTTTGGCATCTCCACCACCTCTCCATACCGACCAAGCCACGTCATGATGTCATAGCAAGAAAGCGACTCGTTACGAGTCATCACGGTCACTTTCTTGATCTGGTTTTGGCGAGACACTGCCTGAACGGCAAAGTCTCGCCAGCCGGGCTCATTTTTTGCCAACTCATAATTCGCCCAGAAGAGCTCAAGCCCCTCCGGCCGAACAAAGCTGACATCAAACTCAGGCGTGGAATAGGGATGTATCAAGGCGTAGATGTCAATCGCCTTGAAGCCCATCCTCAGCAGGAGCTCCACAACTTTAGACCTTGGAGGACATGCATCACTGCCCCTCCACCGAAGACGGACCACATTCCTACGCACACTGCCTGGCCCGGCTGTTGGGAGGGACCACACTGTATCCCCCCCTTTTTGCTCTCGGAAGGCCCCGAGGCCATGCCTCTCTATCCAGAAGGATAGATCAACCTCTCGACCCTCTACCATTAGTGATCTCTCCCCCTTCTTTAGAGCCTCCAGAAGACGCCGTTGCAACATGCCATCCCCAAAGCCCGGAGACGAGGAGGATGCCCTATTTGCCCCGGAGGTGACACTGGCATAACTCTGGACAGGTGTTGCCACCCCCGGGGGGGCACCCGGACCAGTGACCACATCAGCCCCAACAGCATCACCATTACCCACCTCCATCTCACCCTCCACCAAACCAGCAACCACACCACTAGACAATGAATTATCCTCATTCACCCCCACCACCACATTCATTCCTGCTGGACCAGTAACAATGGCGGATGACATTTTGGCCTCCGCATCAGGCACAAGGGGCTCAGTCACCTCCATAGAACTGGAGGCGACCTCACCCCCGGTCTTATGTGTGCCCTCCACATCATTGGTCGGTAATTTCAGCTGTTTGGCATTCGGTATAATGTGCCGCTGATCTTTAGCTGCTGTTAGGCCCCGCTGACCTTTAGTATCAGGATTTTCCGGACCAGCGACGCCAACACAAAATAGCACTTTGGTGGGAGGACCGGAACGCTCAGCCCCGACAGCCCCCTCACACTGCCGCCGCTTCTCAACTAAGTGATCAGCGGCAACAGCATTCAGAGGTGCCGAGGCTACCGGAGCTGCCCCCGACACCGGGCTGCTCCCCCCTCCCACTGAGGAGCGCACCACAGCATCGTGGCCTGATGGAACGCCCGCCGCCGGGCCGCCCTCACTGTCCAGCCTCTCGGCTGATGCACCTCCTGCTGCGTCCCCACTACTACAAGCAGAGACGGAGCTCTGCGCCTCACTACCGCGCTCTGTAATCTCCCCGCGCCTTTGCACCGGATCCACAGCAGAACCCGGGCTGGGCTGGGCAACGGGGCTTATACAGCGAGCTGAGCCTGCCTCCGACTCAGGGGGTACAGGGAGGGGGGCATATACGTATCTTACCGCTTCCTGCAGCTTTGGCTTGGTCTTCTTTGCCTTTTTGTGGCCCCCAGGTGCCTCTTCTGGTAGATCGTCACCAAGATGGAAGTTTTGGAGGCACACTGGGGACTCCAGGAGCTTAATCTCCGCCATTAGCGCCCCTCCCTGGCCGCTGCTGTCACTGTCCTCCCCAGAGCCGGCAGAACTGCGACCGGATGTCACTGTCGCCTGTCCTGCAGGGAGCTCGCTGCACGTGGCCTGCGGGTGACTTTGCAGGTTGCCAGGTGGGGCTTCCTGCTGGTCATCATCACTCTCATCATCCACCTGGCTCTCAGGCTGCAGCCCCATCTGCCTTTGCTCTCTGGTATCAGCCATTTCTCTGTAGCGGTCTTCATTTATTAGTTTTTCTTTGAATGGACCACTCTGCTCTCTGATGGTGGCTTTCCTTATTTCCAGCAGGTGAATCTCACTGGTCAGCCTCTTTACTTCAGCCTGGAGTTTTGCCTTCCTTGGTTTGGAGGCCCCTGCAGCTTTTGCGCTTGTGCAGCGCAGCTCCTCCCGGAGCCTCCTGATGAGCTTATTGGCATCTTCACACTCACGGAGGTGGATCATGACCCGGGAGGCATAGGTGGACACAGACTCCCGGGGTCCCTGCAGCGCCCAACCCCCCTCAGGGAGGTCGGCCTCACCTCCATGAGCACTCAGCTTTCCTCCGGAAGGAGTGCCATCATGCACGCCGCTGTCAGGCTTTTACTCCATGTTGGAAGCCTTGCGGCTTCTAGGGGTCTCCACAATCCCGGGGGGAGTAGGAGCCACATTGCTGCGACTCCTGGTGCAGCGTCTCACCCCCGAGTCCTCTGATGTGCAGGCCGGTTGCTGGTTTCTTCTGCCCCCCGCCGGCCTGGTTCGGGAAGCAGAAGCCTGGGACTTGGCTCCTTCAGTCATCCCAGAAACCCGCTCTCTCTCTGGGAAAGAGAGAGAGCAGGTCCCCAGGTGGAGAGGTGTTGGTTTCTCAGAGATCAGGAGCTCACAGCAGGATCTGCAGCCACCACACCCGTAATCACCACACTGACTAGCAGCTGATCAGAGCTGCACCCAGTATGCTGCTGGTGTAGTCACTGTGTACATACATTACATTACTGATCCTAAGTTACATCCTGTATTATACTCCAGAGCTGCACTCACTATTCTGCTGGTGGAGTCACTGTGTACATACATTACATTACTGATCCTAAGTTACACCCTGTATTATACTCCAGAGCTGCACTTACTATTCTGCTGGTGCAGTCACTGTGTACATACATTACATTACTTATCCTGTACTGATCCTGAGTTACATCCTGTATTATACTCCAGAGCTGCACTTACTATTCTGCTGGTGCAGTCACTGTGTACATACATTACATTACTTATCCTGTACTGATCCTGAGTTACATCCTGTATTATACTCCAGAGCTGCACTTACTATTCTGCTGGTGCAGTCACTGTGTACATACATTACATTACTTATCTTGTACTAATCCCAAGTTACATCCTGTATTATACTCCAGAGCTGCACTCACTATTCTGCTGGTGGAGTCACTGTGTACATACATTACATTACTGATCCTAAGTTACACCCTGTATTATACTCCAGAGCTGCACTTACTATTCTGCTGGTGCAGTAACTGTGTACATACATTACATTACTTATCTTGTACTGATCCCAAGTTACATCCTGTATTATACTCCAGAGCTGTACTCACTATTCTGCTGGTGGAGTCACTGTGTACATACAGTACATTACATTACACTACTGATTCTGAGTTACATACTGTACATCTTAACACTAACACTAGCTATAACAAATAACACTAGCTATACAAATATATACAAGACTAAACTAAGCACCCCACACTCAAGCCCACCATTCCCAACCCCGGCACTGACCTGAGAGCTGGTCCTGCGTCTCATGCCTCAGTCCATGTCCAACGTCCATAGGCCAGATCAGGCAGTGCCAGTTTTTCAGCCAAATAACCAGTGTCCCAAAGTCCCACAAGATGAACCCACCTCCCCCCTTTTCCCACCACCCAACCAAACACCTACACCCAAATCCATACCCTTATATACAATATATACAGAAACAAACAATACAATAACAAACAATACAATAACCACAACTGACAAAGCCCAAGTTGGGTGCCTGCAGCCCTACATCACTGCCTACTGATCAAAACAAAACAAAAATCTATGGTGTCAGCAGCAGCCCACCACCAGGAGAGGAGATGACCAGACTAGGGCACACTAAAAGAAAAGCCCCTCCAGAGGTGAGCGGCCCTTCGTGTACCCAGTCTCCCATTCTCCAGAGAGCGCCCCTTCACCAGGTCACCGAGTATGGTCCTAAACACATCGTCCACTGGGAGGATTTTCTGGTGCGTCGATACTAAGCACCGTGCGTTCCACGTGTGATACCTAACCACTGCGCTAACTAGAAATAAGGTGCAGCGGCCATTCCGCATAAGAGAGACCGGCCAGCTGGGGCCAGCCAATGGAGGCGCCCACCCTGTTGTACACCTCTGTGTTAAAGGGACAACAAAGCAGGAAGTGGTCCATGCTTTCCAGCATGGTACCACAATGCTCCCAAGGACAGTTCCTGTCCTCAGAGCTCCTACACTTCAGATTGTCCCTCACACACAGTTTCTATAATAAGCTATAATAAGTCAGCTTGTCTCAGGAACCTCCTCTATCCCGGGGCCTCGTGACAGTGTTGAAGTCCTCTCCAAAGACGACCTGCCGACTCGTAAAAAGGTAGGGCTTGATCCTCATAAAGAGACACTTCCGGTCCCACTTACACTGGGGAACATAGATGTTAATGAGCCGGAGCTCTTGTCCCTTCATGAGGACATCTAATATCAGGCACCTCCCCATTTCTAACTCAATAACCCGTCGGCATTCTACCGGTGCGGTAAAAAGGACCGCCACTCCACAATACGGCTCGGCCGCAAGAGACCAATAGGAGGGCCCGCATCTCCACTCCCTCTTAACGATAAACACCTCTGCCATATTTGGCAGCCTGGTCTCTTGCAAAAAGAAAATGTCAGCTTCAATCCGGCTGAGAAAATCAAAGGCCGCAAATATAGCCATATTTGACTTAATGCTGGCAACATTAATGGACGCCAGCGTCAACGGAGTGGGTACCGCCATCATTGGTGATCGAGTTAGGTGGCTTTTTTCTTCCCACTCCCCTTATCGTCTGCCTCAGATGAGGAATCCTTCCCCCTCATTAATGACACAGAGGTGTCCATTCCCACATTTTTCCTTCTTTATTCGTCCTCGTCTCTGGACTCTGGGCCAGTCCCTCCCCCCAATAACCTTGCATCCCCAGGAGAAGGAGACTCGGCGCCCCCTGTAAGCTCCGCTGAAGCCGGAACATCACCCTCGGCCTCCTCTTCAGAGGAAGAGATGTTCTCAAGGGCTTGGAACCGGTTAAAAAGACCAAAGGGGAGTCAGTTTTACCTTCCTTAGATACCTTTGTCAGAAGGGGAGAAGGTGTTTTATCTCCCTTCTTTCTCTTCTTTTTGGTGCTGAGCTTAGGCTTGTCCTCTAGCCACCGCTTATTATCCTCATCCATACTTTCATAATGGGAGGATTCTGAGGCAGAGGAGCTTTCCTCCCTGTGGATCCTCCTGACCTCCTCATCCAACTCTTCATCCCTTGGGGCCTCAGCAGCAAGACAGGCATCCAGGACAGGGGCCGCCCTAGTAGCCCAGGGCTCGCCCCGCTCCCTCTCCTGTCTGCGCTTGTCTAGACGCCTCAGCTGGGCAGGCGTCTTTTTATTGCTTTTCTTCCCTGGCCCTTCAGCTACCCCACCCCTGCTAGTCCCTTCCTTAGCAGAATCAGCCTCACGGCTTTCTCCCACCGGGGTCTCGACTGCATTTGTGGCACCCCAGGGGTCTGGTTTCCCACAGTAATGTAATGTTATGTCTGAGAGCAGGTGGGAGGTCCTTTGGTCAGGGATCCTGTGCATGCCACACCTCCTGCCCAGTCTTGGGAGGGGAAGAACTTCCCCTATATAAACCCGGGGCTGAGGCAAGGTGAGGAGTCAAGGAGAGTAGAGACAAGAAACAGTCATAGGAAGAAACAGCAGAAGCTCAGTGGGAGCAATACTACTACGAGTCAGGGGCTGGCAGCTGCAGAGCTCGCCCTGACTGAGAAGCTTTCTTACCGGACCCGGCGTCCGAGGCTGTGGGGACTAACTCTTACCCAGCAGCAGAAGCCGACCGGCAGGGGATTTCAGGTCCTCAGGCCCAGAAACCCGAAGGCAAGGTCACACGCGTGGGACCAGCACCGCCATCGTGGAGCGGAAGCCATTAGAAGGCCCTGAGTCACCGGCCATACGGGTGAGCACCACACGGCACACTCAGGGACGTGGGCTACTTATATCCGCTTCTAGCAAGGTAGCCAGAAGAGTACAGTCAGTTTGGGAGGCCTACAACTCCGCCTGGCCAGGGGAGATCCCATCTGCTCAAAGACTGACCAGGCCCCGTTCGCTAGCAAGTACTCCGGGAGGGTCTGTCGTTGTTACCAGTAAAGACCCTGAATTACACCGCACCGTCTCTGAGTGGTTCCTGCTACCCCCATCTTCCACGTCGGCTGCCCTGAGGCCATACCCCTCCCGTTGGGGGTTATACTATCACGCTGCACAATTCTACACCGGCCTCAGCGGTCTGCCCTGCAGCGGCAGCTCCATAGCTGCAAATCAACGGGTGGCGTAGTCAACACTCAAATAACACCTATCAAGACTGCCACACACTGAGTTTGACACCCTGGGCACGGACCGGGTCACCGCCACAAGGACTACTACCCCTATCCAGATCCGGCTCCGGGTTTTCCCTCAACACGGCCCAGGGGGCGCGTCAACTTTGGCGTAGTCGGCAGGATTTCGTGCCCGCAACCACCGGGTACTGCGTGCCTGAAAAAGAGACTTTTAAAACTTACCATCCGTGAAGTTTTCCCGCCATCTGTGAAGATTCCCGCCATCCGGCGCCATCTTCAGCCTTCTTCCCGCCATCCGTGGAGTTTTCCCGCCGTTGGACGCCATCTTGACGACGCCGCGCGGGAAGAAGAGGGGCGTGGACTCCGAAAAGCCCGCGAGAACTGAAGCCCCGCCTCACGTCCGGACGTTGCGTAAGGTCCTGGAAGGAGCCCAGCAGACGCCGACGTCACCGGAGCGCGACGGAAGGTCCTCAACCCTGACGATCCACTGCGGAGCCGCGGCCTACGGAAGAGGATCATCGCAAGGTAGGCCACGGTCCACTAGGGGGGAGAAGGATGTCGGATACGGAGGAGAGCTTCACCGATTCAACCCCCGCCAGCGCCACCGCTGTCGCGGTCATGCCTTTCACCATGCCCTATATCCCGGGGGCAGCCTGGCTACCCCAGTACTCAGGGGAGTCACATACCCTGCAGGACTTTAGAGAAAGGCTGGATAGCCTCTTCCAGGTGTACCCCCTCACAGAAGAGCAAAAAGTGAGCATCCTGGTGGCCCAATTAACCGGAGCAGCCCGAAGGGAGGTAAAGTCCTGGCCACCTGGGGGGAGGACTGTCGCAGGGATACTAACCCGGCTGAGGGACACCTTTGATACCCGCACCTCAGCCGAGATCAAGCTTAGATTCTACGGGTGCAAACAGCGGGCCCATGAGAGTATAAGGGACTATGCCCTGAACCTACAAGAGGCCCTGAGAGCCGTTAAGCAGACCGACCCTGACGGCGTGGGAGACGAGGACAGGCTGTTGACTGAACAATTTATAGAGGGTTTATATTGCAATGCCCACCGAACCCAGTTGCGGGCAATGGCCCTACAGGACCCTCATCTGGGATTTGCACAGTTCAAGGACAGAGCCATCCGGGTGCTCCGAGAACCGGCACCGGATGGCGTTGTGACCCACAGGCGCCCAGCTATCACTTACCACCAGGAGGCGGCGCCCTTGTCGGCAGGGCCTGTAGGGGCTGATGCGCAGGCTTTGAACAATGACCCGGCTCCAGACCTGCACCATCAGGTCCAAGAGCTAGCTAAAAGCGTTGCCGCGTTAACCCGAACTGTGCAGTCTTTACAGGCTTCCACTCCAGGGAAGATCCAGCTGGCATCCGGACCGGAGAACATCCCGTGGCGTCGACCAAGGAGGACCCCACCGGCCAGAGGAAGACCCAGTGACCGGTACCACGAGGACGGACGACCCATCTGCCGCCGCTGCAATCAACCCGGACATATGGCAAGGTACTGTCCTTTAGACTGGCGCAGCCTGGGGGTGGAGGGCCAACCCCCAGGAAAAAGATCACCAGGCCCATCGAACTGGCGCGACAAATATGTCGGAGGACGTCCAGTCTTGCCTGTGGTACTGGATGGCATCCCTATGAGTGCCCTACTGGACACCGGGTCACAGGTCACCACCATCCCGTACGTGCTCTTCAAGCAGTACTGGAATGACTCGGATATAACCCGCTACCCTGACGACGACTTGAGTATCATCGCCAGCAATGGTCAGCCCGTGCCACAGATCGGATTTAAAGAGGCGACCATTAAAATTGGTAGAGTCGAACTAGCAGCACAGGGACTGATTATTGTAGACATTGACAAACACGAGAGTCACCCAAAGATAACGCTAGGAACTAATGTAATTGAAAATTGTCTTGCAGAGGTGATTTTCCTTTTACAACAGGTTGCCAAGAACGCCAGCTCCAGCGAGCAGCGGGTGCTCCAGAAAGAGATCCGGGCACTGATGCGACGGCAACAGGTGGAACTCTCCGGCGGTGAGATTGGTAGCGTAAGAATGTGTGACCCTTTTCCTATTGCCATGCCCCCAAAAAGTGAAATGATGATTTGGTGCCGGGCAGCTATTGGTCTGAGAGGTAGAGATTACCAGGCAATGGTAGAACCAGTTTACTCAGACAGTAGGCCCACCATCTTGACAGCACGGGGGGTGGTTAATGTACGCCATGGGAGGGTGCCCGTTCGCATAATCAATATCGGGAAGAGGGAAGTGTACCTGCCCCGGTATGCCACGCTAGCCAAATTATATACCATTAACCAAAATGCTATACAATCTGTAGAACCCTTGCCTCCATCTCACCCGGAGGAAGGTAATGGCTCTAAGAAAACAGTGGAGGACTGGTGTCAGCAACTACATTTGGGTACTGACTCCACTCCCTCACATCAGAAACAGGGAGTCTATCGGGTGGTTCAAGAGTACGAGAGAGTGTTTAGTAAACACCCGTTAGACTTCGGGCGAGTCAAGGGGGTAGAACACCACATCCCCACGGGAGACCATCCTCCCATAAAAGAGAGGTATCGACCCGTACCCCCTGCACACTACCAACACGCCAAGGGGATGCTTAGAGACATGAAGGAGGCTGGGGTGATCAGGGATAGCTGTAGCCCCTGGGCAGCTCCACTAGTCTTAGTCAGAAAAAAAGACAACACCATGAGGATGTGTGTAGATTACCGGAAAATCAACCGTATCACACACAAGGATGCGTACCCCTTACCAAGGATAGAGGAGTCATTGGCTGCTTTAAGATCTGCTAACTTCTTCTCTACCTTGGATCTCACTAGCGGGTACTGGCAGGTTCCTGTAGCAGAGGCGGACCGGGAGAAGACCGCATTCACCACCCCGATGGGACTTAGCGAGTTCACCTGCATGCCGTTCGGACTCTGCAACGCACCAGGAACCTTCCAACGACTAATGGAGTGTTGTCTGGGCCACAGAAACTTCGAGACGGTCCTGTTGTACCTGGACGATGTCATCGTATATTCCAAGATGTATGAGGACCACCTGAAACACCTGGCGGAAGTGTTCGAAGCTCTGGCGAGTTACGGCCTAAAGGTGAAACCCTCCAAGTGTCACCTCCTGAAACCAAAGGTGCAGTACCTGGGACACGTGGTGAGCGCTGACGGAGTGGCTCCCGACCCTGATAAGATCACCGCAATTAAGGAATGGCCAAGCCCCTCCAGCGTAAAAGAAGTGCGGCAGTTCCTCGGGTTGGTAGGCTACTACCGAAGGTTTATTCCCGGTTTCACCAAAAAGGCAGCACCTATGCAGGACCTCCTGATAGGCCAGTCCCGGAAGGCCAAGAACCAGAAGCCGCCCTTCAAATGGGAGGAGCTGGAAGAAGAGTCCTTCCGCCAGCTGAAGATGGCCCTCACGGGGGACGAAATCCTGGCGTACCCGGATTATAGCCAGCTCTTTATCCTCTACACCGACGCCAGTAACATCGGGCTAGGAGCCGTACTGTCCCAGATCCAGCAGGGGAAGGAACGAGTAATCGCCTACGCCAGCCGAAAGCTGCGACCCACCGAAAGGAACCCCGAGAATTACAGCTCATTTAAGCTAGAGTTCCTGGCCGTAGTATGGGCAGTCACCGAGCGCTTTAAGCATTACCTCGCTTCTTCCCGGTTCACCGTGTACACGGATAACAACCCGTTGACACACCTGGACACGGCAAGACTCGGTGCCCTGGAGCAGAGGTGGATGGCCCGTCTGTCCAACTACGAGTTCACAATCAAATACCGGGCCGGACGCTCCAATACCAACGCGGACGCCCTGTCCAGGATGCCCAACCTGCCGGACGAAGGAGAAGATCCGGAGGGACTGGAAGAAGTTGAACTCCCTGCGTTCCACCGTCATGGGACTATCCAGTATTCCCACCGGGTAAGGAGTAAGCAGGCTGCTACGTTGAACCCCTTACCTCACTACAACTGGGCGGAAACGCAAGACAGCGACCCTGCCGTCCGACTGGTGAAGGAGATGCTGACTCGCCCGGAGGCTTGCCTTGAACCAGACGCTCCGGAGGAAGCCAAACAACTATGGGCAGAGAGGAGTCGACTGTTCCTTTACAAGGGGAAGTTGTGCCGCAGAATGGTAAACTCCCGGACGCATGAACTACTCTGGCAAGTAGTGGTGCCACGAAGAGACGCAGCCATGGTGATGGAGGCATACCACGACGGAGCTGGACACTTCGGGTGGAAGAAGCTGGAGTTCCTGCTGCGCGAGCGATTCCACTGGGTAGGCATGAGGGGAACCATTGAGAAGTGGTGCAGAGACTGTGGCCCGTGCAACCTAAGAAGGAAGGACCGTGCCAGCCAGAAGACTCCCCTGCAGTCCATCGTCACCCGGCAGCCGTTGGAACTGGTAGCCTTGGATCATGTAAAACTGACCCCAAGCAGAAGTGGCTACGTCTACGCACTAACCATCGTGGATCACTACTCCCGGTTCTTGGTTGTCGTCCCCGTCAAGGACTTAACAGCTCGGACAGCAGCGAGAGCCTTCCAGCAGCATTTCTGCCGTCCACACGGGTACCCGGACCAAGTGTTGACAGACCAGGGACCTGCCTTTGAAGCGGAGGTCTTCCAAGAATTCTGCACTCTGTATGGCTGCCGGAAGATAAGGACAACACCCTATCATCCGCAAACTAATGGACTTTGTGAGAAAATGAACCAGGTGGTAATGGATCTTCTGAAAACGTTGCCCCTGGAAGAACGCAGTCTGTGGCCTGAGAAACTGCCCGATCTGGTGGACCTATACAACCACATCCCGGTAGGTTCCACCAACTGTACCCCGGCTTACCTAATGAGGGCAAGACCTGGTAAGTTACCTGTTGACCTGGAAATGGGAGTCCTGACACCCGAGGACACTTCACCAGAAGCAGACTGGGACACAGAGAGGCAGCAGCAGTACCGGAGAGTACAGGAGAGCGTGGAGCGAAGTCTCTGTCAGGCTAGGGAAAGACAAGAGAAAACTTACAACCAGTATGCTCCCGCTGTTCCCCTGGTACCCGGAGAGCAGGTCTTGAAGAGGAAGAGACGGCTCCACAAGTTGGACGACCAGTGGGAGAAGGACCCGTACACCGTACTGCCCTCAAGCCACGAGAACCCGAAGGTTTGTACCATCAGTAAAGACGGAGGGGAAACCACAGCCATTGTATCCCGGGACCACCTGAAGAAGTGTCCCGAACAACTGAGGAACCCTGAAGAGGAACCAGAAGACCATCGACCCGTAGAGGAAAGGGAAGATATGGTTAGTACTGTGCTCGGGGACTTCCCTCGGTCTTGGACTCAAGTCAATGGTGCAGTTGTGGTACCCGTACTCACCTTCCTCCAACCAGCATCCCAAGCACCTACGGAGCAACAGGTAGAGCTGGAAGAACAGCCGGTCCAGGAGGCAGAAGACCCCACACCCGCAGACCAGGAGGATCAACCCTCTGCTTGCAGTGAGCCTGCCATGTCCCTAGTGAGCCAAAGAGCCGGTAGACAGCTGCCCAGTTTACCCTTGACAGCTCCTACACCCTGTAGTTCAGGGCTAGACAGTCAGCTCCGTAGGTCCACTAGGGCCACTAGAGGCCAGTTACCCGCACGTTGGAGGATTTGAAGTGTATAAATTGTTTTATTTATGTTTACCTGTGTATTGTTGCTTGTGTATAATTTTGTGTTTCTAGTTATTTGTAGGAGTCCTTGGTGGATTTACCGGGAATCCTTTGTACATAGTTGGAGCGTAACCCAGGACGGACTAAAGACTGTTAAGGACTCGGGGCAGGACAAACCCCTACCTGGTTACGTCTCCCTGTTTTGGTGAAATGGACACCTTGCTTTTCTTCAAAGACTACACCCGGTTACGGACATGCCGTGACCACCTTTATGTGTTTCTTCTTATTGTACTATTATTGTTGTTATATCTTGTTATGTTTTTCTAAGATATGTTTAGTCCCGGAGTACTAAATTTCACTAGGGGGGAATGTGGCACCCCAGGGGTCTGGTTTCCCACAGTAATGTAATGTTATGTCTGAGAGCAGGTGGGAGGTCCTTTGGTCAGGGATCCTGTGCATGCCACACCTCCTGCCCAGTCTTGGGAGGGGAAGAACTTCCCCTATATAAACCCGGGGCTGAGGCAGGGTGAGGAGTCAAGGAGAGTAGAGACAAGAAACAGTCATAGGAAGAAACAGCAGAAGCTCAGTGGGAGCAATACTACTACGAGTCAGGGGCTGGCAGCTGCAGAGCTCGCCCTGACTGAGAAGCTTTCTTACCGGACTCGGCGTCCGAGGCTGTGGGGACTAACTCTTACCCAGCAGCAGAAGCCGACCGGCAGGGGATTTCAGGTCCTCAGGCCCAGAAACCCGAAGGCAAGGTCACACGCGTGGGACCAGCACCGCCATCGTGGAGCGGAAGCCATTAGAAGGCCCCGAGTCACCGGCCATACGGGTGAGCACCACACGGCACACTCAGGGACGTGGGCTACTTATATCCGCTTCTAGCAAGGTAGCCAGAAGAGTACAGTCAGTTTGGGAGGCCTACAACTCCGCCTGGCCAGGGGAGATCCCATCTGCTCAAAGACTGACCAGGCCCCGTTCGCTAGCAAGTACTCCGGGAGGGTCTGTCGTTGTTACCAGTAAAGACCCTGAATTACACCGCACCGTCTCTGAGTGGTTCCTGCTACCCCCATCTTCCACGTCGGCTGCCCTGAGGCCATACCCCTCCCGTTGGGGGTTATACTATCACGCTGCACAATTCTACACCGGCCTCAGCGGTCTGCCCTGCAGCGGCAGCTCCATAGCTGCAAATCAACGGGTGGCGTAGTCAACACTCAAATAACACCTATCAAGACTGCCACACACTGAGTTTGACACCCTGGGCACGGACCGGGTCACCGCCACAAGGACTACTACCCCTATCCAGATCCGGCTCCGGGTTTTCCCTCAACACGGCCCAGGGGGCGCGTCACATTAGCGAAGGAGCGAGGACAACGGCTGAATGGGTGACCTACCTCACCACACAGGTGGCACGTAATCAGGGCCTGCTCCAGGTTTTTGTGGGTCCCGGGCGAAAGAATCTCAGTGGGCCCCTTTAACAGATATTATGATTCAAGATGCACACCTTAACTGTGTAAGCCCCCCAACATGCAGCATCAGTCAAATTCCACATGCAAGAGGAATGAAATGAAACATCACCCCCTTACATATGCAAGGCCCCCACATGCAACATTAAGGGTATGTGCACACGGTTAGTAAACGCTGCGGATAGTACGCAGTGCACTTGTGCAAACCGCAGCGTTCGACATTACATGCAAAGTGGATGGGATTTCAAGAAATCCTATGCCCACTATGCATCTCCGTGCACCTGTGGATCACCTGCGGACACTGATATGTGGCGCGTCTTCACAGACCGCAGCATGTCAATTTCTCTTCCGCAAGAGAAATTATCTCAGTACAATGTATTGACTGCGGTGAATCCGCATGGTTCAATGAACACATGCCGATTCACCTGCGTGCAGCGCTTTGGACGCAGCATAAAGTATATTGTGTTCAAAGCGCTGACAGTACGGATGGTGTGCACATAACTCCTTCCCTGTACAAGCCCCCATAACATGCAGCACATGCATGCATCACCCCCATTCCTGTGCTAGACCCTCAACATCACCCACTTGCATATGCAAGCCCCCAACATGCAACATCACTTCCCTATGCAATCCCCTACAACATGCAGTGCATGCATCACTCCCTTCACTGTGCAAGCCCCACAACATGCAGGCAGCCCTGTGCATGAAGCATCAGCATATTTCATGTGCAAGACCAATGACATACATCACGGTCCCCACCTTCCCTGTGCAGGACCCACAACATGCTACATTAAAGTGGTTGTCCACTACTAGAACAACCCCTTTTCATCCCCCACGCTTGGCCCCGATAAAATAAAAAAAGCTTATACTCAGCTCTGATGCTGTTTCAGCGGTGTCGGCACACGTGGTCCCCGGGCTCCTGTGTGGTGGTTGTGACACGTGACCCCGGCGCCCAGTCAGCGCTGGCGTCACTGTCCCCACCTTTGGACAAATCGAACATCAAGAGGAAGTCAGGGCTGTGGCTGATCTCTGACTTCCTCTTCATGTTCAGTTTGTACGAAGGTGGGGACAGTGACGCCAGCCCTGACTGGGTGCAGAGATCACGTTTCACAACAGCCGCACGGGAGCCCAGAGAACGCTAGTGCCGACACCGCTGAAATGGCGATGGCAGGAGAGGTGAGTGTAAGCTTTTTTATGTTATTGGGGCCAAACGTGGGGTATGAACAGGGGTTGTCCTAGTAGTGGACAACTGCTTCCCTGTGAAAGGCCCCACAATATGCAGCACATGTATGCATCACTACCTTCCGTGTGCAAGACCCCCAACATCACCCCCTTACTTATGAAAGCCCCCACAACCTGCAGAACTGTGCACATTATGTGTGCAAGACCAACTACAGGCAACCCCCCATGTAATAACCAGATCCACTATTTTATGCCCCAAAACACAGTATCAGACCATTTACACTTAGTCATACATAAAAACTAAGATACATAATTCCTGTCTCCACACTGACCACTTATGCAGCTCCTCAGTCCTCCCAGGATCTGTAGTGAAGCTTCACCTCATATCCAGCAGCCTCAGCAGCACCACGCTGCTTCCTGGTATCGGTCGGCACTGAACTGGAGGAGGCCCTGCTGCTTCCAATCACATCATCACCTCCCGGGAGCAACTCCATTTTAGACACTACTAAGAGAGAGCAGCGTTGTCCCAGACAGCCAGTGGGCCCCCCTGTTAGTCCAAGGCCCCGGCACTTGTCCGGGTGCGCCGGGTGGGGACGCCGGCCCTGCACCTAATCTCCACACAAGATGCAGCAAGATGGCCAATATCCCCACACAACGCACATTTCTGCACAGTGCAGTTTGCACTGAAGTGCTTGGGGTCACCGCACCTGTGACATAGCTTCGGTTGCCCCTGGTAGAAGACAAGGATACGATCCCTACGCAGGAAGGCAGATGATGGAATGTGGGCAACCGTACCACCTGAACGCTTAAGTTTTACCATAAACGTCCAGGCCCAGGTCGCAGTTTTTCTTTGGCATCTCTACCACCTCTCCATACCGACCTAGCAACATCATGATGTCATAACAAGAAAGTGACTTGTTACGAGTCATCACGGTCACCTTCTTGACTTGGTTTTGCCGAGATACTGCCTGAATGACAAAGTCTCGCCAGCTGGGCTCATTTTTTGCCAACTCATAATTCGACCAGAAGAGCTCAAGCCCCTCCGGCCGAACAAAGCTGACATCAAACTCAGGCGTGGAGTAGGGATGTATCAAGGCGTAGATGTCAATCGCCTTGAAGCCCATCCTCAGCAGGAGCTCCACAACTTTAGACCTTGGAGGACATGCATCACTGCCCCTCCACCGAAGACGGACCACATTCCTACGCACACTGCCTGGCCCGGCTGTTGGGAGGGACCACACTGTATCCCCCCCCCCTTTTTGCTCTTGGAAGGCCCCGAGGCCATGCCTCTCTATCCAGAAGGATAGATCAACCTCTTGACCCCCTACCATTAGTAATCTCTCCCCCTTTTTTAGAACCTCCAGGAGACGCCGCTGCAACATGCCGTCCCCAGAGCCCAGAGATGAGGAGGATGCCCTATTTCCCCCGGAGGTGACACTGGCATAACTCTGGACAGGCGTTGCCACAACCGGGGGGGAAACTGGACCAGTGACTAAATCAGCCCCAACAGCATCACTATTACCCACCTCCATCTCACCCTCCACCAAACCAGTAACCACAGCACTAGACAATGAATTGGCCTCATTCACACCCACCACCACATTCACTCCTGCTGGACCAGTAACAACAGCGGATGACATTTTGACCTCAGCATCATCAGGCACAAGGGGCTCAGTCACCTCCATAGAACTGCAGGCAACCTCACCCCTGGTCTTATGTGTGCCCTCCGCGTCATCAGTCGGTAATTTCTGTTTGACATTAGATATAATGCGCCGCTGATCTTTAGCCGCTGTGAGGCGCCACTGATCTTTAGCATCAGGATCCTCCGGACCAGCGGCGCAAACACAAAATAGCACTTTCGTGGGAGGACTGGAACTCTCAGCCCCAGCAGCCCCCTCACACTGCTACCGCTTCTCAACTAAATGATCAGCGGCAACAGCATTCAGAGGCACGAGGCTACCGGAGCTGCCCCCGACACCAGGCTGCTCCCCCCTCCCACCAAGGAGCGCACCACAGTATCGTGGCCTGACCGAACACCCACCGCCGAGCCGCCCTCACTGTCCAGCCTCTCGGCTGATGCACCTTCTGCTGCGTCCCCGCTACTACAAGCAGAGATGGAGCTCTGCGCCTCACTACCACGCTTTGTAATCTTCCTGCGCCATTGCATCGGATCCACAGCAGAACCCAGGCTGGGTTGGGCAACGGGTCTTATACAGCGAGCTGACCCTGCAACCAACTCAGGGGGTACAGGGAGGGGGGCATATACATAGCTTACTGCTTCCTGCAGCTTTGGCTTGGTCTTCTTAGCCTTTTTCTGTCCCCCAGGTGCCTCTTCTGGTAGATCGTCATCAAGATGGAAGTTCTGGAGGCACACTGGGTACTCCAGGAGCTTTATTTCCGCCATTAGCGCCCCTCCCTGGCTGCTGCTGTCACTGTCCTCCCCAGAGCCGACAGAACTGTGACCGGATGCTGTTGTTGCCTGTCCTGCAGGGAGCTCGCTGCACGTGGCCTGTGGGTGACTTTGCAGTTAGTTTTTCCTTGAATGGACCACTCTGCTCTCTTATCAAAGCTTTTCTGAATTCCAGTTCATTAATATCAAGCTTGAGTTGCTTTACCTCTGCTTGGAGTTTCGTCTTCCTCGATTTGGAGGCACCTGCAGCTTTGGCGCTTGTGCAGCGCAGCTCCTCCCGGAGCCTCCTGATGAGCTTACTTGCATCTTCATACTCACGGAGGCGGCTCATGACCCGGGAGGCATAGGTGGACACAGACTCCCAGGGTCTCTGCAGCCCCCAACCTTCCTCAGTGAGGTCGGCCTCGCCTCTGTGAGCACTCAGCTTTCCTCCGGAAGGAGCATCTTCATGCACGCTGTCAGGCTTTTCCTCCATGTTGGAAGCCTTGTGGCTTCTCAGGGTCTCCGAGTCGTCTAATGTGCAGGCCGGTTGCTGGCTTTTCCTGCTCCCTGCTGACCTGTTTCGGGGAACAGAAGCCTGGGACTTGGCTCTATTGCTCATCCCAGGAAACCCACTCCCTCCCTGGATAGGAGAGAGAGCAGGTCCCCAGGTGGAGAGGTGTTGGTTCTCAGAGCTCAGGAGCACACAGCAGAATCAACAACCACCACACCCACAATCAGTACAGTGAGCAACAACTGATCAGAGCTGCACTCACTATTCAGCTGGTGCAGTCACTATGTACATACATTACATTACTTATCCTGTACTGATCCTGAGTTACATCCTGTATTATACTCCAGAGCTGCACTCACTGTTCCTTAAAGGGAATCTGTCAGCCCCTGGGACTTTTCAGACCTCTACTATGGGCATACAGGTGATAGAAATGTAAATCTATACATACCTATATGGCCCATATTAGAGGTCTGCTTGCTTTGAAATATATTTTTATAATATCCGTTTTCCTAGGCACGTCACAGGGCCCTGTGACATGCACTCTAGATCTGCACATCCCACGCATGCACCTATAACTTAAGGCGCATTTTTTTTTCTCCCTGCCCTATTTTACTGCTTGCTGTAGTGCGCAGGCGCCGGGGAGTCACTGTGACTTCCGCTCCAGTGACCTCCGGCGTGCGCAACAATGAGGTTTGGTTCCCACCTCCTCCCAGATAGTTGCTATCAGCATGTGGGGACCAAACCTTATTGTAGTGCACACGGGAGGTCACTAGAGCGGAAATCACAGTGACTCCCCGGCGCCTGCGCACTAGAGCTAGCAGTAAAATAGGGCAGGGAGAAAAAAAAAACGCACCTTAAGTTATAGGTGCATTGTGCATGCGCGGGATGTGCATATCTAGAGTGCATGTCACAGGGCCCTCGGTCGCCAAGCCTAGGAAAACAGATTTTATAAAAAGATATCTCAAAGCAAGCAGACCTTTAATATGGGCCATACAGATAAGTATAGATTTACATTTCTGTCACCTGTATGCCCATATTAGTGGTCAGAAAAGTCCCAGGGGGTGACAGATTCCCTTTAAATGCTAAATGTCACAACATTCCCTGTTTGTTCAGTGTACATAGTGATTACCCTGGTGAATTGATTTCCATGTTGTTTTACCCCAGGGTCTGTACAGATGATCTAATGTAAGAAAAACTAAGTGCCCCCGGTGTTCTAGGAGCTTAGCCAAGCAGTTAGAGGGTGTCTATTCTAACCACATTGTGACTTCATAGTGCTGATATGTAAGCAGCTCAGACCCGTATTCTATGCATTTGTTTCAGTGGTGTGAACACCTGGTTACATGTTATAAATCATGCCATGGCCTGAGATCAGGTCCGGACGTCTCTGCACACACTGTGTGTCATTAGGCTGCACCGTTATAAATTACACTGTATGGCATCACAGGGCTGCGTACCATAGAGAATACCCATAATGCACACACTGCATTTCAATGACTGCGCTTCTGACAATATTTGCTTTACATTTCTGCTAATTATTACTGCTTTTTTATATAACCAGTACTGCAGAGCACGAAGCCGTAATGCAGCAGAACAGCGCGGAACTGTCTGTCACTCTTCACCCCAAACTAATACAAACTGAGGAATTGTTGGGGTGGAGAGCAGCATTTATTTGATTATTAGTTATCAGTTTAGACAAGTTTCATTATTATTATTTATTATTATAGCGCCATTTATTCCATGGCGCTTTTGTGGCACCCCAGGGGTCCTGTTGCCACAGTGGCATTGCCTACCTCACAAGAGGTGGTGCCATGCCTGGAAGCAAGCAGGGTCCCCTAATTAGGTTTTGCTAAGCATGCAACACTTCCTGGCTCCAGACCAGCAAGGGGAGCACCTCCCCTTGGCAACTGGGATCTGGGGGCGGGGTTAGTTAGACTTAGTGTGAGGAGTTGAAGTGAGGACGTCGACGAGAGAGGAGCTGGGGAGTGGAGCTGCGCGGCAGTTCACCCCAGAAGGAACCAACACAGAGGAACCAGACACGGGAGTCCGAGGCTGTGGGGCACTGAAGGCCCAGCAGCAGAAACCGGAGGGCAGGAGACTGCAGGTCTCCTGGCCCCATCAGACGCTCGGAGGCTCAGCAACACCGCAAGGCCCAGCACCGCCACGTGGGAGCGACGCATCAGCAAGGACCGAGCTGCCTGCCATACGAGTGAGCACAAAGACGTTGCACTCAAGGACGAGGGCCACCGCACATCTACAAGCAGCAGGGCCAAAGAGATTAGTGGAAAGGGAAGGCCTCCAACTTCACCTGGTGAGGTGGATTCCTTACTTGTTTCCAGGCTGCCCGGACTTCCACTTCTAGCCAGTACCCCAGTCCCGGTTTGCCTAATCACCGCCAGTAAAGATAAGAGGAAACCGCCATTAAGTTGTGGACTGATTATTGCTGCACCATCAACCCCTGCACTACAACGCCCAGCATCACCTATAACATCTACACTGCCCTGGAGCTAAGCTCTACCTGTGGAGAGCCACACCAGCTTTGCTGCACTAACATCAGCTCCAGAGGACCTGCTCCGCAGCGGCGGCTCACTTTAGCCACGTACCACAGGTGGCGTCACAAACTTTGTACATAAAAACTATAAAATCCCCTTTTTACTGACCGTCCTGGGTCACGGACCGGGTAACGGCCACTGTGACATCTCCCCTAGCAACGACCGGCCCGGCACCGAGTACCCCACGGCCCAGGGTGCGCGTCACTTTACATGTGAAAATGGGTATACATAGCACAAACAATTACAATAAATTTTGAACAATACAAGTCGGCGACTGGTACAGGAGAAGCTAGGACCTTGCCCGCGAGGGCTCACAATCTACAAGGGATGTTTGAGGATACAGTAGGTGAGGGTAGAGCAGTGCAGCTTTGTGGTGTAGCGGTGGTTACTGCAGGTTGCAGGCTTGTTGGAAGAGGTGGGTCTTCAGGTTCCTTTTGAAGGTTTCCACGGTAGGCGAGAGTCTGATGTGTTTGGGTAGAGCATTCCAGAGTAGGGGTATGCAGGAGAGAAATCTTATATGCGATTGTGGGAAGAGGAGATAAGAGGGGAGTAGAGAAGGAGATCCTGTGAGGATCGGAGGTTGCGTGCAAGTAAGTTTCATTGTAGAGAACATGTAAAAGGAAGATGTGCACCTGTATATGGCTGTGTGCCCACAGTCATACCATCATAGGCGGATTATAATGAGGGCAATCTGGGCTATGTACGTATATGTTTGTGTGTGTGTGTGCGTGACTGCGTGCGGCCTCCCACTGTATCTGGGGGGCGTCGTGCGGCCTCCTGCTGTATCTGGGGGGCGCTGTGCAGCCTCCCGCTGTATCTGGGGGGCGCCATGCAGCTTCCCGCTGTATCTGGGGGGCGCCATGCAGCTTGCCGCTGTATCTGGAGGGCGCTGTGCAGCCTCCCGCTGTATCTGGAGGGCGCAGTGCGGCCTCCCGCTGTATCTGAGGGGCACCGTGCGGCCTCCCGTTGTATCTGGGGGGCGCCGTGCGGCCTCCCGCTGTATCTGGGGGGCGCCGTGCGGCCTCCTGCTGTATCTGGGGGGCGCCGTTCAGCCTCCCGCTATATCTGGGGGGCGCCGTGCGGCCTCCCGCTGTATCTGGGGGGTGCCGTGCGGCCTCCCGATGTATCTGGGGGACGCCGTGCGGCCTCCCGATGTATCTGGGGGGCGCCGTGCAGCCTCCCGCTGTATCTAGGGGGCGCCGTGCAGCCTCCCGCTGTATCTGGGGGACGCCGTGCGGCCTCCCGTTGTATCTAGGGGGAGCCATGCGGCCTCCCGCTGTATCTGGGGGGCGCCGTGCGGCCTCCTGCTGTGTATAGATGGCGCCGGGCGGCCTCCTGCTGTGTATTGATGGTGCCGTGAGGCCTCCTGCTGTGTATAGATGGCGCCGTGTGGCCTCCTGCTGTGTATAGATCGCTACGTGCGGCCTCCTGCTGTGTATAGATGACTACATGCGGCCTCCTGCTGTGTATAGATGGCTACGTGTGGCCTCCTGCTGTGAATAGATGGTTACGTGCGGCCTCCTGCTGTATCTGGGGGGCGCCGTGCGGCCTCCTGCTGTGTATAGATTACTACGTGCGGCTCCCTGCTGTGTATAGATGGAGCCGTGTGGCCTCCTGCTGTGTATATGTGGCGCCCCTGCGGGTTCAGTCGCCACAGAGGTACTGCATCTCACCCAGAGGTGTGGTATCTCACTCTCAGGTAAGGAAGGAATACTGCCCGGGACCCTAACACCTGCATCCAACACTACACTACTCCAGACCAGCAGGAGGGGCAAGATGCATAGCTTCCTGCTGAGCCCTGTCCCTAGTTTGAGTGGGGGGGACCAAAGTAGGAGGAACCATGTAGTGGGTGTGGGTGGAGGAAGAAGTTCAGGGGAGCACTTGTTAGGAATAGTATAAAGAGAGAAGCCATCTTGAAAGGACAGATCAGTCTGAGAGGAGAAGTAGAGGGAGCAGGAGCTCTGTAGGAGCTCTGCTCAGGAGGAGGGCCTAGCCAGAGAGGCCCAAGACTGGAGAGAGAGAGAGGAGCAGGAAAGGCTCCAGGAAGTGGAAGGGACCCCAGGGGTACGGGTAGTGCTGGAGGCCACCCGTACGCCCGAATCTGCCAGGAGGTGGAGGGGTCAGGTTGCACAGAGGGGACCGGTCCCTAAACTAGCAGAGTTCTTTAAGCCTCAAATAAGAAACCGGAGGCTGCAGTATTTTAGGTACTGCAGCCAAAAAGCCACATCTAATCACCAGAAAGGTGGCCATAGAGGACCCAGGGGACAGAGAAGACGTCGCTCGGAAAGGTCCGCGGCCAGTGGCCTGAGACACTGGGTGTGAGGTGCAGCGAGATGGCCAGAAGGAACACACAGAAGGTGATCCCGTTACGTACTCCGGAGAGACCTGGGAGTTTGCTGAACCCCTCCCTGAGTAAGCACAAGACGCCGTGGGAAGTTACTCTACTACTGGTAACTGGAAGTCTAACAAACCGTGAGTAAACCCTGATGACTGCACCTTACTGTCTCTGTGATCATTATCTGCGCCATTACATAGTTACATAGTTACATAGTTTATAAGGCCGAAAAAAGACAAGCGTCCATCCAGTTCAGCCTATTTCTTGTGCACTGCAGCTATTCCGCAGCGTTGATCCAGGGGAAGGCAACAAAAAACCATGCGGTATAGGCCAATTTACATCATTGAGGAAAAATTCACTTCCCACACCAATCTGGCAGTCAGATTAAATCCCTGGATTAACTAACTAAGCATAAGATGTAATTTTATTGTTCTCAAGAAAAGCGTCCAGGCCTCTCTTGAACTCATTAAGTGAGTTGGACATCACCACTTCCTCTCCCAGAGAGTTCCAGAGTCTCACGGCTCTGACCGTAAAGAATCCCCTTCTATGCTGGTGCAGGAACCTCCTTTCCTCCAGACGCATAGTGTGCCCCCTCGTCTTTGTCACCATCCTTGGCATAAACAGGTCATGGGAGAAATCTCTGTATTGCCCCCTGATGTATTTATACATGTTTATGAGGTCTCCCCTAAGCCTTCTCTTTTCCAAAGTAAATAGGCCTAATTTTGACAACCTCTCTGGGTATTCTAGTCCCTCCATTCCCTTTATTACCTTAGTCGCCCTCCTTTGTACCCTCTCTAGCTCCAATATGTCTTTCCTGAGCACCGGAGCCCAGAACTGTGCACAATATTCTAAGTGCGGCCTTACCAGCGCTTTATACAGAGGAAGAACAATGTTCTCATCATATGCCCCTATTCCTCTTCTGATGCATGCCATGACTCTATTTGCCTTCGCAGCTGCTGCCTGACACTGGGCACTCCAATTTAATTTGCTATTTACCAAGACGCCCAGGTCCTTCTCCATGTCAGATTTCCCCAACGGTTTCCCATTTAATATGTATGGGTGACTGCTGTTTTTCTTTCCCATGTGCATGACCTTACATTTATCGGCATTGAACCCCATTTGCCATTTTTTGGCCCAACTCCCCAATTTATCTAAATCCTCCTGTAGCTGTGCCCTATCCTCATCTGTATTAACTACTTTACAAAGTTTAGTATCATCTGCAAATATTGCTATTTTACTATGCAACCCTTCCACTAGATCATCAATAAATATATTAAATAATATAGGGCCCAAGACAGACCCTTGAGGCACCCCGCTAGTAACCCTGACACACCCTGAGCTTACTCCATTGATAACCACCCTCTGCTTTCTATCACTCAGCCAGCTATTTACCCACTTGCACACATTATCCCTCAGACCAAGCATTCTCATTTTATATACCAACCTTTTGTGTGGCACGGTATCAAACGCTTTGGAGAAGTCAAGGTATACAACATCCACTGACTCTCCCCGGTCCAGCTGTGAGCTCACCTCCTCGTAGAAGGCCATCAGGTTTGTTTGGCAGGAGCGATCCCTCATGAATCCATGTTGATATGGAGTTAGACAGTTATTATCATTAAGAAATTCTACAATAGCATCTCTAAGAAATCCTTCAAACAATTTACCCACAACAGACGTTAAGCTGACTGGTCTATAGTTCCCAGGGTCACTTTTAGACCCCTTTTTGAATATTGGTACCACATTTGCTTGGCGCCAGTCTAGTGGGACAGTCCCTGTCCATAAAGAGTGCTTGAATATAAGATACAACGGTCTGTCTATCACATTACTTAATTCTTTTAGTACCCGGGGGTGTATGCCATCTGGGCCTGGTGACTTGTCTATTTTGATATTATTTAGGCGTTTCTGAACTTCCTCCTGGGATAGGTGGGTGATATTTAGCGGAGGGTTTACTTTATCACTCTGCATTTCCTCCGATAAATTGTTTTCTTTTGTGAAAACAGTGGAGAAGAAGCTATTGAGTAGGTTTGCTTTACCCTCATCACCCTCTATGATTTTACCCAGGTTATTTTTCAATGGGCCAACTCCATCAGTTTTAATCCTTTTACTGTTTATATAGTTAAAGAACAGTTTGGGATTCGTTTTACTTTCCTTGGCAATTAGTCTCTCTGTCTCCTCTTTTGCTATTCTTATTTGTTTCTTACAGATTTTGTTTTTTTCCCTATAAGATATTAGCGCTTCCTCGCTGCCTTCTTGTTTAAGTTTACCGAAAGCCCTTTTTTTGTTTTTCATTGCCCTCTTGACTTCCTTATTTAGCCACATTGGCTTCCTCCTATTCCTAGCCCTTTTATTCCCATAAGGTATGTACCTTCTACAGTGACTATGTAGGACTGTTTTGAAAATTTCCCATTTTCTATCCGTGCTCCTATTACTAAAGATACTATCCCAGTCTATAAGGTGAAGGGCATCTCTTAGCTGATCAAACTTTGCCCTCCTGAGGTTCAGTGTTTTTGTGACTCCCTTGGTGGGCACCCTACTGAAGCACATGTGGAATTGTATCATGTTGTGGTCACTATTTCCCAGGTGCCCCCCGACCTGCACCTCAGTTATTCTGTCTGGCCTGTTAGTTAATATTAAGTCTAAAAGGGCCGTCCCTCTAGTTGGTTCCTGCACAAGTTGTGACAAATAATTGTCTTTGATAATTGACAGAAACCTGTTTCCTTTCTGAGATCTACAGCTTTCGGTTTCCCAGTCTATATCGGGGTAGTTGAAGTCCCCCATAATAATCACCTCATTATTTTTTTCTATTTCGTCTATTTGTCTCATTAATAGACTTTCCGTGGCTTCTGCTATATTTGGTGGTTTATAACAGACTCCTATGATAATTTTATTATTGTTTTTTGCCCCATGTATCTCCACCCATAAGGACTCGACCTCCTCATTTCCCTCCCATACAGCCTCCCGTATTGTAGGCTTTAGACACGTCTTTACATATAGACAGACTCCACCCCCTTTCCGACTTCTTCGATCCCTACTAAACAGACTGTAACCCTGTAAGTTAACTGCCCAGTCATAGCTTTCATCTAACCATGTCTCGGTTATTCCCACTATGTCATAGTTACCTGTAGATATTTCTGCTTCCAGTTCATCCATCTTGTTTGTCAGGCTTCTGGCATTTGCTAGCATGCAGTTTACACGATTTTGTTTTGTTCCAATCTTCTCCCTGTGGATTGTATTAGAAATTTTCTTACCTCCCTTCCAAGTATCTTGTCTTGGACCTTCTTTGTCGCACTTCATATCTTTCATTAGTATGTTCTCTGGTTTCATGTTCATGTCCGTGCCATCCTCTGCACTACACCATAACAGCAACATCTACACTGCCCTGGAGCTAAGCTCTACCTGTGGAGAGCTAAACCAACTCTGCTGCATTCACACCAGCTTCAGAGGACTGCTCCGCAGCGGCGGCTCCCTTTAGCCGCATACCACAGGTGGCGTCACGAACTGTATATAAAAACTATAAATCCCCTGTAAATATTCCCCTTTTATTGACTGCCCTGGGTCACGGACCGGGTCACCGCCACTGTGACATCTCCCCTAGCAACGACCGGCCCGGCTACCGAGTACCCCACGGCCCAGGGGGCGCGTCATATACATGGCTACGTGCGGCCTCCTGCTGTGTATAGATGGCTAAGTGCAGCCTCCTGCTGTGTATAGATGGCTACGTTCGGCCTCCCGCTGTGTATAGATGGCTACGTGCGGCCTCCCGCTGTATATAAATGGCGCCGTGCGGCCTCTTTCTGTGTATAGATGGCTACGTACGGCCTCCTGCTGTGTATAGATGGCTACGTGCGGCCTCCTGCTGCGTATAGATGGCTACGTGCGGCTTCCTGCTGTGTATAGATGGCTGCGTGCGGCCTCCTGCTGTGTATAGATGGCTACGTGCGGCCTCCTGCTGTGTATAGGAGGATTATGTGGCAGCTCATATTGTATGTAGGGTCTCATACTGTACATAGGGGGATGTCAGCATACTTAATTGTGCTCAATATTAAGTCATACAATTGATGTAAAAAAAATATTATAATTAATGTTAATATTGTGCCAAATTAATTTCACGTGAACTATCACATGATCTATCAAAGGGGATCATGTAACATGTCACGTGATATACATCAGGTGTGTGGGGGTGGGGTGTGTGTGTGTGTGGGGGGTGTTTGTGTGTGTGTGTGTGGGAGGGGGGTGTTTGTGTGCGTGTGTGTGTGTGTGTGGAGGGGGCCCGCGCCTTCTAAACTGCCCGGGGCCCTTGCTACTCTTAATCCACCCCTGCATACCATACTACATGATGCTACCTGATTTGTGTGATGTATTACAAACTCAGATTACAGCCTCATGCCCAGTACACACACATTATAGGATGGGCATCTGCAGGGGAGCAATCCAGCAGAATTACAAATGCAGCATTGGATGTGGCTGGAGTAATTGTGTAACTCGAGTGCTGATATTCTGCCTTACATAAGAAGTAATGTGTGATGCCGCGCCCTAAGGTATATAAAACTTTAAAGTACCATCAATCTTTTCTTCTGCTGCTTGTGAACAGTGCGTGGCCTAATTATCTCCTACAATTAATTTGCGGCTCACTCACAACCCTATAACACGAGGCCATATTGGGTTTCCTGTATGGGAGACCTCCATTTCAAGTATAACAGGGGTCACATTGTGTAATGGGCCCGGCTACAATGAGACATCACAGACGGCTGGATAGGCAAACGACACAGAGATTCACCTCTTATTCAACCTTCCCTAGAGGGGCCGGCAAGCAGAAGCTGTAAAGCCGCCGCTCTTACGTGCGTATTCAATACAACCACCAGATCAAAACCGGCAGTCCCAAGTAAGCTTTTGTTACCCTTTCATTCTGAAAATCTAAGCCTTTTAAGCCGTTTCGGGGTCGGCGGAGAAAGGTTCTTTTTAGCATTGCAGTCACACCATCTGCGGCTTTTGAAGTGCTCACCGAGATTTCATTTTAACAGCTATTTAAACCAAACATCTTACTTGTAGGAAGGAGAGCGCTCGTCTGGCATACAAAAGCCTGCCTAATACGGAGGTGGAATGAGACACAGACTTATAGACCTTGGATCCGGTAAAATACCAAGACCCGGCTCACTCCACAGCTCCAGCAGCGCAGACATCAAACGAAGGCTCCCACAGCAAGAAGCTGTCAGGGGAGGGAGATGAAAGATGCATTTGTGCTGTGGAATTTCTAATTTTAATAAACAACCATGAAGGGGAATTTCCAATAATTAATGATTCTTTCTTACAGGAAGACTCTTTGAAGATTTGCCCTTGTTCCTCGATAGTTGCACTGAACCATGGACGACGACTCTCGCATTCAATCTCTGGGATTTCCCAGTGGGGACAGCGGGAGGTAAAATGTATCAACTTTTGCTACATTTGATGTAATGACCTTGTTTCTCCTATTTAATAAGTTGTTTGTTAAAATACTTCACATATATATGCTGCAGTATTGGAGGACGGCCGTACATGTGAGCACTGGCTGCAGTAATGGAGGACGGCCGTACATGTGAGCGCTGGCTGCAGTAATGGAGGACGGCCGTACATGTGAGCGCTGGCTGCAGTAATGGAGGACGGCCGTACATGTGAGCGCTGGCTGCAGTAATGGAGGACGGCCGTACATGTGAGCGCTGGCTGCAGTAATGGAGGACGGCCGTACATGTGAGCGCTGGCTGCAGTAATGGAGGACGGCCGTACATGTGAGCGCTGGCTGCAGTAATGGAGGACGGCCGTACATGTGAGCGCTGGCTGCAGTAATGGAGGACGGCCGTACATGTGAGCGCTGGCTGCAGTAATGGAGGACGGCCGTACATGTGAGCGCTGGCTGCAGTAATGGAGGACGGCCGTACATGTGAGCGCTGGCTGCAGTAATGGAGGACGGCCGTACATGTGAGCGCTGGCTGCAGTAATGGAGGACGGCCGTACATGTGAGCGCTGGCTGCAGTAATGGAGGACGGCCGTACATGTGAGCGCTGGCTGCAGTAATGGAGGACGGCCGTACATGTGAGCGCTGGCTGCAGTAATGGAGGACGGCCGTACATGTGAGCGCTGGCTGCAGTAATGGAGGACGGCCGTACATGTGAGCGCTGGCTGCAGTAATGGAGGACGGCCGTACATGTGAGCGCTGGCTGCAGTAATGGAGGACGGCCGTACATGTGAGCGCTGGCTGCAGTAATGGAGGACGGCCGTACATGTGAGCGCTGGCTGCAGTAATGGAGGACGGCCGTACATGTGAGCGCTGGCTGCAGTAATGGAGGACGGCCGTACATGTGAGCGCTGGCTGCAGTAATGGAGGACGGCCGTACATGTGAGCGCTGGCTGCAGTAATGGACGACGGCCGTACATGTGAGCGCTGGCTGCAGTAATGGAGGACGGCCGTACATGTGAGCGCTGGCTGCAGTAATGGAGGACGGCCGTACATGTGAGCGCTGGCTGCAGTAATGGAGGACGGCTGTACATGTGAGCGCTGACTGCAGTAATGGAGAACGGCCGTACATGTGAGCGCTGGCTGCAGTAATGGAGAACGGCCGTACATGTGAGCGCTGGCTGCAGTAATGGAGGACGGCCGTACATGTGAGCGCTGGCTGCAGTAATGGAGGACGGCCGTACATGTGAGCGCTGGCTGCAGTAATGGAGGACGGCCGTACATGTGAGCGCTGGCTGCAGTATTGGAGGACGGCCGTACATGTGAGCGCTGGCTGCAGTAATGGAGGACGGCCGTACATGTGAGCGCTGGCTGCAGTAATGGAGGACGGCCGTACATGTGAGCGCTGGCTGCAGTAATGGAGGACGGCCGTACATGTGAGAGCTGGCTGCAGTAATGGAGGACGGCCGTACATGTGAGCGCTGGCTGCAGTAATGGAGGACGGCTGTACATGTGAGCGCTGGCTGCTGTAATGGAGGACGGCCGTACATGTGAGCGCTGGCTGCAGTATTGGAGGACGGCCGTACATGTGAGCGCTGGCTGCAGTAATGGAGGACGGCTGTACATGTGAGCGCTGGCTGCAGTAATGGAGGACGGCCGTACATGTGAGCGCTGGCTGCAGTATTGGAGGACGGCCGTACATGTGAGCGCTGGCTGCAGTAATGGAGGACGGCCGTACATGTGAGCGCTGGCTGCAGTAATGGAGGATGGCCGTACATGTGAGCGCTGGCTGCAGTAATGGAGGACGGCCGTACATGTGAGCGCTGGCTGCAGTATTGGAGGACGGCCGTACATGTGAGCGCTGGCTGCAGTAATGGAGGACGGCCGTACATGTGAGCGCTGGCTGCAGTAATGGAGGACGGCCGTACATGTGAGCGCTGGCTGCAGTAATGGAGGACGGCCGTACATGTGAGCGCTGGCTGCAGTAATGGAGGACGGCCGTACATGTGAGCGCTGGCTGCAGTAATGGAGGACGGCTGTACATGTGAGCGCTGGCTGCTGTAATGGAGGACGGCCGTACATGTGAGCGCTGGCTGCAGTAATGGAGGATGGCCGTACATGTGAGCGCTGGCTGCAGTATTGGAGGATGGCCGTACATGTGAGCGCTGGCTGCAGTATTGGAGGACGGCCGTACATGTGAGAGCTGGCTGCAGTATTGGAGGACGGCCGTACATGTGAGCGCTGGCTGCAGTATTGGAGGACGGCCGTACATGTGAGCGCTGGCTGCAGTAATGGAGGACGGCTGTACATGTGAGCGCTGGCTGCAGTAATGGAGGACGGCTGTACATGTGAGCGCTGGCTGCTGTAATGGAGGACGGCCGCACATGTGAGCGCTGGCTGCAGTATTGGAGGATGGCCGTACATGTGAGCGCTGGCTGCAGTAATGGAGGACGGCCGTACATTTGAGCGCTGGCTGCAGTAATGGAGGACGGCCGTACATGTGAACGCTGGCTACAGTAATGGAGGAAGGCCGTACATGTGAGCACTGGCTGCTGTAATGGAGGACGGCCGTACATGTGAGCGCTGGCTGCAGTAATGGAGGAAGGCCGTACATGTAAGCGCTGGCTGCAGTAATGGAGGACGGCCGTACATGTGAGCGCTGGTTGCAGTAATGGAGGACGGCCGTACATGTGAGCGCTGGCTGCAGTAATGGAGGACGGCCGTACATGTGAGCGCTGGCTGCAGTAAGGAGGACGGCCGTACATGTGAGCGCTGGCTGCTGTAATGGAGGACGGCCGTACATGTGAGCGCTGGCTGCAGTAATGGAGGACGGCCGTACATGTGAGCACTGGCTGCAGTAATGGAGGACGGCCGTACATGTGAGCGCTGGCTGCTGTAATGGAGGACGGCCGTACATGTGAGCACTGGCTGCAGTAATGGAGGACGGCCGTACATGTGAGCGCTGGCTGCAGTAATGGAGGACGGCTGTACATATGAGCGCTGGCTGCAGTAATGGAGGACGGCTGTACATGTGAGCGCTGGCTGCAGTAATGGAGGACGGCCGTACATGTGAGCGCTGGCTGCAGTAATGGAGGACGGCTGTACATGTGAGCGCTGGCTGCTGTAATGGAGGACGGCCGTACATGTGAGCGCTGGCTGCAGTAATGGAGGACGGCTGTACATGTGAGCGCTGGCTGCTGTAATGGAGGACGGCCGTACATGTGAGCGCTGGCTGCAGTAATGGAGGATGGCCATACATGTGAGCGCTGGCTGCAGTAATGGAGGACGGCCGTACATGTGAGCGCTGGCTGCTGTAATGGAGGACGGCCGTACATGTGAGCGCTGGCTGCTGTAATGGAGGACGGCCGTACATGTGAGCGCTGGCTGCAGTAATGGAGGACGGCCGTACATGTGAGCGCTGGCTGCGGTAATGGAGGACGGCTGTACATGTGAGCGCTGGCTGCAGTAATGGAGGACGGCCGTACATGTGAGCGCTGGCTGCGGTAATGGAGGACGGCTGTACATGTGAGCGCTGGCTGCAGTAATGGAGGACGGCCGTACATGTGAGCGCTGGCTGCTGTAATGGAGGACGGCCGTACATGTGAGCGCTGGCTGCAGTAATGGAGGACGGCCGTACATGTGAGCGCTGGCTGCTGTAATGGAGGACGGCTGTACATGTGAGCGCTGGCTGCTGTGATGGAGGACGGCCGTACATGTGAGCGCTGGCTGCAGTAATGGAGGACGACCGTACATGTGAGCGCTGGCTGCAGTAATGGAGGACGGCTGTACATGTGAGCGCTGGCTGCTGTAATGGAGGACGGCCGTACATGTGAGCGCTGGCTGCAGTAATGGAGGACGGCCGTACATGTGAGCGCTGGCTGCTGTAATGGAGGACGGCCGTACATGTGAGCGCTGGCTGCAGTAATGGAGGACGGCTGTACATGTGAGCGCTGGCTGCTGTAATGGAGGACGGCCGTACATGTGAGCGCTGGCTGCAGTAATGGAGGACGGCCGTACATGTGAGCGCTGGCTGCAGTAATGGAAGACGGCCGTACATGTGAGCGCTGGCTGCAGTAATGGAGGACGGCTGTACATGTGAGCGCTGGCTGCTGTAATGGAGGACGGCCGTACATGTGAGCGCTGGCTGCAGTAATGGAGGACGGCCGTACATGTGAGCGCTGGCTGCAGTAATGGAGGACGGCCGTACATGTGAGCGCTGGCTGCAGTAATGGAGGATGGCCGTACATGTGAGCGCTGGCTGCAGTAATGGAGGACGGCTGTACATGTGAGCACTGGCTGCAGTAATGGAGGACGGCCGTACATGTGAGCGCTGGCTGCAGTAATGGAGGACTGCCGTACATGTGAGCGCTGGCTGCAGTAATGGAGGACGGCCGTACATGTGAGCGCTGGCTGCAGTAATGGAGGACTGCCGTACATGTGAGCGCTGGCTGCAGTAATGGAGGACGGCTGTACATGTGAGCGCTGGCTGCTGTAATGGAGGACGGCCGTACATGTGAGCGCTGGCTGCAGTAATGGAGGACGGCCGTACATGTGAGCGCTGGCTGCAGTAATGGAGGACGGCCGTACATGTGAGCGCTGGCTGCAGTAATGGAGGACTGCCGTACATGTGAGCGCTGGCTGCAGTAATGGAGGACGGCTGTACATGTGAGCACTGGCTGCAGTAATGGAGGACGGCCGTACATGTGAGCGCTGGCTGCAGTAATGGAGGACTGCCGTACATGTGAGCGCTGGCTGCAGTAATGGAGGACGGCCGTACATGTGAGCGCTGGCTGCAGTAATGGAGGACTGCCGTACATGTGAGCGCTGGCTGCAGTAATGGAGGACGGCTGTACATGTGAGCGCTGGCTGCTGTAATGGAGGACGGCCGTACATGTGAGCACTGGCTGCAGTAATGGAGGACGGCCGTACATGTGAGCGCTGGCTGCGGTAATGGAGGACGGCCGTACATGTGAGCACTGGCTGCAGTAATGGAGGACGGCCGTACATGTGAGCGCTGGCTGCTGTAATGGAGGACGGCCGTACATGTGAGCGCTGGCTGCAGTAATGGAGGACGGCCGTACATGTGAGCGCTGGCTGCTGTAATGGAGGACGGCCGTACATGTGAGCGCTGGCTGCAGTAATGGAGGACGGCTGTACATGTGAGCGCTGGCTGCTGTAATGGAGGACGGCCGTACATGTGAGCGCTGGCTGCAGTAATGGAGGACAGCCGTACATGTGAGCGCTGGCTTCAGTAATGGAGGACGGCCGTACATGTGAGCGCTGGCTGCAGTAATGGAGGACGGCTGTACATGTGAGCGCTGGCTGCTGTAATGGAGGACGGCCGTACATGTGAGCGCTGGCTGCAGTAATGGAGGACGGCCGTACATGTGAGCGCTGGCTGCAGTAATGGAGGACGGCTGTACATGTGAGCGCTGGCTGCTGTGATGGAGGACGGCCGTACATGTGAGCGCTGGCTGCAGTAATGGAGGACGGCCGTACATGTGAGCGCTGGCTGCAGTAATGGAAGACGGCCGTACATGTGAGCGCTGGCTGCAGTAATGGAGGACGGCTGTACATGTGAGCGCTGGCTGCTGTAATGGAGGACGGCCGTACATGTGAGCGCTGGCTGCAGTAATGGAGGACTGCCGTACATGTGAGCGCTGGCTGCAGTAATGGAGGACGGCCGTACATGTGAGCGCTGGCTGCAGTAATGGAGGACTGCCGTACATGTGAGCGCTGGCTGCAGTAATGGAGGACGGCTGTACATGTGAGCGCTGGCTGCTGTAATGGAGGACGGCCGTACATGTGAGCGCTGGCTGCAGTAATGGAGGACGGCCGTACATGTGAGCGCTGGCTGCAGTAATGGAGGACGGCCGTACATGTGAGCGCTGGCTGCAGTAATGGAGGACTGCCGTACATGTGAGCGCTGCCTGCAGTAATGGAGGACGGCTGTACATGTGAGCACTGGCTGCAGTAATGGAGGACGGCCGTACATGTGAGCGCTGGCTGCAGTAATGGAGGACTGCCGTACATGTGAGCGCTGGCTGCAGTAATGGAGGACGGCCGTACATGTGAGCGCTGGCTGCAGTAATGGAGGACTGCCGTACATGTGAGCGCTGGCTGCAGTAATGGAGGACGGCTGTACATGTGAGCGCTGGCTGCTGTAATGGAGGACGGCCGTACATGTGAGCACTGGCTGCAGTAATGGAGGACGGCCGTACATGTGAGCGCTGGCTGCGGTAATGGAGGACGGCCGTACATGTGAGCACTGGCTGCAGTAATGGAGGACGGCCGTACATGTGAGCGCTGGCTGCTGTAATGGAGGACGGCCGTACATGTGAGCGCTGGCTGCAGTAATGGAGGACGGCCGTACATGTGAGCGCTGGCTGCTGTAATGGAGGACGGCCGTACATGTGAGCGCTGGCTGCAGTAATGGAGGACGGCTGTACATGTGAGCGCTGGCTGCTGTAATGGAGGACGGCCGTACATGTGAGCGCTGGCTGCAGTAATGGAGGACGGCCGTACATGTGAGCACTGGCTGCAGTAATGGAGGACGGCCGTACATGTGAGCGCTGGCTGCAGTAATGGAGGACGGCTGTACATGTGAGCGCTGGCTGCTGTAATGGAGGACGGCCGTACATGTGAGCGCTGGCTGCAGTAATGGAGGACGGCCGTACATGTGAGCGCTGGCTGCAGTAATGGAGGACGGCCGTACATGTGAGCGCTGGCTGCAGTAATGGAGGACGGCTGTACATGTGAGCGCTGGCTGCAGTAATGGAGGACTGCCGTACATGTGAGCGCTGGCTGCAGTAATGGAGGACGGCCGTACATGTGAGCGCTGGCTGCAGTAATGGAGGACGGCCATACATGTGAGCGCTGGCTGCAGTAAGGAGGACGGCCGTACATGTGAGCGCTGGCTGCAGTAATGGAGGACGGCTGTACATGTGAGCGCTGGCTGCTGTAATGGAGGACGGCCGTACATGTGAGCACTGGCTGCAGTAATGGAGGACGGCCGTACATGTGAGCGCTGGCTGCAGTAATGGACGACGGCCGTACATGTGAGCGCTGGCTGCAGTAATGGAGGACGGCCGTACATGTGAGCGCTGGCTGCAGTAATGGAGGATGGCCGTACATGTGAGCGCTGGCTGCAGTAATGGAGGACGGCCGTACATGTGAGCGCTGGCTGCAGTAATGGAGGACGGCCGTACATGTGAGCGCTGGCTGCAGTAATGGACGACGGCCGTACATGTGAGCGCTGGCTGCAGTAATGGAGGACGGCCGTACATGTGAGCGCTGGCTGCAGTAATGGAGGACGGCCATACATGTGAGCGCTGGTAGCAGTAATGGAGGACGGCCGTACATGTGAGCGCTGGCTGCGGTAATGGAGGACGGCCGTACATGTGAGCGCTGGCTGCTGTAATGGAGGACGGCCGTACATGTGAGCGCTGGCTGCAGTCATGGAGGACGGCCGTACATGTGAGCGCTGGCTGCAGTAATGGAGGACGGCCGTACATGTGAGCGCTGGCTGCAGTAATGGAGGACGGCCGTACATGTGAGCGCTGGCTGCAGTAATGGAGGACGGCTGTACATGTGAGCGCTGGCTGCAGTAATGGAGGACTGCCGTACATGTGAGCGCTGGCTGCAGTAATGGAGGACGGCCGTACATGTGAGCGCTGGCTGCAGTAATGGAGGACGGCCATACATGTGAGCGCTGGCTGCAGTAAGGAGGACGGCCGTACATGTGAGCGCTGGCTGCAGTAATGGAGGACGGCTGTACATGTGAGCGCTGGCTGCTGTAATGGAGGACGGCCGTACATGTGAGCACTGGCTGCAGTAATGGAGGACGGCCGTACATGTGAGCGCTGGCTGCAGTAATGGAGGATGGCCGTACATGTGAGCGCTGGCTGCAGTAATGGAGGACGGCCGTACATGTGAGCGCTGGCTGCAGTAATGGAGGACGGCCGTACATGTGAGCGCTGGCTGCAGTAATGGAGGATGGCCGTACATGTGAGCGCTGGCTGCAGTAATGGAGGACGGCCGTACATGTGAGCGCTGGCTGCAGTAATGGAGGACGGCCGTACATGTGAGCCCTGGCTGCAGTAATGGACGACGGCCGTACATGTGAGCGCTGGCTGCAGTAATGGAGGACGGCCGTACATGTGAGCGCTGGCTGCAGTAATGGAGGACGGCCATACATGTGAGCGCTGGTAGCAGTAATGGAGGACGGCCGTACATGTGAGCGCTGGCTGCGGTAATGGAGGACGGCCGTACATGTGAGCGCTGGTTGCAGTAATGGAGGACGGCCGTACATGTGAGCGCTGACTGAAGTAATGGAGGATGGCCATACATGTGAGCGCTGGCTGCAGTAATGGAGGACGGCTGTACATGTGAGCGCTGGCTGCTGTAATGGAGGACGGCCGTACATGTGAGCGCTGGCTGCAGTAATGGAGGATGGCCGTACATGTGAGCGCTGGCTGCAGTATTGGAGGACGGCTGTACATGTGAGCGCTGGCTGCAGTAATGGAGGACGGCCGTACATGTGAGCGCTGGCTGCAGTATTGGAGGACGGCCGTACATGTGAGCGCTGGCTGCAGTAATGGAGGACGGCTGTACATGTGAGCGCTGGCTGCAGTAATGGAGGACGGCTGTACATGTGAGCGCTGGCTGCTGTAATGGAGGACGGCCGCACATGTGAGCGCTGGCTGCAGTATTGGAGGACGGCCGTACATGTGAGCGCTGGCTGCAGTAATGGAGGAAGGCCGTACATGTGAGCGCTGGCTGCAGTAATGGAGGACGGCCGTACATTTGAGCGCTGGCTACAGTAATGGAGGAAGGCTGTACATGTGAGCGTTGGCTGCTGTAATGGAGGACGGCCGTACATGTGAGCGCTGGCTGCAGTAATGGAGGAAGGCCGTACATGTGAGCGCTGGCTGCAGTAATGGAGGACGGCCGTACATGTGAGCGCTGGTTGCAGTAATGGAGGACGGCCGTACATGTGAGCGCTGGCTGCAGTAATGGAGGACGGCCGTACATGTGAGCGCTGGCTGCAGTAATGGAGGACTGCCGTACATGTGAGCGCTGGCTGCTGTAATGGAGGACGGCCGTACATGTGAGCGCTGGCTGCTGTAATGGAGGACGGCCGTACATGTGAGCGCTGGCTGCAGTAATGGAGGACGGCCGTACATGTGAGCGCTGGCTGCAGTAATGGAGGACGGCTGTACATGTGAGCGCTGACTGCTGTAATGGAGGACAGCCGTACATGTGAGCACTGGCTGCAGTAATGGAGGACGGCCGTACATGTGAGCGCTGGCTGCAGTAATGGAGGACGGCCGTACATGTGAGCGCTGGCTGCTGTAATGGAGGACGGCCGTACATGTGAGCGCTGGCTGCAGTAATGGAGGACGGCCATACATGTGAGCGCTGGCTGCTGTAATGGAGGACGGCCGTACATGTGAGCGCTGGCTGCAGTAATGGAGGACGGCCGTACATGTGAGCACTGGCTGCAGTAATGGAGGACGGCCGTACATGTGAGCGCTGGCTGCTGTAATGGAGGACGGCCGTACATGTGAGCACTGGCTGCAGTAATGGAGGACGGCCGTACATGTGAGCGCTGGCTGCAGTAATGGAGGACGGCTGTACATATGAGCGCTGGCTGCAGTAATGGAGGACGGCTGTACATGTGAGCGCTGGCTGCTGTAATGGAGGACGGCCGTACATGTGAGCGCTGGCTGCAGTAATGGAGGACGGCTGTACATGTGAGCGCTGGCTGCTGTAATGGAGAACGGCCGTACATGTGAGCGCTGGCTGCAGTAATGGAGGACGGCCGTACATGTGAGCGCTGGCTGCGGTAATGGAGGACGGCTGTACATGTGAGCGCTGGCTGCAGTAATGGAGGACGGCTGTACATGTGAGCGCTGGCTGCTGTAATGGAGGACGGCCGTACATGTGAGCGCTGGCTGCAGTAATGGAGGACGGCCGTACATGTGAGCGCTGGCTGCTGTAATGGAGGACGGCCGTACATGTGAGCGCTGGCTGCAGTAATGGAGGACGGCTGTACATGTGAGCGCTGGCTGCTGTAATGGAGGACGGCCGTACATGTGAGCGCTGGCTGCAGTAATGGAGGACGGCTGTACATATGAGCGCTGGCTGCAGTAATGGAGGACGGCTGTACATGTGAGCGCTGGCTGCTGTAATGGAGGACGGCCGTACATGTGAGCGCTGGCTGCAGTAATGGAGGACGGCTGTACATGTGAGCGCTGGCTGCTGTAATGGAGAACGGCCGTACATGTGAGCGCTGGCTGCAGTAATGGAGGACGGCTGTACATGTGAGCGCTGGCTGCTGTAATGGAGGACGGCCGTACATGTGAGCGCTGGCTGCAGTAATGGAGGATGGCCATACATGTGAGCGCTGGCTGCAGTAATGGAGGACGGCCGTACATGTGAGCGCTGGCTGCTGTAATGGAGGACGGCTGTACATGTGAGCGCTGGCTGCAGTAATGGAGGACGGCTGTACATATGAGCGCTGGCTGCAGTAATGGAGGACGGCTGTACATGTGAGCGCTGGCTGCTGTAATGGAGGACGGCCGTACATGTGAGCGCTGGCTGCAGTAATGGAGGACGGCTGTACATGTGAGCGCTGGCTGCTGTAATGGAGAACGGCCGTACATGTGAGCGCTGGCTGCAGTAATGGAGGACGGCTGTACATGTGAGCGCTGGCTGCTGTAATGGAGGACGGCCGTACATGTGAGCGCTGGCTGCAGTAATGGAGGATGGCCATACATGTGAGCGCTGGCTGCAGTAATGGAGGACGGCCGTACATGTGAGCGCTGGCTGCTGTAATGGAGGACGGCCGTACATGTGAGCGCTGGCTGCTGTAATGGAGGACGGCCGTACATGTGAGCGCTGGCTGCAGTAATGGAGGACGGCCGTACATGTGAGCGCTGGCTGCGGTAATGGAGGACGGCTGTACATGTGAGCGCTGGCTGCAGTAATGGAGGACGGCTGTACATGTGAGCGCTGGCTGCTGTAATGGAGGACGGCTGTACATGTGAGCGCTGGCTGCAGTAACGGAGGACGGCTGTACATGTGAGCGCTGGCTGCTGTAATGGAGGACGGCCGTACATGTGAGCGCTGGCTGCTGTAATGGAGGACGGCCGTACATGTGAGCGCTGGCTGCAGTAATGGAGGACGGCCGTACATGTGAGCGCTGGCTGCAGTAATGGAGGACGGCTGTACATGTGAGCGCTGGCTGCTGTAATGGAGGACGGCCGTACATGTGAGCGCTGGCTGCAGTAATGGAGGACGGCCGTACATGTGAGCGCTGGCTGCTGTAATGGAGGACGGCTGTACATGTGAGCGCTCTCTGCTGTGATGGAGGACGGCTGTACATGTGAGCGCTGGCTGCAGTAATGGAGGACGGCTGTACATGTGAGCGCTGGCTGCTGTAATGGAGGACGGCCGTACATGTGAGCGCTGGCTGCAGTAATGGAGGACGGCCGTACATGTGAGCGCTGGCTGCAGTAATGGAAGACGGCCGTACATGTGAGCGCTGGCTGCAGTAATGGAGGACGGCTGTACATGTGAGCGCTGGCTGCTGTAATGGAGGACGGCCGTACATGTGAGCGCTGGCTGCAGTAATGGAGGACGGCCGTACATGTGAGCGCTGGCTGCAGTAATGGAAGACGGCCGTACATGTGAGCGCTGGCTGCAGTAATGGAGGACTGCCGTACATGTGAGCGCTGGCTGCAGTAATGGAGGACGGCTGTACATGTGAGCACTGGCTGCAGTAATGGAGGACGGCCGTACATGTGAGCGCTGGCTGCAGTAATGGAGGACTGCCGTACATGTGAGCGCTGGCTGCAGTAATGGAGGACGGCCGTACATGTGAGCGCTGGCTGCAGTAATGGAGGACTGCCGTACATGTGAGCGCTGGCTGCAGTAATGGAGGACGGCTGTACATGTGAGCGCTGGCTGCTGTAATGGAGGACGGCCGTACATGTGAGCACTGGCTGCAGTAATGGAGGACGGCCGTACATGTGAGCGCTGGCTGCGGTAATGGAGGACGGCCGTACATGTGAGCACTGGCTGCAGTAATGGAGGACGGCCGTACATGTGAGCGCTGGCTGCTGTAATGGAGGACGGCCGTACATGTGAGCGCTGGCTGCAGTAATGGAGGACGGCCGTACATGTGAGCGCTGGGTGCTGTAATGGAGGACGGCCGTACATGTGAGCGCTGGCTGCAGTAATGGAGGACGGCTGTACATGTGAGCGCTGGCTGCTGTAATGGAGGACGGCTGTACATGTGAGCGCTGGCAGCAGTAATGGAGGACGGCCGTACATGTGAGCGCTGGCTGCAGTAATGGAGGACGGCCGTACATGTGAGCGCTGGCTGCAGTAATGGAGGACGGCTGTACATGTGAGCGCTGGCTGCTGTAATGGAGGACGGCCGTACATGTGAGCGCTGGCTGCAGTAATGGAGGACGGCCGTACATGTGAGCGCTGGCTGCAGTAATGGAGGACGGCCGTACATGTGAGCGCTGGCTGCAGTAATGGAGGACGGCTGTACATGTGAGCGCTGGCTGCAGTAATGGAGGACGGCCGTACATGTGAGCGCTGGCTGCAGTAATGGAGGACGGCCGTACATGTGAGCGCTGGCTGCAGTAATGGAGGACGGCTGTACATTGAGCACTGGCTGCAGTAATGGAGGACGGCCGTACATGTGAGCGCTGGCTGCAGTAATGGAGGACTGCCGTACATGTGAGCGCTGGCTGCAGTAATGGAGGACGGCCGTACATGTGAGCGCTGGCTGCAGTAATGGAGGACTGCCGTACATGTGAGCGCTGGCTGCAGTAATGGAGGACGGCTGTACATGTGAGCGCTGGCTGCTGTAATGGAGGACGGCCGTACATGTGAGCACTGGCTGCAGTAATGGAGGACGGCCGTACATGTGAGCGCTGGCTGCGGTAATGGAGGACGGCCGTACATGTGAGCACTGGCTGCAGTAATGGAGGACGGCCGTACATGTGAGCGCTGGCTGCTGTAATGGAGGACGGCCGTACATGTGAGCGCTGGCTGCAGTAATGGAGGACGGCCGTACATGTGAGCGCTGGGTGCTGTAATGGAGGACGGCCGTACATGTGAGCGCTGGCTGCAGTAATGGAGGACGGCTGTACATGTGAGCGCTGGCTGCTGTAATGGAGGACGGCTGTACATGTGAGCGCTGGCAGCAGTAATGGAGGACGGCCGTACATGTGAGCGCTGGCTGCAGTAATGGAGGACGGCCGTACATGTGAGCGCTGGCTGCAGTAATGGAGGACGGCTGTACATGTGAGCGCTGGCTGCTGTAATGGAGGACGGCCGTACATGTGAGCGCTGGCTGCAGTAATGGAGGACGGCCGTACATGTGAGCGCTGGCTGCAGTAATGGAGGACGGCCGTACATGTGAGCGCTGGCTGCAGTAATGGAGGACGGCTGTACATGTGAGCGCTGGCTGCAGTAATGGAGGACGGCCGTACATGTGAGCGCTGGCTGCAGTAATGGAGGACGGCCATACATGTGAGCGCTGGCTGCAGTAAGGAGGACGGCCGTACATGTGAGCGCTGGCTGCAGTAATGGAGGACGGCTGTACATGTGAGCGCTGGCTGCTGTAATGGAGGACGGCCGTACATGTGAGCACTGGCTGCAGTAATGGAGGACAGCCGTACATGTGAGCGCTGGCTGCAGTAATGGAGGACGGCCGTACATGTGAGCGCTGGCTGCAGTAATGGAGGACGGCCGTACATGTGAGCGCTGGCTGCAGTAATGGACGACGGCCGTACATGTGAGCGCTGGCTGCAGTAATGGAGGACGACCGTACATGTGAGCGCTGGCTGCAGTAATGGAGGACGGCCGTACATGTGAGCGCTGGCTGCAGTAATGGACGACGGCCGTACATGTGAGCGCTGGCTGCAGTAATGGAGGACGGCCGTACATGTGAGCGCTGGCTGCAGTAATGGAGGACGGCCATACATGTGAGCGCTGGTAGCAGTAATGGAGGACGGCCGTACATGTGAGCGCTGGCTGCGGTAATGGAGGACGGCCGTACATGTGAGCGCTGGTTGCAGTAATGGAGGACGGCCGTACATGTGAGCGCTGACTGCAGTAATGGAGGATGGCCATACATGTGAGCGCTGGCTGCAGTAATGGAGGACGGCCGTACATGTGAGCGCTGGCTGCAGTAATGGAGGACGACAGTACATGTGAGCGCTGGCTGCGGTAATGGAGGACGGCCGTACATGTGGGCGCTGGCTGCAGTAATGGAGGACGGCCGTACGTGTGAGCTCTGGTTGCGGTAATGGAAAACGGCCGTACATGTGAGCTCTGGCTGTAGTAATTGAAGACGGCCTTACATGTGAGCGCTAACTGCGGTAATGGAGGACGGCCATACATGTGAGCGCTTGCTGCGGTAATGGAGGGCGGCCGTACATGTGAGCGCTGGCTGCGGTAATGGAGGATGGCCGTACATGTGAGCGCTGGCTGCAGTAATGGAGGACGGCCATACATGTGAGCGCTGGCTGCAGTAATGGAGGACGGCCGTACATGTGAGCGCTGGCTGCAGTAATGGAGGATGGCCGTACATGTGAGCGCTGGTTGCGGTAATGGAGGATGGCCGTACATGTGAGCGCTGTCTGCCGTAATGGAGGACGGCCATACATGTGAGCGCTGGCTGCAGTAATGGAGGACGGCCGTACATGTGAGCGCTGGCTGCAGTAATGGAGGATGGCCGTACATGTGAGCGCTGGTTGCGGTAATGGATGACGGCCGTACATGTGAGCGCTGGCTTCAGTAATCGAAGATGGCCGTATATGTGAGCGTGGCTGCGGTAATGGAGGACGGCCATATGACGCGCCCCCTGGGCCGTGGGGTACCCGGATCCGGGCCTGTAGACGCTGGGGGTTGTAGTCACCGTGGCGGCGACCCGGTCCGTGACACAGGGTGGTCAAACCAGGGTAGTTTATGTGTGTCTGTTATATATAGTCCGACTACACCACCTGTGGAATGCGGTTATTGGGAACCGCCGCTGCGGAGCAGTCCACTGAAGCTGGTGGTATGTGCAGCAAGGTGATGTAACTCCCCACAGGAAGAGTGGAGCTTCAGGGCATCGTGGATGGATGATGGTGGTAGTAGTGCAAGGTATCGGTAATGACAACACGGAGCCTTTGCAGTGCAGTCCCAGGGTCTTTACTGTTGGCAATTGTATGGGCCCCAACGGGAGTACCGGCTAGTGATGAGGGCCTGATCAGTCTGGGAACAATCCTAGAGTCCTCCTGGCCAGGTGGAGTTGTAGGCCTGCCGTTCTGACTATACTCTTTGGCTATCCCGCTTATAGTCATGCTGTAGCCCACATCCCTGAGTGTAACGTGCTGTGCTCACCCGTATGGCTGGCAACTCGGGCCTTGTGGATTCCTCGCTCCTCTGTGGCGGGACTGGTCCTTTTGTGTGGCTGAGCCTCCGGGCTTCTGTTGGGCCAGGAGACCTGCAATCTCCTGCCCTGTGGTATCTGCTGCTGGGTATGCAATCCCCACAGCCTCGGACTCCGGCGTCCGGTCCTCTGTGGATACTATCCAGAACGAGCTAACTCCAGCTCTTTACTCCTTCGTGTCCTACTTGACTCCACACACTGAACTCTAGACTCAGACTCCCTAGCCCCGCCTCCAGATCCAGTTATATAGGGCAGGATCCTCCCCTTTCTGGTCTGGGGCAGGAGGTGTTGCATGTAATGTGTTCCTGACCAGGATACTCCTGTTTTGCTCCCAGACATGGTATTACTACCACTGTGGCAACCAGACCCTCTGGGGTGCCACATTCCCCCCTAGTAAATTTCAGTACTCCGGGACTGAGCGTATTTTGCAAAAATATAACAGATAACAATAAACAATAGCAATAACAATACATTAGAATATTTACAAGCATTACTGTCGTTTTCAGGTCACAGCATAGTCTGCAACCAGGTGTCCATTCCACTGAAACAAGGTGCACTTCTTGAGGGACCCGTCCCAAACCCCCTGGGGTGGCTGCAGGGCATAGATGATCCAGGTGTTGGACCACGTCTTCGGCCACCTCCAACGGGTTTTTGTTCAGTGGTCTTTCAATAAGGGGCACTTTAACAAGTGCAACTATTTACAAGGGAAAGTTCTTGGTTATTCACTGTCCATAACCTAAAAGTTTTTGTACCCTTTTCGGGTAACTGGATAAACAGGTTAAATGCACTCATATAAAACATTTCAAAATAGCATTGTCTCTGGCATACCCTTACGGGTAACTATATACAGCATACATTTACTTTAAACTTTACATTTTTAAATTCTCCAACGGGCAGGGGACTGACCTCTTGTACTTCTGGTGGATCTACGGAGTACACTATCTGTCAGTGCTCTACCCTGGTCCCTTGTGTCTACCCCTGGTGTGGGGGTTCAATGTTCACCACACTACAGGTGTTTGGAGGTGTCGCTGGTAGGTTGGACAGCTTCCTATGGATCCTTTGGCTTACAGTGGGTAAGACAGGTTCGCTACTAGCAGAGGGTAGATTCTCTTGGTCTGCTGATGAGGAATCTTCTGTCTCCGGGGCCAATGGTTCTTCCAACTCTACTGGGACTTCTACAGCTCCCTGAAGGGCTGGTTGGAGAAATTTAAGGACTGGCACAACAATGGCTTTATTCACTTGCGTCCACGACTGGGGAAATTCTCCGAGTACTGTGCTGACCATTTCTTCCACTTCCTCTGCGGGTTGAGGGATATCTTGGCCTTCTTCAGCATGCTGTAGCTGCTCGGGACATTTCTTCAGATGGTCTCTGGAAACTGTTGCTGTCGTTTCTCCTCCATCCTTACTTATGAGGTACACCTTGGTGTTATCATGACTTGAAGGTAGAATGGTGTACGGCTCTTTTTCCCACTGGTCATCCAATTTATGGAGCCGCCTTTTTCTCTTTAGGACTTGCTCTCCCGGTGACAAGGGGGCAGCAGGTGCATGTTGATTGTAAGTCTTCTTTGCCTTTCTCTTGCTTGTGACAGACTTCTTTCAACACTTTCCTGTACCTTACGGTATTGCTGTTGCCGCTCAGTGTCCCAATCCGCATCCAGTGAGGCTTCCTCTGGTGTCAGAACTCCCATATCCAGATCGATGGGCAGCTTACCAGGTCTCGCTCTCATCAGGTAAGCAGGTGTGCAGTTGGTGGAATTCACTGGGATGTGATTGTAGAGATCCACCTGGTCCGGCAACTTTTCTGGCCACAGGCTGCGTTCCTCCAGGGGCAACGTCTTCAGTAGGTCTATCACCACCTGATTCATCTTTTCACACATTCCATTGGTCTGGGGATGATAAGGCGTTGTACGGATCTTCTTGCAGCCGTACAGGTTGCAGAATTCCTGGAATACTTCTGCCTCGAAGGCCGGACCTTGGTCAGTTAGCACACGTTCTGGGTAACCATGCGGGCGGCAGAAGTGCTGTTGGAAAGCTCTGGCTGCTGTCTGAGCCGTTTGGTCCTTGACTGGCACTACTACCAGGAACCGGGAGTAGTGGTCTACGATGGTGAGAGCGTAGACATAGCCTGACCTGCTTCACATGGTCCAGGGCTACCAGTTCGAGTGGCTGCTTGGTGATGATGGGCTGCAGGGGAACCCTCTGGCTGTCACGGTCTTTTCTTCGCAGGTTGCATGGTCCACATTCTCGACACCACATCTCGACTGCTTTCCTCATGCCAACCCAATAGAACCGTTGACGTAGCAGGACTTCCAGCTTCTTCCATCCAAAATGTCCCGCTCCATTGTGGTACGCTTCCAGGACCATAGACGCATCTCGCCTCGGGACTACCACCTGCCAGACCAGCTCATGTGTCCGGGAGTTGACAGTTCTTCGACAGCTTCCCTTCATAGATGAACAGCTTGCTCTTTTCTTTCCACAGCTGTTTGGTCTCTTCTGGAGCATCTGAATCAGGGTATGAGTCAGCTTGTGTCAGCAACTCTTTGACTAGGCGAACAGCTGGGTCACTGTCTTGTGTTTCTGCCCATCCATGGTGGGGCAATGGATTGAACGTGGCTTCTCTGTTGGCAGAGCACCTGTTCTTCACACAATGGGAGCATTGCTTTATCCCATGGCGGTGGAACGCGGGGATTTCTATCTCTTCCAGCTCCTCTGGGTCTCCCCCCCCCCCGTCTGGCAAGTTAGGCATTCTGGACAGCGTATCTGCGTTTGCATTCTTGTGCCCAGCCCGGTACTTGATGGTGAATTCGTAATTAGACAGTCGAGCCATCCATCTTTGTTCCAGGGCACCAAGTTTTGCAGTGTCCAAGTGTGTCAGCGGGTTATTATCCGTGTACACAGTGAATTTGGAAGAGACGAGATAATGTTTGAAGCGCTCCGTCACAGCCCAGATGATGGCAAGGAACTCCAACTTGAAGGAGCTGTAGTTTTCTGGGTTTCTTTCTGTGGGCCGGAGCTTCCTGCTGGCGTAGTCTATCACCCTTTCTCTGCCTTGCTGGATCTGGGACAGCACCGCTCCTAGTCCCACGTAGCTCGCATCCGTGTGAAGGATGAAGGGTTGGCCATAATCAGGGTAGGCCAGGACCTCGTCTCCTGTTAGGGTCATCTTCAACCTGGTGAAGGACTCATCTTCCAGCTTGTCCCATTTGAATGGTGGTTTCTGGTTCTTGGCCTTCCTGGACTGGCCTATCAGGAGGTCCTGCATGGGTGCCGCCATCTTGGTGAAGCCTGGTATAAACCTTCGGTAGTAGCCTACCAACCCGAGGAACTGCCGCACTTCTTTGATGGTGGAAGGTCTCGGCCAGTCCTTGATTACGGTGATCTTATCGGGGTCTGGTGCTACACCGTCAGCGCTTACCACATGTCCTAAGTACTGTACTTTGGGCTTCAGCAGGTGGCACTTAGACGGCTTCACCTTCAGGCCAAAGCCAGCCAGGGCTTCAAACACTTCCGCCAGGTGCTTCAGATGATCCTCATATGTCTTGGAGTATACTATGACGTCATCCAGGTACAGCAGGACTGTCTCGAAATTCTTATGCCCTAGACAGCACTCCATCAACCGCTGGAAGGTTCCTGGGGCATTGCAGAGCCCGAATGGCATGCAGTTGAACTCGCTGAGGCCCATCGGGGTGGTGAATGCGGTCTTTTCCTTATCCGCCTCTGCTACAGGAACCTGCCAATACCCACTAGTAAGATCCAAAGTAGAGAAATAATTAGCAGATTTTAACGCAGCTAGTGACTCCTCTATCCTGGTTAGCGGGTATGCATCTTTATGTGTTATGCGGTTAATTTGCCTGTAGTCTACACACATTCTCATTGTGCCATCCTTTTTCTTTACAAGAACTAATGGAGCTGCCCAGGGGCTACAACTGTCTCTTATTACCCCAGCCTCCTTCATCTCTTGCAACATCCCTTTGGCATTTTGGTAGTGTGCTGGCGGTACAGGCCGGTACCTTTCTTTAATGGGTGGATGGTCTCCCGTGGGGATATGGTGTTGAACCCCCTTTACCTGCCCGAAGTCGAGTGGGTGTTTACTGAAGACCCTTTCATACTCTTGGACCATCCAGTATACTCCTTGTTTTTGGTGTTGAGGGGTGGAGTCAGTGCCCACATGCAGCTTCTGACACCAGTCCTCCATCTGTCCCTTGGAGCCATTATCCTCCGCCTGTTTGGATGGAGGCAAGGGTTCCACTGTCCTTATAGAATTGTGACTGACGGTGAATAGTTTGGCCAGGGTAGTATACCGGGGCAAATGGACTTCTTTTTCCCCAATATTCATGATGCGGATGGGCACCCTCCCATGGCGAACATCAACCACCCCCCTGGCTGTCAAAATGGTGGGCCTACTGTTGGAGTAGACGGGCTCTACCAGGGCCTGGTAATCTCTACCCCTGAGACCGATTGCTGCCCGGCACCATTTCAGCATTTCACTTCTTGGGGGCATGGCAATAGGGAATGGGTCACTCATCCTGACACTGCCAATTTCACCACCAGACAGTCCTACCTGTTGTCTTTTCATCAGGGCTCTGATCTCTCTTTTTGTAGAACCCGCTGCTGGCTGGAACTGGCGGTTTCTGCAACCTGCTGTAACAAGACAATTATTTCTGCAAGACAATTTTCAATTAGTGCCTAGGGTTATCATGGGATGACTTTCTCGGCGATCAATGTCGACAATAATCAGTCCTTGTGCTGGCAGTTCGACTTTGCCAACTTTTATGGTCACTTCTTTGTACCCCACCTGAGGTACGGGTTGACCATTACTAGCATAAATACTCAAATGTTCGTCTGGATGGCGGGTAATGTCCGAATCAGTCCAGTACCGTTTGAAAAGAATGTAGGGGATGGTGGTCACCTGGGACCCAGTGTCCAGCAATGCGCTCATTGGAAAGCCGTCCAGCACGATAGGTAAGACTGGTCGTCCTCCCACATATTTGTCTTGCCAGCTTGATGGGCCTGGTGGTCTTATGCCTGGGGGTTGGCCCTCTGCCCCAGGTTTTGCTCGTTTAAATGACAGTACCTTGCATAATGTCCTGGCTGGTTGTAGCGGCGGCAGATGGGTTGTCCGTCCTGGTCGTAGTGGTCGCTGTTCCTCCCTCTGGATGATGGAATCCTCTTCTGTCGGCGCCACGGAATGTCCTCCGGACTGGAAGCCAGCTGGATCTTCCCTTTGGGATACACCTGCAAGGACTGCACAGTTTTGGTTAGCGCAGCTACACCTTTAGTTAACTCTTGGACCTGATGGTGCAGGTCTGTAGACGGGGAATTGTATAGAGTCTGTGCATCAGCTCCTACAGGCTCCGGGGAAAAGGGTGCCACCTCCTGGTGGTAGGTGATAGCCGGGCGCCGGTGAGCTGTAGAGCCACCTGGTGCTGGTTCCCGTAGCACCCGGATGGCCCTGTCCTTAAACTGAGCAAAGTCCAAGTCAGGGTTTTGCAGAGCCATTATGCGCAGCTGGGTTCGGTGGGCGCTGGACAGTAAACCCTTAATAAATTGTTCGGTTAACAGTCACGCACACTGTCAGGGTCTACCTGTTTGATGGCCCTCAGCGCCTCCTGCAGGTTTAAAGCATAGTCCCGTACACTGTCCTGTGCCCGTTGTTTGCACCCATAAAACTTCATCTTTATCTCTGCAGTAGTACGGGTGTCAAAAGTGTCCTTTAGGCGGGCCAGTATCTCTATTACAGTCCCCTTTTCTCTGGCTGACCAGTATTTTACTTCTCTCTGGGCTGCACCAATCAACTGGCCTATGAGGATACTCACTTTCTGCTCCTCGGACAGGGGGTATACTTTAAATAAACTGCTTAGTCTCTCCTTGAAGTCACTCAGGGTGTGCGACTCTCCTGAGTACTGGGGCAACCACGCCACCCCCGGTATATATGGCATGGAGAATGGCATTACCGCGGCAGCAGTCGCGCCGGTGGTTGAAGTTCCCTACAGAGTAGAACAATACATTCACAAAAGGGAAGGAGGTGCATGACCACCCTCTTACATTAGCGCTGGCTGCAGTAATGGAGGACGGCCGTACATGTGAGTGCTGGCTGCAGTAATGGAGGACGGCCGAACATGTGAGCGCTGGGTGCAGTAATGGAGGACGGCCGTACATGTGAGCGCTGGCTGCGGTAATGGAGGATGGCCATACATGTGAGTGCTGGCTGCGGTAATGGAGGACGGCCGTACATGTGAGCGCTGGTTGCAGTAATGGAGGATGGCCGTACATATGAGCGCTGGCTGCAGTAATGGAGGACGGCCGCACATGAGCGCTGGCTGCAGTAATGGAGGACGGCCGCATATGTGAGCGCTGGCTGCAGTAATGGAGGACGGCCGTACATTTGAGTGCTGGCTGCGGTAATGGAGGACGGCCATACATGTGAGCGCTGGCTGCAGTAATGGAGGACGGCCGTACATGTGAGCGCTGGCTGCAGTAATGGAGGACTGCCGTACATGTGAGCGCTGACTGCAGTAATGGAGGACGGCCGTACATGTGAGCGCTGGCTGCAGTAATGGAGGACGGCCGCATATGTGAGCGCTGGCTGCAGTAATGGAGGACGGCTGTACATGTGAGCGCTGGCTGCAGTAATGGAGGACGGCCGCATATGTGAGCGCTGGCTGCAGTAATGGAGGACGGCCGTACATTTGAGCGCTGGCTGCAGTAATGGAGGACGGCCGTACATGTGAGCGCTGGCTGCAGTAATGGAGGACTGCCGTACATGTGAGCGCTGGCTGCAGTAATGGAGGACGGCCGTACATGTGAGCGCTGGCTGCAGTAATGGAGGACGGCCGTACATGTGAGCGCTGGCTGCAGTAATGGAGGACGGCCGTACATGTGAGTGCTGGCTGCAGTAATGGAGGACGGCCGCATATGTGAGCGCTGGCTGCAGTAATGGAGGACGGCTGTACATGTGAGCGCTGGCTGCTGTAATGGAGGACGGCCGTACATGTGAGCGCTGGCTGCAGTAATGGAGGATGGCCGTACATGTGAGCGCTGGCTGCAGTAATGGAGGACGGCCGCATATGTGAGCGCTGGTTGCAGTAATGGAGGACGGCCGTACATGTGAGCGCTGGCTGCAGTAATGGAGGACGGCTGTACATGTGAGCGCTAGCTGCGGTAATGGAGGACGGCCATACATGTGAGCGCTGGCTGCGGTAATGGAGGACGGCCGTACATGTGAGCACTGGCTGCGGTAATCGAAGACGGCCATACATTTGAGCGCTGGCTCCAGTAATAGAGGACGGCCGTACATGTGAACGCTGGCTGCAGTAATGGAGGACGGCCATACATGTGAGCGCTGGCTGCAGTAATGGAGGACGGCCGTACATGTGAGCGCTGGCTGCAGTAATGGAGGACGGCCGTACATATGAGCGCTGGCTGCAGTAATGGAGGACGGCCGTACATGTGAGTGCTGGCTGCAGTAATGGAGGACGGCCGTACATGTGAGCGCTGGCTGCAGTAATGGAGGACGGCTGTACATGTGAGCGCTGGCTGCAGTAATGGAGGACGGCCGTACATGTGAGCGCTGGCTGCAGTAATGGAGGACGGCCATACATGTGAACGCTGGCTGCAGTAATGGAGGAAGGCCGTACATGTGAGCGCTGGCTGCAGTAATGGAGGATGGCCGTACATGTGAGCGCTGGCTGCAGTAATGGAGGACGGCCGTACATGTGAGCGCTGGCTGCAGTAATGGAGGACGGCTGTACATGTGAGTGCTGGCTGCAGTAATGGAGGACGGCCGTACATGTGAGCGCTGGCTGGAGCAATGGAGGACGGCTGTACATGTGAGCGCTGGCTGCAGTAATGGAGGACGGCCGTACATGTGAGCGCTGGCTGCAGTATTGGAGGATGGCTGTACATGTGAGCGCTGGCTGCAGTAACGGAGGACGGCCGTACATGTGAGCGCTGGCTGCAGTAATGGAGGACGGCCATACATGTGAACGCTGGCTGCAGTAATGGAGGACGGCCGTACATGTGAGCGCTGGCTGCAGTATTGGAGGACGGCTGTACATGTGAGCGCTGGCTGCAGTAATGGAGGACAGCTGTACATGTGAGCGCTGGCTGCAGTATTGGAGGACGGCTGTACATGTGAGCGCTGGCTGCAGTAATGGAGGACTGCCATACATGTGAGCGCTGGCTGCAGTATTGGAGGACGGCTGTACATGTGAGCGCTGGCTGCAGTAATGGAGGACAGCTGTACATGTGAGCGCTGGCTGCTGTAATGGAGGACGGCCGTACATGTGAGCGCTGGCTGCTGTAATGGAGGACGGCCGTACATGTGAGCGCTGGCTGCAGTATTGGAGGACGGCCGTACATGTGAGCGCTGGCTGCAGTATTGGAGGACGGCTGTACATGTGAGCGCTGGCTGCAGTAATGGAGGACGGCCGTACATGTGAACGCTGGCTACAGTAATGGAGGACGGCCATACATGTGAGCGCTGGCTGCAGTAATGGAGGACGGCCATACATGTGAACGCTGGCTACAGTAATGGAGGATGGCCATACATGTGAGCGCTGGCTGCAGTATTGGAGGACGGCTGTACATGTGAGCGCTGGCTGCTGTAATGGAGGACGGCCGTACATGTGAGCGCTGGCTGCAGTAATGGAGGACGGCCGTACATGTGAGCGCTGGCTGCAGTATTGGAGGACGGCTGTACATGTGAGCGCTGGCTGCAGTAATGGAGGACGGCCGTACATGTGAGCGCTGGCTGCAGTAATGGAGGACGGCCGTACATGTGAGCGCTGGCTGCAGTAAGCGCTGGCTGCTGTAATGGAGGACGGCCGTACATGTGAGCGCTGGCTGCAGTATTGGAGGACGGCTGTACATGTGAGCGCTGGCTGCAGTATTGGAGGACGGCCGTACATGTGAGCGCTGGCTGCAGTAATGGAGGACGGCCGTACATGTGAGCGCTGGCTGCAGTAAGCGCTGGCTGCAGTAATGGAGGACGGCCGTACATTTGAGCGCTGGCTGCAGTATTGGAGGACGGCTGTACATGTGAGCGCTGGCTGCAGTATTGGAGGACGGCCGTACATGTGAGCGCTGGCTGCAGTAATGGAGGACGGCCGTACATGTGAGCGCTGGCTGCAGTAAGCGCTGGCTGCTGTAATGGAGGACGGCCGTACATGTGAGCGCTGGCTGCAGTAATGGAGGACGGCCGTACATGTGAGCGCTGGCTGCAGTATTGGAGGACGGCTGTACATGTGAGCGCTGGCTGCAGTAATGGAGGACGGCCGTACATGTGAGCGCTGGCTGCAGTATTGGAGGACGGCCGTACATGTGAGCGCTGGCTGCAGTAATGGAGGACGGCCGTACATGTGAGCGCTGGCTGCAGTATTGGAGGACGGCTGTACATGTGAGCGCTGGCTGCAGTAATGGAGGACGGCCGTACATGTGAGCGCTGGCTGCAGTAATGGAGGACGGCCGTACATGTGAGCGCTGGCTGCAGTATTGGAGGACGGCTGTACATGTGAGCGCTGGCTGCAGTAATGGAGGACGGCTGTACATGTGAGCGCTGGCTGCAGTAATGGAGGACGGCCGTACATGTGAGCGCTGGCTGGAGTAATGGAGGACGGCTGTACATGTGAGCGCTGGTTGCAGTAACGGAGGACGGCCGTACATGTGAGCGCTGGCTGCAGTAATGGAGGACGGCCGTACATGTGAGCGCTGGCTGCAGTAATGGAGGACGGCCGTACATGTGAGTGCTGGCTGCAGTAATGGAGGACGGCCATACATGTGAACACTGGCTGCAGTAATGGAGGATGGCCGTACATGTGAGCGCTGGCTGCAGTAATGGAGGATGGCCGTACATGTGAGCGCTGGCTGCAGTAATGGAGGACGGCTGTACATGTGAGCGCTGGCTGGAGTAATGGAGGACGGCTGTACATGTGAGCGCTGGTTGCAGTAACGGAGGACGGCCGTACATGTGAGCGCTGGCTGCAGTAATGGAGGACGGCCGTACATGTGAGCGCTGGCTGCAGTAATGGAGGACGGCCGTACATGTGAGCGCTGGCTGCAGTAATGGAGGACGGCCATACATGTGAACACTGGCTGCAGTAATGGAGGATGGCCGTACATGTGAGCGCTGGCTGCAGTAATGGAGGATGGCCGTACATGTGAGCGCTGGCTGCAGTAATGGAGGACGGCTGTACATGTGAGCACTGGCTGCAGTAATGGAGGACGGCCGTACATGTGAGCGCTGGCTGGAGTAATGGAGGACGGCTGTACATGTGAGCGCTGGTTGCAGTAACGGAGGACGGCCGTACATGTGAGCGCTGGCTGCAGTAATGGAGGACGGCCGTACATGTGAGCGCTGGCTGCAGTAATGGAGGACGGCCGTACATGTGAGCGCTGGCTGCAGTAATGGAGGACGGCCATACATGTGAACACTGGCTGCAGTAATGGAGGATGGCCGTACATGTGAGCGCTGGCTGCAGTAATGGAGGATGGCCGTACATGTGAGCGCTGGCTGCAGTAATGGAGGACGGCCGTACATGTGAGCGCTGGCTGCAGTAATGGAGGACGGCTGTACATGTGAGCGCTGGCTGCAGTAATGGAGGACGGCCGTACATGTGAGCGCTGGCTGGAGCAATGGAGGATGGCTGTACATGTGAGCGCTGGTTGCAGTAACGGAGGACGGCCGTACATGTGAGCGCTGGCTGCAGTAATGGAGGACGGCCGTACATGTGAGCGCTGGCTGCAGTAATGGAGGACGGCCATACATGTGAACGCTGGCTGCAGTAATGGAGGATGGCCATACATGTGAGCGCTGGCTGCAGTATTGGAGGACGGCTGTACATGTGAGCGCTGGCTGCTGTAATGGAGGACGGCCGTACATGTGAGCGCTGGCTGCAGTATTGGAGGACGGCCGTACATGTGAGCGCTGGCTGCAGTATTGGAGGACGGCTGTACATGTGAGCGCTGGCTGCAGTAATGGAGGACGGCCGTACATGTGAGCACTGGCTGCAGTATTGGAGTACGGCTGTACATGTGAGCGCTGGCTGCAGTAATGGAGGACGGCCATACATGTGAACGCTGGCTACAGTAACGGAGGACGGCTGTACATGTGAGCGCTGGCTGCAGTATTGGAGGACGGCTGTACATGTGAGCGCTGGCTGCTGTAATGGAGGACGGCCGTACATGTGAGCGCTGGCTGTAGTATTGGAGGACGGCCGTACATGTGAGCGCTGGCTGCAGTACTGGAGGACGGCTGTACATGTGAGCGCTGGCTGCAGTATTGGAGGACGGCTGTACATGTGAGCGCTGGCTGCTGTAATGGAGGACGGCCGTACATGTGAGCGCTGGCTGCAGTAATGGAGGACGGCCGTACATGTGAGCGCTGGCTGCAGTATTGGAGGACGGCCGTACATGTGAGCGCTGGCTGCAGTAATGGAGGACGGCCGTACATGTGAGCGCTGGCTGCAGTAATGGAGGACGGCCGTACATGTGAGCGCTGGCTGCAGTAATGGAGGACGGCCGTACATGTGAGCGCTGGCTGCAGTAATGGAGGACGGCCGTACATGTGAGCGCTGGCTGCAGTAATGGAGGACGGCCGTACATGTGAGCGCTGGCTGCTGTAATGGAGGACGGCCGTACATGTGAGCGCTGGCTGCAGTAATGGAGGACGGCCGTACATGTGAGCGCTGGCTGCTGTAATGGAGGACGGCCGTACATGTGAGCGCTGGCTGCAGTAATGGAGGACGGCCGTACATGTGAGCGCTGGCTGCAGTATTGGAGGACGGCTGTACATGTGAGCGCTGGCTGCAGTATTGGAGGACGGCCGTACATGTGAGCGCTGACTGCAGTAATGGAGGACGGCTGTACATGTGAGCGCTGGCTGCAGTAATGGAGGACGGCCGTACATGTGAGCGCTGGCTGCAGTATTGGAGGACGGCCGTACATGTGAGCGCTGGCTGCAGTAATGGAGGACGGCCGTATATGTGAGCGCTGGCTGCAGTATTGGAGGACGGCTGTACATGTGAGCGCTGGCTGCAGTAATGGAGGACGGCCGTACATGTGAGCGCTGGCTGCAGTAATGGAGGACGGCCGTACATGTGAGCGCTGGCTGCAGTAATGGAGGACGGCCGTACATGTGAGCGCTGGCTGCAGTAATGGAGGACGGCCGTACATGTGAGCGCTGGCTGCAGTAATGGAGGACGGCCGTACATGTGAGCCCTGGCTGCTGTAATGGAGGACGGCCGTACATGTGAGCGCTGGCTGCAGTAATGGAGGACGGCCGTACATGTGAGCGCTGGCTGCTGTAATGGAGGACGGCCGTACATGTGAGCGCTGGCTGCAGTAATGGAGGACGGCCGTACATGTGAGCGCTGGCTGCAGTATTGGAGGACGGCTGTACATGTGAGCGCTGGCTGCAGTATTGGAGGACGGCCGTACATGTGAGCGCTGACTGCAGTAATGGAGGACGGCCGTACATGTGAGCGCTGGCTGCAGTAATGGAGGACGGCCGTACATGTGAGCGCTGGGTGCAGTAATGGAGGACGGCCGTACATGTGAGCGCTGGCTGCAGTATTGGAGGACGGCCGTACATGTGAGCGCTGGCTGCAGTATTGGAGGACGGCTGTACATGTGAGCGCTGGCTGCAGTATTGGAGGACGGCCGTACATGTGAGCGCTGACTGCAGTAATGGAGGACGGCCGTACATGTGAGCGCTGGCTGCAGTAATGGAGGACGGCCGTACATGTGAGCGCTGGCTGCAGTAATGGAGGACGGCCGTACATGTGAGCGCTGGCTGCAGTATTGGAGGACGGCCGTACATGTGAGCGCTGGCTGCAGTATTGGAGGACGGCTGTACATGTGAGCGCTGGCTGCAGTAATGGAGGACGGCCGTACATGTGAGCGCTGGCTGCAGTAATGGAGGACGGCCGTACATGTGAGCGCTGGCTGCAGTAATGGAGGACGGCCGTACATGTGAGCGCTGGCTGCAGTAATGGAGGACGGCCGTACATGTGAGCGCTGGCTGCAGTAATGGAGGACGGCCGTACATGTGAGCGCTGGCTGCAGTAATGGAGGACGGCCGTACATGTGAGCGCTGGCTGGGGCCAGGACATAGTAGAAAAGCAAACTATACGGGGAGAACTTATCCATTACTTTACAATAATTTTAAGATGCGCAAAAGGGCAAATTTGGCACACTCCATTTTTGTGTAAGGGTCTGTATGTGTTTACACTTTTGTAAGTGTAGTAAAATGCGAAGTGCACACACCATTCTCTTTGAGGTGTTAGTGTAATGGGAGTGGATTCCCCAGGTGCAAGAAGAAGTATTCCCTGCACACTCTTTTGAGAAGGTGAAATACTTTTATTGAAGTGCTATAAGCAAGTGCAAATATACATAGGTGCTCATGGATTGCGACAGAAAGAGACGTTTAGATTTACAAGAATGTTTCTCAAACGGTCACTGTGGAGGTATTGAGATAGGCAAATGTAAGTATAGTTGTGGAACACACAAGAACTATATACAATGATACTCATGTTAAATACATATATATTATATATAGATGGAAAAATCCAGTTGGTATCATAAACAGTGACAGTGGTCAATAAATATATACATATGTACAACCATATACAAGTTAATCAACAGTCAATATGAGAATACGTTGATGACAAGTACACTTAAGCTCTTCTAAAAACAGCAATAAAGGGATATGTGTTTTGCCAAAGGGGGGTTTGAAAAAATTGCCGCTCATAGCTGTGATAGATTCAGGTTTGAGGACAGATTCACGTTCATGGACAGCTAATGATGTGGCAAATTATTAATGGGCAAGCAGCACTTAAAGGGTTACAGTGCTACATCCCATTCACAACTCTTCCTTTCCATAGCGGCGTCTCTGGCCACCTCTTAAAGTGTGGCTCCAACCAGGTGATTGGGGCCATCTGAGATTGGTGTCTGAGAGTTTGACTCAGCGCAGAATATATAAAGAATTAGCTCGTGCATTCTGTCTGGTCACTGGGTCTTCAATCGCAGCTCAACAACTGACCCCCAAAATCACAGCTATTATCCCTCATAATCAAAATAATTTCACTTGATTAATCTGTCTGCACTTGTCGGAAGTTTTGTCTTTCTTTTCTGCTCATTCCCTGTGGCTTTCAGAGCAAACTGGAGCTTGTCAGGTATAATTTTATCAAAGACGGCCTGAAATCCCAACGAGTAACTCGCACACGCTCCGACTCCGCACATCTCCAGGAAGATAAGTCTATTTGAAGGAATCGGCAAGGTCTTTGAAATGTAAGCTGCTTCGTTTGCGGCAGGTTAAAATAACATATGTGCCCCTTTACCTCATGCCTTCCTGCGTCTCATTAATGGGAGCGACGAGCGTCCCATATGCCACCGCGCACTCTCTCTCTGTAGTACAGCGACTATTTTTAGTGCTCAGCACAATAGAACAACTTTTGCTTTTTATGTAGCACATGAAAGACATGACGGATCGGCTCGTCTTTGACAAGGAAAACACTACAAATGAAAAAGTCAATTATTTTGAAATGATAATGGGGAGGCAGGAGGAGAAATGTCGGCGGCAGCGCAGGGTTTGATGCTGATTCTGCAATGCTCTGCAGCCAAAGCGTTGTTAGGAAATGGAGAATTATATGAGGAATCATAAGAGGATCCGTAGATAGGTCCCTTCATATCACATATTACCCAATCTGCTCTGTTTACAGACGCCTCTGACATGGGGAACAAAAGGGGATTCAATCTCCAGCTATGGAACAATGTTTTTGGGTTTAATGGGTTGGCTACAGCTTTATTGAACATCTGAAATAAATAGAAAACAAATTGCCATCCATGCCCACTTTATTCTTTACCTTAATTCCGTTCCTGTCCTGACCAAACGCCAACCGCTGCTAGCCAGCGAGCCTTGCAAACAAAACACAATCGGGCATGGAAGGGAAAAAAATGCCATGCTGTGACAAAATTCCAAATCCCTTACCACACTTTATAAAACAAAATAAACCTTCAACTGTAAAACATTACTAAGATCACAAATACATATCGTATGTATATAACCAATACATACAGTGGCGACCAAAAGTTTTGCTTTTTTTTTAAAAAGTTTGATTACCGTACTTCTGTCTGGTTGTTGTGAGGCCATTTTCCTGGTGATTTTAGTAAACCGGAAGCAAATGGTTGTCAGCTATAAGGACGAAAACTGTTTTGACATTGTTTTATCCCTTTATGTGTTAGTTTTCAACATTTGCTGGGCCAAATGTTTTACATATTTTATCATGGGTAGTCAAATTTTTCCTAAGTTTTTTTCTTTATGTGTGTGTGTTTTTAGGTTAAAACATGGCAAAGACAAATTTATCATCAGATGTCAGGAAGCTTATTATTCTGAGAGTGAAGTCAGGCAAAAGCCAAAAAGAGGTGGCTATGGAATTCAACTGTTTAACTGTTCTCAGAGGCAAGTGTCCCATATATTAAAGAAAGGAAAAGAAGGTTATAGAACAGCTGACAAACCTAGAAGTGGACGACCATGGAAAGCTTCCTCCAGAGTTGATCACATTATTAAGAAAAAGTCAGTATCTGATGTCCATAAAAGTGCTGCACAGATTTCACACGAAATGAACAAAGAATATGGGGTCAAAGTGAGTCACCAAACTGTGGTGCGACAGCTAAGAACAGTAGGGCTGAATGCGCGAGGTCCAGTCAAGAATCCTTTCATCTCTGCAAAGAACCGGAAGGTCCGAATTGAGTTTGCCAAAGAGACAGATTGGGCTACGGTTGGTCTAAGGTGTTGTGGTCAGATGTATCAGAGTTCAATCTGTTTGGTAGTGATGGCAAGCTCTAAATATACCGCCCAATTTGAAAACATAATGATGTAAGGTACCAAACACCTACAGTGAAAACATGGTGGTGGCAATGTCATGGTCTGGGGCTTCTTTTCTGCATCTGCCATTGGCCCTCTGCACAGAATTGATGGAAATATTAATGCTACCATGTACAAGGATATACTGGAGAGTGTAATGCTGCCACATGGTAAAACCAAAGTAGCCAGAGGATGGAAATTCTAGCAAGACAATGATACTAAGCACACATCCAATTTAGTAAAAAATTGGTTAGCAAAGAAAAATGTTCGCCTGTTGCAATGGCCAAGCCAATCACCTGATTTAATCCCTATAGAGCACCTTTGGGATGAGTTGGGGCCCGTACCCATAGCAATAAAGAATAAATTAGAAAATTTGCAAATGGAATGAAGCAGGATCCTTCAAGATGTCGTAAATACCCTAGTGCACACATGTCAAACTCCGGCCCGTGGGCCAAATCTCACCCGCAGGGTGGTTTTATTTGGCCCTCGACACCAGAACCACCACCCCTATGTGGGGCCATTATTTGGTATGAAGGACTATGTGGGGCCATTATTATGTATGGAGGACTATGTGGGGCCATTATTCTGTATGGAGGACTATGTGGGACCCATTATTCTGTAAGGAGGACTATGTGGGGCCCATTATTCTGTATGGAGGACTATGTGGGACACATTATTCTGTATGGAGGACTATGTGGGACCCATTATTCTGTATGGAGGACTATGTGGAGCCCATTATACTGTATGGAGGACTATGTGGAGCCATAATACTGTATGGAGGACTATGTGGGGCCTATTATACTGTATGGATGACTATGTGGGGCCTATTACTCTGTATGGAGGACTATGTGGGTGTAACATCCCTTGCGGCGTGCTGGCATGGCTTACCACCTCCCACCATGCAAGACCGCCATCTTACCTATCAGTCCTGGCTGCACACTTTGCTCCAATACCAGCTGTGTGCATGTCTCTTGTCTGATTGCTTAGGGCGGCGGCGCGGTTACTGCCTGATTCTTATAGTTACAGTGTGCGCAGTCCTAATGCCTCCCCAGCCTATTTCTGTGAGTCACTGGATACTTAAACCCCCTACACCCAGTAGGAGGTGCCTGATCAACACTTTCTTTCAGTGTGTTCTGTGCAACTGAGTTGCCAGGTCCTGTCCTGTATTTTGTCTGTTTTCACCACCCTAGGGGCTGAGTACCCAGGCCTATTACCTGTATCTCTGACTTCTAGTCTGTTCCGCCACCCTGAGGCTGTATACCCAGGCCTGTTGCCTGTATCTGTGACTTTTAGTCTGTTTCTGCCACCCTGGGGGCTGAGTTCCAAGGCTCGTTCCTGTATCTTGTTCCTGGTTCAGTTCCTGTCTGAACAGTGTCCTAGCCCATTACTTGTTTGTCTCTATGTTCGTATCTTCCTTTTTCTTGCAGTGTCTGAACCTGCACCTAACTCCAACTCCTTGTCTCTGTAATTCTGTTTGTGTGTTTAGTGTCCACTCGCTACTTCATTGTAGGTACCTTGTGTGTATCTGCTCTGCATTTGCGGTTTTGCTCTGCTCGTCTACCGCATCTGTGGGTTTTGCTCTGCTCTGCTTGTCTACCGCACCTGCGGGTTTTGCTCTGCTCTGCTTGTCTACCGCACCTGCGGGTTTTGCTCTGCTCGGCTTGTCTACCGCACCTGCGGGTTTTGCTCTGCTCTGCTTGTCTATCGCACCTGCGGGTTTTGCTCTGCTCTGCTCGTCTACCGCATCTGCGGGTTTTGCTCTGCTCCTCTACCGCACTTGCAGGTTTTGCTCTGCTCTGCTTGTCTGCCGCACCTGCGGCTCTGTTCCTGTATCCCAGTCTGTACTGGTCCCTATCCTGCCTGCGTTCCTACCTGCCAGTACCCACCTGTCTGTATACCAACTGTGCCTGCCAGTACCCACCTGTCTGCATACCAGCCGTGCCTGCCAGTACCCACCTGTCTGCATACCAGCCGTGCCTGCTAGTACCCACCTGTCAGTATGCCAGCCTAACCTGCCTGTTCCTGCATTCCCCGGTGTGGGTCAACAGCTGTGACCGGGGTCTGACCTGGAGTGGCACCTGGTCCCTCTGCTCGGTTCCTCCCTGGTTCACGGAGTCGACTGAGCCGCCGTGCGACCTTGGTCAGACCGAGTTGATACTTAATCACACCCCTCCAGGCACTCCTCGGTTCATGCTCCAGTGGTATCACTAACCACGCTCACGTCAGTCCGGGCGTGTGCGTAACAGTGGGACCCATTATTCTGTATGGAGGACTATGTGAGGCCCATTATTCTGTATGGAGGACTATGTGGAGCCTTTATACTGTATGGAGGACTATGTGGGGCCCATTATTCTGTACGGAGGACTATGTGGAGCCATTATACTGTATGGAGGACTATGTGGGGCCCATTATACTGTATGGAGGACTATGTGGAGCCATTATACTGTATGGAGGACTATGTGGAGCCCATTATTCTGTATGGAGGACTATGTGGAACCATTATACTGATACTGTATGGAGGACTATGTGGGGCCATTATACAGTATGGAGGACTATGTGGGGCCCATTATTCTGTTTGGAGGTCTTTCTGGGGCCCATTGTACTATATACTGGTTGGCTGCGACTTTGTCCAAGTTTTTCATTTTGGCCCTCTGTGTGTTTGAGTTTGACATCCCTGCCCTAGTGGCTTTAATACCCTGTTGTTGTGGTGCAGTAATTAAAGCTAGAGGTTATGCTACAAAATACTAAGTTATGGTATTGTAAACAATGAATTACTCTCTATGTTGTGATCAATAAATAGGATATGCAAAGCTTTTGGCAGTCAGTTTTCTTTAATTAAATGACCATACCTATATTCAAAAGCATTTTGGTTAAAATTAAGGTCTTACATGATGAGAACTTCATGCACTTTCAATTCATCACCAGGGAAATGGCATCACAACAACCAGACAGAAGTAATCACACTTTTTAAAAAAATGCAAAACTTTTGGCCACCACCGTATATATACATGTGGTTTTTTTTTGTTCTTTAGACCCCTTGCTGGGAATCTGGAATCATCTGACCCCTCCTACAAACTTCTCTGTCCCCCTCCTACAGACCCCTCTGCCTCTCTCGTAAAGGCTCCTCTGTCCCTCTCCTCCAGACTCCTGTGTCCCCCTCCTACAGGTTCCTCTGTCTCCCTCCTACAGACTCCTCTGGGAGCAGCTTATAGAGTGAGAGAGTGAAAGAGTGTGAAGGCACGAAAGGAAGATCCAGTGTGTTTGAGAGAGAGTGAATGTAACAGAGAGAGAGAGTGCAAGAGAGAGCAAGAAAGAGATAAAGAGTGAAAGAAAAAGAGCCAATGTGAGAGTGAGTAAGAGAGTGTGGGAGAGCAGAAGAGAGCACCAGAGGGTGTGAGACTATGAAAGAGAGCGGAAAGGAATGAGCAAGGCAGAAAGAGCGAGCAAGAATGAGAACGACAAGAGAGTACAAGAGCAAATAGTAGGAAAACTTCAGTAGCATCATTGCAGTTCTCCTCCGCCGATCTGGTGCTCTACACATACAGATGTGGGTTAGATTTGACATTGGCGCCTCTACCTGTGGTCTGTCGCCTCCAGCTTCGCAGTTTTCTGAATATTTGCATCGATCTCCCTCTGATCTCTTTCTGACGCCTGCAGCAGATGACTTTGCCTAGAAGAAAGTAATACTAATCAAATAATGACGGGACATGAAACACCGGCCTCCTGAGTGCTGCCGTGTGCTGCTGCTTTCCTGATGGACGGGTTATTAGTTCACTTCAGTTTTGTGAATGTTTCGCTTTTTCTGTTTCTGATCTTGTTTTTCATCGTGTCTTATACACCAGTAACATTAAAAGCTGCGTACAATAATATGAAAGATCTCTGTCACGGCGTAGACGGCACACAGCAAGGGCTGTCAAATGTAAGAGCCAAATGTAAGGGGAAACTTAAATGCTGCTTTAGATGTGATTGGAGAAATGATGTATTTTAGGACAAAGAAAAACAAAGTTTTAGCATGTGGATTTTATATGTAAAATATTGTAAAACAGGAGATTCCTTTACTAAGCAGTAGTTAGAAATTGTGGGTTAATCATGCTTTTGTACATGTCTGAAAAAGACACATACTGCCAGGACAGAGGCCAAACAGTGTCCACAGTGAGTGTCGTCTCCATTCTCCGTGATGGCATAAAGTTCTGCTTCTTCCAAGTGTATAAGACAGGCCTGAATAAGACAGGCCACAATACACAAACTGCCCAAGTTTTTCCACATTCTGCTTTATTTGTGTAATGGGGGAAATGGTTTTGCAACTTTTACAGGTAAAATACATTCATTTTACATGTTAAATCTCTAACAACCATGTGGGCAATTACCACATAATAAAATCACGACAAACCGTGGCAAAAAGGTCACTTATTTTTTCCATTAAGTTTTTATGTGGCTTTTAAACCAGACCTCTACATCCAGGTGTGAACATACCCTTAGATGCATTGCTATATAGCACCTGGTGGTGATGCTCTGAATACCCGAAAGCTGCTAAAAATCTATAGCAATTCTATGTATCACCATATAGGGTCACATGAGATTTTTTTTATAAAACTGACATAAGTTGTTGCTTTTGTAAGGGAGTGAGTGACTCACATATCATGAATACACAGTGAGATTTGTATTGTACAGAAGAATGTTGTCATCTACTGGCCAGAGACAAGAGATGGGAACTAACAGAACAATAGAAGAAGGAGACCAGCAGGATGAGGTCCTTAGCCCAGGCTAGGAGACCTAATTGACAGAGCGGAGTATCACTCAGGAGAGCAGCAGGACGAGGTCCTTAGCCCAGACCAGGAGGCCTACTTAAAGGGGTGGTTGATCGAGTGAGCTGAAGGTCAGGAGGCCTAAATAACGGTACGTAAAGGACTTGAACTGCGCTCTAGAAAATGGAGGCAGATGGTATAGCTGGTTGGTTCAAGGAGTTGCCAGCGGACTACAGCTCAAGATTTGCAGCCTATTGGGGAAACAGAGCTGACTCCGATTAGGGTCTGTCACGGTGACCGCTAACAACAGTCTTGAAGGTTAAGTAACATCCTATATAGTGACAACATGGACTTTGACAAATTAAAGATCAGTGCATCTTTTATGAATATATTTTGGTGTATTATTTAGCTCACATTCAGTACCCAAGTATGGACAGTGGCCAAGGAGGGGGTATTTCCCAACTAGAGATCACCAATTTGGACTTAGATGCCAACCAGATGGTGTAGGATTAAATGCTGGGTCTGTGGAGGAATGGGGCATAGATCAAGGGACTTCCCAACCCAAAATGGTCAACAACAGAGGCAGCCTTTAAACTAAAATGCCCCCTAGTCAGAGAGCACAAGACAGGGACAGGTCCCACTGCAACGGGGACTGAAAGCTCTGAAGAGGTCACTTTTGAAAGCCCCACTACATGGGCTGAGCTGAACGGATAGAAGATTCAATGTCTGATGGATAAGGGATCCCAGGTGACTACAGTGCCAGAAGTACATTTCCGCCAACGATTCTCAAACGTCGCCCGATCAAGAGCGGACCCTATCATTCGGTTTATGGCTGCAAACCTATTACCAATCCCAGTAGCGGGAGTGGTGTGGATGGACATACAGATGTGCAGACAGCATATAGGAAAGTGGATCGTCCTGGTGAAGGGTCCCATTGTAGATGGACTAGTTGTGATGTTGGGGATGAAGGTATTGTAGCATCGGCGTCTCTGCCTCCAGCCGGGAAGAGACGCCGTTCCCCTCACCGCCGCGGTCCAGGTCGGGCGTCCTCCCACTCCCCTGCTGCTGTGGCACGCTCTGCGCGCAGCTTCCCGGGCTCTGTGCTTAGGGCGCGTGCTCCCTCCCTCTTAAAGGGGCCGTGCGAGCCATCCTATAGAGTCCCCGGCCAATGGCTGGAGGACTTCCCCTATATTAGGCACCTCCTCCAATATATGTAGGTGCCTGTGCAAGGTTGTTGTTCCGTGTGATAAACACTTGCTCCAGCCCTCAGGTCCCGCTGCCTGTCTGTCCTGCCTGCCAGTCTTCTGTCAGTCCAGCCCGCCAGCCTGTCTAACAGTTCTGTTCTCCAGTCTGTCTACAGTTGTGCCCGCCAGCCTGCTTACCTGGAGCACCTGTCTGTAACCTGCCGTGCCCGCCAGCCTGCCTACCTGGAGCACCTGCCTGGTAACTGCCGTGCCCACCTGCTCGCCTACTCGGAGCACCCGTCTGGCTATCTGCCGAAACAGCCTGCTCATCTACCCGGTCCACCCGTCAGACTTCCTGCCGTGCTCATCCGCTGTACCAGTCAGTTCCTGCCATCTGACCCGTGGGAGTCACCGGCTCTCACACGAAGTCGGTCCCAGAGTGGCACCTGGTCCACCTGCCCGGTTCCTCCCTGGTTCACGGAGTCGACTAAGCTGCCGTGTGACCTTGGTCGGGCCGTGTAGGCACTTAGTCACACCCCTCTGGTCCCTCCTTGCACCGAAGCACAGAGGTTCCACCACCCGGACCCATAACAGTTTGCACAGGCCATGGAACCCGGTGGCTCCCAGGCTCCTTCACTCTCTGACCTGTACCAGGAGGTCTCACGTCAGAGATCCCAACAGGAGACTATCCTGTACTATCTGCGGACTGTCAACTCCCGCCTGGACACACTGTCCACCCCCTCTGTGTCTGTCTCTAGCCGAGTGGCACCCGCTCCAGCGGCACCTCATCCTACTGACGCTATGGCACCCGGCTCTGGACCCCGGCTCTCTGCGCCTACACGTTTTGGTGGTGACCCCTTCTTATGTCGGGGCTTCTTAAATCAGTGCACGCTGCACTTTGAACTCCTGGCACATCAGTTCCCCTCCGACCGGGGCCAAGGTGGCGTTCATCATGTCCTACCTCACCGGGGAGGCATTGGCATAGCTAAACCCTATGTGGGAAAGAGGGGATCCGCTGGTGGCCGATCTCCCAGCTTTCCTCTCTGCCTTCCGGAGGGTCTTCGATTAGCCCGGACGAAAATCTCCTACTGCCTCCTCACTTCTCCGTCTCTACCAAGAGAGTCTCTCCGTGGGCCAGTATGCCATACATTTCCGAACCCTCGCATCTGAGCTTGCCTGGAACAATGAGGCCCTGGTGTCCACTTTCTGGGAGGGTCTTTCTGGACGGATCAAGGATGAGCTAGCTGGTCGTGACATCTGTTCCACCCTGGACGACCTGGTGTCATTAGCAACCCGGATTGACATCCGTTTTCTGGAACGTGCTAAGGAGACTACCCAGGAGAGAAGATTTCCGCGTCTCGCTCCTGTATTCCAAAAGCCAGCCTCGCTACCAACAATTCCCCAGGCATGTTCGCCTGAGCCCATGCAAATTGACCAAACCAGGATGGTGAAGTCTCACCAGGAGATGTGCTGAGCTCAGGGGAGTTGCTTCTACTGTGGCAGTAAAGAGCATCTGATCCGTTCCTGCCCGGTGAGGCCAGGAAACTCCAGTGTCTAGGACCACTCAGAGAGGTCGTCCTAGGCAAGAGTAAATCCTCTCCGTCCTTGACTCTGTCTTTCTATTTCCAGTGGTGAGACCCGCTTCTTTGAGATTGCCCATCTGGATTCCGGAGCCACTGGGAATCTCATTCAACAGGATGTTGTGGAGAGGTATCAGATTCCTATTGTACGCCTGGCTGAACCATTGGCGGTTGCCTCCATGGATGGGAGGCTTCTTCCGGAGAACATCTTACTTGTCACAGAGTCTGTAACCCTTCAGGTGGGAATGCTGCACTCGGAGAAGATCTCCTTTCATGAGCTGTCCGGTCTCTCTCACCCCCTCTTGCTTGGTCTACCCTGGTTACAAAGACATGAGCCCGTCCTGAATTGGAGATCTGGTGAAGTGCTCCGTTGGGGTCAGAAATGCCATGAGTCCTGTCTGGTTCCGGTTCGTCCAGCTCGACCCCGTCTACTCCGGCTAATCTACCTGGTCTGCCGGCATCCTACCGGTCCTATGCGGACGTCTTCGACAAAAAGGAAGAAGAGACACTACCACCTCATAGGCCTTATGATTGCGCCATCCACCTGGTACCTGATCTTTCTCCTCCCCGCGGGCGTATCTACCCCTTGTCGCTGGCTGAGACATGGGCCATGTCTGAGTACATAGAGGAGAATCTTGCTAGGGGATTTATCCAGAAATCCACCTCTCCGGCTGGTGCAGGATTCTTCTTCGACAATAAGAAAGTCGGCTCCCTACGTCCCTGTATCAATTACAGGGGTCTTAACTAGATTACCATCAAAAATAAGTACCCCCTGCCTCTTTTATCTCGGAGATGTTCGACTGCCTTAAAGGCGCGAAGATCTTCACTAAGCTCGATCTTTGTGGAGCGTATAATTTGATCCGGATCCACCAGGGAGACGAGTGGAAGACGGCATTCAACACCCAGGATGGTCACTACGAGTACCGCGTGATGCCCTTTGGTGTCTGTAATGCTCCAGCCATCTTCCAGGAGCTCGTTAACGACATCTTCCGTGATCTTCTGTACTCTTGCGTAGTGGTATACCTGGACGATATCTTGGTCTTCCCTCTAGATCTGCCCTCACACCGGAAGGATGTTCGTCAGGTTCTGCTAAGGCTCCGGCAGAATCGCCTATACGCTAAGTTTGAGAAATGCCTCTTTGAACAGACCTCTCTACCGTTCCTAGGCTATATCATCTCCCAGACTGGTCTGCGGATGGATCCCGAGAAGGTCTCTGCCGTCTTAAAGTGGCCCCGTCCGGAGGGGTTAAAGGCGATTCAGCGATTCCTGGGCTTCGCAAATTATTACCGCCTCTTCATTCCTCATTTCTCCTCCCGGACTGCTCCCATCTCTGCGCTTACCCGTAAAGGAGCAAATCCCAGGGAATGGACTTCCGAAGCGGAGGAGGCCTTCATCTCCCTGAAACAAGCCTTCTCTTCCGCCCCTGTGCTACACCTTCCGGATTGCAACAAGCAGTTCTTCCTGGAGGTTGATGCATCCTCCTCCGGAGCTGGAGCAGTGCTCACCCAGAAGTCCTCGTTTCAGGAAAATGGTAATCTTCTCCAAGCTCTTCTCCTCGTCTGAACGCAATTACTCCATAGGAGATCATGAGCTGCTGGCCATCAAATTAGCGCTGGAGGAGAGGCGCTACTTGCTGGAAGGGGCTCTGCACCCGGTGGTCATCTACACTGACCACAAAAACCTCGTTTATTTGCAGAACGCTCAAAGATTAAATCCGCGCCAGGCCAGGTGGTCTCTTATCTTTGCCCGATTCTGCTTCACTCTGCATTACCGCCCAGCAGACAAGAACATTAAAGCTGACGCTCTATCCCGCTCATTCTTGTCTTCCGACCAGGAGGAGGAATCTTTACATATCATCGACCCCTCCAAAGTAATGACTGTGGCCTCGTTTGACCTGTCTCATCTTCCATCCGGTAAGACCTTTGTAGCGGTTCCGGATCGTAAGAAGGTTCTACTCTGGGGCCATTCATCCAAACTAGCCGGTCATGCTGGCCAGAGGAAGACCTTTTGCTCATCGCCCGACATTACTGGTGGCCTTCCCTGCGCAAGGATGTTGCGGACTTCATCGCGGCTTGTTCCTCCTGTGCCCGTAACAAGGTTCCCAGGCATCTTCCATCCGGCCGTCTTCTTTCTCTTCCCGTGCCTTCCGCTCCATGGCAACACATTTCAATGGACTTCATTACGGATCTCCTAGTTTCTGCCGGTTGTACTGTTATTTGGGTGGTCGCTGACCGCTTTTCTAAAATGGCCCACTTCATTCCTCTGCCTGGTCTTCCGTTTGCATCTGTGCTGGCTAAGGACTTCATTCATCACATTTTTTGTCTCCACGGCCTACCCCTCCACATTGTGTCTGACTGCGGGGTTCAGTTCACTTCATGCTTCTGGAGAGCTACGTGTAAACTGCTGGATGTCTCCTTGGATTTCTCCTCTGCTTATCATCCTCAGTCCAGTGGTCAAGTGGAACGTATCAACCAGGTTCATACCAGCTTTCTTTGTCAACGCTCACTATAGCGATTGGGTTGAGCTCCGGCCCTGGGCCCAGTTCTCCTATAATAACCATGAAAGCGAGTCCTCTTCCAAATCCCCATTCTTTGTGGTCTACGGTCAACACCACCGGATTCCGTTTCCCGTCTCCTCTTCAGTGGACAATCCTGCCGCAGAGTCTCTGGTCAGCGAATTTTCTGCCATTTGGGAAGACACTAGATCTGCACTTCTTCAGTCCTCCGAGCGGATGAAGAAACATGCTGATAAGAGACGCCTGGATCTGCCTCAATTCCGTCCAGGAGACAAGGTCTGGCTTTCCTCCAAATATGTTCGTCTCAAGATACCTTCCTATAAGTTGGGTCCACGGTTCATCGGTCCGTTCGAGGTTCTGAACCAAATCAATTCCGTGACTTACAAGCTGAAACTCCCGGTCACCTTACGGATTCCCAACTCCTTTCATGTATCCCTCCTCAAACCTGTTGTCCTTAATTCTTTCTCTGACGATCCAGGTACCGCTCCTGCTCCTGTCTCTGCTGAGGATCTCTTTGAGGTAGAGAACATTTTGGCCACCAAGAGGATAAGAGGAAAGACTTTCTTTTTTTGTGGATTGGAAGGGGTTTGGCCCTGAGGAGAGGTCTTGGGAACCCAGGGAGAACATTCATGCCCCTCATCTTCTTAAAAAATGTCTTGCAGGCCTGAAGAAGAGGGGGCGTAAAGGGGGGGTACTGTAGCATTGGCATCTCTGCCTCCAGCCCAGCAGAGACGCCGTTCCCCTCACCACCGCGGTCCAGGTCCGGCGTCCTCCCGCTCCCCTGCTGCTGTGGCACACTCTGCGCGCAGCTTCCCGGGCTCCGTGCTTAGGGCGCTCGCGCTCCCTCCCTCTTAAAGGGGCCGCACGCGCCGTCCTATAGAGTCCCCGGCCAATGGCCGGAGGACTTCCCCTATATTAGGCACCTCCTTCAATATGGAGGTGCCTGTGCAAGGTTGTTGTTCCGTGTGATAGGCACGTGCTCCAGCCCTCAGGTCCCGCTGCCTGTCTGTCCTGCCTGCCAGCCTGTCTAACAGTTCTGTTCTCCAGTCTGTCTACAGTTGTGTCCGCCAGCCTGCTTACCTGGAGCACCTATCTGTATCCTGCCGTGCCCGCGACCCTGCTTACGTGGAGCACCTGTCTGTAACCTGCCGTGCCCACCAGCCTGCCTACCTGGAGCAGCTGCCTGTTACCTGCCGTGTAACCCGTCTGCTCGCCTACCCGGAGCACCCGTCTGGCTATCTACTGAACCAGCCTGCTCATCTACCCGGTCCACCCGTCACCCTTCCTGCTGTGCTCATCCACTGTACCGGTCAGTTCCTGGCATCTGATCCGTGTGAGTCATCTGCTCTCACACAAGGTCGGTCCCAGAGTGGCACCTGGTCCACCTGCCCCGTTCCTCCCTGGTTCACGGAGTCGACTAAGCCGCCATGTGACCTTGGTCGGGCCATGTAGGCACTCAGTCATGCCCCTCTGGTCCCTCCTTGCACCGAAGCACAGAGGTTCCAACAGCCGGAACCCGTAACAGCTATTAAAACATGTAGGGCGGTTTCTAGCAAATAATAGTTGAAGAAACGATTGGAAGCTAGTGACATGACATCAGCAGGAGCATACTCCAGCAGCTGATTTGGGCCAGCCAAATTTAGAAGTCGTCGATAGCTTCTCAGGTCCTGGGAAAAGTAGTGGTACCCACTACTTCTGCAATGACCTTACCACACGGTCAGGCAGTGCTCACAATGCCTGTCCGAGCTCGTATTTCCTTTGAAGGAGTAAAGGTCGTAGTTGAACCTCAAGGGACTGGAAAAGTGAAGTCGGGACTGCTTGTAGCCCAGACTCTGGTGACAGTACGCCAGGGGCGCATCCTAGTGAGGTTCATTCATTTCAGAGGAAAGAGCGTGAGGCTGACACCAAGAAAAGATATGGCGCACGTTCTAGGGAGGTGCCTCAATTTCAGAGGAAAAAGCCTGTGGCTGACACCAAGAAAAATGGCATGAGTCTAGTCTACGTGATGCAGGAAAACCTTACCAAAGCTAAAGCAATTAATCTGTGTTCAGTGGACGAAGATCCTTGGACATTAATAGTGTCCATGGAACGGGACAGAAAGAGCCGTAAAGCCAAAGGCAGGCGTAACATATTGGAACAGATGGAAGCTGATTAATCTGAGTTCTCTCCCAGGCAAGTTGGACAAGTGGAAGACCTGCAAGAGCAATGCCAAGAAATGGTTGCCAGACATGATGATGACTTTGGTTGCACAGATGCCATTCAACATGAAATCCTTATGGGAAATACGGAGAGATTTTGTTTTGTTTTGTCAGATTCCACACCAGATGTATCAGGAAGTGAAGAATGTTATGGCACAGATGTTACAGAGTGAGATGATACAAGAAAGTCAGAGTCCCTGGGCTATGCCCATTGTGTTGGTCCAGAAGAAGGATGGGACTTTGAGCTTTTGTGTGGATTATCGATGGCTGAATGTCCGCACGGTTCGAGACTTTTACCCCTTGCCGAGGATAGGAGAATCTCTGTCTTGGTGAATTGAATTTTGAAGCAACTCTGATATATCTGGATGATATTGTGATCTACTCCATTATGTTCAAAGAGCATCTTACTTGGCTGGGACAGGTGCTAGAGTGACTCCAGAAAATTGGGTTGAAGATAGAGCCCTGAAAGTGTCACCTGTTCCAGAAGGAGATTGAGTACCTGGGACACACCTTCTCCAGTGAAGGCATGTATCCAACAAAGGAAAAGGTGACTGCTGTGCAGAAGTGGCCTACCCCAACTACTCAGCGAGAGTAAAGAGCGTTCCTGGGTCTCTCCAGATACTTCAGAAGATTCATAAAGATTCAGAAGATTTATGCATGATTTGTTGAGATGAACGGCAGGAGGCCCCAAGAGTTGGCTGATTTAGTGGGGCCAAGACAAGAAGAGGTCTTCCGGGCATTGAAACTTGCATTGACCGATGCTCCCATCATGGCCTTTCACAATTGTTTGTGTTACTTCCATCAGTGTATATCTATGGCTTGGGGGCCGTGCTGGCTCAAGTCCAAGATGGACAGGAACTAGTGAATGCCTACACACGGAGAGGAATCCTGAGAACTACAGCTCATTCAAACTTGAGCTACTGGCTCTGGTATGGGCCATAATCAAGAAATTTGTGGAGTATCTGTCGGAACTGAAGTTCATGTACAGACTGCATATGAAATTCAGTTCCGACAGATACTCCGCAACTCACAGTTGCTCATTTTCCAGATGAGCTAGCGGGTTGTTATCAGACCGATAACAACCCGCTAGCTCATCTGGAAGATGAAAAACTGAGTATTGGAACAACGGTGAGTTGTGAGAATGTCTAAGTACCAGTATCGGATAGCCTATTGGGCAAAAGTCGAAAATACCCACACGGATGCGCTATCAAGGGTGACCCATGAACAGCTGATCTAGGAAGTGGATGAGGAATTGGAAAGAGGTGAAAGTCCAAATTTCAGACAGTTTGCAACAGCTCTAGTAGCCTGTCAAGAGTAAGGGGAAGAATGCAGACAGAATCGAGTACTGGGGCACCCACAGGATGAGTGGGTACAAGTCCAGCTAGCAGGCCCTGAGTTATCAAAGCTACAGAAGTGAGTGACCCTAGGCCTGAAGCCTAGCTGCAAAGAACGAGCAGCCTTGTCTATCGGTGACTTATAGACATTTGGACAGTGGGAATGGCTCTGTATCATAAACGGCTTGTTATCAGGGCCATTGTTAGGGAGGAAATGCAGACTAGGTAATTGCCCAGGGCCCCCACTCCTTTGTGGGCCCCTTGCAACTACAGCAGGAGCTACACTGATAATAGCTTTATCAGCGTAGCTTTCGATGTGGAGACTGCTTCAGGACCTTTGGTGACATCACGATCATGTGACCAGTCATGTGACCATGACAGGTTCTGCATTATGCGGGTGTCGGAAGAACTGAAGAGGTAAGTCCTCTATTGTCTGTGTGTCTGTGTGAGTGTCTCTTTCTGTCTGTCTTTGTATCTATCTGTGTGTGTCTCTGTCTGTGGTAGGCCTAGAATGTGTGGTTAAGCTCCTGGTGGTATGTATTAGTGAGGACATCAGAATATATGAGCTCTTGTTGGTATATATTAGTGAAGATATCAGAATGTATGTGACGCGCCCCTGGGCCTGTGTCGCGCTGCGTTGCGCACGCGGGAGCTTAACCGGAGCCGGATCTGTTGAGGGTTGTAGTCTCGTGGCGGTGATCCGGTCCGTGCCCAGGGAGTCAGACTAAGTGGCGCTGTTTTAGCGGTAGATGTTGGACGACTACGCCACCCGTTGAGTGCAGCCAGGGAGCTGCTGCTGCAGGGCAGACCGCTGAGGCCGGTGGTAGGATTGTGCAGCGTGATAGTATAACCCCCAACGGGAGGGGTATGGCCTCAGGGCAGCCGACGTGGATGATGGGGGTAGCAGGAACCACTCGGAGACGGTACTGTGTAGTTCAGGGTCTTTACTGGTGACAAAGATAGACCCTCCCGGAGTACTGGCTAGCGATTGGGGCCTGGTCAGTCCTTGAGCAGATGGGATCTCCCCTGGCCAGGCGGAGTTGTAGGCCTCCCAAACTAACGATACTCTTCTGGCTACCTTGCTAGAGGCGGGTATAAGTAGCCCACGTCCCTGAGTGTACCGTGTGGTGCTCACCCGTATGGCCGGTGACTCGGGGCCTTCGGGTTTCTGGGCCAGAGGACCTGCAATCCCCTGCCGGTCGGTTTCTGCTGCTGGATAGGAGTTAGTCCCCACAGCCTCGGACTCCGGGTCCGGTGATAACTTCTCAGTCAGGGCGAGCTCTGCAGCTGCCAGCCCCTGACTCCTTGTAACACTGCTCCCACAGAGCTCCTGTTGTTTCTTCCTATATTTGCTTCTTTTCTCTGCTTCTTCTCTACTCACTCACCCTGCCTCAGCCCTAGGTTTATATAGGGGAAGTTCTTCCCCTCCCAGGACTGGGCAGGAGGTGTGGCATGCACAGGATCCCTGACCAAGAGACCTCCCACCTGCTCTCAGACATAACATTGCTGTTACTGTGGAAAACCAGACCCCTGGGGTGCCACATATGGGCTCCTGGTGGTATGTATTAGTGAGGACATCCGGATGCACTGCAGTAACCACATGCACTCGTCATTCTGACGAGCGATCTATAGATTGGTACACAATCGTTAAGGGGGACTGGTTTTGTTATGGCCTGTGACCTTCTAATTGGACGATTTGGCTTTATATAGCAATGGTGCTTCTCATCTTGACAGGCTCCTGGAAGAAGCAAGGCGAAACGTGCATCTGCGGACCTGTTTGCACTTCCTAATGATTTGTTACAGTACATGTAAGCGTGAAACAACCCTGAACAGTTATCTTAGACACTGGGCAATAACGCTGCTGCGGACATTCACACACGTTTTGACCCTGTATATCTCCTACATGTGGATTTTGTTCGCAGGGGATTTCACCCTCGTGAGCACAAACCCACATGTACTGTACAGTAAGTCGCTTTGAATCTGCCATGTCTGTACATTATTGATATTTACTAGAAGAATGTGCTGGCCAAGGATTGGAATGAGCAGGACCTACAGCCGCCTGCACATATGGCTCCTGACACCGAGCTGCTTACATCTTTTCATTACAATTAGTGTCAGCAATGTAACATCCTGCAAGGCTCTTGTACTCCTGACACGGGGACACAGTGCTACAATAAACATGTATGGCGAGGCTTTCTTCTATAATGAGTGACATATGAAACATGATTCGCCTCTGGCTATGGAAGACGAGTGCGGAGAGAGGCCGCGGCGGCAGAGAGGGAATGAAAGCAAAATGAGGAAAGGGACCTCGGCGCCAAGAGAGTGATCGCTTACTGAATTCCTAACCCAGTGATAGCAGCCAGGGACTCGGAGATGTTTCTCAGGCTCATTTCTGTGATCACATGATAAATTATGCAATTCCCAATCAGGAAATTCTCTCTTTTCAGAACTGTTTCTTCTATCAGCATTTAGTGGGCTGGTTAATAGGGGACACTAGTATTATTGGATCACACTGATGTCCTTACTTTAAAGGGAACCTGCCATGTTGTAAATGGAGTCTGATCTGCAGCCAGGATATTATAGAACTGGACAAGCTGATCAGACTGATATATGTTTTGGAGGGAAAAGTTTCACTGAAACTTGCATGTTATTAATTGAGATCTCTGGAGTTTGTATGCACAAGCCCAGTGGGTCACCCAGTTCAATGATTGACAGTCTTTCTGATATGACTGCCTGCAGAATTAGCTGTCAGTCACTAGTAAGACTGTCCACTAGACTCATATACATACAAAAACCAAGGATCTCAATTAATAAAATGCAAGTTTTACTGAAACTTTTCCAACGGGCCTACATCCTCAGCTTCTTGTCTACACCATCCTGTCCACAGATCAGTCTGCAGGTACAACGTGACAGATTACCTTTCATACAGGTAAGTGTTTCTTGGTTATAGGTTCTCTTTAAACACATTATATATGGGAATACCCCTCTATACCCCCATTGTCTTCCATTTTATTCTTGCAATGCTGCTCAATTTTGTAAGGTTCAGATGCCCCTTATAAATTATTGCACAAGCTTGAATCCTACTTTTACTCTGAGGTTCAAAAAAAAAAATCATAATAAAAGTAATTTCCAAAATGAATCCTCACAGATAAAATGGCAGCAGAGTGGTGGTGTCCGTGCTGCAGGTGAGGATATGAATTGGTGGAGAGTGGAGCAGCTGGATCCCGCTTCCCATCTCTGCACTATTTATGGCAGCTCCATGAATACCTGACCCCACTATTTAACCTCTATTGTTATTGCATAGTTCTCCACATCAGCATTTCTTTATAGGACAGGCGTGCGACTTCTGCTGATGAAATCCTCTCATATGTATTCCTACGTCGTTCCTCTCTAAATGCTCAGCTGCAAGTCTTCTGACTGATGGGGTGATCCAGGGGGCTGTATAATAACTGTGGTCAATGGTGCGGGTCACAAGAAGGTGGCTGCTTGTCATTAGTCCGGCTGTTGAGCTCTGGAGACCACCCTGTGACACTACTACGGGTGCTGCGGGCCGCTGTAATGCCTCCTGTCACTTATAGGCAGATACATCCCCAGCAGCGCAGGGTTTCAGTATGTGAATCATTTTCTGCACAGTTATAATATGCACCCAGGGAGATATATGTCACATCAGACAAACAGCACTGCAATAGGTGAGCGCAGATGCACAGCCGCCCCCGGCTAACAGAAAAATATACCAGTGCTTCCTGCAACCCGGGAAGAGGGAGCGACAAGGAATGGTTAGAGGCAACAGTCACCCACAGATGAGAGAACGGTCCCGATCCAACCAATGCTCCAGCCCCCACACATTTTACTTATCAGGAAGCTGAAGGAGCTGACAAACAATTTGCTATGTAGGAAATCACTCACTGTAATTCATTCTTTATTGTTGCACACAGGGCCGGCTCCAGGTTTTCATGGGCCCTGGGTGAAAGAGTCTCAGTGGGCCCCTTTAACACATACCACGATTCATGATACACAGATACCGCAGAGAAATATATATATAGTACAAGGCCAAAGATTTCACTTCTTACATTATATAAGTGATATCTATTGTAAATTCTACAATAGCTCAGAAACCAGCGAATCGCTCCACACAGTATACTGGCCCCCATATAACGCTCCATAGAGGATACTGGCCCCCATATAAAGCTCCATACAGAATACTGGCCCCCATATAACGCTCCATGCAGGCTGTGCCCCCACATAATGCTCCATGCAGGCTGTTCCCCCCACATAATGCCCCACACAGGCTGTTCCCCCCACATAATGCCCCACGCAGGCTGTTCCCCCCACATAATGCCCAATGCAGGCTGTTCCCCCCACATAATGCCCCATGCAGGCGGTTCCCCCCATATAATGCCCCATGCAGGATGTCACACACCCCCTCCCTTATAATGCCCCATGCAGGATGTCACACAGCCCCTCCCTTTTAATGAACATGCAGAATGTCAACCCCCCCCAATACCTTATAATTCCCCATGCAGGATGTCACCCCCCCTCCCTTATAATGCCCCATGCAGGATGTCACACACACCCCCTCACTTATAATGCCCCATGCAGGATGTCACCCCCCCTCCCTTATAATGGCCCATGAAGGATGTCACACACCCCTCCCTTATAATGCCCCATGCAGGATGTCACCCAACCCCCCCTCCTTATAATGCCCCATGCAGGATGTTACCCCCCCTCCTTTATAATGCCCCATGCAGGATGTCAACCCCCCCTTATAATGCTGACTCGCCCCCTGGGCCGTGGGGCACTCGGAACCGGGCTTCAGGGCAATGCTGGGAGTAGTAGTGGCGACCCGGTTCCGTGGCTCAGGGTGGTCAGACCAGTGGTAGTCTGCTATGTGCTGTAGGTAATGTCCGACTACGCCACCCGTGGAATGCGGTCAGGGCTAACCGCCGCTGCAGTGCAGACCGCTGGGGCTGATATAAAGGTGCAGCACTGAATAGTTCAACTCCCCACGGGAGGAGTATGGCCCCAGGGCAGTATATATAATGGATGATGGAGGGGATGATTCTGTCCGCGATAGCCAGGAAACGGAGGCCTTTTAAACAGTTCAGGGTCTTTATTAGAACAGGTAATATGACCCAGAAACAGGCCCGGCTAGGAGGGGGCCTGGATGTCTGAGAACAAGTGGGAAGCTGGCCCTGGTCAGGGTGAGGGTGTAGGCCTACCGTGCTCTCTGTGCTCCTTCTGGCTATTTCCCTCCTTGTAGTGTAACAGCCCACGTTCCTGAGCTCACCGTGTCCTCTCGCCCGTATGGCTTGCAACTTGGGTCCCTTTCTACTCCCGGCCTGGTACGGCTTTGCTGGTCCCTTCTGCTGTGGCGGAGCCTCCGGGCTTCTTAGGCCAAGGAACATACAGTCCCCTGCGGACTGGTTATCTGCTGTAGGACCTGGAATCCTCCCAGCCACAGACACCAAAGTCTGGTGGATTAGTTTCTTTATCTGCCAGGACAGGCTCACTTCGCCTTTGTCCCTGGCTCGTGGCTCTCCTACTGCCACACGTCCTCTTAGGCTGCAACACAACTGTCTGTCCCTGCTCTGGGACACCTCTCAATCCAGAGACAGGTTGTCCAGTTCTACCTAACCTTGCTCCCAGTTCCAGCTTTTATAGGGGCAGCCTGCTCCCCCTACTGGCCTAGGACAGGAGGTATTGCATGCTAATGGTCCTTGACTAGAGAACCTCCCCCTTGCTCTCAGACACAGCTTTATTATATTTGTGGCATCCAGGCCAGGGTGACACATTCCCCCCTAGTAAAATTTAGTACTCCGTGACTAAACGAGAAACAAGAATAATATGCATGACCATAAAACATTAGTAGACAAACGACGCACAGGTTGAGTTCTTAAGGTCACAGTGAGGTCTGTGACCGGGTGTCCATATCACCAACACAACGGGGAGCCTTAACCAGGTGGGGGTCTATCCTAGCCCCAAGTCCTTTACAGTCTTAGTTCATTCCTTGGTCAGGCTCCGAACGCAGTCCATACAAAGTCCCGGTTTTTAAAAGTTCATAACCTTTGAGTCCGTACGGTAACTGTAAGAAACTGAAATACACAATTACTAATCATGCATGTAACTTTGCAAACATTTCAACACTTGGCAACAGGGTTATTTACAGTTTTAGTGCACCCTATATTCTCCAGCGAGCGGGTATCTGCCCCTTTGTGCTCCTGGTTGACCTCCTTAACCCACTGTCTGGTGGTGGACCGACCTGGCTTTCCCCACTAGCGTTAGGGGTACAGCTACCAGCTTGGTGTATAGGTAGGGCAGGCAGCTGTCTGCGGGTTCTTTGGCTCACCGCAGGCATGGCAGGCTCACTGTCAGCATAGGGTTGACTCTCCTGGGCTGCTGGTACCGGCTCTTCTGCCTCTGGAACTGCTTGCTCTTCTTCACCTTCCGGCTCTGGTGTAGGTTGTTGCTGAGCCAGTTGCAGGAAATGCAGGACGGGTACCACTATGGCATCGTTTATTCGAGTCCAGGACTGAGGGAACTCTCTGAGAACGGTGCTGATCATTTCTTCCTTGTCCTCTGCGGGTTCAAGGTCACTTTGATCCTCTTCTGCACTACGGAGTTGCTCGGGGCACCTTTTTAGGTGGTCTCTGGAGACGGTACTAGTGGTTTCTCCTCCATCCTTGGTGATCACGCACAACTTTGAGTTGTCATGATCAGACTGCAGTACGGTGTAGGGTTCCCTTTCCCACTGGTCGTCCAACTTATGTAGCCTTCTCTTTCGCTTCAGGACCTGCTCACCAGGTTCTAGGGGACCAGCAGGGGCGTGTTGGTTGAAGAGTCTTTCTTGCCTTTCTCTCACCTGGGCCAGGCTCTTCTCCACACTCTCCTGTACCTTCTTGTACTGCTGTCGCCTTTCCGTATCCCAGTCCGTATCCGGGGAGGTGTCCTCAGGTGTTAGTACTCCCATCTCCAGGTCTATGGGCAGTTTACCTGGTCTGGCTCGCATCAGGTAAGCCGGGGTGCAGTTTGTAGCATTCACCGGGATATGGTTGTATAAGTCTATCAGGTCCGGCAGTTTTTCTGGCCACAGGCTGCGTTCCTCCAGGGGCAACGTCTTCAGGAGATCAATGACTATATTGTTCATTTTCTCACACATCCCGTTGGTTTGTGGGTGGTAAGGCGTTGTCCGAATCTTCTTACAGCCATAGAGGTTGCAGAACTCTTGGAAGATTTCGGCTTCGAACGCTGGACCCTGGTCTGTCAGAACTTGTTCCGGATACCCGTGTGGACGGCAGAAGTATTGCTGGAAGGCTCTGGCCGCCGTTTGGGCTGTCAAGTCTTTTACCGGGACCACCACTAGAAAACGGGAATAGTGGTCCACGATTGTCAGGGTGTAGATGTATCCTGACCGGCTTGGAGCCAATTTGACGTGGTCCAGAGCTACCAGCTCAAGAGGCTGCTGGGTGACGATGGGCTTCAAGGGTGTCTTCTGGCTGGTGCGGTCTTTTCTCCTTAAGTTACGAGGGCCACAGTCCCTGCACCACTTCTCTACAGCCCCTCTCATGCCGACCCAAAAGAACCATCCTCTTAGCAGGAACTCCAGTTTCTTCCAACCAAAGTGCCCCGCTCTGTCATGGTAAGCCCCCAGGACCATAGCTGCATCCCGCCTTGGGACCACGACTTTCCAGGTCAGCTCGTGTGTCCGGTGGTTGACAAGTCTTCTGCACAGCTTGCCTTCATAGAGGAACAGCTTGTTATTTTCTTTCCATAGCTGCTTGGCTTCCTCTGGAGCATCCGGATCTAAGCCGGCGTCTTTCTGGGTCAGCAGATCTTTCACCAGGCGGATTGCAGGGTCACTATCTTGGGTCTCAGCCCAGCTGTGGTGAGGTAGGGGATTGATCATAACGGTTGTTAAATCTTCCTCCTTCACGAGGTGGGAGTATTGAACGGCTCCATACCGGTGAAACACGGGGAGTTCTACCTCCTCCAGCTCTTCTGGGTCTTCATCACCTTCAGGTAAGTGAGGCATTCTCGATAGGGCGTCAGCGTTGGCATTGATTTTGCCTGCCCGGTACTTGATCACGAAGTCATAATTGGAGAGACGGGCCATCCACCGCTGTTCCAGGGCACCAAGTCTTGCACTGTCTAGGTGTGTTAACGGGTTGTTGTCCATGTACACAGTGAACTTTGCGGAGGCCAGGTAATGCTTGAAGCGTTCCATTACGGCCCACACCACCGCCAAGAATTCTAGCTTGAAGGAGCTGTAATTCTCCGGGTTCCTCTCGGTGGGCCTCAGCTTCCGGCTGGCGTACGCGATCACCCTTTCTCTGCCCTGTTGGTTTTGTGTCAGTACGGCTCCCAGTCCCACATTACTGGCGTCTGTGTGGAGAATAAAAGGCTGGCCATAATCAGGGTAGGCCAGGATCTCATCCCCTGTGAGGGCCATCTTCAACTGGCGGAAGGACTCCTCTTCCGGTTTATCCCACTTGAAGGGTGGCTTTTGGCTTCTGGACTTAGACTGTCCTATCAGGAGGTCCTGCATAGGAGCTGCCATCTTAGTGAACCCAGGGATGAACCTTCGGTAGTAGCCTACCAACCCGAGGAATTGCCTCACTTCCTTGATGTTCGAAGGGCTTGGCCAGCTCTTGATTGCCGTGACCTTGTCAGGGTCGGGGGCTACTCCTTCCGCACTTACCACGTTCCCTAGGTATTGGACCTTTGGTTTCAACAGGTGACACTTTGATTGTTTCACCTTCAGGCCATAGCCTGCCAGGGCTTCGAACACCTCGGCCAGGTGCTTTAGATGGTCCTCGTAAGTGTTCGAATAGACGATCACGTCGTCCAGGTAAAGGAGGACCGTCTCGAAGTTTCGGTGCCCTAGACAGCATTCCATCAACCTCTGGAAGGTCCCTGGTGCGTTGCAGAGCCTGAAGGGCATACAGTTGAACTCGCTCAGTCCCATCGGGGTGGTGAAGGCGGTCTTCTCCTTGTCAGCCTCTGCCACAGGAACCTGCCAGTACCCGCTAGTAAGGTCCAAAGTAGAAAAGAAGTTAGCTGATTTTAGTGCGGCTAAAGACTCCTCTATTCTAGGCAGCGGATATGCGTCTTTGTGGGTGATACGGTTGATTTGTCTATAGTCCACGCACATTCTCATGGCGCCGTCTTTTTTTTTTACCAGAACCAAGGGGGCTGCCCAGGGGCTACAGCTATCTCTAATGACACCAGCTTCTTTCATTTCCCTCAGCATACCCTTGGCGTTCTGATAATGTGCAGGGGGTACAGGCCTGTGTCTCTCTTTTATTGGTGGGTGGCTCCCCGTGGGGATATGGTGTTCCATCCCTTTTACTCTGCCGAAGTCTAGCGGGTGCTTACTAAAAATTCTCTCGTACTCCTGGACCACCCTGTAGACTCCTTGTTTTTGGTGCAGGGGAGTGAAGTCAGCACCCACATGGAGTTTCTGGCACCAGTCCTACTTTTGTTTCTGGGAGCCATTACCTTCCGCCTGTGGAGATGGAGGCAAAGGCTCCACGGCCCTCATAGCTTTGTGTTTGACAGCAAACAGTTTGGCAAGTGTAGCGTACCTGGGTAAGTGTACCTCCCTCTCCCCAATGTTGAGAATGCGAACGGGCACCCTCCCATGACGGACATCAACCACCCCCCGGGCTGTCAAAATGGTGGGCCTGCTGTCCGAGTACACGGGTTCTACCATGGCTTGGTAGTCTCTACCTCTCAACCCGATTGCAGTCCGACACCAGATCATCATTTCACTTTTGGGAGGCATGGAAATGGGGAATGGGTCACTCAGTCTTACGCTACCGATCTCACCACCAGACAGTTCTACCTGCTGCCGTCTCATCAGGGCTTTTATCTCCTTGTTGAGGACTCTCTGTTGGCTGGAACTAGCATTCACCGCCACCTGTTGTAGAATTACAATTACCTCTGAAAGACAATTTTCAATCACGTTAGTACCCACAGTTATTTTAGGGTGACTTTCACAACGGTCAATGTCCACAATAATCAATCCCTGTGCCTGTAGTTCAACTTTACCAATTTTAATGGTCATCTCCTTGAACCCCATCTGCGGCATGGGCAAGCCATTACTGGTGATGATGCTCAAGTCACTGTCTGGATACCGTGTTATATCAGCATCAGTCCAATACTGCTTAAAAAGTACATAAGGGATAGTAGTTACTTGCGTCCCGGTATCCAGCAAGGCGCTCATGGGGATGCCGTCCAGCACCACGGGTAAAACCGGGCGCCCCCCAACGTACTTATCACGCCAATTATAAGGGCCTGGTGATCTTATGCCTGGGGGTTGGCCCTCTGCCCCAGGTTGGACCCGTTTAAATTACAGTACCTGGAGATGTGTCCGGGCTGGTTGCATCGACGGCAAATGGGCTGTCCATCCTCTGCGTAGCGGTCTGTGGGCCTCCCTCGGAACGACGGAATCCTCCTCTGTCGACGCCACGGGACATCCTCCGGACTTGAGGCCAACTCGATGGGTCTTGACGGGTCCACTTGCAACGCCTGGACGGTCCTGGTCAACGCCGCGACGCTCCTGGTCAGCTCCTGGACTTGGTGGTGCAGATCCTTCAATGGGGCTTGGTTCAGGGCCTGTGCATCGGCCCCCACAGAGTCCATAGAGGAGGGCGCCGCCTCCTGGTGGTAGGTGAGAGCAGGGCGCCGGGGGTTTATAGCGCCACTTGTTGCGGGTTCATGGAGCACCCTTATGGCCCTGTCCTTGAATTGGGCAAAGGTCAGGTCAGGGTTCTGAAAGAACATGAGGCGTAGCTGGGTCCTGTGGGCGCTAGACAGCAGACCTTCTATGAACTGTTCTGTTAGTAGCTTATCCGTATCCTGCACGCTGCCAGGGTCAGCTTGTTTGATGGCTCTCAAGGCTTCCTGCAAATTTAGGGCATAGTCTCTGATGCTGTCTTGTGCCCGCTGCTTACATCTGTAGAACCGCATTTTAATTTCAGCGGAGGTACGTGTATCAAAGGTACCCCGCAGCCAGGCCAGAATGTCCTTTACGGTCCTTTTCTCCTCAGCGGGCCATGACTTTACCTCCCGCTGGGCTGCGCCAGTTAACTGCCCTGTCAGTATGCTAATCTTCTGTTCCTCTGTCAGGGGGTAAACTTGGAACAAACTGCACAGCCTTTCCTTAAAGTCAGTTAGGGCATGGGGCTCCCCTGAATACTTAGGCAGCCAGGCCGCTCCAGGGATGTAGGGCAGGGAAAATGGCATCACCGCTGCTGCAGCTGTGCTGGTGGTAGTGGGCGCCTCCGTGTCCGACATCTTCCTGCCCCCTAGTTAAGTGTGGCCTACCTTCCGACGATCCTCTTCTGTAGGCCGCGGCTCCGCTGGTGCTGCTCCGGACGAGGACCTTGCGTCGCGTCCTGGTGACGTCAGCGTCGCTCTCTCTCCCTTCCAGGACCTTGCACAGCGTCGGTGCGTGGGACGGAGCTTTGGGTCTCGCACGGCGTCCTGAAGATGGCGTCCGATGGCGGGAAAACGGCTGAAGATGGCGGGAACCGATGAAAGATGGCGGGAGACGGCTGAAAATGGCGGGAAACGGTTCCGGATGGCGGGAAACCTCTTCTTCAGGTACGTGTACAGTCTTTTTCAGGCACGCAATACCCGTTTGTGGCGGGTTGGTTACAATCCTGCCGACTACGCCCTTAGCTGACTCGCCCCCTGGGCCGTGGGGCACTCGGAATCGGGCTTCAGGGCAATGCTGGGAGTAGTAGTGGCGACCCGGTTCTGTGGCTCAGGGTGGTCAGACCAGTGGTAGTCTGCTATGTGCTGTAGGTAATGTCCGACTACGCCACCCGTGGAATACGGTCAGGGCTAACCGCCGCTGCAGTGCAGACCGCTGGGGCTGATATAAAGGTGCAGCACTGAATAGTTCAACTCCCCACGGGAGGAGTATGGCCCCAGGGCAGTATATATAATGAATGATGGAGGGGATGATTCCGACCGCGATAGCCAGGAAACGGAGGCCTCTTAAACAGTTCAGGGTCTTTATTAGAACAGGTAATATGACCCAGACACAGGCCCGGCTAGGAGGGGGCCTGGATGTCTGAGAACAAGTGGGAAGCTGGCCCTGGTCAGGGTGAGGGTGTAGGCCTACCGTGCTCTCTGTGCTCCTTCTGGCTATTTCCCTCCTTGTAGTGTAACAGCCCACGTTCCTGAGCTCACTGTGTCCTCTCGCCCGTATGGCTTGCAACTTGGGTCCCTTTCTACTCCCGGCCTGGTACGGCTTTGCTGGTCCCTTCTGCTGTGGCGGAGCCTCCGGGCTTCTTAGGCCAAGGAACATACAGTCCCCTGCGGACTGGTTATCTGCTGTAGGATCTGGAATCCTCCCAGCCTCAGACACCAAAGTCTGGTGGATTAGTTTCTTTATCTTCCAGGACAGGCTCACTTCGCCTTTGTCCCTGGCTCGTGGCTCTCCTACTGCCACACGTCCTCTTAGGCTGCAACACAACTGTCTGTCCCTGCTCTGGGACACCTCTCAATCCAGAGACAGGTTGTCCAGTTCTCCATAACCCTGTCCCCAGTTCCAGCTTTTATAGGGGCAGCCTGCTTCCCCTACTGGCCTGGGACAGAAGGTATTGCATGCTAATGGTCCTTGACTAGAGAACCTCCCCCTTGCTCTCAGACACAGCTTTATTATATTTGTGGCATCCAGGCCAGGGTGACACATTGCCCCATGCAGGATGTCACACCCCCCCTCCCTTATAAGCCCCATGCAGGATGTCACACCCCCCTCGCTTATAATGCCCCATGCAGGATGTCACCCCCCCCTTATAATGCCCCATGCAGGATGTCACACACACACTCTCCCTTATAATGCCCCATGCAGGATGTCACACCCCTCCCTTGCTTATAATGCCCCATGCAGGATGTCACCCCCCCCTTATAATGCCCCATGCAGGATGTCACCCCCCTTCCCTTATAATGCCCCATGCAGGATGTCCCCCCCCTCCTTTATAATGCCCCTTGCAGGATGTCAAACCCCCCCCTTATAATGCCCCATGCAGGATGTCACCCCCCTCCCTTGTAATGCCCCATGCAGGATGTCACCCCCCCTTATAATGCCCCATGCAGGATGTCACACCCCCCCTCCCTTATAATGCCCCATCCAGGATGTCACCCCCCCTTATAATGCCCCATGCAGGATGTCACACCCCCCCTCGCTTATAATGCCCCATGCAGGATGTCACACCCCCCCACCCCAACCCACCATATAATGCCCCATGCCTCCATACAATAAAAAAAAATGTAAATACCTCACTTCTCACCTGCTGCCGCTGCTCCAGACTCCTCACATGCGCCGCTGTCTTCCCGCTCTGCGCTGTGACGGCTCAGGAGAGAATGCGGTGGAAAGACGTCACTGCGCCCTCTGACCTGAGACTTCACAGTGCAGCAGCCGCGGAGGATGCATGACCTGCTGCGGAGGCACGGGGAGAGGTAAGTATTGCGCCGGGTGCCGGGGCCCTGAGCAAGTGGGAGGGAGCGGGCGCTGGCACCGCTCTCATCCGCTTAAGGGTCCCATAGCGCGGCAGGGTGCCCGACGGTGAGTGGGCTCCCCCGCCTGCTCAGGGTCCCGGCACTTGCCCGGGTGCGCCGGGTGCTGACGCTGGCCCTAGTTGCACATGTACAAAGCTGATTAAATATTAACATTATTAGATTTTACCGCTTTCACACTTGCGTATTTAAGTCATCAGCATCTATTAAAAAAAAGTTACATATGAGCAGCTCCAAAACACAGAAGAGGTGCAGATCATTCCATAAAACAGGGCTGACCCAGCTGAGATATACAGTCCATGGTTGGATTACAATATTGGCCCACGTGATGGGTCTCCTGACCTGAACTCACTGCCGCAGATGCCTACGAAGGCTGGGTATTGCGATTCAAGCACTGCTATGTGAATGCAGCCTTATAACCTCACCTCCCTATACCTTCTGCTCCTGGTTTTATCTTACTGATCAAGTATATAAGTGTGAGTGTGTCCTTAATCTATAAAACCAGAGGAAATACAAAAAATGATAGCCATGTAACCATCCATAACAATATCAACTAGTAGTCAAACTGGGAGGATGTAGAAGTCATCAGCTGATATGAAATAGGACAGTAAGGTAAATGTAGTGTTACATGGCCGCCTTTCTATTAAATGACCATCTATGTCATACAGAAATGGGCCATGTCTACTAAAGCAAAAGAAGACTCCCACAATGTGATGTCCATATAACATCAGTATACAGACAGGGGGTTTCTCTAGTATTTAAAAATATCTAAATACAATTTGTGCTATTATTTTGGCAATATTCTTTGTTCTCCTGATATTTCTTGTGCTTGTAATTACTTCAGTTTCCCTCAGCACACAAGCATAGTAATAAGAGGTGTTATATACTAGCGTGGTGCTGTTAGGTTATGTTCATACGTTGCATTTTTTCTGCAGGCAAAACCTGCTTTCTTTGCAGTAAAGAAGCTCCTTACAAAAAGCAGGTTTTACTGTGTTTTTTTGCTGCGCTTTTGGATCTTAAAGTTCAGCTTTGCTTCCAGCACAGAAGCATGAACACAGGTCACTAATACAAGACATACAGTATGTTCCTGAAAAGATACACATTACTGATGTAACAGTGGGGGGAGGTGAATTAGTCAGGAATAGTTTACCTAAGACTTTGGCAGAGAATTGAGTTTGTTTCACACTTTGGTTGGCCATCCAATTGCTCAGGCATTGTTCAATTTCACACCTTGGTTGTGCAATGTTTACTTTTTTTATGCATCACTAATTTAATTAAACTGTACTAATCCTAACTGCCATCTCAGATGACGAAAACCAAGACATTATGGTTTAAACTTGGGAAAAGCACAAAAATAAATGTGTTTCTCATACTGTTGTACCTTCTTTTTTCACTAAAAACGCAGCAAAACTTGAGTTTTTTTGCTGCGTTTTTGCACTTACTCATTGTTTCTATGGGTGAAAAAATGCTGCAAAAACGCTGAAAGAAGTGACATGCTGCAGTTTCCAAAAATGCAGCAGTTTACCAATCCAGTCAGGAAAAAAACAATGTGTGTGCATGAGATTTCTGAAATCTCATAGCTTTTGCTGGCACTGTAAAAGCAGCTATTAATATACATACAGTACAGACCAAAAGTTTGGACACACCTTCTCATTTAAATTTTTTTTCTGTATTTTCATGACTATGAAAATTGTACATTCACACTGAAGGCATCAAAACTATGAATTAACACATGTGGAACTATATACTTAACAAAAAAGTGTGAAACAACTGAAAATATGTCTTATATTCTAGGTTCTTCAAAGTAGCCACCTTTTGCTTTGATGACTGCTTTGCACACTCTTGGCATTCTCTTGATGAGCTTCAAGAGGTATAATTCCACATGTGTTAATTCATAGTTTTGATGCCTTCAGTGTGAATGTACAATTTTCATAGCCATCAAAATACAGAAAAATCTTTAAATGAGAAGGTGTGTCCGAACTTTTGGTCTGTACTGTACATTTGCATAAAAAACGCAGTAAAAAGCAACGTGTGAACATAGCCTTAGTCTGCATCTCATATGCAATCTAATGATCATTTTGAGTTATTACATTCAGCTCCCACTGTGCAAGCTTACAAGTGTATTGACCCTGAAAACACCCCAAAGCGTGTCAGCCATGAAATGGTACAGCTGAGTCCACAATCACAATACAAAACCTCTAATATCTAAGGGCATGATCAGATATCAGTCAAAAGGATCAATGTATAGAAAGTGGCATCAGAGGCGATGTAAATGGGGTGACCCCCTACAGCCCTCCTGCCCTAGGACCTGGAATCCCTCAATGCGTTCAGATATGCATGCTGCACATTGAATCTCTTGATGGAGGCAGATGCCTGAATACTGCAGTAAATGCATTAATGAGTGCACCCCTCAGTCTGACCTCTTTTTCTAGCAGGGGGGGATGGTGGGGACAATCCAATTATACTGACCCCAAGTTCTAGTTATACACAGCAGTCTCCTGATGCTTGGGATGATGAGTGACATGTCATTCTGCAGACGGAGGTGACTTTGGAGCCTTCACATGTTACTCTGAATTTCACAATAATCTGGAGATACAGGAAAGTCACTTGTTGGGTCTCCTGGGCTCTCTGAATGCTTTACTTGGCCATTGGATTCTGTTTCTCAGCGGTCGGACTCTGCAATATGAAATCCATTTGCCCTTTTCTCTACGACCTTGACTGATGAAGGCCACAGGAACGGATTGTGTGTCAGCTGGTGGCAAGATGAAGGAGAATGATGAAGCTCATGTCATGTCTCTGAGACACGTCCCATAAATCTTGTGACATTAGGTGACTTATTTTTTGCTGAGTAGCAAGGAAGGGACCAACTGTGCCGAAGGACGTATGAAATGATCAGGACGAAGCCAGAGACTGACAGACACAGAGGGATGTATTAGGAAAGGCTAAAACTTTCTCATTTAATTTATGTCAGTTATTCCCCAACTTTCAAGATCTCTGCTCACTGTCAGTGAATGAGAACAATCCTACAACCCCTGACTAGTCCTACAATCACAGCTGGAGGCTTGTGACAATGTATTGGTGTTGACAATGATCTGTGAAGTTAAAGGGGTATTCCCATCTCCAAGATCCTATCCCAATATGTAGTAGGTGTAATAATAATAATATTAGCAAATATCTCCAATTAGAAATGTAGTATAGTTCGTCTGATTCTATATGTCGCTTTCCTCATGTGCAGGGTTTTGAACTAGCTTAGATATGCATGGTTATTACCACTCATATAGTGACAGTTAGATAGCTAAATAGTTGTCAGTGGTCGTAACCATGGACGCCTAAACTACTGCAATACCCTCCTCACACTATCCCCTTCTATAGTCTCCTCACACGTTTCTCCCTCCCTCCTTATACTGTCTTCTCTCACATCCCCCTGCTAACAATTGAACACTTGGAGATGGCATGCTGCAGCTTCTCAGAGCCAGCTGTCACTTTGACAGCTGGCTCAGAGAACGGCTGATTCTCAGTCTGGGGAGTGGTAAAATGCAGTGGGGGAGACATCTCAAATCGCTGCATTAGGTGGCCCGACTGCCTCCCTGCCAGCTGCGCCTGGGGCACATGCCTAGCCTGCCCCGCCCTAGATACGCCTCTGGCTGAGCAATGTATAAAGTTACCATCTCCGTGCTGTAAAAAAAGATAGTATCCTGATTAAGTGATAGAAAAGAGGTTGCAGCAGTTTAGATCTAAGAATCAGGTTCCCTTTTGCAAGAGTTTTCAGCAGTTTTCAACAGTTTATTAAAAATAATTCCCTCATTCACTACGAGCGAAGCTCAGAAAACACATTATGAGGTTGCAGAACTATTATCAGACTGGATACTTATACCTTACATAATACATACAGAGACTGACAGAAACTGAATGTGTAAGGGTGTGGACTGTACTGTCACGTTCCTACTCCTGAAGACACCAATTGTGTTATGTGAATAAGTATTATGCGTTTTTTACATATATTGTCTCATGTGAAGTATAAACAATGTCCTGCAGTTTTTAGTGTGTATTGTGATATATAATGTGAGTAGTGTGCAGCATGGATTCTCCATAGTGTAAGGTAAGTAATGTATAAGTATAGCGTAAGACAGGTTAAGACTTAAGATAGTGACTATAGGGCAAGATAGACTTTTATAAAGCAATGTGAGTGCAATATGCTTAATGTACAGCAATGTAATACATAGTGTTTGTGATAGGAGATCTGCCAGCTACATACTGTAGGGACAGACATACTTAAAGTTTGGGACTAGCCTATAGTGGGAGGGGAAAGCCCCAGTAAAAGGGGACTGCTACCTGATAGCAGATCAGACAGAGAAGTTTGTTAACCAAGGTCAAGTTCAAGTTGCAATGGGTGAGAATCTTTTGTTCAGGGCAGTGGGAGGCCTTACTGGGATCCATTGCGGATATTCCTTCAACGTCTGGAGCTCAGGGACAGGTAGTGCGTAGAGTGCCTTATCCTCTGGCGTACAGAGGAAGTTGGATGTTGAACCACATGAAGAGAAGGTAACGGATCCTGGGTGTACTGCAGAATTGGAAGGGAAAATCCCTGGGACTGACAGAGCCAGTAAAGTGGGGATAATCCAGGAGGAACGGATATTAATACTCAAAATGTACTGTATTAAGGAAACGAGAAATAGGAAGTGTTGTGCCCAAAACTGTGTGTTACAATCTGATGAACTTGAACTCTTTAGTAAACTTTTATGTGTTGAAACGAACTGGGTGTCCCCTGAGTTATGTGCAGCGGCTCCTGAAGATGGAGACCAGGAGACAGCGGAGGCCAGTGGCTACAAGTGAGTGTGATACACCACACACGTGACAGCATATTGGGATTGGGACACGATATTTCTGTAGAGTGGCAGGGCGTCATGGAGCAGCAGCTCGACCATGCTACCGCCCTCAGTCACTTTACAAATGTATCAGAAGGCCGAGGCGTTTCACCCACAGCCCTCTGCCACTGTGACTCATCTAATCCTCCTGTAAAAGGCAGACAGAACCCCTAAATATTATAGGGCGATTTCATACAATCCCTGGGCCATTAAGCAGATTAGAAAGTCCACATATTGCTGGCGTATTAATACAAGATTGTCTGGGCTGCTCTGCGGTGGGCCTTGCTCCTCTCTGGTGACACATTTTATGGGTAAAATCTTTTTGCTTGGCTTCTGGGTATTATCAATTTCATCTGTTTGAGTTAAATGATGATGTAGAAATCCTCAGATGCTCTGCTGGAGAGAGTGGGGCTGATTTATCCAGGCAGCCGACCGCTGATGGTTTGCACAGATTAGTTTTAATCTAAAACTCAGGATTTAAAAGGCAAAGGAGATTTTATCCTGGAATTCCATTGATGATAAAAAAATAGTCATCTGCGTTCATCAGGAGAATGAGAGATTTCTGGATCAGTGGGAGCTCGGAGATTCCGGTTTCCTTACCCTGTGGGTTTAACATATGAAAAGGAAACCAGGGGACCATGAATTATTTATCGTCTGTGCGCCTTTAATCCACGCATCGGTGAATGGATGACAATTAATCTAGCTTTCTCTGCCAGTGTACTCTGTGCTATGGTTAAATCATAATATGTCACTGCAGGTGGAGAGAGGCCAAGGGTTGGTATTGCGGACCTCTGTGCCGATGCATGGTGCCTGTGTGCCGATGCATGGTGCCTCTGTACAGAACCAAATACACTGCTCAAAAAAATAAAGGTAACACTCAAATAACACATCCTAGATCTGACTGAATGAAATATTCTCATTGAATACTTTGGTCTGTATAAAGTTGAATGTGCTGACAACAAAATCACACAAAAATCATCAATGGAAATCACATTTATTAACCAATGGAGGCCTGGATTTGGAGTCACCCCCAAAATTAAAGTGGAAAAACACACTACAGGCTGATCCAACTTTAATGGAATGTCCTTAAAACAAGTCAAAATGAGGCTCAGTATTGTGTGTGGCCTCCATGTGCCTGTATGACCTCCCTACAACGCCTGGGCATGCTCCTGATGAGGTTGCGGATGGTCTCCTGTGGGATCTCCTCCCAGACCTGGACTAAAGCATCTGCCAACTCCTGGACTGTCTGTGGTGCAACGTGACGTTGGTGGATGGAGTGAGACATGATGTCCCAGATGTGCTCAATCGGATTCAGGTCTGGGGAACAGGCGGGCCAGTCCATAGCTTCAATGCCTTCATCTTGCAGGAACTGCTGACACACTCCAGCCACATGCGGTCTGGCATTGTCCTGCATTAGGAGGAACCCAGGGCCAACCGCACCAGCATATGGTCTCACAAGGGGTCTGAGGATCTCATCTCGGTACCTAATGACAGTCAGGCTACCTCTGGCGAGCACATGGAGGGCTGTGCGGCCCTCCAAAGAAATGCCACCCCACACCATTACTGACCCACTGCCAAACCGGTCATGCTGAAGGATGTTGCAGGCAGCAGATCGCTCTCCACGGCGTCTCCAGACTCTGTCACGTCTGTCACGTCTGTCACATGTGCTCAGTGTGAACCTGCTTTCATCTGTGAAGAGCACATGGCGCCAGTGGCGACTTTGCCAATCCTGGTGTTCTGTGGCAAATGCCAAGCGTCCTGCACGGTGTTGGGCTGTGAGCACAACCCCCATCTGTGGACATCGGGCCCTCATACCACCCTCATGGAGTCGGATTCTAACTGTTTGTGCAGACACATGCACATTTGTGGTCTGCTGGAGGTCATTTTGTAGGGCTCTGGCAATGCTCCTCCTGTTCCTCCTTGCACAAAGGCGGAGGTAGCGGTCCTGCTGCTGGGTTGTTGCCCTCCTACGGCCCCCTCCACGTCTCCTGGTGTACTGGCCTGTCTCCTGGTAGCGCCTCCAGCCTCTGGACACTACGCTGACAGACACAGCAAACCTTCTTACCACAGCTCGCATTGATGTGTCATCCTGGATGAGCGGCACTACCTGAGCAACTTCTGTGGTTTGTAGAGTCCATCTCATGCTACCACAAGTGTGAAAGCACAACCAACATTCAAAAGTGACCAAAACATCAGCCAGAAAGCATTGGTACTGAGATGTGGTTTGTGGTCCCCACATGCAGAACCACTCCTTTATTGAGTGTCTTGATAATTGCCAATAATTTCCATCTATTGTCTATTCCATTTGCACAACAGCATGTGAAATTGATTGTCAATCAGTGTTGCTTCCTAAGTGGACAGTTTGATTTCACAGAAGTTTGATTTACTTGGAGGTATATTCTGTTGTTTCAGTGTTCCCTTTATTTTTTTGAGCAGTGTACACTGCTTCTATAGGATGATGCACCTTGACACATTTTTTGCTTATGGATTATTATGCATGAATCTGGTGTGTTAGAAGTGGAGGCCAAAAGATCTCCAGACGGCATCATAAAACAGATCCTGTGTACATGAAGCCTTAGCTAGTACCTTCCTACTTGTCCTATCAAACCAGGCTTGAGCGCAATGGTTTTACAGGACCATTAACCAAAGTTTAATCCAGTGGACTGTCAGTCTCTTATGGTTTCTATGGACCCAGCAGCTCGCCTGCACGTGTCTCTGTTAATGGAGCTCATTTTGTTTTCTAGGACCATGCACAGTCACTCATATACATTAATAAACCATCAATGTAAGGCTATGCGCACACTAAGTTTTTTTTAGAAGTTTTTGGAGCAGAAATTGAAAGGAAGCTCTCCAAATATAAAAACTCTGCTCAGTTTCTGCTCCAAAAAGTCAGTAAAAAGACTGTGCAGTGCACATTGCCTTATGAAAAGGAAAAAATATATCCAGGTTCTGGGCTCATCCAATAAAAAAGCATTAACAACAATCTTTTCCTCCTAGCTACATCTACCACATAGCCTTATAGTCCAAGAAAACCCCTTTTACTCTGGTACAATGAGAAGTTCTGCTATTTTTACTATACTTTCTCAATTAAATTTCTCTCATTGTTAATTAAATCCAGAGGTTTAAAGGGAGGCTATCATGTCCCAAATACTATTAAGCTGCCCTGGAAGCCCAGAGGAAACAAACTTTATTCCTTTTCAGAAGCCTCCAACTTTCAGACATGGAGGCGTGCATGGAGCGGCTGCAGTCATCGCTCACACCATGGTGAGAGGCAGCTGTAAGCATGCCCGAACACTTATACTGACAGCTTGCTCTGCAGCACATCTGTGCAGAATGAGCTGTCAATCAAAATGCTGGGAGGCGTTTACAGTCGCCACTCACTATGTACTGAGTGGTGACTGCAGCCGCTCCATGCACATCTCCATGTCTGAAAGTTGGAGGCTTCTGAAAGGAATGAAGTTATTTCCTCTAGTGGCCGCCTTTTCAGCATTGGAACGCTATTAGCTTGCAACTTAACTCTTACATCTGCAGGTTAATAGCGTTTTCTGGACATGACAGGTTCCCTTTAAAACTTCTCTAAACCTATTGCTGCTTACGCAACTAGGGGTAACAATGTTTCAGTGTACATATGGTACATCAACCTGCACAAAGTTCACTAAGGTCATGATTTGCTTCATTGTATTAAAGAGTAAATGTATCAATCTGGAGTCTGATTCTCTACATCACAGATTATTGTCTGGACTGGAAACAATTAAGTAGCCGCCTCTGTGAGCAGGATCAGATATGGCTGAAATAGGATCGCAATGGTGAAGACAGACAGGGAAAAATGGACTCAGTGTGAACGGACACGTATGATGTATTCTTCCAGAACGTGACCTATGATGTATCATAATATGACTGCAGTTTCTTCACTTTTATTAACGGGTTAGGACTTTCTCTTGTTTTTCCTGTTCAAGTCTAAACATAGTGAAAAAAGCCAATATAAAACCCAATTCCGCTCAATTTTCTCATCAATACTTAATTTAAAGCCCAAATGATTTTTATACTATGGATTTCTGAGTTTTTCCCCAGCATTCAGAGTCAATACAATGTGTGGGAACTTTTAATATCGGACAGGAAGGGATTTTCGTCTCCTTTGCAGAATCACTAATTAAGTGAACAATGGGAAATGTCAAGGTTTTTCTCAATATATTCAATACGGCATGAAAATGGCAGAATTAAAAATGTAGTTTCCAAAGCAAGGCCAAAGATTTCCTGAACTCTATAAATATTCATTTCTCTGACCAGAGAGTAAGAGGAGCATAGAAAGATTGATGAGAGAATCATTTAAGTATCATTAATAAAAAAGCATTGGAAAGTCAATTAAAATGCTGTGTAAAGGGCACCGGGTGGCAGCGTGCCTGTTATGATGCCATGAAGGCATTTCCTCACTATAACGGCAGTCATTAATGGGTAGACACCATCCTGTTGTAGCTCGGAGAGGATTCGGGATCTGAGGGATGAAGTGATCATTGAAGTGAACACTGGATTTTGGCTGTTGGAGCTGAAAAGAGGACATCGGTAAACCAGGGGAGGAGTCCTGAGGAGATAATTTGCATATTCCCACTGCATTTTGGGGTAAGTGAAGAGTCTCCGCGAGCTCAAAGAACACTGGATTTTGGCTGTTGGAGCTGAAAAGAGGACATCGGTAAACCAGGGGAGGAGTCCTGAGGAGATAATTTGCATATTCCCACTGCATTTTGGGGTAAGTGAAGAGTCTCCGCGAGCTCAAAGAACACTGGATTTTGGCTATTGGAGCTGAAAAGAGGACATCGGTAAACCAGGGGAGGAGTCCTGAGGAGATAATTTGCATATTCCCACTGCATTTTGGGGTAAGTGAAGAGTCCGGCGCGTGCATTTTGAAGCTTTTTTTTTAAGCTTTTTTCACTGTTTTCAGAACATTAACAATAAGAACATGGAAGAGTCCAGGAGCCATTTGGTGAGCTGCATATCCTGCTACATGTTCACAGACTTGCCAGTGGAAAAGCCAAACTTCACATGCCAGAAATGCAAGCTTGTGTCCCTGTTGGAGGAAAAGTTGCGAAATCTAGAAGAGAGGTTAACTACCTTGAAAATCATTAAGGAAAGTGAAGAGTTCTTAGACAGAGCAGAATTATCTCTTCATGATTCAGAAAGAGAAGAAATTCGAACTGCACCTGACGAAACAGAGGAATGGAAGCATGTGACCCACAGAAGCAGGAGGATCGAGAGGCAGTCAGCACCCATACTGCTCAGGAACCAGTACCAGGCTCTCACGCAGGAGAACCATGAAGAAATACAGCAAAATAAGACTTTGCCAGCAATGAATAACCTTGTAAGCCCTCAGAATCCTCCTGGATGGAGAAAGAAGAATGTTGTGGAGAAAAAACGGAGAGTGGTGGTCATGGGGGATTCCCTGTTAAGAGGAACAGAGGCCGCTATCTGCAGACCAGACATAACCTCAAGAGAAATGTGCTGTCTTCCAGGAGCAAAAATTAAAGATGTGTCTGACAGGATATCAAGACTCTTCAGACCTACAGATCACTACCCATTCCTGCTAATACATGTGGGGACAAATGACACCGCAAGAAAGGACCTGGAAACCATCTGCAGTGACTTTGAAGACTTAGGCAAGAAAGTGAAAGAATTGGGAGCGCAGGTGGTCTTCTCATCCATCCTCCCAGTGGATGGCCATGGAACAATGAGGTGGAATAAGATTCTACAGGTGAACAACTGGCTACGTCGATGGTGCCGTCAACAAGGATTTGGATTTCTGGATCACGGAATGAATTACCTATACGATGGACTACTTGCTAGAGATGGGGTGCACCTTACGAAGACTGGAAAACATGTATTTGGAAGTCGCCTTGCTACACTCATCAGAAGAGCTTTAAACTAGAACAATGTGGGAAGGGAAGCAAAAGGCCACAAAAAGCCATACAGCTGACAAATACTATTGAGATCTCTGCTACTGGAAGTGGAAAGGAAGAACAAAGACAAAACAATTTAAATAATAAAAATATGGGAGGAAGAGAAACCAATCACAAACTAAAATGTTTTTATACAAATGCACAAAGCATGGGCAACAAACAAGGAGAATTGGAACTACTAATGCAGGAAAAGGAATATGATGTCATTGGAATCACTGAAACTTGGTGGAACGATACACATGATTGGAATAAAAGGCTAAAAGGATACAACTTATTTGCAAGAAACAGACTTGATAAACGAGGAGGAGGTGTCGCATTGTATGTTAGAAAAGCGTATATCTGCACAGAGATTGAAGCTTCAGAGACTGGGAGTTCTGTGGAAACTGTTTGGGTAAGAATACAAGGAGAGAACAACGGAAAGGACACCATTGTAGGCATTTACTACAGGCCACCTGGGCAAGCTGAAGATATGGATGAACTCTTTATGTATCAAATGACCAAGTTCTCCAAAAAATATGACGTAGTGGTCATGGGAGATTTCAACTATCCAGACATTTGTTGGGAATCTCTCTCAAGTAAAACTAACAGGTCAAGCAAATTCTTATCCTCTCTTGCTGACAACTTTATCTTCCAAAAGGTAGGGGAGAAAACAAGGGGATCTGCTACTTTGGATCTAATCCTTATAAACAGGGAGGAAATGGTTGAGGAGGTAAAGGTGGCTGGGACCCTAGGAGGCAGCGATCATGCTATTATAGAATTTTGGATAACTAGAGGAGGAAGACATGTGAAGACTCAAACTTCAAGGTTAGATTTTAGAAAGGCAGATTTTAAGAGACTCAGAAAGAGAATAGGAGGGATCCAATGGCTGGATGTCCTTAAGGACAAAAATGTCCAGGAAGGATGGGAAATTTTTAAAAATGAGATTCTCAAAGCACAATCGTTAACAATCCCGAAAAGTAGGAAGAATGGGAAGCATTTAAGGAAACCAGGATGGATGAACACAGAACTTAAACACATGCTAAAAAGAAAGAAAGAAATGTTTATTAAATGGAAAGAGGGAGGCATATCTAAAGAAGATTATAATGCAGTCTGCAGATCCTGCAGGGCACGTATCAGGTTAGCTAAAGCTGACAATGAATTAAGGCTTACAAGAGATGTCAAAAGCAATAAAAAAGGATTTTGGGGGTATGTCAAAAGTAAAAGAAAAGTCAAAGATGCTATAGGATTTTTACAGGATGAAAATGGAGAAATGGTAAGAGAGGATGTTGAGAAGGCCGAACTTTTTAATTCCTATTTTGCATCTGTTTTCTCTCAGAAAGAAAATGTAACATCAACTGATCTTCACTGTCCTTTTAAAGGAATAGAGGAATCCAAGTTATCTGTAAACAGAAAGATTGTGAGGGAATATTTAGCTAACATAAATGAGTTCAAGTCTCCAGGTCCAGATGAATTACACCCCAGAGTACTGAAGGAGATCGTAGAAGAAATTTTAGAACCACTCTCCATAATCTTTGAAAATTCTTGGAGAACAGGAGAAGTCCCAGAAGACTGGAGAAGAGCAAATGTTGTTCCTATCTTCAAAAAGGGGAAGAAGGTGGACCCTGGGAACTATAGGCCGGTGAGTCTGACTTCTATACCAGGAAAGATCTTTGAACAAATTATTAAACAACATGTATGTAAGTACATGGATAAGAATGAAGTGATTAACCAGAGTCAGCATGGGTTTGTAACTAACAAGTCATGTCAGACTAACTTAATTTCCTTCTATGACAGAATCACTGACTGGGTGGATCAGGGAAATGCTGTAGATATAGTATATCTTGACTTCAGCAAAGCATTTGACAAAGTATCTCACACCATCCTTATTGAGAAAATGACCAAGTATGCAATGGACCAGGCAACTGTTAGGTGGATTCATAACTGGCTTAGTGATCGGACTCAAAGGGTGGTTGTAAATGGCTTCACATCCAGCTGGATGAATGTCTCAAGTGGGGTACCACAGGGCTCTGTCCTGGGACCTGTATTGTTCAACATCTTTATCAATGATTTAGATGAAGGAATTGAGGGTAAACTGATTAAATTTGCTGATGACACAAAGCTAGGAGGGATAGCTAATACTAGAGAAGAGAGAGAGAGGATTCAAAAAGACCTAAATAAACTGGAGCAGTGGGCAGCAACCAACAGAATGTTTTTTAACAGGGAAAAATGCAAAGTACTACATCTGGGCAATAAAAATGAAAAAAGCATATACAGAATGGGAGGTATAGAGCTAAGCAACAGTACATGTGAAAAAGACTTAGGTATACTAATAGATCATAGACTGAACATGAGTCAACAGTGTGATGCAGCAGCAAAAAAGGCAAATACAATTCTGGGATGTATTAACAGAAGCATACAGTCTAGATCACGTGAAGTCATTATCGGTCTTTACTCCTCTTTGGTCAGACCTCATCTGGAATACTGTGTACAGTTTTGGGCACCACATTTTAAAAAAGACATAGACAAACTGGAGCAAGTTCAGAGAAGAGCGACCAGAATGGTGACTGGTCTGCAAACCATGTCCTATGAGGAACGGTTGCAGGATTTGGGAATGTTTAGCTTGCAAAAAAGAAGACTGAGAGGAGACTTAATAGCTGTCTACAAATATGTCAAGGGCTGTCACATTGTAGAAGGATCATCTTTATTCTCATTTGCACAAGGAAAGACTAGAAGCAATGGGATGAAACTAAATGGGAGGAGACACAGATTAGATATTAGAAAAATTTTTTTGACAGTTAGGGTGATTAATGAGTGGAACAGGCTGCCACGAGAGGTGGTGAGTTCCCCTTCAATGGACGTCTTCAAACAGAGGCTGGACAGACATCTGTCTGAGATGATCTAGTGAATCCTGCTTTGAGCAGGGGGTTGGACCAGATGACCCAGGAGGTCCCTTCCAACTCTACCATTCTATGATTCTATGATTCTATGATAAACCACGATCTTTTAATTGCACATCTGCTTTAATATCTGCTTTGAAGATGCACAGTAGAAATAACAGTGATTGAAAGCGCAGTAAAGATGCCTAGATGCCTTCATGAAGGATCCCGGAAACCTCCATGCAAACCTTTTATTGAAGGGGGCATAAAAACTCCATTTACTGCAGTGTGAAGAAGAGGAACACTTTTATTAAATGACTGCTCATCTCTGCTACATTAGGGTCTCAAACATAACTGTAAGGCTAGATGCAAAATGCGTGTCTTTCCTTGATTGGTGAGGTTCTTTATATGCCATTGTGCACCTTTACTTATTATGTGACTGCCATGCTTCTGGATTCGAACTTTTGATTCTGTGTTCTGTGGTCGGCATCTCTTTCCGCTAAGCCAAAACAGATGCTACTTTAGGCTATGTGCATACGATGCGGTTTTAATGGGTTTCCGCGGCTGTTTTTCCACCGCGGAAACGCATTAAAACCGCTTGTTAATAGGTCTGCCATGTATAGCAATGGTAATCCGGATGTGCTATGCACATGATGCGGAAATTTCTGCTCCGGATTACCATTGTGGCAAAAACCACAGCAGGACCATTTATTGCGCAATCCCGCTGCAAATTTGCACCCATTGACTTGCATTGAATCGCAGCAAACCCGCATGTATAATATTTGCTGCGTTTCAATGACAATCAATAAGCGCGAATTTGCAGGGGAATCGCGGTGCGGGTGATAACCGGGTCGGGAGAGGAGGCTATTACTCCTTTCATCCCACCGCTGCTCTGGCTGATAACAGCGAGAGCATCGTGGATGGGAGGAGCAGTAGTAATAAAAAGAAAAAAAAAAGGAAAAAAAAAACCTCTATACTCACCTGTCCGGCGGCCCCCGGTGTCCTCCTGGTCCCCGGCGGTGATGTCTTCAGCCCGGCGGCCAGCGGTACACTGAGAGAGCGGGTCCTGGAAGCACAGTATACTGTGCTTCCAGGACCTGCGCTGACGTCATCGATCAGCTGATGGTCACGTGACAATCAGCTGATCGCAGATGCCGGCAATCAGCTGATCGGTCAGCTAATGGTCACCTGACCCTGGGAACATTCGCAAGAATGTTCCCAGGGTGGTAAATTCACCGGGGCTGATCAGCTGATGTTCAGGTGATCAACCCCAGTGACCTCCTGCAGCATGTATACTGACAGGGGTGATTTTACACCCCTGTCAGTATACAGTCCTGTATTCTACAGCTGTGACATCAGTGATTGCTGATGTCACTGCTGTAGAAGTGACCTAGATCGTCGTGGGACACTCATTGGCGGTACGTGGACTGGGTCGTTGATGGCGGACAAGTGAGGAATATGGTTATTTGTTATTTTATGTTTTTTTTCAGGAGATCGAGGGCTTCGCGGAGGCGTACAATAATTTTTTTTTTTAAAAAAAACTTGTTTTTTATTTAATTGAAATACTTTATTCTGGCCGTGTTTTTATTGAAAAGGCGACTATTTTAACACGCGGTTAGTAAAGGGGACATCCTATAGACGCCCTCCATTGCTAACCTGGGCTTGTATTGGCAGCTGACGTGAACCCCAATCCCATTACCCCACTCGCCACCGCTACAGGCCAGTGGGAAGAGTGAGGCTAAGCACCAGATTTGGCGCATCTTACAATTGCGCCATTTCTGGGACTGCTGAGGGGTGATATTAATAGCCATAGAGGGGGTTAGTATGCAAGCCCCTTCCCTGGCTATTAATATCAGTCCGCATCTGTCTAGTTTAGCCTTTGCTGGTTAGATTTTATAGCACGTCAATCTTTTTCTGTGGTCCCCCTGTAATCTAGCCAGTAAAGGCTAAACAAACAGCTGTGGGCTGATATTAATAGTCCAGAAACATTTTTGGCTAATGGCCCCTTCCCCAGCTACCAATATCAGCCCCCAGCAGTCGACTTTCTCTATGCTGGTTATAAAAATGACGCGGGAGCCCACGCCATTTTTTTTTATTTAAGTCTCTGTGCCCCCGATAAAAATATATAAATTTAGTGTAATAGTCTACAACCTGGTTTTCGTTAAATCATCGTGATAAATTTGGATTTCCTCGGTGCTTCGTGGTAGGACTGTGGGTATGGTCTTCGGCTCAGAGGGCTCAGCCATGACCCCTCCGCTGCCTGCCTCTTTTGCATTCATCATGCAGTCATTTAAATTTTGGGATGGCACCATCTTAGCTGTGGGCGGTGCTCTTGCTGGTGGTTGTCTTCATGAAAATGGCGCAGGCGCATGTGCAGATCAACCTCTGGCGGTCTTCAGGAAAATTGTTCCAGAGGTGGCGCATGCGCAGAATGAGATCTTGGCTCAATGAAGAACGCTGGCACAATTTTCATGAAGACCACCACCAGCGAGAGTGCCGCCCGCAGCTAAGACGGCGCCAGCCCAAAATTTCAATGAATGCATGATGATGAATTCAACAGAGGCAGTGGAGGGGCCATGGCAGAGCCCTCTGAGCCAAATACCCTACCCACAGTCCCGCCCCAAAGCACGAAGCACCAAGGAAACCGAACTTTATCATGATGATTTAACAAAAACCAGGCTTCAGATTTTTACACTAAAGGTATGTATTAAATCAGTATGATGGCGCCATTTTGCCCATACTTTTAGTTTAACATGGATGATACTGCTGACTGGCTCCGTTTAAGAAAACAAAGTTACATAGGTTGAGAAAAGACCTAGGTCTATCAAGTTCAATCTTTCTCTATCACTTATACATTTTATCACTAAATGAACTATAACCCACAATGTTATGTGTAATGGGGAAATCATCTAGCCCTTTTTTTAAAAGCTGTTATAGCAGGGATGTCAAACCCAAACACACATAGGGCCATTGGGCCCCGCATAGTCCTCCATACAGAGTAATGGGTCCCACATAGTCCTCCATACAGAATAATGGGCTCCACATAGTACTACATTCAGAATAATGGGCCCCACATAGTCCTGCATACAGAATAATGGACCCGCATCATCCTCCATACTGAATAATGGCCACATATAGTCCTCCATACAGAATAATGGCCCCACATAGTCCTCCATACAGAATAATAGCCCTATATAGAGGTGGTGGTTTTGCTGTCGTGGGCCAAATAAAACCACCCTGCGGGCCAGATTTGGCCCATGGGTCAGAGTATGACATGTATGTGTTATAGTGTCTGCTATTACTACCTCTTGTGGTGAGGTATTCCACAGTCTTACTGCTTTAACTGTAAAGAACCCTTTCCTATATAGCTGCCGGAATCGCCTTTTTTTCATCCATAATGAGTGTCCTCTGGTCCTTAGTGTGGTCTTTGGAAGGAATAAGTCATGTGCCCGTCCTTTGTATTGACCACACATTTATTTATACATATAAATTATATCTCCTCAGAAACATCTTTTGTATAAGCTAAACAAGCCCAACTTTTCCAACCTCTCATCATATGCTCGCCTTTGAAATAACTTCTGAAAATCCTTTTTAAAATATGGAACACAAAACTGGATCCTATATTCTAGATATGGCCTCCCAAGGGGTAACAATATGTTGGGATCACAGGATTTTATCTCTCTTTTCATACACTGTAAAATCTTATTTGCTTTTGCCACTGCTGCAAAAAAGATGGAAGTTTGTGTCCTTGTTCAGATTTTAGCGAAATGAATAAGATTACTGTACGTAACCCATATCCGTTACATCTTATTCCTGTTCTGTTTAATCAACTAGCGGGGCCAAGTGGTTTTCTAAACTGGATCTGAGAGAGGCATATAACCTTATACGTATTTGAAAGGTGATGAGTGGAAGACTGCCTTCAATACTCCCGAGGGTCACTTTGAGAATTTGGTGATGCCATTTGGTTTGACCAATGCTACTGCTGTATTTAAGAACTTCATAAACTATATTTTTTTTTCTTTGGTGGGTTGATTTGTGGTGATATACTTGGATGATATTTTGATCTACTCAGGTTCTCGTGAGGAGCATCAGGAGCATGTTCGACAGGTGCTTCACATTCTTCGTAACAATCATCTTTTTCCCAAACTAGAGAAATGTCAGTTTGAGATGCAGCAGATTCACTTTTTTGGTTCATTTGATTTCTGCTGAAGGTTCTTAGATGGATCCTGATAAGGTACAGGCCGTCCTTGGTTGGGTGCAATCTAATAATCTTAAAAGCTCTACAGAGGTTCTTAGGTTTCACTAATTGTTATTGTAAGTTCATTAAAAACTTCTCAGTCATAGTAAAACCTCTTACTGATATGACTAACTGACTTTACCTCTTGGTCTTCTCATGCTGTTGATGCTCTTTCTGCTCTCAAGTTAGCCTTTTGAAAAGCTCTGGTCATCAGTCAACCCGATGTTGATTTGCCTTTTACGGTTGACGTAGACGCCTCTTCTGTGGAAATAGGTGCTGTTCTTTCACAGAAGGAGGACATTTACTTTCATTGTTGTGCTTTTTTTCTCGCAAATTCTCACAAGCAGAGTCCAACTATGATATAGGCGATCAGGAACTCTTGGCTGTTAAAATAGCTTTCGAGGAATGGAGGCATTGGTTGGAGGGGGCTAGGCATAGTGTAACAGTCTTTACAAAAATGTACTGTATGTGGACGCTGCTAAGTGCCTGAACACTAGACAGGCCTGGTGGGCTCTCTTTTTCACGTGGTTTGATTTCTCTTTGACATATCTTCCTGGTACTAAGAATGTTACTGCGGATGCCTTATCACATAGTTTCGTTTCGGAGTTGAGGGATAAAAATCCAGTCAAAATTTTTAGTGAAGGGGTGGAGGTGGGTGCTTTGGGTATCGATCTCAGACAGTGCATTATGGCTTCCATAATGCGATGTCTGAGATCGATACCCAAATAGTGCACCTGATGGCTTGCCACCCGGTAAGTTTTTTGTGCCTTTCTCGCTCTGCATTGATCTTCTTGACAAAGTACATGAATGTAGGCTGGACATCCGGGTTCCTCTGCCACCTGGAGAGCTGTTTCCAGGTCCTTTTGGTGGCAGAGTGCTCGAAAAGATGTGGATGAGTATGTCCGTAAGTGAAGGATTAGCGCCAGGTCTAAAGCCCCTTGCCAGGCCCCGGCAGGGTTTCTTTTCCCTAACAAGGTTTCGTTTCGACCGTGGACCCACTTATCTATGGATTTGCCTAATTCTGGTGGCAATACTGCGGTGTGGGTGGTGGTTGACCGTTTTAGCAAGTTGGTTCATTTTGTCCCTCTACCAAAAAAAACATTATTTCCGATAGAAGGGTTCAGTTTGTGGTTAACTTTAAGCATAGCTTTTGTCTAGGCTGGGAATTCGTTTTCCTCAGGTTATGATTCTTAGACTAATGGTCAGACAGAGAGAATGAACCAGGAATTGGAACACTATTTAAGATGTTTTGTCTCATCTAATCAAAAGTATTAGGTGGATTTTCTTTCTTTGGCTTTCGCACTCAATAACCACACCTTTACTGCTACCGACACCTCTTTTTTTTTTTGTGGGGGTTTTCATCCAGTTTTTGGAGATTTTTCTGGTTTGCAGTCTGCGGTACCAGAGGAGGAAAGATATTCTTCTCGGTTGGTTAACGTCTGGAGAGGAGTTAAAAGAGGTCTTTTTGGATAACAGGTGTTTTTCATTTACTCTGTTTGTCTTTCCTATCACCTTTTGAGTGCAGCTTTAAATACCTTCCCCTACTGGTGTTTCCTGCAGGCGATAGACTTTCTTAGATTCATTTACTTTGCTGTAGTTTGTGTTGGTTACAGTTGTTTTGTATGTAATTCCTTTTCTCCTTAGGGAACTGCTACTCTAGCGATCTTAGGAGCTGCTAAGAACACTCAGAGTAAGCCGCCGTTGAGTGGGGGTGCTATTGCGTTATCTTAGGGTGCCAACCTCCGTGGTCAGGCAGGGACAGACCAGGGTCAGAGAAAGGATTTTCCTAGTCTGAACAGGGACCGGTCCGATTGAGGTATTTGTCTCCCTGGTTTGTATGTTACCCATGTGAATGTGCTTTGGCAGTCATAGCAGTGACATCTTTTTTCCCCTTTATGTATTGCATATTTTGGTAAATTCATACTGTATGCTTAACATTTACCATTTTGAGCTTATTTATTAATGGGAATACCCATCCTCAATACTGAGATTATTTATGTATTCTTTCATGTTTTTCATCTGATTTGTTATGTACCTGTACCTGTTTTTGACCTGATGATATCAATACTCACCGATCTTTAGTATTCTTAATGTTTTAATTTTGTTTAATCATTTTAATCATTATTTAATTACAATTACAATTTAAAAACAGATAAACATTTTTTCTACATATATTAAGCCTTGCACTTTTTCTATGTAGGTTTTTACCTGAAGTTCACTTTACTAATGTAGGTGTGATGCCAGTCACTACTCATCGTGAGTATCAAAAAGGAATAGTCGGCACTCCGTATAGCTAGAGTGGTGCACGTGGAAAACAATGTCTGTAGGAAAAGAAAATCCCGGCACTCACGTGTTGATAATCAGTTGATTTATTCCACAACTCACACAAGACGTTTCAGCCTGTCCAAGGCTTTTTTCAATTGTGGTTAAATACATTCAATCAAGATATTTATAAACAAATCCACGGAAATGACATAATTCTCATTAACATAAAAAAAAGAGTAGACCAATAAAAGAAATTATATATAACAGAATTTACAACAACATACAAAAATTAAGCAATAATAAACTCAAGTTGCACAATGAAAAAGAACAAGTGAATTCATATATTTAAATAATCCCCGACTACACATAAGACCATATACATCGCAGATTGTAAAATTTATTGCATGCATATACCACATTATATCTTTATTTCTCCATATTCTTTTAGCTAAAAATATGTAACATTTCATAGTTTTTCCAGAAAAAATCCTTAATGTTTTTAAGATTTTTTAATATTTCCAATGGAATCAAATATATCAATGACAAGTAAATTCATATATATAAATAATCTCCAACCAAATATGAGAATATAAATCCTAAAACATGGATTCCATTTCATAAATGTATCAAAAATATTCCCATCTAAATTTCTCAATGTTCTTTTTATTAAACACATTCAACATTATATAATTTTTCTGGAAAAAAATTCCTTGATATTTTTAAATTTTTTCAAAAATAAGGGTACAGCTAGAGGTTTGGTGGGAATGCGGTATTTCTCTACCAGAGACTGAGAAATGAGATTTCCGGCAGCTCCAGAGTCAAGTTGGGCTAGTTCAAAATAACGGTTCTCCCCGCAGATGATAGAGACCGACAGCAACAGAGATGGAGAGGGTTTACTCTTGTCTAGGACGACCTCTCTGAGCGATCCTAGACACAGGCGTTTCCCGACCTCTCCGGGCAGGAACGGATCTGGTGCTCCTTACTGCCACAGTAGAAGCAGCTCCCCTGGGCACGGCGTAACTCTTGACGGGTTTTGACCATCTTGGTCTGGTCGACCTGCATAGGCTCGGGTGAGTGCGCCTGGGGAGTAGCGGGAGAAGTGACAGGTTTCTGAAAGGTAGAGGCTAGACGTGGAAACCTCCTCTCACGGGTGACCTCTTTGGCGCGTTCCTGGAACCGGATGTCAATCCGGGTGGCAAGAGTTATTAAGTCGTCGAGAGTGGTAGGTATGTCCCGACCGGCGAGTTCATCTTTAATACGGCCGGACAGACCCTCCCAAAAGACAGACACCAGGGCGTCGTTATCCCAGGCCAGCTCCGAAGCAAGGGTACGGAACCGTATGGCATATTGGCCCACGGTGAGATTTCCTTGATGGAGGCGTAGCAGAGATGATGCGGATGAGGTCTTCTGTCCGGGTTCGTCGAAGACTTTCCGGAAAGCCGTGAGAAAGGCTGGCAGGTTGGACACCAGGGGGTCTCCTCTCTCCCATAGAGGATTTAGCCAAGCCAGTGCCTCCCCCGTGAGATGGGACATGACGAAGGCTACTTTGGCCCGGTCGGAGATAAACTGGTGGGACAGGAGTTCAAAGTGCAGGGTGCACTGGTTGATGAAGCCCCGAGCTTGAGCGGGGTCGCCTCCGAAGCGTGGAGGTGCAGAAAGCCGGGGTCCGGGGCAGGATGCCATGGTATTGGTGGGCAGCGGCGCTGCCGGGCTGCGAGTCATGACACTAGCGGTGGTTGCTGGTGGAGCAGTCAGAGTGTCCAGGCGAGAGTTGACATTCCGCAGATGACTCAGGATGAACTCCTGTTGGGACCTCTGACGGTACAGTTCATGACATAGGTCCGAGAGCGAGGGAGCTTGGGTGCCACCGGGTTCCATGGCCCGAGCAAACTGTAACGGTCTGGGAGGCGGAACCTCTGAGCAACTATACAAGGGGGCGGTCCTTGTAAGGAAGCGGGTGGCTCCCAGGGAAGACGGGCAGGTAGTCACGGCAAGTGACAGGGACAGTCTCTGGGTAGAAGGGCAGGTAGTCACGGCAAGTGACAGGGACAGTCTCTGGGTAGAAGGGCAGGTAGTCACGGCAAGTGACAGGGACAGTCTCTGAGTAGAAGGACGGGTACTCACGGCAAGTGACAGGGACAGTCTCTGGGTAGAAGGACAGCAGGCAGGTGGCTGGTGAGCGCTCCCAGGTGAGCAGGCGAGAGTCTTTGGACAGGCAGGTGGTCACGGCAAGTGACGGCAGAGCCTCCAGGTAGGCTAGCAGGCAGGTAGCAGGTGAGCGCTCCCAGATGAGCGGGCAAGAGTCTCTGGACGGGCAGGTGGTCACGGCAAGTGACGGCAGAGCCTCCAGGTAGGCTAGCAGACAGGTAGTAGGTGAGCGCTCCCAGGTGAGCAGGCAAGAGTCTCTGGACTGGCAGGTGGTCACGGCAAGTGACGGCGGAGCCTCCAGGTAGGCTAGCAGGCAGGTAGCAGATGAGCGCTCCCAGGTGAGCGGGCAGGCTGGTCCATAGACAGACTGACAGGTGTCGGAAGGCAGACCGTCGGACCGCAGGCTTGCAAGCAGGTAAACGGATAGCAGGCAGGTATCAAGCAGGTGACTGGCAGGTAACAGGCAGGAATGTGGCAGGTGACTGGCAGGTAACTGGTAACGGGACCTGAGGGCTGAAGCAGAGTGAAGGCTTTGCAACAACATTGCTCGGGCACCTCCATTTTGGAGGAGGTGCCTTATATATGGTGAGGTCCTCCGGCCATTGGCCGGGGACTCCTTAGGACGGCGCGCGCGGCCCCTTTAAGAGAGGGGGAGCGCGCGCGCGTGCGCCCTAAGCACAGTAGCCGGGAAGCAGCGCGCGCTGCCAGCAGAGCGGGAGGAGGACGCCGGGCACGGAGTGGAGAGGTGAGGGGAACAGCATCCCTGGCTAGCAGGAGGCAGGGACGCCGACGCTACAACCAGTGTATGCCACAGTGCTAGAATGGTACCTGTTTGCTGGTGGAAAGCTTGCGTGTACATGACCCATGGTAGGCATCTCGCTGGCCTCACAAACTGACGAGTGGTGGCAGCAAGAAACGTGGTGTGTACAGTAGCATGTAAAAGTTTGGGCACCCCTGGTCAAAATGACTGTTATTGTGAACAGTTAAGCAAGTTGAAGATGAAATGATCATAAAAGGCCTCATGTTAAAGATGACACATTTCCTTTGTATTTTAGGCAAAAAATATATATATACTGTATATACCGTATTTTTCGGACTGTAAGACGCACTTTTTTCCTCCAAATTTTGGAGGAAAATGGGGGGTGCGTCTTATAGTCCGAATGTTGGGGGGGTGTATATTTATGTGTGGTGTGGGGGAGCGGTATCGGTGGAGGAGCGGGGCACAGGAGGCAGCAGCTGCCAGCTGCAGCCTACACTGTCCCCGCTGCTAAAGAAAATGAATATTCACTGCTCCCCACGCCCATGGGGTGTGGGGAGCACTGAATATTCATGCTCCTTAATAGCGGTACACAGTGTAGCCGCGCTGCGTCTGCTGCTGCTGCCGGCTATCTCCTGTGCCCGCTGTTAAAGGGCATGAATATTCAACCTCTCTCCATGCCCATGCGCGTGGGGAGGGGGTGCATAATCATGCCCTTTAATAAGCGGGCACAGGAGATAGCCGGCAGCAGCCGCAGCACGGCTCCGCTGTGTGCTGGCTATGAAGAAGAGTGAAGTCACTGCTCCCTGCGCACACAGACCCGGCGTGGGGAGCAGTGACTTCTGGCAGCTGATCTCTCCATGTCAGCCGCGCATGGTCATGCGCGGCTCACATGGAGAGATCAGGATGCAGCGCTGAAGGAGAGAAGAGAGGTGAGTAGGAGTGTTTATTTTTTTTTTAATGTGCAGCTTGATGGGGATTAGGGGGACCATGCATACTAGGACAGGGATTAGGGGTGTCATGCATACCAGGACAGGGATTAGGGATGTCAAGCATACCAGGACAGGGATTAGGGGAGCCGTGCATACCAGGATAGGGATTAGGGGTGCCATGCATACCAGGACAGGGATGAGGGGTGCCATGCATACCAGGACAGGGATGAGGGGTGCCATGCATACCAGGATAGGGATGATGGGTGCCATGCATACCAGGATAGGGATTAGGGGTGCCATGCATACCAGAACAGGGATAAGGGGTGCCATGCATACCAGGACAGGGATAAGGGGTGCCATGCATATCAGGATAGGTATGAGGGGTGCCATGCATACCAGGATAAGGATGAGGGGTGCCATGCATACCAGGATAGAGGGATGCCTGGCATACCAGGATGGGGATGGGGACCACGTATAAAAGGAAGGGGGGCAGCATATATACCAGGATGGGGGATATTGTCAGAATTGGGGGACATTACCCCTATACCAGTGTCAGCAGAAGACCCCCTCCCCCTTAAAAGTGCATCATGACCACATTTTTTGCTTGCATTTTTATTTTTTTATTTTCCTCATCTAAAACCTAGGTGCGTCTTATGGTCCGGTGCGTCTTATAGTCCGAAAAATACGGTATATATATATATTTTTTTTCTTTTCCTCTGTTACATTTTAAAAATTACAAAAAGGAAAATGGGCCGATGTAAAAGTTTGGGCACCGTTCATGGTTAGTACCTAGTCGCATCCCCTTTTGAAAGTATCACAGCTTGTAAACGCTTTTTGTAGCCAGATGAGTCTTTCAATTCTTGTTTGAGGGATTTTCATGTATTCTTCCTTGAAAAATTCTTCCAGTTCTGTGAGATTTCTGGATCGTCTTGCATGCACTGCTATTTTGAGGTCTAGTCACAGATTTTCAATGATGTTCAGATCAGGGGACTGTGAGGGCCATTGTAAAACCTTGCCCCTTTTGAGGTCGTCTATTGTGGATTTTAACGTGTGTTTAGGATCATTACTCGTTTGTAGAAGCCATCCTCTTTTCAACTTCAGCTTTTTTACAGATGGTGTTATGTTTGCATCAAGAATTTGTTGAAATTTCATTGAATCCATTCTTCCCTCTACCCATGAAATATTGTCTGTGCCATTGGCTGCAACACAACCCCAAAGCATGATTGATCCACCCCCATGCTTAATGGTTGATGTGATGTTCTTTTCCTGAAATTCTGTGCCCTTTTTCTCCACACAAACCTTGATCATTGTGGTCAAAGAGTTCTATTTTAACCTCATTGGTCCACAGGACTTATTTCCAAAATGCAACAGGCTTGTTTAGATGTTCTTTTGCATACTTCTGATGCTGAATTTTATAGTGTGGATGCAGGAGAGGTTTTCTTCTGATGACTCTTCCATGAAGGTCATATTTGTGAAGGTGCTTCTGAACAGTAGAACAAAGTACCACAACTACAGAATCTGCTAAACCTTTCTGAAGGTCTTTTGCAGTCAAGCGGGGGTTCTGATTTGCCTCTCTAGCAATTCTATGAGCAGCTCACACTGAAATTTTGCTTTGTCTTCCAGACCTTATCTTGACCTCCACTGTTTTTGTTAACTGCCATTTCTTAATTACATTTCGAACTGAGGAAAGGGCAACTTGAAAACACTATGCTATCTTCTTATAGCCTTCTCCTGCTTTGTGGTCCTTCACTATTTTTATTGTCAGGTTGCTAAGCAGCTGCTTAGAAGAACCCATGGCTTCTGTTTTTTGGCACAATTTAGAGGAGGCTGGGTTTTTAAAAAGCTGGGAAATTTGCATCACCTGACCTTCACTACCGATGATAGTGAACAAGTTAACAAGCCATAACCCTAACAGGCTAATTAAGGTCTGAAACCTTGGTCAAAATTGAGGATACAAATCTCCAAAGGAGCCCAAACTTTTGCATCGGCCCATTTTCCTTTTTGTAATTTTTAAAATGTAAAAGATGAAAATATATATATATTTTTTCCTAAAATAGAAAGGAAATAGGTTATCTTTAACATTAAGCCTTTTAGAGATCTTTACATTTTCAACTTGCTTAACTGTTCACAATAACAGTAATTTTGACCAGGGGTGACCAAAATTTTCCATGCTACTGTATGTGTGCGCAGACAGTAGGATGCGCTTAGCTCATTGGTAGTCTACTCCAATAATTCAGTGGACAAGTGTGAGAAGCATTCAAGTCACTTCTGCAGCGAGCATGCGGTGTACGCAACATTGACAAATAAATAAAAATATTTTGGCTCCTGAAATGAGACAAAGAAAAAAATTGCTTTGCCCTGAAGGCCAAAAATGGGCAAGTCCTGAAGGTCAATGCTCAGTATGCATTGAGCATTACCTAGTGGTGGATGTAGGCCAATAGTTTAATCTATCAAATTGAATAAAGTAAATTATCACAATCTGCTTCAAAGGTCTAATGGTGTAAAACACTGATCACAAACATGCATAATTTTTCTTTTTCCATGTAATTATCCTGAAAAATACTTAACGATATACACAATTTGTTTTCTACACCAATTTCATTCTCTTCTTCTAAATGGTCCCCCGTCTCTGAGACTCGGCTTAATAGATGTACACGTTAGTCCTGCTGGTTCGTGTTACTCATCACTGCTCAGTACACACTGTGTATCACAGTAGTACATGTATTCAGGAAGGACAGCACACTTGCTGGTGAAGTACCAATACTAGGAGCAGGTACTGCAATCCTTCCAACCATCCCTCATAGTGCAGACCAGTGCATGGACATGACTTTTGGTAATGTTAGTGGCATGCTACTAGAAATCACAGAGGATGTAAGATTAGCTCTGGTAATTTACATATGGAGGACTCCTAAAGCTGAATAGCAGGATTATGGCAGGGGATAGCTAGTGACCAACCGCACAATTTCTACACACTCCAAATCTGCATCGATACACCATCATCATAGCTGATAAATTAGACTGGGGTTGTAAATCCAGTTACACATTCTTTTTTTCTCCATGTCTGTGCAGGGAACATGGAGAGCTGATAAGAAATGAAGCAGTCCTAAACATCAAAGATAAACCCTTTATGTCTGTGTAATGTGGTGCAGGGTGGTAGTCGTGGGTGAGGTACTCGTCTGTTGCGCCCTGCTACGTTACATGAAGGTGGGGGTCCTGGCTGGGTGTGTGGACTTGTGCTATGAGGGTGCTACACATATGCAGGCTGCATATGACCGATGTTGCTGGTTTGTCAGAACCAGGTGTTGGACAGTTCAATGAGGGAGACCACCAGTCAAAAATAAGCTTTTTACTGAACAGGAACTTGGTAGGGAATATATACAAGAGATAGCGGGTACACAGTCTTATGAATGTTTCCTTTACAACTCAAAGCATCTTCCACAGAGTTTCTTTTGTTTCTCTATTGTTCGCCTTTCCTCTTTACTCTCTCTACTTGTCCTCCGTCTCCACTATTTCTCACCACTTCACCACAACCCAGCTCAGCACTACTGTCCTGTTTAGAAAGAGTCCTTTACTCGACCCGCGGTTCCGTGTCTTCTCTCCCCTTAGGGAAGCTATTTTACCAGTATGGCCAGTACTTACGTATCTTCTCTAGTGCTGATGCTTTGGAACTCCCACCCTGGACAATCTATTCATCTCACGTACTTGGTCCTGTCAAGGCCCGTTACCTTCAAGAGTTATAAACTCTGGGCCATTATGCTAGGCGACCTCCCCAGGACCCTTCTCCGGCAATTCACTCTGTCTTTCAGTCATTTTACTCTTTTCTGATACAGATCTCTCTATCTCTTTTTCTTCATCTTCTCTCACTTAGGGGCACCTAAAATACAGCTGTTATGCTCGAGCTCAGACTGCCCGGCACGAGCATGCATTGTGGTCCCACTGTGCCAGAGACCGAGGAGTGCCTGGAGGGGAGTGTCTAGGGACCTCACCAAATCCGACCCAGGATGTACGGCGACTTGACGACTCTTTGATCCAAGGAGGGACGAGGGAGGTGGACCAGGTGCTACACCAATGCAAACCTCGAACACACGGCTGCTGGTCCTCAACAAGGTATGCAGGTACTGTCAGGTTCGGCTGGCATGCAGATAAGCACTGGCAGGTGCGGGCAGGAAAACTGGCGGGCACGGCAATTGCAGGTGGGTGCAGCAGGGATACTGACTGGTATGGCTTTTCACAGGCAGGCAGGTGCTGGCGGGCACGGCTGGTATACAGACAGGCAGGAATACAGGAACAGATAGGGCCCAGTTCAGACTGGAATAAAGGAACGGAACCACAGGCGCGGACAGGCAAGGAATCCACAGGCATGGACAGTCAAGGAAACCGCAGACACTGACAGGCAAGGAAACCACAGGCGCGGACAGGCAAGGAAACCGCAGGCGAGGACAGGTAAGGAAACCGCAGGCGCGTTCAGGAGAGACAGGGCTCTGTTCACATGGAACAGACAGGGTCAGGTTAGCACAGTACATTAGCAAGTACAAAGAGGATCAATAGAAAGTACAGGGTCACAGGACAGATAACCAGATACACACAGGGTACTTACTATGAAGTAGCGAGTGGACACACAACTCACGAAATGTAGCACAGAGAGAACAGATTGGAGATAGGTACTGGTACTGACACTGCAGGTTATGAGAAAGGTACTGGAACAGACACAGGAGGTAAAGGGAAAGATCAGATATAGATACAAAACAGGTACAGGAATAGGTCCTAATTCAGACAGAGGTACAAACTGGTTCAGGGTTCAGGCCTAGGAACTCAGCCCCCAGGGTGGCTGAAAACAGATGAGAAACAGGACAGGACCTGGCAACTCAGCAGTTGCACAGAACACACTGAAAGAGAGTGTTGCTCAGGCAAAGGGTGGAGGTGCTTTAAGTACCAAGTGCCTCTCAGCAAAGGCTGGGGACACATTAGTAATGCGTGTGACGCGCCCCTGGGCCTGTGTCGCGCTGCGGTGCGCACGCGGGAGCTTACCCGGAGCCGGATCCGTGGAGGGTTGTAGTCTCGTGGCGGTGACCCGGTCCGTGCCCAGGGAGTCAAACTGGACGGCAGTCTACTAGTAGTAAATAGTTGATGACTACGCCACCCGTTGAGTGCAGCCAGGGAGCTGCTGCTGCGGGGCAGACCGCTGAGGCCGATGGTAGGATTATGCAGCGTGATAGTATAACCCCCAACGGGAGGGGTATGGTCTCAGGGCAGCCGACGTGGATGATGGGGGTAGCAGGAACCACTCAGAGACGGTACGGTGTAGTTCAGGGTCTTTACTGGTAACAACGATAGACCCTCCCGGAGTACTTGCTAGCGAACGGGGCCTGGTCAGTCCTTGAGCAGATGGGATCTCCCCTGGCCAGGCGTAGTTGTAGGCCTCCCAAACTGACTGTACTCTTCTGGCTACCTTGCTAGAAGCTGATGTAAGTAGCCCACGTCCCTGAGTGTACCGTGTGGTGCTCACCCGTATGGCCGGTGACTCGGGGCCTTCTAATGGCTTCCGCTCCACGATGGCGGTGCTGGTCCCACGCGTGTGACCGTGCCTTCGGGCTTCTGGGCCAGAGGACCTGAAATCCCCTGCCTGACGGATTCTGCTGCTGGGTAGGAGTTAGTCCCCACAGCCTCGGATTCCGGGTCCGGAAAGAAGTCTTCTTAGTCAGGGCGAGCTCTGCAGCTGCCAGCCCCTGACTCCTTGTAACTCTGCTGTTTCCTATGCTGCTTCTTGTCTCTACTCCACTTGTCTGACTCACCCTGCCTCAGCCCCGGGTTTATACAGGGGAAGTTCTTCCCCTCCCAAGACTGGGCAGGAGGTGTGGCATGCACAGGATCCCTGACCAAAGGACCTCCCACCTGCTCTCAGACATAACATTACATTACTGTGGAAAACCAGACCCCTGGGGTGCCACATTCCCCCCTAGTGAAATTTAGTACTCCGGGACTAAACACATTTAGAAAAACATAACAAGGCAAAAACATTAATAATACAATAAGAAAACATATAAAGATGGTTACGGCGTGTCCGCAACCGGGTGCAGTCTCTGAAGAGAGCAAGGTGTCCATTTCACCAACACAGGGAGACGTAACCAGGTAGGGGTCTGTCCTACCCGAGTCCTTAACAGTCTCTAGTCCATCCTGGGTTACGCTCCAACTATGTACAAGGATTCCCGGTAAATCCACCAAGGATTCCTAAAAATAACTAGAAACACAAAATTATACACAAGCAACAAGACACAGAAAAACATAAATAAAACAATTTATACACTTTAAATTCTCCAGCGTGCGGGTAACTGGCCTCTAGTGGCCCGAGTGGACCTACGGAGCTGACTGTCTGGCCCTGAACTACAGGGTGTAGGAGCTGTCAAGGGTAAACTGGGCAGCTGTCTACCGGCTCTTTGTCTCACTAGGGGTACGGCAGGCTCACTATAAGCAGAGGGTTGATTCTCCTGTTCTGCTTGTGTGGAGTCTTCTGCCTCCTGGACCGGCTGTTCTTCCAGCTCTACCCGTTGCTCCGTAGGTTCTTGGGATGATGGTTGGAGGAAGGTGAGTACGGGTACCACAACTGCACCATTGACTTGAGTCCAAGACTGAGGGAAGTCCCCGAGCACGGTACTAACCATATCTTCCCTTTCTTCCACGGGTCGATGGTCTTCTTGCTCCTCTTCAGGGTTCCTCAGTTGTTCGGGACACTTCTTCAGGTGGTCCCGGGATACAATGGCTGTGGTTTCCCCTCCGTCTTTACTGATGGTACAGACCTTCGGGTTCTCGTGGCTTGAGGGCAGTACGGTGTACGGGTCCTTCTCCCACTGGTCGTCCAACTTGTGGAGCCGTCTCTTCCTCTTCAAGACCTGCTCTCCGGGTACCAGGGGAACAGCGGGAGCATACTGGTTGTAAGTTTTCTCTTGTCTTTCCCTAGCCTGACAGAGACTTCGCTCCACGCTCTCCTGTACTCTCCGGTACTGCTGCTGCCTCTCTGTGTCCCAGTCTGTTTCTGGTGAAGTGTCCTCGGGGGTCAGGACTCCCATTTCCAGGTCAACAGGTAACTTACCAGGTCTTGCCCTCATTAGGTAAGCCGGGGTACAGTTGGTGGAACCTACCGGGATGTGGTTGTATAGGTCCACCAGATCGGGCAACTTTTCAGGCCACAGACTGCGTTCTTCCAGGGGCAACGTTTTTAGAAGATCCATTACCACCTGGTTCATTTTTTCACAAAGTCCATTAGTCTGTGGATGGTAGGGTGTCGTCCTTATCTTCCGGCAGCCATACAGATTGCAGAATTCCTGAAAGACCTCCGCTTCAAAGGCAGGTCCCTGGTCCGTCAGCACTTGGTCCGGGTACCCGTGTGGACGGCAGAAGTGCTGCTGGAAGGCTCTAGCTGCTGTTTGAGCCGTTAAGTCCTTGACGGGGACGACAACCAAGAACCGGGAGTAATGATCCACGATGGTTAACGCGTAGACGTAGCCACTTTTGCTTGGGGTCAGTTTTACATGATCCAAGGCTACCAGTTCCAACGGTTGCCGGGTGACGATGGACTGCAGGGGAGTCTTCTGGCTGGCTCGGTCCTTCCTTCTCAGGTTGCACGGGCCACAATCTCTGCACCACTTCTCGATGGTTCCCCTCATGCCTACCCAGTGGAACCGCTCGCGCAGCAGGAACTCCAGCTTTTTCCACCCAAAGTGCCCAGCTCCGTCGTGGTATGCCTCCATCACCATGGCTGCGTCTCTTCGTGGCACCACTACTTGCCAGAGTAATTCATGCGTCCGGGAGTTAACCATTCTGCGGCACAACTTCCCTTTGTAAAGGAACAGTCGACTCTTCTCTGCCCATAGTTGTTTGGCTTCCTCCGGAGCGTCTGGTTCAAGGCGAGCCTCCGGCCGAGTCAGCATCTCCTTCACCAGTCGGACGGCAGGGTCGCTGTCTTGCGTTTCCGCCCAGTTGTAGTGGGGTAAGGGGTTCAACGTAGCAGCCTGCTTACTCCTTACCCGGTGGGAATACTGAATAGTCCCATGACGGTGGAACGCAGGGAGTTCAACTTCTTCCAGTCCCTCCGGATCTTCTCCTCCGTCCGGCAGGTTGGGCATCCTGGACAGGGCGTCCGCTTTGGTATTGGAGCGTCCTGCCCGGTATTTAATTGTGAACTCGTAGTTGGACAGACGGGCCATCCACCTCTGCTCCAGGGCACCGAGTCTTGCCGTGTCCAGGTGTGTCAGCGGGTTGTTATCCGTGTACACGGTGAACCGGGAAGAAGCGAGGTAATGCTTAAAGCGCTCAGTGATTGCCCATACTACGGCCAGGAACTCTAACTTAAATGAGCTGTAATTCTCGGGGTTCCTTTCGGTGGGTCGCAGTTTTCGGCTGGCGTAGGCGATTACTCGTTCCTTCCCCTGCTGGTTCTGGGACAGTACGGCTCCTAGCCCGATGTTACTGGCGTCGGTGTAGAGGATAAAGGGCTGGCTATAATCCGGGTACGCCAGGATTTCGTCCCCCGTGAGGGCCATCTTCAGCTGGCGGAAGGACTCTTCTTCCAGCTCTTCCCATTTGAAGGGCGGCTTCTGGTTCTTGGCCTTCCGGGACTGGCCTATCAGGAGGTCCTGCATAGGTGCTGCCTTTTTGGTGAAACCGGGAATAAACCTTCGGTAGTAGCCTACCAACCCGAGGAACTGCCGCACTTCTTTTACGCTGGAGGGGCTTGGCCATTCCTTAATTGCGGTGATTTTATCAGGGTCGGGAGCCACTCCGTCAGCGCTCACTACGTGTCCCAGGTACTGCACCTTTGGTTTCAGGAGGTGACACTTGGAGGGTTTCACCTTTAGGCCGTAACTCGCCAGAGCCTCGAACACTTCCGCCAGGTGTTTCAGGTGGTCCTCATACGTCTTGGAATATACGATGACATCGTCCAGGTACAACAGGACCGTCTCGAAGTTTCTGTGGCCCAGACAACACTCCATTAGGCGTTGGAAGGTTCCTGGTGCGTTGCAGAGTCCGAACGGCATGCAGGTGAACTCGCTAAGTCCCATCGGGGTGGTGAATGCGGTCTTCTCCCGGTCCGCCTCTGCTACAGGAACCTGCCAGTACCCGCTAGTGAGATCCAAGGTAGAGAAGAAGTTAGCAGATCTTAAAGCAGCCAATGACTCCTCTATCCTTGGTAAGGGGTACGCATCCTTGTGTGTGATACGGTTGATTTTCCGGTAATCTACACACATCCTCATGGTGTTGTCTTTCTTTTTGACTAAAACTAATGGGGCTGCCCAGGGGCTACAACTATCCCGGATTACCCCAGCCTCCTTCATGTCTCTAAGCATCCCCTTGGCGTGTTGGTAATGTGCAGGGGGTACGGGTCGATACCTCTCTTTTATGGGAGGATGATCTCCCGTGGGGATGCGATGTTCTACCCCCTTGACTCGCCCGAAGTCTAACGGGTGTTTACTAAACACTCTCTCATACTCTTGAACCACCCGATAGACTCCTTGTTTCTGATGTGAGGGAGTGGAGTCAGTACCCAGATGTAGTTGCTGACACCAGTCCTCCATGTCTTTCTTAGAGCCGTTACCTTCCTCCGGGTGAGATGGAGGCAAGGGTTCCACAGATTGTATAGAATTTTGATTAGTGATATATAATTTGGCTAGCGTGGCATACCGGGGCAGGTACACTTCCCTCTCCCCGATATTTATTATGCGAACGGGCACCCTCCCATGGCGTACATTGACGACCCCCCGTGCTGTCAAAATGGTGGGCCTACTGTCTGAGTAAACTGGTTCTACCATTGCCTGGTAATCTCTACCTCTCAGACCAATAGCTGCCCGGCACCAAATCATCATTTCACTTTTTGGGGGCATGGCAATAGGAAAAGGGTCACACATTCTTACGCTACCAATCTCACCGCCGGAGAGTTCCACTTGTTGCCGTTGCATCAGTGCCCGGATCTCTTTCTGGAGCACCCGCTGCTCGCCGGAGCTGGCATTCTTGGCAACCTGCTGTAAAAGGAAAATCACCTCTGCAAGACAATTTTCAATTACATTAGTTCCTAGAGTTATTTTTGGGTGACTCTCATGTTTATCAATATCTACAATGATCAGTCCCTGTGCGGCCAGTTCGACTCTACCAATTTTGATGGTCACCTCTTTAAATCCGATCTGTGGCACGGGCTGACCATTGCTGGCGATGATACTCAAGTCGTCGTCGGGGTAGCGGGTAATATCCGAGTCATTCCAGTACTGCTTGAAGAGCACGTACGGGATGGTGGTGACCTGTGACCCGGTGTCCAGTAGGGCACTCATGGGAATGCCATCCAGTACCACAGGCAAGACTGGACGTCCTCCCACATATCTGTCGCGCCAGTTCGATGGGCCTGGTGATCTTTTTCCTGGGGGTTGGCCCTCTACCCCAGGTTGTGCCCGTTTAAAGAACAGTACCTTGCCATATGTCCGGGTTGATTGCAGCGGCGGCAGATGGGTCGTCCGTCCTCACTGTATCGGTCACTGGGTCTTCCTCTGGCCGGTGGGGTCCTCCTTGGTCGACGCCACGGGATGTCCTCCGGTCCGGATGCCAGCTGGATCTTCCCTGGGGTGGAAACCTGTAAAGACTGCACAGTTCGGGTTAGCGCAGCAACGCTCTTAGCTAGCTCTTGGACCTGATGGTGTAGGTCTGGAGCCGGGTCATTGTCCAAAGCCTGCGCATCAGCTCCCACAGGCCCTGCTGACAAGGGCGCCGCCTCCTGGTAGGAAGTGGTAGTGGGGCGTCTGTGGGTCACAACGCCACCTGGTGCCGGTTCTCGGAGCACCCGGATGGCTCTGTCCTTGAACTGTGCAAAGTCCAGATGGGGATCCTGTAAGGCCATTGCCCGCAACTGGGTTCGGTGGGCATTGCAATATAAACCCTCTATAAATTGTTCAGTCAACAGCCTGTCCTCGTTTCCCACCCCATCAGGGTCGGTCTGCTTTATGGCCCTCAGGGCCTCTTGTAGGTTTAGTGCATAGTCCCTTATACTCTCATGCGCTCGCTGCTTGCACCCGTAGAATCTAAGCTTAATCTCGGCTGAGGTGCGGGTATCAAAGGTGTCCTTCAGCCGGGTTAGTATCCCTGCGACAGTCTTCCTCCCAGGTGGCCAGGATTTTACTTTCCTTTTGGCTGCCCCTGTTAGTTGGGCCACCAGGATGCTCACTTTTTGCTCTTCTGTGAGGGGGTACACCTGGAAGAGGCTATCCAGCTTTTCTCTAAAGTCATGCAGGGTATGTGACTCCCCTGAGTACTGGGGTAGCCAAGCTGCTCCCGGGATATAGGGCATGGTGAAGGGCATAACTGCAGCAGCGGTAGCGCTGGCGGGGGTTGAGGCAGTGAAGCTCTCCTCCGTATCCGACATCTTCCTCCCCCCTAGTGGACCGTGGCCTACCTTGCGATGATCCTCTTCCGTAGGCCGCGGCTCCGCAGTGGATCGTCAGGGTTGAGGACCTTCCGTCGCGCTCCTGTGACGTCGGCGTCTGCTGGGCTCCTTCCAGGACCTTACGCAACGTCCGGACGTGAGGCGGGGCTTCAGTTCTCGCGCGCTTTCGGAGTCCACGCCCCTCTTCTTCCCGCGCGGCGTCCTCAAGATGGCGTCCAATGGCGGGAAAACTCCACGGATGGCGGGAAGAAGGTCGAAGATGGCGCCGGATGGCGGGAAAACTTCGCGGATGGCGGGAAGAAGGTAGAAGATGGCGCCGGATGGCGGGAAACCTCCACGGATAGCGGGAATCTTCACCACTGGTAAGTTTGAACAGTCTTTGCTTTTCAGGCACGCAGTACCCGGTGGTTGCGGGCACGAAATCCTGCCGACTACGCCAAAGTTGACGCGCCCCTGGGCCTGTGTCGCGCTGCGGTGCGCACGCGGGAGCTTACCCGGAGCCGGATCCGTGGAGGGTTGTAGTCTCGTGGCGGTGACCCGGTCCGTGCCCAGGGAGTCAAACTGGACGGCAGTCTACTAGTAGTAAATAGTTGATGACTACGCCACCCGTTGAGTGCAGCCAGGGAGCTGCTGCTGCGGGGCAGACCGCTGAGGCCGATGGTAGGATTATGCAGCGTGATAGTATAACCCCCAACGGGAGGGGTATGGTCTCAGGGCAGCCGACGTGGATGATGGGGGTAGCAGGAACCACTCAGAGACGGTACGGTGTAGTTCAGGGTCTTTACTGGTAACAACGATAGACCCTCCCGGAGTACTTGCTAGCGAACGGGGCCTGGTCAGTCCTTGAGCAGATGGGATCTCCCCTGGCCAGGCGTAGTTGTAGGCCTCCCAAACTGACTGTACTCTTCTGGCTACCTTGCTAGAAGCTGATGTAAGTAGCCCACGTCCCTGAGTGTACCGTGTGGTGCTCACCCGTATGGCCGGTGACTCGGGGCCTTCTAATGGCTTCCGCTCCACGATGGCGGTGCTGGTCCCACGCGTGTGACCGTGCCTTCGGGCTTCTGGGCCAGAGGACCTGAAATCCCCTGCCTGACGGATTCTGCTGCTGGGTAGGAGTTAGTCCCCACAGCCTCGGACTCCGGGTCCGGAAAGAAGTCTTCTTAGTCAGGGCGAGCTCTGCAGCTGCCAGCCCCTGACTCCTTGTAACTCTGCTGTTTCCTATGCTGCTTCTTGTCTCTACTCCACTTGTCTGACTCACCCTGCCTCAGCCCCGGGTTTATACAGGGGAAGTTCTTCCCCTCCCAAGACTGGGCAGGAGGTGTGGCATGCACAGGATCCCTGACCAAAGGACCTCCCACCTGCTCTCAGACATAACATTACATTACTGTGGAAAACCAGACCCCTGGGGTGCCACACGTGCACTGTTCCTTTAAGAGTCAGGATGTGCAGGCACGGCTGCCCTAGGTATGCAGCCAGGAAGCATGCACAGCAAGTAGAGGATAAGGAACATAGTGCACGGCCTGGACTAGTGAGCAAGTCGGTTCCCTTGCATGGTGGGGGATGCGAAGCCATGCAGGCACGCCACCAGGGATGTTACAGCAGCACTGCTCATAATGGACTTTAAATCCTCTTTCTATGCACTCCAGGCCCTATCTGATGTTTTAACAATAAATTGTCACTTTTCCTTCAACTTCACCCCTCCCACTCTGGGCTAGTCCTAAACCTTAACTCTCACTATCCCTACTGTCAAACTACACACATTATCACCATCATTAACACAAGTCACAACTTACATTATATATCACAGTTCACATTACACCACAACATTAAACTTGTTTCTTCAAGGGGAAACGTGGGCAGCATGTCCATCTCCTTGCATATGTAGTTTGTCTGAGGGGCTCGGACTACCTAGACGACCATTTCTTGTCCTAAGTAATCATCTGTCCAACTCAGCCATCTGCTGCGGGATGATGTTTGTGCCCTTACTCTGGGGCTTTCTCCTTCCAGGTGTCACGTATATAGCCATAAACAGGAACGTTACGTCTGGCAGAGAAATCCCGACCTCCAGTAACAGAAATGTTACGTGTCAGCTGCAGAATCCAGTGGGCAGTCTACGGGGCAGAGAGTGATTGGTCATTTAAATCATTTTCAGCAAGCAAATACATAGAGCAAATAATGCCATTCACGTGGAAGTGAATTAGTATTGTCTACCTGTCTACCTGTCCTTCATTTCCTACCAATACTAATTCACTTCCACGTGAATGGCATTATTTGCTCTATGTATTTGCTTGCTGAAAATGATTTAAATGACCAATCACTCTCTGCCCCGTAGACTGCCCACTGGATTCTGCAGCTGACACGTAACATTTCTGTTACTGGAGGTCGGGATTTCTCTGCCAGACGTAACGTTCCTGTTTATGGCTATATACGTGACACCTGGAAGGAGAAAGCCCCAGAGTAAGGGCACAAACATCATCCCGCAGCAGATGGCTGAGTTGGACAGATGATTACTTAGGACAAGAAATGGTCGCCTAGCAGAGCAGTCCTCATGTACACACAGACTAAAGGCAGCCATGATCCAGGCTGTGCATTCTGCTATTAATATTTGAGGGCTGCTCTGCCAGCAATTATTCCTCTCCTCTCCTGGCACATACAGAACGGACGCGGCTCCTGCTGTTCTGCAGATGATGATGTTTGCAGTGTAGATTGTGAACGTGACTTTTTGGGCCTCGGAGGACGGTACTGTGCATGGCTCACACACATGTATATGTATGCCAATATCACTAAGGCTTATCTGCATTTATTACTCAGTACTGACAACAATTGGCAGGCTTATGATATCTGTCAACAGACCAGGTTCATGTTAGCGAGGAGATATCTCCTAGATTCACATCCGTCCCTGAACGGCATTAGATAAAAGTATGTACTCAGGAGAGAAGGCGCAAAATATTTCCCATAAATGTAGAAATATAAGAAGATGCCCAATATCAATACAAAGCATGATAAGGAATAGAGCGGGGTGCTGCTCCGATTACTCGGCTGCAATTCAGAAACAAGACAATTATAAAACTTTCAACAAGAAATTATGAGAAAGACTCACATTATAGGAGTGCCAATTTCACCATCAATCAATACAATAGTGAGTGCAGCTCTGAAGTATAATACAGGATGTAACTCAGGATCAGTACAGGATAAGTAATGTAATGTATGTACACAGTGACTGCACCAGCAGAATAGTGAGTGCAGCTGTGGAGTATAATACAGGATGTAACTCAGGATCAGTACAGGATAAGTAATGTAATGTATGTACACAGTGACTCCACCAGCAGAATAGTGAGTGCAGCTCTGGAGTATAATACAGGATGTAACTCAGGATCAGTACAGGATAAGTAATGTATGTACACAGTGACTGCACCAGCAGAATAGTGAGTGCAGCTCTGAATTATAATACAGGATGTAACTCAGGATCAGTACAGGATAAGTAATGTAATGTATGTACACAGTGACTGCACCAGCAGAATAGTGAGTGCAGCTCTGGAGTATAATACAGGATGTAACTCAGGATCAGTACTGGATAAGTAATGTAATGTATGTACACAGTGACTGCACCAGCCGAATAGTGAGTGCAGCTCTGGAGTATAATACAGGATGTAACTCAGGATCAGTACAGGATAAGTAATGTAATGTATGTACACAGTGACTACACCAGCAGAATAGTGAGTGCAGCTCTGGAGTATAATACAGGATGTAACTCAGGATCAGTACAGGATAAGTAATGTAATGTATGTACACAGTGACTTCACCAGCAGAATAGTGAGTGCAGCTCTGGAGTATAATACAGGATGTAACTCAGGATCAGTACAGGATAAGTAATGTAATGTATGTACACAGTGACTGCACCAGCAGAATAGTGAGTGCAGCTCTGGAGTATAATACAGGATGTAACTCAGGATCAGTACAGGATAAGTAATGTAATGTATGTACACAGTGACTGCTCCAGCAGAATAGTGAGTGCAGCTCTGGAGTATAATACAGGATGTAACTCAGGATCAGTACAGGATAAGTAATGTAGTGTATGTACACAGTGACTCCACCAGCAGAATAGTGAGTGCAGCTCTGGATGTAAGTCAGGATCAGTAAAGGATGAGTAGTTTATTCTGTGAAGTGTTACTTTATATAGATTACATTAATATATAAGCAGTAATGTGGATATTCACAGACTATTAGGTAAGAAGTTTGATTTTTTAATTTTTTAGTGTGTGAGTTGACTGTATGAGATCTGAGTACAAATATTTCAGCACTAAGGCCAGGGACAGATGCTTCTGTTAAAGAAAGAGCATTAAAGGGCAGTGTTTCAAAGTTAAGGACTTGTTCCTCAAGGTGAATTGCTGTTTTATGATGCGGCCAATGAATAAATTCCAGTTTTAGAAGTCCTCCCCAAAAAAGCCTCTCTTTTTGTATATGCTATCCACATCCGCGGCTGCAGGTCAATGCGGAGGGAATTTCTTTACACTGACATTGAATAGATTACATTGCAGCACTTGTTCAGAATATGAAACATGGTAATGTTCATTTCAGCAGAATGAATGATGCAAAGATTCTTTAATGTTTCATTTAGGGTGGGAAAAAGTAATCATGGGGGTGCATAAATAAAACTACTGAAAACCTCAGAGTGTTCATTAGCTCAGGAAACTTTATGCAACCTTCCTGAATGACTTGTCCTTCCACTATGTGTAAAGGATGGCTCGGAGCTGAGCGAGTTAAGCATAGGCCCACATGACAGGGATTAAGCTGTGCGCAACATTGTGATGGATAAGTTGTTATTAGTATGAGACAAAAGGGAAGGGTGTTAAGAGGGGGGGAGTATATAATAGTGATGGGTCGGTTGCCAATGATCTGAAACTAAGAGCCGGCTCCCTGATGTGACTGATGGGAGCCGGCACCTGACTTCTCTGAATGGCTCTCACTGGACATAAAATTTGCAGTGTTCGGCTGTCGTAACTCTGCCCACCTGGACCAAACTCCGCCCCCTCATCACTTTAATTGGCTAATTGCAAATAGGCAGAGTTTCGGCCATGGGTGGGCGTGGTTACAGCCGCATCAACGTCATCTTAAATATATGTTCACCTATGGTGAACACATATTTAATAGGGATCTATTTTGGATCCAAAAGCGCCGCCTCTTTTTGTTGAGAGGAGCCAGACTGCCCATCACTAGTACATAAAGAAAAGTATGGGAAGAAGGCCATTTTAGGGGATTACAAAGTGAAGAGTGACCCCACCTTTTATGCTGCCTGCTTATCATTTCCTGGGGCAGATGCGGGTTGCTGCTGGCGCCGGAGGTAAGGCCTGGCTGGAAGAACAGGTAGCAGGCTTGCTGGGAGGTGCGGTGCTGCAACTCCTTCCTGAGAGGTAAGGTCTACAGCCGAGGAGGACGAGACAGCCGGAGAGGTTGAATCCTAAAACCACCCCTTGTTCCAGGCGACGGCTCAGGAGCCCCCTGGGGACCCTGGAACTGCGTGAGGGAGTAGACCATGGCGCCGCAGAAAGCGAGACCTATCTTTCCTTGCCGACCGTAAATGTGCAAGGAGGCGGCAGGCCTTGTTGGCAAAGCTCCAGTTGCAGGGTCTGCATGTGACTACACAGTCCAGTGACACCAGAGCTCAGGACCTAGAGGCAGAAGACTGGCTGCGGGTAGACATCGGTAGCTGTGCAACGGTATCAGAAACGGGCGTCAGTCTGCTGGCCGAGGCACCGCAGGGGCTGCAATTGTATTACAGATGCCCAGGGCCGGCTAAAAGTTTTTGTGGGCCCTGGGCGAAAGAGTCTCAGTGGGCCCCTTTAACACATACCATGATTCATGATGCACAGATACCACAGAGAAATATATATATAGTTCAATGCCGAAGATTTGACTTCTTACATTACATGAGTGATATCTATTGCAAATTCTACAATAGCTCAGAAACCGGCGAATCGCTCCATACAGAATACTGGCCCCCATATAACACTCTATACAGGATACTGGCCCCCTTATAATGCTCCATACAGGATACTGACCCCCATAAAATGCTCCATACAGGATACTGGCCACCATATAACGCTCCATACAGAATACTGGCCCCCATATAACGCTCCATGCAGGCGGAGCCCCCACATAATGCTCCATGCAGGCTGTTCCCCCCACATAATGCCCCATGCAGGATGTCACCCCCCTTAAAATGCCCCATGCATTATGTCACCCGCCCTTATAATGCCCCATGCAGGATGTCATCCCTGCTTTTAATGCTCCATGCATTATGTCACCCCCCTTATAATGCCCAATGCAGGATATCGCTCCCCCCCCATATAATGCCCCATGCAGGATGTCACTCCCCCCCATATAATGCCCCATGCAGGATGTCACCCCCCCATATAATGCCCCATGCAGGATGTCACTTTCCCCCCTTTTAATGCCCCATGCAGGATGTCACCTCTCCCCCCCCTTATAATGCCCCATGCAGGATGTCACTCCCCCCCCCTTATAATGCACCATGCAGGATGTCACTCCTCCCCTTTTAATGCCCCATGCTGGATGTCATCCCCCCCACCTTATAATGCCCCATGCAGGATGTCACATATCCCCCATATAATGCCCCCAAAAAATCACATACTCACCTCACATCTCCTCATCTGCCTCTGCTCCGGACTCCTCAGCGTCGCCTGCATCTTCCCGCTCTGCACTGTGACGGCTCAGGAGAGAGCACGGTGTAAAGACGTCACTGCACCCTCTGATCTGAGACGTCACGTGCGGAAGATGCAGGACCTGCTGCGGAGGCACGGGGAGAGATAAGTATTGTGCCGGCCGCCGGGGCCCTGAGCAAGCGAGGAGGAGCGGGCGCTGACACCGCTCTCCTCCGCTCACAAGTCCCATAGCACGGCAGGGTGCCCGACGCTGAGTGGGCCCCCCACCTGCTCAGGGCCCCAGCACTTGCCCGGGTGCGCCGGGTGCTGACGCTGGCACTGCAGATGCCCCCTGCCTCAACTGAGATGAGGGGTGATTGTCAGGGGGAAGAAAGAAGCAGGCAGGAGCCTTCCAGGTAGGCAACATCTGTAGGCGAACGTCAGGATTCGGGATCTGCTGCCTGCAGGGTCACAGCACCTGTGCAGCCTGGTGAGTATGGCTCTATGTCTTGTCCATTTCAAAACATAAGGATGTCAGGTTTAGAAACAGGGGATGTTAGCTTTGCCGTCGGTTTGAGCCAGGTGGTGGTGGGAGTGATGTTGAAGTCCCAGGGTTTAGAGAGTGCGGCAAGACGACTCGCTCGGCCGCTTCCGGAGGTAGACTCAGGAACCCGGGTTTTCTCTGCAGGCTCTCACCACCACATTCACTCCCAGGCATGCCAAGATCTGTCCTTAGCTTGGCATATTCCATGGCATCCTGCAGTTCCAAGTCGTAATATGCCTTTTGGGGTTCACCTGACAAATATGGCACCATAACCTTTGCCCACTATTCTGATGGAAGTCTCTACCGATCAGCCACCCTCTCAAAGACTGTCAGAAGACTGTCAGAAATGCTTCTACATCATCCCCAGGGGTCATCTTCGGCATGGCCCGTCTTACCACCTTCCTGAGGTGGGAGTCATCAGTCGGCCCTGGGGGTGGGGGGTTGCCCTGCCCTGGATGGCGTCCGCCAAAAGCTGTATCTGCTGTTGCTGCTCCTGATGGTGCTGCGCCTTTTGCTGCAACTGGATCTGTTGAGGCAACAATTTGGTCGTCTCCTGGTGCTGCTGCTGGCTCTGCAAGTGCTGCTGTTGCATCTGTTGTTGGCTCTGCACCGGCTGCTTAATGAGCTCTTCCATGCTGCTGGACTTTTCTGGCTGGCTGGCGGCCTTCACCCAGGACATCCACAGGTCTCTGCGGCAGGTACACGTGTTCCTGGAATCTTGCACACACTCTCACACCAATTGTGGCAAGACGACTCGCTCGGCCGCTTCCGGAAGTAGACTCAGGAACCCGGGTTTTCTCTGCAGGCTTTATTAAACAGCATAAAGCTCTGCACTCCAGCAAAATAAACACGGCCTTACTGGCAAAACGACAAAACAAAAGAATAAACGATAGGAGAGTCCATATGAGTATGGGATTTGCCCACACAGGTTGTAGTCCCAGCCTTCAGCTCTTGTCCTTAGCTTAGCTGAAGCTATCCCAGTCTGGAGACAAACCACAACAGCAAAAAAAAAACAGGACTGAACATTTAAACGTTGCTCAGCCACACCCTGGGGTGGAGGTATGGGGAATGACTTCCTTCCCTTGTTTTCTATGGGTGAAAAATGCTGCAAATATGCTGCAAAAACACTGAAAGAAGTGACATGCTGCAGTTTGCAAAAATGCAGCAGTTTACCAATTCAGTCAGTAAAAAACAATGTGTGTGCATGAGATTTCTGAAATCTCATAGCATTTGTTGGCACTGTAAAAGCAGCTTTTAATGTACTGTGGTAAGTCACCTCACTCAGGAACCGTGTTTTCTCTGCAGGCTTTATTATGTGGCATAAAGCCTTGCAGCTCCAGCAAAAATAAACACAGTCTTACTGGCAAAACAACAAAACAAAAGATAAACAATAGCCCAGTCCATAGCAGTGTGGGATTCGCCACACAGGATGCAGTCCCAGCCTTCAGCTCCTCTCTGAGCTGTGGCCTTCCAGTCTGGAGTCTTTGCCACTCCAAACTCAACAACAGAAAAAAAAATGGTGATTGAGCATTTAAACGTTGCATTTAATGACGTCCCTCCCATCTCTATGTCATTCCCATAAAACCACACCCTTTAAAAGAGTTAACCCCCAGCATATAACATGCTGGCAGAAAGTTTATTGGTTTCAGTTCACACAGGCTAGCGACCTGTGTGACACATATCTCCCCTCATATATCATACCAGTGACTCTGTCACAAGAGTTATTAGGTAACATTAGAGAGCTTTCATCACGTTTGAAGCAGGGATCTGGTATGGGGAATGTTGTATCCCCCACATCAGCATGGGTAGTTGCTCAGGATGGCTTGGCAGGAATAGGTAGTCTTGGTGGGAGTATTTATCCGTGAGGTGAGTCAGTTCCTGAAAGGTTGCCAGTTTTGGTTCAACCCAAGAAAGAAAAAGCGGATTCAGTAAAGCTGGATGATAGGGCAAAAGGCGAAGTATATGTATGTTTTGAAGGGACATTGGGGGCTCATTTTCATTTCATAAAATAGGTAAAGGAAAAAAATTGGCAGGATGACTACGTGGAGATATTTTCCCTGCTACCACTTAAAAATATAATCTTGATAAGGGTGAAAAAGATGATAGCAAAAAGGAGGAGGAGGAAAAACAGAGGTTGCGCCTGATACCACAGATGTTTACGAATTGCGTTTGCTACATTAGCAAGGGTGGTGGGTGAAAAACCACCGGAGAACTGCTCTTCGCTTTTTTGCAATGTGGAATCGATAGGGAGGCACAGTGGACTTATGGGGGGCAGGTCTGGATTCTTTAAAACAAACAATTTTCAGCAAAAAAAGTTGTCCTTCCAGGCATCGGGTGGGACCATAAGAATATTGGACTTTGTTGAAGGGAGGGTACCATTTAGATATGGGCAGTCCTTTCTTGGGGGTGCAGGTGGGAGACAAGTCGGGAACTAGGGAAGGTACCAGTCATGGGCACAGGGATCAAAAGATAAACCTGGCACATGTTGGCAATTTAATGAGGGGCAATGCAAGTATAGAGTCATCTGCAAATTTAGACCTGTGTGCTTGCATTGTAATAGACCTCACATGGGGCAGTGAACCAAGGGGGAGACTCTGGTGAATCTTCCCTTGATGGTCCCTTTTCTAAATAGATTCCTGGATAAAGAGATCAGTCATCATTTCCCAAGGCTTTAAGGATTGTTTTAGAATTCCCCCTCTAAGTCATCAAGTCGCCTTTTTCATTGAGGAATTTAAGGTCGGTGTTAGTATACCCTGGGGAAGTGTTGGAAAAAATTTAAAAAAGTTCGGCTTGTGCCTATGGCTGGCTCTTTTCATTTTTCCCCGGCTGCAGATTTGGTTGTATCATCTTTGGGTGTTGTACCTGAAAACAAACCAAATTAATTTCGGCTGAATCATCATACCCAAAAAGTTTATCGGTGAATGATGGAATTGACTCTGAACTATGTTTGGTAGCTTAGACAGTGGGTTCGACCCTATGGGCCTGGGACTTTATAAGCGAAAACAGATATTGAAGCGGCATTTAGGTTGCTTCCAGTTCATCCAGAGAGTATAAGCTTACTGGGTTGTTACTGGGAAAGGTGATTTTACCTGGACAGGTGTTTATCGATGAGTTGTGTGATTTCTTTTTTTTTTTAAGCTTTCAGTTTCTTTTTGGAATGGGTGGTGAGGGATGTTTCTGCCATTCAGATCGTTATTCATTATTTAGATGACTTTTTGTTTATGGGTCCACCTGATTTGGAAGGTTTGTAACAATTTGTTGATGACCATGGTATGGGTAGCGAAGTGTTTTGGCATCCCGTTGGCTAAGGAAAAAACAGAATTTATAGTAAGTCAAGTGTTAAAAAGCTATCGGAAAAGACAGTTAAAATTGGATAAATGATGTCCTGTTTCGTTCAGTATTTTTGGATAGGCTTGGAGGGCAGTTGGGGAATGTTTGAGATGGTACTGACGCGCCCCCTGGGCCGTGGGGTACTCGGTAGCCGGGCCGGTCGTTGCTAGGGGAGATGTCACAGTGGCGGTGACCCGGTCCGTGACCAAGGGCGATCAATCATAAGGGGAATATTTACAGGGGATTTATAGTTTTTATATACAGTTCGTGACGCCACCTCTGGTATGCGGCTATATGAAGCCGCCACTGCGGAGCAGGTCCTCTGGAGCTGGTGTGAATGCAGCAGAGTTGGTTTATCTCTCCACAGGGCAGTGTAGATGTTGCTGTTATGGTGTAGTGCAGAGGATGGCGCAGATAATGATCACAGAGACAGTAAGGTGCAGTCCTCAGGGTTTACTCAAGGTTTGTTAGACTTCCAGTTACCAGTACTAGAGTAACTTCCCACGGCGTCCTGTGCTTACTCAGGGAGGGGTTCAGCAAACTCCCAGGTCTCTCCGGAGTACGTAACGGGACCCCCTTCTGTGTATTCCCTCTGGTCGTCTCCCTGCACCTCACACCCAGTGTCTCAGGCCAGTGGCCGCAGACCTTGCCGGGCGACATCTTCTCTGTCCCCTGGGTCCTCTATGGCCACCTTTCTGGTGATTAGATGTAGCTTGTGTCTGCAGGACCTGAAATACTGCAGCCTCCGGTTTCCTAGTTGAAGCTTAAGAACTCTGCTAGTTTAGGGACCGGTCCCCTCTGTGTGACCTGACCCCTCCACCTCCTGGTAGATTCGGGCGTACGGGTGGCCTCCAGCACTTCCCGTACCCCTGGGGTCCCTTCCACGTTCCTGGAGCCTTTCTCCTGCTCCTCTCTCTCTCTCTTCAGTCTTGTGCCTCTCTGGCTAGGCCCTCCTCCTGAACAGAGCTCCTGCTCCTCTCACTGTCCTCCTCTGACTGAACTCTCTTCTAGAATGTTCCACCCTCTTTTTATATCACTTCTTTCAATGCTCCCCTGAACTTCTTCCTCCACCCACCCCACACCCACTACATGGTTCCCCCTACTTTGGTTCCCCCCACTCCAGCCAGGGACGGGGCTCAGCAGGAAGCGACGCATCTTGCGCCTCCTGCTGGTCTGGAGTAGTGTAGTGTTGGATGCAGGTGTTAGGGTCCCGGGCAGTACTCCTTCCTTACCTGAGCGTGAGATACCACACCTCTGGGTGAGATGCAGTACCTCTGTGGCGACTGAACCCGCAGGGGCGCCACAGTGCTATTCCCATTGTCTTTCTGACTGGCCTTTTTTGGGGCTCTGAGAGTTGGGCAACTGGTTCATCAAGCAAATGGAAGGCAGGAGGTTTATTGTGGAAGGACATTATTTGCTCGGATAGGGGAGTTGAATTTTGGATCATAAGGTCTAAAACTGATCATGCAGGTTGAGCTGGAGGGGTTATCTTGGGCTTAGTGGATGTTTCTTTGGTGTGCCCGTTTCACAGTTTTACGGAATACCAACAATTATGGAGAGAGAAGGTGAGCCTCTTACTTTGTCATGTGGACGGTTCTTTTCTTTCAAGATATCAATTTATGGAGGTTATGCGGAAAGACTTGAGGGAGTTAGATTTGGACTCTTCTTGTTTCCCTTCACACTATTTTCAGATAGGCGCGGTGACAGAAGCAGCAAACAGGGGCCTCAAGCCAGAGGACATAAAGCGGTTAGGATGGTGGAGTTCTTTATGGTATAGGTCATACATATGGTTTTAATTAGAAGTTGTTTGCATCTGTAGGTATTGCGTGACTAATTTGTTGATAATTAGGTATGTTCGTTGGTTTCATCTGTAGATGATGGGTCATGTTTAGTTTGGCTATTTGGACACTCTTATGTTCATTGGGGGGCTCAGCGTGCGGATATCAAACCTGTGGGAAGGCAGCTAGATTTTTCTAGAGATGTGCTGATAATTAGATGGCTCAGATTCAGAGATATGGTGTGGATTTTGGTTTTACCTGAGTTTCATAAGGTGGGGCATTTGGATAGGATACCTGATATTTTGGTTTTACACAAGGGAGGTAACGACTTGGGCTTGAGATTAGTTAGCAAATTGATTAGGGACATCCATTTTCTCCTTTTGAGGCTATGGTCAGCATTTCCGAAACATTAGTTGTTTGGTCGGACATAGTGCCTAGAAAAACATGGCATTTAGCAAGATCTGTGAAAAGGATTAATATGGCAAGGTTGAAACTAAATAGGGCTATATTGAATTTTGTAGCTCGCAATGGAGGTGTTAGCGTGCGTCATCATGATTTGGAAATTAGGGAAGGAAATTTTTGGTTGAACTACGGGGTTCATTTGAATGCCAGTGTTGGAATTGACATGCAGGCACTCGCTATCCAGGAGGGGATTGAACGTGCCCTGGAATTGGTTGGAGGCACACACACCTGAGAGATCAGAGTGCATCTGCGGTGGTGGTGGGTTCTTGGAGTTGGTGCGAAATTGGTTGTGGGGGAAATTATATGGATGGATCCCTTCAGGATTGAATTAAAAATGGCTGATCTGGCACTTAGTGGGGCTCTGGATAGGAGTGGACCCTGTGAGCTGGTGATTGTGGTTATTTTACCACTGACACTGGTGTGGTGCCCTTGAGCTGAGTTTTACGGCTGAGGATAAAATAATTTTATTTTTGAATAACTTGATTTATGTGTGCCAGATCTGGTGGCTCCAAGGACCTCCCCGATTTCAGTACTCTCTAATTGGTATTGTTATTATTATTTGTTAATAAATGGTAGCTGTGCCCAATTTTAGGGAGAGGGAATTGTACTAGGAAGTTAGCAAATGGGTGAAGGTTTTGAATGGAACGAAATGGCTATACCCTGTCATGTACTGTATTAAGGTTCTACACATGTTCCTAATTGCACAGATCATTGTAACGCTCCTAAAGAAACATATGAGGCCTACAGTACCTCTGTATGTCCCCAAAATTATACTAAATACGTGCAACATTTGGGGGGCGGGGGTAGGGTGAAGATACCTTTATAATGCAGTGGTATGCGGACGGGTGTCTATTACTCAATAATACAAGACTGTGGGGGATGCTGCACAGGCAAACTCAATATAGCTATCAACAAGCAGACACTGGTATCATGCAAGGGGTGCACATACTTTTGCAATTCATGATGGTATAATAACAGTATTATCTATAAAGATGCTAGGATATGTCCTACTTCGGCGAGGATTTGGGAATGCCTACCCCATGTAGAAGCTGCTGGCAGCATCATTTGTTTGCAATAGACAGAACCGAACAGTTTAATATGATCAAAACAAACCTAATATGTAGATAGAGTTGTGGAAACTGCAGAGTCAGATGATGTTGACTGCGAATGAGAAGAATTCACCTACCAAGGTCTTTGTGGTTAATCAATATTAGGATGAGTGCAATCTACCCGCAGAGATATTTATAGGGAAATCAAGAGATCTGCTGCTATACAATCAGAGCTGAAGAATATATGTAGAAATCAGATGACAGATCTTAGAGGTGAATGAGGACCAGTGAACGGGTAGATTCCACATTCTCAATCACTGGGGACATACTGGGTTGAGCCAGAGATATAAGAATTGCAATGATGGGGAAATTATTTCCTCTTCACCATTAGAGCCAAGATATTTATTGGGAGTCCAATGCATTCAATGCATTTTGAGTCTCACTCCTTTCCAATCAGAAGTCCAGTCTGCAACTTTATCGCCTATGCTTTACACTGCTGCTCTGCTTATTTGGACTGTCTTCTGTCTATAACCAAATACAGAGATAATCAAAAATGTTGAAATATAGGGGTAAAAGTGAGCAACAGATGTAAACCCCATAATGGGACTAAATATCATAAGGACTAACGAAGTGCATCATATAGAAGGAAAAACAAAAAAGAGGGGAAGAAAAACTTCGAAGAATGTCCAATGGATGAAAAAGATTGTAGTATACTTTATTAGAAAAGAGAATGAAACAAATGGATCACAAATACAAATATAAAAACAAGAGGAGGGAGATACATGTAAGTACAAGGACAAACGGCTACTAAGGAAAAAAACAATCTCATAAATATACAAAAAATATATGGATGAATGCACATAGTGGGGTCAATAACAAAAGGTCCTAAGGCTTTGGATAAAGATCACAGTGTATTCTGAGCAAGTGTATAGCCAAGGGGACTACCCCAACCAAAGGAAACATAAATGGAGATAAGTATAGTTAGAGATCTATAGCAGACTAGGTAGTATGAACACTGAAGAGATATCATACAATAATAATATGGTAGTCATTATATCCATTGGGAAAGCTGCAGGTGTGCCCACCCTGATCTACAACCAATAACTCCCAAAATAGGGAGAGAAAAGGGGAGGAAAAATAGACAACTGTGTCAGTAATACAGTAAGGTCCAATTGCAGCTATCATGGGAAAATTTCCCGAGATCTGTAAACACATAACAGCTACCATGTGAGGTTACATACTTACAATTAGAGTGTAGCCGAAGCCTAGCGCAAACACGCCACCCTCAACCCTACGCGCGTTTCGGCTGGGAACGCCTTCGTCAGGGGGTCAAAACGGGTAGATTCCACATTCTCAATCACTGGGGACATACTGGGTTGAGCCAGAGATATAAGAATTGCAATGATGGGGAAATTATTTCCTCTTCACCATTAGAGCCAAGATATTTATTGGGAGTCCAATGCATTCAATGCATTTTGAGTCTCACTCCTTTCCAATCAGAAGTCCAGTCTGCAACTTTATCGCCTATGCTTTACACTGCTGCTCTGCTTATTTGGACTGTCTTCTGTCTATAACCAAATACAGTTATATGAAAAAGTTTGGGCACCCCTATTGATCTTAAGCTTAATGTTTTATAAAAATTGGTGTTTTTGCAACAGCTATTTCAGTTTGATATATGTAATAACTGTTGGACACGGTAATGTTTCTGCCTTGAAATGAGGTTTATTGTACTAACAGAAAATGTGCAATCTGCATTCAAACAAAATTTGACAGGTGCATAAGTATGGGCACCTCACCAGAAAAGTGACATTAATATTTAGTAGATCCTTTGCAAAAATAACAGCCTATAGTCGCTTCCTGTAGCTTTCAATGAGTTCCTGGATCCTGGATGAAGGTATTTTTGACCATTCCTCTTTACAAAACAATTCCAATTCAGTTAAGTTTGATGGTCGCCGAGCATGGACAGCCCTCTTCAAATGATCCCACAGATGTTCAATGATATTCAGGTCTGGGGACTGGGATGGCCATTCCAGAACATTGTAATTGTTCCTCTGCATGAATGCCTGAGTAGATTTGGAGCGGTGTTTTGGATCATTGTCTTGCTGAAAGATCCATCCCCTGCGTAACTTCAACTTTGTCACTGATTCTTGAACATTATTGTCAAGAATCTGCTGATACTGAGTGGAATCCATGCGTCCCTCAACTTTAACAAGATTCCCGGTGCCGGCATTGGCCACACAGCCCCAAAGCATGATGGAACCTCCACCAAATTTTACTGTGGGTAGCAAGTGTTTTTCTTGGAATGCTGTGTTTTTTTGCCGCCATGCATAATGCCTTTTTGTATGACCAAACAACTCAATCTTGGTTTCATCAGTCCACAGGACCTTCTTCCAAAAAGAAATTGGCTTCTCCAAATGTGCTTTTGCATACCTCAGCCGACTCTGTTTGTGGCGTGCTTGCAGAAACGGCTTCTTTCGCATCACTCTCCCATACAGCTTCTCCTTGTGCAAAGTGCATTGTATAGTTGACCGATGCACAGTGACACCATCTGCAGCAAGTTGATGCTGCAGCTCTCTGGAGGTGGTCTGAGGATTGTCCTTGACTGATCTCACCATTCTTCTTCTCTGCCTTTCTGATGTTTTTCTTGGCCTGCCACTTCTGGCCTTAACAAGAACTAAATAGCAAAAAGAACTTCGGCACTCCATACATGAAAATATAAGAAATATTGTATCTAGACTAATGTCACTTTGAAAAATGAAGGTTTTTTGCGCATAATTTAGCCAATTTATGTGTGCCCATCAACCACGACAAGGTCACCTTCGTATGATGGGAAACTACGCTATGCTACCACTGGATATGCCACTCTTGGGCTGTAAGCCTGTATGGACAATATGTCTCTGCTTGGGCTTTTAACCTACAATGTATGGGCTGGTAGAGCTAGTTAAAACCACCTGTGACTGAATGGGAGGGACACATGGTCAGAAAAAAGGCTGTCAAACTTCTAATAGTGTGAACACGTACCTGCTGCAATGCTCCAGGAGCGGGATCCCAAAAATGATTAATAGAAAAAAGAGAGGGGTCGCTCACTGGTCTATTCGGGTGCTCTGAAGAAAAGAGTAATCTCAATAGCAAAAAGAACTTCGGCACTCCATACATGAAAATATAAGAAATATTGTATCTAGACTAATGTCACTTTGAAAAATGAAGGTTTTTTGCGCATAATTTGGCCAATTTATGTGTGCCCATCAACCACGACAAGGTCACCTTCGTATGATGGGAAACTACGCTATGCTACCACTGGATATGCCACTCTTGGGCTGTAAGCCTGTATGGACAATATGTCTCTGCTTGGGCTTTTAACCTACAATGTATGGGCTGGTAGAGCTAGTTAAAACCACCTGTGACTGAATGGGAGGGACACATGGTCAGAAAAAAGGCTGTCAAACTTCTAATAGTGTGAACACGTACCTGCTGCAATGCTCCAGGAGCGGGATCCCAAAAATGATTAATAGAAAAAAGAGAGGGGTCGCTCACTGGTCTATTCGGGTGCTCTGAAGAAAAGAGTAATCTCAATAGCAAAAAGAACTTCGGCACTCCATACATGAAAATATAAGAAATATTGTATCTAGACTAATGTCACTTTGAAAAATGAAGGTTTTTTGCGCATAATTTGGCCAATTTATGTGTGCCCATCAACCACGACAAGGTCACCTTCGAATGATGGGAAACTACGCTATGCTACCACTGGATATGCCACTCTTGGGCTGTAAGCCTGTATGGACAATATGTCTCTGCTTGGGCTTTTAACCTACAATGTATGGGCTGGTAGAGCTAGTTAAAACCACCTGTGACTGAATGGGAGGGACACATGGTCAGAAAAAAGGCTGTCAAACTTCTAATAGTGTGAACACGTACCTGCTGCAATGCTCCAGGAGCGGGATCCCAAAAATGATTAATAGAAAAAAGAGAGGGGTCGCTCACTGGTCTATTCGGGTGCTCTGAAGAAAAGAGTAATCTCAATAGCAAAAAGAACTTCGGCACTCCATACATGAAAATATAAGAAATATTGTATCTAGACTAATGTCACTTTGAAAAATGAAGGTTTTTTGCGCATAATTTGGCCAATTTATGTGTGCCCATCAACCATGACAAGGTCACCTTCGTATGATGGGAAACTACGCTATGCTACCACTGGATATGCCACTCTTGGGCTGTAAGCCTGTATGGACAATATGTCTCTGCTTGGGCTTTTAACCTACAATGTATGGGCTGGTAGAGCTAGTTAAAACCACCTGTGACTGAATGGGAGGGACACATGGTCAGAAAAAAGGCTGTCAAACTTCTAATAGTGTGAACACGTACCTGCTGCAATGCTCCAGGAGCGGGATCCCAAAAATGATTAATAGAAAAAAGAGAGGGGTCGCTCACTGGTCTATTCGGGTGCTCTGAAGAAAAGAGTAATCTCAATAGCAAAAAGAACTTCGGCACTCCATACATGAAAATATAAGAAATATTGTATCTAGACTAATGTCACTTTGAAAAATGAAGGTTTTTTGCGCATAATTTGGCCAATTTATGTGTGCCCATCAACCACGACAAGGTCACCTTCGTATGATGGGAAACTACGCTATGCTACCACTGGATATGCCACTCTTGGGCTGTAGCCTGTATGGACAATATGTCTCTGCTTGGGCTTTTAACCTACAATGTATGGGCTGGTAGAGCTAGTTAAAACCACCTGTGACTGAATGGGAGGGACACATGGTCAGAAAAAAGGCTGTCAAACTTCTAATAGTGTGAACACGTACCTGCTGCAATGCTCCAGGAGCGGGATCCCAAAAATGATTAATAGAAAAAAGAGAGGGGTCGCTCACTGGTCTATTCGGGTGCTCTGAAGAAAAGAGTAATCTCAATAGCAAAAAGAACTTCGGCACTCCATACATGAAAATATAAGAAATATTGTATCTAGACTAATGTCACTTTGAAAAATGAAGGTTTTTTGCGCATAATTTGGCCAATTTATGTGTGCCCATCAACCACGACAAGGTCACCTTCGTATGATGGGAAACTACGCTATGCTACCACTGGATATGCCACTCTTGGGCTGTAAGCCTGTATGGACAATATGTCTCTGCTTGGGCTTTTAACCTACAATGTATGGGCTGGTAGAGCTAGTTAAAACCACCTGTGACTGAATGGGAGGGACACATGGTCAGAAAAAAGGCTGTCAAACTTCTAATAGTGTGAACACGTACCTGCTGCAATGCTCCAGGAGCGGGATCCCAAAAATGATTAATAGAAAAAAGAGAGGGGTCGCTCACTGGTCTATTCGGGTGCTCTGAAGAAAAGAGTAATCTCAATAGCAAAAAGAACTTCGGCACTCCATACATGAAAATATAAGAAATATTGTATCTAGACTAACGTCACTTTGAAAAATGAAGGTTTTTTGCGCATAATTTGGCCAATTTATGTGTGCCCATCAACCACGACAAGGTCACCTTCGTATGATGGGAAACTACGCTATGCTACCACTGGATATGCCACTCTTGGGCTGTAAGCCTGTATGGACAATATGTCTCTGCTTGGGCTTTTAACCTACAATGTATGGGCTGGTAGAGCTAGTTAAAACCACCTGTGACTGAATGGGAGGGACACATGGTCAGAAAAAAGGCTGTCAAACTTCTAATAGTGTGAACACGTACCTGCTGCAATGCTCCAGGAGCGGGATCCCAAAAATGATTAATAGAAAAAAGAGAGGGGTCGCTCACTGGTCTATTCGGGTGCTCTGAAGAAAAGAGTAATCTCAATAGCAAAAAGAACTTCGGCACTCCATACATGAAAATATAAGAAATATTGTATCTAGACTAATGTCACTTTGAAAAATGAAGGTTTTTTGCGCATAATTTGGCCAATTTATGTGTGCCCATCAACCACGACAAGGTCACCTTCGTATGATGGGAAACTACGCTATGCTACCACTGGATATGCCACTCTTGGGCTGTAAGCCTGTATGGACAATATGTCTCTGCTTGGGCTTTTAACCTACAATGTATGGGCTGGTAGAGCTAGTTAAAACCACCTGTGACTGAATGGGAGGGACACATGGTCAGAAAAAAGGCTGTCAAACTTCTAATAGTGTGAACACGTACCTGCTGCAATGCTCCAGGAGCGGGATCCCAAAAATGATTAATAGAAAAAAGAGAGGGGTCGCTCACTGGTCTATTCGGGTGCTCTGAAGAAAAGAGTAATCTCAATAGCAAAAAGAACTTCGGCACTCCATACATGAAAATATAAGAAATATTGTATCTAGACTAATGTCACTTTGAAAAATGAAGGTTTTTTGCGCATAATTTGGCCAATTTAACAAGAACTGTCCCTGTGTTCTTCCATTTCCTTACTATGTTCCTCACAGTGGAAACTGACAGGTTAAATCTCTCAGACAGCTTTTTGTATCCTTCCCCTGAACAACTATGTTGAATAATCTTTGTTTTCAGATCATTTGACAGTTGTTTTGAGGAGCCCATGATGCCACTCTTCAGAGGAGATTCAAACAAGAGAACAACTTGCAAGTGGCCACTTTAAGTAGCTTTTCTCATGATTGCATACACCTGGCTATGAAGTTCAAAGCTCAATGAGGTTACAAAACCAAAAAAAGTGCCTTAGTAAGTCAGTAAAAAGTAAAAAGTAGGTAGGAGTATTTAAAACAAGAAAATGATAAGGGTGCCCATACTTATGCACCTGTCAAATTTTGTTGGAATGCAGATTGCACATTTTCTGTTAGTACAATAAACCTCATTTCAAGGCAGAAACATTACTGTGTCTAACAGTTATTACATATATCAAACTGAAATAGCTGTTGCAAAAACACTAATTTTAAGAAAACATAAAGCTTAAGATTAATAGGGGTGCCCAAACTTTTTCATATAACTGTATTCAGCAGGAAGTCAGTACAGTCATGGCCAAAAGTATTGAGAATGAGACAAATAGTAATTTTTCCAAAGTTTACTGCTTCATTTTTTGTAATGACAATTTGCATATACTCCTGAATGTCAAAGAGTGATCAGCTTAACAGCAATTACTGTACTTGCAAAGTCAATATTTGCACAGAAAATAAACTTTAACCCCCAAAACACATTTCAACATCATTGCAGTCCTGCCTTAAAAGGAGCAGCGAACATCGTTTTAGTGATTGATCCATTAACACAGGTGTGGGTGTTGATGAGGACAGAGCTGGCGATCAATCAGTCATGATTAAGTAAGAATGATATCACTGGACACTTTAAAAGGAGGCTGGTTCTTGGTATCATTGTTTCTCTTCAGTTAACCATGGTTATCTCTAAAGAAACACATGCAGCCATCATTGCACTGCACAAAAATGGCCTAACAGGGAAGAGTATCGCAGCTACAAAGATTGCACCTCAGCCAACAATCTATCGCATCATCAAGAACTTCAAGGAGAGAGCTTCCATTGATGTCAAAAAGGCTCCAGGGCACCCAAGAAAGACCAGCAAGCGCCAGGACCGTATCTTAAAACTGTTTCAGCTGCGGGATCGGACTACCAGCAGTGCCGAGCTTGCTCAGGAATGGCAGCAGGCTGGTGTGAGTGCTTCTGCACGCACTGTGAGGCGGAGACTCTTTGAGCAAGGGCTGGTTTCAAGGAGGGCAGCAAAGAAGCCACTTCTCTCCAGAAAAAGCATCAGGGACCGACTGATATTCTGCAAATGGTACAGGGAGTGGACTGCTGAGGACTGGGGCAAAGTCATTTTCTCTGATGAATCCCCTTTTCGATTGTTTGGGACATCTGGAAAACAGCTTATTCGGAGAAGAAGAGGTGAGCGCTACCACCAGTCTTGTCTCATGCCAACTGTAAAGCATCCTGAAACCATTCATGTGTGGGGTTGCTTCTCAGCCAAGGGAATCGGCTCACTCACAGTCTTGCCTAAAAACGCAGCCATGAATAAAGAATGGTACCAGAATGTCCTCCAAGAGCAACTTCTCCCAACCGTCCAAGAGCAGTTTGGCGCCCAACAATGCCTTTTCCAGCATGATGGAGCACCTTGCCATAAAGCAAAGGTGATAACTAAATGGCTCATGGAACAAAACATAGAGATTTTGGGTCCATGGCCTGGAAACTCCCCAGATCTTAATCCCATTGAGAACTTGTGGTCAATCATCAAGAGACGGGTGGACAAACAAAAACCAACAAATTCTGGCAAAATGCAAGCATTGATTATGCAAGAATGAACTGCTATCAGTCAGGATTTGGTCCAAAAGTTGATTGAGAGCATGCCAGGGAGAATTACAGATTTCTTGAAGAAGAAGGGGCAACACTGAAAATATTGACTTGCTGCATTAACTGATTCTAACTGTCAATATAACCTATTGGTACTCATAATATGATTGCAATTATATTTCTGTATGTGATATAAACATCAGACAAACACTAATAAAAACCAGAGGCCAGCAGATCATGTGAAAATATAATTTTGGTGTCATTCTCAAAACTTTTGGCCATGACTGTATATAGAGAAGTAATTACATGATGATTAAAAACTACATGCAAGTATGTAAGGAGGAACATGGAAATTCACTTTGAATCGCAGATTTCCATAGAAAAATCATGAGACCAGAGACAATGCCTCGAAAATTCTTGGTCCTTATGGTAACAAAGTCACAAGCTCGAAGTAAAGACAAGGGAGTAAAGAGACCCCTTCTGATTGAGAATGCTTCCACAGAGCGGAGAGCGGGTACTTGTGACAAGAAACAGACTACTCAGGAGACTATCGGCTATTTGTTTTAGCACGGTCTAAATTGCCAGCGTGCTGCCATTATACAGCTTCAGCGCACTCTATGGGATGAGAAGGATGAGCTCACCCCTGAGGATTCATTTTTCAAGACAAAGCTCCATCCTCCCATTTCCCCTCTGACATTCTGTCTCCAGGTGAGAAATCACAACTGACGGCTGGAATCAATGCACCTAAGCAAGACAAATGGTGATGCACAGGATGGCCTACGGGTCTCGCCATACTCACCACAAACACTTCATATATTGATGGGACGATGCGTCATGGTATAGCAATGTGATCAGGTGGACGTATGCTTTATTAGCTGAAGTTGGAGACAGCTCAGAGGATCGATCATCCTTTTAGTTATGTAGTGAATTCTGTTATTTGGTTCCTTTTTTTTTGCTCCGACAACGTACAGGAAATCGTGTGACTCCTGTAGAGGTTCTCCGTTTTGCAGTACTCTTGTATGAAGCCAACTTTCCATATTACCAGAAGATGCAGCTGTTGTGGCCTAAAGGGTATTCTAACAATCTAAAATAAGGCTTACTGTTCCATATTATTAGAAAATAATAATTGAAAAATAATCATTACCCTAAAAGAACAGATCTTATTCTATAACCCTCAAAATAAGCCATGCCATGGGCTGGTTTTCCTCTTAGTCCTCTGGTAGTTTTATGTGTAGGTTAAGCATGCGCACCGAGAACTGCAGTTTTTATAACGGATCGCTCTCTGTGCAGCGGTCTGGCACACGCGCAATTTTTCAACTATTGCTGCACAGGCCTAGCACGCACAGTGTAAAGCACTCACGATTCTGGGTAGAGGCTTTTCGGCTTTCCATAGGCACCACCTGCCAGTGTGACAGCCATAGACAAGCATGCGTTGAAAAATACCCACCAAAATGAGGAGCATGAGTGACAGGCAGGCCACTTTTGGGAAACTTAGTTCCCCAGTGAAGCGATACTGTGTGGTGCCGTGCAGGACAGTCAAGAGATAGTAAGAAGAAATCATAGAAGCAAAACTACATTAAAGAAGCACTCCTCCCATCAAAATGTGTAACCTCTTAATATATTGCAATCATCATCATAGCGTACTTACCATTTCTCATTCTGCCTTTTTACCCAGTTAATTCTTCTGTCTTCCATTAGGTCTATGACATCAAGTGATTAAAAACTGAATAGCTGAATCCATCTAAGCTCTATGTAGAAACAGGAGGTCAATTTTCCCTGTAGGATTCATAAGTCACTGCAAAAGTCCCTGGAAGGAGGAAGGGCAAAGCAGCTGGGTCAGGAGTTGAAGAGAGGAATGATTTCTGCAGGGACAAGAGATTTCCTGTTTCTACATAGAAAAGAGAAAAGAGTAGAATTAGCTGGGTAGAAAGGTAAAATGAGCAATTGTAAGTAAATGTGGCACCCCAGGGGTCTGGTTACCACAGTAATAGAGATATTATGTCTGAGAGCAAGTGGGAGGTTTCTCTGGTCAGGAGCCCTAAGCATGCAACACGGCCCACCCAGACCTGGGAGGGGAGGAATCTGCCCTTATAAACTGGGTCTGGGGCGGGATTAGGGAGTGAAGTCCCAGACAGAGACAGAGTCAGGTCTGGAGGACAGCAGACACAGGGAAAGTGACAACAGGAGCTCTGTAGGAGCAGGAGTGAGTGCCAGAGGCTGGAAGCTAGAGAGCTCGCCTTGGCTGAAGACACTAACCCGGACACGGAGTCCGAGGCTGTGGGGACATCCAGATCCAGCAGCAGAATCCAACCGGCAGGGGATTCCATGTCCTCTGGCCTTAGAAACCCAAAGGCACGGTCACAAGCAAGGGACCAGCACCGCCATCGTGAAGCGGAGGCTAACGGAAGGCCCCAAGTCACCAGCCATACAGGTGAGCACCACACGGTATACACAGGGACGTGGGCTACTTCTACCCGCATAGAGCAAGGTAGCCAGGAAAGAGTGCAGATAGTCGGGGAGGCCTACAACTCCACCTGGCCAGGGGAGATCCTGCTTGCTCACAGACTGACCAGGCCCCTACTGCTAACCAGTACTCCCGGGAGGGTCTGCTTTATACCATCAGTAAAGGCCCTGAACTGCAGCACACGTCTCTGTGATTCCTTGCCGCACCAGCACCATTACTACTGGGACACTCACACCATCACTCCCATCATCCACCTTAGCTGCCCTGAGGCAATACTTCTCCCGTGGGGAGTTATCCCATACTCGGCTGCGCAAACAACATCAGCCTCAGCGGTCGGCAGCGCAGCGGCGGTCCCCACTGACCGCAATCCACGGGTGGCGTAGTCGGACATTGTTCTTACCTATAGACTGCCACTGGTTTGACCGCCCTGGGCACGGACCGGGTCACCGCCACGGAGGACTACAACCCCCAGCGATCCGGTTCCGGGTATCCCCTTGCACAGCACAGGCCCAGGGGGTGCGTCAACTTTGGCGTAGTCGGCAGGATTTCGTGCCCGCAACCACCGGGTACTGCGTGCCTGAAAAAGAGACTTTTTTACTTACCTGTGGTGAAGTTTCCTGCCGTCCGGATCCGTTTCCCGCCATCGGACGCCATCTTGGACCGTTTCCCGCCGTCTTCTGCCTTCTTCCCGCCATCCGCAGCTGCTTCCCGCCTTCGGACGTCATCTTCGGGACGCCGCGCGGGAAGAAGAGGGGCGTGGACGCCGAAAGCGCGCGAGATCCGAAGCTCCGCCCCACGCTCCGCCCCACGCTCCGACGCTGCGTAAGGTCCTGGAAGGAAGGAAGAGCGACACTGACGTCATCGGAGCGCGACGCCAGGTCCTCAACCCCGACGATCGACTGCGGAGCCGCGGCCTACGGAAGAAGAGCATCGCAAGGTAGGCCACGGTCCACTAGGGGGGAAGGAGGATGTCGGACACCGAGGGGAGCTCCACCTCCACGTCAGCCACCAGCGCAACCGCTGCTGCAGTCATGCCCTTCACCATGCCCTATATCCCGGGGGCAACCTGGCTACCTCAGTACTCCGGGGAGTCACATACCCTGAGTGACTTTAGGGAAAGACTTGATAGCCTCTTCCAAGTATACCCCCTCACAGAAGAGCAAAAAGTGAGCATTCTGGTGGCCCAGTTAATCGGGGCAGCCCAAAGGGAGGTAAAGTCCTGGTCACCTGGGAAGAAGAGGACTGTCAGAGAGATACTAGCCCGGCTGAAAGACACATTTGACACGCGCACCTCAGCCGAGATAAAACTCAGATTTTACGGGTGCAAACAACGGGCACATGAAAGTATAAGAGACTATGCTCTAAACCTACAAGAGGCCCTGAGAGCCATTAAGCAGGCAGACCCTGACAGCGTGGGAAATGAAGACAAGCTGTTGACCGAACAATTTATTGAGGGTCTACTGTGCAATGCCCACCGAACCCAGTTGCGGGCAATGGCCTTACAGGACCCTGACCTGGACTTTGCACAGTTCAAAGACAGAGCCATCCAGGTGCTCCGAGAACCGGCACCAGGTGGCGCTGTGACCCACAGGCGCCCTGCTATCACCACCAGGAGACGGCGCCCTTGTCTGCAGGTCCTGTGGGAGCTGATGCGCAGGCTTTGAACAATGACCCGGCAACAGACCTGCACCACCAGGTCCAAGAGCTGACTAAGAGTGTTGCCGCGCTAACCAGAACTGTGCAGTCTTTACAGGTCTCTTCTCCAGAAAAGATCCAGCTGGCATCCGGACCGGAGGACGTCCCGTGGCGCCGACTGAGGAGGACCCCACCGGCCAGAGGAAGACCCAGCGACAGATACAACGAGGACGGACGACCCATCTGCCGCCGCTGCAACCAACCCGGACATATGGCAAGGTACTGTCATTTAAACGGGCACAACCTGGGGTAGAGGGCCAACCCCCAGGCATAAGATCATCAGGCCCATCAAACTGGCGTGACAAATACGTAGGGGGACGTCCGGTCTTGCCTGTGGTACTGGATGGCATTCCTATGAGTGCCCTACTAGACACCGGGTCACAGGTCACCACCATCCCGTACGTGCTCTTCAAGCAGTACTGGAATGACTCGGACATAACCCGCTACCCAGATGACGACCTGAGCATTATCGCCAGCAATGGTCAGCCCGTGCCGCAGATAGGATTTAAGGAAATGACCATCAAGGTCGGTAAAGTTGAACTGCCGGCACAAGGACTTATCATTGTGGACATTGACCGTCGCGAGAGTCACCCAAAAATCACCCTAGGTACTAACGTAATTGAAAACTGTCTTGCAGAGGTGATTCTTATTTTGCAGCAGCTTGCCAAGAACGCCAGTTCCAGCCAGCAACGTGTGCTCCAAAAAGAGATCCGGGCACTGATGAAACGGCAACAGGTGGAACTATCTGGTGGTGAGATAGGTAGCGTGAGAATGTGTGACCCGTTCCCTATTGCCATGCCCCCAAAAAGTGAGATGATGATTTGGTGCCGGGCAGCTATTGGTCTAAGAGGTAGAGACTACCAAGCAATGGTAGAACCCGTCTACTCAGACAGTAGGCCCACCATTTTGACAGCACGGGGGGTGGTCGATGTACGCCATGGGAGGGTGCCCGTCCGCATCATCAATATCGGGGAGAGAGAAGTATACCTGCCCCGGTATGCCACGCTAGCCAAATTGTTCACCATAAACCAGAACTCTGTACAGGCCGTGGAACCCTTGCCTCCATCTCAACCAGAGGAAGGTAACGGCTCTAAGAAACCAATGGAGGACTGGTGTCAGCAACTGCATTTGGGTACTGACTCCACTCCCTCACACCAAAAACAGGGAGTCTATCGGGTGGTTCAAGAGTATGAGAGAGTGTTTAGTAAACACCCGCTGGACTTTGGGCGAGTAAAGGGGGGAGAACATCACATCCCAACGGGAGACCATCCTCCCATAAAGGAGAGATATCGACCCGTACCCCCTGCACACTATCAACACGCCAAGGGGATGCTAAAAGACATGAAGGAGGCTGGGGTAATTAGGGACAGCTGTAGCCCCTGGGCAGCTCCACTAGTCTTAGTGAAAAAGAAAGACAACACCATGAGAATGTGTGTAGACTACAGGAAGGTCAACCGTATCACACACAAAGATGCGTACCTGTTACCAAGGATAGAAGAGTCCTTAGTTGCATTAAAATCTGCTAACTTCTTCTCTACTTTGGATCTCACTAGCGGGTACTGGCAGGTTCCTGTAGCAGAGGCGGACGGGGAGAAAACCGCATTCACCACCCCGATGGGACTCAGCGAATTTAACTGTATGCCGTTCGGGCTCTGCAACGCACCAGGAACCTTCCAACGGTTGATGGAATGCTGTCTGGGACACCGGAACTTCGAGACGGTCCTATTATACCTGGACGACGTCATCGTCTATTCCAAGACCTATGAGGACCATCTGGAACACCTGGCAGAAGTGTTTGAAGCCCTGGCGAACTATGGCCTAAAGATAAAACCCTCAAAGTGTCATCTACTGAAGCCAAAGGTACAATACCTGGGACACGTGGTGAGTGCTGACGGAGTAGCCCCCGACCCTGACAAGATCACCGTGATTAAGGACTGGCCAAAACCATCCAGCATAAAGGAAGTGCGGCAGTTCCTCGGGTTGGTAGGCTACTACCGAAGATTCATTCCCGGTTTTACCAAGAAGGCAGCTCCTATGCAGGACCTCCTGATAGGCAAGTCCAGGAAGGCCAGAAAGCAGAAGCCACCCTTCAAATGGGAAAAGCTGGAAGAGGAGTCCTTCCGCCAGCTGAAGATGGCCCTCACGGGGGATGAAATCCTGGCGTACCCTGATTACAGCCAGCCCTTTATCCTCTACACGGACGCAAGCAACATCGGGCTAGGAGCCGTACTGTCCCAGATCAAGCAGGGGAGAGAACGGGTGATTGCTTACACCAGCCGAAAACTGCGACCCACGGAAAGAAACCCGGAGAATTACAGCTCGTTCAAGCTAGAGTTCCTGGCAGTGGTGTGGGCAGTAACCGAATGTTTTAAGCATTATCTTGCCTCTTCCAGGTTCACCGTATACACGGACAACAACCCGTTGACACACCTGGACACTGCAAGACTGGGTGCCCTGGAGCAGAGATGGATGGCCCCCCTGTCCAATTTTGAGTTCACGATCAAATACCGGGCAGGACGCTCCAATACCAACGCGGACGCCCTGTCCAGGATGCCAAACCTACCGGACGAAGGGGAGGATCCAGAAGAATTGGAAGAGATCGAACTCCCTGCGTTTCACCGTCATGGGATTACCCAGTATTCCCACCGTGTAAGGGGCCAGCGATCCGCTACGTTCAACCCCTTACCCCACTACAACTGGGCGGAGACACAAGACAGTGACCCTGCAGTCCGTCTGGTGAAGGAGATGCTGACCCAGGCTGACGCCCGCCTAGACCCAGACAATCCGGAAGAGACCAAGCAACTGTGGACGGAGAAGAGCAGACTGTTCCTCTACAAGGAGAAGTTGTGCCGCAGAATGGTCAATTCCCAGACACATGAGCTGATCTGGCAGGTGATGGTACCGAGACGGGACGCGGCTATGGTGCTGGAGGCCTACCACAATGGGGCAGGGCACTTCGGATGGAAGAAGCTGGAGTTCCTGCTGCGTGAACGGTTCTACTGGATAGGCATGAGAGGAGCCATTGAGAGGTGGTGTAGAGACTGTGGCCCGTGCAATCTAAGAAGAAGGGACCGAGCCAGCCAGAGGACTCCCCTGCAGCCCATCATCACCAGGCAGCCGCTGGAACTGGTCGCTCTGGACCATGTTAAACTGGCTCCAAGCAGAAGCGGGTATGTCTACGCCCTAACCATCGTGGATCACTACTCCCGATTCCTGGTGGTGGTCCCTGTCAAAGACTTAACAGCACAAACAGCAGCTAGAGCCTTCCAGCTGCACTTCTGCCACCCACACGGGTACCCGGACCAAGTGCTGACGGACCAAGGACCAGCCTTCGAAGCGGAGGTCTTCCAGGAGTTCTGCAACCTGTATGGCTGCAAGAAGATAAGAACAACGCCCTATCACCCCCAAACCAATCGACTCTGCGAGAAGATGAACCAGGTGGTGATAGATCTGCTAAAAACATTGCCCCTGGAAGAACGCAGTCTGTGGCCTGAGAAACTGCCCGATCTGGTGGACCTGTACAACCACATCCCGGTAGGTTCCACCAACTGTACCCCACTTACCTAATGCGAGCAAGACCTGGTAAGCTGCCTGTTGACCTGGATATGGGAGTCCTGATACCCGAGGACACCTCGCCAGAGACAGACTGGGATACAGAACAGCAGCAGCAGTACCGGAAAGTACAGGAGAGCGTCGAGCGAAGTCTCTGTCAATCAAGAGAAAGGCAGGAGAGGACTTATAACCAACATGCTCCCGCTGTTCCCCTGGTACCTGGAGAGCAGGTCTTGAAAAGAAAAAGGCGGCTCCATAAGTTGGACGACCAGTGGGAAAAGGACCCATACACCGTACTGCCCTCAAGCCACAATAATCCAAAGGTGTACGTCATCAGCAAGGATGGAGGAGAGACCACAGCCACTGTCTCCAGAGACCACCTGAAAAAGTGCCCCGAGAAGTTGCAAAGCACGGATGAAGATCAGGAAGACCCTCAACCCGTAGAGGAAAAGGAGGAAATGATCACCACTGTACTCGGAGACTTTCCCCGGTCCTGGACACAAGTAAACAACGCTATCGTGGTGCCCATCCTCACCTTTCTCCAGCCAGCCCCTCAAGTGCCTACAGAAGACCAGGTAGAGCTGGAAGAGCAACCGTCCCAGGAGTCAGAAGAATCCACACCAGCAGCACAGGAGAATCAACCCTCTGCTAGTAGTGAGCCTGCCGTGCCCCTAGTGAGCCAAAGAGTGCGCAGACAGCTGCCCAGCTTACCCCTAACACCTCCTACACCCTGTAGTGCAGGACCAGTTAGTGAGCTCCGTAGGTCTACTAGAGTCACTAGAGGTCAAATGCCCGCTCGCTGGAGAATCTAAACTAATGCACTGTGAATTTACCTGTTTCTTGAAAATGTTTATGGTTTATGTTTGTTGCCTGTTATTAATTATGTTTCTCAGTTACCCTGCAGATTTATTTGGACTAACAGGTTACGGACACTGGATAACCGGAACAGTTTTGTAGATAGTTGCACCTTGGTGCCTCTTGTGAAGACGGCCGCGGAAGAGAAAACCTGTCTGGCGTGGCCTACTTGCGGCCCAAAGTAGCTAGCTCCAGCCTTGCAGCCACGCCCAAGGACAACGCAAGGGGTTTGCTTTGGACAGGTCCCCTACTACGCTTAAAGCTTCACCTTGGGTGATATGGACACCCGGTTGCGGACACGCCGTGACCTATAAAGAACTAAAGCTTCTTGTAAATATGTTATTGTGTTATTGTTATACCCTGTATTTATGTTTCTTTAAAAAATGTGTTTAGTCCCGGAGTACTAAAATTTGCTAGGGGGAAATGTGGCACCCCAGGGGTCTGGTTACCACAGTAATAGAGATATTATGTCTGAGAGCAAGTGGGAGGTTTCTCTGGTCAGGAGCCCTAAGCATGCAACACGGCCCAACCAGACCTGGGAGGGGAGGAATCTGCCCTTATAAACTGGGTCTGGGGCAGGATTAGGGAGTGAAGTCCCAGACAGAGACAGAGTCAGGTCTGGAGGACAGCAGACACAGGGAAAGTGACAACAGGAGCTCTGTAGGAGCAGGAGTGAGTGCCAGAGGCTGGAAGCTAGAGAGCTCGCCTTGGCTGAAGACACTAACCCGGACACGGAGTCCGAGGCTGTGGGGACATCCAGATCCAGCAGCAGAATCCAACCGGCAGGGGATTCCATGTCCTCTGGCCTTAGAAACCCAAAGGCACGGTCACAAGCAAGGGACCAGCACCGCCATCGTGAAGCGGAGGCTAACGGAAGGCCCCAAGTCACCGGCCATACAGGTGAGCACCACACGGTATACACAGGGACGTGGGCTACTTCTACCCGCATAGAGCAAGGTAGCCAGGAAAGAGTGCAGATAGTCGGGGAGGCCTACAACTCCACCTGGCCAGGGGAGATCCTGCTTGCTCACAGACTGACCAGGCCCCTACTGCTAACCAGTACTCCCGGGAGGGTCTGCTTTATACCATCAGTAAAGGCCCTGAACTGCAGCACACGTCTCTGTGATTCCTTGCCGCACCAGCACCATTACTACTGGGACGCTCACACCATCACTCCCATCATCCACCTTAGCTGCCCTGAGGCAATACTTCTCCCGTGGGGAGTTATCCCATACTCGGCTGCGCAAACAACATCAGCCTCAGCGGTCGGCAGCGCAGCGGCGGTCCCCACTGACCGCAATCCACGGGTGGCGTAGTCGGACATTGTTCTTACCTATAGACTGCCACTGGTTTGACCGCCCTGGGCACGGACCGGGTCACCGCCACGGAGGACTACAACCCCCAGCGATCCGGCTCCGGGTATCCCCTTGCACAGCACAGGCCCAGGGGGTGCGTCATACACAGTGCTGTATAACATGATGACTGCAATATATTAAGAGGATAAAAACTTTGATGGGAGGAGTAATTCTTTAACAGGCCATAAAGTTTATTTTGTCCCTTTGGCATGATATAGAAACACTGATACCATTACACCGATGTCTGGCTACATCGCACTCCAGATCCAGGAGGCCCCAGTGTTATTTTCTATCTCCAGCTCTAAATCTTTTTTACATCTTAAACGTCAATGCCGAAGCAAACATAACCTGGTGTTATTCTAATGGTGTATAAGGCCGGGCGGGTGACGGTGATCAGCGCCTGCCTGAAGGATTTGGATATATGAAGGGACGAATCTAACGAAGAATATATCACTGGTCAAGGCAGCTGCACACAGGGAACGGTTCAGTAATCCTTCACTTGTTACTATCTGTGATTGTCATCTCCTCCCCAGATATTTGGATCACCGTTCATTTTTCCTGCAGCTTTACTATCACTTTACATATTACATGGAGCCCTGATTTTATACCAGAGCAGTGCATCATGGCAGCCCAGCTACACCACAAATGCAGCATCTACTAATACAGTGCATAGTATCGAGCTGCAGATCTGGATGTGACTAGAGCGCGCTGCTTATGACATTTACATATAGAAAGCCGCGCGGTTACAATGCTGTCCACCTCTCAGCCCGGCGCCCCATGTAATACATCGATAGTGGAATAACTGAGTATTAAAACGCTATATTTCATTCCTCTGTACATCTGGTGCTTGGGGCACAAACATTAAAAGAAATCGATGCCTCCTCTCAACACGTTAATTATATATTTTTCCGTTAACCAGGCGAAATATGTTTTACCAATAGCGCTGTTTTTCTGCTTTTTTTTTCCCATTGATTTCCCATTACAGTTGAAGCTGGAAACCAGCATTTAGTGAAAGTCTATAACAGCCCCAAAATAACCTGACCATAAGCGAAAACGAAGAAGAAATTCGGGATTGTCGGGGCTGATCCCTCAGTTGCAGGATTTTGCAAACATGTGGTGCCCCTGCGGGTTCAGTTGCCACAGAGGTACTGCATCTCACCCAGAGGTGTGGTACCCCACTCTCAGGTAAGGAGTACTGCCCGGGACCCACCCACCTGCATCCAACCCTACACCATTCCAGACCAGCAGGCGGGGCAAGATGCACTGGCTTATGCTGAGCCCTGTCCTGGTTGGAAGTGGGGGGAACCGAGAGAGGGGGAACCATGTAGTGGGTGTGGTTGGAGGAAGAAGCACAGGGGAGCACTTGAGTAGGAGTATAAAAAGGGGAACCATCTTGAGAGAGAGAGATCAGTCTGAGAGAAGAAGGAGTGGGAGCAGGAGCTCTGTAGGAGCTCTGCTCAGAGGAGAGGGCCTAGATTGAGAGGCCCAGGAGGACAGACTGGAAGAGGCTGGGAGCAGAGGGAAGGCTCCAGAAGTGAGGGGATCCCAGGGGCACGGCGAGTGCGGAGGCCACCCGTGCGCCCGAATCTACAGGAACGTGGAGGGATCAGGCCGCAAAGGGGACCGGCCCCTAACTAGTGGAGAACTACAAGGCTCAGCTAGAAACCAGAGGCTACTGTACTTTCAGGGTGCAGCTGCTCACAACCGCAACTAAATCACTAAAAAGGGAGCCACATAGGATTCAGGGGACCGCATGTTGCCTGCCAAAATCCGAGGCTACTGGCTTGGGACACTGGTTGCGAGGCGCAGGGCAGGAGGGCGAGAGTCAGCGCAGGAAGACGACCGAGGAAGGCACACAGAATGGGGTCCCGTTATGTATTCCTGAAACACCTGGGAGATTGCTGAACCCCTGCCTTGGTAAACACAGGACGGCGTGGGAGGTTATCCTGGCGCTGGGAACCTGGAGTCTGACAACTGTGAGTAAATCTGAAGACTGCACCCCACTGTGTCCTAGAATTATTATTTGCGCCATCACCTGCACCACACCGCACAGCAACATCTACCTCATTAAATCATCCCTGCACTGCCCTGGAGCTTAACTCTACCTGTGGAGAGCTGAACCAACTCTGCTGCGTCACCATCAGCTCCAGAGGATCTGCACCGCAGCGGCGGCTCCATAGAGCCGCATACCACAGGTGGCGTCACGAACAATATATATAAAAACTTTATTCCTTTTACTTTTTCCCCTTTTTATTGACCGCCCTGGGTCACGGACCGGGTCACCACCACTGTGACATCCCCAGCACCGACCGGCCCGGCTACTGAGTAGCCCACGGCCCAGGGGGCACGTCAAACACATCTACACTGTCACAGCAAAAGTAACAGGACTGAAGCGTATGAACCGGGGAATGAAAGCAAATTAATGACATCCCCATATGCCTACTGTACGTCACCATCATTTTTCACACATCTTTTTTTTTGAAGTGTTACAATTTTAGCAGAAAATTTTAATTTCTTAAAAGAAATTTACAAAACTTATTTAGATGCTTCACAGGAATTAATGCAAAGTTGAATAAAAAATAACTTTTTTCAGTTAAAATTTTGCTAACTTCCTAACAGGTCATGACATTAATGTGGACCACACAATCGTGCTTGAGGGGTGCAGATGGGGGTAGAGAGGGAGGATCCTTTCTCTGTTAACCATTCAAGTACTTATTAACAGCAGCGTCTAAGGTGTTAAACAGCCACAATCAGTACTAACACCGTGTCCGATGCAGCAGCGTGTCCGACAGAGTATACAGACGACACCTGCTGCATTATCGCCCATAGTGGCGGGGAGGTGGGGCGCTATTCTCTTATTTGTCAGGTCAGTAAAATGGCGTTTTGGCGTTCATTAAGGGTTAAGGTACTGGGGGGGGGAGTAAAATGTTACTCTTACAGCAAAAAGAAGATTTTGAAGGATTCCCCTTTAACAAACAGACTCCAGCTGGGTAAAACCATTGTCCATTTCATTAGGAAAAGTACAAGTGCTGAAATGAAATTGAAGAGAGCTTGTCCTGGCACGTGGGGAGCCGTGTAGTCATCAGATGCAGACAGACCTACTTTACTTGACTGATTACACGCAGAGAAGCCTGGACTAGAAGCTTAGCAGCCACCGGTGGAACGTCAGTGCTGACAAATAAATGAGTTTTGGGAAGCGACTGTATGGAAAATTACCTGCTTTTTGCCTTCTCTGACCTTTTAAAATCAGCCTTAATAGAGCAGGAAGAGCAGAAACGGTGAGAATCATAGAGCTGGTGATTAAAAGGCGGCAGCTCCCAGCTACTGTCACCCACAACTGTTCCCCACTCCTAGACAATAGGATCTGATGATCAAAGGATAAACATACTGCTGCCAACGAGGCGGTTCTGATCGCTGCTAACAGGAGTGAGCACAAAAACACAATTAGAAACGAATACCATGAAATGACAAATTGTATGTACCGGGATGAAACAATAGGGGCGGCAGAGGTATAGGCCGGGCTCACACTCATCACAGATCTTGTTCTAGTCTGAGATTCATCGCAGATTCCACCAGTATAAAATAGCGCAGCAGGCAAGGCCAGGTAACCTGAGAAAATGATGGGCAGCATAATGGAAGCCTAACACACTCTAGTATAGTCAGCGGGGTCTGTTTTGCCGCTGTATATGTGACTCGCCCCCTGGGCCGTGGGGCACCCGGAACCGGGCTTCTGTACGATGCTGGGAGTAGTAGTGGCAACCCGATCCCGTGGCTCAGGGTGGTCAGACCAAATGCTGTGCAGTCTATTTATCAGTGTTTTGGAATGTCCGACTACGCCACCCGTGGATTGCGGTCAGGGATGACCGCCGCTGCAAGGCCGACCGCTGAGGCTGGTGTTGGTGTGCAGCACAGGGGTAGGATAACTCCCCACGGGAAGAGTGTAGCCTCAGGGCAGAGTAGGTGGATGCTGGGGGTGATAGTGCAGGCCGCAATAGTAAGAGTTCAGAGTCCGCTTCAAACAGTCCAGGGTCTTTATTGCAGATGTTATTACTGACCCAACAGGAGTACCGGTTAGGAATGGGCCTGGGTATCTGAGAGCATTCGGGCGAGCCCCACTGGTCAGGGTGAGTGTGTAGGCCTACCGTTCTCTCTATGCTCTTTCTGACTATCCCCCTCTTCGTGGTGTAATAGCCCACGTCCCTGAGCTGGCCGTGTACTTCGCCTGTATGGCTTGCGACTCGGGCCTTGTGTACCTTTTGCTTCTCCTTGCTGTACTGGTCCCTCTGTGTGGCGGAGCCTCCAGGCTTCTTAGGCCAAGGGACCTGAAATCCCTCGCGGGTTGGTTCTCTGCTGCTGGGCTTGCAACCCTGACAGCCTCGGACCCCAATGTCCGGTTGTGTGCTTCTCTCAGCCAGGACCGGCTCTCGTCGCCTCTGTCCCTGGCTCGCAGTCTCTCCTCTGCCTCATGGACTCCTCAGCTGCTGCTGACCTGTCCCTCTTCTCTGAGAACCCTTCTGGACACTTCAGAAGTGGGTTCTGGTCTCTCTAACCCTGCCCCAGTTCCAGCTTTTATAGGGGCAGCCTGCTCCCCCTACTGGCCTGGGACAGGAGGTGCTGCATGCTAATGGTCCCTGACCAGGGAACCTCCCTCCTGCTCTCAGACACAGCCTTTAATATTTGTGGCATCCAGGCCTGGGGTGACACATATGTCTTTCAGGAGACCGATTTGTTCCCTGCATTAGTCCTGTTTTTCTACATTTATAGTCCTGGGGTGTGGAACTTACCGTGAAATTGACATCATGTGGTCTCATGTGACCATATCATCCAACAGGACTAGTCAGCAACACAGATGAAGCCATTTTTATATTAAATTTATGTATACATGTATTTACCCACAAATTGTACGAACCTATTCTACAACGCTACTCATTGATATCCTAAAGAGCTGACAACCTACTCTTCCCATCTCACACCAAAAAGTCAAGGCAAAAAAAACTTGGAAACCTAGAAAAATATGTATATTGGCTCCGTGTGGTGTTGCCCCTACGAGACACAGGACCCCTTTCACCGTCCAGAGTAATTTACAGCCTCATCCCTACAAAGCACAAAGTCCCACAAGCTATATAAATGGTAAATGCTGACATGTCTCTGCCTGATTATCTTTGCCCAGCAATCTCTTGCTTTTCACTAGCTGCAAATAATCATTCTGGTCTCCAGTAAAAGTACTGCAACCCTCTAATTCCCATATAAATAATCCTGGAGATACAGGATAATTAAAGTGATGAGATACAACGGAGAAGCTTCCAGCCCTGAATTAGACCTACATGAGGGTGAGATCTGACGCGCTCCGGGCTGCAGCCGTGCGGCTGTCTCTGTGTATGTGGAGCTGTCAGTCTGAGCCTGGTCTCAATCAATACGGTAATGAGACGTATATACGGTGTAATTACCACGTCGGTTTGTGTTCTCAGCTCCTGCGATGCTTAAATAATAAATAAAACCGCTGGTTATGAATATGGAAGATGCCTCACATTGTGCAGCTCGCTGTCTGCTCTTTGTAGTCTTACAAACAAAGCCGAAACTGCTGCATCTTCTTCAAGGAAGGCCTCTTACATCCGGAGGCTTTGTGGAGAACAGTCACTGCCCCGAGTGATGCGGGTTTACAGACGAGCCTCCGCAATCTGCACTACAGTCATCTGAGAAGACTAAGTCAAGCAAACACATGCATGTCTTCACTTTCCTGGATCAGTTCTGGAAAGTTTTACAATGAGGCAGAAGTTGGAGGATTTAGGCTATGTGCCCACTATGCGTTTTTTAAGCGCTTCTGCCACGGCAATTCCGCTGCAGAAACACTTAAAAAACGCTTGGTAGAAGTTCTGCCATGTCCCCCAATGATAAATTTCCACTGCGGATTATAATTGCGGAAAAATCTGCAGCACTACCAATTATTTTGCGGAAGCGCGGCGTTTTCGCCGCCATTGACTTGCATTGGAACGCATGGAATCCGCATCACTGCATCTGTGCATGCGGAATCCATGCGTTTCAATGTGCGGATGGTACCCGGGTTTGGAGAAGAGGAGACTCTCCTCCGGACCCAGGTATCATAGCACCTGTAAAAAAAAGAATAAAATAAAAAATAAATATTATATTTACCTTCTGATGGCCCACGGTGTCCTTGTCTCGGCTTGCCGGCAGATCGCGGTAGACTAAAGGACCTGTGCTGAAGTCATTTAGTCATGTGACAGGTCACGCGACCTCTGACATCGGCAGGTCCTTTAAGCTACCGCGAGCTGCCGGCAGGCAGAGACAAGCACACCGGGGGCCATCAGAAGGTAAGTATATTTATTTTTAATTTTTTACCATTCTTTCGGTCACACTATATAAATTCATGCCGGTTGCATGGATTTATATAGTGTGACCAAGTTGACAAGCACTTTCCAAGTGATGCTAAAATCGCTTGGAAGGCGCTTGTCAACCCGCATGCGGAAATGCATGTGAATAACGCTTCACATCCGCTTGTCCCTGGCAGGAAAAACGCGTGTACAATCCGCATGTACAATCCGCATGTACAATCCGCATGTACAATCCGCATGTACAATCCGCATGCGTTTTTTTCTGCCAGGGAGATGCAGAAACACTCAGGAAAAATCTGGAGCATTTCTGCATCGTGGGCACATAGCCTAAGACTTTTCTTTTTAATTTGATCTCATTCTGGAATATGCTTTCTTGCATATTAACATATTAACTTAACATTAGCTCACATTTCTAAAACTTAGCTTCTTTGAAGAACTTTATTACTGATAGTTTGACAACTTTGACCTTTTTTTGTTTTGTGTTAAGATTCTCATAGATCAGGTCTTCATTTAGTAGTTTGATTATATTGGCTTGATTCATGAACACTTCGGTACCATCTAAGCTACCAATCGGGCCCATTGAGATGTTTGTATTTTTTTTCTCATAAGTGAAACAATTGACCGTTTGTTTTCCCCATTAGTTCTAGATTGGATCAGATTTTCATCCATTTCTGGTCAGCATCATCAACTTTTTTCATAACGCAAAAAAAAAGAGAATTTTTTTTCCAAACTTCTCCAAAAACTGGACAGCGCATGAATGAAAAAATGGATGAAATCTATGTGCTATCCTTTTGACATGCATTGAGGAGTTTGATCCATGACTCAGACATGTGACCTTGCCCGTAGACTATAATGGGTATTATTATTATTATTATTATTTATTCATATAGTACCATTGATTCCATGGTGCTGTATATGAGAAGGGGTTACATACAAAATACAGATATCACTTACAATAACAAATAAACAATGATAAACTGGTACAGTGGGAAGAGGACCCTGCCCTTGCAGGCTTACATTCTACAGATTGGTGGGGAAGGAGACAGTAGGTTGGGGGGTTGCAGGTCCGGTGTTGATAAGACAGCAGTTCCCGTGGTGTGGAGGAGGCTGCGGGGGTCATGGCAGGCTGTAAGCTTTCTTGAAGAGATGGGTCTTCATGTTCCGTCTGGAGGATCCGAGTGTGGTAGATAGTCGGACATGTTGGGGCACAGAATTCCAGAGGATGGGGGATGTTTTGGAGAAGTCTTGGAGGCAACTGGGTGAGGAACGAATAAGTGTGGAGGAGAGAAGGAGATCTTGGGAGGACCGGAGATTACGTGAAGGAAAATATTGGGAGATTAGTTCAGAGATGTACGGAGGATAAAGGTTATGGATGGCTTTGTAGGTCAGTGTTAGTAGTTTGAATTGGGTACGCTGGGGAAATGGGAGCCAGTGAAGAGATTTGCAGAGGGGAGAAGCAGAGGAGTAACAAGGAGAGAGATGAATTAGTTGGGCAGCAGAGTTAAGAATGGATTGGAGAGGTGCGAGAGTGTTAGAAGGTAGGCCACAGAGGAGGATGTTGCAGTAGTCCAGGCGGGAGATGATGAGGGCATGCACAAGCATTTTAGTAGATTGAGGGCTGAGGAAAGGAAGGATTCTGGAAATATTTTTGAGCTGGAGGCGACAAGAGGTGGAAAGAGCTTGGATGTGCGGTTAGAAGGACAGGGCAGAGTCAAGGGTTACTCCGAGGCAGCGGATGTCCGGCACAGGGGAAAGCATGATGTCGTTTATTGTGATAGATAGATCACGTAGGGAAGATACGTGAGATGGAGGAAAGATAATGAGTTCAGTTGTGTCCACATTGAGCTTGAGGAAGCGAGAGGAGAAGAAGGAGGATATGGCTGATAGACACTCTGGGACTCTGGAAAGCAGAGAGGTGACGTCTGGGCCAAAGAGGTAGATCTGAGTGTCATCAGAGTATAGGTGATACTGGAAGCCATGGGAATTTATGAGTTGTCCCAGGCCAAGGGTATAGATTGAAAAGAGTAGGGGTCCTAGGATAGAAGCTTGAGGGACTCCAACAGAGAGATGGCGGGATGAGGAAGTAGTGTGGGAGTGGGAGACGCTAAATGTGTGGTTGGAAAGGTATGAGGAGCTCCAGGATAGGGCAAGGTCTTTGATGCCAAAGGAAGAGAGGATCTGTAGTAGGAGGCAGTGGTCAACTATGTCAAAGACAGAGGACAGGTCTAGAAGGAGGAGTATAGAGAACTGTTTGTTAGCTTTGGCTGTAAGTAGGTCATTAGTAATTTTGGTCAGGGCAGTTTCAATGGAATGATGGGGACAGAAACCAGATTGTAGTTTGTTGAAGAGCAAGTTAGATGAGAGATGGGAAGAAAGTTTAGCATGAACATGTTGCTCAAGGAGTTTGGAAGCAAATGGAAGCATATGGAACGATAGCTTGACATAGCAGTCGGGTCGAGGGATGGCTTTTTGAGGATAGGAGTGATTGTGGCATATTTGAAAGCAGAAGGGAAGGTACCAGAGGTTAGTGATAGGTTGAAGTGGTGGATTAGGGCCAGGATAAGTGTGGGGTGAGGTTGGGGAGGAGGTGGGATGGGATGGAGTAGAGTGCAGAAGTGGTGAGGTGTGATTTGGAGAGGAGGCGAGTAAGCTCTCCTTCAGTGATGTTGGAGAGGGAGGTTATAGGGGAAGGGCATTGGTCTGGTATACAAAGGGGTTGTGGTGGTTGAACAATAAAGACTTGTCTTGTTTGGGTATATGTTCTATTCATAAACAAACATGATGAGTCTAAGTGAATCCTCCGGCCTCACTCCACTTCTTACCCAGTATTTCTGTTTTTGACTTCCGTTGTAGGAACAGAGAAACAAAATGAGCGGCAGTGACCGATTCATCACACGACGGAGACCAACCGGGCCCAACGCCCTAACTGACTAGACTTGGGTCCACTTGGTTGGGTCTCTTCATTTGTCCATAGGTCCTATTTTCAGACAGATTCTGCCACACAGCTTTTAATGCAACCTAGCTTAACATCTAGAGCCCAATACATGCAAGTTCACAGATTAGCTGTTTCTATATTAATTACATTGTCCATGGTCATCATATAAGCCATATTATAAAAATAATACCGGCACTCTTCCTTGACTCTTTCTAAGTATCAGGGGGGAAAAAAGCCGCTAAAAGGTGAATAAACAATTATAAATGTAATTTACAAATATAAAAAAGATTTATTGTGGTGTAAGAACAATGAAACTTTTTTGTTACTTGCAGCAATATTGTAATTCACAACAGCAAACACGCGATTGCATTTCAGGATTTGTGAGCAACAGAAAAGAGAAAAGCGGTTGTCTCACAACGCCAGCCTAGTGCAAAACTTGACATTCTGGTTGCTACGGGCACATTTATTATAATGTTGCTAGGCATATCCCTAGCAACCAGTGAATCCCAGATCAACCTGATCTTCAGATCAAGACAGTAGACGCAGAGCCGAGGGCACGGGCTGGCTAAGGAGGACGGCAGCACAAACACAATGCTTACATCCATGCTTTCATTTGTGGATTTCTGTGATCTAGTTTGGAATCTTTATGTGGATATGTGCCCATCCCTCCTCAGTCATCTAAGGCCTTTACATAAACTTCAGTCGCTCCCAAGTGTGGAGGATGCAGGATTCTATCTCTTCACTTCTCCCTTTGTTGTAAACGTCAGACCTAACACACTGTTAATTTGCAATTGATCGCTGTAAGCAAGTCTCTTGATGTCTTCCAAACGCCCCAACGGGCTTTTGATCAAACTGTTTCATGCAGCGTAGATGTCAGGAAGAATACATGTTTTAATGCCAGAATTAATCTTCCAGCCTATTGATCTTCGAAGAGCGGATGTCTCCATTTTAAGTAAGTGTGATCAGGGAGAGAGAGATATTTACTGATCACACCTGTTACGCTTTCATTACTAACATTTATTTTTCATGTACTTTTTCCATGTCCGGACAACTCGCCTTCACTCCCCCTCTCACTTTCCTGATTAGAGGCGAGCTTGCAGCAAGGCCTATGAATCATTAAGCACACCTTGTAGCGGCAAGTCGTAATTCTTGTCCTCTTGTTAACCAGAATTAGATTTCAGTCCTTTATTGCGATTGTGATGAGGCAGAGATAAAACTGAAAAGCAATGAATGTAATTATGAGACGACGCTGGGACAGATTCTGATTTTCCTTAAGGCGTCGTAGCAAACATTATCTGCATCTTAAATCTTTAAATTAAGATTAGGGGAAAACAGACAGTTTATTGAAAAGAGCATCTGAAAACCTGAGATACTACAACACCCAGCAAACATTTCCACATTTTCTTATCTATAAGGCTGTGTGCCCACGTAGCGTTTTTCAAGCGTTTATGCTGCGGAATTTCCGCAGCATAAACGCTTGTGAAACGCTAGGTAATCCGCACCTCATGGTCCCCAAGGGGATTCCGCATGTTCTATGCACATGCTGCGGATTTTTCCGCAGCGTTTATGCTGCGTACAAAAATCCGCAGCATGTCATTTAATTTTGCGGAAGCGCAGCGGAACTCCCGCCATTGACTTGCATTGAAACGCATAGAAACCGCGACTGTACATTTGTACAAGCGGCTTCTATGCGTCTCTATGTGCGGATGGTACCCAGTTCTGGAGGAGAGGAGACTCTCATCCAGACCTGGATACCATTGTACCTGTAAAAAAAGAATAAAACAACAAATAAAGTTATATTCACCTTTCCGACGGCTTCTCTCTGAATGCCGACATCGCTTGAGGACCTGCGGTGACGTCACAGTCATGTGACCGCAGGCCCTTCACTGCTCTGTCTCGCGATATGCCGGCAGCCGGGAACCAGACAGGAAGCAGCGCTGCAGCCACGCCGGGGCCTCGGGGGTGAGTATAGCTTTATTTGTTTTAATTTTTACGGTCACACTGTATAAATCCATGCTGTTTGCATGGATTTATACAGTGTGACCTAGTTGTCAAGCACTTTCCAAGTGATGCTATCGCCTGGAAAGCGCTTGTCAATCTGCATGCGGAAACGCATGTGAATCCGCATGTGGATCCGCATGTATTCTGCAGGAAAAACGCATGCACAATCCGCATGCATTTTTTCTGCCAGGGAGATGCAGAAATGCTGCAGAAATTTTCTGCTTCATTGCTGCATCGTGGGCACATAGCCTAAGACATGCAGGGACAACTCTATGTCTGGGGTGCACAACATTTTTTGGTCCGAGGGCCACATTGCCATACTGAACCAATCCCAAGGGCTGCAGAAACATTTAAATGGCCACTTACATGAATACATCACCAGAACCACCATCACTATATTAATATATTACCAGGACTAAGTTTTAAGTATTCGCTGAGAATTTGGAGAATTGCTGTGTGACATTCAGAAGTAGTGCTGTTGCAGAGTGTGACATGCAGAAGTACTCCTGTTGCTTTAAAAGCATTCAGCAACTATTAGAAGTAACACAAGCACATGAGACAGGAAGTGTTGTGCTCCAGAAGCATCCAGCAACTAGAGGGGTTAACACAGTCACAGGAGAAGGGGAGTGTTTTAGCAAAGCCCCAGGGGGATTGCAGGGAAGTTGTTTACTGTATGGCCAGAGCCGAAGAGAAAGGTGGCTTATGATCTGTATCTCACAAAAGGTAAGGGAACAGAATTCAGGTCAGGAGGGAAGCTAAACAAAGGTCAGTTAGACTCCCTGAGCTAACAGTGTGGAGTATTATCAGCCAGGAAGATAAGGACTGGAAGGAAGCTTGTCATAGAGATCATCTCCCTCATCACACCCTTCCCAACCATCTCCATGCAGGATAAAGAATTCTGTACTACTGAGTCCTTGTGAAGGAAAAGCCTGTGGTTGTGTATGAATCAAAACTGTGCTGTACTGTGCTACCGGATAATAGACTGTGTACTGCTGTGCTGCAAAGGAGACTGTACTGTTATTACTGGAGCCTGTTGCTCAAAGAGACATTTGCATTGCACTGGCCGTGCCTCATTAAATGTTACTGTTCTACTGTTTATGAAGACTCTTGTCAGATGTGTCTGAATCTACTGTGTGCCTGAGAGAAGCTGCAGCCTATGGTCGCCCTGAGTAACAGTTCCCCCAGGATTCCAACAAATTCATGTAACCGGTCTCGCCCCTATCTGAACTTAGATGGCGTGCGTGTAACAGCTGCTCCAAAAATATCAGTGTGAACACACACTAACTTAAATTGAGTTTTTGGATCAGACACTCACCAAATCATCCTCATAAAAATACTGAAAACTTAGAGATTTGAGATTGTTTTAACATAGCCATGAAGCACATTATTGATTAGTACATGTGCTAAAGATCAAAACCACCGTCAGTACATGAGTGCGGCTCCAGAACCACCATAAGTACAGGAATGCAGCACCAGTACCTCTGTGAGTACAAAAACCTCTAAATATACAATGGTGGTAATCCATCACGGTCATTCTCTTTTACCCAAAGGGTATCAGAGCTTGGAAGAAAAACAACCGTGGGGTTTTCAGCCACACAATGGGTTAGAGACCCCAAATAAGGCCACTTATGCATCTAGTTTATGGGTTTGCACTTAGTCCCTACAAACTTCCACATGGCTTGAAGCCTTGTTGGGGACTCACTACCGAGCACTCGTAGTGGATGGAAGCTGATAGCACTAGCATGAGATATAGATGGGCAACAACAGAATATATTTCAACAATTCAATGGAACATCAGAAAAGTGGCAGAATAATAATAATGATAATAATTTTAGTTAATAGTAATCTTCACATCTTTGGTCAGTGAAAATAATATTTTGAAAACTTTTTTTGTTAAATTGTAAAAACCTCTGTCCCTGTAGTGGTTCAGTCTTGAGCTGAAGAATTAAATGTCAGTACTTTTTGGTCACCTGTAGTGTTGATCAAGTATGTATCATTAACCCTTTCCTGTGAGCATGCTCGAGTGCTCGCCGAGTATTTTTGCGTGCTCTGCGTTTCATTCACTGTCGCTGCGCCTGCAAGTGCCATGGCTGTTAGACAGCTATGACAGATGCAGAGATTGCCTGTCTGTGTCACAGATGTCTAACAGCCGTGACACTTGCAGGCGCGGCGACAATGAATGAAATGCCGAGCACGCCAAAATACTTGGCGAGCACCCGACCGTGCTCGTCGGAAAGGGTTAATGATACATACTCGATCAACACTATTCACCTACAATTTCATTTCTTTATTGTTTGACTGCAATTTCTCTTTACTTGTTTAGGATACAGTATGTTCATTTACTCTGGATATGTTATGTAAAATTTCCACAGTAAATCTAATGGAAGCCGTAGGAAAATGAGACACAATTTTGTCATTCTTCACATTCATACATGGTCAAGTGCTGGAAACAAGCTCCAAGTAATTAGGCGTCAATCACAGAAATTATCCCCATTAATTAGAAAAGTTTCAGATTTCAGGAGTCAGGATTTCCAGCGGGAAACGGATTATCTGCTGCTCTTCAATGACAGCACTTCAGGATCATTGCCTATGTGGCGGTATAAAACCCACTGAACTGATCTACACCATGGAAAGACCTAATGGTCTGTGAATAATACGGAAAAAAACTGCAAGCCTGGATGAATAGCAGAAACATTTGAGGACACTGTGGTGGTGGCGTCTCTCATCTGTCCACGGTCGCATCTTATGCCAGGTGATTTTTCATGAGCCAGGTTCAGCTTCCAAGATGTATGATTTACAAGGCAGAAGCCGTGCCATTGTTTTAAGAGACAATACCAATTTGCCTGATTAAAACCTCAATGCCATCTGCTTTGTGGTATCTCCTGTGTACGGGGTTCTTGTTGGTCTGGAACAGATGGCTTCATACTCTTTGTATTGTGTAAAGGTAGAGAATATCATGTACAGCTGGGCATATTACAAATGAACAGTGAAATATGGTGCAATGTGATTTTATAATATACTGCTCATTTATAAAGATAAACCAAAGTTTCTGCAATAGAGAACTGCCCATACAGTGACTTCCTGATGAACATCTAGTAACACCCCATTAGGGGTCCAGAAGAAGAGCGAAGCAGAGGCTGGTGCACTACACGGAGTGAGAATGCAGGTCTCCATCTATAGAAGTCTGCACTCTGTCCACTGGACAACAGACAGCAACCTGTATCTACTCGTGGGCTAAAATTACAACTTAAAAGTGGTATTCCCACCATACTCATTTATGGCTTATCAATGGGATATGCCAAAAACTAATAGTAGATGTTGGTTCCACCAATGGGACTTGCATCTATCTCAAGAATGGCGCCATGTTAATATGCCATAAAAGTTCAAGACGAGAATACCCCTTTAAAGAGGTTGTCCGATCCTGAAATCCATTTTTTTTAGCTAATCTGTGCTATATTGTAATATAAAAACACCCCTATACATTTTGATTTTTGTTTCAACCTGTCATTCCTCCTTAATCTCACTTCATTCCCTGTACCCAGTTTGTTTACATCTGGCTCTCCAGACCAGGAGCACACTGAGCTTCTTTTCCTAAGCTTACAGCCAGAGGTAGCTCTGCCCCTGGCCTCAGTGTCTAGCCCCGCCCTCTGCCCACACACTACACACTCATTGGCTGTTAGTATCTGCCCCAGCCCCGCCCTCTGCCCACCCACTACACACTCATTGGGTGTTAGTATTTGTCCCTTCCCCACCCTCTGCCCGCCAACTACACAGTCATTGGCTTTTAGTATCTGCACTACACTCTGCCCCGCCCACTACACACTCATTGGCTGTTAGTATCTGCTCCAGCCCCGCCCTCTGCCCACCCACTCAGGGCCCCCAACAGGGCATTAGTAGCCTCACTGGTGTATGGGGCCCGGTGAGCAGAAGCAAAGAGGGGGGGCCTGGATCCAGTCCGGGCCCCCCTCTTTAGCTTCTGCTCACCGGGCCTCAGGGGAGCTTTCCTGGAGCTCCACGGCCATCAAAACAGAACGACAACGCAGCTCCAGGAAAGCTCCCTCCAGCATGTATGCGCGCCGCTGACTACCAGAAGTGGAGCTGGAGGGGATCGAATGAGAGGTACAGTTGTGTTCAAAAGTTTACATACCCTGGCAGAATTTTTCCTTTCTTGGCCTTGTTTCAGAGAATATGAATGATAACAAAAAAACTTTTTCTCCACTCCTGGTTATTGGTTGGGTGAAGCCATTTATTATCAAACTACTGTGTTTTCTCTTTTAAAATTTTAATGACAACCTAAAACATCCAAATGACCCTGATCAAAAGTTCACATACCCCAGTTCTTAATACCGTGAATTGCCCCCTCTAACATCAATGACAGCTTGAAGTCTTTTGTGGTAGTTGTGGATGAGGTTCTTTATTTTCTCAGATGGTAAAGCTGCCCATTCTTCTTGGCAAAAAGCCTACACTTCCTGTAAATTCCTGGGCTGTCTATCAGGGCCAGCTCCAGGATTTCGTGGGCCCCGGGCGAAAGAGTCTCAGTGGGCCCCTTTAACAAATACCATGATTCATGATGCACAGATACCGCAGACAAATTATATATATATATATATATATATATGTATATCAATGCCAAAGATTCCACTTCTTACATTACATGAGTGATATCTAAATTCTACAATAGCTCAGAAACCGGCGAATCCACGGAGCACACAATGCAGAACGGGAAGTATAGTCCACCATCCAGTATTACGGGCACCACTAAGTCCTCCATACAGTATAATGGCCACACATAGTCCTCCATACAGTATAATAGGCCCCACATAGTCCTCCATACAGTATAATGGGCCCCACATAGTCCTCCATACAGTATAATGGGCCCCACATAGTCCTCCATACAGTATAATGGGCCCCACACAGTCCTCCAAACAGAATAATGGGCCCCACACAGTCCTCCATACAGAATAATGGGCCCCACATAGTCCTCCATACAGAATAATGAGCCCCACATAGTCCTCCATACAGAATAATGGGCCCCACATAGTCCTCCATATAGAATAATGGGCCCCACATAGTCATCCATACACTATAATGGGCCCCACATAGTCCTCCATACAGTATAATGGGCCCACATAGTCCTCCATACACTATAATGGGCCCACACAGTCCTCCATACACTATAATGGGCCCCACATAGTCCTCCATACACTATAATGGGCCCCACATAGTCCTCCATACACTATAATGGGCCCCACATAGTCCTCCATACACTATAATGGGCCCCACATAGTCCTCCATACACTATAATGGGCCCCACATAGTCCTCCATACACTATAATGGGCCCACATAGTCCTCCATACACTATAATGGGCCCCACATAGTCCTCCATTCAGTATAAAGGGCCCCACATAGTCCTCCATGCACTATAATGGGCCCCACATAGTCCTCCATACAGTATAATGGGCCCACATAGTCCTCCATACACTATAATGGGCCCACATAGTCCTCCATACACTATAATGGGCCCACACAGTCCTCCATACACTATAATGGGCCCCACATAGTCCTCCATACACTATAATGGGCCCCACATAGTCCTCCATTCAGTATAAGGGGCCCCACATAGTCCTCCATACACTATAATGGGCCCCATATAGTCCTCCATACAGTATAATGGGCCCCACATAGTCCTCCATACACTATAATGGGCCCCACATAGTCCTCCATACACTATAATGAGCCCCACATAGTCCTGACAGGAGCCATGGCAGTAACTCACCCAGTGACCCCACATAGTGGAGAGATGGGTACAAGGTGGTCAGACAGTGCCAGGAGAAAGGGTCACATACCATTACAGTGTAGCCCTCATATAGCGGAGAAGACTGTCACCATTATCCCTGCCCCTGCCTGCCACTTCCTTCTCTGCCATTCCACACAGACAGAGAGGTCAGGCCAGGATTCCCTGTAAGATGCTGCAGACAGACTGCAGACAGTGCTGTGCTGACTATATATAATATATCTATGTCTTTCTATATATATAGATACTGTACATGATGATCATAGGCGGATTATAATGAGGGCAATCCGGGCGACCGCCCGGGGCCCCGAGCCGGCAGGGGGCCCGCGGCTCCAGGCGGGGTGTCTAATGCCGGATTGCCCTCATTATATGTGCGGGCGGGAGGGGGGGGGCCCGGACCGCTCCCCCAGCAGCGGCCGCCGCTACTTCTTCATCGGCCGGGCCAGCACTGCAGCAGTTAACTTCCCTGTGCTGGCCCGGCCGCGTCACTGCTAGGAGACACGGCCCTGTGCGCGGCTGTGTCTCCTAGCTGTGACGTCACGCAGTGCACCCCGGCCTGCAGTGCTGCACCGGAAAAGAGACAGAGCAGGCAGGAGGAATGGAGCCAGGGGATGGTGAGTGTGTGTGTATGTGTGTGTGTGTGTGTGTGGGCAGATGTGTGTGTGGGCTGGTGTCTGTGTGGGCAGGTGTGTGTGTGTGTGGGCAGGTGTGTGTGTGTGAATATGTGTGTGTGTGTATATGTGTGTGTGTGTATATGGGTGTGTGTGTGGGCAGGTGTGTGTGGGCAGGTGTGTGTGTGGGCAGGTGTGTGTGTGTTTGTGGGCAGGTGTCTGTGTGGGCAGGTGTGTGTGTATATGTGTGTGTGTGTGGGCAGGTGTGTGTGTGTGTGGGCAGGTGTGTGTGTGTGTTTGTGGGCAGGTGTGTTTGTGGGCAGGTGTGTGTGTGGGCAGGTGTGTGTGTGTGTATATGTGTGTGTGTGTATATGTGTGTGTGTTTGTGGGCAGGTGTGTGTGTGTGTGTGTGTGGGCAGTTGTGTGTGTGTGTGGGCAGGTGTGTGTGTATATGTGTGTGTGTGTGGGCAGGTGTGTAGGTGTGTGTGTGTGTGGGCAGGTTGTGTGTGTGTGTGTGGGCAGGTGTGTGTGGGCAGGTGTGTGTGTGTGTGGACAGGTGTGTGTGTGTGTGTGTGGGCAGGTGTGTGTGTGTGTGGACAGGTGTGTGTGTGTGTGGGCAGGTGTGTGTGTGGACAGGTGTGTGTGTGTGGGGGCAGGTGTGTGTGGGCAGGTGTGTGTGTGTGGGCAGGTGTGTGTGTGTGGGCAGGTGTGTGTGTGGGCAGGTGTGTGTGTGTGGGCAGGTGTGTGTGTGTGGGCAGGTGTGTGGGTGTGTGTGTGTGGGCAGGTGTGTGGGTGTGGGTGTGTGGGCAGGTGTGTGTGTGTGTGTGGGCAGGTGTGTGTGTGGGTGGGCAGGTGTGTGTGTGTGTGTGGGTGGGCAGGTGTGTGTGGGTGTGTGGGTGTGTGTGGGGGGGGCAGGTGTGTGTGGGCAGGTGTGTGTGTGTGGGCAGGTGTGTGTGTGTGTGGGCAGGTGTGTGTGTGTGTCTGTGTGGGCAGGTGTGTGTATATGTGTGTGTGTGTGGGCAGGTTAGAAAGTCTTGCCCTGTTGAACACTACACCTGACTTGAGGCCACCACCTCTTGGTTGTCCAATGTTCTTGCTTCTCTAGGGCTCTTCTCAGATATTCATTATACCAGCTCCCCAGAATACCAAAGCTAGGGTGGGTGACCGCGAGCCCTGGTGGTGGTCATAACTGCGGCCACCCAGGGGCAATACTCCATAACAACAATCCCCTGAGGTGGTGTAGGATGTAAGGACCTATTCACACTACATTCAGCGCTGCATTCAGGTCTTTACACAAGGCTTACAACTGAATCCCTGAAATTCAGGATTGTGCTGTCTGAAATGAGACATCTGAAAGCAGAGCAAATGGAGCCTAAAGATTCAGACTTTAGCCTCGGTTTGCCTTTGTTCAAATCAATGGCTATGTCAAGGCCCATCTGAATGCCATTTTTCAGGGATTTAGATAGAAGCCTGGAAAGAGGAGATGAATGCATTGCAAAATTCAGTGTGAATAGGCCCTTATATCTGGAGTCTTGATATTGATGCCACATGCATTTTACTTGTTTTTAACTTAAAAAAAAATACACACACACAAATTATACACACACACACACTATACATACACACACACTATACATACACACACATTATACACACTATACATGCACACACTATACATACACACACACTATACATACGCACACATTATACACACACACACACTATACATACACACACACTATACATACACACACACTAAACAAACACACGCACTATACATACACACACACTATACATACACATGCACTATACATACACACACACGCTATACATACACACACACAGATGTGTGTGTGGGCAGGTGTGTGTGTGTGTGGGCAGGTGTGTGTGTGTGGGCAGGTGTGTGCGTGTGTGATGTCTGTCTGTTTGTGTGTGTGTGTGGGCAAATGTCATTGTGTGATGTCTGTTTGTATGTATTTTTGTGTTTCAAATGTGTTTATGCGTGTCTGTATATGTTTGTGTGTGTGTATGACTGCATGCGGCCTCCTGCTGAAAATAGTTGGCGCCGTGCGGTCTCCTGATGTCTCTGGGGGGGCACCGTGCGGCCCACCGCTGTGTATAGATGGCTACGTGCGGCCCCCCGCTGTGTATAGATGGCTACGTGCGGCCCCCCGCTGTGTATAGATGGCTACGTGCGGCCCCCCGCTGAGTATAGATGTCGCCGTGTGGCCTCCTGCTGTGTATAGATGGCTACGTGCGGTCTCCCGCTGAGTATAGATGGTGCTGTGCGGCCTCCTGCTGTCTCTGGGGGGAGCGCCGTGCGGCATCTATACTCAGCTGGAGGCCGCACGTAGCCATCTATACACGTATACTCAGCAAGAGGCCCCACGTAGCCATCTATACGGCGCCATCTATACACAGCGGGAGGCTGCACGGCGCCATCTATACACGTATACTCAGCAGGAGGCTGCACGGCGCCATCTATACACAGCGGGAGGCCGCACGGCTTCCATCTATACACAGCGGGAGGCCGCACGTAGCCATCTATACACGTATACTCAGCAGAAGCTTGCACGGCGCCATCTATACACAGCGGGAGGCCGCACGTAGCCATCTATACACGTATACTCAGCAGGAGGCCGCACGGCTTCCATCTATATTCAGCAGGAGGCCGCACGTAGCCATCTATACACGTATACTCAGCAGGAGGCTGCACGGCGCCATCTATACACAGCGGGAGGCCGCACGGCTTCCATCTATACACAGCGGGAGGCCGCACGGCGCCATCTATACACTGCGGGAGTCTCAGTGCTTTGCAACAGCAGTCAATAAATTCTGCTTGACTAATTCTGAGCACCATAAAGTCTGGTTCGCTTCTATCCTGCTGTCTTCATTTTCAGCTTGCTGAATTCTAACTCATTTACTGTCATTCGAGACGATGCCTTTGCTGGTCTCTTTCACCTTGAATACCTGTAAGTGCTCCACTTAATGTCATATTTTTGATTCTGTTCTTCTTCATCTTTTGGCATGTGAAATTGTATGAGCAAGTAAGTATTCATATGAATTTATGACTTACTTAAACCTTGGAGGACCTTAAATTTTATTCAATCAAATTTTTTTCCAGTTTAAAACTATGGGACATATATGTGCCTTGGTCCTCAAAGGGTTTTTAAAGGGGCTGCAAACATAAATACGAAAAAAATAATTCAATTAGTGCTTTTTGTGTTCATTTAATTTTTATTTGAAGTCCATTTTTTTTATATACCTTGAAATTAAGCCCTACCCCATGGAATGAAGCCCTACCTACATGACATCTGAGAGCTACATGGATCCCGCTTGTGAGGTGCCTGTCCGTCACTACTATTCAGTTTTAGGGTCCACTCACTAAGCCATATATTCTCTCATGCAAGAGAATAGGGCCAATTATGCTAATGACACTCGGCTCAAACTCTGTCAGAGCTTCAACTGAGTGTGATCTGATTCTCTCGCAGCACAGATATGGAGAAGATGGAGAACTTAATTTCTCCATCTTCTCCATAGTCTCTGTGAGTGTTCATCGGACTGCACTTGGATGACATCCGAGTGCAGTCCAATGTTTTACGTGCACCCGTAGACTTGTATGGGTGCACATGGTCCGAATATCGAATGAGATTATTTTCTCATGCCAATAATCGCAGATCTGCACTGTCCCATAGTATAACATAGGGCCGAGTCCTATCCGATAAAACATCACATAGCATTCGGCCGTGTTATACGACAGTGTGAGCGAGCCCTTAGAGTCAAGGAATATTTACATGCAGATGATGATATTACTCTCCAAGTGTATATTTTTTTAGGCGAGTTCATAGTAAATGCTTTGCCTTTTTGACATGTGATCAACTAAAGAACAAGAAAGATTTAGGACCTCCCCTATACAGAAACGGAAAATAGTTTGGAGGACTTGCATGTCCTTTTTTATTTATTATGAGAAAATCATAAAAGATCCCGTTTTTTAACCATGCTGTGACTTTCTGCTGAGGGGAGGGAGAGAGCTGCCCTATTCAGAGTCTGTAATAAGACCTGCTGACAAAAGTGTTGAAGATACAGTCTAATGTGAATTAACAATGAAAAAAAGTTAATTTCACAAATGGCTTGTATTTTTTTTAATACAAACTTTTTTGTCTTTACAGCTCCTTTAAATGGAATCTGTCATCAGGTTTTTGCCACCTAATCTGAGAGCAGCATAATGTAGGGTTAGAGGCACTGATTCCAGTAATGTGTCACTTACTGGGCTGCTTAGTGTTGTTTTGATAAAATCATTGATTTGTCAGAAGGTAATTGACTAGTAAGTTCTGTAGGACCCCACCCTCATCACTGATCAGTAGATTTCTGTGTACACTGAGCATGGGCAGAAAGCTGCCAATCAGTGGTGTGGGTGGGGCTATACAGAGCGCAGCATTCAGAGAGCTGCTAGGGGGATCATGTGACATGTCACGTGATAAATCAGGTGTGTGGGGGGGGGGCCCGCGCCTTCTAAACTGCCCGGGGCCCTTGCTACTCTTAATCCACCCCTGATGATGATGCATGTGATTGTCACTGTATCTATATATAGAAAGACATTACATAAGAAATGCAGTGTCTGTCAGTCAGATAAAGTTACCGGCGGTCCGTGTTTGCTGGCTGTGGCTGGCGCTTGAATACTCAGGAGCTCGAGCTCGGAGGAGGGACCCAGGCTGAAGGCAGCGCATGCGCTGTAGACAGGTGAAAATAGATGGTGCCATCATCTGACTGGATGTGTGCGATGCCGGCGCACACGCTCTGCGGCACCAGGAGGCTAAGGATGCATCTGCGGCTCTGCCGGCCGGCGGTAACCCAGGACGCGGCGGGAGCGCTCACATAGCAACCAAGGTGAGTGCAGGCACCCCGCTGTCCAGAAGAGGATCTGCCGGCCGGCGGTAACCCAGGACGCCGCAGGCAGCACCAGCGCTCATGTGGCACCCCAGGGGTCTGGTTTCCACAGTAATAGCAATATTACGTCTGAGAGCAGGTGGGAGGTCTCCTGGTCAGGAATCCTAAGCATGCCACACCTCCTGCCCAGTCCTGGGAGGGGAAGAACTTCCCCTATATAAACTGGGGCTGAGGCAGGGTTAGAGGAGAGAAAGAGAAGAAGAGGAGTCCCAGACAGAGACACAGTCTGGTCTGGAGTGAGGCAGCTATAGGGAAAGAGAGATCAGGAGCTCTGTGGGAGCCGTGCTAAAAGAGGTCAGGGGCTGGAAACTGTAGAGCTCGCCCTGATTGAAGAGTTCTCACCGGACCCGGAGTCCGAGGCTGTGGGGACTAATCCTTACCCAGCAGCAGAAACCGACCGGCAGGGGATTTCAGGTCCTCTGGCCAAGAAACCCGAAGGCACGGTCACACACAAGGGACCAGCACCGCCGTCGTGAAGCGGAAGCTACCAGAAGGCCCCGAGTCACCGGCCATACGGGTGAGCACCACACGGTACACTCAGGGACGTGGGCTACTTTTACCCGCCTCTAGCAAGGTAGCCAGAAGAGTACAATTAGTTGGGGAGGCCTACAACTCCGCCTGGCCAGGGGAGATCCCATCTGCTCACGGACTGACCAGGCCCCGATCGCTAGCCAGTACTCCGGGAGGGTCTATCTTTGCCACCAGTAAAGACCCTGAATTACAACGCACCGTCTCTGAGTGTTTCATCATCCACGTCCGCTGCCCTGAGGCCATACCCCTCCCGTTGGGGGTTATACCATCCACGCTGCACGACCGTACCACCGGCCTCAGCGGTCTGCCCTGCAGCGGCGGTCTCATGACCGCATTCAACGGGTGGCGTAGTCGAACAATATAACATCTTATGCCAAGCACCGCCACTTAGTTTGACTCCCTGGGCACGGACCGGGTCACCGCCACGAGACTACTACCCCTATCGGACCCGGCTCCGGGTAGGCCCCTGCGTGCGCAACGCCACTCAGCACAGGCCCAGGGGCGCGTCAACTTTTGGCGTAGTCGGCAGGATCTCGTGCCCGCAACCACCGGGTACTGCGTGCCTGAAAAAGAGACTTTTAAACTTACCAGTGGTGAGGATTCCCGCCATCCGACGCCATCTTCTGCCTTCTTCCTGCCATCCGTGGAGTTTTCCCGCCATCCGACGCCATCTTCTGCCTTCTTCCCGCCATCCGTGGAGTTTTCCCGCCATTGGACGCCATCTTGAGGACGCCGCGCGGGAAGAAGAGGGGCGTGGACTCCGAAAGCGTGCGAGAACTGAAGCTCCGCCTCACGTCCGGACGTTGCGTAAGGTCCTGGAAGGAGCCCAGCAGACGCTGACGTCACAGGAGCGCGACGGAAGGTCCTCAACCCTGACGATCCACTGCGGAGCCGCGGCCTATGGAAGAGGATCATCGCAAGGTAGGCCACGGTCCACTAGGGGGGAGAAGGATGTCGGATACGGAGGAGAGCTTCACTGCCACCGCCACCGCCACCGCTGCAGCGGTCATGCCTTTCACCATGCCCTATATCCCGGGGGCAGCCTGGCTACCCCAGTACTCAGGGGAGTCACACACCCTAAATGACTTCAGAGAAAAGCTGGATAGCCTCTTCCAGGTGTACCCCCTCACAGAGGAGCAAAAAGTGAGCATCCTGGTGGCTCAATTAACAGGGGCAGCCCAAAGGGAGGTAAAGTCCTGGCCACTTGGGAGGAGGAGGACTGTCGCAGAGATACTAGCCCGGCTGAAGGACACCTTTGATACCCGTACCTCAGCCGAGATCAAGCTTAGATTCTACGGGTGCAAGCAGCGAGCACATGAGAATATAAGGGACTATGCACTAAACCTACAAGAAGCCCTGAGAGCCATTAAGCAGGCTGACCCTGACGGCGTGGGAAACGAAGACAAGTTGTTGACTGAACAATTTATAGAGGGTCTACATTGCAATGCCCACCGAACCCAGTTGCGGGCAATGGCCTTACAGGACCCTCATCTGGACTTTGCACAGTTCAAGGACAGAGCCATCCGGGTGCTCCGAGAACCGGCACCAGGTGGCGCTGTGACCCACAGACACCCTACTACCACTTACCACCAGGAGACGGCGCCCTTGTCGGCAGGGCCTGTGGGGGCTGATGCGCAGGCTTTAAACAATGACTCGGCTACAGACCTGCACCATCAGGTCCAAGAGCTAACTAAAAGCGTTGCTGCGCTAACCCGAACTGTGCAGTCTTTACAGGTTTCTACTCCAGGGAAGATTCAGCTGGCATCCGGACCGGAGGACATCCCGTGGCGCCGACCAAGGAGGACCCCACCGGCCAGAGGAAAACCCAGCGACCGATACAACGAGGACGGACAACCCATCTGCCGCCGCTGCAATCAACCCGGACATATGGCAAGGTACTGTCCTTTAAACTGGCACAACCTGGGGTAGAGGGCCAACCCCTAGGAATAAGATCACCAGGCCCATCGAACTGGCGTGACAAATACGTGGGAGGACGTCCAGTCTTGCCTGTGGTACTGGATGGCATTCCTATGAGTGCCCTACTGGACACCGGGTCACAGGTCACCACCATCCCGTACGTGCTCTTCAAGCAGTACTGGAATGACTCGGACATAACCCGCTACCCTGACGACGACTTGAGTATCATCGCCAGCAATGGTCAGCCCGTACCACAGATCGGATTTAAAGAGGTGACCATTAAAATCGGTAAAGTCGAACTGGCAGCACAGGGACTGATCATTGTGGACATTGACAAGCGCGAGAGTCACCCAAAGATAACTCTAGGAACTAATGTGATTGAAAATTGTCTTGCAGAGGTGATTCTCATTTTACAGCAGGTTGCCAAGAACGCCAGCTCCGGTCAGCAGCGAGTGCTCCAAAAAGAGATCCGGGCACTGATGCGACGGCAACAGGTGGAACTCTCCGGTGGTGAGATTGGTAGCGTGAGAATGTGTGACCCTTTCCCTATTGCCATGCCCCCGAAAAGTGAAATGATGATTTGGTGCCGGGCAGCTATTGGTCTGAGAGGTAGAGATTACCAGGCAATGGTGGAACCAGTCTACTCAGACAGTAGGCCCACCATTTTCACAGCACGGGGGGTGGTCGATGTACGCCATGGGAGGGTGCCCGTTCGCATCATAAATATCGGGGAGAGAGAAGTACACCTGCCCCGGTATGCCACGCTAGCCAAATTGTTCACCATAAACCAGAATTCTGTACAGGCCGTGGAACCCTTGCCTCCATCTCAACCAGAGGAAGGTAACGGCTTTAAGCAACAAATGGAGGACTGGTGTCAGCAACTACATTTGGGTACTGACTCCACTCCCTCACACCAGAAACAGGGAGTCTATCGGGTGGTTCAAGAGTACGAGAGAGTGTTTAGTAAACACCCGTTAGACTTCGGGCGAGTAAAGGGGGTAGAACACCACATCCCCACGGGAGACCATCCTCCCATAAAGGAGAGATACCGACCCGTACCCCCTGCACACTACCAACACACCAAGGGGATGCTTAGAGACATGAAGGAGGCTGGGGTAATCAGGGATAGCTGTAGCCCCTGGGCAGCTCCACTAGTCTTGGTTAAAAAAAAAGACAACACCATGAGAATGTGTGTAGACTACCGGAAAATCAACCGTATCACACACAAAGATGCGTACCCCTTACCAAGGATAGAGGAGTCTTTGGCTGCTTTAAAATCTGCTAACTTCTTCTCCACTTTGGATCTCACTAGCGGGTACTGGCAGGTTCCTGTAGCAGAGGCGGACCGGGAGAAGACCGCATTCACCACCCCGATGGGACTTAGCGAGTTTACCTGCATGCCGTTCGGACTCTGCAACGCACCAGGAACCTTCCAACGATTGATGGAATGCTGTCTGGGACACCGGAACTTTGAGACGGTCCTGCTGTACCTGGACGATGTTATAGTTTATTCCAAAACCTACGAGGACCACCTGAAACACCTGGCGGAAGTGTTTGAAGCCCTGGCAAAATACGGTCTGAAGGTGAAACCGTCGAAGTGTCACCTGCTAAAACCAAAAGTGCAGTACCTGGGACACGTGGTGAGTGCTGACGGAGTGGCTCCCGACCCTGATAAGATCACCGCGATTAAGGAATGGCCAAGACCCTCTAGCGTAAGGGAAGTACGGCAGTTCCTCGGGTTGGTAGGCTACTACCGAAGATTCATTCCCGGTTTCACCAAAAAGGCAGCTCCTATGCAGGACCTCCTGATAGGCCAGTCCAGGAAGGCCAAGAACCAGAAGCCGCCCTTCAGATGGGAGAAGCTGGAAGAAGAGTCCTTCTGCCAGCTGAAGATGGCCCTCACGGGGGATGAAATCCTGGCATACCCTGATTACAGCCAGCCCTTTATCCTCTACACCGACGCAAGTAACATCGGGCTAGGAGCCGTACTGTCCCAGATCCAGCAGGGGAGAGAACGGGTAATTGCTTACGCCAGCCGAAAACTGCGACCCACCGAAAGAAACCCTGAGAATTACAGCTCATTCAAGCTAGAGTTCCTGGCAGTGGTGTGGGCAGTCACCGAACGCTTTAAGCACTACCTCGCCTCTTCCCGGTTCACCGTGTACACGGATAACAACCCGTTGACACACCTGGACACTGCAAGACTCGGTGCCCTGGAGCAGAGATGGATGGCCCGCCTGTCCAACTATGAATTCACGATCAAATACCGGGCAGAACGCTCCAATACCAACGCGGATGCCTTGTCCAGAATGCCAAACCTACCGGACGTAGGGGAAGATCCAGAGGAACTGGAAGAAGTTGAACTCCCCGCGTTCCACCGTCATGGGACTACCCAGTATTCCCACCGTGTAAGGGGTAAGCAATCCGCTACGTTTAACCCCTTACCTCATTACAACTGGGCGGAAGCGCAGGACAGTGACCCCGCTGTCCGACTGGTGAAGGAGATGCTGACTCAGCCAGATGCCCGCCTTGACCCAGACGCTCCGGAGGAGACCAAGCAACTGTGGGTTGAGAAGAGTCGACTGTTCCTTTACAGGGGGAAGTTGTGCCGCAGAATGGTTAACTCCCGGACGCATGAACTGATCTGGCAAGTGGTGGTGCCGAGAAGAGACGCGGCTATGGTACTGGAGGCATACCATGACGGAGCTGGGCACTTCGGATGGAAGAAGCTGGAGTTCCTGCTGCGCGGGCGGTTCCACTGGGTAGGCATGAGAGGAACCATCGAGAGGTGGTGCAGAGACTGTGGCCCATGCAACCTAAGAAGGAAGGACCGTGCCAGCCAGAAGACTCCCCTGCAGTCCATCGTCACCAGGCAGCCGTTGGAACTGGTAGCCTTGGATCATGTAAAACTGACCCCCAGCAGAAGTGGCTACGTCTATGCGTTAACCATCGTGGATCACTACTCCCGGTTCTTGGTTGTAGTCCCCGTCAAGGACTTAACGGCTCAAACAGCAGCTAGAGCCTTCCAGCAGCACTTCTGCCATCCACACGGATACCCAGAGCAGGTGCTGACGGACCAAGGACCTGCCTTTGAAGCGGAAGTCTTCCAGGAGTTCTGCACTCTGTATGGCTGCCGGAAGATAAGAACAACACCCTATCATCCGCAAACCAATGGACTCTGCGAGAAGATGAACCAGGTGGTGATAGACCTTCTGAAAACATTGCCCCTGGAAGAACGCAGTCTGTGGCCTGAGAAACTGCCTGATCTGGTGGACCTATATAACCACATCCCTGTAGGTTCTACCAACTGTACCCCGGCTTACCTAATGAGAGCAAGACCTGGTAAGCTGCCTGTTGATCTGGATATGGGAGTCCTGACACCCGAGGACACTTCACCAGAAGCAGACTGGGACACAGAGAGGCAGCAGCAGTACCGGAAAGTACAGGAGAGCGTTGAGCGAAGTCTCTGTCAAGCAAGAGAAAGACAGGAGAAGACTTACAACCAGCATGCTCCCGCTGTTCCCCTGGTACCTGGAGAGCAGGTCTTGAAAAGGAAGAGACGGCTCCACAAGTTGAACGACCAGTGGGAGAAGGACCCGTACACCGTACTGCCCTCAAGCCATGAGAACCCAAAAATCTGCACAATCAGTAAGGATGGAGGAGAAACCACAGCCATTGTCTCCCGAGATCACCTGAAGAAGTGTCCCGAGCAGCTACGAAACCCTGAAGAAGATCAAGAAAACCCTCGACCCGCAGAGGAAAGGGAAGAAATGGTCAGTACTGTACTCGGAGACTTCCCTCGGTCTTGGACACAAGTAAATGGCGCTGTTGTGGTACCCGTCCTCACCTTCCTCCAGCCAGCATCCCAAGTGCCTACGGAAAAACAGGTAGAGCTGGAAGAGCAGCCGGTCCAGGAGGCAGAAGACCCCACACAAGCAGACCAGGAGAATCGACCCTCTGCTTATAGTGAGCCTGCCGTGCCCCTAGTGAGCCAAAGAGCCCGTAGACAGTTGCCCAGCTCACCTTTGACAGCTCCTACACCCTGTAGCTCAGGACCAGTCAGTCAGCTCCGTAGGTCTACTAGGGCCACTAGAGGCCAGTTGCCCGTACGTTGGAGGATCTAAAGTGTTCAGACTGTTTTATTGGTATTTACCTGTTTACTGTTGCTTGTAAATAATTATGTTTTCCCAGTTATTTTATAGGTGTCTTTTGTGGATTAACCGGAATTCTTTGTATATATGTTTGGAGCGTAACCCAGGAATGGACTAAGACTGCTAAAGACTCGGGGTAGGACAGACCCCCACCTGGTTACGGCTCCCTGTTCTTTGGTGAAATGGACACCCTTATTGCTTCAAAAACTGCACCCGGTTGCGGACACGCCGTGACCACCCTAATGTGTTTTTCCTTATTGTACTGTTTCTGTTTATAACTTGTTATTTTTTTTTTTATTTTTTTTAAACATATGTTTAGTCCCGGAGTACTAAATTTTACTAGGGGGGAATGTGGCACCCCAGGGGTCTGGTTTCCACAGTAATAGCAATATTACGTCTGAGAGCAGGTGGGAGGTCTCCTGGTCAGGAATCCTAAGCATGCCACACCTCCTGCCCAGTCCTGGGAGGGGAAGAACTTCCCCTATATAAACTGGGGCTGAGGCAGGGTTAGAGGAGAGAGAAAGAGAAGAAGAGGAGTCCCAGACAGAGACACAGTCTGGTCTGGAGTGAGGCAGCTATAGGGAAAGAGAGATCAGGAGCTCTGTGGGAGCCGTGCTAAAAGAGGTCAGGGGCTGGAAGCTGTAGAGCTCGCCCTGATTGAAGAGTTCTCACCGGACCCGGAGTCCGAGGCTGTGGGGACTAATCCTTACCCAGCAGCAGAAACCGACCGGCAGGGGATTTCAGGTCCTCTGGCCAAGAAACCCGAAGGCACGGTCACACGCAAGGGACCAGCACCGCCGTCGTGAAGCGGAAGCTACCAGAAGGCCCCGAGTCACCGGCCATACGGGTGAGCACCACACGGTACACTCAGGGACGTGGGCTACTTTTACCCGCCTCTAGCAAGGTAGCCAGAAGAGTACAATTAGTTGGGGAGGCCTACAACTCCGCCTGGCCAGGGGAGATCCCATCTGCTCACGGACTGACCAGGCCCCGATCGCTAGCCAGTACTCCGGGAGGGTCTATCTTTGCCACCAGTAAAGACCCTGAATTACACCGCACCGTCTCTGAGTGTTTCATCATCCACGTCCGCTGCCCTGAGGCCATACCCCTCCCGTTGGGGGTTATACCATCCACGCTGCACAACCGTACCACCGGCCTCAGCGGTCTGCCCTGCAGCGGCGGTCTCATGACCGCATTCAACGGGTGGCGTAGTCGAACAATATAACATCTTATGCCAAGCACCGCCACTTAGTTTGACTCCCTGGGCACGGACCGGGTCACCGCCACGAGACTACTACCCCTATCGGACCTGGCTCCGGGTAGGCCCCCGCGTGTGCAACGCCACTCAGCACAGGCCCAGGGGCGCGTCACTCACATAGCAGCCAATCAAGATGAGTGGGCCCCCCTGCTGTCCAGGGCCCCGGCACCTGCCGGGGTGCGCCGGGTGCTGACGCCAGCCCTGCTGTCTATCATGAACTGAGCGCTTGAGATCTCCCCAGAGTGGCTCAATGATATTGAGGTCAGGAGACTGAGATGGCCACTCCAGAACCTTCACTTTGTTCTGCTGTAGCCAATGACAGGTCGACTTGGCCTTGTGTTTTGGATCGTTGTCATGTTGGAACGTCCAAGTACGTCCCATGTGCAGCTTCCGGGCTGATGAGTGCAAATTTGCCTCCAGTATTTGCTGATAACGTGCAGCATTCATCTTTCCTTCAACCTTTACCAAGTTTCCTGCGCCTTTGTAGCTCACACATCCCCAAAACCTCAGCCATCCACCTCTGTGCTTTACTGTAGGAATGGTGTTCCTTTTGTAGCACCCTGAGGATTCGGCTGCTACAGGGGTATTGCACCTCACTCCAGAGGTGTGGTATTCCACTCCCGGGTAAGGATGGAGTGTGGAACTGAGCTTAGTAGGCTGCATGTGTGACACCCCAGGGGTCTGGTTGCCACAGTGATAGAGATATTATGTCTGAGAGCAGGTGGGAGGTCCTTTGGTCAGGGATCCTGTGCATGCCACACCTCCTGCCCAGTCTTGGGAGGGGAAGAACTTCCCCTGTATAAACCCGGGGCTGAGGCAGGGTGAGTCAGACAAGGAGAGTGGAGAAGAGAAGCAGCATAGGAAACAGCAGAGTTACAAGGAGTCAGGGGCTGGCAGCTACAGAGCTCGCCCTGACTAAGAAGATTCTTTACCGGACCCGGAGTCCGAGGCTGTGGGGACTAAATCCTACCCAGCAGCAGAATCCGTCGGGCAGGGGATTTCAGGTCCTCTGGCCCAGAAGCCTGAAGGCACGGTCACACGCGTGGGACCAGCACCGCCATCGTGGAGCGGAAGCCATTAGAAGGCCCCGAGTCACCGGCCATACGGGTGAGCACCACACGGTACACTCAGGGACGTGGGCTACTTACATCAGCTTCTAGCAAGGTAGCCAGAAGAGTACAGTCAGTTTGGGAGGCCTACAACTACGCCTGGCCAGGGGAGATCCCATCTGCTCAAAGACTGACCAGGCCCCGTTTGCTAGCAAGTACTCCGGGAGGGTCTGTCGTTGTTACCAGTAAAGACCCTGAACTACACCGTACCGTCTCTGAGTGGTTCCTGCTACCCCCATCATCCACGTCGGCTGCCCTGAGGCCATACCCCTCCCGTTGGGGGTTATACTATCACGCTGCACAATCCTACCACCGGCCTCAGCGGTCTGCCCTGCAGCAGCAGCTTCCTGGCTGCACTCAACGGGTGGCGTAGTCATCAACTATTTACTACTAATAGACTGCCGTCTAGTTTGACTCCCTGGGCACGGACCGGGTCACCGCCACGAGATTACAACCCTCCACGGATCCGGCTCCGGGTAAGCTCCCGCGTGCGCACCGCAGCGCGACACAGGCCCAGGGGCGCGTCAACTTTGGCGTAGTCGGCAGGATTTCGTGCCCGCAACCACCGGGTACTGCGTGCCTGAAAAGCAAAGACTGTTCAAACTTACCAGTGGTGAAGATTCCCGCTATCCGTGGAGGTTTCCCGCCATCCGGCGCCATCTTCTACCTTCTTCCCGCCATCCGCGAAGTTTTCCCGCCATCCGGCGCCATCTTCGACCTTCTTCCCGCCATCCGTGGAGTTTTCCCGCCATTGGACGCCATCTTGAGGACGCCGCGCGGGAAGAAGAGGGGCGTGGACTCCGAAAGCGCGCGAGAACTGAAGCCCCGCCTCACGTCCGGACGTTGCGTAAGGTCCTGGAAGGAGCCCAGCAGACGCCGACGTCACAGGAGCGCGACGGAAGGTCCTCAACCCTGACGATCCACTGCGGAGCCGCGGCCTACGGAAGAGGATCATCGCAAGGTAGGCCACGGTCCACTAGGGGGGAGGAAGATGTCGGATACGGAGGAGAGCTTCACTGCCTCAACCCCCGCCAGCGCTACCGCTGCTGCAGTTATGCCCTTCACCATGCCCTATATCCCGGGAGCAGCTTGGCTACCCCAGTACTCAGGGGAGTCACATACCCTGCATGACTTTAGAGAAAAGCTGGATAGCCTCTTCCAGGTGTACCCCCTCACAGAAGAGCAAAAAGTGAGCATCCTGGTGGCCCAACTAACAGGGGCAGCCAAAAGGGAAGTAAAATCCTGGCCACCTGGGAGGAAGACTGTCGCAGGGATACTAACCCGGCTGAAGGACACCTTTGATACCCGCACCTCAGCCGAGATTAAGCTTAGATTCTACGGGTGCAAGCAGCGAGCGCATGAGAGTATAAGGGACTATGCACTAAATCTACAAGAGGCCCTGAGGGCCATAAAGCAGACCGACCCTGATGGGGTGGGAAACGAGGACAGGCTGTTGACTGAACAATTTATAGAGGGTTTATATTGCAATGCCCACCGAACCCAGTTGCGGGCAATGGCCTTACAGGATCCCCATCTGGACTTTGCACAGTTCAAGGACAGAGCCATCCGGGTGCTCCGAGAACCGGCACCAGGTGGCGTTGTGACCCACAGACGCCCCACTACCACTTACTACCAGGAGGCGGCGCCCTTGTCAGCAGGGCCTGTGGGAGCTGATGCGCAGGCTTTGGACAATGACCCGGCTCCAGACCTACACCATCAGGTCCAAGAGCTAGCTAAGAGCGTTGCTGCGCTAACCCGAACTGTGCAGTCTTTACAGGTTTCCACCCCAGGGAAGATCCAGCTGGCATCCGGACCGGAGGACATCCCGTGGCGTCGACCAAGGAGGACCCCACCGGCCAGAGGAAGACCCAGTGACCGATACAGTGAGGACGGACGACCCATCTGCCGCCGCTGCAATCAACCCGGACATATGGCAAGGTACTGTTCTTTAAACGGGCACAACCTGGGGTAGAGGGCCAACCCCCAGGAAAAAGATCACCAGGCCCATCGAACTGGCGCGACAGATATGTGGGAGGACGTCCAGTCTTGCCTGTGGTACTGGATGGCATTCCCATGAGTGCCCTACTGGACACCGGGTCACAGGTCACCACCATCCCGTACGTGCTCTTCAAGCAGTACTGGAATGACTCGGATATTACCCGCTACCCCGACGACGACTTGAGTATCATCGCCAGCAATGGTCAGCCCGTGCCACAGATCGGATTTAAAGAGGTGACCATCAAAATTGGTAGAGTCGAACTGGCCGCACAGGGACTGATCATTGTAGATATTGATAAACATGAGAGTCACCCAAAAATAACTCTAGGAACTAATGTAATTGAAAATTGTCTTGCAGAGGTGATTTTCCTTTTACAGCAGGTTGCCAAGAATGCCAGCTCCGGCGAGCAGCGGGTGCTCCAGAAAGAGATCCGGGCACTGATGCAACGGCAACAAGTGGAACTCTCCGGCGGTGAGATTGGTAGCGTAAGAATGTGTGACCCTTTTCCTATTGCCATGCCCCCAAAAAGTGAAATGATGATTTGGTGCCGGGCAGCTATTGGTCTGAGAGGTAGAGATTACCAGGCAATGGTAGAACCAGTTTACTCAGACAGTAGGCCCACCATTTTGACAGCACGGGGGGTCGTCAATGTACGCCATGGGAGGGTGCCCGTTCGCATAATAAATATCGGGGAGAGGGAAGTGTACCTGCCCCGGTATGCCACGCTAGCCAAATTATATATCACTAATCAAAATTCTATACAATCTGTGGAACCCTTGCCTCCATCTCACCCGGAGGAAGGTAACGGCTCTAAGAAAGACATGGAGGACTGGTGTCAGCAACTACATTTGGGTACTGACTCCACTCCCTCACATCAGAAACAAGGAGTCTATCGGGTGGTTCAAGAGTATGAGAGAGTGTTTAGTAAACACCCGTTAGACTTCGGGCGAGTCAAGGGGGTAGAACATCGCATCCCCACGGGAGATCATCCTCCCATAAAAGAGAGGTATCGACCCGTACCCCCTGCACATTACCAACACGCCAAGGGGATGCTTAGAGATATGAAGGAGGCTGGGGTAATCCGGGATAGTTGTAGCCCCTGGGCAGCCCCATTAGTTTTAGTCAAAAAGAAAGACAACACCATGAGGATGTGTGTAGATTACCGGAAAATCAACCGTATCACACACAAGGATGCGTACCCCTTACCAAGGATAGAGGAGTCATTGGCTGCTTTAAGATCTGCTAACTTCTTCTCTACCTTGGATCTCACTAGCGGGTACTGGCAGGTTCCTGTAGCAGAGGCGGACCGGGAGAAGACCGCATTCACCACCCCGATGGGACTTAGCGAGTTCACCTGCATGCCGTTCGGACTCTGCAACGCACCAGGAACCTTCCAACGCCTAATGGAGTGTTGTCTGGGCCACAGAAACTTCGAGACGGTCCTGTTGTACCTGGACGATGTCATCGTATATTCCAAGACGTATGAGGACCACCTGAAACACCTGGCGGAAGTGTTCGAGGCTCTGGCGAGTTACGGCCTAAAGGTGAAACCCTCCAAGTGTCACCTCCTGAAACCAAAGGTGCAGTACCTGGGACACGTGGTGAGCGCTGACGGAGTGGCTCCCGACCCCGATAAGATCACCGCAATTAAGGGATGGCCAAGCCCCTCCAGCGTAAAAGAAGTGCGGCAGTTCCTCGGGTTGGTAGGCTACTACCGAAGGTTTATTCCCGGTTTCACCAAAAAGGCAGCACCTATGCAGGACCTCCTGATAGGCCAGTCCCGGAAGGCCAAGAACCAGAAGCCGCCCTTCAAATGGGAAGAGCTGGAAGAAGAGTCCTTCCGCCAGCTGAAGATGGCCCTCACGGGGGACGAAATCCTGGCGTACCCGGATTATAGCCAGCCCTTTATCCTCTACACCGACGCCAGTAACATCGGGCTAGGAGCCGTACTGTCCCAGATCCAGCAGGGGAAGGAACGAGTAATCGCCTACGCCAGCCGAAAACTGCGACCCACCGAAAGGAACCCCGAGAATTACAGCTCATTTAAGTTAGAGTTCCTGGCCGTAGTATGGGCAATCACTGAGCGCTTTAAGCATTACCTCGCTTCTTCCCGGTTCACCGTGTACACGGATAACAACCCGCTGACACACCTGGACACGGCAAGACTCGGTGCCCTGGAGCAGAGGTGGATGGCCCGTCTGTCCAACTACGAGTTCACAATTAAATACCGGGCAGGACGCTCCAATACCAACGCGGACGCCCTGTCCAGGATGCCCAACCTGCCGGACGGAGGAGAAGATCCGGAGGGACTGGAAGAAGTTGAACTCCCTGCGTTCCACCGTCATGGGACTATTCAGTATTCCCACCGGGTAAGGAGTAAGCAGGCTGCTACGTTGAACCCCTTACCCCACTACAACTGGGCGGAAATGCAAGACAGCGACCCTGCCGTCCGACTGGTGAAGGAGATGCTGACTCGGCCGGAGGCTCGCCTTGAACCAGACGCTCCGGAGGAAGCCAAACAACTATGGGCAGAGAAGAGTCGACTGTTCCTTTACAAAGGGAAGTTGTGCCGCAGAATGGTTAACTCCCGGACGCATGAATTACTCTGGCAAGTAGTGGTGCCACGAAGAGACGCAGCCATGGTGATGGAGGCATACCACGACGGAGCTGGACACTTTGGGTGGAAAAAGCTGGAGTTCCTGCTGCGCGAGCGGTTCCACTGGGTAGGCATGAGGGGAACCATCGAGAAGTGGTGCAGAGATTGTGGCCCGTGCAACCTGAGAAGGAAGGACCGAGCCAGCCAGAAGACTCCCCTGCAGTCCATCGTCACCCGGCAACCGTTGGAACTGGTAGCCTTGGATCATGTAAAACTGACCCCAAGCAGAAGTGGCTACGTCTACGCGTTAACCATCGTGGATCATTACTCCCGGTTCTTGGTTGTCGTCCCCGTCAAGGACTTAACGGCTCAAACAGCAGCTAGAGCCTTCCAGCAGCACTTCTGCCGTCCACACGGGTACCCGGACCAAGTGCTGACGGACCAGGGACCTGCCTTTGAAGCGGAGGTCTTTCAGGAATTCTGCAATCTGTATGGCTGCCGGAAGATAAGGACGACACCCTACCATCCGCAGACTAATGGACTTTGTGAAAAAATGAACCAGGTGGTAATGGATCTTCTAAAAACGTTGCCCCTGGAAGAACGCAGTCTGTGGCCTGAAAAGTTGCCCGATCTGGTGGACCTATACAACCACATCCCGGTAGGTTCCACCAACTGTACCCCGGCTTACCTAATGAGGGCAAGACCTGGTAAGTTACCTGTTGACCTGGAAATGGGAGTCCTGACCCCCGAGGACACTTCACCAGAAACAGACTGGGACACAGAGAGGCAGCAGCAGTACCGGAGAGTACAGGAGAGCGTGGAGCGAAGTCTCTGTCAGGCTAGGGAAAGACAAGAGAAAACTTACAACCAGTATGCTCCCGCTGTTCCCCTGGTACCCGGAGAGCAGGTCTTGAAGAGGAAGAGACGGCTCCACAAGTTGGACGACCAGTGGGAGAAGGACCCGTACACCGTACTGCCCTCAAGCCACGAGAACCCGAAGGTCTGTACCATCAGTAAAGACGGAGGGGAAACCACAGCCATTGTATCCCGGGACCACCTGAAGAAGTGTCCCGAACAACTGAGGAACCCTGAAGAGGAACAAGAAGACCATCGACCCGTGGAAGAAAGGGAAGATATGGTTAGTACCGTGCTCGGGGACTTTCCTCAGTCTTGGACTCAAGTCAATGGTGCAGTTGTGGTACCCGTACTCACCTTCCTCCAACCATCATCCCAACAACCTACGGAGCAACGGGTAGAGCTGGAAGAACAGCCGGTCCAGGAGGCAGAAGACTCCACACAAGCAGAACAGGAGAATCAACCCTCTGCTTATAGTGAGCCTGCCGTACCCCTAGTGAGACAAAGAGCCGGTAGACAGCTGCCCAGTTTACCCTTGACAGCTCCTACACCCTGTAGTTCAGGGCCAGACAGTCAGCTCCGTAGGTCCACTCGGGCCACTAGAGGCCAGTTACCCGCACGCTGGAGAATTTAAAGTGTATAAATTGTTTTATCTATGTTTTTCTGTGTCTTGTTGCTTGTGTATAATTTTGTGTTTCTAGTTATTTTTAGGAAACCTTGGTGGATTTACCGGGAATCCTTGTATATAGTTGGAGCGTAACCCAGGATGGACTAGAGACTGTTAAGGACTCGGGGTAGGACAGACCCCTACCTGGTTACGTCTCCCTGTGTTGGTGAAATGGACACCTTTGCTTTTCTTCAAAGACTGCATCCGGTTGCGGACACGCCGTAACCATCTTATGTGTTTTTCTTATAGTATTGTTATTGTTATACTTTGTTATGTTTTTCTAAATGTGTTTAGTCCCGGAGTACTAAATTTCACTAGGGGGGAATGTGACACCCCAGGGGTCTGGTTGCCACAGTGATAGAGATATTATGTCTGAGAGCAGGTGGGAGGTCCTTTGGTCAGGGATCCTGTGCATGCCACACCTCCTGCCCAGTCTTGGGAGGGGAAGAACTTCCCCTGTATAAACCCGGGGCTGAGGCAGGGTGAGTCAGACAAGGAGAGTGGAGAAGAGAAGCAGCATAGGAAACAGCAGAGTTACAAGGAGTCAGGGGCTGGCAGCTACAGAGCTCGCCCTGACTAAGAAGATTCTTTACCGGACCCGGAGTCCGAGGCTGTGGGGACTAAATCCTACCCAGCAGCAGAATCCGTCGGGCAGGGGATTTCAGGTCCTCTGGCCCAGAAGCCTGAAGGCACGGTCACACGCGTGGGACCAGCACCGCCATCGTGGAGCGGAAGCCATTAGAAGGCCCCGAGTCACCGGCCATACGGGTGAGCACCACACGGTACACTCAGGGACGTGGGCTACTTACATCAGCTTCTAGCAAGGTAGCCAGAAGAGTACAGTCAGTTTGGGAGGCCTACAACTACGCCTGGCCAGGGGAGATCCCATCTGCTCAAAGACTGACCAGGCTCCGTTTGCTAGCAAGTACTCCGGGAGGGTCTGTCGTTGTTACCAGTAAAGACCCTGAACTACACCGTACCGTCTCTGAGTGGTTCCTGCTACCCCCATCATCCACGTCGGCTGCCCTGAGGCCATACCCCTCCCGTTGGGGGTTATACTATCACGCTGCACAATCCTACCACCGGCCTCAGCGGTCTGCCCTGCAGCAGCAGCTTCCTGGCTGCACTCAACGGGTGGCGTAGTCATCAACTATTTACTACTAATAGACTGCCGTCTAGTTTGACTCCCTGGGCACGGACCGGGTCACCGCCACGAGATTACAACCCTCCACGGATCCGGCTCCGGGTAAGCTCCCGCGTGCGCACCGCAGCGCGACACAGGCCCAGGGGCGCGTCACATGCACTACATACATCCCATTTCCGGGGGACAGAACAACGGTACTCCCACCAGTATATGTGCAGGTACGACAGCGTCTGTCCCTGGCTGGAGTGGGAGGGGGGTGGAACATCCCAGTAGTGTAGGGGCAGATAGGGGGAGTACTCTGGGTAAAGCTAGGAGCCCATTGGGTGCTGGTCACCTGGGTTCACACATAGAGGGAGTATATAAGGTGGGCACCATCTTAGAATAGGGTCTTTAGTCAGAGAGAGGAGGAGCAGAGCAGAGGAGCTCAGCCAGGAGGGCTGACAGGGAGCTGTGGCTCCGGCTGGGCCCAGCTCCAGAGCAAAGCCTGCAGAGAGAGGAGTAAGAAGGACCCAGAGAGAAGCAGAGACAGAGGGAACCCTAAGATCCCAGAATCAGACCAGAAAGGGTGAAGGGTTGGCAGAAGAGGGCACCGGATCCCAAGCTGGCGGAGGCAGAAGTAACCCTTAACCAGGAACCGGAGGTCGTGGGCAAGTTTTGCCACGACCCTCACCATATCCACCAGGAAGGCACACCACGAGTAGGGCCAGGGAAGCCAGAGAAGGTTCAACCACTAAGAGGCCCGAGGGAGCTGGACAGAGGTGGATCCCTGGTGGGGACGGCCAGGAGAAAGAGAGTGAGAGGGAAGCTCAGGGCCACGCTCCGGAACTGCCTGGGGGTTAGCCGAGTCCCGCACCTGGTGGACGCAGCACGGCTCGGGTGGTCACTCAAGGCCAGAGTGACTAAAGCAACATCAGTGAGTAAAAACCCTGAAACTGCATCTCCTGACTCTGCCTCTCCTTCCTGCATCATCACAACCCCCATCATCCACACCTGCTGCCCTGAGGCCATACCCCTCCCGTTGGGGGTTATACCATCACTGCTGCACATATACCACCGGCCTCAGCGGACTGCTCTGCAGCGGCGGCTTCAAAGCCGCACTCAACGGGTGGCGTAGTCGATCAAATTAACATCTACTGCCATAGACTGCCACTTAGTTTGACACCCTGGGCACGGACCGGGTCACCGCCACAAGGACTACTACCCCCATACAGATCCGGCTCCGGGTATCCCTTGAACATGGCCCAGGGGGCGCGTCCCTTTCATCATAGGCCTTGTTGACCTCTCTTCAAATGTAATGTTTATGGTTGTGGCCAAAAAGTTCAATTTTGGTCTCATCACTCCAAATTACCTTGTTCCAGAAGTTTTGAGGCTTGTCTCTGTGCTGTTTGGCGTATTGCAGGCGAGATACTTTGTGACATTTGAGCAGTAATGGCTTTCTTCTGGAGACTCGACCATGCAGCGCATTTTTCTTCAACTACCTCCATATTGGGCATCTTGAAACAGCCACACCGCTAGTTTTCAGAGAGTCCTGAATTTCAGCTGATGTTATTTGTGGGTTTTTTTTTTTGCATCCCGAACAATTCAATTTTCCTGCCAGTTGTGGCTGAAATTTTTGTTGGTCTACATGACCATGATTTGGTTTTTACAGAGCCCCTGATTTTACATTTGTTAATCACAGTTTGAACGCTGCTGACTGGTATTATCAATTCCTTGCATATTTTTTTGCATCCCTTTCCTGTGTTCAATTACCTTTTCCCATAGATCCGTTGACAATTATTTTTGCTTTCCCCTTGACTCACAATCTAGAAACATCAGTGGCTGGGTGAAAGATGCAAGAGTCTGTCTGGATCCCATAAACTCACTCAGCTTTTATGCACACACACTGATTACAAGCAAACAGGTCACAGGTGAGGATGTTACCCTTAGTATCCATTCAAACCCATTTGTGTCAAATTCTGTGCATGTTATCAGGCCAAAATCACCAGGGTATGTGAACTTTTGATCAGGGTCATTTGGATGTTTTAGGTTGTCATTAAGATTTAAAAAGAGAAAATACAGTAGTTTGACAATAAATGGCTTCACCCAACCAATAACCATCAGTGGAGAAAAAGTTGTTTTGTTATCATTCATATTTTCTGAAACAAGGTCAAGAAAGGAAAAATTCTGCCGGGCTATGTAAACTTTTGAGCACAACTATAAGAATGAAAAACTTTTTTTTTTTTTTTTTTTTTTAATAAAATGAATTACATTGTTGTGGGGGCGGGGGGACAAATGATAATATATTGAGGGTGGGGACAGTCAGCAAATGATGATGAATTGAGGGAGAGGTACGGGGGCAAATAATGATATATTGATGATGTATTAAGCTGCTGCGGAACATCTTAATAAACACCTCAGCTACTGTAGAATCACATAATACACACCTCAGCTGCTGCAGAATGTCATAATACACATCAGCTGCTGCAGAACATCATAATACACACCTCAGCTGCTGCAGAACCTCATAATACATCTTAGCTAGTTATCGTATTAAATTGATAGAATGGCTTTTATTTCCACAGTGAGACATTACATGGTGATCTGGATATAGCAGTACTGTATATACTGTATGACGCTGAGGCTACTGTAGTCCAATCAGCTTAGTCCTGCCACTGCTGGCTTATGGTACGTTCCCACGTTCAGGATTGCTCCAACGCTGCAGAACTTCCGCACCACTTCCGCAACTAACATGCAAATTAGCGGACACGCATTTTTCTTTTACACATGTGGATTTTCCTCATTGATGCAAGAGAAATTGACATGCTGCAGATCTGAAAGAGGCGCGGCATGTCAGTTTCCGCAGGTGAGCTGCAGGTACACATAGATGCACAGTGGACATGGGATTTCTAGAAATCCCATCCACTATGTTGTAACATCTGGCTGTTGTGTTATGGACGCTGCATAAATACGCAGCGTCAAAACAGCAGCAAATCCTGAACGTGGGAATGCACCCTTACACTGTGTGCTAGCACAGGGAGGCTGAAGCAGGAGGCAGGGGGAGAGTCTGGCAGAGACTGGGGGCGTGCTGTCTGCTGTGACATTACCTCCAGTCTCTGCCAGAGCGGGTGTGACCAGCTTCTCCAGAATCAGGAGAGAGCTGGTTACATGCCCAAGTGTGGTATCTAGGCAACAGTGCAGAATGCTGACAGGGCGTATATAACAAACTGCCAGCATTCTGCAACCTAGATACACACATAGAATAGGGAAAAAGCCTTGACAACCCCTTTAAGATAAGGACATTTTCTTAAACTCTTGTAAGGATTGCCATTTGATTCACCAAGGTGGATATTAAGGCTATGTGCCCACGATGCAGAAATGAAGCAGAAAATTTCTGCAGCATTTCTGCATCTCCCTGGCAGAAAAAACGCATGCAGATTGTGCATGCGTTTTTCCTGCAGAATACATGCAGATTCACATGAGTTTCCACATGCGTTTCCGCATGCGGACTGACAAGCACTTTCCAGGCGATAGCATCACTTGGAAAGTGCTTGACAACTAGGTCACACTGTATAAATCCATGCAACCGGCATGGATTTATATAGTGTGACCGTAAAAATAAAAAAATAAAGCTATACTTACCCCCGATCCCCCGCCGCGTGTGCTGTCGCGCTCGTCCTGGCTTCTTCCGGGTTGCCGGCATCTCGCGAGACAGCCTGCGGTCACATGACCGCGACGTCATCTCAGGTCCTGGAAGGAGAAGCGCTGCAGGGGCCGCCAGACAGGTGAATATAAACTTTATTTATTATTTTATTCTTTTTTTTACAGGTACAATGGTACCCAGGTCTGGATGAGAGTCTCCTCTCCTCCAGAACTGGGTACCATCCGCACATAGAGACGCATATAATCCGCTTGTACAAATGTACAGACACGGATTCTATGTGTCTCTATGCAAGTCAATGGCGGCAATTCCGCAGCGCTTCCGCAAAATTAATGAACATGCTGCGGATTTATTTGCGCTGCAGAAACGCTGCAGAAAAATCCACAGCATGTGCATTGACATTGCGGAATGCCATTGTGGACCATGGGGTGCGGATTACCTTGCGTTTTTGATGCATTTCCGCTGCGGAAATTCCGCAGCATAAACGCATGAAAAACGCATCGTGTGCACGCAGCCTAACATGTCAAACTTTTTTTGTATTCACCCAATGAATCTGAGATGAAATCTGAAGCAACTTTACAGATAGTCTTGTTAAAAATTGGACTTTTGTTTGAGGTCTACAGGTCCAATGGAGATCTATGTGTAGCGCCCCGAGGGCTCGGCCGCTACAGGGGTATTGCACCTCTGCCAGAGGTGTGGTATTCCACTCCCGGGTAAAGATGGAGTATGGACCAGGGCTCGGTTAGCTGCATACAGCACACACACCCTATTTCCGAGGGACAGCTCAACGGTGCTCCCACTAGACAGAAATGCAGGCACGACCGACTATGTCCCTGTCTGGAGTGGGGCGGGGGGTGGAACACCCAGTGCTGTAGGGGCAGATAGGGGTTGGTTCCTGAGCGTAGGAAGGAGCCCATTGGTTGCTGGTCACCTGGGCTCATGTTTCTAGAGGGAGGTATAAAAGGTGGGCACCATCTTAGTTCTGGGTCAGTTCAAGCAGGAGGAGAAGAGAGAGGAGTTCGGCCAGAGAGGGCTGACAGGGAGCTGTGGCTCAGTCTGGGCCCAGCTCCATAAGGCAGGCCTGAGGAGAGGGCCAGGAACAGAAAGGAACAAGAACAGAAAGGAACAGAAACAGAAAGGAACAGCAAAGAAAGAGAGGAAGAAACCGAAGGGCTCAGGAACAAGAAGGTGGAAGGGACCCTAAGAACCCACGAGAATCCAGGGTGAAGGGTCAGGCAGATTAAGGGTACCGGATCCCAAGTTGGTGGAGGAGAAACAACCCTCAGCCAAAGACCGGAGGTCGTGATCATTTATTGGTGCGACACCTCATCAAACCTGCTAGGAAGGCACCATAAAGGACAGCGGAGGACGGGGCCCACGTTTAACTGCACAAGTCCGCGGTAGCTGGACAAAAGTGGGTCACTGGTGAGGCAGGCCAGAGAAAGGACAAAAGGGGGTCCTGTGCCATATTCCTGAACTGTCTGGGAGTTGACCGAGCCCCACACCTGGTGGACGCAGCACGGCTCGGGCAGTCATTCCCTGCAGAAGTGACTTGGATATTAACCGTGAGTAAAGACCCTGGACTGCAGTACGTTGTCTGTGTGCTTTTTCGCTCCTCCGGCACTACCGGTACTGGGACTCTCACCACCATCACTCCCACCATCCACTACACTGCCCTGGGGCCGCACTTTTCCCGTGGGGAGTCACACCATCCCAGCTGCATGCATCATCGGCCCCAGCGGTCTGCCCTGCAGCGGTGGTTCCTAATAACCGCAATCCACGGGTGGCGTAGTCGGACATTATCTAAAACATCTAAAAGACTGCCACCGGTCTGACCACCCTGAGCCACGGGACCGGGTCGCCACTACTACCCCCATCGTCTCCCTATTGCCCGGTTCTGCGTGCCCCACGGCCCAGGGGGCGAGTCATATGCATCACCATAGAAACAGACTACAAGATATGTCATCTGAGGCTGTAGTTATGCTCCCCCTGTATCATCCCTAGGTGAGGAGTTGAACTTTATGGACATTTGTCTTTTTTCAACCATTTATCTATGTAAAAAAGGCATTTCTTACATAGTTACAATGTTTATATGGTCACACCCGAGGTTACAGGTTTGCGCCCTACATGTTATTAGGGGAAAACTTCCTACTATTGAGAAAAATATAAATGTATTTTCTGCAAAACTTATTTAGTTTGTGAGAAGCTCAGTTTAAGCGTCAAACACACCAGATCATCTAAACTTAATTAATAAAAAAAAGCTAAAAAAAACAAATGTGAGTTCCTTACTTTTGCATGTAAGATCAAACATGGATATGAATTATTTAGCTTCCCCCACTCATTTATTTATGGTGTTGTCCTATAAGGGGAGCTGAGTGCCGCCATCATTTCTAATCTGTCCCTGTCATTTAATAGGTGCTGTTACACCCTGCATGTACTGTATTGTGTCAGTGGAGCAGTGATCCCTATAGTGATCTAAATTTAGTGCAGTAGCATAGCTGGAGAGGGGATGCGAGTGTTAAGTATTATAACCTTGCAAAACTGACCAAAAGGATCAGGGTTGGGGATGATATAGGAATAAACGCACAGAGAGCATTTCTCCTCATCAAGCCTACATGAATTAAGTAGCATTTTAGCATTATTCGCTCTCATACACCGGGCAGGTCACCATTCGTGCTCATACACTAGACAGGTCGCCATTTGCTCTCATACACTGAACAGTTCGCAATTCGCTCTCATACACTGAACAGTTCGCAATTCGCTCACATACACTAGACAGGTTGCCATTCGCTCTCATACACCAGACAAGTCACCATATGATCTCATAGTCTTTACAGGTCGCCATTCATTCTCATACAATGGACAGGTCGCCATTCACTCTCATACACTGAACAGGTCGCCATTCGTTCTCATAGACTTGACAGGTTTCCATTCGCTCTCATACACTGGATAGGTCGCCATTCGCTCTCATACACCAGTTAGATCGTCATTCACTCTCATACACCAGTTAGGTCGTCATTCGCTCTCTTACATCGGACAGGTTGCCATTAGCTCTTATTTACTGGACAGGTCGCCATTCGTTCTCATACACCAGTTAGGTCGTCATTTGCTCTCATACACCAGTTAGGTCGTCATTCGTTCTCTTACAATGAACAGGTTGCCATTCGCTCTCATACACTGGACAGATCGCCATTTGTTCTCATATACTGGACAGGTCACCATTCGCTGTCATACACTGGACAGATCGCCATTCGTTTTCATACACTGGACAGGTCACCATTCACTCTCATACACTGGACAGGTCACCATTCACTTTCATACACTGGACAGGTCGCCATTCACTCTCATACACTGGACAGGTCACCATTCACTCTCATACACTGGACAGGTCACCATTCACTCTCATAAACTGGACAGGTCACCATTCACTCTCATACACTGGACAGGTCGCCATTTGTTCTCATATACTGGATTGGTCATCATTCACTCTCATACACTGGACTGGTCACCATTCACTCTCATACACTGGACAGGTCACCATTCACTTTCATACACTGGACAGGTCGCCATTCACTCTCATACACTGGACAGGTCACCATTCACTCTCATAAACTGGACAGGTCACCATTCACTCTCATACACTGGACAGGTCGCCATTTGATCTCATATACTGGATTGGTCATCATTCACTCTCATACACTGGACTGGTCACCATTCACTCTCATACACTGGACAGGTCACCATTCACTCTCATACACTGGACAGGTCGCCATTTGTTCTCATATACTGGACAGGTCACCATTCACTCTCATACACTGGGCAGGTCGCCATTTGTTCTCATATACTGGACAGGTCACCATTCACTCTCATACACTGGGCAGGTCACCATTCACTCTCATACACTGGACAGGTCACCATTCACTCTCATACACTGGACAGGTCGCCATTTGTTCTCATATACTGGACAGGTCGCCATTCACTCTCATATACTGGACAGGTCACCATTCACTCTCATACACTGGACAGGTCACCATTCACTCTCATACACTGGACCGGTCGCCATTCACTCTCATACACTGGGCAGGTCACCATTCACTCTCATACACTGGACAGGTCGCCATTTGTTCTCATATACTGGATTGGTCATCATTCGCTCTCATACACCAGACAGGTCACCCTATTCATGTGCCCTGTCTCTTGTATAACTCATTGGCTGACCATGTGGTTTTGTATTTTGACCATATGATCTGGAATAAAGGACTAGATGACAAAAAGGCATAAAGTGACCATGTGTTCTGATAGAAAGGATCGGGTGACTGTGACTATTTTAGGAAAGGCAGAAGAGTTAAGCCATCGTACTGTATTCATAAAACATAAGCACATTATCATGGATTTCTTCAGAACTGCATTTTCTTGATCTCACACTGTTTGCTACCAGCTGTGAGTCTTCTGCTTTCTGGCATTTTCACAGATTACAGATTCAGAGGGGAAATAATGCAGCTCTGCAGCTTTGGTGTAACATGTTAGACTAGTGAAATATCACAAGCAGAACATATTCTGGAACCGGAGGGCCAATTCACATTAAGGGTGTTACTATAATACCATTACGCTGCGCTGTGCTGGTTTATGGCATAGCTCAGTAGAGTAGTTAAGCTTATGAACAAGTAAGTAAAACTGTGAAAAATGCAATATCTATTTACAAGAACAGTGCAGATGGTTTTTATGTAAGGGGTCTTGGAAAATTCTTACACGTGCCACCTGCCTGACACCAAACACAGAGCTTCTATTATCTGGATAGGACAATAAAGACAAACTACAACATTAAAAGGCTCCAAATTCACAATACAGCAACTAGTAGACTCTCTGATATTACCTCTAAACAGGAGACCACCCACCGCCCCTTAGACACATCAGCCTAAACAGGCACTAGCCTACAGACTGCCACTATATGGACCAACTTTACTTGAAGATGTTGCCATATGAACAACATTTATCACCTAACAACAGAATAAATGATAAATGTATAATTGTTGGGGGTCTGGCTGCTGAGACCTTCATCAATTCCAAGAGCATATGACGCGCCCCCTGGGCCGAGTGTGGACGTGTGTGGGTTACCCGGAGCCGGGTCTCTGGGGGTTGTAGGCTCCGTGGCGGCGACCCGGTCCCGTGGCTCAGGGTGGTCAAACCAGTGGCAGTCTTTTATGGGTTTTAGGTTAATTGTCCGACTACGCCACCCGTGGATTGCGGTCAGGGTGTACCGCCGCTGCGAGGCAGTCCGCTGAGGCTGGTGTGGTGTGCGCAGCAAAAGATGGGATAACTCCCCACGGGAAGAGTATGGCATCAGGGCAGGGAATGTGGATAATGGGAGTGATGGTGTGTGGGAGTCCCAGTACTAGTAGTGCTGTATGCGGTGAGAAAGCAGGAACGACTCAGAGTCTTTGCAGTGCAGTTCAGGGTCTTTACTGATGATATTAAGGCAGACCCTCCCGGGAGTACTGGCTAGCATAAGGGGCCTGGTCAGTCTGCGAGCAAACAGGAGTTCCCCTGGCCAGGTGGAGTTGTAGGCCTCCCCGTCTATCTGCACTCTTCCTGGCTACCTTGCTGTATGTGAATGGAAGTAGCCCACGTCCCTGAGTATACCGTGTGGTGCTCACCCGTATGGCTGGTGACTTGGGGCCTTCTGATAGCCTCCGCTCCTCGATGGCGGTGCTGGTCCCTTCCTTGTGACTGAGCCTCCGGGCTTCTATGGCCAGAGGACCTGAAATCCCCTGCCGGCTGGTTTCTGCTGCTGGGTGAATATACGTCCCCACAGCCTCGGACTCCGGTGTCCGGTACTTGGATTCTTCTGCCAGGGCGAGCTCTGCTCAGCTCCAGCCCCTGGTCTTCAGCTCCTGCTCCTACAGAGCTCCTAGCTGTAACTCTCCCTGTGTCTGGAACTGTCTCCAGGCTCTGACTCACTAATCCCGCCCCAGACCCAGTTTATAAGGGCAGATTCCTCCCCTCCCAGGTCTGGGCAGGAAGTGTTGCATGCTTAAGGGCTCCTGACCAGGAAACCTCCCACTTGCTCTCAGACGTAATATTTCTATTACTGTGGTAACCAGACCCCTGGGGTGCCACACATATGCCCAAATACCCCTGTGTCAATGGAGCAGTAGTGAGCATGTGTGGAGACTACTCCTATAGAAAGGGAAGGGAGCAGCACTCGCACATGCTCACTTGCACTCTATTCACACAGGAGACTATAGAATCACCTTTCTCATGTTTGGTAACGGTCCCACATATAGGGACCTCAATGATCATACATTTATAATCAATCCTATTGTTTATGGGACAACCTCTTTAACCTCAGACACTTTGTAATCCCCTATGACTAGGAGAATCTCCAACATGGCTCATGCTATACTATTAGGGGCTGTGGTAAAGCAACTTTCTCAGCTCTCCAATGGCAGATACATGACACACAGTTTGGGTAAACTTCCTGCGGGCTTATTGTGTGGCATAAACTCCAGCAGCATCCCATAAAAATAAACAGTCCCTCTCGGGGTTAACGGGAAAACAAAAGATAAAGCATAAGAGTCCTATAGCCAGCCAGTCCTCCTGTGTTGCTCTCTGGCTTCAGCCCAACACAGCCTGGAGACTTCACTCTCCAGACCACACACTACAGACAGGAAAAATAGTGACTGAGCATTTAAACCTTACTCAGCCACACCCTGATGGGAGGTAGTGTGAATGGCTTCCCACCCTCTTTGCCTTTCACAAAAAAAACACACTCTTTAAGTAAATTAATCCCCCAGCATATAACATGCTGGCTGAAATTTTGTAGGTTTCAGTTCACACAGGCTAGCAACCTGAGTGACACATACCTCCTCTCGTATATCACACCAGTGACTCTGTCACAGGGCTATTAAAGGATTTTCAAATTTGAATAAATGCAAAGAGCAGTAATGTTCATTAACTATGGTGGTCAACCATGATGATGAATTAGCCGGAGAAAGCATACTGGAGTACACCAGACTATTTGGGAATGGAAACCATTGCACCTTCTTTGTAAGGCTGAGTGCCCACGTAGCGTTTTTCAAGCGTTTATGCTGCGGAATTTCCGCAGCATAAACGCTTGTGAAACGCTAGGTAATCCGCACCCCATGGTCCCCAAGGGGATTCCGCATGTTCTATGCACATGCTGCGGATTTTTCCGCAGCGTTTATGCTGCGTACAAAAATCCGCAGCATGTCATTTAATTTTGCGGAAGCGCAGCGGAACTCCCGCCATTGACTTGCATTGAGACGCATAGAAACCGTGACTGTACATTTTTACAAGCGGCTTCTATGCGTCTCTATGTGCGGATGGTACCCAGTTCTGGAGGAGAGAAGACTCTCATCCAGACCTGGGTACCATTCTACCTGTAAAAAAAGAATAAAATAACAAATAAAGTTTATATTCACCTGTCCGGCGGCTTCTCTCTGAATGCCGGCATCGCTGAAGGACCTGCGGTGACGTCACAGTCATGTGACCGCAGGCCCTTCACTGCTCTGTCTCGCGATATGCCGGCAGCCGGGAACCAGCCAGGAAGCAGCGCTGCAGCCACGCCGGGGCCTCGGGGGTGAGTATAGCTTTATTTGTTTTAATTTTTACGGTCACACTGTATAAATCCATGCTGTTTGCATGGATTTATACAGTGTGACCTAGTTGTCAAGAACTTTCCAAGTGATGCTATCGCCTGGAAAGCGCTTGTCAAGCTGCATGCGGAAACGCATGTGAACCCGCATGTGGATCCGCATGTATTCTGCAGGAAAAACGCATGCACAATCTGCATGCGTTTTTTCTGCCAGGGAGATGCAGAAATGCTGCCGAAATTTTCTGCTTCATTTCTGCATCGTGGGCACATAGCCTTAATGAGATGTATTTCAAAGTACAAGCGCAAAAACAGAAAATATAATTTTTTATATAATCCATTGCGGGTGAAAAATCCTCATTGGACAGTTATTAAGCAATATCCTATAAGAAAATGTGGAGATCTAAGCAGCAGATCTGTGCTTACAGGCAGCCTACACAAGGAACATTGGCTGCGCCAAGGATCACGGTGTGCGCTAATGCAGCAGCTGAGCTGAGTTTTCGGAAGCCTGTGTCTAGACTCCGCTCTACCCACGCACTTTCTATTTCATCCCAAAGAAAAGATGGGGCCTGATGGAGATGATCTCGCTTCTTAAGATGAAATTTAATCCCAAGCACAGGAGAAAATGTTTCAGAGCTGTAGGAGGTTAAAAGACATCTTGTTTTTCAGAAACACGCTCCAGTCTTGCAGCATCTGCTAGCCCCGGCTGTGTCTGAGAATGTACAGAATAGACCGAGGGATTTCATTTCAACTCCATTTTCATCCAGGACACAAAGTAAATTCTTCACAATAAGGTTCTGGGGATTTTATAAATATGTATTCAGAAACGTATCTCGACTTCACAAATATGTTGTGTGCATAGAGCTTTATGTGAACCACAAAGACACCCTGGGGCCTGTGGCTAAAAGTGAGGGAAGCATTCAATCACCTACAATGTCCAGGAGCAGCGGTGCCTGCGCCATGTGCTGTGCCGCTCTTCATTTGGGGTCAGCCTGGGAAAGTTCATAAGTAAGGTTTCTTATCTGCAAATATCTTCTGTGTTCATGACAAATGCGGTTGTTATTCATGGACGAAAAAAAGCCATTTGTTGGCCAATTCCTACCCCCCATACAGGAATTATATTACAAGATTAAGTAATAAAAGTCCAGGGGCTTGTTCACAAATAGCTTTTTTTCTGTGTGGAAAAAAACAGCATTTTAAAGTAACAGCAAAATAAATGAGATTTCAAAAGTCTAATTCACACTGTGCGTTTTTTTTTTCAATGTGTTTTTGAGCTGTGGTGCATTTTTTTTTTATTTGAAACTGCAGCATGCCAATTCTTTCAGCGTTTTTTTCTACACTTTTTTTTTACCTATTCAAGTGAATGCATAAAAAATGCATCAAAAACACAAGTACTGTACACAGCCTGCACTGCGTTTTTTTAATGTGGCAAAATTTGTATTTGCAATTTGAATTGGTGTCTAGCTAGTGCCTTGGTGTTGGTGAGGATGGCCAAGGCCATCTGTCACCTTCAATATATTGTTTAAAGGGGTGTTCCAGGAATAAAGTGATGCCCAATCCCAGGTTATCAATGCCAGATCAGTGGGGATCCAACACCTGCACTTTTCAGCCATCAGCTCTGTCAGAGGTCGAATATACAATGTACAGAGATGGGATCGCACCGCTCTATACACTGTCTGGTGGCCATTCTCGGTTCTGCACCACAGTTCTTATTGACATCAATTATTAGACATTCAAAAAACAGAGCGCTAGACTCAGTTTGGTAAAAAACTGCTTTTTTTTGCTTTTGCACAACAATTGAAGTGTTTATCTTCTGCAGTTCATGTGTGAAACAATTAGTTCCAAAGATTTTTATTGAAAAAAAAATGGCAAATGTGCAGAATGTTATGTTCCTTCCTACTTCAGAAGAGGACAGATATATTGCATATTCTCTGCCTACATTTCTGGAAATACAAGACCTGGCTGCAATTGTTGCTGTGTGACACCCCACCATTTGAGTAGCCTCTTTTACATGTTCCCCATCGCTGCAGCCCCCAAAACGCTGCTTCTACCAAGCGTAGGTGATGGTGAACCTTTGCAGCAGTGACGGAGACCAAGAGAGGTAATAAGAAAAGTCTCAGTTAAATGACTTGTTGCTGTTCTAAAAGATTTTTTCATCGTGGTCCCTTCATCCAATCCATTGATTTCTTGCAAGGAATCATTAAGTATTTAAATGGAGACTGATGAGCCATCCTTGCTTTCAGCTAGCAGTCTTAATTCTTCGTAACTACCAGAAAAATCATTAGTTCAATCACAGTCATTAATGAAGTTATAAATCATTATGGGAATGATTCTCTTTGAATTGGATTAGTTTTTCAATTATTGTGTCTCTGCTCCTCCTACAGGCTGATAGGACCCGGCTCATTATGTGCCAAGAAAAGATGAAGTGATTTGCTTCCATTGGGGGTCAATGAATACTAAATGTAAGAAAGTCGCAAGGAAGTAATTGTAGGTCAGAAGCAAGGTCAATGCTAATAAACCCCCAAACCCGACTCCACAGCCATGAAAAACAAGGTGCTCATGTTATGTCAGCATAACCACTACCATCATACAGACTCACTGGGAGCTAGTTTCTGAAAAGGTGTAAAGCCACAGGATGTATATTAGTATAATAGTTTTTGGGGGAAATAATAGCAATGAGGACAAATAAAAAAAGAACCAACGAAATGTAATTTATCAAACACATGTTTTACTTGGTTAGAAGACTTAGCAGGATTGGTTTCTAAGCCGGGGACTACACATGTTGTGCAGGTAAAGATTGTAGTAGGAAAAAACTGCAATGCAACATAATGGAATTGAATAAAGTTTTCCTTGTGACTCGCAAATTGCCAGGTATCCTGCAGGTTTGGATTCCGGAGACTTGCGTGTTGTGATTGCTGCAACTTGTGGATCACGAGACAACTGAGTTTACCTTCAGCATAGAGCAATTATCCCGTCCTACTCCTCCTTGGTCAGACCTCATCTGGAATACTGCGTCTAGTTCTGGGCACCACATTTTAAAAAAGACATCAAAAACCTGAAGCAAGTTCAGAGAAAAGTTACCAGGATGGTGAGCGGACTGCAAACTATGTCCTAAGAGGAACGGTTAAAGGATCTGCGAATGTTTAGCAAAAAGGAAGGATAAGAGGAGACTTAATAGCTGGCAACAAATATCCGAAGGGATGTGACACTGTAGAAGGATCATCCTTATTCTCATTTGGAAACATGAGAAGCAATGGAATGTAACTGAAAGGGAGAAGATACAGAATAGATATTAGAAAAAACTTTTTGACAGTGAGGGTGGTCAAGGAGCAGAAAAGGCGGCCACGAGAGGTGGTGAGTTCTCCTTGAATGGAAGTCTTCAAACAGAGTCTGGACAGACATCTGTCTGAGATGGTTTAGTGAATCCTGCATTGAGCAGGGGGTTGGAATTGATGATCCTGGAGATCCCTTCCAACTCTAACATTCTATGGTTCCTTAGGTTGTGATTTAGCATTGCCATACTGTGGTCTTCTGCTGTTCATCAAGTGTTAAGCCAAAGTCACGGTGCAGCCCCAGGGTAATTGTCAGTTTTTTTCCTGAGCCAAAAGATAGGGAATAGCTGCTGTGAAATCTCCCATTCACGGAACAAATAGAAAACGTGATATTCTACTGCTCTATCCATCAGAAGTACATGTTCAGAAGATGCAGCAACATCATGGATGACAGCCTATAACAGAACCCCTCAGTGTAGCTGTGAATCTAGCACTGAGCAGCAACAGGGAAGAAATTATACAGCAGTACTGAGCACTGAAGTGTGAAACCAGCTCTGGGGTGAGAAAAATACTTACTCAAAACTGCAGCAGCACAGCGGATATTATAGCTCAGTATTAAGCAGTGTGGCTGTCAAGAAAGCTATGGAGAGAGGTACAACCTTTAGTATAAACTGAAGCACTGTGTGTGTGTTTGTCTCTTCATAGACTTTTAAGGGTAGCATCCAACCTGATTTCATCATTGAGCTGCTAATGATTTTCACATTATACAGATTTTTTTTTTGTAACTCAGAATTTTATTAATTAAATAAAATACAACAAATGTGAACAATATTGACTAATGAAAAAATGAATGTTACAACATCACTTTGTCACATCAACACAATACAACTTTAAGCTCATATTACTTATGTATAATTGGTTAAATGATGTTTAAATGTGTTTTGATTTAACCGGTATTGGTTTATAGCAGACAGTAATATGATAAAAGCCAAAATGCAGGAAAGAAAAGTAAGAAAGTCAGAGGAAGAAAAAGGAGGGAGAATGAGAGGGGAAAAAGGGGTGAGGGAAATCTGTCACTCTTCCTATGTAGCTCAGATCCTAACGAACCTCATAGGTGGGTTGAAACTGTGTATTTAGAAGGAATAACCAGGAGAAGATGTTTACTATGGTAAGGCATATGTTAAATACTTATGCAACGAGAAATAAATAAAACAGAGGATCAGTTTAAGCAAGAGGCCAAATTTGGGTTTTCCCTGAACGCGATCCAAGGAGCCCATGTGTTGTGTATTTTGTCCGAGTTTCCTGTAATCTGGCCGATTAATTGTTCCATTCTAAATATGTTGTTGAGCTCAGAAACAAATTCAGAGGGTGGTGATGATTTTTCTTGTTCTAGGAATTAGATTCCTAGCGTCTGTGAGTAAATGTCTCATCAAACCTTTTTTAAACCTATAAATTGAGATGTTGCTTAATGATAATAATGCTAGTTCCAGAGAGGGTTGAATCCTGTATAGGGAGAGTTTGTTAAATAGTTCAAATATTGCAAACCAGAAACTCTTGATGGGTGGACACGACCACCAAATATGAGTGTATGAGCCCTTCTCCTCCAAACATCTCCAACAAGTATCTGGAGTTGTAGGGAACATAGAATGGATGATAGAAGGGCATGTATACCACCGTGTTAAGACCTTGTAACTCCTCTCCAGTGACACCGAGCAAAGCGAAGACCTGAAAGTAAATAAGAGAATTCTAGCACGGTCCTCTGATGAGAGAGATCTACCCAAGTCAAGCTTTCCTACTTCGAAAAGAACAAAGGAGGGTCCTGGTCCGTTTGGCACTCTTGGTATAGTTTGTATAGAAAGGAGGCAGTATGGTTTGGAGGGCTCTTCATCAGACACAGGCTTTCACAAGGGGTAAATGGTCTATAAATGTCAGTTTGTTTGGATATTGTGATGATAAAGCTTTTTAATTGTTCATAAAAAAGTCATGCGCCTGTGGGAGAGTAATTACCAGGGAAAATATCTTGTATTGGTTTCACTCCTGCTTGATCTTGTAGTCATACAAGATAGGTTATGTATCCCTATGTTTGTTCAAGAGTGTTGAGCTATTGATGCCGCAGGAAAAGCTGAATTATTGTAAATTGGTGTTAAAGGCCCAGGTGTGGATGAAATGTGATCTATTTCCATGTTTGATGAAGAGAATAAGTTTCCTGGTTAGAAATGGGAGAGGATCGCTGCCCCCATCAGCAGCCTTTGCTGGCCATAAAGCTGCCAGTGGGTTATATTGAGAAAGAGACATTTCCGTATAAACCCATTTCTTATCATTTTTTTTTATGGAATAAGTCTAGGATACATGTCCCTAGCGAGGCACTATTATAAAGAGCAAAATCTGGTAAACCTACTCCTCCTGCCTGTTTATATCTGCTTTGTAAGAAGTAAGATACAGGTGTATCCATAAGTAAGCCATAAGGTGTAAGCCATAATCATCAACATTAACAGAAATAAACACATGAAATAGATCACTCTGTGTGTAATGACTCTATATAATATGAGTTTCACTTTTTGTATTGAAGAACTGAAATAAATTAACTTTTTGATGATATTCTAATTTAGTGAGATGCACCTGTATACGTGAATGCTTATAAGCCCATACAATTCTAGTGATCGCCTTCTTGAGTCTAGAAAAAAAAAGAAGCAGGGAGATAGAGAGGAATTGTTTGAAAGAAATATAGGAGGCGCGGTAGAAGATCCATTCTTATTGCATTGATTCTACCAAACCAAGACAATTGTAACTTATTCCAATTTTCAAGATCAAGTTCAGCTTTGAAAGGACGTTTTTAAAGTTTACTTCATATAATTGTGAAGTTTTGGCAGATAATTTTATTCCTAAATAGGTGAGTAAGTCTGATTGCCGTTTAAAGGGGAAAGATGAACATAATTGTGCAACTAGAGATGGTTGTAGAGATACATTCATTATCTCGGACTTATGGGAGTTTATTTTGAAGTTGCTTTCAGAGCCAAATTTATGCAGTTGAGATAGAATATTTGGTAGACTGGTAGTAGGGGATGTGCAAAGAGGGCTAAGTTATGTTCTTCAGAGTGGAGTGTCACTCCTTTGATTGAGGGGTTATTGCATATTGCGACAGCTAAGTGTTCCATATTTAGTACATACAATAGAGGCGATAAGGGGCATCCCTGCCTCGTACCATTCCGGATTTGAAACGGGGACGACAGGGATTCGTTAACTTTAACTTAAGCAGTGGGAGAGGTATAAAGTGCAGCTATTCTGCGTAACATATTTTCTATTAATCCGATTCCTTTCAAGGTTTGAAACCTAAATTCCCAGTGTACCCTGTCGAACGCTTTTTCTGCGTTAATTGACAGAATACACATGGGACTTCCCTCTTTTTCTGCCCTATCTATTAATGGGACAGATCTTATACACTGCTCAAAAAAATAAAGGGAACACTCAAATAACACATCCTAGATCTGAATGAATGAAATATTCTCATTTAATACTTTGTTCTGTACAAAGTTGAATGTGCTGACAACAAAATCACACAAAAATCATCAATGGAAATCAAATTTATTAACCAATGGAGGCCTGGATTTGGAGTCACCCCAAAATTAAAGTGGAAAAACACACTACAGGCTGATCCAACTTTGATGTAATGTCCTTAAAACAAGTCAAAATGAGGTTCAGTATTGTGTGTGGCCTCCACGTGCCGGTATGACCTCCCTACAACGCCTGGGCATGCTCCTGATGAGGTTGCGGATGGTCTCCTGTGGGATCTCCTCCCAGACCTGGACTAAAGCATCCGCCAACTCCTGGACAGTCTGTGGTGCAACGTGACGTTGGTGGACGGAATGAGACATGATGTCCCGGATGTGCTCCATCGGATTCAGGTCTGGGGAACAGCCGGGCCAGTCCATAGCGTCAATGCCTTCTCGGTACCGAATGGCAGTCAGGCTACCTCTGGCGAGCACATGGAGGGCTGTGCGGCCCTCCATATAAATGCCACCTGTTACAGATATGGGTGGTGGAACCTCTGTGCTTCGGTGCAAGGAGGGACCAGAGGGGCGCGACTAAGTGCCTACTCGGCCTGACCATTGTCACACGGCGGCTCGATCGACTCCGGGTACCAGGGAGGGACCGAGCAGGGGGACCAGGTGCCACTCTGGGACCGACCTTGTGAGAGCAGGTGACTCCCACGGGTCAGATGGCAGGAACTGACCGGTACAGCGGATGAGCACGGCAGGAAGGCTGACGGGTGGTCCGAGTAGATAAGCAGGCTGGTTCGGCAGATAGCCAGACAGGTGCTCCGGGTAGGCGAGCTGGCGGGTACGACAGGTAACTGGCAGGTGCTCCAGGTAGGCAGGCTTGCGGGCACTACAGATAATGTAAGGTGCCCCAGTGAGGTAGTTGTGGGCGAGCAGTAGCCCCCTCTCGCTCTGGCACCCTACAGACAATTCGTGTCCTCCCTCTGATGTGTGGCTGTGTAAGTGGGGCTCTCCACTTACTTCAAACCATCCGATCGCGGCTGTCTCCAGGCATTTCTCTTCTGGGACCAGGGCAGCAATAAATTCAGAGGACACAAGGTTATTAACCATAACTTGGACTTTACTTGGGGAAGAAGAATATGTACAGTATTTACAGGCAGATATAATGGATAAGGCCCGACAGGGTAATATCTCCCTCACAGGCGCTGGCAACATCTTCAGCCCTGGCTCCTTCTTTAAGTGAAGCATCTCTGTGACTCTAATCTCTAGCCCAAGAGACTCTTCTGCAATACCAACAGTGTTCCGGATCCAATATCTCCCCCACGTCTTAGCCTGGAGTCCTATTTATCTTCCTCTGCTTCCTGCAGACTAGAAGTGCTCCGGGTCCTCAATACCTCTGTTGAGTTTCTCCGGCCGGCTAACAGGACTCTTGCGTAGGGAGACTTTTACACTGGTGATCCCACTGTCTGAGGGTATGGAGCTCCCGTCTGCCCTAGTAGCCATCATATAGTCAGGCTGCCCGTATAGTTCACTGTCCTATCTCTTACTACTCATCACTTCCTACTTCTGGAAACTAAGCAGAGATTTTCCTGTTGTGCCCACCCTCTGTGGGCTGTCATCACACACCTTTAACCCCTTCACTGTCTGCAATACTGCTGGCAGACTCAACCTGACTTCTGCACCCAGGACAGTGGCATCTTGTGGCCGATTACAAGTACTGCAGCCCACAAGGAATTATGTCAGGAACAAGCTCTATAAACACTCGAGGCTTGATCAGAGCACTAAGTTCCCCCCTCTACTCTGCTGGCTGGACCACTGCAGCTAACCCCTTAGCTTGGCCTAACAACAGTTCAGAGAGGTCTAACTCCGGGAACATTTTCTTTAACTACTTCAGTGCCAAAGGAAGGTTACATCCTTCCTCACTATTACATTCCCCCACACTTTAATGTTTATAACATTAACATTTATAACATCTTATCACATTACTAAAACATTTTAGTACGAGACTGGTCCTGAAGTCTTCTTCTTGAGTGGGAGACCGGCCCTTCTCGGTTAAGGTCCCCGGAACAGCAATTCAGGACAGTTCATTATCAACTTTCAAAACTGCTCAGAAGTACCGGTCCTTCTTGGTAAGGACCCTGGAAAACAGTGTCCATGTCCATATTTTTTAAGACAGGTCAACACACCAATAGCCCTCAATCTCCTTCAAGGGCTGCATTCTGAGGCACACTGTCACAGGGAACACCCCGTGAGTTTCTTTCTTCTTAGCCCTAGCGGGGGTCACCGGTTCTTCCCGCTAGGCCGCAAGTCTCTTAGGTTTAGAGGACATCCATCCTCAAGGTGTGCCTCAGTGCTGCAAATTCCAGAAGAAAAAGGTGCAAACCAACCTTCAGCTGTCTGCTGCTACTACAGGCCCACCTGGCCTCGAGGGTACCTCAAACAGTTCCTCTGATTCCTTTTCAGAAAGAAAAAAAACGCACAGGCCTTCTGGCCATGAAGGTATCAACAGTCCTTCCTAGAATAAGAAAGGTGAGGCGCCTTAAACTTCGCTTCCTGAGACTCGACTGGTCTTCAGCCTTTAAATAGGGGTTCCTCGGAATTCGACCCCTCAAAATAGCCTGCTGGACGAATCGAGTAACTGCAACTGCCCAGAGGGCACCTTGGTCACTGCTCAGGTGTCTCCTGGAAATTCTCCATCTTCTTCCAGACTCCTCTCAGGCAGAACCAGGCCACTTCCAGCTGAAGTTATCACTGGAAATACCTGCACATCTGCATCAGGCTCCCAGAGTGAAGTCAAGGCCCAAAGTCCTTCCTGAAGCTCTTCTACCATCTTCCTCCCCTCGGCATACCACCGCTCTATGCTTCTGAGGAATTCACCGCAGCTTCTTTGGGTTGGCAACTGAGCAGCATGCAATAGTTGCTGGCCTGCGTCCGGCCTTACTGAACGGGATGGAGCTGAGCCTTGCATAACTTCTGCGGTAGGCTCCACCTCTTCTTGGTATTCTAGAGCGGTCACGGACTCTCCAGTCCCCGGAACGGTGTACACTGAGTGCCTCACTTCAGGCTGAGCCACAATAACTGGGGATGGTAGTATCTCTGGAACTACTTGATCGCGGTGATCAGGTCCCCAGGGCAGACAAAAGACTCCAAGTCCCCGCCAGTACCCATCCACTGCATACGGGTCCCCATATTGACTCTCACCGCTCATGTCTTCCATCTCTTCGTCATCACCGCCAATGCTCATTCTCAATACAGGCTGGGATCTTGCCTCGTGATCACGATGTGTCATCACAACTGATATCTTCCCCAGCTGCTTACCTCTCATGTGCTGGGACGAAATGGCGCCGGTCGCTCTCTGACTACGTGCGTCCTGCACGTCTGGCTTTGCCTCTTCCTAGTCCGAATTTCTAACGCAACCGTCGCGTCACGCATCACTCTCAGCGGCTCCGCCTTCAGCCGCGCCTCCTTCCTGGGCACACTGATACTCACTAGACTGGACTTCACTCTGCGCTGCGCCCTCTTCTTCACCGTACCTCCCATCCTGGAACGAATCTTCACCGCTGGGCCCATCCTCCTCTGGGCCGGAACTCGTAGGGGCTGGACATCTTTTCGCGCTCTCTGGCGCCGTCCACTCCCATGATAGGCAGTTCTTCTCCTATACTTTACCACCATTGTCGCCATCTTGGAATCCATGCTTCGGGCCGCCATCTTGGGCCGCATGCCTTCCAACACTTTCTCTTCAGTGTTCTGCGTCGGCTCTTCCCCATTTTCTTCATGCGAGGAGCTCGCATCCTGCCGACTACGCCAAATGTAAGGTGCCCCAGCGAGGTAGTCGTGGGCGAGCTGTAGCCCCCTCTCGCTCTGGCACCCTACAGAAAATTTGTGTCCTTCCTCTGATGTGTGGCTGTGTAAGTGGGGCTCTCCACTTACTTCAAACCATCCGATCGCGGCTGTCTCCAGGCATTTCTCTTCTGGGACCAGGGCAGCAATAAATTCAGAGGACACAAGGTTATTAACCATAACTTGGACTTTACTTGGGGAAGAGGAATATGTACAGTATTTACAGGCAGATATAATGGATAAGTCCCGACAGGTTATTATCTCCCTCACAGGCGCTGGCAACATCTTCAGCCCTGGCTCCCTCTTTAAGTGAAGCATCTCTGTGACTCTAATCTCTAGCCCAAGAGACTCTTCTGCAATACCAACAGTGTTCCGGATCCAATATCTCCCCCACGTCTTAGCCTGGAGTCCTATTTATCTTCCTCTGCTTCCTGCAGACTAGAAGTGCTCCGGGTCCTCAATACCTCTGTTGAGTTTCTCCGGCCGGCTAACAGGACTCTTGCGTAGGGATACTTTTACACTGGTGATCCCACTGTCTGAGGGTATAGAGTTCCCGTCTGCCCTAGTAGCCACCATATAGTCAGGCTGCCCGTATAGTTCACTGTCCTATCTCTTACTACTCATCACTTCCTGCTTCTGGAGACTAAGCAGAGATTTTCCTGATGTGCCCACCCTCTGTGGGCTGTCATCACACACCTTTAACCCCTTCACTGTCTGCAATACTGCTGGCAGACTCAATCTGACATCTGCACCCGGGACAGTGGCATCTTGTGGCCGATTACAAGTACTGCAGCCCACAAGGAATTATGTCAGGAACAAGCTCTATAAACACTCGAGGCTTGATCAGGGCACTAAGTTCCCCCTCTACTCTGCTGGCTGGACCACTGCAGCTAACCCCTTAGCTTGGCCTAACAACAGTTCAGAGAGGTCTAACTCCGGGAACATTTTCTTTAACTACTTCAGTGCCAAAGGAAGGTTACATCCTTCCTCACTATTACAATAACAGACAGGTGCTTCCAGGGAAGCAGGCTGGCGGGCACGAGGCTGGCTGGCGGGCACGACAGGTAACTGGCAGGTGCTTCAAATTAAGCAGGCTAGTGGGCAGAACTATAGACAGGCTGGCGGGCTGGACTGTAGACAGACTGGCGAGCAGGACAGACAGGCCGCGGGACCTGAGGGCTGAAGCAAGTGTTAGCACACAGAACAACAACCTTGCACAGGCACCTCCATTTTGAAGGAGGTGCCTAATATAGGAGAAGTCCTCCGGCCATTGGCCGGGGACTTTTTAGGATGGCACGTGCGGCCCCTTTAAGAGAGAGGGAGTGCGCACCCTAAGCACAGTGCCCAGGAAGCTGCGCGCAGTGTGCGCCACAGCAGCAGGGGAGCGGGAGGATGCTGGACCTGGACCGCGGCGGTGAGGGGAACGGCGTCTCTGCCCAGCAGGAGGCAGAGACGCCAATGTTACACCACCCCACACCATTACTGACCCACTGCCAAACTGGTCATGCTGAAGGATGTTGCAGGCAGAAGATCGCTCTCCATGGCGTCTCTAGCCTCTATCTTGTCTGTCACATGTGCTCAGTGTGAACCTGCTTTCATCTGTGAAGACCACAGGGCACCAGTGGCGACTTTGCCAATCCTGGTGTTCTGTGGCAAATGCCAAGCGTCCTGTACGGTGTTGGGCTGTGAGCACAACGCCCATCTGTGGACGTCGGGCCCTCATACCACCCTCATGGAGTCAGTTTCTAACCGCTTGTGCAGACACATGCACATTTGTGGCCTGCTGGAGGTCATTTTGCAGGGCTCTAGCAGTGCTCCTCCTGTTCCTCTTTGCACAAAGGCGGAGGTAGCGGTCCTGCTACTGGGTTGTTGCCCTCCTACGGCCCCCTCCACGCCTCCTGGTGTACTGGTAGTGCCTCCAGCCTCTGGACACTACGCTGACAGATACAGCAAACCTTCTTGCCACAGCTCGCATTGATGTGCCATCCTGGATGAGCTGCACTTCCTGAGCAACTTCTGTGGGTTGTAGAGTCCGACTCATGCTACCACGAGTGTGAAAGCACAACCAACATTCAAAAGTGACCAAAACATCAGCCAGAAAGCATTGGTACTGAGATGTGGTCTGTGGTCCCCACATGCAGAACCACTCCTTTATTGAGGGTGTCTTGATAATTGCCAATAATTTCTATCTATTGTCTATTCCATTTGCACAACAGCATGTGAAATTGATTGTCAATCAGTGTTGCTTCCTAAGTGGACAGTTTGATTTCTCAGAAGTTTGATATATTTGGAGTTATATTCTGTTGTTTAAGTGTTCCCTTTATTTTTTTGAGCAGTGTAGTATTATCCCTTGCTTCGCATCTGGGAATAAATCCCACCTGGTCTTGGTTTATCAATCTTGGGAGAAGGGAACCCAGTCTCTTCAATATCATTATAGAAAACATTTTAATATCAATGTTATTAGGGAAATGGGACAATAACTGCTTTATAGTGCTAAGTCTTTCCCAGGTTTAGGGAGTACAGTGATGTGTGCGGTGAGGGACTGGGGAAGGAAGGCACCTCCCGATGATATAAAATTGCACATTGAATGAAATATGAGGCTTAACAAATTAGTGAACTGTTTATAAAAGCCTACAGTATACCCATCAGGACCAGGACTCTTCCCTCGTTTCTGCTCCCTCACAACTGAAGTAACTTCCTCTAAGGTGAAATCTTTTTCCAGATCTAGTAATGTCTCTTCAGGAACTATGGGTAATTTATTTAAATGTAGGTATGTTTTAATTTTGTTTTGAATCTGCGGTGTAGGGAGGTCTTTAAAATGGCCTGCTATATTATATAAGGATTGGTATTAATCACTAAAGCCAGCGATTTTTATGAATGGAACATAAGTATTTGGAAGACGTGGATGACATTACACAGATTTTAATTGTGAGTGATCAGTGCAGGAGCAGAGGAGTCTGATAAAGAGCCATTTTTCTGTAGTAAGATATATTATAAAGTTTTTTGTACTACCGATATATGAATAAAACAAGATGATGGTAACAGTCAAACAAAGGAGAATTTCAGAGTAGATGAGGTCTGGATAGATCATCTGGCCATCCTGTGAAGAGCCTCGCCTGTGAACACCGATTGTAAGTCAAGCTCGTTAACATGAGAGAAGTTACGACGGATGCATCTGACTTCACAATGCGGAGTGTTAACCTTTCCCATGTTAGAAACATGAAACATCTGAGCAATAAGCTGAAGAAATGCTTCTGGATACAGGAATGTGATGAATGTCGGTATCACAACCTCTGACACATTGTATTTAGTCTTTTTTTTAGTCTTGATACATTTTGGTGTATTTTCAAAACTGCAATGAAAATGGTAATAGTCTCTGACGAAGCAGGAATGGCTGATTATACTCCTAATACTTGGGTTTTATATGGTAAAGCTGAGAACTCGTTGTGATATTTCACAAATGGGGCTTTCTGAGAACATAAAATTTTGTAATTTATTCTGCACTCGATATCCATTTATACAGTAGTTCAAGTGTCACATTGTACAATCACACAATATAAGTAGTTTCAATTCATCCTTTGCCTTCTGGTCAATGGATGCAAACAATCCTTGCTAAAAACCCACCTAGACTCAGAAAGCTGGCTGTTTGGTACAGTGTATCCAATCCTCTTAGATATAACTTGAAGGGGTTGGCCGCTACAATAAAATTTAAACATAATGGACCCAATCAGCGACTGCTGGTGGCTGCATTGATCAAGACACGTCACTGTGCTAGATGCTGATCTTAGGTGACCGACGGGACCAGTGGTGTAACTTGAAGCTTGTGGGCCCCAATGCAAAATCTCCGATGGGGCCCCCAACTAACACAAGACCTTTAATAGTAATGTTTTTATCATAAGGGGCAAAAGGACCTTTGGGGCCCCCTAGGCTCCAGAGCCTGGGTGTGATTGCAACCCCTGCACCTATTATATTTACGACCCTGGATGGAGGACACAGTGCTGATTGTACAGGAGTATCGCCAGCAAGATAAGAAAGTATAGAAGTTTTTTTATTTATCGCATTACTCCCTTTTGTAGGATTTGACAAACTAAATACAATCTTGTACACAAAAAGTCAGCAGTCTGAGCAGGACTTGGTCAGGAAGGCTTTTCATTTACAGATCAAACAGAGCTCTCTAAAATGGTGGGAAACTTAAAGAAGTTGTCCACTACTTGGACAACTCCTTGTCATACCCCACGCTTGGCCCCGATAAAATACTGTAAAAAGGCTTATACTCACCTTCTGTGCATCTTCAGGTTGTTTTTGGTTTTACAATTCAGCTCTACTCACTTCAAAGTAGATGAGTGGCAATATTGCACACACCCCATACACAGCTGTGGCTCTGTTTCTACAAGAAATCAACTTTATGTTTCTAACCTTGGAAAATCCCTTTACGTTTCAATTTCCTAATGACTTTTTTCCCCTCTGGGACCTTTCTTTTTACCTAAATGCATGTATCTTTGGCTGAAATATAGTTGTATTTTATTACAAATTTTGTACTAGTCACTGTAGACAGCATGTGCAGAACGCTACTCACAGCCAAATGTGTCATAGCAGAACTGATGGCTTGGTCTCCAGCGCATTCTCTGTACTCCAGATCGAAAATCTAGGCTCAATTCTGATTAAATCAAAGTTGGATAACCAGTTTAATGCAATGGCATATGGTTCCTTGCAAGTTGTGAAAAGACTTAAAAAATGAGGATCTTAATGCTTATTTATAGGAAACAGCAATGTTGAGGGAAGGGGTAGTTACAAAATGTCCAATTTAGTCAAGCTGTACTCTTTCCATCGGCCATACCACTGTTTCCTATTGGGAATTAGAGAAGTCGCACTGTGCAATTTTCTGTGTACCCTAAGCCTCAGGTGCATTGCATTTCTATTGCCTTCACCTCCTTCCCCCTAGCAGTTTTAATAGGAGCAGGTTTAATTCCCATTATTTCTGTGCTATTTCTTATATAACAGTAAAAATGTATTTTGCAGCGGTTTCTTCAGTGAATAGCAGAACATGTTCTTCTAACACACTCAGAGCATTATTATTTCATAGATAAAAGCTTTCCAGCCAGGCATTGCCAGACACATTTAATAAACCACTTGGCAGTCCGCGTCAGCGGGGCTGCCCCACTTCTGAAGTACAAAAGAAGACACTTATGTATCAGAGCCAAGGAAATTAAGATTTCATTGTGACCGTAGCCCATCGCTGATTTATAACAGAATAACACTGAAAAGCTCCTGCTGCAAAAAAATAAAAAAATCTTTGATGCCAACATAATAAAGTCAGTCAATGGAAAACATTAGGGAGAGCTGATTAAGACAAATCACCCAATAAAGGAAATGTATTATCACTTACAAGACACAGGCACCTGCAGGGGGAGCACATTCTTCTAAATGGACTAACATGGAGGGAAATTGTCCAAAGCTCAATGGTCATGTTCCAGTAGCCACAAAAATGGACCCACAAGCAAGGCTTCAATATATCCTCACATTGTGGACAGCCGAGGCTGAGTGAACATGAGGGTTATCTTTGCTGATGGACGGTCTATGCCTAGTCAAAAGGGAGTCCAATCTACAGGCACCGATAGGACATATTGAGGGATTGTCTACATCACAGTTGTAGAGAGGAGAGCAATATTTCACATTTCAGCCTTCAATTCATGTACTGTAATACACACAACAAATAGATCAACAAGGGTGTCCGGCCACATTACTGCGAAGGTGCAAGGGTGCCCATACACCATAGATAGCTGACCGCCGAATGCTTGTTTCACTGTGAAACTCTCTCAGCTCCCCCATACACAGGAACACTGGTTCAGCCGGGCATTCTTATGTTTTTAATAAGGATGGGAGAGAAAGTTATAACTAGACTACTCTGTCCTCCTCCAGACCCATGTGTCCTCCTCCTCTTCCTCCAGATCCATCTGTCCTCCTCCCCTTCCTCTAGACCCATCTGTCCTCTTTCTCTTCCTCAAGACCTCATCTGTCCTCGTTATCCTCCAGACTCCTCTGTCCTCCTCTTCCTCCATGCCCATCTGTCCTCCTCTTCCTTCAGACCCTCTGTCCACCTATTCCTACAGACTCCTCTATCCTCCTCTTCCTCCAGACCCATCTGTCCTCATCCTCTTCCTCCAGACTCCTCTGTCCTCCACAATATTCCCCAGTCACCTTGCCCAGGCAACTGTCTTCCTCTTCATACAGACCCATCTGACCTCATCGTCTTCCTTCAGACTCCTCGGTCCTCTTCTTCCTCCAGACTCCTCCTCTTCCTAGATACCCATCTGTCCTCCTCTTCCTCCAGACTTCTCTGTACTCCTCTTCTTCCAAATCTATATGTCCTCCTCCAAACTCCTCTGTCCTCCATAAGATTCCTCTATCACCGTCCCCAAACTCCTCTGTCTTCCTCTTCCTACGAACCCATCTGTCCTACTCATCTTCTTCCAGACCTATCTGTCTTCCTCTTCCTCCAGACTCCTCTGTCTTCTTCCTCCAGTCCCATCTGTCCTCCTCCTCCTCTTCCTTTAGACTTCTCTGTCCTCCTCTTCCTCCAGACTCATCTGTTCTCATTCTACAGACCCCTCTGTAACGCTCCAAACCCCATGGGCACAGGGTGATCTCCCCAGAGAAAATTAATGCACTGAAATTCAGCAACCTCAATGAATCCTCTCCTCAACATAATCTGTGATTGGAGAGTTAGGGAGCGTTTAAATTAGCGATTCTCAACAGATCGCGCTTTCAGGATTTCTTTAGTATCGGACAGGTGAGAGAACCTGTGGAAGTTTCTGCTGCCTTGATGATACTTCCGTCACCTGTGCAATACTAAAGAAATCCTGAAAACATGAACTGTGTCAGGACCATCAGGGCTGGAGCTTGGGAAACACTGGTTTTGATGGTCAGCTGGTCCTGCTAAAAACAGTGGAGTTGGACAACTTTTCTCTCATGTACATTGAGATCTTATGATTCAAAAATGATCAGCTCTGACTTTGCAGAGCCACAATTTTGTTTTCGATGTTATCAGCAATAATAGCAGTAATCAGCTCTGCAGCTTTATGGACCCAACAAATATGACCTGTCTTAATTTCCAAGACTTATATTGTGTCAAGGTGGAAGAGTATTATCCAGCTCAGTGTGCCACTACCCAAGGAGGTCAAAACCAAATTAATTCAATAACTTCTCTGCCAACCAACCAAACCCTGATCATGGACCTCAAATAGCCAAACAGACCTGAGCTGAGTATATTCCGTATTCTGGAAATCTTTGCATGACTTTTACTGTTAAAGCTGTTTGCTCTCTTCAGAAATATTTACACATATACAAAGACGAGAGGCTCTGGAAGCATCAGCTCTCCAGATTTATTAAACCCTTCAGCTGTTTTAATATTTAATTACATAGGGCACCTTTTAAGGAGCTACAGAGGAACGGTTATGCACTGCCCAATAAGAATAATATAGTGCGAGATAAAAGAGGTTTATTAGCCCTGAGACTCATATCGTATGTAAGGAACTCTGCAAGAGAAAACCTATTTATTGATTTGTATTTCAAATGTTAATATACTGCAATGTAGCGTGTGAGGCAGGCATTGTATATTGAATAAAGATGGAGAGCCGCAGAACGTGGCACTAGGATCTATTACGTTAGAAGTGTAACTCTTATTTATGAGGAGCAGAACACGGGTAAAATTATTACATCTTAAGACATTTTTACAAAATGTGCTTCAAAAGTATGTTTTATTTATTTATTTGCCCTTGTTGTACACTAACTCCAATATAAATACTAAAAATGCTAAAGCACTTGTTCGCTTATCAAAAACAAAAACAAGAAACCTACTGTATCTTTTAGGCTATATACTTTTTCTACATCCAAAAAAATGTGGTTCAGTTCTGCAAAATATTTTAATATCTTGTTCAGGCATTAGAGTTATTCTGTAAATGTGTATATGTACATGTGTATAAGCTATCGGCTTTTCCTGAGGTACAAGTGCTTCTCACTAAATTAGAATATCATCAAAAAGTAAATTTATTTCAGTTCTTCAATACAAAAAGTGAAACTCATATTATATAGAGTTATTACAAACAGAGTGATCTATTTCAAGTGTTTATTTCTGTTAATATTGATGGTTATGGCTTACAGCCAATGAGAACACAAAAGTCATTAGCTCAGTAAATTAGAATGATTAACAAAAGACACCTGCAAAGGCTTCCGATGTGTTTAAAAAGGTCTCTTAGTCTGTTTCAGTAGGCTCCACAATCATGGGGAAGACTGCTGATGTGAGAGTATAGGCTCTCTTTTTTTACACCACCTCTGAGCCAATTAAGATAAACCTTTATAGTAGGGGGAAACCAATTTAATGTTGCCAAACATTCTCATTCACCAGACAGTGGCCAAAAGGTTTGTTATTTCAGCTTACACCTGTCCGGGGAGGCGTGCCTCCATAAAACAGCCTTGTTAAAGTCACCTGCACTGATGTGAAAGCTTGTATGTATTTTGCAGCACGGTTGTTGGAAGCACGGGATGACCCTCTGCAGGCTCGGGTACTCAGAAGGTGATCACTAATGAGGATAGATTCATGGATCTGGACGTGACTGTGGAACAATCAATGATACCACTACACAGACGCTCTGAATCGGCCACTTGGTTGATATCATCATCATCTTCATCATTTGGCCGTCACAAGCAGGTTATGCTCCAGTCTGTTATAACCGGGTCTCTGCTCCTGTGTCACAGCACGTTCTCCGGAGCTCGGGGCTATACTGTATAAAGCTCATTCATGTCAATAGTGATGTATGGAATTTCGACAGCGGCCATTCACTGCCACGTAATCAATTCATTAATTATAATAGCCTCATTTAAAACTAACGTGTTGAAAAATTAGTGCAGATTGCAACATATCATTAATCACCGGGGACAGCGAGACGTGATGTTGAGTCCAATCAACAGCTTCATCCATATTTCATTGGCATATTCCTCTCATATAATAATAACACAACTATAGACTCCTCCTGCAAGCGATATTGGGGTCCGTCATATAAAGCATGGAGACAGATGCAGTAATTCCTAACTGAATGATTTACAGGGAATCTGTCAGCAGATTTTACATCTCTTCTGGCACCACTAAAAGGATGCCCAAAAAAGTTCATATATATCCATATTTTAGCGCTTATGCACCCTTATCATGTGATAAATATTCATCAAGTGTCCGCTGGGGCTTTTTCCATCTGTGAAGAGACTTGAGTGATTGTCAGCAATCCTTTGCAAACTTTGTCTCTCCACTCCTGATTGGCGTGTCCTAGAAAGGATGAGAGATCAATAAAGAGTGGGAGGGTTTGATATTGCTCCTGGTGATACCTCAGGGCATCTCACAGATGAAGAAATGCCCAGTGGACACCTGATGAATTATTAGCACATGATGAAGGGCTAAATAAAAATTAAATTTTTGGGGTTGTGCTGGGTTTATAATAGCATGCAGGTATATTTTACTTTGATTCCTTTGCAAGTTTATGGGGTCAAAACTGCTGACAGATTCCATGACTGCAGTATTATAGAGACTTCCCCTTAACTCCATGTTTTGCACACCTCCTTTTTCCCATAAGCCCTTTTTCCGAATCCCTCCCAAATAAGAACAGACAGTCATTTTGGATTAAATTTGCCAAATTGGCCTTTATTATAACAAAACATCACAAATAATAAATAACTTGAAGTAAAGAGGTTCTTGGAGCTTCCAAACTGGGCAGAAACCAATACAATAATAAACTGTTCAGTATTACACCCAGCCACAACCACAAGCTCGGGGGGCAGTTCTGTTGCCAGAAAACCATTTCCATATCACTGACTTCCAGGGACTCCACCCTGAAGAGTCCCAAACACCGCCAGGCAATTACCAAACTTCTGAACATAAAGGGAGGTTACCATCTACTCGATGTACAACCCCTACTCACCAAGTTTTGCCACCAAATCCAAGAGCCCCCCTTTCCACCACCACAAAGAGGAGTACATGACCCTTCATAATGTGAGTCACCCCACCAAAAGAAGTACCCGCTCTAGACCTTTTTGAATTCTCAAAGCCCATAAATCAATCCCTATTGCACTCCATCGTCCTCCAAATGCACTTCATCGGTCCGCCATAAATTCCCCCTGCCAGACTTTAATTCTGTATGCCTCACTTTGACTTATCCATTTCTTGCTACAAAATGCCCCACTGCCCTGTTCACTTTTATTCTGGTCTCTTCAAAGATCGGGCAGTGACCAAGTCTTTCTGGGCACAAAATCTGACCACATCGTCTTCAAATTTGGATAAGATGTTCAGAGGCGCAAAAGATCAGGGCGCACATCCCTGATCAGATCCCTACAGGGGCGAATCCCCAAATCATTTAGCCCTACATGAAATGCTAGTACCTCAGGGTAACAATCTAGACGCGGGAAACGATGACAAACCAGTAACACCTGCTGCCAACTCATACCTTGTACTCCAAGCCACCTAACTACAACCTCTAGAAAAGCTCAAATGATGTCCATTCTTTTGCACATCGTCCCTTAATGCTCCCCAATACACAAACTAGTGGCCTAAAATCCATACTGGACATGCAGGGGAGCTTCAGACAGTCAATCTCTGCATGTGTCACAGCTTCCTAACAGCCGTGACACTTGCAGCCGCGGAGACAGTAAAAGAAATGCCAAGCACGCTAAAATACTCAGCGAGCACCCGAGTGTGCTCGCCGAAAGAGTTAATGTAACCTACTCGCTCAACACTAGTCCAGATCTAAATCCCACTGAACACCTGTGGAGAAATCTTAAACTTGCTGTTGGGAAAAAAAATTATATAAAAAATAACAATTCTTAACCCCTTTACCCCCGAGGGTGGTTTGCACGTTAATGACAGGGCCAATTTTTACAAATCTGACCATTGTCAGTTTATGAGGTAATACCTCTGGAACGCTTCAACGGATCCCACTGATTCTTTGACTGTTTTTTCGTGACATATTGTACTTCATGATTGTGGTAAAATTTCTTCGATATCACTTGCGTTTATTTGTAAAAAAAAACAGAAATTTGGTGAAAATTGTTAAAATTATCGTAATTTTCAAAATTTTAATTTTTATGCCCTTAAATCAGAGAGATATATCACACAAAATAGTTAATAAATAACATTTCCAACATGTCTACTTTACATCATCACAATTTTGGAAACAAATTTTTTTTTTATTAGGGAGCTATAAGGGTTAAAAGTCGACCAACGATTTCTCATTTTTACAACAAAATTTGCAAAACCATTTTTTTAGGGACCACATCACATTTGAAGTCTCTTTGAGAGGTCTTTTTGACAGAAAATACCCAAATGTGACACCATTCTAAAAACTGCACCCTTCAAGGTGCTCAAAACAACATTCAAGAAGTTTATTAACCCTTCACGTGCTTCACAGGAATTTTTGGAATGCGGAAGAAAAAAATGAACATTTAACTTTTTTCACAAAAATGTTACTTTAGACCCCAATTTTTTATTTTTGCATGGGTAACAGGAAAAAATGGACCCCAAAATTTGTTGTGCAAATTCTCCTGAGCACGCAGATTCCCCATATGTGGGGAAAAAACACTGTTTGGGCGCACGGCAGGGCTCAGAAGGGAAGGAGCGCCATTTGACTTTTTCAATGTAAAATTTGCTTGAATAATTAGCGGACGCAATGTTGTGTTTAGAGAGCCCCTGATGTGCCTAAACAGTGGAAACCCCCCATAAAATAAAATGTTCACATTTTTCCCACAAAAATGTTTTTCAGCCCCCAGTTTTGCATTTTCATAAGGGTAACAGGAGAAATTGCACCATAAAACTTGTTGTGCTATCTCTCCTGAGTAAGCCGATACCCCATATGTGGGGGAAAACCACTGCTTGGGTGCACGGCAGGGTTCGGAAGTGAAGGAGCGCCATTTGAATCTTTGAATGTAAAATTTGCTAGAATAATTAACCGACGCCATGTTGCGTTTGGAGAGCCCCTGATGTGCCTAAACAGTGGAAACCTCCCACAAGTGACACCATTTTGGAAACTTGACCCCTCAGGGAACTTATCTAGATGTGTGGTGAGCACCTTGAACCCCCAGGTGCTTCACAGAAGTTTAGAACATGAAGCCGTGAAAATAAAAAAATCTAACTTTTTCCACAAAAATAATCTTTTTGCCTCAAATTTTTTAGTTTCACAAGGGTAAGAGGAGAAAATGGAACCTAAAAACTGTTGTGCAATTTCTCCTGAGTACGCCAATACCCCATATGTGGGGAAAATACACTGTTTGGGCGCCCATCAGGGCTCAGAAGGGAAGGAGCACTGTGTGACTTTTTGAGCGCAAAAATGGCTGGAATCAAGAACGGACGCCATGTCGCATTTCAGGAGCCCCTGATGTGCCTGAATAGTGGAAACCCCCCACAATTGACTCCAAAATACACCGTTTGGGCGCCCATCAGGGTTCAGAAGGGAAGGAGCACTGTGTGACTTTTTGAACGCAAAAATGTCTGGAATCAAGAACGGACGCCATGTCGCATTTCAGGAGCCCCTGATGTGCCTAAATAGTGGAAACTGCACACAATTTACTCCAAAATACACCGTTTGGGCACCCATCAGGGTTCAGAAGGGATGGAGCACTGTGTGACTGTCTGAACGAAAAAAATGGCTGGAATCAAGAACGGACGCCATGTCGCATTTCAGGAGCCCCTGATGTGCCTCAATAGTGGAAACCCCCCACAATTGACTCCATTTTGGAAACTAGACCCCTCAAGGATTTTATCAAGGGGTAAAGTGTACATTTTGAACCCAGAGGTACGACAGAATTTGATTTTGCATCAGGTACTCGGGTATGCACCATGTATAACAGGTGCTCGAGTGACATGCTTGAGTCCCTGCCCTGCATGTTTCACGGTTGTTAGACACCCAAAAAAAACATGCGGGGATTGCTCATGCATGGCAGGTGATCCCAGCAACGTTTTTTTGGCCGCAAAGCATATGGGGTGGAGTCTCAAGCATGTCGCTCGAACACCCACGATACTCAGTGCATACACGAGCACTCGATGCAAACTCAAATAGTGAGCACTTGCGCTCAACACTGGTCGCCATATCGTCATCATTTTATTTTTTCTTTACTTTTGAAAAAATCGCAACCCTAACCCCAACCATAATACAACCCCAACCCTAACCCTAACCCCAACTCTAGCCGAACCCTAACCACAGCTCCACCCTAGCCCAACCCTAACCCTAGCCCAACCTTAACCCCATCCCCAACCCTAACCCCAGCTCAACCCTAACCCTAGCCCAAGCTTAACCCTAACACAACCCTAACCCTAGCACAACCCTAACCCCAGCCCTAACTCTAGCCCAACCCTAACCCTAGCCAACCTTAATCCTAACACAACCCTAACCCTAGCACAACCCTAACCCCAACCCTAACACTAGCCCAACCCTAACCCTAGCCCAACCCAAACCCTAGCCCAACCCTAACCCCAACCCTAGCCCAACCCTAACCCTAGCCCAGTCCTAACCCTAACACAACCCTAACCCTAGCACAAACCTAACCCTAGCCCAACCCTAACCCTAGCCCAACCCTAACCCTAACACAACCCTAACCCTAGCCCAACCCTAACCATAGTGTGGCGCCCAGCTGCGCTTGGTACCACAGATCCTAGAGGGTTGCATAGAAGGATTTCTCCACAAGAGGCCCCCACAGCATACACACACCTCCACCTTCCACCTCAGACCACCAGAGGGAGCCCGTTAGGGATATAAATAGGGAAGGTGGAGCTAGGCAGTTCAGTTCCTAGCCTGCTAGAGTACAGAGCAGCTAGGGAGTTCCTGCTCAGACACAGAAGGAGTCAGTGCAGTCGAGCCAGAGCCTAGCAGTTCCTGCAGAAAGAGTTCAGTACAGTCTGCAGAGTGAGTCCAGACTAGAACTCACAGAGCTCAGGATAGAGAGCTAGGAGTGTGCCGACACTCTGAGAGCGGCGAAGAAGAGCAGCGTCCCGGCTGCAGTGTGTGTAGCCTAGTGAGGGCCTGAGCGGGGCCGAAGGTGAGTGGAAAGTGAGTAACATAGGGGGCAGAGGAGCTTAACCAGCTCACCCCGAAGCATATACCGGACACCGGGTCCGAGAGTCTACGTGGATCTTCACGACCAGTAGAAAACAACCGGAGTCCCTGGCGAACTACATGTCCCAGGATCACCAAAAGCTGATACGTACCAGGGTCAGGAATCACGGAGACCCCAGAGAATAGGGAGAGTGATCTCCAACAGAAGGCCCTATCACCAGGTCAGCAGGTGCAGAACAGAAACCAAGTTAGGCCTAGCTCCAGGCAGGTCAGAAACTTACTACGCAGAGGCAAGTAACAGGAGGCCCTACACCCGCTCATTGGGGAGGATCCTGATATGCACCCTTCACCCTACAGTGCTCCGGGACGTGCCTGAATTTCCATCAGTAAAAGGTACTGAAGTGACTATCGTGTCTGTCCCTGTTCTTGCTCTGACCCGGCTGGGTCTTGCCTGTCCTGCATCCCCCTCTCCGTATGCTGCCCTGAGGCCTAGCTCCACCTGTGGGGAGCTATACCATCGAGCTGCCTTATCATCGGCCTCAGTGGACTGCCGCAGCGCTGGTGATTCTCACCAGAAACCACAGGTGGCGTCACGAACTTTCATAAAATTAACAAACAATCCCCTTTTAAAAGCTGACCCCAGGGTACGGGCCCGGGAGCCGACCACCGCGACATCCCCAAGGCCAGGCAAAGGCCCGGGTACCGAGTCGTCCCCATCCCCCTGGGCTAGTCAATAGCACAACCCTAACCCTAGCACAATCCTAACTCTAGCCCAACCCTAACTGTAGCCCAACCCTAACCCTAACACAACCCTAACCCTAGCACAACCCTAACCCCAACCCAAATACAACCCTAAAGTTTCTTTTTTTTACACCGTTCCTCGTGTGGTATAAGTGATTACATGACTTTATTCTTCGGGTCGGTGCGATTACAGCGATGCCAGATTCATATCGGGTTTTTATGATTGACAGCTGTCACACACTAAAAGGCACTTTTTTTGCAAAGACTAGTTTTTGCATCACTATATTTTGAGAGCTATAATTTTTCCATATTTTGGCCGACAGAGTCATGTGATGGATTTTTTTTGCGGAACAAGTTGACGTTTTTATTGGTACCATTTTCGGGCAAATTACATTTTTTGATCTCTTTCTATTCCGATTTTTGGGAGGCAGAATAAACAAAAAACAGCAATTCCGGAATTGTTTTTATGGGTTTTTTTTTATGCCGCTCTGCGTGTGGTAAAATTGATAAGGCAGCTTTATTCTTCGGGTCAGTCCGTTTACAGCGGTACCATTTTTATTTACATTCGTCTTTTTGACCGCGTGTTATTCCATTCTTTGTTTGGCGGTATGAGGATAAAGCATTGTTTTTTGCTTCGTTTTTTTTTTTTTTTTTTACCGTGTTCACTAAAGCGGTTAACTAATTGGACAGTTTTATAGGTCAGGTCGTTCCGGACGCAGGGATACCAAATATATGTACTTTTATTGTTTTGTTGTTTTTTTTCAGAATAAATAAATATTATGGGTTCAATATATTTTTTATTTTTGGGGGATTATTTTTTTTTATTTTTTTTTAAATATTTTTACAATTTTTTTTTTTTTCATCAGGAGCCCCTGATGTGCCTAAATAGTGGAAACCCCCCACAATTGACTCCATTTTGGAAACTAGACCCCTCAATGATTTTATCAAGGGGTATAGTATACATCTTGAACCCAGAGGTACGACAGAATTTGATTTTGCATCGGGTACTCGGGTATGCACCATGTATAACGGGTGCTCGAGTCCCTGCCCCGCATGTTTCACGGTTGTTAGAAACCCCAAAAAAACCATGCGGGGATTGCTCGTGCATGGCAGGCGATCCCAGCAACTTTTTTTGGCCGCGAAGCATATGGGGTGGAGTCTCGAGCATGTCGCTCGAACACCCACGATACTCAGTGCATACACGAGCACTCGATGCAAACTCAAGTAGTGAGTACTTGCGCTCAACACTGGTCACCATATAGTCATCATTTTATTTTTTCTTTACTTTTGAAAAAATCACAACCCTAACCCCAACCCTAATACAACCCCAACCCTAACCCAACCCTAACCCCAGCTCCACCCTAGCCCAACCCTAACCCCATCCCCAACCCTAACCCCATCCCCAACCCTAGCCCAACCCTAACCCTAATCCTAGCCCAACCTTAACCCTAACACAACACTAACCCTAGCACAACCCTAACCCTAGCCCAACCCTAACCCTAGCCCAACCTTAACCCTAACACAACCCTAACCCTAGCACAACCCTAACCCCAACCCTAACCCTAGCCCAACCCTAACCCTAGCCCAACCCAAACCCTAGCCCAACCCTAACTCCAACCCTAACCCTAACCCCAACCCTAACCCTAACACAACCCTAACCCTAGCCCAACCCTAACCATAGCACAACCCCAGGGCCGGCTCCAGGTTTTTGTGGGCCCCGGGCGAAAGAGTCTCAGCGGGCCCCTTTAACACATACCACGATTCATGATGCACAGATACCGAAGAGAAATATATATATAGTACAATGCAAAGATTTCACTTCTTACATTACATGAGTGATATCTATTGTAAATTCCACAATAGCTCAGAAACAAGCGAATCGCTCCACAGAGTATACTGGCCCCCATAAAATGCTCCATACAGGATACTGGTCCCCATATAATACTCCATACAGGATACTGGCCCCCAAATAACGCTCCATACGGAATACTGGCCCCCATATAACGCTCCATACAGGATACTGGCCCCCATATAACGCTCCATTCAGAATGCTGGCCCCCATATAATGCTCCATGCAGGATACTGGCCCCTATATCATGCAGGATACTGGCCCCTATATAACGCTCCATACAGAATACTGGCCCCCATATAATGCTCCATGCAGGACACTGGCCCCAATATAACGCTCCATGCAGGATACTAGCCCCCATATAACGCTCCATACAGAATACTGGCCCCCATATAATGCTCCATGCAGGCTGTTCCCCACACATAATGCCTCATGCAGGCTGTTCCCCCCACATAATGCCCCACGCAGGCTGTTCCCCCCACATAATGCCCCATGTAGGCTGTTCCCCCCACATAATGCCCCATGCAGGCTGTTCCCCCCTCATATAATGCCCCATGTAGGATGTCATCCCCCCTTATAATCCACCATGCAGGATGACACACACCCCCCCTTCCTTATAATGCCCCATGCAGGATGTCACACACACCCCCTCCCTTATAATGCCCCATGCAGGATGTCACCCCCCCTCCCTTATAATGCCCCATGCAGGATGTCACACCCCCCTCCCTTATAATGCCCCATGCAGGATGTCACCCCCCTTATAATGCCCCATGCAGGATGACATACACCCCCCCCTTATAATGCCCCATACTGGATGTCACCCCCCCCTCCCTTATACTGCCCCATGCAGGATGTCACACAACCACCCAATATAATGCCCCATGCAGGATGTCACACACCCCCTCCTCACCCCCTCCCTTATACTGCCACAGGCCTCCATACAATAAAAAAAAAATACTCACCTCATGTCTCACCTTCTGCCGCTGCTCCAGCGTCGCAGGCCTCATCCCGCTCTGCGCTGTGACTGCTCAGAAGAGAGCGCGGTGTAAAGACGTCACCGCGCCCTCTGACCTGAGACGTCACAGTGCAGCAGCCGCGGAGGATGCAGGAGCTGCAGCGGAGGCACGGGGAGGGGTAAGTATTGGGCCGGGTGCCGGGGCCCTGAGCAGGCGGGGGGGAGCGGGAGCTGACACTGCTCTCCTCCCCTCATGGGTCCCATAGCGCGCGGGGTGCCCGACGGTGAGTGGCTCCCCCGCCTGCTCAGGGCCCCGGCATTTGCCTGGGTGCGCAGGTTGCTGACGCCGGCCCAGCACAACCCTAACCTTAGCAAAACCCTAACCCTAACACAACCCTAACCCTAGCACAAACCTAGCCCAACCCTAACCCTAGCCCAACCCTAACCCTAACACAACCCTAACCCTAGCCCAACCCTAACCCTAGCCCAACCCTAACCCTAGCACAACCCTAACCCTAGCCCAACCCTAAACCTAGCCCAACCCTAACCCTAGCCCAACCCTAACCCTACCCAAACCCTAGCCCAACCCTAACCCTAGCCCAACCCTAACCCTAACACAACCCTAACCCTAACACAACCCTAACCCTAGCACAACCCTAACCCCAACCCAAATACAACCCTAAAGTTTATTTTTTTACACCGTTCCTCGTGTGGTATAAGTGATTAGATGACTTTATTCTTTGGGTCGGTGTGATTACAGCGATGCCAGATTCATATCGGGTTTTTATGATTGACAGCTGTCACACACTAAAAGGCACTTTTTTTGCAAAGACTAGTTTTTGCATCACCATATTTTGAGAGCTATAATTTTTCCATATTTTGGCCAACAGAGTCATGTGACGGCTTTTTTTTTTGCGGAACAAGTTGACGTTTTTATTGGTACCATTTTCGGGCATGTGACTTTGTTTGATGTCTTTCTATTCCGATTTTTGGGAGGCAGAATAAACAAAAAACAGCAATTCCGGAATTGTTTTTATGTTTTTTTTTTTATGCCGCTCCGCGTGTGGTAAAATTGATAAGGCAGCTTTATTCTTCGGGTCAGTCCGTTTACAGCGGTACCATTTTTATTTACATTCGTCTTTTTGACTGCGTGTCATTCCATTCTATGTTTGGCGGTATGAGGATAAAGCATTGTTTTTTGCTTCGTTTTTTATTATTTTTTTTTACCGTGTTCACTAAAGAGGTTAACTAATGGGACAGTTTTATAGGTCAGGTCGTTCTGGATGCGGGAATACCAAATATATGTACTTTTATTGGTTTATTTTTATTTTTTTCATAATAAATAAATATTATGGGTTCAATGTATTTTTATTTTTGGGGGATTCTTTTTTTTTTTATTTTTTTTTTATATTTTTCCAATTTTTTTTTAATCACTTTTCTACTTTTTTTTTTTACTCTTACACTATGTCCCACTATGGGACTTTTACTTTTTGCAGCCTAATCGGCTGCATGGCATAGAGAGCAACAGCTCTCTATGCCATGCTGCCTGTCAGCGCTGCACACAGGGAGACATTACTTTGGTCGTGCACTGCTAAAGAATCATATAGAATTTAAATCTGTGTCTCTTTGGGTAATGCCATGCAATCTATCTGCTGTCCTGAAGGATGTCTCTCATTCTCCTTGTAAAGTCTATCTGATGCTCCTTGGTTCTGCTTCCCAAGTCTGACTGCTACAAAAGCACATGTCCCTTCTGCTTCTCTGGGCTCAGCCCCCTGAATGGCAGAACTGCTCTCACCCTCCCCCACAAAGCTAAGTGTGAATTAGTGGAGGTATCTTTCTCAGGTCCACCCCATCACCTGGGTCTACATGTGAGACTCCCTGTGGTGAAGGCTCCGCCGGATCTTCTTTCAACACTTACACAATGGGCCTAGACGATTTTTGAACAATGGTTAGAGGCTCCTGAGATACTAATGAGATTAGTGGAATGCTGGACACTTTATAAGTTAAATTAGTGTACATAAACTGACCAGCAAGCAGAGCATTAATAAAACACAGCCAGCAATCTCTAATAAAACACAATAAGGTATTTCTCTTGGATTAACAAATCTAATCGCTTGGCTAATTAAGATTTTAAGTTGTATCGTCACACTCACCAGGGTGCATCAGACAATGAAACCCATCAGACGAAAGTCAGGGGTCCAGACGATCATCCTCTTGCCGATCAGGAATTAATCCTCCAGCTGCTTTCCCAGGACCACCCTAGAAAACCACCATCCGTCTACCCGGCACAACAATCAGGGAGCTAACTAAAGGCTGCACATCTTCTCGGAATTCAGATCTTCGTGGTATACAGACTGCTCCTGAAGACCCCTGTGCCCCTGGATAAAGGGGCACTGTGAGGAAGCATTTCCTGAAGAACAGGAAGGCTCAACGATTGGACCATCGCCGGGTGGAATCGTCGCCATTTTTTTGTAGCCAGAAGCACTAGAGGAAGCAGACCTGGTCACGTGACAGGCAGCAAATCTGCATTCCTTTGCAGGCCCCGGCTGCCTGAAAATATTCCTCTCAGGCTGCAACCTGCGTTCTGCAATGGAAGGGGGCGGATCAGGGCATGGTGGGTCAATGGTCCTGTGGTGACTCCTAGAACTAGAGGCCACGTTGAGTGATAGGCGCTCTGGTGGCATAGCTCTGTGAGTGTGCCGGGCTGAAGGTGTCGCAGCTTCACTCCCAACATCAGCTCTTCCCAGAATAAACTGCAACTGAAACCTCCCCAATGCTCCGTTAGCATCGCCAGATGCAGACCTCATCTTCTCCAGGAACTTCTCGGAGGAAAGGTAATAGGGACACGGGTACCTTTCTCAGTGCAATTTTGTACGTGCAGTTTAGCAGTCCCCATCCCCTCCTTAACTATATATAGGCCCGCTCTTCCCTCCAACCACCCCCTCTTTTCCACCCCTTAAACTTTTAATGCTAAACAACTCCCTCTCTTGCCAAGATTAAATCATTTAACCCCTGGTTTGCCCTACAAGACTGAGCCATCGGTCGCTATGCCCATAGCCCTGCTGGGGCTTAGTTTTACCTTTATGTGATGAAATATAAAGATATCTGTTACTCGGCGTCACTACTCCAGCAATGACACTAAGCGATGGTGCGTCGTACATCCACGTGACCGCCACAGCCAATCACTGGCCTCAGCGGTGATACAAGCATGTGAGGCAAAAGGCTGCGGAAGCCAGTGATTGGATGCAGCAGACGTGCACGTGGGGCACAGGGCTATGGAGGCCAGTGATTGGATGCAGCAGACATGTGGCATGTGTGGCACTCTATAGACGCATCGGTGCTGGAGCAGCGAGGTAACAGATTTTTAGGTTTGGTTAATTGTAAATCTGCTTTACGTTGCATGCATTTCCATTGCAATGATTAGCAATGTTGGAAACCACTAATATGTACGGTCCGAGGTTGTTGACCTAATAGACGGGTCTTCAATTTGAATATTAATCCACTCTCAAGGAGAACAGCCCCGGAAAAAGAGTGGCTCTTCTTCTGGAGAACCCAGTGCACCTTGTAATGTGCAAACAGCGACCACCAGAGATAAGGAGATGGGGGCTCGATCAGATCTAATCCAAATAATTTTGAGCCCCAATTTTTTTTTCATAGCAGCTTCAGCATGTTTTATGACAGAATACAGGCTTCAGTACAGGCAGTCTGTATTCCACTGACAGATTTACAATGGTTAATGGATCATTCCTAAATATTGGGGAATTGCTAAATATCTACCAACATAAGTTAGATGACAGAGATAAGACAAGAGCAGCCGCTCTCAGGATGCCGCAGACGATCAACTCCAGCCAGGTCATTGAGATTAATGGAAAGGGACAGGATACATTGTAATTACCAGGGAATTGATCTGTTGTTTCATTACTCACTGTGCGGCATATGGAAATTAATTAAAACTCAATTAGATTTTAATTATTAGGAAGTGAACTCCTTATAATATCACGATGGTAAACATTTCCTGCTACTGTGATCCTCAGTATTTAAGGAAATTACTACAGTGATGGAAAATCCACTAAAACATAAAGCTCCAATAATCTGGCAGCCGTTGTATCAGGCTGCGTGCCCACGTTGCGGATTACAAGCGTTTTTGATGCGGAATTTCCGCAGCGTAAACGCTTGTGAAACGCTAGGTAATCCGCACCCCATGGTCCCCAAGGGGATTCCGCAACTTCTATGCACATGCTGCGGATTTTTCCGCAGCGTTTATGCTGCGTTCAAAAATCCGCAGCATGTCAATTAATTTTGCGTTTCTACAAGCGGAATTGCCTTTGTGCAATGCATTAAAAAACGCAAGGCAATTCCGCATGTAGAAAGCGCGCGATAAACGCGTGCGGAATTCCGCATGCGTTTTTCCGGGAGAGGACTTGCAGAAATGAAGCAGAAATTTTCTGCTTCATTTCTGCAACGTGGGCACATAGCCTCAGGGTGATGAGGCTTTACTACAGTTTTATGGATCATTGCATATTTTTACAGTTCAATAAAATCCCCAATAACCTAGAAAGCTCAGTGGAAGCCATGTGGTATTGCGGGCAGTGATGCCATGTACATTCAGGATCAAAGTTTAGAATCATCGCCATAGACAACTATAATTTCCATGAAAAAAATGTAGGATCCTGCCTACCCCATAATTTGGACAGTAATCTACACATTCCTTTAGTTTCTCTAATTGCATAAAGATGCAACAACTTCCATCAATAATGAGGAAGGAGAAACAAGACAAGGATGAAATGCTGATCAATGAAAATGAATGAATGACATTGATATTTCATTCCCCAATAGCTGCTATTCACAACATACAGAAAGAGGAATAAAGGCTCACAGCAGTGTGATTTCTATTAGAATTCACTGTCACTTACAAGCCACCAGCACGGCTATAAATGCACGCTAAATCATACTTCTACAGGTTTATACACACATAAAAGAAAGTGCGTTCCCGGGGCCATCACATTACAGAGAGAGGAAATGTTCAGATTGCGCAGAGGGTAGTGGGACAGTAAGAATGTACATTTCAGGTTAATTTCCCAGATCCAAAAGTATCGAAAACCCCTAACAGTAATGGCACCCTTGAAATTGTTCCAGAAAAAGAAGCATTTCTTCCAGAAAGTTATTGCAATTAGACATGTTTTGTTATACACATGTTTATTTCCTTTGTCTGTATTGGAACAAAACAAACGAAAAAACAGGGAAAAAAAGGAAAACTGCACATAATTTCACACTAAACCCCAAAAATGGTCTGGATAAAAAAAGTTAGCACCCCAGCTTAATATTTGGTTACACACCCTTTGGAATAAATAACTGAAATGATTCGCTTCCTATAACCATCTACAAGCTTCTTACACTTCTCATCTGGAATTTCGGACCACTCTGGTTTTGCAAACTGCTCCAGGTCTCTCATATTTGATGGTGCCTTCTCCCAACAGCAATTTTAAGATCTCTCCACAGGTGTTCAATGGGATTTAGACTCGGACTCACTGCTGCCACTTCAGAACTCTCCAGAGCTTTGTTTCCATCTATTTCTGGGTGCTTCTTCAAGCACGTTTGGGGTAATTGTCCAGCTGGAAGAACCATGATGTGAGACGCAAACCCAGATTTCTGACACTGGGCACTACATTCCAACCCAAAATTCTTTGGTATTCTTCAGTTTTCATGATGCATTGAACACAGTCAAGGCACCCAGCGCCAGACACAGCAAAACAACCCCAAAACATATTTGAACCTCTACTATATTTGACTGTAGGTACTGTGTTCTTTTCATTTTATGCTTCTTTCCATTTTTGGCAAACAGTAGAATGATGTGCTTTACCAAAAGTCCTATCTTGGTCTCAAGTGTCCACAAGACGATTTACCAGAAGGATTTTGGCTTACTCACGTACATTTTGGCAAACTGCAATCTAGCTTTTTATGTCTCTATGTTATCAGTGAGGTTCTCCTGGCGCTCCTGCCATAGCATTTCATTTCATTCCAATGTCGACGGATAGTTCGCACTGACACTGATGCACCCTGACCCTACAGGACAGGTTGAATTGCTTTGGAACTTGATTGGGGCTGCTTATCCACCATCCGGACTGTTCTGCATTGCAACCGTTCATCAATTTTTCTCTGCCGTCCATGTCCAGGGAGATTAGCTACAATGCTATGGATTGTAAACTTCTTGATTATGTTGCGCACCATGGGCAAAAGAACATCAAGATCTCTGGTGATGGACTTGTAATTTGAGATTGTTGATATTTTTCAACAATTTTGGTTCTTAATTCTTCAGACAGTTCTCTTCTCTTTCTGTTTTCCATGCTTAGTGTGGCGCAAACAGACACATAATGCAAAGATTGAGTTTACGTCTCCCCTTTTTATCTGGTTTTATGTGTGATTTTCATATTGCCCACACTTGTTACTTGCCACAGGTGAGTTTGAACAAGCATCGCATGCAAAGTTGTTTACCCACATGTTTGGAAAGGTGGCAACAATTTTGTCTGGCCTATATTTGGTGTTTAGTGTGAAATTATGTCCAATTTGCCTTTTTTGTGTTGTTCCAGTACACAAAAAATAAATACACATGTGTATAACAAAACATGTGTAATAGCAATAATTTTCTGGGAGAAATACTACATTTTCTGAAACAATTTCAAGGGTGCCAATACTTTCGAGCCATGACTGTATGTGATTACATAATTATATTTTATTAGGGACTGATGAAGGCATATACCGGTGCTAAATCGCATAACCTTTCAATAAAGTGAACTCTTCTACACCCAATTCCTTGTCCTACATTCAGAAATGCCCAGTCATTCCTGCTGATTTCTTGCACCCATCATGTTCCTGACTGCAGCTGACATTTTATACACATATATTGGGATAGAATCAGGGCCAGACTGGCCATCTGGCAGTTCTGGCAAATGCCAGATGTGCCGCTCCGGCCGTGGGCCGCATTACTTGCTATTAGCAATTGTGACAGAGCACAGAGCCGAAGGCTCCGTCACTTACTCAGGCAGGCCCCGGGCATCCCTTCACACACAGCGTAGGTCACTTGCGCAGGTGGGCCGCGGGCATCCCTTCTGCCGGGGGCTTGCTGGAGGCCGTCGCATGCAGGTGACGTCGGCGGTCGATGACGTCACTGCATAGCACCGCCAGCGTCCACTGAGAATCGGGACAGAAGAGGTGATGGACTCTGAGGAGAATGAGGAGACAGGATTAGGTGAGTATAAATTTTTTTTTTATTTTTATGTGCTGTGGGGAACCATAATACTATATAGGGGCTGTTTGTGGGGGATGATTCTGCTATATGGGGGCTGTTTGTGGGAGACCATCATACTACATGGGGGCTGTTTGTGTGGAACCATCATACTACATTGGGGATGTTTGTGAGGCACCATCATACTATATGGGGGCTGTTTGTGGGTGATTATATTGCTATATGGAGGCTGTTTGTGGGGGATTATCCTGCTATATGGGGGCTTGTTGTAGGGGATCATCCTGCTATATGGGGGCTGTTTGTGGGGGACCATAATACTATATGGGGCTGTTTGTGGGGGATCATCCTGCTATATAGGGACTGTTTGTGTGGGACAATCATGCTTTATGGGGGCTGTTTGTGGTGGATCATCCTGCTATATGGGGAGCTGTTTGTGGGGGATCATCTTGCTATATCGGGGCTGTTTGTGGGGGACCATCATACTACATGGGGGCTGTGTGTGGGGGATCATCCTGCTATATGGGGGCTGTTTGTGGGGGACCATAATACTACATGGGGGCTGTTTGTGGGGGATCATCCTGCTATATGGGGGGCTATTTGTGAGGGACCATCATACTACATGGGGGCTGTTTGTGGGGGAACATCATACTACATGGGGACTGTTTATAGGGGATCATCTTGCTATATGGAGGCTGTTTGTGGGGGATTATCCTGCTATAGGGGGTTGTTTGTGGGGGACCATCTTACTACATGGGTACTGTTTGTGGGTGATCATCCTGCTATATGGGGGCTTTTTGTGGGGAATCATCCTGCTATATGGGGGCTGTTTGTGGGCGACCATAATACTACATGGGGGCCATTTGTGAGGAACAATAATACTATATGGGGGATGTTTGTGGGGGACCATCATACTATATGAGGGTTGTTTGTGGGGGACATCATACTATATGGAGGCTGATTGTGGGGGACCATCATACTATATGGAGGCTGTTTGTGGGGAACCATCATAGTACATGGAGGCTGTTTGTGGGGGACCATCCTGCTATATGGGGGCTGTTTGTGGAGGACCATTATTCTATATAGAGGACTGTTTGTGGGGGACCATCATACTATATGGAGGCTGTTTGTGGGGGAGCATCATACTATATGGGGGCTGTTTGTGGGGGACCATCATAGTATATAGGGGTCTGTGGGAGTGAATTTAGCAATGCAGAGTACATTTAGTTGGAATGTGGCCGGAGATGTGGAAATCCCATACTTGTGGTCACATGACTCCCTCTCCCAACGTTGGCACCGGAGAATCCTGACAGTGCGTGCTGTGAGGATTCAGAAGTCTGAAGTCACATAGACTTTAACACCAAGCTTGGACAACCCCTTTAATAATCATTATCCGTACTGTATATACGGGTAATATTTGGTTATGGTTTGTTGGTATTTGTCTGTTATATTGCAATATTGTTATTATTATTCAATTTTATATAGCGGTATTACTAGACATATTGAAAATCTTGATTTCCTTCAAGTAGGGTAATATAAGTAATAGATATCTCCATCTGGAGTTTAGGGGCTGTGACAGCATGGGCCTGTGTGCTTTTATATGCCAGGGCTGAATTTCAGTCCCAGTCCGTCCCTGGATAAGATGCAATCATCTCACAGTCTAATATTACATGATGATGCTGCAGAGCCCTGCAGGCATTAATATTTGTGCAAGTGTAACGTGGCACGGGGCAGTAGAGGTGGGTGAGTTACTCCTCTTTGACTGTCATGTCAGGCGTGGGAAAGACTTAGTGCAACACAAAGGGAAAAGGGATAGGGAGCCCAGACTCTAGGGAAAGGGGAAAGGGGAGACCTCCTAGTCTGGTCTAGTGTCACCCTGTCTCAACTACCATCCCTATTTTGACTCTTCACCAATCGCCGCATGTGTACCTCGCCCTGAATTTCCCTGGCGTATGGCTAAGGCTAGGTACGGGAGGAGATGAGCACTAGTCGATCTCCACTAAACTCTATAGACAACTAGGGTAGACAAACAGGGGGGGATTGCTTAGCTTTACACGACTCCAGACAAATGTGCACACGGCCTCAAGCTCCAGAGAGGACGAAGTACTGCTCTTGCTAAAGCCTCACAAGTAGTAATGAATATTGCTGGCACCTCCCTCTCAGACACACCATGTATTTATACACCCAGGCCAGGGAGATAATTAGCCAGAGGGAGGTAGCCGCTGTGTCCTAGAGACAGCCAGCCTCTAAGAAGATGTCTGTAATACCAAACGTAGAGAACTCCTGCAACCAACTGCAGGTCGAGTGTCTGTCACCTCTGACACACCCGTGACATTAACGCCCTGGCACGCTACATGAAGAGGGGGGTCCTGGCTGAGTGTGTGGTCTTCGTCCATGGGGCACTACACCTTTGCAGGTCACATGATGCCAGTGGCTTGAGTTGGCCAAGATCAAATGTTGAAGAGTTCAATGAGAGAGACCACCAGCCAACAGTAAATTTTTTTACTGAACAGTAACTTGGCGGGAACTATGCACAATAAATAGCGGGTGCAAAACAAACATTTCTTTTAGAACATGGAGCAACTTCACGCATATTTTCTGCTTTCCTTCCCTATGCTCACTTGCCTCTGCCTCAGATAGCATCTCTACATTCACCACAACCCAGCCAAGTACTACAGTCCAGTAAGTGAGACTACTATACTTACTGGACTCCTATACTTCAACCAGAGGTTCCGCCTCCTTCTTTTTCCCATAGGGGAGCTAGAATGCCACTCTGGCCTTTACTTAGCTTCTCTGCTTGCTGACGCCTTGAAACTACCGCCTTGGGCACTCTCTTTGTCTCACGTTCCATGTTCCGTCCTGGCCTGTTACATCTCTATCCTGCTGTAATGCGCTATGCAGAGAGACCCAGCAAGACTGGCACCAAACCAGCAAAGGCGCAGCCACAGACACACTTGGCATAAACTGCTCAGCTAGGCGACAGGGAATAATCTTCACCCAGCTCCCATTAAATAGAAGGGGGACTGTGGCAGAGCCCTTCCCGGGCCCAGTGTCGCCAGACAGCTCGCATCTGGGGATGTGGCCGGTGCCTATTCAAACAACCAGATGAGTACCGCTGCAAGAACCTGAGAAAGTGTAACAAGAAGAGGAAATGAGAAAACACCTGGAAAGATAGCAACACACTGCTAGCACCACTTACCTCTGGTAGCACCACTCACCTCCACAGCACATAGGAACTGCAATAAACAGCACATGACCGAGCAGAGAGCAGGGTTAAATAGCCCGCCTAATGATCAGGTGTTGAATACCTCCCAAACATCCCCAGACAGCCACCCCCTGATAGCCAGCACAACAGAATGGACATAATCCCACCATTGCCTATTGCCAGACACAGCAGCGTCCTGCGTTGACTGGCAACCGAGGAAATCAGTGAGACACAGCGTCTCGTGTCCTCACACATCCTACAAAATCAGAACGGGATGCTCCATAATATTGGGATGGTTTCCCTGCGCGCGTAGATCCTCCTTCAGAGTCATGACAATGACGACGTCTGCAACCGAAATAGTGTAGCACCGGACCAGATCCATTCCTATGTGGGAACACAGAACCACACTTTCTAATACTTGCGAACTCGGGGCCGTACTGCTAGGCGTCCGGTCCTGGGACCCGTCTCCAGTAAATCACCCTGTCCTTTTATTGCTTTTCCTTTCTCTGCTCAGAATCACGGTATCCATTGCCTCGGTCTCCACTCACTTTGGGGACATCCAACTCATGTGGCTCTGCTGAGTACTAAGAACAATGGTCTAAGGCTATGTGCCCACGTTGCATTTATGAAGCAGAAAATTTCTGCTGCATAAATGCAAGTCCTCTCCCGGAAAAACGCATGCGGAATTCCGCACGCGTTTATCGCGCATTTTTCGCGCGTTTATCACGCATTTTCCACATGCGGAATTGCCTTGCGTTTTTTATGCATTGGACAAAGGCAATTCCGCTTGCGGAAACGCAAAATTAAATGACATGCTGCGGATTTTTGAACGCGGCATAAACGCTGCGGAAAAATCCGCAGCATGTGCATAGAACTTGCGGAATCCCATTGGGGACCATGGGGTGCGGATATTCATGCGTTTTTCAAGCGTTTACGCTGCGGAAATTCCGCAGCATATACGCTTGAAAAATGCTACGTGGGCACACAGCCTTACTCTAGCTGCAAGCTAGGCCCTGTCTGACTCACTACAAGGAAGTCCTCTCTGATCTTGCTACATAGCCCCTACATCTCTGAGCTAGTCCCAACTATTAACTCTATCCATACCTACTCACTACCTGTTGCTGTGCAGAACACAACTCTGTCACATAACAATGTAAAACATTATAATGCATCACATCACAGCACATATCAGCAAGGGGGGTCATGGGCACAACTTCCATCTTCTTACAATTCCCCTTTCTTTAACGATGGCCATTCTTGGCCATCCGGTATCTGAAAGACACCAAACAATTTATCACGCACGAACGTATACTAAACATACCTTCTCATAGAGTAACAAAATGTGCCTTAAGAATCTGAAATGTGTAAGTAAAGTAATAGCGGTAGGTAAAGTGCACACTGTTCTCGTGCACTTGTAGCGCCCCGAGGGTTCGGCCGCTACAGGGGTATTGCACCTCTGCCAGAGGTGTGATATTCCACTCCCGGGTAAGGATAGAGTGTGGACCGGGACTCAGTTAGCTGCATGCATCACACACACCCAATTTCCAGGGGACAGCTCAACGGTGCTCCCATTAGTACAGTAATGCAGGCACGACAGATCATGTCCCTGGCTGGAGTGGGGAGGGGGGAGAGAACCCAGTGATGTAGGAGCAGGAGGGGACGGTTTCTGGGCATAGGTAGAAGCCCATTGGTTGCAAGTCACCTGGGCTCATACACAGAGAGGGAGGTATATAAGGTGGGCACCATCTTAGTTCTAGGAGAAAGAGAGTTCAGTCGTGCAGAGAAGAGGTGCAGGCTGTGAGGAGAGGCTCTGCAGGAGCTCTGCTCCAGGGCCAGGCCTAGAGTAGAGGCCGGGGCCCGAGAGAGGAGAGGAGAACAGAAAGGAAAGTAAGAAGGAACAGAACACCAAGAGAGGCCCAGAGACACGAAGGCAGAAGGAACCCTAAGGACCCAGGAGATTACGGGTGACGGGTTGGCAGAACAGGGTACCGGATCCCAAGTTGGTGGAGGTGACTAATCCTTAACCAAGAACCGGTGGTCGTGATCATTTACTGGTGCAACCCCTCACTACACCTAATAGGAAGGCACACCACATAGGGTCAGGGAAGTGGGCACCTAGCCCTCCCAGGAGAAGACCCGAGGCAGCTGGACAGGAGTAGTGTCACTGGTGGGGCACGGCTGACGAAAGGATAGAAGGGAGTCCTGTGCCACGCTCTGGAATTGCCTGGGGGTTGGTCGAGCCCCCTGCCTGGTGGACGCAGCACGGCTCAGGCGGTCCTACCTGTGCACAAGTGACCTGGATGAGAACTGTGAGTAAAGAACCTGAACTGCAACACCTCGTCTCTGTGCTTTCTCACCGCATACAGCACTACTAGTACTGGGACGCCCGTGCACCATCACTCCCATCATCCACACTTACTGCCCTGAGGCTATACTCCTCCCGTGGGGAGTTATCCCATTCTCTGCTGTGCACACAACATCAGCCTCAGCGGTCTGCCTCGCAGCGGCGGTACACCTTGACCGCGATCCACGGGTGGCGTAGTCGGACAATTAACCTAAAACTTATAAAAGACCGCCACTGGTTTGACCACCCTGAGCCACGGGACCGGGTCGCCGCCACGGAGACTACAATCCCCAGAGGCCCGGCTCCGGGTAACCCACGCACGTGTACGCTCGGCCCAGGGGGCGCGTCACACTTATCCGAAAAGTTCCCAGTAAATTCTTTAATATTCCCATGAGCTTCCATTTACCAGACTAAGGCCAAAAGTATGTTCTTTTTACTCAGACTGACCGTGGGTCTCCTAACCTGAACTAGCAGCCTTAACAACATTTTGGAGACTTGTTAATTTAGGTTAGGAGACACCCAAAAGACGGGAATGTTGGTCCGTATACATTCAATGAATCATGGATGTCTGAATTCAGTTTCACTGAAATGTGGGAATTTTCTGAAAATGACATTAATTTCTCTCACTAGATGTGAAAAAAGAGGGAAGGACGAGTAATCAGCTTAGGTGCTGAGATAAAAGTGTGAAGAGCAATCTAGCACATCTTCACACCCTGATACCTGCCTTATGGACCCAGAGAAATGAAGCTTTGTGTTCTCAGCATCCGAGGTGACACTTCTGCACACCTCTCACCGCTCAGGGGCGGAGAGGCACTGCACAATAAGGCGGATTAAATGTAGAAATTCCTGTGATAGAGATTCAAGAGCTGCTCCTGTATAACATAGGTCAACAAGCAAGTGATGAGGATGGTGGTGACAGCGCTCAGAGCCATCACGTAACGTTCAGCTCTCATCTGTTGTATAAAGCTCCATTAACACATTAGCAAAATGGCTGACGACCATAATACTCTAGAAATGCAATACTTCTAAAAATGTGCAACCTAAACATTAAGAGGCAGACATTTCTCCAGAATATTCACATGTAGAACTTCTTAATCCAGACCAGAAATTTTCATTCCAGTGCACAGTAGGATGGAGAATCGCATGAATATCACAATACGGAGAAGAATTTTTACTACTGCTCTGTTACGATAATCCAGCACATAAATATTTTTCCACTGCCGATTCAAACTAGGGACGTGCAATTGTGGACTGTATGTACAAGTGCAACCACTTGTCTGACAGGATGAGGAATCTCTGGTGGGAGATTTCACCATTGGGTTCATTGCAGCTCCAAAAAGCAGAACATGAAACACATAAGAGCTGTTACTCACTTATCTGTCCCAGCTCCCACCATGGCTGCCTCTGCTGTCAGGCTTCACACTGTTCCTACTGTGGGTGACACTGACAACTGGAGTGGAGGTGGTGATGTCAACTCTGGTTGGAGTAATTGGTAATTGGTTCCCCTGGAAGTGAAGCGTTCTTTATCAATAATAGAATAATAAAGGAACTGCTAACCAGCCAATCACTGGGCTATGGCGGTCAATGGGGACACACGGCGCCCTATATAAATTCGCAAAGTTTGCTCTGTCACTCACCTGTTATTGCACTGTATTATGTATTACTCTGACCGGACTTCTCTATTCTGGCTGAATAACCCCTTGGATGGCTTTTTGGACTTTACTTCAGACTCTCTCATATGGCTTAAGTCTTGGCCTAACCCTCTGGACCTGATTGCTGCTATTCACCTAACTGTGCTGCTTTGTGCAATATTCTGTCATGTACTCTGGTTGTGACCCAGCTAGATGACACGACTTCCCTCAACTCATTCCACTGGCCATCAACTCCTCCATGAATACAACCCAAGGGACAGCATAAATATCAGAAAAGCCTTGGCAACTCCTACTAAGAGTGGCTTATGTCAAGTTTGCAAGTGGAAGCCCATTTTGAGTTGACAGATGGATCCAGGAATGCAAGGTCACTTTACAAGTAAAGTGTTAAACCCCAGAGGTAAGAGCCCCGTTGCCCTCGCCTAGGGATATTTGCTGATGGACTTCATGGATCTTTTTGGAACTGGATTACATTATCAGCCTTGGTTCCTTGCTGAGTCCCCAATTCTTGGCCTGTTTATCAAAACACTTTTCTTGGACAGCAACACTTCTACAGCTCCCTATAAAATACACTAATAGCTTTCACATCCAAAGATCTGCTATGGATTTTTTTTCTCTGCGAAAAATGATTTGGATTATTTCCACTTTTAAGTGAAACTGCTGCAAAAACGTCAGAGTCCTGGCAGTAATATTGGACATATTCATGGCTGAGGCGACCTCGGCTATCACAGTTGTCGTCTAGGGACATAATTTTACATAAGACGACGCAGAACAGCAAAGATTTCATTTTTAAAGGACCACTGGTCGCTATGCGGACAGATACATGAATTTCCTTACAATTCTCCTCGATTCTCAGTTATTATTCCCATACCAATACATTTTGTGACAGTCTCTACCTCCAGATATAAATCACTTTTCCCCACAACAGTTTTTTTTATTTCTTATATTTTTCTTATATTTTTTTTGTTACAAATGCAGAAAGTTAATCTCCATTGGAACTTCTGGGATTTGTCAATATAAAAGCCTGGAAAGTTTGGGCTTAATCCTCTCCTCCTTCCTCTTACGAGCATCTTCTAGTTGGAGCGCCTCTCTCTCTATCAGGAATTTAAGCCAGGAAGTTTATTTCAGCATCTGCTGCTTAAAGTACGAGTTACCATGGAAACAGCATCTGGCGACCAGCGTGCATTTCCCAGCCAATAAATAAATAACAACAGGGCGGACGGGGGGAAAAGCTTTTGTTGACTTTCACAGAAATTGTACAGGAGAAAAAATGAAAAAGAAATTAAATCCTCGGATGACAAAGTAATTTTATTTTAATCCCCGGAGTCTGAGGGGGGTTGTGATAATTTACGGTACGCCTTGGAGCCGTCTCCTGTTGTTTATCTTTTTGTTGAGATATCTGGGCCGCTGAGAGCCGCTACCTGCTGCTACAATAGCTTCACAAGGGATTGATCTGTTTGTAAAGCAATCCCCGCCGAGCGCACAGGCCATTAACAGAGAATTAAAATGTTTGAGGGGGCAAATGTCTCCTACCTGCCCTAAAGCCTTAATGGAGCATGAAGCCTACGCTTTGTATTTATTTACTTTTTTACTACCGTGCCTCAGGTCTTCAGAAGGAACATGGAAGACCCTGAAATTGATTCAGGACTTGCAATATCATCAGAGATAGACAACTCCGCAAAAGTTCGGTGTAAGGCCTGTGCCCCATCATGCAATGTAATGTACTGAAGCAATGGTGGACAGTGACGCTGGTCACATAAAAAGATGCAAGAAGCCAACATGTTACTCACCTGTCCCAGCTCCAGCACCAGGTTTTGCTTCTCTTATGGCCAGCAAGCACCACAGACGTCATGATCCTAAGCCTTTTAAGTCCGGCTCGCACAGCCACCTACTGCCTGAGTATTTAGGAAGCATAGTGCCTTTCGGCCACGTGCTTTCCTGGAGTTAGCCTCTTTTTTACTCCACTTTAGCCAGGTGACTTCCCAGTTACTCCTGTCTGCCATCCAGAAACCAACTACTGCTTCCAAGCTCAGTCCAGAAATTCCTGTGCTACAACACTCGCAGCTCTGCTGTGTCAAGATATGTTAACAAGCTCATCTCTGCTATCCTGATGCTGCCTATATTTGCTACTCAGCTATTCCTGTGTCTAAATGCACATCTGCAAGCAAGATACCAGTTTGGCAATACATCTTTGCTATTCCTGTGTGTAACTGCACATCTGAAAGCAAGATGCCAGTTTATTTATACTGCTCTGCTATTCCTGTGTGTAACTGCACATCTCCAAGCAAGATGGCAATTTGTCTATATATTTATGCTATTCCTGTGTATAACTGCACATCTGCAAGCAAGATATCAATTTGTCTATACATTTATGCTATTCCTGCGTATAACTGCACATCTGCAAGATACCAGTTTTTCTATATATCTCTGCTTGCCCATTTGCCGTCTTTCATATTTTGCTGTACTGGTCCTCGCTGATCTGTGCCGACCAGCATGTCTAGTTCCACTTCATCATCGCTGTTCACCTTGACGTATGGTTAAGACAATCTACCTCACCAGGGAAGCCCATAACATGGAAGCAAAAGAGTTTAGAAAAGTTACATCTAGGAAACCAAAGCTGAAATAAAAAAAACACAACAGATGGCTGGCCTCCACCAAAAATTCTCATTTGTGGTACCTAATTTTTGTATTTCATGTGACACGTGGTGTTGATCTAGATCATATTATTTGTATGGCTTTTATCCTCATGTTGCCTAGTGATATTGTCTACCAAGTTCTAGTAATGCTATGTCATCCACAACAGACCACAATTGTATCTAGAGGTACTACAGCTGGTGAATCCTCTGGAGGGGCCCAATATCTAACCAGTGGCCTTCGTTTCACTGCCCTTTATGCACGGTTTCTTGACTATTTCCCCTTCTGTGATTACTTAAGTATTTGTTATGGCAAATTTTGTCCAGATTATGTCTCTCTTAATACCCACCTCATTATGGGAATATCGCTCCCCACTCCACATATAATCACTCTTGCTAAATTCATGCTTGAAAGGACACATATTGAAGTTATCAATAGACATTTCTAAAAAGTAGCGATAACCAAAGTAGAACCATTAACCTGCCTATGTGGCAGTCAAAAACAAAAAAAATGCAACCGGGAACAACAATTCCAATGGACTAATAACTATTACTGGTTGTCACCCACCATTTCTGAGGACCATGAGCCAAACAGGGAAGGGGTCCATGACTGTGGAGGCGTTGAGTTAATGGGGTTTTCTGCTTAGTCTATCTACTCTCTCCATTTGATTTTCCTTCCTCCACCTCCTTCTACTGCTGGTGTTGTCGAGGGTTAAACATCTGGGTATGGTGCATTGGCTTTCCCTGCATGGGGGTGTTCCACACTCCCCTCCTCTTTGCTCTTCCCTTTTATAATGCCAGGTCTGGCTATACACACTGTCATGTTTATTCTGCTCCCCCCTCCTCATTTGAAGTTGGTACTTATTTATATTTAATATGGCTTTCCGGCTTTTTGCTGCCTCTTTTCCGGTACCTGCTGAGCGAGCTTCCCTCCCCAATAAGAATGTTTGTTGTGCATATGATATTGGTTTACTGATAGAGTTTTCTGTTGTTGAATCAAGTCACAGGTGGTGATAAAACGTATTGGTTGGAGAGTATGTAGCTGAAGACGAACTTGCCCATCGGGAGTCCCGTGGTGCATACTGTTTCAGATTTCAGTATTCACATGGTTTTATGGTTAAAGAAAATGGTTATGTGATGGTACAAAAGAATAAAGCTGTGGCCGATCCCATCCAAAAAAGAAGAATAACACGTCCTGTGAGTTTATTTGATTGCCGCAGTAATTGGAGTTAGCTCTGTTATGAAGGGCATTGAGCTTTATGGTCTCTGCAGTATTACAGGTGAACAGCATTTAGGGGGCATCATGGAATGATATTTCTCATTCAGTTATTGGGGGTTGATTTTATTTTTAAAAATTCTCCACTCACTGACAATAAGCCATGACCTTAAAAAGAAACCAGGAATATGAAATGTAAAGTACATTGGAGAGTTGTAGAACTCTTCATTCTGCATTAGCTGGGCTGATCCCATACATCACATAGGTCTGGTGGGCCATGCTGTCCTGATCTGTGAGGAGATGGACTTTTCTATAACTTGCATTCAGTATGTTCTTCATTGTCTGTTCCTCCCAACCATCCCCCTTTTTCAATTCTCAGCACTGCAGATGCATGAGAAGTGAGATTATTATTTCAATATTATCATCTCATGAGTATTCTGCAAGCTCTTCCATGAATCTTTCCCAGGCAAGGCTCCAGCAATACGGCACTGGGCAAATCCTTGTAAAGCTTGTTATTTTAAATTACAAAAAAATCAGCGTTCACCTCGGAGACGCAGCCCGCTGTGGCTTTGATAAACTCAGTATTGGTGTACATGTAATCATAGCTATGGTCGACGCAACGGTATTACCGATAAGCATCAGTTTTCTTTCATAAAACCGTCATAGTGAAGCGTTTATTATATGGGAGCTCATGGGAACACTACAGTGTGCTTTAAATGCTCCCCTATATCTCCGGGTTGGACGTGATGGTAAATAAATGAGTCTTAATATCTTATATGATGCTAAATCCTTATAAGGAGCAGAGAAATAGAGAAGAATAAATGACAAGTCCTCATTCATTATTAAAGCAATTCTTATATTCTTTTCTTCAAAAGTTTGGAAAATAATCTGCCTAAGGCCTCATTCACACAAGTGTGTTTCCAGCCAGAGCGCTTACATCATGAGAAACGCTGACCAATGAGAATTAACGTGTGGAAAAATTCTTAACATGAACAAGTCTCATCCATTATGTGGACAACACTGATATTATTAATAGTAGAAGCAGATACAATATGCAGATGTAACTAGCCTTAGAAATCAACATGAGGCCTCATTCAGATGTCCTTGTATCATGGTCCGGGTACGCACCGCAATGTGCAGAATCACCGTGCATCTCCTGACAGTATCATTGGGCATATATGAGAGTGTTGAGTTCGGGTAAGGAGACCTGCGGCCAGGACATGCATCGTGGTGTGCACTTGGACTTCATTCAGACGTCCTAGTATCACGGTCCGAGTATGCACCGCAATGTGCAGAATCACCGTGTATCTCCTGACAGTATCATGGGCATATATAAGAGTGTTGAGTTCAGGTCAGGAGACCAGCAGCCAGGATATGCATCGTCGTGTGCACTTATGCCTCATTCAGATGTCCTTGTACTACGGACCGGGGACGCACAGACAGGCTTAGGCCACATTCAGACGTCCTAGTATCACGGTCCGGGTATACACCGCAATGTGCAGAATCACCGTGTATCTCCTGACAGTATCATTGGGCATATATGAGAGTGTTGAGTTCAGGTCAGGAGACCTGCGGCCAGGACATGCATCGTGGTGTGCACTTACGCCTCATTCAGATGTCCTTATATTAAGGTCCGGGTAAGCACCGCGATGCACAGACTGGTCGCGGGTCTCCTGACAGTATCATGGGCATATATGAGAGTGTTGAGTTCAGGTCAGGAGACCTGCAGCCAGGATATGCATCGTGGTGTGCACTTGGGCCTGATTCAGATATACTTGTATCACAGTGCGGGTACGCACCGCGACGCACAGACAGACTGCGGGTCTCCTGACAGTATCATGGGCATACATGATATTGTTGAGCTTAGTACAGCAGACCTTTGGCCAGGCCATGCATCATGGTGCGCACTTAGGCCTCATTCAGACATTCTTGTATTACAAATAACAAAAGACTGACTGTTACTTCCAAACAGAAAACTGGTGTGTACAGGTGCATACTCACAGTAGGTATCTCTGTATACTTAACTAACAAATAAAGTTGCACTCTGTAGTGCTATAGCTTGTAAATATTAAATATTATTTAATGTTTACATGCTATAGCACAGCAGAGTGCAACTTTGTTAGTTCTTGTAATACAGTCCAAGTCCAAAGCGACCATTCAACAACGCAAAAATCCAATGAGCGCTACCACCACCAAGTTTAATGATGGTGGATTGCAAAATTCATGTAAAGGGTCACAATGTACTACACGTTGCAATGTCGGTCTTTCTAATCTTCTGGTACATACTTTTGGATAGCCTTTGTGATCTTGCTTTGATGGTGGTAGATTAATGGATTCCTGCACTTTTACATTGCTGAATAGTTCGTCTAGGTGATAAAGAGATCTCTAGGCTTCCTCCAGAATTTCTTCTCGTGGTTGTTACGGTTGTTTATATGACCCTTTCTGGTCAGCTCATTGGGTGCCACAGATGAACCTATTAGGCTGTGGAGCACTGTCTGTTTTCATCGTTATTTATTTCATCTTATTATATAATTCGGAGAATTTGACATTCAGGAATCCAGGAGAGATAGCAGAGCGTTAGTGTAAATGCCAATGAGAAAAAGCCAAGGACTTACACTATATATACAGGTGATTTTTCTATTTTATGAGGGAATAGTCATCTATATATTCCTCTGCAACATCGGAAGTGCAAGGGTCGCCCGTCACTGAAATTCAAGCTATAAAACATATAAAATGGCCGGGTTAGAAATGCAGATTCTTCCCAAGCGAATGAGGCTGAACGGCGACTTTTAAGAGTTCATCAACCTCTTTAGGAAAAACATTTATGAGAGCACTGAAATTAATGTGCGGCATTATCTGCTGAGACTTGTCTGAATCATTGCATGAAATAAGGATCATAACACATTTACTGCACTTGCTGTAAGCGAAAAATTGGATACTAGCAATGTACCAATCCCAGGACTGTAAATGGCCTGTAATTCTCTGCATCGTCCAGGCTTATTCCCATTTACGACACAAAGAGATCCCTTTACTTACTCCACCATAGATTAATATTCTATCTATTCAGACTATTTTAGGACCCGAGACATCAAATCCTCACACATTGTGGACAAACAAAAGAAGCAGAAAGAGTTTATAATTTTCGGTTATGGATATGTTTCCGGATTCACATATTTCGTGGTGTCAGGTGGGTGACACCAGCCAATCAGAGCGCTCTCTGCCGCGGCCGATCCAGGAAAGCCTATTTGCATTTTATTGATTACAATAAAAAAGAAGCAGGGAGCAGAGAGTGATCGAGCAGATGATACCGCTGGGAAATCCTGGAGCTGATAAACACATCAAAAGCAGTGTTTCCAGCTCCAATGAAGTAATAAATATGTATATATCTGTACACAATGTACAGCAGGATATAGATCAGGTTATTGCGGCCCTGAAATCAATTACAGCTTTATTGATGCTCCTTGGTATTTATGTTCCGGGGTTGGCAGAAGCTCCTGCTTCTTAGCAGGGGTTGCATTTTAAGAGCATTTGGTTGACCTGACTGCAAAAACAAGAACAGCCGCTCAGTCTCTGCTAGAAAAGATTAATGCTCCGAGCAAAATACATGCAGCACCTTTCACACCCGCTAGTGTTATCCATGCAGATGGGTGACCTAAATTCACCAGCTCTGAATATGGAGGAGAAGATTCATGTACAGATAAGAACTGGAATAAAATATCCATATATATTATAAATATTCTACTATATCCAGGACATGCAGCAGAGCACGGCTAGGCCAATATATTGTCCTCGGGCTAAGCATCCAGTTTGGCCCACAATGGAGCTTCACAATTGATAGACGATCAAAAAGTGAAGAAACTATAAAAAGTGAGAAGACTTTTGCTGCACCCAGGTAACATCTGTAGCTCCGATTATGCAGTACATAAGACCAGAGGATGCACCATCAAGGTCATTACATCACACCCAAGCTGAGATATGGTGTGCTGTTTGGCAAGTGGTCTACACCGGAGCTGGTGGGAGCAGGTGATTTTCATGCCATCTCTGGAGAATTATGGGTAACAATGATGATATGTTTAATGTGGTCCATAGAACTCAAACTGACCCAGGGCTGGTATCTGAGCGGGACTGGTAAGGTCACTTCAAAGAATGGTAATAAAGATGAAGACTTTACCTCTCGTTTAGGAGCAATGTACTAATTACTCGTCTGGTTATGGCCTTGTCTGTCATATATTACATCGGAGTAATGGTAATAGCCGTATCTTCTCCCAAAATCTATTCCCAAATCTTTACATAAGAATTTTGGTTAAGTCATACAATGTATTGTTCGACATCAATCCCTGTTCACATCCATAACATCTCACCGTCCTCCTGTTCGGTGCCTTTCATAGATAAATAATAGTGCTGGAGCCACAATGACTTCTCATTTCAATGAATGAATGCGATGCAGTTTGTCGATTATTGTGGTCCATCAACACTAACTGCAGAATTCATTCAGTCCAGCCAATGTCTTGAATGACTCTGAACGTTAGGCCACGTTCACACGTTCAGTATTCGGTCAGTATTTTACATCAGTATTTGTAAGCCAAAATCAGGAGTGGAACAATCAGAGGAAAAGTATAATAGAAACATGAGCACCACTTCTGCATTTTTCACCCTTTGGTGAAAAATTGTGCTTACAAATACTGATGTAAAATACTGACCAAATACTGAACGTATGAATGTAGCCATAGTGTCACTCCTGCGACGGCACTTCAGAAATCTCCAGCAAATGGAGATATCACAGGAAACTTCAGGGTGGTAACGGCTCATATGAAACCATCATAGGGGACAGCATAACAGTTGTATGTACACTACACGAAGGGAAGACCCTGCCAATACCATCTAATCAATATACCACCCTAATGAATTGGTATCAAGGCACCAAATTAAAGGGGTTTCCATCCAGTTATCAATGGGAAGCTCCAAAGCTTACTGAGAATTGGTCAGTAAGCTGACCGAGATGGAAAAGGTACTTAGTTAACACTATTTCAATCAAAAAAGCTTAAAAGCCATTCCATTTTGACAAGATGTACCCAATCGGGATGGTCCTATCCTTTCTCTAGTATTAAAACCTCACCTTGTGCAGATCTGTGGATTCTAGATGCAGTATTGCACACGCCACAAAATCTAATGCCTAGCAAAATTATAAACTCAATAGTATACAGTCCTGCTCATCGTTATTGGCACCCATGAAGTTTAAGTACATAATGTGGAATATCTCCTAAAAAATGAATCAAGTGAAACAGTTCTTTTGTATAGAGACTTGTGTTAAATACAAAAGAGGAAATGATAAACAATAATTTAAAACAAAACTCGCCTGTGGTAAATCACAAAAGAGACTCACCTGTGATGAATTGTCGGTGCCCATGTGACATGACGTAGCCAATGAATGATGACTTCAGTGTTTTAAAAAGCCACATGGTAGGTCCTGTGTCTCTGTCACAATGGTGAAGACAAAAGGAGCTGTCTGAGGACATCAGAACTGCTTTTATTAGAAAACAGAAGACTTCCAAAGGGTATAAGGCCATCTCCAAAGATCTTGGTATCCCAGTTTCAACAGTGCACAATGTTATTAAAAAGTTTTCCAAGCATGGAATGGTCAAGAACCTCCCTGAAATAGGGAAATTGACAAGAGATGCCTTCGAAGATTGGTGCGAATGGTGGAAAAAACACCACGTTAAACATCCAAAGACCCGAAGGCCAACCTGAAACAGTCTGGGGTCATGGTTTTAACAAGTACTATATGCCGCACACTAAACCAAGCAGAGCTTTATGGGCGAAGGCCAAGGAATAAACCATTGCTGAAGAAAAGACATAATAAGGAATGACTGAGCTTTGCCAAAGAGTACCTTGACAAACCACAATCCTTCTGGGAAAATGTTCTGTGGACAGATGAAACAAAAATAGAGCTTTTTGGCAATGCAAACCAACAGTTTACAGACGGCGCAATGAAGCTTATAAGGAAAAGAACACCTTACCAACAGTTAAGCATGGTGGAGGATCCATAATGCTGTGGGGTTGCTTTGCTGCGTTTGGTACTGGAGGCCTTGGACATATCACAAGAATCATGAAATCAGAGAATTATCAAGAGATTTTAGAGCGAAATGTCCTACCCAGCGTAAGAAAACTTGGTTTGAGTACCAGATCATGGGTCCTCCAGCAAGAAAATGATCCAAAGCACACTTCCAAGAGTACACAGGAATGGTTGAAAAAGAAAAAAAGGACATTTTTTTTTAATGGCCAGTAATGAGTCCTGACCTCAATCCCATTGAAAATCTTTGGGGTGAGCTGAAATCTGCAACTGGGAAAAAGAACCCTGTAAACATTTGAGAGTTTGAACAAACTGCAAAGGAAGAGTGGGAGAAAATTCTAGCTGAGAAGTGCAAGAAGCTTATAGATGGCTACAAGAAACGTTTGGAGGCTGTCAGCAATGCCAAAGGGTGTGCAACCAAGTATTATTTAGGGGTGCATTTTATTGCTGCACATGCTGTTTAATCTGTTTCTTCTTTGAAATTGCAACATGGAACAACAATGTTTAATTTTTGTATTACTTTGGATCACTAATTAAAAAACCAGAGGAAATAACTTTGGTACATTTCCTTTTATGTCTGTAGATATTGCACAGTCTATGAAAAAAATGAAGGGGTGCCAACAATGGTGAGCAGCACAATAGCAACATGGAAAGAAATCAGAAAAAAACTAAAGTTATTGTGTAGAATTTCAAAGGATTTGCCCCTGTGGGAGAATCCAGCATTACGGCAATTAGGGGAGAACAGATTATTCCAGGAATGGAAGCTGAAGGTGGTACACAAAATAGCTAATTTATTGCACGAGGAAGAGAATAGGTGGTTGACTAGAGATTATATCAACATTTTAATTAAGTAAGCAACAACTTCTACAACTTGAACAAATCAGAGGAATGATTATAGTACACCTGATAAATGTAAGAGAAGAAACGAAAAGCAACGCAATGGATACTCTATTACTGGACCAAAAGCAGGCACAAACAGTATATTTACATTATACAGCGGTCTTAAAGAAATTCTGGAGAAAATAGAAACAAAACAAATATATAGGTCATGGGATAGGCAAATAGAGGGAGAGGAAATTGGGGAAATAATATGGGCAGGGTGGCAGGTAGTACGGAAGAACATTTTGAGTGAGGTTTGGAGAGACACACAGTTTAGGATCATGTATAGAGCAATCTTGGCCTTTAATATACCAATATCCAAAACTATGAGAGTTCGTCTGACACATTGTCCAAAACGCAAACTTAAAAACTCAGACTTACTACATGGGCTGTGAAGTTGCCCTAAAGTACAAGAATTCTGGAAAGACATAAAGCCTATATTGGTGACTACGGGTTTATATCCGTTACTATTTCTTTTCCAATACTGGAGGAATGAGGAAGGTGTACAACAAAAAGAGAAGGGAAAACTAACTTCAATATTCCATACAATCTGTTTAATAGCCAAAAGAAGCTTGTTAAAACCTTGGTTAACTGAATCTATTCCAAATTGGAAGGAGATAATAGGTCAAGTGAAGGCCATATTCCATTTGGAAAGGATGGAAGCAAAATGTGATAAAGAAAGAAGTGTAAAATTGCTTATGATAAAATGGAAAGGCTTTTTACTCAAATATTATACATAGGAGGAACTTCATAAAATCAGGAATCCCTTTGACCAGACTAGTCGGTATTTACTGGAAGACTTAGGTGGAACATTGGGGAAGAGAAAAATAATTGATTCGAATGCGGAGGGAAAAGGGGGGGAGAGATACAGGCTGACAGAACATTGTATAGAGATTAAATAAAGAACTGCAACATTCGAGGGGTTACACTGGTTAAGAGAGCGATAGGATAGAAGTAAACACTGGGAATATAAATAGTATATCCTGCATGTCTGGGTAGAGAGAGGGCAGTTGGGAAATTATATGTTATTTCTTTCTTTTGTTTTTTTTTTTTGTTTTCTTAATTATATTGTATAATTACAGATGTTAAAAATCAATAAAAAGTATTGTTAAAACTTAAAAAACCTCACTTTGTGTCAGCTGACCTCAATATAGATAAGGGCTGAGCACAACACAGGCCCGACTGTCCAGACACCTGCCCATGGGAAGCTATATAGATGAAATGCCTAGCACAAAAGGGGGACCATGCCCCTGTTTGCTCATTTTGTTGTCGTGTGTTTTGTCTGTGAAATGGCCACAGTGTGAACATGCTCTTACACACTGCATGTATACCAACTTATGCTCCGGCTCATTTTTTTGGTTTTGCTGTAGTTTATTTTGCTGTAGTTTATAGTGTACTCTATACAAACAGGAAGGGGGCTTGTTTTTTGAGCTAGGCATTTCATCTATATAGTTTCCCATGGGGAGATGTCTGAACAGTTGGGCAGCTGTCCTGCTCTGCCCTTATCTACATGGAGGTCGGCTGACACAAAGTGAGATTTTAATACTAGAGACAGGATAGGACCATCCCTATGAGGACACCTTGTAGGATGGCTTTTATGCTTTTTTGATCAAAATAGTGTTAACTAAGCACCTTATGTCATTTACATGTATTATTACTATTTACTTACTACAGTGTACATGCTCATTTTGCTTTTTTCTTGTGTTTAGTCTGTGAAATTGCCACAGTGTGAACGTGTTCTTATACATTGTACGTATACCAACTTATACTTCGGCTCATTTCTTGGATTTACAAATAACTAAATCAACAGAACAAAAAATTTGTGGGAAATTGTTGAACAACATAGACTGAGGAATGGGCCATGAGCCAAGGGACACTTGTAATGTTTTTCCCAGCACTGCTTTTCATCTCCGCTTTGCAATTCCTATTAGTTTTTAAATCAAATGCTGCACGATGCTACCTCTTCGCTGGGCTTCTTTACGACAATATTCACAGAAGTCGCGTGTTGGCATCACTATGACCCCAGAACCAGTAAAGCTGTCAGTAAGGAAGTTATAGCACAACATCCGTGCAGACTGTGCCCCATACAATGCGCTCAGAAGCCGCAAAATGTTCCTGAGACTGTAATTAAAATTTTGGCAACTCTACACGAGGGTCCTGCTGGGCGCTGTAATGAACTCGGGAGGGGAACTAAGTTTTGAATGTAAAAACATGAATTAAAATAGACAAAAATCAAAATAAAAGCAGAGGGTGAAGGTTGATAATAAGCAGAGTAATGTGCACCAAACAGAAACTTGTAAAGGGACTCACAAGTCGGGCACTGAAAAGAACATGTATATTGCCCGCAAATGCCATAAATTATCTCGCCAGTAAGGGGCCAAAATCACAGACCATCACCAATCATTTAAAAAAGATGGTGACACCAGTAAAACACAGACATCCCCATAGGATATTTCCCTGCACACAATCAATGCTAACCTTGCTCCGTACAATTATTGTGACTCAGCCCTGCACAGATGAGTTGGGCCGAGTCTCATATCACATTGTTTTGAAATCCACACACCAAAAAAAGGAGAAAAATGCCTCTCCATCTGCAAAAGACTATGTGCACAAATCATTATTGCATTTACACCTATTTTTTGTCCAGTTTTTCCTACTTTAAGGCTGTTGTTTTGTTGTGTTTTTTTTTTGGACCAAATTCTTCTTTTAATTCTATTTTCTACTTGTTCCTCTGTTTTTCTCTCAATTTGCCATTGTGCACCTGGTTTTTATATTCCCGATGCTTGCAGTCGATAAATTATTTGCAAGTTTTCAAAGTTGCAATTTTTTTTACCCAAATGTTCTCTAGTCCCCCAACTCCCCAGAGTGTTTTTTTAGATCGACAAAAATTTTTGAGCAAATGTTAAAATTGCGTGCGACATTTTAACAGCTGAAGCCAATTTGCATAAAAAAGGTACCAAAAAGGTAAAAGACAAAAATACAGAGCATTTTTAATTCTGCACAAAATTCATGAACCCGCATGTGATATTTTGAAGAGCAACAAATTTTACAAGACAGAAAAGTAAAAGTGACTACAAGAGAAACTAAACTTTCTTCCTGATTCCAAATATAAGCAAAAAAAGAACCTAGACCACGGCACTGCTTTCAGCTTGCATTGCTCCAGAATCGGGGAGACATATCGCAGAGACACCATGGTGCATTCACTGTACAAACACAAGGTTAAGTACAAACTTTCCTCCTGATTTTTCATATTCAGTAGGCACTTGAATTGCCTGCAGATCGCGGGGGTTCAGATCAGAACAGAAAGTTAATCAGTGCTCGTTTACGGTATGTCCTTTCTACACAAGACGATTCAAACTGTTTGGAGACCATTGTTGATATGACTGTTCTGCCCCCATACAATGTGAACATTGACAGAAGCATATCCTCTATTTACATGGGAAGAAGTGCTGCCGACAATGATTTAGGGATATAAAAGCATTCCTTCGTTTGTCAGCTGATCGGTGGTATGTTTGGCCGATGATTGTGAACAAGGGAACGTATAATTATTCGTTTCTCCAATTCACTGGGGAAGACAATTTTCATTGAGTTAGATCTAACATTTATTTTTGACTAACTTTTGGCTTCTGAATCCATTTATCAGAACAACTTTTTAAGCTACAGGAGACCCTTCCTTTGTCTCCAAAGCCATACAAAATGTACATACAATGGAAAATAATGCAAAAAAATAACCTGAATGTAATGTTTATTTAAAGCTATTTTGTTCATACAAAGTTTATATTGTTATTGTAAGTCAAAGTGTGTGCAAGTAGTAGTTAGGTAGCAGTTAAAGTAAAAATTTACACTTATAGCTTTTCCTTGAGTGTTCAATCTGTGAGTAATCTCACCTAATGCTCCACCAATAGCTATTATGTACATCCACTCTACACTGATACTGTCCCTCCATGACCTTCAAATCTTGGTGGAATCGTTCACCTTGCTCATCATTGGCTGCACCAAGGTTTTCAGGGAAGTTAGCAAGATTGCTATGCAGAAAATGCACCTTGATGCTCATGTTGCAACCAAGCATTTTGTAGCTCTCCGAGAATTTCTGGACATTTTAGGTGTAATTATTTGCTTGTGTATTTACAAGAAAGTCCTTGACAAGGTCTTTGAATATTAACCAGGCATTACTTTGGAGTTCTGACATTGTCCCGATGAAATGTTCATATTTGATGAGTTGCCGAATCTTTGGACCATCAAACACACCGGCCTTTATTTTTTCAAATGAGAGGCTTGGAAATGCCAAAATGAGATACTTGAAACAGTCTCCTTCATTTGGCAAAGCTTTAACGAATTGCTTAATGAGACCAAGTTTCATATGCAGAGGTAGGAATATAATGTTCTTTCTGTCAACAAGTAGCTCAAGTAGAATGTTTGGATCACCAGGTTTTAGGTCAGATCTTGGAGGCCAATTCCTCTCCACTCAATGCTTCTTACAAGCTCTGCTGTCCCACATGCACAGAAAACAAGGATACTTGGTGTATCTGACGCGCCCCTGGACCTGTGCCAAGTAGCGTTGCGCACGCGGGGGCCTACCCGGAGCCGGATCTGATAGGGGTAGTAGTTTCGTGGCGGTGACCCGGTCCGTGCCCAGGGAGTCAAACTAAGTGGCAGTGCTTGTCAGAAGATGTTATATTGCTCGACTACGCCACCCATTGAATGCGGTTATGAGACCGCCGCTGCAGGGCAGACCGCTGAGGCCGGTGGTACGGTTGTGCAGGGTGGATGGTATAACCCCCAACGGGAGGGGTATGGCCTCAGGGCAGCGGACGTGGATGATGAAACACTCAGAGACGGTGCGGTGTCGTTCAGGGTCTTTACTGGTGGCAAAGGTAGACCCTCCCGGAGTACTGGCTAGCGATCGGGGCCTGGTCAGTCCGTGAGCAGATGGAATCTCCCCTGGCCAGGCGGAGTTGTAGGCCTCCCCAACTAATCGTACTCTTCTGGCTACCTTGCTAGAGGCGGGTAAAAGTAGCCCACGTCCCTGAGTGTACCGTGTGGTGCTCACCCGTATGGCCGGTGACTCGGGGCCTTCTGGTAGCTTCCGCTCCACGACGGCGGTGCTGGTCCCTTGCGTGTGACCGTGCCTTCGGGTTTCTTGGCCAGAGGACCTGAAATCCCCTGCCGGTCGGTTTCTGCTGCTGGGTAAGGATTCGTCCCCACAGCCTCGGACTCCGGGTCCGGTCAGAACTCTTCAATCAGGGCGAGCTCTACAGCTTCCAGCCCCTGATCTCTTTTAGCACAGCTCCCACAGAGCTCCTGATCTTTCTTTCCCTAAAGCTGCTCCACTACAGACCAGACTGTGTCTCTGTCTGTGTTCTCTCACTCTACTCTACTCACTCACCCTGCCTCAGCCCCAGCTTTATATAGGGGAAGTTCTTCCCCTCCCAGGACTGGGCAGGAGGTGTGGTATGCTTAGGATTCCTGACCAGGAGACCTCCCACCTGCTCACAGACGTAATATGGCTATTACTGTGGAAACCAGACCCCTGGGGTGCCACATTCCCCCCTAGTGAAATTTAGTACTCCGGGACTAAACATATTTTTGTAAACAAAACAAGTTATAAACAGAAACAGCATAACAAAGAAAAACACATTATGATGGTCACGGCGTGTCCGCAACCGGGTGCATTTTTTTGAAGAAAACAAGGGTGTCCATTTCACCAAGGAACAGGGAGCCGTAACCAGGTAGGGGTCTGTCCTACCCCGAGTCTTTAACAGTCTTAGTCCTTTCCTGGGTTACGCTCCAAACATAAATACAAAGGATTCTGGATAATCCATTAAAGACACCTATGAAATAACTAGAGATACATAATTATTTACAAGCAACAATAAACAGGTAAATACAAATAAAACAGTTTGAACACTTTAGATCCTCCAACGTACGGGCAACTGGCCTCTAGTGGCTCTAGTGGACCTACGGAGCTTACTGACTGGTCCTGAGCTACAAGATGTAGGAGCTGTCAAAGGTAAACTGGGCAGCTGTCTACGGGCTCTTTGGCTCACTAGGGGTACGGCAGGCTCACTATAAGCAGAGGATCGCTTCTCCTGGTCTGCTTTTGTGGGGTCTTCTGCCTCCTGGACCGGCTGCTCTTCCAGCTCTACCTGTTTTTCCGTAGGCACTTGGGATGCTGGCTGGAAGAAGGTGAGGACGGGTACCACAACGGCGCCATTTACTTGAGTCCAAGACCGAGGGAAGTCTCCGAGTACAGTACTAACCATCTCCTCCCTTTCCTCTACGGGTTGAGGGTTTTCTTGATCTTCTTCAGGGTTTCGTAGCTGCTCGGGACACTTTTTCAGGTGATCTCGGGAGACAATGGCTGTGGTTTCTCCTCCGTCCTTACTGATTGTGCAGACTTTTGGGTTCTCATGGCTTGAGGGCAGTACGGTGTACGGGTCCTTCTCCCACTGGTCGTCCAACTTGTGGAGCCGTCTCTTCCTCTTCAAGACCTGCTCTCCAGGTACCAGGGGAACAGCGGGAGCATACTGGTTGTAAGTCTTCTCCTGTCTTTCTCTAACTTGACAGAGACTTCGCTCAACGCTCTCCTGTACTTTCTGGTACTGCTGCTGCCTCTCTGTGTCCCAGTCTGCTTCTGGTGAAGTGTCCTCGGGTGTCAGGACTCCCATATCCAGATCAACAGGCAGCTTACCAGGTCTTGCTCTCATCAGGTAAGCCGGGGTACAGTAGGTAGAACCTACCGGGATGTGGTTGTATAGGTCCACCAGATCAGGCAGTTTCTCAGGCCACAGACTGCGTTCTTCCAGGGGCAATGTTTTCAGAAGGTCTATCACCACCTGGTTCATTTTCTCACAGAGTCCATTGGTTTGCGGATGATAGGGTGTTGTTCTTATCTTCCGGCAGCCATACAGAGTGCAGAACTCCTGGAAGACTTCCGCTTCAAAGGCAGGTCCTTGGTCCGTCAGCACCTGTTCTGGGTATCCGTGTGGACGGCAGAAGTGCTGCTGGAAGGCTCTAGCTGCTGTTTGAGCCGTTAAGTCCTTGACCGGGACCACCACCAGGAACCGGGAGTAATGATCTACGATTGTGAGGGCGTAGACATACCCAGATCTGCTTGGAGCCAGTTTCACATGGTCCAGGGCTACCAGTTCCAGTGGCTGTCGGGTGATGATGGGCTGCAAGGGAGTCTTCTGGCTGGCACGGTCCTTCCTTCTTAGGTGGCACGGTCCACAGTCTCTGCACCACCTCTCGATGGTTCCTCTCATGCCTACCCAGTGGAACCGCCCGCGCAGCAGGAACTCCAGCTTCTTCCATCCGAAGTGCCCAGCTCCGTCGTGGTATGCCTCCAGTACCATAGCCGCGTCTCTTCTTGGCACCACTACTTGCCAGATCAGTTCATGCGTCCGGGAGTTAACCATTCTGCGGCACAACTTCCCCTTGTAAAGGCACAGTCGACTCTTCTCAGCCCACAGTTGCTTGGTCTCTTCCGGAGCGTCTGGGTCAAGGCGGGCATCTGGCTGAGTCAGCATCTCCTTCACCAGTCGGACGGCGGGGTCACTGTCTTGCATTTCCGCCCAGTTGTAATGAGGTAAGGGGTTGAACGTAGCGGATTGCTTACCCCTTACACGGTGGGAATACTGGATAGTCCCATGACGGTGGAACGCGGGGAGTTCAACTTCTTCCAATTCCTCTGGATCTTCCCCTACGTCCGGTAGGTTTGGCATTCTGGACAGGGCATCCGCGTTGGTATTGGAGCGTCCTGCCCGGTATTTGATCGTGAACTCATAGTTGGACAGGCGGGCCATCCATCTCTGCTCCAGGGCACCGAGTCTTGCCGTATCCAGGTGTGTCAACGGGTTGTTATCCGTGTACACGATGAACCGGGAAGAGGCGAGGTAGTGCTTAAAGTGTTCGGTGACTGCCCACACCACTGCCAGGAATTCTAGCTTGAATGAGCTGTAATTCTCAGGGTTTCTTTCGGTGGGTCGCAGTTTTCGGCTGGCGTAAGCAATTACCCGTTCCTTCCCCTGCTGGATCTGGGACAGTACGGCTCCTAGCCCGATGTTACTTGCGTCGGTGTAGAGGATAAAGGGCTGGCTGTAATCAGGGTACGCCAGGATTTCATCCTCCGTGAGGGCCATCTTCAGCTGGCGGAAGGACTCTTCTTCCAACTTCTCCCATCTGAAGAGCGGCTTCTGGTTCTTGGCCTTCCTGGACTGGCCTATCAGGAGGTCCTGCATAGGAGCTGCCTTTTTGGTGAAACCGGGAATGAACCTTCGGTAGTAGCCTACCAACCCGAGGAACTGCCGCACTTCCTTTACGCTGGAGGGTCTTGGCCATTCCTTAATCGCGGTGATCTTATCAGGGTCGGGAGCCACTCCGTCAGCACTCACCACGTGTCCCAGGTACTGCACCCTTGGTTTCAGGAGGTGACACTTTGAGGGTTTCACCTTTAGGCCGTAGTTTGCCAGGGCTTCGAACACTTCTGCCAGGTGTTTCAGGTGGTCCTCGTAGGTCTTGGAGTAGACGATGACATCGTCCAGGTATAACAGGACCGTCTCGAAGTTTCGGTGTCCCAGACAGCATTCCATCAACCGTTGGAAGGTTCCTGGTGCGTTGCAGAGTCCGAACGGCATGCAGGTAAACTCGCTAAGTCCCATCGGGGTGGTGAATGCGGTCTTCTCCCGGTCCGCCTCTGCTACAGGAACCTGCCAGTACCCGCTAGTGAGATCCAAAGTAGAGAAGAAGTTAGCAGATTTTAAAGCGGCCAAAGACTCCTCTATCCTTGGTAAGGGGTACGCATCTTTGTGTGTGATACGGTTGATTTTCCGGTAATCTACACACATTCTCATGGTGTTGTCTTTTTTTTTAACCAAGACCAGTGGAGCTGCCCAGGGGCTACAGCTATCCCTGATTACCCCAGCCTCCTTCATGTCTCTAAGCATTCCCTTGGCGTGTTGGTAGTGTGCAGGGGGTACGGGTCGGTATCTCTCCTTTATGGGAGGATGGTCTCCCGTGGGGATATGATGTTCTACCCCCTTTACTCGCCCGAAGTCTAACGGGTGTTTACTAAACACTCTCTCGTACTCTTGAACCACCCGATAGACTCCCTGTTTCTGGTGTGAGGGAGTGGAGTCAGTACCCAAATGTAATTGCTGACACCAGTCCTCTATTGTTTTCTTAGAGCCGTTACCTTCCTCTGGATGAGATGGAGGCAAGGGTTCCACGGACTGTACAGAATTTTGATTGATGGTATACAATTTGGCTAGCGTAGCATACCGGGGCAGGTACACTTCCCTTTTCCCGATGTTTATTATGCGAACGGGCACCCTCCCATGGCGTACATCAACCACCCCCCGTGCTGTCAAAATGGTGGGCCTACTGTCTGAGTAGACGGGTTCTACCATTGCTTGGTAGTCTCTACCTCTTAGACCAATAGCTGCCCGGCACCAAATCATCATTTCACTTTTTGGGGGCATGGCAATAGGGAAAGGGTCACACATTCTCACGCTTCCAATCTCACCACCGGAGAGTTCCACCTGTTGCCGCCGCATCAGTGCCCGGATCTCTTTTTGGAGCACTCGCTGTTGGCCGGAGCTGGCGTTCTTGGCAACCTGCTGTAAAATGAAAATCACCTCTGCAAGACAATTTTCAATCACATTAGTTCCTAGAGTTATCTTTGGGTGACTCTCGCGCTTGTCAATGTCTACAATGATCAGTCCCTGTGCTGCCAGTTCGACTCTACCGACTTTAATGGTCATCTCTTTGAATCCGATCTGTGGCACGGGTTGACCATTGCTGGCGATGATACTCAAGTCGTCGTCAGGGTAGCGGGTTATATCCGAGTCATTCCAGTACTGCTTAAAGAGCACGTACGGGATGGTGGTGACCTGTGACCCGGTGTCAAGTAGGGCACTCATAGGAATGCCATCCAGTACTACAGGCAAGACTGGACGTCCTCCCACGTATTTGTCACGCCAGTTCGATGGGCCTGGTGATCTTATTCCTAGGGGTTGGCCCTCTACCCCAGGTTGTACCAGTTTAAAGGACAGTACCTTGCCATATGTCCGGGTTGATTGCAGCGGCGGCAGATGGGTTGTCCGTCCTCGTTGTATCGGTCGCTGGGTCTTCCTCTGGCCGGTGGGGTCCTCCTTGGTCGACGCCACGGGATGTCCTCCGGTCCGGATGCCAGCTGGATCTTCCCTGGAGCAGCAACCTGTAAAGACTGCACAGTTCGGGTTAGCGCAGCTACGCTTTTAGCTAGCTCTTGGACCTGATGGTGCAGGTCTGGAGCCGGGTCATTGTTCAAAGCCTGCGCATCAGCTCCCACAGGCCCTGCCGACAAGGGCGCCGCCTCCTGGTGGTAAGCGGTAGTAGGGCGCCTGTGGGCCACAACGCCACCCGGTGCCGGTTCTCGGAGCACCCGAATGGCTCTGTCCTTGAACTGTGCAAAGTCCAGATGAGGATCCTGTAAGGCCATTGCCCGCAACTGGGTTCGGTGGGCATTGCAATATAGTCCCTCTATAAACTGTTCGGTCAACAGCCTGTCCTCGTTTCCCACGCCGTCAGGGTCGGCCTGCTTAATGGCTCTCAGGGCCTCTTGTAGGTTTAGTGCATAGTCCCTTATATTCTCATGTGCTCGCTGTTTGCACCCGTAGAATCTAAGCTTAATCTCAGCTGAGGTGCGGGTATCAAAGGTGTCCTTCAGCCGGGCTAATATCCCTGCTACAGTCCTCCTCCCAGGTGGCCAGGACTTTACCTCCCTTTGGGCTGCCCCGGTTAGTTGGGCCACCAGGATGCTCACTTTTTGCTCTTCTGTAAGGGGGTACACTTGGAAGAGGCTATCCAGCTTTTCTCTAAAGTCATTCAGGGTATGTGACTCCCCTGAGTACTGGGGTAGCCAGGCTGCCCCCGGGATATAGGGCATCGTGAAAGGCATGACCGCTGCAGCGGTGGCGCTGGCGGTGGCTGTGGCAGTGAAGCTCTCCTCCGTATCCGACATCCTCCTCCCCCCTAGTGGACCGTGGCCTACCTTGCGATGATCCTCTTCCGTAGGCCGCGGCTCCGCAGTGGATCGTCAGGGTCGAGGACCTTCCGTCGCGCTCCTGTGACGTCGGCGTCTGCTGGGCTCCTTCCAGGACCTTACGCAACGTCCGGACGTGAGGCGGAGCTCCAGTTCTCGCGCGCTTTCGGAGTCCACGCCCCTCTTCTTCCCGCGCGGCGTCTTCAAGATGGCGTCCAACGGCGGGAAAACTCCACGGATGGCGGGAAGAAGGCAGAAGATGGCATCCAACGGCGGGAAAACTCCACGGATGGCGGGAAGAAGGTAGAAGATGGCGTCGGATGGCGGGAATCTTCACCACAGGTAAGTTTAAAAGTCTCTTTTTCAGGCACGCAGTACCCGGTGGTTGCGGGCACGAAATCCTGCCGACTACGCCAAAAGTTGACGCGCCCCTGGACCTGTGCCAAGTAGCGTTGCGCACGCGGGGGCCTACCCGGAGCCGGATCTGATAGGGGTAGTAGTTTCGTGGCGGTGACCCGGTCCGTGCCCAGGGAGTCAAACTAAGTGGCAGTGCTTGTCAGAAGATGTTATATTGCTCGACTACGCCACCCGTTGAATGCGGTTATGAGACCGCCGCTGCAGGGCAGACCGCTGAGGCCGGTGGTACGGTTGTGCAGCGTGGATGGTATAACCCCCAACGGGAGGGGTATGGCCTCAGGGCAGCGGACGTGGATGATGAAACACTCAGAGACGGTGCGGTGTCGTTCAGGGTCTTTACTGGTGGCAAAGGTAGACCCCCCCGGAGTACTGGCTAGCGATCAGGGCCTGGTCAGTCCGTGAGCAGATGGAATCTCCCCTGGCCAGGCGGAGTTGTAGGCCTCCCCAACTAATCGTACTCTTCTGGCTACCTTGCTAGAGGCGGGTAAAAGTAGCCCACGTCCCTGAGTGTACCGTGTGGTGCTCACCCGTATGGCCGGTGACTCGGGGCCTTCTGGTAGCTTCCGCTCCACGACGGCGGTGCTGGTCCCTTGCGTGTGACCATGCCTTCGGGTTTCTTGGCCAGAGGACCTGAAATCCCCTGCCGGTCGGTTTCTGCTGCTGGGTAAGGATTCGTCCCCACAGCCTCGGACTCCGGGTCCGGTCAGAACTCTTCAATCAGGGCGAGCTCTACAGCTTCCAGCCCCTGATCTCTTTTAGCACAGCTCCCACAGAGCTCCTGATCTTTCTTTACCTAAAGCTGCTCCACTACAGACCAGACTGTGTCTCTGTCTGTGTTCTCTCACTACTCTACTCACTCACCCTGCCTCAGCCCCAGCTTTATATAGGGGAAGTTCTTCCCCTCCCAGGACTGGGCAGGAGGTGTGGTATGCTTAGGATTCCTGACCAGGAGACCTCCCACCTGCTCACAGACGTAATATGGCTATTACTGTGGAAACCAGACCCCTGGGGTGCCACATATCCGCATTGCTGACCAAGTAAGCATACCATTTTAACTCTTTTACCCCCGAGGGTGGTTTGCACGTTAATGACTGGGTCAATTTTTACAAATCTGACCACTGTCACTTTATGAGGTAATACCTCTGAAACGCTTCAACGGATCCTGCTGATTCTGAGATTGTTTTTTGTGACATATTGTACTTCATGATAGTGGTAAAATTTATTCAATATCATTTGTGTTTATTTGTGAAAAAAATCAGAAATTTAGCAAAAATGTAGAAAATGTTGTAATTTTCAAAATCTGAATTTTATGCCCTTAAATCAGAGAGATATATCTCACAAAATAGTTAATAAATAACATTTCCCACATGTCTACTTTACATCAGAACTATTTTGGAAACTAATTTTTTTTTGTTAGGGAGCTTTAAGGGTTAAAAGTTGACCAGCTATTTGTCATTTTTACAACAAAATTTACAAAACCCTTTTTTCAGGGACCACATCACATTTGAAGTGACTTTCAGGGACCTTTATGGCAGAAAATACGCAAAAGTGACACCATTCTAAAAACTGCACCCTTCAAGATGCTCAAAACCACATTCAAGAAGTTTATTAACCCTTCAGGAATTTTTGGAATGGGGACGAAAAAAATTGACATTTAACTTTTTCACAAAAATGTTACTTTAGACTCCAATTTTTTTTATTTTTGCAGGGGTAACAGGAAAAAATGGACCCCAAAATTTGTTGTGCAATTTCCCCTGAGTACGCAGATACCCCATACATGGGGAAAAAACAATGTTTGGAAGCACGGCAGGGCTCAGAAGGGAAGGAGCGCAATTTGACTTTTTGAATGTAAAATTTGCTTGAATAATTAGCGAACACCATGTTGCATTTGGAGAGCTCCTGATGTGCCTAAACAGTTGAAACCCCCACAAGCGACACCATTTTGGAAACTAGACCCCTCAGGGAACTTATCTAGATGTGTGGTGAGCACCTTGAAACCCCAGGTGCTTCACAGAAGTTTATAACATGGAGCCGTGAAAATCAAATTTTCACATTTTTCCAACAAAAATGTTTTTCAACCCCCAGTTTTGCATTTTCATAAGGGTAACAGGAGAAATTGCACCACGCAACGTGTTGTGCAATCTCTTCTGAGTAAGCCGATACCCCATATGTGGGGAAAATACACTGTTTGGGCACACGTCAGGGTTCAGAAGGGAAGGAGCACTGTGTGACTTTTTGAATGCAAAATTGGCTGGAATCAAGAGAGGACGCCATGTCGCATTTTGGGAGCCCCTGATGTGCCTAAATAGTGGAAACTCCCCACAATTGACTCCATTTTGGAAACTAGACCCCTCAAGGATTTTATCAAGGGGCATAGTGTACATTTTGAATCCAGAGGTACGACAGAATTTGATAACATTAGGTCATCATATTGAATAAGTTGTCATTAGTCTTGAGCGCAAGTGCTCGCTACTGGAGTTTGCATCGGGTACTCGGGTATGCACCATGTGTCACGGGTGACATGTTCGAGTCCCCGCCCCGCATGTTTCACGGTTGTTAGACACCCAAAAAAAACATGCGGGGATCGCTCGTGCAGGACAGGCGATCCCAGCAACGTTTTTTATGACCGCAAAGCATATGGGGCAGAGACTTGAGCATGTCACTCGAACACCCGCGATACTCAGTGCATACCTGAGCACCCGATGCAAACTCAAGTAGCGAGCACTTGCGCTCAACACTGGTCGCCTTATAGTCATCTTTTTTTTTTTCTTTACTTTTGAAAAAATCTCAACCCTAACCCCAACCCTAATACAACCCCAACACTAACCCCAACCCTAACCCCAACCCAACCCTAGCCCAACCCTAAGCCTACCCTAACCCTAACCCCAACCCTAATACAACCCTAACCCTAGAGTTTATTTTTTTACGGCGTTCCTCGTGTGGTGTAAGTGATTAGACCACTTTATTCTTCGGGTCGGTGCGATTACAGGATACCAGATTCATATCGTGTTTTTATGATTGACATCTGTCACACACTAAAAGACGCTTTTTTTTGCAAAGACTAGTTTTTGCTTCGCCATATTTTGAGAGCTATAATTTTTCCATATTTTGGCCGACGGAGTCATGTGATGGCTTGTTTTTTGCGAGACAAGTTGAAATTTTTATTGGTAACATTTTCGGGAATGTGACATTTTTTGATCGCTTTCTATTCCGATTTTTGGGAGGCAGAATAAAGAAAAACCAGCAATTCCAGAATTGTTTTTTTTTTTTTTTATGCTGCTCCGCGTGTGGTAAAATTGATAAGGCAGCTTTATTCTTCAAGTCAGTACGTTTACAGCGGTACCGCATTTATATAGTTTTTTTCTGTTTTGGCACTTTTACACAATAAAAACTATTTTCTAGAAAAAATAATTTTTTTGCATCGCTTTATTCTGAGAGCTGTAGCTTTTTTCTTTTTCTGATAATGGAGCAGTATGGCGGCTTGTTTTTTGCGGGACAAGATGACGTTTTCAGCAGAACAATTTTTATTTACATTCGTCTTTTTGATCGCGTTTTATTCCATTTTTTGTTTGGCGGTATGATGATAAAGCATTGTTTTTTGCTTCGTTTTTAATTTATTTTTTTTACCGTGTTCACTAAAGGGGTTAACTAGTGGGACAGTTTTATAGATCAGGTCATTTCGGACACGGCGATACCAAATATGTGTACTTTTATTGTTTTTTTTTTTTCAGAATAAATAAATATTATGGATACAATATATTTTTATTTTTTGGGGATTTTTTTTTTATTTATATTTTTTTATATTTTTGCAATTTTTTTTTTATTTATTTTTTCACTTTCCGACCCTTTTTTTTTAACTTTTACACATTGTCCCACTATGGGACTGTCACTTTTTGCAGCCTAATCGGCTGCATAGCAAAGAGAGCAGCAGCTCCCTGTGCCATGCAGCCCGTCAGCGCTGCACACAGGGGAGACATTACTTTGGTCATGCACTGCGCATGACCAAAGTAATTTCCTGCCTCCTTGTGACCCGGATGCTGTCATGATGACATCGGGTCATCATGACATCATCTGGAAGCCGCCGCAGACATCGCTGGAGGCGATTAGGGGGTTAAGGTCACCACAGATGATCCAATTGTGTTTGTGATATTGGAACAACTCAATGACTCTCTTTACATCTCCATATTCTTCACAAAGAAAAACTGAATAGCCAATTGGGACTGCACCAAATAAATCGCCATTGTGGAGGAGGACAGACTTTAAGTTCCACTTTGAGCTATAGAAGAACAGTGGCCATTATAACAGTGGAATTATAGATTGGAATTCCCAATTCCTCAATTAAACTGTATGTTATGGCAATACACAAAGCCACTATCACTTCTAAAGTATTGCAGAAATGCACTTTCTCTGGATCGAAAGTAGCATACCTTTGCTCCTATTTCAAGCAAGTCTTTATCATGCAGTCTCAATGCTAGCAATTTCAAAGCCTTTCTTGATAGTCTCAAATCTCATGCCAAATTGTTCAACTTATACTGGTCAAATCCCTTACGAACTAAGACATCTTAAATTTCAAAATCTTCATCATTGCTGGTGCTTTGTTCTTCACCATAATGCTGTTCTTGAAAAGAGGGTAGTTCAAAGAAAACTGGCACTTGTATTTCAGCTGAATCAGGCCCTGGACCTATAGCTGATGGTAGACTCAGATACTCTATTTTACATTTATTTTTCTTGTTATATCCTGAAGTTTTCACTTTACAAAAGTAAAAGTTATTGGAATGATCTCTTGTCTCTCGCTAAACCATAGGTATACAAAATAGCATGTTATCACGTGTTCCCTTCATCCACATTTGTAAACTCTCAACACACTGCTTGCACACTTTGTAAGGAGCCCAAGACTTATCTTGATCACCAAGTTTTACTGTGAAATATGCAAAATAGGTTTCACAAATATTCATCCTTTGATTGGGAATGGTGAAACTGCTGTAAGGAGTTGGACTTTTGCTGCCGCATTCCTTTCCCTGAAGACACGAATCGCGTTATAGTCATGTAATGTGAACTGTAATGTGTTGCACTGTACAGTAAGGAAGCTGTGTTCTGCCCAGCAACAGACAGTGAGTAGGGACAGCTAGAGTTAACGTTTGGTACTAGCCCAGAGTGGGAGAGATTGAGTTAGAGGGAAAGTTACAAGTTTCTGTCAGAGAGTCAGATAGGGCCTGGAGTGCGTAGCGAGTGGACCACAAAATCCAGGGTGAGCAGTGCTGCATTCTGGGGTGACCCTAAGTGAGAGGAGACCAAAGAGAAGGGATAGGGAGATCCCGATTGCAAGTGACTAAGAGACAGAGTGGCCTTCTGGAAACGGGTCCTAGGAGAGGATGCCTAGCCACGAAAGCATGAGCATATAGCGCTAGAAGGTAAAGGGGCTAAAAGCGGGACTGAGTACGTGGGACAAGTTGAGTGTCCCCGGCGGAGTTTCGGAGAGTCAGCTTTACCGGCCACATTGGCAAGCTGAAGGGAAAAGAGGATGCGGAACCGCAGAACAAATAGATGACACTTGTTGATCAGGACTGTTGTGTTAAAGCTGGGCTGTGGAGAAATAGGGAAAAACAGGGGACAGAGAAAACTCTGGAGTAAATTACTAAGGAAGGAAACTGTGTGGGAAAAATGCTTTGAGTTGTAAAGGAAACGTTAATAAGACTTTGTGCCCGCTATCTCCTGTATATAACCCTTATCAAGCTGTCGTTCAGTAAAGAGTTTATTTTTGAATGGTAGTCTCAGTGAACTGTGAAACATCTGGTCCGGGGAAAGCAGCATCTGTTACATGCGGACTGCACGGCCCACAGCTACTGCCCCACGTTACACTGCCACAGATAACACAAAAAGAATCAGGACTGGTTAGACACTTATGATGAGAAATAGCAGAGACAGACATGATCTGAAAGAAAGTAAATAAGTGTGTAAATAAAAAAAATAATTCTGCTAACCCCTTGTATACAGACGTTTGCAATACGTTTCACTATATAGAGAGGCATACAACCTCTCGCCACACTGCCTAGACAAATAACAACCTGTTGCTGGGCGCCAAGCTCGTCCTCCACCCCTCCACACTCAATCGCGGTTTGCTCTCGGTCAATAGGAGAGCACTAGTGCTACCCTCAATCCAGCCTAGAGTAATTGCATTAAGATAAGCTGTAGAGAAAAAACTTGACGTAATAGACGAAAACTAAGGCTGCGTGCCCACTATGCATTTTTCAAGCGTTTTTGCTGCGGAATTTCCGCAGCGAAAAACGCTTGGTAATACGTGCCCCATGCTCCCCAATGATAATCCGCATGTGCTGTGCACATGCTGCGGAAATTTCCGCTGCGGATTATCATTGCAGAAAAATCCGCAGCATGTCCATTAATTTTGCGGACACGCAGTGTAATTACCACTATTGACTTGCATTGATCGCTTATTATCCGCATGACTACATGTGCACATGCAGATATTAATCGATTTAATGTGCGGATGGTACCCAGGTCTGGAGAAGAGGAGACTCTCATCCAGACCCGGGTACCATAGAAACTGTTAAAAAAAGAATTTAAAATAAAAAATAAACATTATGCTAACCTTCTAATGTCCCCCGGTCTCCTGTATGATGCGTCCTGGCTCCCCGGCGGCTCGCAATGATCTAAAATGACTAAATGACGTCATGAAAGGTCCTTTTACACCACCGCGAGCCGTACAAGAGACGCACCGGAGAAAAGACCGGGGGCCATCAGAAGGTGAGTATAATGGGTTTTTTTTAATTTTTTTTTTACCATTTTTATTCTTTTTTTCAACTATTAACTTGGTCACACTATATAAATCTATGCCGGCTGCATGGATTTATATAGTGTGACCAAGTTGTCAAGCACTTTTCCAAGTGATGCTAAAATCGCCTGGAAAGCGCTTGATAACCCGCATGCAGAAATGCATGTGAAGAACGCTTCACATCCGCATCTCCCTGGCAGGAAAAACGCATGTACAATCCGCATGCAAAATCCGCATGTGTTTTTCCTGCCAGGGAGATGCCGAAAAGATCTGCAGCATTTCTGTATCGTGGGCACTTAACCTAACAGCAGTTTTGAAATCAGCATGCCTATTTTAGTCTAAAGCAGCAAAAAAATCAAACTCAACAAAAATGATGTTCAAAATTGTTCCATATAATTATTCATCAAAAATTTTGGGCAGAATTTTGGTGTAAATCTGTTTTAAATGTCGGAAAATTGGTGGACATGTCCAATAGTTAAAGCATTCTAGTAAAAAATCGTAACATTAATTAATCTAAATTGTAAAGTACTGCGGAATATGTTGGTGCTATAAAAATTATTATTATTAATAGAATAGACACGCTTCTGCTATTGGAATGAATTATTGCAACACAATCTGATACTTTTGAGCTCTTCTTTACTATTTGGTCTTCTTGGATAAACCAACACTGTGAGCCTTCTATAATAACCGCTTTAAACATTTTGCCTTAAGTGACCTGGAAAAAATCCACAATTTATTCTCTGTAAGTTACCTGGTTGTATTTAGATATTTCTTGTCTGTATATCTATACAAATTATCTCTTTGTATGATTATAATAATTGAATTGAGAAAATATTTCCTTTGTTGTTCTTTGTTAATCTATGTTTCTATAGTACATCTGTAATATATGCACTCCTAACCCTCACCCCCTCCTTTATCTTTTATGTACCACACCCAGTTTATACTATTCAAACCAATAAATCTCTCTTTTTGAAACTAAATGCTGCAAAATTTGACTCCAGTCCTGACCAGCTCTGAAACTTTGCAAAAAAAGTGAGCAAAACTTAGCTGAGTGAGAGCGGCCGACAAATTCATGATAATGTGTGTCACCCAAAGGAGTAAATTAAGGCAGAACTGGCCTCCGGTCTCTGGAACACACAGCAACTGCCTCTTACAGGGAATAAGTCGTCAGAAAATGACGTCTACATCAGGTAAATTGTTTACGTCAGGTTTTTGTTTTACATTTGTTTTTGGGTTTTGATTGCTTTTTTATTATACCACAATCTTTATTAAAAATTAATATTAGTAACCTTGCAATCTTCATACTGGACAGAGTTGCCAAACATCCAGAAATCCCTGGACAGCCTGTAATAATATGGCACTTTTTTTTTCCTGTCCATATTTTCTGTTCTTTCAGGAAGAGTTTTCATCGGTCTCAATATCAACAGAGGCAGGAATACAATTACTGATCACATTGGATCCACCATTCACAAGAGATGAAATCACAGCTCCCCCTGTCTTCACAATGACCTTTGCACTCGCTGATTAAATTCTTCAATACAGAAGATGGACCCTGAGCTAGTCTATTGCTGCAAATGTACATGTGGAGTTTCTGAAATCTAAAAGGACAATAAAAAAGTGTCCAGTGTTAAATTTGCAAGAATTCTAATTTTTAATTAAAAAAAATTAATATGAAGAAAAAGTTTATTGCTAAAAGTTTAAAAAAAATGTATAACAAAAAAACTACTTTCAACAATAGGACATTCTCAGATTACACATTCCCTTTAATGAATTTGCTGAATTTTGTTCCAGCACATTCTTCATTAAGAATTTGGAACCCGGGTCATAATGTAATTAGTATTATAAAATGTTTAAGCATTTGGTCGTTGATCTCAGGCAATGTGGATCCTGGCACGTCTCCTATCTACAACATGAGAAGGTGTGAGCACACCGTAAGCTGACTTTTCTAGTTAAGTATTAGAGTACGTCTTTAATTAGAGCGTTATTACCGCCATAGTGATTCCATGCGCTCTCCAACATAGGAGAGTTACTCCAACCAACACCTACAGGAGAAATACATCAGCTTAACAGATTGCGCTCTTCACGTGGAGGCCTCGTGGCCTCGTTAATCTAAATGCAATTGTAATGACATCAAGAGATACTACTGGCCATCAATCGTAACACGCACTTAAGCCCGGGATGTGGAAGGCAGGAAAAACACTGGAAATGGGAGATTTATTTAGAGCTGGTAAATGCTTTTCACTCTCTGCTGTTTGGATGAGTATGAATATTTCAGGATGTTCACCCAGGACAGATGGGCTAAATCACAATAAGAGGTCGGTGGGAGGGAAGGAGGACCCTTCCCGAACTCATATGAGAACGGAGATTCCACAGCAGTCACTACGAGATATTACACACAAGATTCTCATTTCCATCAAGACGAGAGGAAACATTAGAAATGATCTACAAATCTATGTCCAGTTTATCTTCGCTGGATATCACCCATCAGCCACATTTCCCTCTTGGGGTGATTCATGTATTTTTTTTTTGCTAAAAGAAAAAGAACCTTATATACCATAATGGTGTAGTTTGCATGAATATTTGGTCAGCATGCAAAAAAAAAGAATCGGAACATGCATTGATTTGATCTGTTATTAATGGCCGATTTTTTAACATACTTGTCTGAACTCTGGCGAAATGATTGAAGAAGTTGTCTGATTTCCTCTCTGCCATGTAGATGGAACTAACCGCCGAGCTCGTTGACTGGCTGCAGTGCTGATGATGTGATGGTTCACACTCTAGCAAGTACACTATCTTTTTTTCGTTAGTTTTGGGGATGGTTAAAGCTGCATTTACACCAAAAACATCCAAATAAAAAAGTCATCAAGGGCAGAATGTTGGAGGTCTGAACGAGGAGACCCACAACGACCAACAGGACTAGAGGTTATTCAGGTGTCTCTGGTGGAAAAAAAAACTTTAAAAGTTTTTTGTAAATAGATGCACAGTTCCAAACGAAATGAAGTATGCGAATTCCATCATTGTATTATCCAGGAGCGGGAAGGACAGAACAATATGACTTCACATCTCACAGACTCAGCTTGTTAATAAAGATTCTGGCGGAGACACATCTGGTGAGTGCTGTATTGTTCCACATTCTTGGCTCCTGTCAGCCACCTGGTGACGACTGACAGGGCCGCCATTACCACAAGCAAGGATGGCACTGCTGCCACAAGCGACTTTCAGGAAAAAAAAGTCAAAACAAGAATAAATCAGCCCAGCCTATAAAAGGGTCAACCAAAGTCTCTCCATAACTGGAAATGTGCTGTACAGATCAGCCAAATAATGGCCCCAAAAGCCACAATGAAATATCTAACTAGCCCAGGGCTACAAAATAAAATTGGCAGCACATATGTCATTACTGGTGCGTTGTGCATTCAGTGCTCGGTGCCGACACAGCTGCTGCTTTCCCTTAGATGTGGGGACGGCTGAAATTCATGGAAATGCTCTAAACTGCATTAAAGGGCCTCCATATGTTTTCTCAATGTATCAGTTCCGCTAAACCATTTACCTTCCATTTACTCGGTTCTATACGGCTCGTAATCTCATTTTACTCCATGCTGGAGGGGAATGCCTGCCTGCGTTAACGGTTTGCTGGGCAACAGATACGACTGGAGATTGCGGCAATGCTGGCACACGTGAGAAACAGAGGAAATAAAAGCACATTAATATTTCCACTAGAATAAAAATTACAACTAGAATCTGGATTAAAAGTCTGCAATAGCCGCGATTACATGCACAAGAGGCTTACAGCCCTGTCATCTACAGATTCTGAATGAAATTGAAAACTTGCAAAAAAAAAAGGAAACTGGAATCAATTTAACGAGATCATTAGCGATTAAATCTTTGTAAATTACAGCTTTATAGTCTCAAAAAAAACAAACCAAAAAAGGCCACATTAAAGCACAGACAATAGCAAAGCTCATATAACTGGCTGCAGATCATTCTTCACTTTCAACTTGCACCCACAGCTCCACATCTGCACCAGTCACAGTAGCTCGGGTGATCAGAGATATTGGACGCTTCCAATAATGCATTACAGTTTAATTGGGGGAGGACACAGAACATGATAATAGTCAGTCAGCGATGCTCATCTGCGTCCGTAGTCTCTTGCAGAAGACAAAAGAAATGTCAATTTCCAAGTAATCTAGAATGCAAAACACAAATCTCTTTCTTTTTTTTTGCTTCAGACATTGCACAGAGCTGGGTACCAGCTGCACTTTTAACCTCCCCTCTCCATTGACGCGATACTCCCCAAATGAGTGTGTACACACGGCTGTCAGTTTCTGAATACGTCAGAGCCCCCCACAATGCGCAGCTGGACTGCCAAGTCTGGGCTGCAATTTACCCAAGACAAACAGCTCACAAGCCAATCTTTTAAGATACACATTGAAGGGGAAATATGTCCTAGAAGTTTAAAGAGGAGTGATCATTTAAAGGGATTGTGTATCATTTCTTTTACATCATTTGTAAGGAGATAGACAAGAGAGAAGACGCACGCAGTTAATGCCTAACAGAGTGGTTGCAAGCGAACACCACCATCTGCTGGTTAGAGATGATGGCAGGGAGAATTGCATTGGTAGGAACCCAAAAGTGAAGTTCATGTTCCCTCAGGGAAGAGATTGGAGAATATACCAGGTAAACTGATAGCTGTGGTGCAGTTAGGAATTATAAAAGGCCCAGGAGGGCAGTGAATGGGAAGAGTTGGTGCCTGAGCATGTAGCAGGAAGGACATGCATAACAGTGGAGTTGGCTTATAGCCGTCATTATGAGTAACAAGTCACGACTGGAAGACCAAGTTCCCAGCTCTGGGAGAAGGGCTGAGTGACGAGATTGAAATGACCAGAGACCAGGGCTGAGAGATCCGAATCGAGTGAGCGGAGACAGGACCAAGAGAGAAGACCAGGCCGTGGAGAGGGACGTTCGTATGAGCAGTTACTTCCAGCGTAGATGTACTGTACAGAGTGTGGACTGGGACAGTGCATCAGGGACTCAAGACGGCCAGTGTGATGAGCGTACTATATACCAAATAACACATCAATCCAGGACTTGCAGCCTAGCGGGAAACACCAGTGACCCCCGTTAGGGCCTGTGTGACATTTTGAACCGTCTAGAGAAAAGACACCGTTGACAAGAGTGTGATGCCCATTAGGTTGGGGCATTAGGACTACGCATTATTAATAATCAGTGTAGCGTCGGCGTCCCTGCCTCCTGCTAGGCAGGGACGCCGTTCCCCTCACCTCTCCGCTCCGTGCCCGGCGTCTTCCTCCCGCTCTGCTGGCAGCGTGCGCTGCTTCCCGTCCTCTGTGCTTAGGGCGCGCGCGCTCCCCTTCTCTTAAAGGGGCTGCGCGCGCCGTCCTAAAGAGTCCCCGGCCAACGGCCGGAGGACCTCACCATATATAAGGCACCTCCTCCAAAATGGAGGTGCCCGAGCAATGTTGTTGCAAAGCCTTTCAACTCTGCTTCAGCCCTCAGATCCCGTTACCAGTTACCTGCCAGTCACCTGCCAGATTCCTGCTTGATACCTGCCTGATACCTGCCTGATATCTGCTTACCTGCTTGCTATCCTGTGGTCCGACAGTCTGCCTATCAGCACCTGCCAGTCTGTCTATGGATCAGTCCGCCTGCGGACCAGGAAGTACCTGCCAGATACCTGCCTGATATCTGCTTACCTGCTTGCTATCCTGTGGTCCGACAGTCTGCCTACCAGCACCTGCCAGTCTGTCTATGGATCAGTCCGCCTGCGGACCAGGAAGTACCTGCCAGATACCTGCCTGATACCTGCCTGCCTGTCCAGAGACTCTTACTCGCTCACCTGGGAGCGCTCACCTGCTACCTACCTGCTAGCCTACCTGGAGGCTTAGCCGTCACTTGCTGTGACCACCTGCCTGTCCAGAGACTCTTGCCCGCTCACCTGCTACCTGCCTGCTAGCCTACCTGGAGGCTCCGCCGTCACTTGCCGTGACCACCTGGCTGTCCAGGGACTCTTGCCTGCTCACCTGGGAGCGCTCACCTGCTACCTGCCTGCTAGCCTACCTGGAGGCTCTGCCGTCACTTGCCGTGACCACCTGCCTGTCCAGAGACTCTTGCCCGCTCACCTGGGAGCGCTCACCTGCTACCTGCCTGCTAGCCTACCTGGAGGCTCCGCCGTCACTTGCCGTGACCACCTGCCTGTCCAGAGACTCTTGCCTGCTCACCTGCTACCTGCCTGCTAGCCTACCTGGAGGCTCTGCCGTCACTTGCCGTGACCACCTGCCTGTCCAGAGACTCTTGCCCGCTCACCTGGGAGCGCTCAACTGCTACCTGCCTGCTAGCCGTCTAGAGACTCTTTCCCTGCTGTCACTTGCCGTGACCACCTGCCCGTCTAGAGACTCTTACCCTGCTGTCACTTGCCGAGACCATCCGCCTGTCAAGAGACTGTCCCCGTCACTTGCCGTGACCTCCTGCCCTTCTACCCAGAGACTGTCCCTGTCACTCGCCGTGACTACCTGCCCGCCTTCCCTGGGAGCCACCCGCTTCCTTACAAGGACTGCCCCTTTGTATAGTTGCTCAGAGGTTCCACCTCCCAGACCCGTTACAGTTTGCTGGGGCCATGGAACCCAGTGGCACCCAAGCTTCCTCGCTCTCGGACCTATGCCATGAACTGTCCCATCAGAGGTCCCAACAGGAGTCCATCCTGAGCCACCTGCGTAGTGTTAACTCCCGTCTGGACACACTGACTACATCTTCGGGACCGGCTTCCAGTCGCACGACTCCTACCCCGGCAGCGCCGCTGCCCATCAATTCCATGGCATCTCTTCCCGGTCCCCGCCTCACCGCCCCGCCTCGTTTTGGTGGAGATCCTGGTCAGGCACGGGGCTTCATTAACCTGTGCACTCTGCACTTCGAACTGTTGGCACACCAGTTTTCCACCGACCGAGCCAAAGTAGCCTTCATCATGTCCCATCTCACGGGGGAGGCACGGGCCTGGCTAAATCCTCTATGGGAGAGAGGAGACCCCCTGGTGTCCAATCTGCCAGCCTTTCTCTCGGCTTTCCGGAAGGTCTTCGACGAACCACGACGGAGGACCTCATCCGCCTCATCTCTGCTACGCCTCCGCCAAGGAAGTCTCACCGTGGGCCAATATGTCATACGGTTCCGTACCCTTGCTTCGGAGCTTGCCTGGGATAACGAGGCCCTGGTGTCCGTCTTCTGGGAGGGTCTGTCCGGCCGTATTAAAGATGAACTCGCCGGTCGGGACATTCCTACCACTCTCGACGACTTAATTACACTTGCCACCCGGATTGACATCCGGTTCCTGGAGCGCACCAAAGAGGTCACCCGTGAGAGGAGATTTCCACGCCTTGCCCCTACCTTCCAGAGATCCGTCACTTCCTCCGTTACTCCTCCGGCGCACTCACCCGAGCCTATGCAGGTCGACCAGACCAAGATGGTCAAGACCCGTCAAGAATTACGCCGTGCCGAGGGGAGCTGCTTCTACTGTGGCAGTAAGGAGCACCGGATCCATTCCTGCCCGGAGAGGTCGGGAAACGCCTGTGTCTAGGATCGCTCAGAGAGGTCACCCTAGACAGAAATAAACCCTCTCAATCTCTAATGCTGTCGGTCTCTATCATCTGCGGGGAGAACCGTTATTTTGAACTGGCTCAACTTGACTCTGGAGCTGCCAGAAATCTCATTTCTCAGTCCCTGGTAGAGAAATACTGCATTCCCACCAAACCTCTGGCTGTACCCTTATCTGTCGCCGCCGTGGATGGGGGCCTCTTACCACATCCCATCCAACTCATCACCGAATCCATAACTCTGCAGGTGGGAATGCTGCACTCTGAGAGCATCTGCTTCCATGTTCTGCCCGGACTCTCTCACGCCCTCTTGCTAGGCCTGCCTTGGCTCCAGAGACACGCACCCGTGCTTGATTGGCAGACCGGAGAAGTTTTTCGCTGGGGACAGGACTGCCAGAAGACTTGTTTAGTTCCCGTTCATCCTGCTCGTCCTTCTCCTACCCCAGCCAATCTACCCGGCCTACCGGCTCCCTATTGGTCTTTTGCGGACGTCTTTAATAAAAGAGAAACAGAGACATTACCCCCTCATAGACCATACGACTGCCCAATTGACCTGATGCCCGGCGCTACTCCTCCCCATGGGCGTATTTACCCTTTGTTCGCTGCTGAGACCCGGTCCATGTCTGAATATATTGAGGAGAATCTGGCCCGGGGATTTATCCGGAAATCTACCTCCCCGGCGGGAGCAGGCTTCTTCTTCGTCAAAAAGAAGGACGGCTCACTCCGTCCCTGTATAGACTATAGAGGCCTTAATCAGATCACAGTGAAGAATAAATACCCCCTTCCGCTCATTCCTGAATTTTTTGACCGTCTGAGGGGGGCTAGAATCTTCACCAAGCTGGACCTCCGTGGGGCGTATAATCTGGTCCGTATCCGTCAGGGGGATGAATGGAAGACGGCATTCAACACCCGGGATGGCCACTATGAATATCTTGTAATGCCCTTCGGTCTCTGTAACGCTCCCGCCGTCTTTCAAGAGTTGGTCAATGACATCTTCCGTGACCTTCTCTACTCTTGCGTGGTGGTGTACCTGGACGACATCTTGGTCTTCTCTCCGGATCTTCTCACTCACCGGAGGGACGTTCGTCAGGTCCTGCTCAGGCTCAGGCAGAACCACCTCTATGCTAAATATGAGAAGTGCCTCTTTGAGCAGACCTCGCTTCCGTTTCTGGGCTACATAATCTCTCAGACCGGCCTACAAATGGACCCTGAGAAACTGTCTGCCATCGAGAAGTGGTCCCGACCAGAGGGGTTGAAGGCTATTCAGCGGTTCCTGGGCTTCGCCAACTACTACCGCCTCTTCATTCCGCACTTCTCTTCCCGGACTGCCCCTATCTCGGCGCTCACCCGTAAGGGCGCTAATCCCAGAGAATGGCCGCCCGGAGCAGAGGAGGCCTTCCTTTCCTTAAAACGAGCTTTTTCCTCCGCCCCTGTGCTCCATCGTCTGGACGGCAACAAACAATTCTTTCAAGAAGTCGACGCTTTCTCCTCCGGAGCCGGAGCAGTACTTACCCAAAAGTCGTCTTCGGGAAGAATGGTAACTTGTGGCTTCTTCTCCAAACTCTTCTCCTCTTCGGAGCGCAATTATTCTATAGGAGACCGAGAATTGTTGGCCATTAAGCTGGCACTGGAGGAGTGGCGTTACCTGCTCGAGGGGGCTCTTCACCCGGTAATAATTTACACGGACCACAAGAACTTGGCTTACCTCCAGAGTGCCCAGAGACTTAACCCGCGCCAAGCCCGGTGGTCCTTGTTCTTCGCCCGCTTTAATTTCATTCTTCATTTTCGCCCGGCTGACAAAAACATCAAAGTTGATGCCTTATCCCGATCCTTTTTGGTCTCTGATCTTGAGGAGGAGCCTAAACACATCATCGACCCCGCCAAAGTAATGCAGGTGGCCCCCGTGAATCTAAATAGTCTTCCACCCGGTAAGACGTTCGTAACTGTTCCTGATCGTGAGAAGGTTCTACACTGGGGACACTCGTCCAAGCTAGCTGGCCACGCTGGTCAGAAAAAGACCCTCCAGCTTATTACCCGGCATTACTGGTGGCCTACCCTGCACAAGGACGTAATAGACTTTGTTTCAGCCTGTGTGTCCTGCGCCCGCAACAAGGTTCCGAGACATCTGGCAGCCGGCCGTCTCCTTCCTCTTCCTGTACCTGCTGCCCCGTGGCAGCATATAGCTATGGACTTTATTACGGACCTCCCTGTCTCTGCCGGTTGTACGGTCGTATGGGTGGTCGCTGACCGCTTCTCCAAAATGGCTCACTTTATTCCCCTGCCGGGTCTCCCGTCTGCATCAGAGTTAGCTAAAGACTTTGTCCATCATGTCTTCCGTCTTCATGGTCTTCCTCTCCACATCATATCCGACCAAGGGGTTCAGTTCACCTCTCGTTTTTGGCGAGCCATGTGTAAACTGCTGGGGGTCACCTTGGACTTTTCTTCTGCTTATCACCCACAGTCCAATGGCCAAGTAGAACGGATCAACCAAATTTTAACCAGTTACCTCCGGCACTTTGTTAATGCTCACCATTCCGACTGGGTGGATCTTTTACCGTGGGCCGAATTTTCTTACAATAATCACGAGAGTGAATCTTCCTCCAAATCCCCGTTTTTTGTAGTCTTCGGTCAGCATCCTCGGATCCCGTTTCCCGTCTCCGCCTCGGTGGACAATCCGGCTGCGGAATCTCTCGTTAACGAATTTTCCTCCATTTGGGAAAGTACCAGATCCGCACTTCTTCAGTCATCCGAGCGGATGAAAAAACAGGCTGACAAGAGACGTCTGGATCCACCACAATTCCATCCTGGAGATAAGGTCTGGCTCTCGTCCAAATATGTCCGGCTCAAGATTCCTTTCTACAAGTTAGGGCCTCGGTTCATCGGCCCACTGGAAGTTATCAAACAAATCAACCCGGTGGCCTATAAATTGAAACTCCTGGCCAATTTGCGGATTCCTAACTCCTTCCATGTATCTCTACTCAAACCCGTGATACTTAACTCTTTTTCCAAGTCTACAGGTACGCCTCCTGCTCCGGTTTCCGCTGAAAACGAGTTTGAGGTAGAGAACATTCTGGCCACCAAAAGGGTAAGAGGAAGGACCTTTTTTCTAGTGGATTGGAAGGGGTTTGGTCCTGAGGAGAGAACATCCATGCCCCGCTCATCCTTGATAAATTTCTGTCTGGCCTAAAAAAGGGGGGGCCTAAAGGGGGGGGGGGTACTGTAGCGTCGGCGTCCCTGCCTCCTGCTAGGCAGGGACGCCGTTCCCATCACCTCTCCGCTCCGTGCCCGGCGTCTTCCTCCCGCTCTGCTGGCAGCGAGCGCTGCTTCCCGGCCTCTGTGCTTAGGGCGCGCGCGCGCTCCCCCTCTCTTAAAGGGGCCGCGCGCCGTCCTAAGGAGTCCCCGGCCAATGGCCGGAGGACCTCACCATATATAAGGCACCTCCTCCAAAATGGAGGTGCCCGAGCAATGTTGTTGCAAAGCCTTTCAACTCTGCTTCAGCCCTCAGGTCCCGTTACCAGTTACCTGCCATTCACCTGCCAGATTCCTGCTTGATACCTGCCTGATATCTGCTTACCTGCTTGCTATCCTGTGGTCCGACAGTCTGCCTACCAGCACCTGCCAGTCTGTCTATGGATCAGTCCGCCTGCGGACCAGGAAGTACCTGCCAGATACCTGCCTGATACCTGCCTGATATCTGCTTACCTGCTTGCTATCCTGTGGTCCGACAGTCTGCCTACCAGCACCTGCCAGTCTGTCTATGGATCAGTCCGCCTGCGGACCAGGAAGTACCTGCCAGATACGTGCCTGATACCGGCCTGCCTGTCCAGAGACTCTTACTCGCTCACCTGGGAGCGCTCACCTGCTACCTACCTGCTAGCCTACCTGGAGGCTTAGCCGTCACTTGCTGTGACCACCTGCCTGTCCAGAGACTCTTGCCCTCTCAGCTGGGAGCGCTCACCTGCTACCTGCCTGCTAGCCTACCTGGAGGCTTAGCCGTCACTTGCTGTGACCACCTGCCTGTCCAGAGACTCTTGCCCGCTCACCTGGGAGTGCTCACCTGCTACCTGCCTGCTAGACTACCTGGAGGCTCCGCCGTCACTTGCCGTGACCACCTGCCTGTCCAGAGACTCTTGCCTGCTCACCTGGGAGCGCTCACCTGCTACCTGCCTGCTAGCCTACCTGGAGGCTCTGCCGTCACTTGCCGTGACCACCTGCCTGTCCAGAGACTCTTGCCCGCTCACCTGGGAGCGCTCACCTGCTACCTGCCTGCTAGCCGTCTAGAGACTCTTTCCCTGCTGTCACTTGCCGTGACCACCTGCCCGTCTAGAGACTCTTACCCTGCTGTCACTTGCCGAGACCATCCGCCTGTCAAGAGACTGTGCCCGTCACTTGCCGTGACCTCCTGCCCTTCTACCCAGAGACTGTCCCTGTCACTCGCCGTGACTACCTGCCCGCCTTCCCTGGAAGCCACCCGCTTCCTTACAAGGACTGCCCCTTTGTATAGTTGCTCAGAGGTTCCACCTCCCAGACCCGTTACAATCAGTCCCTTAACTGCAAGATATAGAGAGCAGTGTATATATACTGTATATATAACGTTGTATAGATATTCTGCTTTGTTGCATTGCCGTGTGTCATAATTCATATATTCATACAATACATATAAATATACATATAGATATATATAGATGCTTGTGTTAGTCAAATAAATAATTAAGTACAACTGTCTCCTCATTGTCTCTGTTGTTGCATCCACATACTTGTTATCACTTGGTGTAGTTGGCAAAATACAACACGCAAGCGCAGAAATGGCAGATCAGTCAGTAACCGAGTCCACAGGGGGCAGCCTCCTCCTTGGAGCCATGCTCAGCAACATACCAAAAATTCACGGGTGACAATTTAATGATGTGGGACTAGGTTGCACGACTAAAAAGTATGTTACGTATGCACCGTATGGCACCTGCCTTATGGGCAGAGAGAAAGCTTTATTGACTTTAGACTGAGAGGCTCGACAGACTGTCATGTTCAGGCAGCCACTAGACCATGAAACTGTAGATAAGGTGATCAAGGTCCTAGAGGACTTGCATGGAGACACGACCGATCTAAGTAATTTGAGCATTCGCCTCTTTCATCGGGTCCAGAGAGAGGGAGAGACAACGACCTAATATGTGCATACTCTGTAGAAAGTGACGGATCACATTACTAAGAAAACTGAGGTTGAACATAGGGGTTTAGGCTCCCAGGAAGAAGTTAAGAGACCAGCTGGCTGCGGGCCTAAGAGACACTTACCTGAGACAGGCCATGAAAGTATAACTGTGCTACAACTCCAACATGAGCTTCCTCGAGGTCGGCGCAGAAGCCAGTGTCCGAGAACAAGACACCACAACTGTGGCGGGTATGGTCTGAAGTCATGGGGGCGCCCAATGTTGAGCCAGACTGGGCCCATGAGTTACGACAGGAAATGTGAGAGATCAGGGGAAGGCTACGGAGCATAAGAAAAGCCCCAGCAGCTACCCCGGAATCAAATCCTGTACCCCGGTATAAAGAACGACTAGAGAGGGGGTGTTCCCCTTCCGGATAACAGCAATACAGACCTAGGCGCACACCAGAAAAGCACAGAATTGAGTGTTGGACCTGTTGAGAAATAGGACACATGTAGAGGAGTAGCCCTATGCGAGACAGCCAGCAACGAGGGAGGTCGTTAAAACTAAAGCGCCTAGTCGTTAGGGAGCATAACGCGGGGCTATGTACCCCCGTAAGAGGGATTGAAGGCTCCAAAGAAGTTATTTCCAAGAGTCCCACTACGTGGACTGAACTGAACGGGTAAGGAATTCATTGCCTAATGGATACAGGGTCTTAGGTGACCACAATATCAGAAGTATAGTGGCTTGCGAACGTATTCAACCCCTTGGCTTTTTACCTATTTTGTTACATTACAACCAGGGTGTTTATATTTTTTTGTAATTCGATTTGTGTGTGATGCATCAGCACTAAATAGTTTAAGTTGGAGAAGTGAAATGAAAAAAATATAGGCATGAATTAAATTTATGGGATCAAATAACTAAAAATTGACATGTGCATATGTATTCACCCTTGTGTGATGAAGCCCCTAAAAATTTCTGGTGCAAGCAATTACCTTCATAAGTCACATGCTTAGTGAAAGGAAGTCCCCCTGTGTGCAATGTAAGTTGTCACATGGTCTGTCAGTATATACACACCTTTTCTGAAAGGCCACAGAGGCTGCAACACCATTAAAGGGGTTTTCCCATGATCAAAAGTTAATTTTAATCTATACATTTTGAAATAATAAAAATTTCCACAATTGGATGTGTTTAAATACATGTTCCTGTGCTGAGATAATCCTATAAATTAACTTTTGTTCGTGGGATAACCCCTTTAAGCAAGAGGCACCAGTATCCAAACAACATCACGAAAACCAAGGAGATCTCCAAACAGATCAAGGACAAAGTTGTTGAGAAGTACAAATCAGGGTTGGGTTGAACAAAAATATCCCAATCTCTGATAATCCCCAGGGGCAAAATCAAAGCCATTATCATCAAATGGACAGAACATGGTACCACAACAAACATGCCAAGTGAGGGCCGCCCACTAAAATTTTGAGCCTGGGCAAGGAGGGCATTAATCAGAGAGGCAGCAAAGAGACCAAAGGTAACCCTGAAGGAGCTGCAGCGTTCCCAAGCAGGCACTGGAGTATCTGTCCATATGACTACATTAAGCCGGTCACTCCATAGAGGTGGCCTTTATGGAAGAGTGGGCAGAAAAAAGCCTTTACTTATACACAATAATTGTAAGGCTCATTTTGAGTTTGCCAAAACACATGTGGGAGACTCCCGAAATGTATGGAGGAAGGTGCTGTGGTCAGATGAGACCAAAATTGAACTTTTGTCCACCAAGGTAAATGCTATGTTTGGCGCCAAACCAACACAGCTCATCACCCCAAAAAATACCATCCCCACAGTGAAACATGGTGGTGGCAGCATCATGCTGTAGGGATGTTTTTCTGCAGCAGGGATAGGGAAAATGGTCCGAGACAAGGAGAAGATGGATGGTGCGAAATACAGGAAACGTGTAAATGTTTTGAAGTAGTCTAGTCAAAGCCCAGACCTTAATCCAATTGAGAACCTGTGGTCTAATTTGAAGATTGCTGTTCACCAGAGGAAACCATCTAACTTGAAGGAGCTGGAGCAGTTTTGCCTTGAGGAATGGGCAAAAATCCCAGTGGCAAGATGTGGAAAGCTTATAGAGACTTATCCAAAGCGACTTGCAGCTGTAATTGCCGCAAAAGGAGGCTCTGCAAAGTACTGACTTTAGGGAGGTGAATAGTTATGCACACTGAAGTTTTCAATTATTTTGTCCTATTTGTTGTTTGCTTCACAATAAAAAGAAAACCAAATGTTCACAGTTGTAGGCATGTTCTTTACATGAACCCTCATAAAAAAAAAAAAAGCAGTGAAGTTCCAGGTTGTGAGGTAGTAAAACATGAAAAATGCCAAGAGTGGGTGAATACTTTTGCAAGCCACTGTACGTACCTGACATGCATTATTGATTTCTATCTAAGGGCTCGTGCACATGTGCCTTTAAATCAGATAAATTGGATAGCACACTGATCCATGTTATTCATTGAGGCAGTGCAGATGGCTGATTTTTTTCACTACAGATTATGTCATGACAGAATGCTGCGATTCGACTCTGAATCAGATGAGACCCGTCCATTCAAGTCTATGGGTGCAAGAAAAAAATCGGATGCCACATTATAGCGTCCGATTTTTATGGATACACTGCAGTTTTGTAACATAGGAAACTGTAAATGGTCTAATAAATGATTAATAACTGTTACTGTAAAAAAACGGATTGTACATGGAAGACAAGTGAGAAAAAGATCGTCCCACTTTTCTGGATGAGAATGGGACCGATTTTTTAAAGTGTCGTGTGACCCTAAACCTTACTCCCAATAAACTGCAGGAGGTCAGGGTGTTCTGTCTGTAATATTGTGCAAAAAAAAAACATCCTAAATTTACGCTCATCTGAAGTCGGCTAAGACATAGGATCGATGTGAATGCCGCCGACAGTCAGTATTAATTGATAATAATTGTGACGCGCCCCCTGGGCCGTGTGTGCACGTGTGTGGGATACCTGGAGCCGGGCCCTTTTTGTGGACGCTGGGGATTGTAGTCTCCGTGGCGGCGACCCGGTCCCGTGGCTCAGGGTGGTCAAACCAGTGGCAGTCTATTTGTAAGGTTTTAGGTTAATTGTCCGACTACGCCACCCGTGGATTGCGGTCAGGATGAACCGCCGCTGCAAGGCAGTCCGCTGAGGCCGGTGTGGTGTGTGCAGCTAAAGATGGGATAACTCCCCACGGGAAGAGTATGGCCTCAGGGCAGGGAATGTGGATGATGGGAGTGGTGGTGCACAGGCATCCCAGCACTAGTAATGCTGGTGCGGCGATGAAGCACAGAGACGTGGGGTTGCAGTTCAAGTTCTTTACTCACAGTTCTTTATATTCCAAGTCACTCCGCCGACAATGACTGCCCAAGCCGAGCTGCGTCCACCAGGTGCGGGGGCTCGGTCAACCCCCAGGCAATTCCAGAGTGTGGCACAGGTCTCCCTTCTATTCCTTTCTCTGGCTGTGCCCCACCAGTGACACTACGTCTGTCCAGCTCCCGCGGGCCTTCTCTTGGGAGCGCTTCGTGCTCACCTCCCTGACCCTATGTGGTGTGCCTTTCTAGTAGGTGTAGCGAGGGGTCGCACCAAGAGATGGCCACGACCTCCGGTTCTTGGTTAAGGATTAGTCGCCTCCACCAACTTGGGATCCGGTACCCTGTTCTGCCAACCTGTCACCCGTAATCTCCTGGGTCCTTAGGGTTCCTTCTACCTTCGTGTCTCTGGGCCTCTCTCCACTTTGGGTACTTCTCTTTCTTTGCTGTTCCTTTCTGTTTCCGTTCCTTTCTGTTTCTGTTCCTTTCTTCTGGCTCCGGCCTTCACTCTAGGCCTGCCTCGTGGAGCTGGGCCCAGACTGAGCCACGGCTCCCTGTCAGCCCTCACTGGCTGAACTCCTTCTCTCACTTCTCCTCCTGACTGAACTGACCCAGAACTAATATGGTGCCCACCTTATATACCTCCCTCTCTGTGTATGAGCCCAGGTGACTTGCAACCAATGGGCTCCTACCTATGCCCAGAGACCGTCCCCTCCTGCTCCTACATCACTGGGTTTTCCTCCCCCCCTCCAGCCAGGGACAGGTTCTGTCGTGCCTGCATTACTGTCTAATGGGAGCACCGTTGAGCTGTCCCCTGGAAATGGGGTGTGTGTGATGCATGCAGCCTAACGAGCCCTGATCCACACTCCATCCTTACCCGGGAGTGGAATATCACACCTCTGGCAGAGGTGCAATACCCCTGTAGCAGCCGAGCCCTCGGGGTGCTACAATTGCAGCGCTGCAGGATTTAGTTTTTTGCTTGTCTTTTCCCTTGTATCACTGGATGAGCAGATACTACTGCCACATTGGTGCAGAGCACATGTGATGGGGTGCTCAGTAAGTTGGTAGAATAAACGTCTGAAGTAACGTTGCACCTGTAGAATTGTAAAGAAGTTACCACTGGAGACCCTGAGACTTTCTGAAGGTAAGCGCTCTTCACAAGGCGATGAAAAGACACATTTGTATACGAAACACTCACCGATTCTGCCGCTCAACATAGGGGCCCCGCTCCGCATTATTCCATCATAGAAATAGCTTCAGGCTGTTAAATTAGATTTAATGAATACCTAAAGAGATGACAGCCGCCTCAGTGTGCCGGCATCTCCCTGAACTATTTATAGGCTGAGCAGACTGCGGCTTTTATGTTTAATCATTAATAATCTTCTAATAACAGAATCACGACTTTAATCACTTATGTCAACAAATGGGATGAAACCACTGAACGCAAACCATCATTGATCCCGGGGATGTAGATTCTCAGTCCTAGTCACTGACATCAAATTTACAGGGGACTGGGAGACACCGAACGATTGGTGGACTATGGTCCCAAAGTCTCATTTTTACAACGGGCATGATATTCTATTCAAATTCTATCTGGAGTACAATACAGGATGTAACTCAGGATAAGTAATGTAATGTATGCACACAGTGACTGCACCAGCAGAATAGTGAGTGCAGCTCTGGAGTATAATACAGGATGTAACTCAGGATCAGTAATGTAATGTATGTACACAGTGACAGCACCAGCAGAATAGTGAGTGCAGCTCTGGAGTATAATACAGGATGTAACTCAGGATAAGTAATGTAATGTATGTACACAGTGACTGCACCAGCAGAATAGTGAGTGCAGCTCTGAAGTATAATACAGGATGTAACTCAGGATCAGTACAGGATAAGTAATGTAATGTATGTATACAGTGACTGTACCAGCAGAATAGTGAGTGCAGCTCTGGAGTATAATACAGGATGTAACTCAGGATCAGTACAGGATAAGTAATGTAATGTATGTACACAGTGACTGCAGCAGCAGAATAGTGAGTGCAGCTCTAGAGTATAATACAGGATGTAACTCAGGATCAGTAATGTAATGTATGTACACAGTGACTGCACCAGCAGAATAGTGAGTGCAGCTCTGGAGTATAATACAGGATGTAACACAGGATCAGTAATGTAATGTATGTACACAGTGACTGCACCAGCAGAATAGTGAGTGCAGCTCTGGAGTACAATACTGGATGTAACTCAGGATCAGTACAGGATCAGTAATCCCTTAGTCCTTAATTATGTCCTTAATGACCAGGCCAATTTTTACAATTCTGACCACTGTCACTTTATGAGGTAATTACTCTGGAACGCTTCAACGGATCCCGCTGATTCTCAGACTGTTTTTTCATGACATATTGTACTCCATGATAGTGGTAAAATTACTTTCATATGTGTCTATTTGTGAAAAAAAACAGAAATTTGGCAAAAATGTTGAAAATTTAGCAATTTTCAAACTTTGAATTTTCATGCCCTTAAATCAGAGAGATATGTCACACAAAATAGATAATAAATAACATTTACCACATGTCTACTTTACATCAGCACAAGTTTTCCAACAATTTTTTTTATTTTTATTTTTAGGAAGTTATAAGGATTAAAAGTTGACCGGCGATTTCTCATTTTTCCAACGAAATTTACAAAACCATTTTTTTTAGGGACCACATCACATTTAAAGTCACTTTGAGGAGTCTTTATGACAGAAAACACCCAAAAGTGACACCATCCTAAGAACTGTACCCCTCAAGGTGCTCAAAACCACATTCAAGAACTTTATTAACCCTTCAGATGCTTCACAGGAACCAAAGCAGCATGGAAGGATAGGGTCTATCACAGTGATCAAAAGGAACCAATAGGGAAAATTCCCTATTGTTGCCGTGCACCAGCCGGTAGATTTCGGCGGGCGCACTACACATGCGCCCGCTTTTTTTTTTTTTTTTACAGGAGAATGACAGAAATCCGGGGGACTTCAGAGGTACAGGGTAGGGTTGGTGGGCTTCATTTCTCTCTCCTATGACATGTATATCATGTCAGAGGAGAGAGAAATGATTGTAACCGTGGGCACACTTTTTTTTTTGTGATCGCCACGGCGATCACGTGATCAGGGACACAAAAAAACAGCCCTGATCATGTTCTCTAGGGTCTCAGCTACCCTCGGAAGCTGAGATTCCCGAGATTTTCCGACGCTGGGGGGCACTACATTGTTATTCCTCAGAGCCATTAAACAGCAGCGCTGAGGAACAAGTACCCTTAACTGACACCGTGAATATGCGTTACAGCAGTCGTTAAGGGGGTAATGTAGTGTATGTAATCAGTGACTGCACCAGCAGAATAGTGATTGTGACTCTATAGTACAAGATGTAACTCAGGATCAGTACAGGATAAGTAATGTAATGTATGTACACAATGACTGCACCAGCAGAATAGTGAGTGCAGCTCTGGAGTATAATACAGGATGTAACTCAGGATCAGTAATGTAATGTATGTACACAGTGACTGCACCAGAATAGAGAGTGCAGCTCTGGAGTATAATACAAAATAGGTAATGTAATGCATGTACACAATAACTGCACCAGCAGAACAGTGAGTGCAGCTCTGATCAGCAGTTCTCATTGTGGTGATTGTGGATGTGGTCTGATCCTGCCTGGTGCTCCTGAGCTTCTGAGAAGCAAGACCTCTCCACCTGGGGGCCTGCATTCTCTCCTTCCCAGGGAGGGATTGAGTCTCTGAATATGAGCAACTGAGCCAAGACCCAGGCTCCAGTTTCCCAAACCAGGCTGGGGGGACAGGAGAAGCCAGTAACTGGCCTGCGCACCGGAGGTCTCAGGGGTAAGATGCTCCACAAGGAGTCACAGCAATGTGACCCCTACTTTCGCCGGGTCTATGGAGCCCTGGAGAAGCTCCAAAGCTCCCGACATGGAGGAAGTTAGGCGGCATGCGTGATAGCGGTCTTTCCGGAGGAAAGCTTAGTGCTCATGGAGGTGAGGCCAATCTCACTGAGGAAGGGAGACCCCGGGAGTCTATCTCCACCTGTGGCTCCCAGGTCATAAGCCACCTCCGTGTGTATGAAGAAGCAAGCAAGAACATCAAGGGGCTCCATGAGGAGCTACGCTGTCCAAGTGTCAAAGATGCAGGTGCCTCCAAACAGAGGAAGAATCAACGCCTCACGGAGGTAAAAAGACTTGAAAAGCTTATTAATGAAGACTGATTCAAAAATATGGATGATAACAGAGAGCAAAGGCAGGTGGATGATAAGAGTGATGATGACCAACAGAAAGTCACACATGGAAGCCTGCAAACCCACCCGCTGGCCACTTGTAGAGAGCTCCCTGTGTAACATCCCCGGTGGCGTGCTGGCATGGCTTACCATCTCCCACCATTCAAGACCGCCAACTTACCTACCAGTCCAGGCTGTGCACTATGCTCCTCTACTTGCTGTGTGCATGTCTCTTGTCTGCTGGCTTAGGGCGGCGGCGCTGGAACTTCCTGATTCTTAAAGTTACAGTGTGCGCAGTCCTAATGAGTCCCCAGCCTATTGCTGTGAGTCTGTTTACGCCACCCTGAAGGCTGAGTACCCAGGCCCGTTACCTGTATCTGTGACTTCTAGTCTATTTCCGCCATCCTGGCGGCTGAATGCCCAGGCTCGTTCCTGTATCTTGTTCCTGTGTCAGTTCCTGTCTGAACTGTGTCCTAGCCCATCACCTGTTTGTCTCTATGTCCGATCCTTCCCTTTTCCTGCAGTGTCTGAACCAGTACCTAACTCCTACTCGTTGTCTCTGTACTTCTGTTTGTGAGTTTTGTGTCCACTCGCTACTTCATAGCATGTACCTTGTGTGTATCTGGTTCTGCTTGTCCCATTTCCCTGCCTCCGTATCTATCTCCTGTGTTCTAGCTATCTTCCTGTGTTTCCCTGTCCCTGTCTGTTCCATGAGAACAGAGCTCTGTCCTGTCTGTCCGCACCTGCGGCTCTGCTCTGCTCCGCTTCCCTCCGCACCTGTGCCTCTGCTCTGCCCTGCTTCACTTGCCCTCCACACCTGCGGCTCTGCTCTGCCCTGCTCCGCTTCCCCTCCGCACCTGCGGTTCTGCTCTGCCCTGCTCCGCTTCCCCTCCGCATCTGTGGCTCTGCCCTGCTCCGCTTCCCCTCCGCACCTGCGGCTCTGCTGTGCTCTCCTCCACTTCCCCTCCGTACCTGCGGCTCTGCTCCTGAATCCCTGTCTGTAATGGTCCATATCCAGCCTGTTTACCTACCTGCCAGTACCCGCCTATCTGCATACCAGTCATGCCTGCCAGTACTCGCCTGTCTATATACCAGCCAAACCTGCCCGTTCCTGCATTCCCCGGTGTGGGTCAACAGCTGTGTGACCGGGGTCTGACCTGGAGTAGCACCTAGGCCATCTCCCTCATCCCTCCTCGGACCACGGAGTCGATTAAGCCGCCGTGCGTCTGTGGTCGGATCTGGCGAGAACCCTAGTCACACCCCTCCAGGCACTCCTCGATTTGTGGCCTAGTGGGACCACTAACCACGCTCACGCCAAACAGTCCGGGCGTGAGCGTAATACCTTGCAGGAAAAGTGACAGTCTTGGAGTTCCTGCAGTCCCCAGTGTGCCTTCGGGACTTTCACCTTGGTGATGATCTACCAGAGGAGGCACCTGGGGGCAAAAAGAAACAGGCAAAGAAGAACAAGCCAATGATGCAGGATGCGGTAAGCTATGTGTATGTGTAGCACCCTGAGGATTCGGCTGCTACAGGGGTATTGCACCTCAACCCAGAGGTGTGATATTCCACTCCCGGGTAAGGATGGAGTGTGGAACTGAGCTCGGTAGGCTGCATGCACTACACACATCCCATTTCCGAGGAGCAGACCAACGGTACTCCCACTTGGAAATGTGCAGGTACGACCGAGTCTGTTCCTGGCTGGAGTGGGAGGGGGGTGGTACATCCCAGTAGTGTAGGGGCAGATAGGGGGAGCAGCCTGGGTAAAGATAGGAGCTCATTGGGTGCTGGTCACCTGAGCTCACACATAGAGGGAGTATATAAGGTGGGCACCATCTTAGATCAGGGTCAGTCTGTCAGAGTAAGAAGCAGAGGTGCAGATGAGCCTGCAGAGAGAGAGTGGAGCAGAGAAAGAAAGACCCAGAGAGGGACAAAGAGAGGACTCTGAGAACCCAAATTCAATCCCCGGGTGAAGAGTCGGCAATAGGGTACCGGATCCCAAACTGGTGGGGGCAAAAGCACACCCTAGCCAGAGACCGGAGGCCGTGGGCAGGATCTGCCACGGCCACCCACCACATCCACCCCGAAGGCAAACCACGTGGAGGGTCAGGGAACCCAAGGCCAAGGGTCTCCCAACAGAAGGCCCGAGGGAGCTGGACCTAGGTGGATCACTAGTGGGGACGGCCAGAGGAAAGGACAGAAGGAGAGCTCAGGGTCACGCTCCGGACTTGTTTGGGGGTTTGCTGAATCCAGGACCTGGTGGACGCAGCACGGCTCGGGTGGTCACTTGAAGCTGGAGTGACCGGAACATCAGCAGTGAGTAAATACCCTAAACTGCACAACCCGACTCTGTCTTCACTTAACATCTATGCTGCACCACCACAACCCCCATCCTCTGCACCTGACCCCCTGAGGCTATACCCCACCCGTTGGGGGTTATACTATCAAAAGCTGCACCAACACCATCAGCCTCAGCGGACCCTGCTGCAGCGGCGGCCATAGTGACCGCAATACAACGGGTGGCGTAGTCGACATAAAGAACTTTATAACATCTGTAGGACTGCCACATACTCTGAGCTTGACACCCTGGGCACGGACCGGGTCACAGCCACTCGGAAGACTACAACCCCCATCTGATCCGGCTCCGGGTATTCCCCTAAAGAATATGGCCCAGGGGGCGCGTCATATGCCCCCTCCCTGTACCCCTTGAGCCGGCCACAGGGTCAGCTTACCGAATAAGCCCCGCTGACCAGTCCAGCCCCTGTTGTGGATTTGATGCAAAGGTGCGGAGAGATCACAAAGCGAGGTGCAGTGCTTTGTCTCTGCTTATAGTAGTGGAGACGTAGAAGGGGATGCATCAGCATAAAGGCTGGACAGTGAGGGTGGACAGGTGAACCAATGGAAGGGCTGGTCTTTGACCCTAAGGGATAGAGTAAACCTGATAAAAGCTTACCTGCTCCCTTTACTGATCTGTCTGGGCAGCGTGGGCATCTTGCTGAAGCATCCATGGACGCGGGTCCACTGTTTGTTCTTCCAACTATTATGGGAGAATAAACTGAACCTGGTCAAATGGGAGATTAACTATCGTACGAGGAGAAGAGGGTTGGGGATGGTCAACCCTATGGTATACCTTGTGAATACCTTCATTAAGATCAATATTCCAAACCTCTGGAAAGAGAGAGCTCCTCCATGGGTATTCTTCTGTAGGGCATGGTTTCAGACTTTCTTCCAGAAATAGGAGACACGAGGGTAAGTGAAGGATCTTCGCACACCAACATGGACATATTCAGACTTGTGCTACTCTGGTTCTGAAGGTAATTCACCAGTGGGGTCTGGAAATGTGGGAAGACTATGCCAAGGAAGCTCCTTGATAAAAGGGTTCTGTTGACCCATTTTCAGAATCCTCTGGCGCTTAGTGATTGCCCAATTTGGGATCTTGGAGTGGGTTTGCATATTTTAAACACTGTCAGAATCCCCTCGAAGTTTTGGGACTTGGCTTGACACTGCTTCCATAAAAACTGTGTGTGAGGGACAATGTGAAGTGTAGGAGCTCTGATGATGGGAACTGTCCTCAGGAGCATTGTGGTACTGTTCTGGAAAACAGGGCTTCTATCAGGGCATTACTTCCCTTACTGGTGTATGGGGACCGGTGAGCAGGAGCAAAGAGGGGGGACCCGGATGCAGTCCAGACCCCCCTCTTTTACTTCTGCTCACCGGGCCCCAGGGTATAATGCATTGTACTCCAGAGGTCCGCTATTGGTGGTGCACATCTCTGCGCTGGGAGCTTTCCTGGAGCTCCACGGCCATCAAAACAGAATGGCCATGCAGCTCCAGGGGAGATCCCACTGCCTCTTCTGTGACGCGCTGGTGACGGTGACTATGCGTTGATGTCATCGAGTAGGCGATGGCATGTACACGTGCCAGGATACCATTATTTTCAAGCAGTGCCTTAGCTTTCTTCGGCATGGAGTTCACTAGAGTTTCAAAGGTTGCCACTGGAATCCTCTTCCACTCCTCCATGACGATATCATGGGGCTGGTGGATATTAGAGACCTTGACCTCTTCCACCTTCCATTTGAGGATGCCCCAGAGATGCTCAGTAGGGTTTAGTTCTGGAGACATTCTTGGCCAGTCCAGCACCTTTACCCTCAATTTCTTTAGCAAGGCAGTGATCGTCTTGGAGTTGTGTTTGGGGTCGTTATCATGTTGGAATACTGCCCAGCGGCCCAGTTTCCGAAGGAAGGGGATCATGCTCTGTTTCAGAATGTAATTGTATATCTTGGCATTCATGGTTCCCTCAATGAACTATAGCTCCCCACAGCCAACAGCACTCATGCAGCCTCAAACCATGACACTCCCACCGCCATGCTTGACTTTAGGCAAGACACACTTATCTTTATACTACTCATCTAGTTGCCGCCACACATGCTTGACACCATCTGAACCAAATAAGTTAATCTTGGTCTCATCAGACCATAGGACATAGTTCCAGTAATCCATAAATCCATGGTTCCAGCAATCTGTGTTCTTAGTCAGCTTGTCTTCAGCAAAGTGCTTGCAGGCTCTCTTATGCATCATCTTTAGAAGAGGCTTCCTTCTGGGACTACAGTTATTGCAGACCAATTTGATGCAGTGTGCGGCGTATGGTCTGAGCAATGACAGGCTGACCCTCCCAACCCTTTAACCTCTGCAGCAATGCTGGCAGCACTCGTACTTCTATTTTGTAAAGACAACCTCTGGATAGGACGCTGAGCACTCATCTTCCTTTGTCGACCATGGAGAGGTCTGTTCTGAGTGGAACCGGTCTTGTTAAACTGCTGTATTGTCTTGGCCATCATGCTCCAGCTCAGTTTCAGGTTGTTAGCAATCTTGTTATAGCCTAGGCCATCTTTATTTAGAGGAACTATTCTTTTATTCAGATCCTCAGAGAGTTTTTTGCCATGAGGTGCCATGTGGAACTTCTAGTGACTAGTATGAGAGAGTGTGAGAGCGATAACACCAAATTTAACCTATCTGCTCCCCATTCACACCTGAGACCTTGTAACACTAATGAGTCACATAACGCCGGGGAGGGAAAATGGCTAATTAGGCACAATTTGGCCATCTTGACTTAAGGGTGCACTCAATTTTGTTGCCAGCGATTTAGACATTAATGGAGTGTGTTGAGTTATTTAGAGGGTACACCAAATTTACACTGTTATACAAGCTGTACACTGACTACTTTACATTGCATCAAAGAGTCATATCTTCATTACTATCCTATGAAAAGATATAATAAAATATTTACAAAAATATGAAGGGTATATTCACTTTAGTGAGATGCTGTACTGTACGTATATATTAGCGTTGAGGGTTGCTTGTATAGTAATAATATGTGTGAGGGTCGATTGAGTGGCTGGACCAGTTTTCATTACATTAATTATTATTCTGATTGATATTTTTCTGTTATTATTATAGTTATGTTTTTTTATTTTTACAATAAAAGATCTACAGGATGTAATTCAGGATAGGTAAATAATGTATGTACACAGTGACTGCACCAGCAGAATAGTGAGTGCAGCTCTGGAGTATAATACAGGATGTAACTCAGGATCAGTACAGGATAAGTAATGCAATATATGTACACAGTGACTGCATCAGCGGAATAGTGAGTGCAGCTCTGGGGTATAATACAGGAGGTAACTCAGGATCAGTACAGGATAAGTAATGTATGTACACAGTGACTGCACCAGCACAATAGTGAGTGCAGCTCTGGAGTATAATGCAGGATGAAACTCAGGATCAGTAAAGTAATGTATGTACACAGTGACTGTACCAGCAGAATAGTGAGTACATCTCTGGAGTATAATATAGGAGGTAAGTCAGGATCATTACAGGATAAGTAATGTAATGTATTGTGACAGAGTCACTGGTGTTATATACGAGGGAAGGTATGTGTCACTCCGGCTGCTAGCCTGTGTGAACTGAAACCTACAAACTTTCTGCCAGCATATTATATGCTGGGGGTTAACTCACTTAAAAGGTGTATTTTTTTGTGAATGGCAAAGAGGGTGGGAAGCCATTCACACTACCTCCCCTAAGGGTGTGGCTGAGCAAGTTTAAATGCTCAGTCCTGTTTTTTTTTCTGTTGTTGGTGTGTCTGGAGAGTGAAGTCTCCATGCTGTGGAGTCTCAGCTCAGAAGGAGCTGAAGTTTGCTCAAAGTGGTGCAGGCGAACCTGTACACACATGAACTGTGTTATCCTTTGTCTTTTTGTTTTTTTCCTTTATGCCAGCAAAGCTACGTTTTATTTGGCTGAAGTATGCAGTGCTTTATGCTGTTAAAATAAACCTGTAGCCGAAACTGTTCCTGTGTCTACTTCCGACTGCAGCTGAGTGAGTCGTCTTACCACTGTTGGTGGAGAATGCGGGCAAGATTCCAGGAACACATGTACCTGCCACAGACATCGGTGGATGTCCTGGATAAAGGCTGCCAGCCAGAGATGTCCAGCAGCATGGAGGAGCTCCTCAAGCACTTGCTTCAGAGCCAACAACAGCAACATCAACAGCACTTGCGGAGCCAACAGAACATGCAGCAGCAGCACCGGGAGCTTCTACACAAGCAACAAGAGCAGCAGTTGCAGAGCCAGCAAGCACAGCAAGAGACCAAAAAACTCCTAATTCAGCAGATCCAAGAGCAGCAACGGCAGATGGACCTCCTAACAGGGGAGATTCGCAGCAGGGAAACCGCCCCTCCCCCAAGTCCAGGTGATGCGTCATACGTCCGGAAGGCGGTAAGGCATGCGTTGCAAAAGATGACCCCAGGGGATGATGTGGAGGCATTTCTGACTGTGTTCGAAAGGGTAGCAGAGGGGGAAAGACTGCCGCCGGAGCAGTGGGCGGAAGTGCTGGCCACCTACTTAACAGGTGAACCCCAAAAGTCCTACTATGACCTGGCCTTACAGGATGCACAGGAGTATGCCAAATTAAAGACAGAGATACTGGCACGCTCAGGAGTGAATGTCAGCGCACAAAGGGTCCACCACTGGGCGTATGCTGGCGACAAACCCCCTCAATCGCAGATGTTTGACTTGCTACATCTAGTCCAGAAATGGCTGCAGCCAGAGTCTTCCTCTCCTGCCCAGATGGTTGAATGTGTGGTAATGGACAGGTTTGTCCACTCCCTACCCAGGCCGGTGCAGATCTGGGTTGTCCAGGGCGACCCTCGGAACGCGGACGACCTCGTGGGCCTGGTAGAGAGGTACCAAGTGGTCATAGTCAATTTCCCGTACTTGAGTACCCAAAGAGGGGCGGGCTCACCATGTAAGGGGTCTAGAGTCACAAACGGGGTTCGTCCCAATCCCACTGAGGGCCCTGCAAAGACTGCTGTGAGGGATGTGGTATGTGGGCGGTGTCATAATCCTGGACACATAGCCGCCCGGTGCCATATGTCCCCAGAACCAATGGACTGCAGCCTAGGCCGGCGTTGTTCCTATTATGCCTATCCGGCTTGTAGCATGGATGGTCAACCTGGTGAGGGCCCGCAGCCATCTGCCGTGTCCATTAATGGGGTGATGGTACTTGGACTATTGGACTCAGGGAGTCTGGTGACCCCGATCAGAACCACCCTTTCCCACCAGCTGTTCCTTGCCAAAACTGTGGGTGTTCGCTTCATACATGGGGACACCAAGGAGTATCCTGTGGCCAGAGTGTCAGTGGGAATAGACATTGGTGCCCAATCCCACAAGGTCGGGGTAGTCAAGGACCTGATAGATCCCATCATATTGGGGTACAATTTTCCTTTGTTCTGGGACTTGTGGGGGAGAGGAACCGGACTGAGTAGCGTGGACAAAATCCAGGTGCATAGGGAAATACCCCCATAGACATCTGAAGGGGATGAGTTCCCATTGTGTGTCCTTGCCGGCGACGAGGATGAGACTGTGACCGAGGAGGCCGACCTCCCTGAGTTAGAGGTGCCAGGAGAGAACATTGGGTCTGCTCAAGTTCAGGACTTGACCTTGAAGGGGGCGTGGGACAATGTTACTGTCTGTAATGGGGTTGCTCAAGAGCCGTGGGCAGACACCAGGTACCCACACTTTGCAGTTCAGGGGGAGCTATTGTAACGGGTGACCAAACCAAGGGGTGATGAGAGCAGCTGTTAGTTCCAGGGCCATACCGACGGAGGGTATTACATATGGCCCATTCACGTGTTCTGGGGGGACACCTAGGGGTCGAGAAGACTCAGGAGAGGATATTGAGGAGGTTTTATTGGCCAGGATGTTACCGGGAGATCCTAAACTATTGTAGGTTCTGCCCCATTTGCCAGATAACCGCCCCCTCTTCCCACTTCCGTAGTCCTTTAATCCCCCTACCTGTGATAGAAATCCCCTTTGAGACGATTGCCATGGACCTAGTGGGGCCCTTAGTTAAATCAGCACGAGGACACTAATACATCCTGGTGGTCATGGACTATGCGACCCAGTACCCGGAAGCGGTACCACTAAGGAACTCGTCGAGTAGGAGCATAGCCCGGGAACTTGTCCATAAATTTGCCAGGACTGGACTGCTGAAGGAGATACTAACGGACCAAGGAACCCTGTTCATGAGCAAGGCAATAAAGGAGCTATGTAAAGTCCTTCAGATTACCCAGCTGCAAACCTCCGTTTACCATCCGCAGACAGACGGCCTGGTAGAGTGCTTTAATAAAACCTTAAAAGCAATGCTCAAAAAGGTCATAAAGAAGGATGGTCGTGACTGGAACTACCTGCTACCGTTCCTGCTCTTCACGGTAAGAGAGGTCCCACAAGCCTCTACGGGTTTCTCCCCATTTGAGCTACTGAATGGACGACATCCACGAGGGCTCCTGGATATTGGCAAAGAAACCTGGGAAGCCAAGGTTACACCCCAACAGAGCATCACAGAACATGTCATCCAGATGCAGAAGAGAATGGCGAAAGTGATGCCTATCGTGAAGGCGCATCTCCTCCAGGCACAAGAGGCCCATGCAAGGGTCTATAACCGATCAGCAAGGCTGAGGCAGTTCCAGCCTGGGGATCGCGTCCTGGTGCTTATTCCCACCATCGAGAGGAAGTTCCTGGCCAAGTGACAAGACCCGTATGAAGTGGTGGAGAAACTCAGTGAAGTGAACTACAAAGTTCACCAGCCTGGCCGAAGAAAGTAGCACCAAGTGTACCATGTGAACTTGCTCAAGCCATGGCGAGATCGGGAAACATTGGGGGCTCCTTGTTTGGGAGCCAGTCTGAAAGCCAAAGTCGAGGACATCACGATAGCAGAGACTCTATTGCCGGCACAGAAGCAGCAATGTAGAGAGCTGCTGCAACAGAACCGTGACTAGTTCTCGGAGTTGCGGGGCGTTCGCAGGTGGTTGAGAATGACGTGCTGATGGAAGCGCATGTTAGGGTAAACCTTAAACCCTATAGGATTCCTGAAGCCTGCCGTGAGGTAATCTCAGCCGAGGTGAAGAGGATGCTGAACCTCGATGTGATAGAGGAATCAAAGAGAGGATGGTCAAGTCCCATCGTTCTCGTGCCGAAGCGGGAGTGGAAATTTTGTAATGACTACCGCAAGCTGAATGAGGTATTCAAGTGTGACGCATACCTGATGACCCGCGTCGATGAACTAATCGAGAGGCTTGGACCTGTGAGGTATATTACCACCCTCGACTTGACGAAGGGCTACTGGCAGATCCCCATTTCCCAGAGGGCCAAGGAGAAAACAGCTTTCTCAATACCTGATGGGTGCTTCCAGTACACCAGAATGCCTTTCGGACTGCAAGGGGCCCCAGCCACCTTCCAGAGGGCCATGGATCAGATCCTCGGCCCACATAAGAAGTATGCTGCAGCCTACCTTGATGACATTGTTGTCTTTAGCCCAGACTGGGCTAGTCATCTGCCAAGGGTACAGGCGATTCTGGATGCTCTGAGGATGGTGGGATTTACTATAAATCCGAAAAAATGTGCTATTGGAAAGGAGGAGGCCAAGTACTTAGGCTTTGTGGTCTTGAGAGGCGAAATTAAGTCACAGGTCAATAAAATCGAGGCAATTCAGAACTGACCGTTCTTCAAGAAGCAGGTGAGACAGTTTCTTGGCATTGTGGGATATTACCGGCGGTTTATCCCAAATTTTGCCGTGATTATCGCACCACTGATGGACCTTCTGAAAGGCATCAAATAAACGATGGTGAAATGGTCCATTGAAACTGAGATGGCACTCCAGCAGCTGAAGCTGGCACTGTTTAAGCAGCCGGTCTTGGTCTCACCAGACTTTACTAAAGAATTTGTGCTCCAGACAAGACACCACAGAAGTTGGCCTAGGAGCAGTTCTGTAACAGGAGATAAATGGGGAAGAGCATCCCATTCTTTATATGAGCCGGAAGCTCTCATCCTGCGAGAAAAATTATGCCATTGTGGAGAAGGAATGCTTAGCCATAAAATGGGCAATAGACATGCTAAGATATTACCTACTTGGCCGAAAGTTTAAATTGGTGTCAGACCATGCCCCTTTGAGATGATTGAGGGAAAAGAAGGGTAAGAATGCCCGGGTAACTAGGTGGTTCTTAGGTCTCCAAGACTTTAATTTTCATGTGTAGCATAGACCCGGAAAGTTATATGCTAATGCTGATGCCCTCTCCAGAATTCCTTGCTTGGTGTCTGAAGGTGCCCAAACCCCTGGCTTTGGGCAGAGGGGGGGGAATATGTGACAGAGTCACTGCTATTATATACGAGGGGAGGTATGTGTCACTCCGGCTGCTAGCCTGTGTGAACTGAAACCTACAAACTTTCTGTCAGCATGTTAAATGCTGGGGGTTAACTCACTTAAAGGGTGTGTTATTTTATGAATGGCAAAGAGGGTGGGGAGCCATTCACACTACCTCCCCTAAGGGTGTGGCTGAGCAAGTTTATATGCTCAGTCCTGTTTTTTTTCTGTTGTTGGTATGTCTGGAGAGTGAAGTTTCCAGGCTGTGGAGTCTCAGCTCAAGAGGAGCTTAAATTTGCTGCAAAGTGGTGCAAGTGAACCTGTACACACATGTACTGTGTTATCCTTTGTCTTTTTGTTTTACCTTTATGCCAGCAAGGCTAAGTTTTATTTGGCTGAAGTCTGCAGTGCTTTATGCTGTTAAAATAAACCTGCAGCTGAAACCGTTCCTGTGTCTACTTCGGACTGCAGCTGAGTGAGTCGTCTTGCCACAGTATGTACACAGTGACTACACCAGCAAAATAGTAAGTGCAGCTCTGGAGTATAATACAGGATGTAATGCAGAATCAGTACAGGATAAGTAATGTATGTACACAGTGACTGCACCAGCAGAATAGTGAGTGCAGCTCTGGAGTATAGTGCAGGATGTAACTCAGGATCAGTAATGTAATGTACGTACAGAGTGACTGCACCAGCAGAATACTGAGTACAGTTACAGTTCTTTGTTTCTACAAAATCTTTTAAGGAAGATCAAAGCATGAAAACAAGTATTTCCACCAGGCAACACCTTCCATACTGCTTCTCGGTGGTGAATACCACTCAAGTGGGCTTACCTGGCCCTTAGGCAGAGATACCTGTTTCCAATTGACAGTCCTTTGCACTTGACTCGGTTCACCAAGTGTCTCATATGTCAGCATCATAGCATTCTCACTTCTCGAGTCGACATCCTCCTGGTGGGTTGATCCTCAGATACCACGGGTTCTTCAGTTGCAGGAGTTCCTTTCACCGCAATCATTTCTCGCACTTCCTCAGATGCTCTTGGAACTGCCTCTGTAAGTTCCTGTACTTCTCCAGAATCATCTGTTTCCACACGGTCTAGTAATTCCGCTCCTCCTGAGTGTCGATCGGTCTCTTCATTGACCGTTGTTCGATCATCAGAACTGAATTGGGCTTCATCTGTACTCTTTGGTACAAACTCTGGAGCCTCGGGACTTAGTTCACTCTCCTGAGGATGGTACATCTCTCTCTTTGCCGGTCCGAGAAATACAACATTGTGCTCTTCTTCATCTCAACTGTGGTGGTCCCTTAGTTGATCTCGGTCGATGTCGGTCTACTTTTGGGAATTCTTGTTGTAATGGGAGATAATCACAGGGTAGTAGTAAATTACTATTCTGATTTTCTTGTTCCCCGTTTCCAATCGGATTTCATATACTGGACTGTCATCACCTTTCCTCCTTACGACCACATACACCTTGTCTTCCCAGTATACAATTCTAGGCATTTTTTATAGTTCTTTTGACAAAGAACTCGTCCAGTCTTTCTTCTCGTCAGCTGTTAAAGTGCGCAACATCGATAATAATGTCTGGTTAAAACGTTCCACTTGTCCATTACCCTCTGGGTGATAGGGTGTTGTGTGGGATCTCTGAATTCTACAGTACTTTCCTAACTTGGCAAAGAGCTGGTTCTCAAATTCTTGGCTTTGGTGTAACCTCGTAGGGAACCCAAACTTCAAAGCAAAATTATTGAAGATCTTCTCTGCCACTGTTCGACCAGATTTATTTGTAGTGGTATATGCTTGAGCAAATCGAGTAAAATGGTCCATCACTACCAAGATGTATTCGTAACCGCCCTTGCATGTCTCAAGATGTAGAAAGTCTATTCAGACCATCTCAAACGGGTACGTAGTTTGGATATTGCCAACAGGTGCACGGGTTGATGCGTTTGGATGTTTATCTTTCAGACACCCACACTCCCTGGTCACGTACCTCTCAATATCTCTCTGCATGTACGGCCAGAAGAAACGTTCACGGATCAAGTATGTTGTCCTTTACACTCCCAGGTGTCCCATGTTTTCACGTAGTTCTTTGAAGACCAACTTACGGAATACGCTGGGTAGTACCAACTGCTGGTTTTGTCCTCCTTTACAATACAGGATACAGTCTTCACTGAGATAGAGCTTCATCCATTCTTTAACTAAAACAGATACTGCTGGTGACTCATTGTCTCTCTCCCGTTTACTTGGAAACCTTTTTTGGTCCACATAAGGTAGTATTCTGCCAATTATCTGATCTTCCCATTGTGATCTACAGATTGTTCCTTTTGGTAGTTGTTGAATGGACAGGGGGTGATCTTGTTCTTTTGGTCTGGTCCTAAGAGTTCTTTTAGCGACTGAAGGCAGGTATGTGGCAGGTAGCGCCTTCTCCATTTAAAAGGCTCGCTTGGTCTCCTGTGTCCCATAGTGCTTTTTACCAGGAGTCCATCTAGCTGGCACTGTATAAAGCACCTTTCACCGATTAGGCTGATGAGGCTATCTTTACTAACCGAGGAATCCTCTTCCCAGGAGTACAACGTTTGACCTTTGCACTGGGAATTAAGTAACTGATGCCCCTGTCTCTCTTGCAGCTGTTGTAGACGGGAACACACTTGGGGATAGTGCTCACACAGCCATTTTACCTCATGCGCAGTTCTGGTGGTTAGTGGGATTTGGATTTGCTTCTGGGGCCTCCTCCGTGTCATGGTTACAAGTCGCCCCGCACTGGCAACCTCTTCTCTTTTAACCCAAATGACTGTGACCATTGGCATTCCTTGGCATAATGTCCTTCCTCACCACATCTTAAACAGTGGGCACATACCGCACTCTGATTCGATGAACGGCACACCGGGTATCTTCTGTTTTAGAACCCACTCCTGGGTCTGAGAGATACAGATTCTGGCCTGGAACGAATCACCTTTTTCACCTCAATCAACTCAGCTCGCAGTTCTCCTATTACTTTTTCCCAGTCAGCCCTGACTGTCTTCCCTTTTGTTGGTGGTTTAAGGTTCACTCTCGGCGGTGGTACTGGAGGGTCTTCATGATGATCTTCGGACTGGCAACCGGGGGTCTCCAACTTCAACTGACTCATTTTGGTGGTTTTAGGAGCAGAGCCTTTCTTTAACTTCTGTTCACTCTCTGACTCCAAACTAGCCGCCTCATTCATTTTTTCAATTAGGACTTTGTCCAGAATGCCAGGATCTTCTAGGTACTGTTTTAGTTGTAACTTAATATCTTTGCTGATTAACCCCGTTCCCAATGATCTCAAGGACTTCTTCTAGACTAACAAAGTATCAAACTTCTCCACCCCTACATTTCTGGATGCGAACAACAGTCTATCCTTAAGTTCAATCGCTCTGAACAAGAAACTCTGGGGTGATTCATTATTGTTCTGTGAGATGTTAATGAGTCAGTGGAACAATTCTGAAGTACTCTCTTCTTTATAGTGCCCTTTTAAAATCATCTTCAACTGGCTGTGGTAGGGTCAATTGACTTTTCATTTCTAGCATACTGCGGAGGTTCAGTCCTGGGCTGATCGCTTTCACCACCCCTTCAATTATCTCATCTGGCTGGTAGCCTTTATGTAATCCTGCATCGATCTGGTGCAACAAGTTCATATAAGACCGTTTCTCTTTCTGCTCACGCTCTCCAATCTGTCCCAGGATCTTGACTCTTTCCTTATTGTGATCTGTGGTGTTGGAGAGGACTGTCTTCATGATTTATCTAACCCGAGCAGGTTAAAGGTTCTGTCAGAGTCTGTCACACATTCAGAGGGTTTGGTAGATTTCTGCAGGGCTGTTGTTAAGGCTTTGAATTGTTCTTTCAATTCCTGTAGTTCTGTCTGCGGAAGGAGATTCCCCTCTTGGTAATTGGCGCCTCCCCTCCATCTTTCAACTTCAACCAGGTTAGAAACTGTGTTAGCTCCTGGAGTAACGTCCGCATGACGTCTTCAGCTTCTTTCTCCCCCAGCTCATCTATCTGTGTATTAATGGCGGCTAAAAGTTGTCTGCGGGTTCGTGCTTTAGAGATCTGTTCTTCTGACATCTTTATATGTTCAGCTACTACTCTCAATTCTTCACAGGTAGGCTGAAGAAGCAGCTCACTGATTCTGTCCATTTGTATTTCCACATCCATTGCTGCTAGTGAATTTTCTTTAAGGCTGGTCCCGTTTAACTGGTGTAGCAAAGTTGAGTTGAGGTGCTGCACTGTTATATTTTTCAGTCACTTTGCTTCTTATCCCTCTACACGGTAATTCCCGCTCAGAATTCCCCGTACGGGCCACCAATGTTACATGCACGCCGCTAGGTTTAGATAGGGGCGAGACAGGTCTCATGAATTCTTGGAATCCTGGGGGAACCATTACTCAGGGCGACCATACATTGCAGCTTTCTCAGTCTTAAGGGGGTATTGACTCCCAAGCACAGACACACTTGACATAGTCCTTAACAGTTCGCAGTAGTCTTTAATGTGGATGCACGGCCTGTACACAACATCAGTCCTTTAAAGCAACAGGCTTTTCCTTCACAAAGACACATTAGTACACAACATTCTTTATCCTGCAGTGAGATGGAGGGGGGGAGAATTTGGTGAGGGAGATGATCCCTGTGACACAATTCCTTCCAGTGCTTATCTTCCTGCCCCATGATAGTATTCCTCAGCCAGCAGTACAAGGTATCTAACCTTAGCCCAGCTTTACTCTTTACTTGAATCTGGTTCACTATGGTTGACTTGCCTGAATTTCTGTGACACACAGACTCATTCCTTAGGGCTGCTGCCAGAACAGTAAACAAATTCCCCACAATCCCCCTTGGGCTCTGCAAACCACTCCTTCTCTCCTGTGACTGTGTTAACCCCTCTAGTTGCTGGATGCTTCTGAAGCAAACCACTTCCTGTCTCCTGTGATTGTGTTAACTCTTCTAGTTGCTGGATGCTTTTGAAGCAACAGCACTACTTCTGCCTGTGACATAATGTAAGTACACAGTGACTGCACCAGCAGAATAGTGAGTATATCTCTGCAGTATATTACAGGAGGTAACTCAGGATCAGTACAGGATAAGTAATGTACGTACACAGTGACTGCACCAGCAGAATAGTGAGCATATCTCTGGAGTATAATACAGGAGGTAACTCAGGATTATTACAGGATAAGTAATGTAATGTATGTACACAGTGACTGCACCAGCAGAATAGTGAGTGCTGCTCTGGAGTATAATACAGGATGTAACTCAGGATCAGTACAGGATAAGTAATGTATGTACACAGTGACTGCACCAGCAGAATAGTGAGTCCAGCTCTGGGGTATAATACAGGATGTAACTCAGGATCAGTACAGGATAAGTAATGTAATGTATGTACACAGTGACTGCATCAGCAGAATAGTGAGTGCAGCTCTGGAGTATAATACAGGAGGTAACTCAGGATCAGTACAGGATAAGTAATGTAATATATGTACATAGTGACTGCACCAGCAGAATAGTGAGTGCAGCTCTGGAGTATAATACAGGATGTAACTCAGGATCAGTACAGGATAAGTAATGTATGTACACAGTGACTGCACCAGCAGAATAGTGAGTGCAGCTCTGGGGTATAATACAGGATGTAACTCAGGATCAGTACAGGATAAGTAATGTAATGTATGTACACAGTGACTGCATCAGCAGAATAGTGAGTGCAGCTCTGGAGTATAATACAGGATGTAACTCAGGATCAGTACAGGATAAGAAATGTATGTACACAGTGACTGCACCAGCAGAATAGTGAGTGTAGCTCTGGAGTATAATACAGGATGTAACTCAGGATCAGTACAGGATCAGTAATGTAATGTATGTACACAGTGACTGAACCAGCAGAATAGTGAGTGCAGCTCTGGGGTATAATACAGGATGTAACTCAGGATCAGTATGACGCGCCCCCTGGGCCTGTGTTGTGCAGGGGAACCCGGAACCGGACCTGTTGTAGAATGCTGGGGGTTGTAGTCTCCGTGTGGCGGTGACCCGGTCCGTGCCCAGGGTGGTCAAACCAGTGGCAGTCTTAATGTATAGCAAATGTCCGACTACGCCACCCGTGGATTGCGGTCAGTGGGGACCGCCGCTGCGCTGCCGACCGCTGAGGCTGATGTTGTTTGCGCAGCCGAGTATGGGATAACTCCCCACGGGAGAAGTATTGCCTCAGGGCAGCTAATGTGAGAGATGATGGGAGTGATGGTGTGAGGGTCCCAGTGCTAATGGTGCTGGTGCGGCAAGGAATCACAGAGACGTGAGGTGCAGTTCAGGGTCTTTACTGATGGTACAAGGCAGACCCTCCCGGGAGTACTGGCTAGTATAAGGGGCCTGGTCAGTCTGCGAGCAAGCAGGAGTTCCCCTGGCCAGGTGGAGTTGTAGGCCTCCCCGTTAATCTGCACTCTTCCTGGCTACCTTGCTGTCAGCGGTTACAAGTAGCCCACGTCCCTGAGTATACCGTGTGGTGCTCACCCGTATGGCTGGTGACTTGGGGCCTTCTGTTAGCCTCCGCTCCTGGATGGCGGCGCTGGTCCCTTCTTTGTGACTGAGCCTCCGGGCTTCTATGGCCAGAGGACCTGGAATCCCCTGCCGGATGGTTTCTGCTGCTGGGTTTATATCAGTCCCCACAGCCTCGGACTCCTGTGTCCGGTTTTAGTGTCTTCGTCCAGGGCGAGCTCTGCTCAGCTCCAGCCCCTGGACTTCAGCTACTGCTCCTCCAGAGCTCCTGATCTCACTTTCCCTCTCCAGACTCTGACTGCTCTGCTTGTTCTGCAGGCTCTGTCTCTGTCTGCAGCTTCACTCACTAATCCCTCCCCAGACCCAGTTTATAAGGGCAGATTCCTCCCCTCCCAGGTCTGGGTGGGCCGTGTTGCATGTTTAGGGCTCCTGACCAGAGAAACCTCCCACTTGCTCTCAGACATAATATCTCTATTACTGTGGCAACCAGACCCCTGGGGTGTCACATTCCCCCCTAGTAAATTTTAGTACTCCGGGACTAAACACATTTTTTAAAGAAACATAAATACAAGGTATAACAATAATACAATAACATATTCACAAGAAACATTAGTCTGTATAGGTCACGGCGTTTCCGTGACCGGGTGTCCATATCACCCAAGGTGAAGTTTATGAAACAAAGGGGGTGTCCATGTCACCCAACAAGGCGAAGTCTTGGCTCAGAATAGGGGACCTGTCCAAAGCAAACCCCTTGCGTTGTCCTTGGGCGTGGCTGCAAGGCTGGAGCTAGCTACTTTGGGCCGCAAGTAGGCCACGCCAGACAGGTTTTATCTTCCGCGGCCGTCTTCACAAGAGGCACCAAGGTGCAACTATCTACAAAACTGTTCCGGTTATCCAGTGTCCATAACCTGTTAGTCCAAATAAATCTGCAGGGTAACTGAGAAACATAATTAGTAACAGGCAAAAAACATAAACCATAAACATTTTTCAATAAACAGTCAACTTTACAGTGCACTGGTTTAGATTCTCCAGCGAGCGGGCATCTGACCTCTAGTGACTCTAGTGGACCTACGGAGCTCACTAACTGGTTCTGCACTACAGGGTGTAGGAGGTGTTATGGGCAAGCTGGGCAGCTTTCTGCGCACTCTTTGGCTCACTAGGGGCACGGCAGGCTCACTACTAGCAGAGGGTTGATCCTCCTGTACTGCTGGTGTGGACTCTTCTGCCTCTTGGGCCGGCTGCTCTTCCAGCTCTACCGGTTCCTCTGTAGGCACTTGCGGGGCTGGCTGCAGAAAGGTGAGGACGGGTACCACGACAGCGCCGTTTACTTGTGTCCAAGACCGGGGGAAGTCTCCGAGTACGGTACTGATCATTTCTTCCCTTTCCTCTGCGGGTTGAGGGTTTTCTTGATCTTCTTCAGGGCTTTGCAGCTGCTCGGGACACTTCTTCAGGTGGTCTCTGGAGACAATGGCTGTGGTTTCTCCTCCATCCTTACTGATTACGCAGATTTTTGGGTTCTCATGGCTTGATGGCAGTACGGTGTACGGGTCCTTCTCCCACTGGTCGTCCAACTTGTGGAGCCGCCTCTTCCTCTTCAAGACCTGTTCTCCAGGTACCAGGGGAACAGCGGGAGCATACGGGTTATAAGCCTTCTTTTGCCTTTCTCTAGCTTGAGACAGACTTCGCTCGACGCTCTCCTGTACTTTCCGATACTGCTGCTGCCGTTCTGTATCCCAGTCTGCCTCTGGCGAGGTGTCCTCAGGCGTCAGGACTCCCATATCCAGGTCAATAGGCAGCTTACCAGGTCTTGCTCTCATTAGGTAAGCCGGGGTACAGTTGGTGGAACCTACAGGGATGTGGTTATACAGGTCCACCAGATCGGGCAGTTTCTCAGGCCACAGACTGCGTTCTTCCAGGGGCAATGTTTTTAGCAGATCTATCACCACCTGGTTCATCTTCTCGCAGAGTCCATTGGTTTGAGGGTGATAGGGCGTTGTTCTTATCTTCTTGCAGCCATACAGGTTGCAGAACTCCTGGAAGACCTCCGCTTCGAAGGCTGGTCCTTGGTCTGTCAACACTTGGTCCGGGTACCCGTGTGGACGGCAGAAGTGCTGCTGGAAGGCTCTAGCTGCTGTTTGAGCCGTTAAGTCCTTGACCGGGACCACCACCAGGAACCGGGAGTAATGATCTACGATTGTGAGGGCGTAGACATACCCAGATCTGCTTGGAGCCAGTTTCACATGGTCCAGGGCTACCAGTTCCAGTGGCTGTCTGGTGATGATGGGCTGCAAGGGGGTCTTCTGGCTAGCACGGTCCTTTCATCTCAGGTGGCACGGGCCACAGTCTCTGCACCACCTCTCGATGGCTCCTCTCATGCCTACCCAGTAGAACCGTTCACGCAACAAGAACTCCAGCTTCTTCCATCCGAAATGCCCTGCTCCATTGTGGTATGCCTCCAGAACCATAGCCGCGTCTCGTCTTGGGACCACTACCTGCCAGGTCAACTCATGCGTTCGAGAGTTAACCATTCTCCGGCACAGCTTCTCCCTGTAGAGGAACAGCTTACTTTTCTCCTTCCACAGTTGCTTGGTCTCCTCCGGAGCATCTGGGTCAAGACGGGCATCGGCCTGGGTCAGCATTTCCTTCACCAAATGGACTGCGGGATCACTGTCTTGCGTCTCCGCCCAGTTGTAGTGGGGCAAGGGATTGAACGTCACGGAGCGCCTGTCCTTCACAAGGTGGGAATACAGGGTAATTCCATGACGGTGGAACGCAGGGAGCTCAACTTCTTCCAGATCTTCTGGATCTTCCCCTACGTCCGGTAAGTTCGGCATTCTAGACAGGGCATCCGCATTGGCATTTGAGCGTCCTGCCCGGTATTTGATGGTGAATTCAAAGTTGGACAGGCGGGCCATCCATCTCTGTTCCAGGGCACCGAGCCTTGCAGTGTCCAGGTGTGTCAACGGGTTGTTATCCGTGTACACGGTGAATTTGGAGGAGGCAAGGTAATGCTTGAAACGTTCGGTCACTGCCCACACTACTGCCAGGAACTACAGCTTGAATGAGCTGTAATTCTCAGGGTTCCTCTCCATGGGCCGTAGCTTTCGGCTGGCGTAAGCGATTACCCGTTCTTTCCCTTGCTGGATCTGGGACAGTACGGCTCCTAGCCCGATGTTGCTTGCGTCCGTGTGGAGGATAAAGGGCTGGCTGTAGTCTGGATATGCCAGGATTTCATCCCCCGTGAGGGCCATCTTCAGCTGGCAGAAGGACTCCTCTTCCAGTTTTCCCCACCTGAAGGGCGGCTTCTGGTTTTTGGCTTTCCGAGATTGACCTATCAGGAGGTCCTGCATAGGGGCTGCCATTTTGGTGAAACCGGGAATGAATCTTCGGTAGTAGCCTACCAACCCGAGGAACTGCCGCACTTCCTTTATGCTGGAGGGTCTTGGCCAGTCCTTAATCACAGTGATCTTATCAGGGTCGGGAGCCACTCCGTCAGCACTCACCACGTGTCCCAGGTACTGCACCTTTGGTTTCAGGAGGTGACACTTGGAGGGTTTCACCTTTAGGCCGTAATTCGCCAGAGCTTCGAACACTTCTGCCAGGTGTTTCAGGTGGTCCTCGTAGGTCTTGGAATAGACGACATCGTCCAGGTATAACAGGACCGTCTCGAAGTTCCGGTGTCCCAGACAGCATTCCATCAACCGTTGGAAGGTTCCTGGTGCGTTGCAGAGCCCGAACGGCATACAGTTAAATTCGCTGTGACCCATCGGGGTGGTGAATGCGGTCTTCTCCCGGTCCGCCTCTGCTACAGGAACCTGCCAGTACCCGATAGTGAGATCCAAAGTAGAGAAGAAGTTAGCAGATTTTAATGCAGCTAAGGACTCTTCTATCCTTGGTAACGGGTACGCATCTTTGTGTGTGATACGGTTGACCTTCCTGTAGTCTACACACATTCTCATGGTGTTGTCTTTCTTTTTCACTAAGACTAGTGGAGCTGCCCAGGGGCTAAAGCTGTCCCTGATTACCCCAGCCTCCTTCATGTCTCTAAGCATCCCCTTGGCGTGTTGGTAGTGTGCCGGGGGTACGGGTCGGTATCTCTCCTTTATGGGAGGATGGTCTCCCGTGGGAATGTGGTGTTCTACCCCCTTTACTCGCCCGAAGTCTAGCGGGTGTTTACTAAACACTCTCTCGTACTCTCGAACCACCCGATAGACTCCCTGTTTCTGGTGTGAGGGAGTGGAGTCAGTACCCAAATGCAGTTGCTGACACCAGTCCTCCATTGGTTTCTTAGAGCCGTTACCTTCCTCTGGTTGAGATGGAGACAAGGGTTCCACGGCCTGTACAGAATTCTGGTTTATGGTGAACAATTTGGCTAGCGTGGCATACTGGGGCAGGTGTACTTCTCTCTCCCCGATATTTATGATGCGAACGGGCACCCTCCCATGGCGTACATCGACCACCCCCCATGCTGTCAAAATGGTGGGCCTACTGTCTGAGTAGACGGGTTCTACCATTGCTTGGTAGTCTCTACCTCTTAGACCAATAGCTGCCCGGCACCAAATCATCATCTCACTTTTTGGGGGCATGGCAATAGGGAACGGGTCACACATTCTCACGCTACCTATCTCACCACCAGATAGTTCCACCTGTTGCCGCTTCATCAGTGCCCGGATCTCTTTTTGGAGCACACGCTGCTGGCCGGAACTGGCGTTCTTGGCAACCTGCTGTAAAATGAGAATCACCTCTGCAAGACAATTTTCAATCACATTAGTTCCCAAGGTTATTCTAGGGTGACTCTCATGACGGTCTATGTCCACTATAATCAGTCCTTGTGCCGCCAGTTCGACTTTACCGATCTTAATGGTCACCTATTTGAATCCCACCTGCGGCACGGGCTGACCATTGCTGGCGATGATACTCAGGTCGTCATCTGGGTAGCGGGTTATGTCCGAGTCATTCCAGCACTGTTTAAAGAGCACGTACGGGATGGTGGTCACCTGTGACCCAGTGTCTAGTAGGGCACTCATAGGAATGCCATCCAGTACCACAGGCAAGATTGGACGTCCCCCTACATATTTATCACGCCAGTTTGATGGGCCTGATGGTCTTATGCCTGGGGGTTGGCCCTCTACCCCAGGTTGTGCCTGTTTAAATGACAGTACCTTGCCACATGTCCGGGTTGATTGCAGCGGCGGCAGATGGGTCGTCCGTCCTCGTTGTATCTGTCGCTGGGTCTTCCTCTGGCCGGTGGGGTCCTCCTCAGTCGGCGCCACGGGACGTCCTCCGGTCCGGATGCCAGCTGGATCTTTCCTGGAGAAGAGACCTGTAAAGACTGCACAGTTCTGGTTAGCGCGGCAACGCTCTTAGTCAGCTCGGGTCACTGTTTAAAGCCTGCGCATCAGCTCCCACAGGCCCTGCAGACAAGGGCGCCGTCTCCTGGTGGTAAGTGATAGCAGGGCGCCTGTGGGTCACAGCGCCATCTGGTGCCGGTTCTCGGAGCACCCGGATGGCTCTGTCCTTGAACTGTGCAAAGTCCAGGTCAGGGTCCTGTAAGGCCATTGCCCGCAACTGGGTTCGATGGGCATTGCACAGTAGACCCTCAATAAATTGTTCAGTCAACAGCTTATCTTCATTTCCCACGCTGTCAGGGTCTGCCTGCTTAATGGCTCTCAGGGCCTCTTGTAGGCTTAGAGCATAGTCTCTTATACTCTCATGTGCCCGTTGTTTGCACCCATAAAATCTTAGTTTTATTTCGACTGAGGTGCGGGTGTCAAATGTGTCTTTCAGCCGGGTTAGTATGTCTCTGACAGTCCTCTTCCTCCCGGGTGGCCAGGACTTTACCTCCCTTTGGGGATTAATTGGGCCACCAGGATGCTCACTTTTTGCTCTTCTGTGAGGGGGTACACCTGGAAGAGGCTATCCAGTCTTTCTCTAAAGTCATTTAGAGTATGTGACTCCCCTGAGTACTGGGGTAGCCAGGCTGCCCCCGGGATATAGGGCATGGTGAATGGCATGACTGTTGCAGCGGTTGCGCTGGCGGTGGCTGTGGCAGTGGAGCTCCCCTCGGTGTCCGGCATCCTCCTCCCCCCTAGTGGACCGTGGCCTACCTTGCGATGCTCTTCTTCCGTAGGCCGCGGCTCCGCAGTCGATCGTCGGGGTTGAGGACCTGGCGTCGCGCTCCGATGACGTCAGCGTCGCTCTTCCTCCCTTGCAGGACCTTGCGCAGCGTCAGAGCGTGGGGCGGAGCTTCGGATCTCGCGCGCTTTCAGCGTCCACGCCCCTCTTCTTCCCGTTCGGCGTCCCGAAGATGGCGTCCGAAGGCGGGAAGCAGCTGCGGATGGCGGGAAGAAGGCAGAAGACGGCGGGAAACGGTCCAAGATGGCGTCTGATGGCGGGAATCGGCTCCGGACGGCGGGAAACTTCACCACAGGTAAGTATAAAAAGTCTCTTTTTCAGGCGCGCAGTACCCGGTGGTTGCGGGCACGAAATCCTGCCAACTACGCCAGTTGACGCGCCCCCTGGGCCTGTGTTGTGCAGGGGAACCCGGAACCGGACCTGTTGTAGAATGCTGGGGGTTGTAGTCTCAGTGTGGCGGTGACCCGGTCCGTGCCCAGGGTGGTCAAACCAGTGGCAGTCTTAATGTATAGCAAATGTCCGACTACGCCACCCGTGGATTGCGGTCAGTGGGGACCGCCGCTGCGCTGCCGACCGCTGAGGATGATGTTGTTTGCGCAGCCGAGTATGGGATAACTCCCCACGGGAGAAGTATTGCCTCAGGGCAGCTAATGTGAGAGTTGATGGGAGTGATGGTGTGAGGGTCCCAGTGCTAATGGTGCTGGTGCGGCAAGGAATCACAGAGACGTGAGGTGCAGTTCAGGGTCTTTACTGATGGTACAAGGCAGACCCTCCCGGGAGTACTGGCTAGTATAAGGGGCCTGGTCAGTCTGCGAGCAAGCAGGAGTTCCCCTGGCCAGGTGGAGTTGTAGGCCTCCCCGTTAATCTGCACTCTTCCTGGCTACCTTGCTGTCAGCGGTTACAAGTAGCCCACGTCCCTGAGTATACCGTGTGGTGCTCACCCGTATGGCTGGTGACTTGGGGCCTTCTGTTAGCCTCCGCTCCTGGATGGCGGCGCTGGTCCCTTCTTTGTGACTGAGCCTCCTGGCTTCTATGGCCAGAGGACCTGGAATCCCCTGCCGGATGGTTTCTGCTGCTGGGTTTATATCAGTCCCCACAGCCTCGGACTCCTGTGTCCGGTTTTAGTGTCTTCGTCCAGGGCGAGCTCTGCTCAGCTCCAGCCCCTGGACTTCAGCTACTGCTCCTCCAGAGCTCCTGATCTCACTTTCCCTCTCCAGACTCTGACTGCTCTGCTTGTTCTGCAGGCTCTGTCTCTGTCTGCAGCTTCACTCACTAATCCCACCCCAGACCCAGTTTATAAGGGCAGATTCCTCCCCTCCCAGGTCTGGGTGGGCCGTGTTGCATGTTTAGGGCTCCTGACCAGAGAAACCTCCCACTTGCTCTCAGACATAATATCTCTATTACTGTGGCAACCAGACCCCTGGGGTGTCACAAGTACAGGATAAAAAATGTAATGTATGTACACAATGACTGCACCAGCAGAATAGTGAGTGCAGCTCTGGAGTATAATACAGGATGTAACTCAGGATCAGTAATGTAATGTATGTACACAGTGACTGCACCAGCAGCATAGGGAGTGCAGCTGTGGAGTATAATACAGGAAGTAACTCAGGATCAGGATAAGCAATGCAATGTATTCTTAACTAGGCTGTGAGTGTGTGGCTCTTGAGACAACTTTTCTATGAATGTCTGTACGTACCATTAGTCAAACGAAGAGATTTCATCAGAAAGCTTATTTTGACTGCAGGAGGCACATATGAAGATTCCAAGAGAAGGTTTATTTTCAAGATGAATTCTTGCAGTTATGCACAATTACAGTAACTGCAACAGCTGCAGTAGGTAAAAAAGACTGCTCTGAACCAGAGGTGTATAGAGATGATCCTCACACGAATATGACTGACATACACTGGCTCGGGAAGATGAAGGGAGCGGTTACTGACATCTGAGCTGGGGAGACATACAGGGAGAGAGAGAGGACAAACTTCTAAAAGGCAAATCTGATAACACAGTGAAACAGCAACAATATGATGACAATAATACACTACTGTATGATTCCTAAGTCGTGGGCTATGACAGTGACTGCACCAGCAGAATAGTGAGTGCAGCTCTGGAATATAACACAAGACTGTAAATGAGGATGATCTGTAAATTACACAGTGGTCTTCAAAGGATTCTCCAGATTATTAGACGCCCTGTTTGCAGAAAACAGAAGTCGACATGTAGTGCTCATCCCAAATGATTACTCTGAAGTGGAAGAGAACATTATAACAGATCATCCATGTTATATAATGGGCTCCATAGGGTGCAGCCAGAGCAGATATACACCAAGCTTTGTGCTGTGCTTCATTTACAGAGCACATTGTGAGTCTAGGTCTTGTGCTGACCATTATTCTTCTGGACATTACACTAGAAGCTTGGCTTATAAATTAATAACACTATTCTGCTGTTTGTGCAAACAGTTCTTTCACAGTAATGAAAAAGCTTTCAGAGAACATTGCATAGAAAGATGTGAATATTTTTATTTTCCTGGATGAATGTAGAGGAGCTTAGAGCTTCGCACGGGTCAGGCAAAGTTCACAGGAAACATTCGTAAATGTAATAGAGGCCACGTTGGGAGGGACAGTGTAGGTTTCGGTAAAGCCGAGCATTCTGGCTAATGATCCGCAGTAAAGACACTGGAGTCACGAAACACAGCAAAATCTAAACTCACAGCCTAAAAATGGGTTTACAAGGGCCCATAATAATCAATATGAGGAGTAAATACAATTGTTACAGCCCCATACAGTTTTCATTGTTATTGGGGTCCATGTAATTAATCCAATTAGCTAACGATCCAGTGTTTTGTTTGTTCATTGGCTTATCAGTAGGATACAGGGTTTTATAGGCTGATGATTGGGGAAAAAAACATTCCTATAATAGCTCATGTGGCCAATTACTGGACCAGGAAAAGAAGCCACAAAAGGGTTGTCCAGGACCGTTGACTTTCACATCAGTCATGGAGCAGCGCAGATGCATCTATACATTTCAGCAGGTATCACTCTCCTGTCCGGTTCATTAAAATAAGATATGTGCATGATACCCATCAATTGTGCGGCATCCCAGTAGGTATAGGTAGACGCCACATCATTAGTACGACATGGAAGTGAGCGGTGCCAGATAATCCTTTTAAATTACAGAATCTACATAGTAAAGGATATTAGAAAAACCTAAGGCTATGTAAAGACAGAGTTTTATTGAGACATTCAAAAATTATGAGTTTTTTAATTGTAAACTGCTCCGGGAAATGCTCTTTTTGGGGGAGTTTTTGAAAGAGTTTCTCTTTTCCTGAAGAGATTTTGAAGAGTTTCTTTCTTCTTATGAAGAATTTATTTTTCAGCCTTGTGATTGGACAGGGCCACATTTGGAGCAGATTTGATCAGCAGACACACCAAAGTGATACATACTTTCTTTTTTTTACCCCACCAGGCATTTTTCAAAACCTGAAGTGGGGGGAAAAGAAAGCTAAAAAAACCCCTCTACATGTGAGCAGCAAATATGATTAACATTGAAAAGAATAGGTCAAAACTTTCAAGTGTTCATAGGCAATTTTGTACCTTTCTTTGAGGGTATAATTTAGAGAAACTCCATCTGCAGATAGCTGTCAGGTCGTTCCCCCGGCAGCTATCTCGCCTGACTCCATGCACAGGGCGCTCGCTCTGCCAAGCTCCTGTGTTCAGACTCTTTTAGTGGCAGCTTATGTCGCCGAGAACAAAAGGATCAGCAGTCCAAAATCGGACATGGCGCATCCTTAACCTCACTGAGAATCATCTGTCAGGGGCCCCCCTACACATTAGACTGTTACCCAAACCCGCCGATATCTGCTGTTTGTTTTTCTAATATGCACGGGGGCCTTATAGGGAATCTGTCACCAGGTTTTTCCCATAAAACCTACGGCCACCACCTTTCAGTCCCATGTGACAGCATTCTATAGTGCTGCACATATGACACCAATTCACCCTGCAAGGCAAAATAAAGACCTTTTATTATACTCACCTCCAGGGAGGTCTGGTCCGCTGGTCATGGTCTTGGTCCGGTGCCTCCTCCTTCTGCGCTTCGTGTGGATGACGCATCGTACGTCATCCACACAGCGTTTTGCTTCGCGTTTCTGCACAGATGCACTTCTCTCTTCCCAGCCGATAGCAGAACAAAGTACTCCAGTGCACATGCTCGGTGCTCATTTGACCTTTCCCGGCGCATGTGTGGCGCCCCTGCGGGTTCAGTCGCCACAGAGGTACTGCATCTCACTCTCAGGTAAGGATAGAGTGCTGCCCGGGACCCTAACACCTGCATCCAACACATTCCACTTCAGTGGGGGCAGGGCGAGATTGCTCCTGAGGGAGAGCACAGTCCCTGGTCCCTAGCTGAAGGGTGGAACTATGTAGTGCGTGTGGGTGGAGGACGCAGTTCAGGGGAGCACATGAAAGGAAGTGATATAAAAGAGGGAACCATCTTGGAAAGACAGGTCAGTCAGAGGAGGAGAGTGTGTGGAGCAGGAGCTCTGCTCAGGAGCAGGGCCTAGTGAGAGAGGCCCAGGACAGACTGAAGAGAGGAGAGGAGCAGGAAGGAAGGCTCCAGGAGGAACGAGGGATCCTAGGGGTACGGGCAGTGCTGGAGGCCACCCATACGCCCGAATCTGCAGGAATGTGGAGGGATCAAGCCGCAGAGGGGACCGGCCCCTAAACTAGTGGAGAACTACAAGGCTCAGCTAGAAACCGGAGGCTTCTGTACTTTTAGGGTGCAGTTGCCACAGCCACAATTACCTCGCCGAAAAGGTGGCCACAGAGGGTTCAGGGGACTGCAGGTCGCCCGACAAGACGCGAGGCTACCGGATTGGGACACTGATTGTGAGGCGCAGGGCAGGAGGGTGAGAGCCAGCGTGTTACGGATCCGGGTGGTGGAATCTCTGTGCTGCGGTGCAAGGAGGGAACAGAGGGGCGTAACTAGGTATCAACTCGGACTGACCAAGGTCGTACGGTGGCTCAATCGACTCCGTGACCAGGGAAGGACCGAGCAGAGGGACCAGGTGCTACTCTGGGCCAGACCTTGCATGAGAGCAGGTGACTCCCACGGGTCAGAAGGCAGGGACTGACCGGTACAGCAGATGAGCATGGCAGCCAGGCTGACGGGTGATCCGGGTAGACGGACTGGCAGACACCACGGGAAACTGGCAGGAGCCTCCGGGTAGACGGACTGGCAGGCACGGCAGGTAACAGGCAGGTGCTTCCAGGTAAGCAGACGGGCAGAGCCCATAGACAGACTGGCGGACAGGACTGTAGACAGACTGTCGGGCTGGAGAGTAGACAAGCTGGCGGACTGGACTGGTAGTCAAGCTAGCGGACTGGTAGTCAGACTGGCGGACTGGACTGGTAGTCAGGCTGGTGGACTGGACTGCTAGTCAGGCTGGCGGACTGGACTGGTAGTCAGGCTGGTGGACTGGACTGGTAGTCAGGCTGGCGAACTGGACTGGTAGTCAGACTAGCAGCGGGACCTGAGGGCTGAAGCAGAGTTTAGGACACAAAGCTACAACCTTGCACGGGCACCTCCATTTTGGAGAAGGTGCCTTTTATATGAGAGGTCCTCCGGCCATTGGCCGGGGACTCCTTAGGACGGCGCACGTGGCCCCTTTAAGAGGGAGGGAGCGCGCGCGCCCTAAGCACAGTGCCCAGGAAGCTGCGCGCGCCGGCAGCAGCAGTAGCAGGAGAGCCGGAAGACGCTGGGCCGGGAGCGCGGCGGTAAGACGGATGGCGTCTCTGCCTGTCAGGGGGCAGAGACGCTGATACTACAAAGCGCAGGAAGACAACTGAGAAAGGCACACAGAAGGGGGTCCCGTTAAGTGCTCTTGAATTACCTGAGGGATTGCTGAACCCCTCCTTGAGTAAGCACAGGACGACATGGGAAGTTACACCAGTACCTGCAACTTGGATTGCAACAACTGTGAGTAAACTCTGAAGACTGCACCTCACTGTCTCTGTGAATTACTACTGCGCCATCACCCCCTGCACTACACCGCAACATCCATAACAACTCAGCGCAGCCCTGGAGCTAAGCTCTACCTGTGGAGAGCTAAACCAACTCTGCTGCATTAACAACAGCTCCAGAGGACCTTCTCCGCATCAGTGGCTCCATATAGCCGCATACCACAGGTGGCGTCATGAACTATATATAAAAACTATCAATCCCCTGTAAATATCCCCTTTTGATAGACCGCCCTGGGTCACGGACTGGGTCACCGCCACTGTGACATCTCCCCTAGCAATGACCGGCCCGACACCGAGTACCCCACGGCCCAGGGGGCGCGTCATACATGCACACTGCAGTATTTTGCTCTGCCCTTGGCAGAAGAGAGGAGGCACTGGACCAAGACCACTGACGACCATCGGACCGGACCGTAGGTGAGTATGATAAAAGGTCTTTTTTTTTAATTGCAGGACGAATTTGAGTCATATGCGCAGCATTATAGAATGCTGTCACATGGGGCTGAAAGGTGGTGGCCGTGGGTTATATTGGAAAAAACTGGTGACAGGTTACCTTTAAGAGTGTGGCGGATGGGAAATCCCAAAGATCCAAATCATGTCCAGTACTTGCTACTTGTGGATGATGGGGCTTCAATCTAAACTCAAATGAATAAGATAAATATAAATATGGACTGCCAGGTCCTTATAGACAAGTCATACCATTCTTCTTTTAAAAAAACGAGAGCTCCAAGGCAAGCTCCCAATCTCTAGAGATCATAACCAGTCCAATGATTGATTGGGATTTATAATAGACTTCAACACAGTAAGGGTTAACTCAAAATTAAAAAAGCAGCTCTTTTAAAGAAAGTGTAAGCCTTACAGCAATCTATCCAGCGGTGACAGAATACCTTCCTATGACAAATAACTGGCTGGGAAACCAGCGCTGTTCCATTTTATCCCGTCTTCATATATCTTCCTGTCACACCATCCTCTGTGTTATACAATTATATCAAAATAGCAAAGTTAAAAACAAAGAAATCGGATCAATCATTTATGGGGCCGGGTAACCAGTGAGGTCTGTAATTTTCCTGTCACCAGTAATGATGGGAAGGAATGTAGGAAATGGAAAGCATTTTAATGTAAAAGGTTACAGAACATGATGTCCAATATTTCCCACTGGTTGACTAATAGCTTAACATGGTATTAAAAACTTGGAAAATCATTCCCAACACAGAAAAACAATCAGAAATTAGTATGTGGTATAGAAAGCACACATTAATATGTGGGTTAATATCGAGCTCCTGTGGCTGCACGCCATCACTCCACCCCGTGCTAGGATCTGCCGCAGAGACGGCGGAATAAGGTCCAGTCCGTGTTCTGGGCACTAATGTTCATGTGAGGATGAAAAGGAGCCTTGTGCATGTACAGACCATAAGAAAGGGCCCAGCTGACCTGTGCACCCTTACTCTGACACAACGCTTCTATCTTGTAGGGTAAAGTCCCATTTCAGTAATTTAACCTTGAAAGGTCTTATACAGATGCGGCAATCAGTGAGGGCTACCATTACAGTACCCATCCTGGCTATCAAGCTTCTCTCCACAGACCCTGAAAAGGAGCCATCAAACTCTTAGGCCAGGATGCCCATTCATAAAACGCTAATCTGAAACTGTCCTGAATAGAATATAAATCTGAAAAATCTACTTCCGTTTAGATTAATTATTCTAGAAGTTCACAGTTTGTGTCCTCCTGACTCTGCCATTAACTTGTATCCACAGCTTGAAAACCAACAGGCCTAAATATTAAAGGCCTCCATACACATAAGATGTAAGTCGGCCAAAATAGCCAATTGAGACCTTATTGATCGATCATCGGTTGTCACAAATTGCTCATTTTGAGCGGTGCCTGACCAAGCAATGATCATTACCATCCAATACAGCGGATCAGCCAGTTACATTTTTCAGCTGATGATGTAGTCAGAGTTGATCATCAACCAAAATAATGTAACACGGACGATGCAGTCTGAGATGCTTTTCAATTTACACTGCTCAAAAAAATAAAGGGAACACTCAAATAACACATCCTAGATCTGAATGAATGAAATATTCTCATTTAATACTTTGTTCTGTACAAAGTTGAATGTGCTGACAACAAAATCACACAAAAATCATCAATGGAAATCAAATTTATTAACCAATGGAGGCCTGGATTTGGAGTCACCCCCAAAATTAAAGTGGAAAAACACACTACAGGCTGATCCAACTTTGATGTAATGTCCTTAAAACAAGTCAAAATGAGGCTCAGTATTGTGTGTGGCCTCCACGTGCCTATATGACCTCCCTACAACGCCTGGGCATGCTCCTGATGAGGTTGCGGATGGTCTCCTGTGGGATCTCCTCCCAGACCTGGACTAAAGCATCCGCCAACTCCTGAACAGTCTGTGGTGCAACGTGACGTTGGTGGATGGAGCGAGACATGATGTCCCAGATGTGCTCAATCGGATTCATGTCTAGGAATGGGCGGGCCAGCCCATAGCTTCAATGCCTTCATCTTGCAGGAACTGCTGACACACTCCAGCCACATGAGGTCTGGCATTGTCCTGCATTAGGAGGAACCCAGGGCCAACCGCACCAGCATATGGTTTCACAAGGGGTCTGAGGATCTCATATCGGTACCTAATGGCAGTCAGGCTACCTCTGGCGAGCACATGGAGGGCTGTGCGGCCCTCTAAAGAAATGCCACCCCACACCATTAATGACCCACTGCCAAACCGGTCATGCTGAAGGATGTTGCAGGCAGCAGATCGCTCTCCACTACATCTCCAGACTCTGTCGCGTCTGTCACATGTGCTCAGTGTGAACCTGCTTTCATCTGTGAAGAGCACAGGGCGCCAGTGGCGACTTTGCCAATCCTGGTGTTCTGTGGCAAATGCCAAGCGTCCTGCACGGTGTTGGGCTGTGAGCACAACCTCCATCTGTGGACGTCGGGCCCTCATACCACCCTCATGGAGTCGGTTTCTAACCATTTGTGCAGACACATGCACATTTGTGGCCTGCTGGAGGTCATTTTGCAGGGCTCTGGCAATGCTCCTCCTGTTCCTCCTTGCACAAAGGCGGAGGTAGCGGTTCTGCTGCTGGGTTGTTGCTCTCCTACGGCCATCTCCACGTCTCCTGGTGTACTGGCCTATTTCCTGGCAGCGCCTCCAGCCTCTGGACACTACGCTGACAGACACAGCAAACCTTCTTGCCACAGCTCACATTGATGTGCTATCCTGGATGAGCTGCACTACCTGAGCAACTTCTGTGGGTTGTAGAGTCTGTCTCATGCTACCACGAGTGTGAAAGCACAACCAACATTCAAAAGTGACCAAAACATCAGCCAGAAAGCATTGGTACTGAGATGTGGTCTGTGGTACCCACCTGCAGAACCACTCCTTTACTTGAGTGTGTCTTGATAATTGCCAATAATTTCCATCTATTGTCTATTCCATTTGCACAACAGCATGTGAAATTGATTGTCAATCAGTGTTGCTTCCTAAGTGGACAGTTTGATTTCACAGAAGTTTGATTTACTTGGAGTTATATTCTGTTGTTTAAGTGTTCCCTTTATTTTTTTGAGCAGTGTATTATTTTTAGCCAGTGATCTCAGCGGCGCACCTTTGTGTTAGGCCACGTTCACACGTTGAGTATTTGGGTCAGTATTTTCTATCAGTATTTGTAAGCCAAAATATTAGGAGTGGAACAATCAGAGGAAAAGTATAATAGAAACACGTCACCACTTCTGCATCTTTCACCTACTCCTAGTTTTGGTTTACAAATACTGATGTAAAATACTGATCAAATACTGAACGTCTGAACATGGCCTTATGTGTATGGTGCTTCACACGCATACGATATAATGTAAGTGGGAAGATAAAACCCTGCGCCTGTTATCAGTACACAATGTGGCCTCTGTGGCCAGGATCTATGAAGCTGCGGGAACAGATCTGCTACAAAATGCGTCTATGATCAGACACCACACAGATATGCTCCAAAAGCTAAAACAATCACTGCCATCAGCAAATCATTACAATTAGTGGCCATCACTCCCCAAATCCTTATGTGTGACCAGATCCACATAATGAGCAGACAGCGGCGTTCTGTGATTCTGGTCCACAGATCGCTGGGTTTATACATCCACAGAATTACTACGGTCATTGAGGTGAATCTCGTGCAGAGAAAGTGAAATGTGGCGGAAGCTCATTTACAGGCTGCATCCTTCCATGCTGATGTCCCTGAGGATGTGTAATGCTTAAATACTCTGTTCAATGAAGCGTGGGCTTGAGGTTGTTAATATCCATAACGTTTCCAGGACATGGAAAAAGTAGGATTTTTGGCATTAGGCAGAACTGATAGGAAACCCTCACACCCATCTCCTACAGCCACCAACAAAACTCTCTTATAATGATAAAACGTTGGCACGGAGCTGGGAAAACCAGTCAGAACTATTGTTTTAATAGGGAATGTTTCATCATCTTTAAATGGCAAATTGTAAAGAGCTTGTAAGAGCAAGTTTCTCTGACATTTACCTCTTATTATAAATCCTCTATGTTCTCAAGAATGGAGGGATTTATAATTCTTGTTTACTGTTCATTGCCAGGTTCTCAGCCACCTCTGCAGTCTATCAGAGGTGGTCGGTTTGCTCGGTAAGGAGTGCACTGGCAAGCTCTTTGCTTTAGACCATGCAAGTATTGCTCCAAAGCAGACCGAATTGTCAGATCTAGCCTAAGTGTTCATTAGCTCCTCCGATATAAATGTAATGCAGACAAACAACAAGCAGAGTGGCACTACCATGCAGACTTAGGACAACTTGCTGAACAGGACTCCAGCGGCCATTCCTAGAATAAACCACCAATGAGAATTGCCTCTGATGCTTTCCTAGAAAAGATGTGTCAAATAGGAAAAGACAAATGCGCTTGCAAGGGGGTAAGCACGCTGTAACCCGCTGCTAGAGAGAGTGTCCTAGAGTGCCCTCCAGAGTGACAAAGGGTCTCCAATGGAAAAGGATTTCAAGTTGCATTTTGAAAGTGTTGGGGCTCTGTAGCTTTAGGCTTAAAAAGCTCTCACAGACTTAGGGGTGCACTCAAGACCAAGGCTGTAAGACACAGCACTGGGGATCATTGTGGGGCCATGTCCCCACTATCAGTATTTGGTCAGTATTTTTTCTCAGGAGCAGGAGCTAAAACCAGGTGAGTAACAATCAGAGAAAAGGTATAATAGAAAGTCACCAATTCTGCATTTATCACCCACTCCTGGTTTTGGCTCCCACTCGAGAAAAAATACTGGCCAAATACTGACTAAATACTGACAGTAGTGCCGTGGCCTAAGAAGGAAAGTCTCTGAGGAGCATTGTATGATGGTGGTACAAAGCAAAATCAGGAACCTACAGCTCGGTGCTTTACTCATGGTGTGGAGAATTGGGAGGCATGAACAGATGGACAAGTCTCCGAGGTTCACTTCACAAGGGATGCTCATTCCTAAATATTGGAAATCTAGGGCACAGCCCAAAGGACAGAGCTCTTCAGTGTGCAAAATGAAATCTCAGGATAAAAACATACAAAATGATGATAAACAGAGGGGAGAAGGTGCAGGAGTTTACAAAATACCATATGCCTCTCACAGGGAATATGATCTAAGAATAATCCGAATATATCACTTACATGCTGAAACAACGGTAATTAACACAAAACAACAAATGAGCACACAAACTGGAGCCGAACTATAGTAGATGAAAAGACAGCTGACAGCAGATAAAACCCCAAAATAACCTGCCAGCTGGAAGCTCCTTACACCTGCCTGCCTCTATACACTCAACCTAAAGAAGTGGCAAAAATATAAATATATCCCAAGCAGCTGCCATCCCCAGCCAAACAAAAACATCACGACCAGAAATGAACAAAAACACACGACGAAGTACACAAGAATGCGTCAAACCACAGCTAAGGTAACCCGCAAAGTGTAGAGAATATAGCACTGTTCTGGATTATAGCACTGTTCTAGATTATAGCACTGTTCTGGATTATAGCACTGTTCTAGATTATAGCACTGTTCTGGATTATAGCACTGTTCTGGACTATAGCACTGTTCTAGATTATAGCACTGTTCTGGATTATAGCACTGTTCTGGATTATAGCACTGTTCTAGATTATAGCACTGTTCTGGATTATAGCACTTTTCTGGATTATAGCACTGTTCTAGATTATAGCACTGTTCTGGATTATAGCACTGTTCTGGATTATAGCACTGTTCTGGAGCAGAATTATTACAGTAAAACCAGAAAACAAAGAAAACATCTGTTTCCAATCTCCAGCAAAATCTTCACATGTTCCTGCAGATTTCACTGCAAATTCATAAGCAGGTTGTACCTCTAAAAAGAAGTGAAAATCACGGGTAAACCAATAACTGATGATGCCCTCTTAAAGTCACAAAGAGTCTGTTTCCATGCAGACAAATTACGGCGCGTGAGAATAACATATCTCAAAGAGCCTGTGAATATCTGCGGTTTACATTTCGACCCAGCTGCTATAAAGCTTCTGTCAAACCACAAAGCGCCTGGATGTGACAATATTTCAATAGAGCTAATAGAGTTTTCTGAAGGAGCAGTTGATGTCATCACATGCCGGTGTCAGCAGAAATGGACAACTGGTAAATGGCCCAACGACTGGACAAGATTGGTGTTATTCCTATTCCGAAGAAGGAATGCCTAATGTCAGTAAAATACTGCTGAATAGCCTATAAAGATGGCTACAGTCTTACTTTGATAAAGAGCTGCCAGAGGAACAAGTGACTCGCCCCCTGGGCCGTGGGGCACCCGGAACCGGGCTTCAGTGCGATGATGGGGGTAGTAGTGGCAACCCGATTCCGTGGCTCAGGGTGGTCAGACCAAATGCTGTGGCAGTCTATTTGTAGAGTTGTGAATGTCCGACTACGCCACCCGTGGATTGCGGTCAGGGATGACTGCCGATGCAAGGCAGACCGCTGAGGCTGGTGTTGGTGTGCAGCACAGGGATAGGACAACTCCGCACGGGAAGAGTGTAGCCTCAGGGCAATGTAGGTGGATGCTGGGGGTGATGGTGCCGGCGCAGCATAAATCACACAGAGTCCAATGGTGCAGTTCAGGCCTTTTACTCACAGTTGTTATCCAAGTCACTTCCGTCAGCAAGGACTGCCTGAGCCGTGCTGAGTCCACCAGGTGAAGGGCTCGGTCAACCCCCAGGCAATTCAGGAGTATGGCACAGGAGCCCCTTCTATCCTTTCTCTGTCCTCTCGTGCCCCACCAGTGACCACGCTTCTGTCCAGCTGCCTCGGGCCTTCTCTGGTAAAACTTGACGCCAGTTTCCCTGACCCTATGTGGTGCCTTCCTAGCGGGTGTAGCGAGGGGTCGCACCAATAAATGATCACGACCTCCGGTTCTTGGCTGAGGGATGATTTACCTCCACCAACTTGGGAATCCGGTACCCTTCTGCGGCCTGACCCTTCACCTGATATAACGCGGGTTTGCAACGGTTGCTGTCCGTTCTGCTCTCTTTGGGTCCCTTCTGCCTTCTTGTTTCTGGAGCTTTTCTACTCCTCTGTCTCTTCTCTTTCCTCAGGCTCCGGCCTTTGTGCTAGGCCTGCCCAGGGAGCAGAGCCCATGCAGCAGCTCTGCTCCCTGCCTTCTCCTCTCACAGAACTCCCTCCTAAGATGGCCCCCACCTTTTTATCTGCTTCTCTGTGTCTGAGCTCAGGTGACCTGCACCCAATGAGCTCCTTCCTATGCTCCAGAAACCGTGCCCTTCTGCTCCTACATCACAGGGTTCTCTCCCCCCTCCCAACTCCAGCCAGGGACATGGTCAGTTGTGCCTGCAATTATATGGGAGCACCGTCGAGCTGTCCCCCGGAAATGGGGTGAGTGTGTGTGTGTGTATGCAGCTAACTGAGCCCTGGTCCACACTCCATCCTTACCTGGGAGTGGAATATCACACCTCTGGATGACGTGCAATACCCCTGTGGCAACCGAACCCTCGGGGCGCCACATTCCCCCCTGGTAAACCACAGCATGTCCTCGGGCTGGAACAAAGCAAAAGACCATTCGGAAACATGCAAGTTTTTAGAATGCATTCACATATAAGACTATAAACCATCATAACTCATCCCTTTATGGGAGGCAATTCTTCTCTTTTAACGTTACTGGCACATTTTCTCTTTCAGCAGTTATTTTAAGACTTTCTTCACATATATAAAACAGTATAAAACTTTTCACTTTTACTATCACATCTATCACATATAAAACATTTTTCTTGTAAACATTTTTCATGTAAAACTTTTGTTAACTTGTCACAGTGCGCTTTGCCACAAGGTGTCCATCTTTCTACAAAATGCAAACTTATAAACACAAACATGAGGGACCCGTTCGTGAACCCTCAACATAGGCCCTGGGGTGGCTGCAGGGCGTAGCTGATCCAGCTGCTGGACCTCGTCTTCTGCCACCTCTAATGGGTTTTTGTTCTGAGGTCAGTTGTTGTTGTGGTTTCTTATAAAACCAGTAGGGGCACGCACTTTAAGAAGTGCAATTATATACAAGATTGACAGCTCCCAGTCCTCGGCCGGATAGTTCATTACTTTGGCTGTTCCCAGTCCTCAGCCGGTTTTAACTGACCCGATACCGGGTAACTCTCTGCAACAGTTCCTTCACCCTGACGGGCAACTATGCACACTGGTACGTCGCCACCCCTCAGCAGCGGTGTCCTCCTTGCACACCTTCTTCCTCCTCAAAGTGTTCTTCAGACCCGTCCGGGTCCTCTGCAGTGTGACTCTCTGCGCCCACCCGGTGGATGTTGAGGGCATACCCGCCCCTTGCGCCGCGGTGCAGTAGGCCTTGCGGCGGGGCCTGGAGAGGGCCGCTGTTGATGACGCCCGGGATCGGCGGCTCCACCAGGGGGCCCGGGAGCAGGCTGACGCTGGCAGCGTTCGGGACAGGGAGACTCCTCTTACCTGCTCCCGCGACCGCTCCTGCGTCACGTGTCTTCTCCTGGCGCTGGTTGGGGCTCGCGACGACTGGGGCACTGCCGATGCTGGGCAGCTTAGTCTGCTGCCGGTCCGCCATCTTGCCCTCCATTCCTGATGTCTTCCTCCCCCCTGGTTAACCGTGGCCTACCTTCCGGCGATCCTCTTCTGTAGGCCGCGGCTCAGCTGGCGATGGTCTGCGTTGAGGACCTGGCGTCGCGCGCTGCTGATGTCAGCGCTCGCTGGGCTCCTTCCAGGACCTTGTGCGGCGTCAGTGCGTGGGGCGGGGCTTGGGACTTCGCGCATTTTTAACGTCCACGCCCCTCTTCTTTCCGCGCGGCATCCCAAAGATGGCGCCCGATGGCGGGAAAATGGCCGCGGATGGCGGGAAACGGTTGAAGATGGCGGGAAACCTCTTTTTAAGGTACGGATACAGTCTTTTTCAGGCACGCAATACCCGTTTGTGGCGGGTTGGTCACAATCCTGCCGACTATGCCAAAAGCTGACTCGCCCCCTGGGCCGTGGGGCACCCGGAACCGGGCTTCAGTGCGATGATGGGGGTAGTAGTGGCAACCCGATCCCGTGGCTCAGGGTGGTCAGACCAAATGCTGTGGCAGTCTATTTGTAGAGTTGTGAATGTCCGACTACGCCACCCGTGGATTGCAGTCAGGGATGACCGCCGCTGCAAGGCAGACCGCTGAGGCTGATGTTGGTGTGCAGCACAGGGATAGGATAACTCCCCACGGGAAGAGTGTAGCCTCAGGGCAATGTAGGTGGATGCTGGGGGTGATGGTGCAGGCACAGCATAAATCACACAGAGTCCAATGGTGCAGTTCAGGCCTTTTATTCACAGTTGTTATCCAAGTCACTTCCGTCGGCAAGGACTGCCTGAGCCGTGCTGCGTCCACCAGGAGAGGGGCTCGGTCAACCCCCAGGCAATTCAGGAGTATGGCACAGGACCCCCTTCTATCCTTTCTCTGGCCTCTCGTGCCCCACCAGTGACCACGCTTCTGTCCGACTGCCTCGGGCCTTCTCTGGTAAAACTTGACGCCAGTTTCCCTGACCCTATGTGGTGCCTTCCTAGCGGGTGTAGCGAGGGGTCGCACCAATAAATGATCACGACCTCCGGTTCTTGGCTGAGGGATGATTTACCTCCACCAACTTGGGAATCCGGTACCCTTCTGCGGCCTGACCCTTCACCTGATATAACGCGGGTTTGCAACGGTTGCTGTCCATTCTGCTCTCTTAGGGTCCCTTCTGCCTTCTTGTTTCTGGAGCCTTTCTACTCCTCTGTCTCTCCTCTTTCCTCAGGCTCCGGCCTTTGTGCTAGGCCTGCCCAGGGAGCAGAGCCCATGCAGCAGCTCTGCTCCCTGCCTTCTCCTCTCACAGAACTCCCTCCTAAGATGGCCCCCACCTTTTTATCTGCTTCTCTGTGTCTGAGCTCATGTGACCTGCACCCAATGAGCTCCTTCCTATGCTCCAGAAACCGTCCCCTTCTGCTCCTACATCACTGGGTTCTCTCCCCCCTCCCCACTCCAGCCAGGGACATGGTCAGTTGTGCCTGCAATTATATGGGAGCACCGTCGAGCTGTCCCCCGGAAATGGGGTGAGTGTGTGTGTATGTATGCAGCTAACTGAGCCCTGGTCCACACTCCATCCTTACCCGGAGTGGGATATCACACCTCTGGATGAGGTGCAATACCCCTGTAGCAACCGAACCCTCGGGCGCCACACAAGCAGGATTCAGAAAAGGCAGAGTAACAAGAGATGTAATCACTAACATTAGATGGATAATGGAAAAGGCCAAAGAATACAAGGAGATTTATTTTTGCTTCGTTGACTACAGCAAAGCCTTCAACTCTGTTGATCACCAGAAACTTTGGAATACCATGAAGGATATTGGTGTGTAAAACCATCTGATCAGCCTCATTAAAAACCTTTACATTGACCAAGAAGCAACAGTCCGAATGGAACATGGCATGGTTCAAAGTAGAGCGAGGTGTCAGACAAAGCTGCATCCTGTCACCATTTCTCTTCAATTTATATATAAATGCTATTTTCAGGAAAACTGGACTTGCTGGAAAAGAAGAAGGAATCAAAATTGCTTGATGAATCATCAACAATCTTAAATATGCAGACAATACAACAAGGTTAGCAACATGCGTAGATGGAACAAAGGACTTATTACAGAGTGTCAAGATGGAAAGTTCGAACATGGGACTGGTATTCAATACAAAGAAGACAAAGATATTGACTACAACCGGGACTTATTTGAGATGGACAGCAATGAACTAAAAGTTGTAAAGCACTTCAACCTACTTGGATCAATGATCACTTAAGATGCAGTGGCATCGGAAGTCATTAAGAGAACATCTATGGGCAAATCAACAATGAAGTCACTGGACAAGGTCTTCAAATTGAGGAACATTTCACTAGCGATGAAGACAAGTCTCGTACATAGTCTAATCTCTTCTGTAGTAAAATATGGTTGTGAAACCTGGACAATAAAGAAACAAGACAGAATAAGAATCAACACTTTCAAAATGTGGTGCTGGAGAAGGATGTTATTAATACCATGTATGGCAAGAAGAACAAACAAACCAATTTTGGAACAAATCAAGCCAGACATGTCACTTGAGGAAAGGATCACCAAGCTACAACTTCGTATGATGTGTCCAGAGTAGCTGGACACATCATACGAAGAGAGCAGTCACTGGAAAAGGACATCAAGGTCAGAAGAATAGAAGGAACAAGGTGAAGAGGAAGACCAGTAACCCGATGGCTTGATACAATCAAAATAACGGCGGAGAAGATACTGGTGGACATATCTAGGCTTGTACAAGATCGATCTTCCTACAGATTGTTCATCCATCAAGTCGCCATGGCTCGAGATCAAGCTGAAGGCCATTAAATAAATAACGTGTCAACCCAAAGACAAGCGGCTGATATTAGTGACACATAATGAAGTAAATGCTTCTGGAGGTTCACAGAACTGAAAATGTGCAATCAGATTATCATCAAGAGGGTCAGTGGGCTCATCCTACTAAAAAACTTAAAGCCCCCTACACATGAGATTAGGGATAGCCAAGCCTGATGATCTTTTAATGTGTAAAGGGGCCTTCCAGATCTCAAAAGGCCAACTATGTGATGAAAAAGATAGAGTAATTTGAATTTCAATAAATCATTATGTTCTCAAAACAGATACATCGCCAGAAGAGTCCATAAGGAAAGGGACAGAAAAGTCTGGAGAGAAAGGGACAGAAAAGCTGGCAGGGAAGGGAACAGAAGAGTCCAGAGGGAAGGGGACAGAAAAGTCTGGAGGAATGGGGTCAAGAGAGTCCAGAGGGAAGTGTCACACAAGGTGTAGGAAAGACTAAGTGCAACACAAAGTGAAGGGGGAAAAGGGGGCCCAGACTCTAGGGAAAGGGGGTAGTGGAGACCTCTTAGGCTGAGCTGTCACCCTGTCTCCCCTAACGTCCCTATATTGGTTCCGCACCAATCGCCGCATGGGAACCTCGCCCTGTCTTTCCCTGGCGTTCGACCCTGGCTAGGCAAGAGAGGAGATGAGCACTAGTCGATCCCCACTGACAACTAAAGACAACAAGGGGGAATAAACAAGGGAAGATAGCTTAGCTTTAGTCGACTCCAGAGAGATGAACACACGTCCTCTTAGCACCAGAGAGAAAGAAGTACTGCACTAGCTCCAAGCCTTCACAAGGGGTCATGTGAGTATCGTCGGCACCTCCCTCTAGCAAACAGCAGGCATTTATACACTCAGGCCAGGGTGTTAATTAGCAAGAGGAAGGTAGCCACTGGGTCCTAGAGAGACAGCTTCTAAGAAGGCGTCTGTAATGTCAAACGAAGAGATCTCCTGCAACCAACTGCAGGGCGACTGTCTGTCACTTCTGACACACCCGTGACAGGAAGGGGACAGAAGACTTCAGAAACATATGACCACTCGGCTACACAGATCACAACTTGTAAGGTCCCCATTATATTCCTAGATTTAGCTTGGGGATGCACACAGACTTGTAAGAGAACATCAATACCACATTACATACAGTTGCAATCATGTGTATTTTTTTGTATGTGCATATAAGACATGTAAGATATTCTTATAGCTTTGGAATTTTTGAAACCCTTTAACTTAAATGAAAAACAAGGCGCTAAAACTTCATCTTACTAAACAAAATCACAGAAAATGCATTCATGTCTTGGCACGAAGAAACAAATCTAGCTTGCAGCTAATAAATCCTCCATTCCTAGATCTACCTCATATCTAGGTCTTCGTGTTCTGCAGCGATAATAATGTTGTACGAAAAACAGCGGCGCCCAGCTGTGCCGCCATCCACAGTAACATTTTCATTCTGCAGTCAATAAGTCCCCGCAGTCAGTTACCTCAATGTCCTCACTGAATGTCTGGTAAACGACTTGGTCAAGCAATAACCCGCTGTGTTACCGGTGCTATATGTGGTGACACATTTTCTGCTAGATAAAAAGATGACATCGTGGAAATCAAGTTTCCAATCTAGATTAATAATCTATGATTGTCTGACTATTGTCAAATGCCGACACCTGACAGACTGCATCGTGCTGAAACAAAAAACAAGTCTATTCTGTCCTGCAAACAGCAAAATACAGGACGCCGCTTTAAAATCACTAGAGTGGATGCAATGAGGTAAAAAGTAGGTAAAAAATGCACCCTTTTAAAAATTTTCTGGGCTATGGGAAGTCAGTGTAGGCGCACAGTGTGGACGCAGCATTTTTAACATAAACAACCATACTATGATTTCCACAGAGCAAAACCCCAATTTTGAAATATTTGCCTGAGTGTTTGTGCTTTAGGAGAAGTCAATGCATTGAGCAGCCCAGGATCAGTGATTTCCAGCACAAAAAAGCAAAAAGTTGTGGTGCAAAACTAAGTAGCATCCCAGATAAGACAGGAGGTGAATTTCAGACTACTTAAAGCGCACCTGTCAGCAGAATTGTGTTTAGTAAACCCCATACACTGTCAGGTGAGCGACATTACACTGAGTAAAATGATACCTTTGTTGATGAAATCCGTGCTGTGGTTCTTTTATAATCTTTATTTTAATTTCTGACATAATGAGATGCTCGTGCTTCGGGGCGGGACTTTAGTTAGGGGCTGTAACTGGTGCTCTCATTTATTCCTATCTCTGGCCTCTGACAGGTTTCAGTCACCTGCCTACTATTTTAAATGCTGCATGTGTAATTGTGTTCCAAACCTGAAACTTACATGCAGCAAAACGGCCCCCCGTCCGCGCATGCGCAGTAGCATCTTGCCGAGAGATGCTACTGCGCAAGCGCGGTCGGCGGTGACATATTGCTGCAGGCAAATTTCTTTTTCCTCCAGCAAAATGCTGCCGCTAGTGCAGTAGCATCTATCGGCAAGCGATAGATGCTACTGCGCATGCGCGGGTGCGGGGGGGCCATTTTGCTACATGTAAGTTTCAGGTTTGGAACACAATTACACAGGCAGTATTTAAAATAGTAGGCAGGTGACTGAAGGCACAGTGACCTGTCAGAGGCCAGAGATAGGAATACATGGTGAGAGCACCAGTTACAGCCCCTCCCCAAAGTCCCGCCCCGAACCACGAGCATATCATCATGTCAGAAATGATAATAAAGATTATAAAAGAATCACTGGACAGATTTCATCAACAAAGGTATCATTTTACTCAGTGTAACAGCGCCCACCTGACAGTGTATGTAGTTTACTGCGCACAATCCTGCTGACAGGTATGCTTTGAGGATCCCATACACATTAGACTAATGTCGGCCAAACGTGGGGGCCCCAGACCACTCATAATAGGAGAGAGCTAAGGATCCAACATGTCTGGTTTTGAACTCCCGGTCCTTTTGTTCTCCCATGAAGATAAGCCACCACCAGACACATCTGGTTGCGGTTCTGAACACAGGAACACTTGGCCGATCAAGCGCTCCTGTGTTTGGGAGAGCCGGCAAAAATGACTGCTTGCCGATCGTCTTGACCATTGTTCGGCTTTAGACCCCATAGATAATGCAGCTAGGCTGGAATCGTTGATTATAGGCTTCCCTTATAATGCGTCCACCTCCCTCACAGTACATGAATTTGATGGATGTCCAAATAATGTCTGAACATTTTATACTTTTCCTAATAATCATAAGAGATACCAGCAGGAAGGAGGAGGTTCACAGGCCTCTGGTCCGGTGACCACAGACTAGTGATGTGGCCACTAGACCAGGGTCTGCCAAATCATTTTGCTCAACTCTAATCCTTTGTGATCTACTTGGTGCAGCCCTGCAGATCTATACAAACCTCATAGCCAATAGTTGAGCTGCATTAGATGTTTTTTTTTTTTTATAGCAGCAGTATAAAGCATAGAGAAAAAAACAGATAATCAGATAGGACAGGAAGTTGATTCGACTACCTTGGATTTCAATAGACAGTGTAGCTAAGGTGGAAAAACTGAGAGCTGTAACATAATGACTCAGAATTAAGAAGCTGTTACGCTCACGCCCGGACTGACTGGCGTGAGCGTGGTTAGTGGTGCCACTGGGCCACGAACCGAGTAGTGCCTGGAGGGGCGTGACTAGGGGCCTCGCTGGATCCGACCACGAACCACGGCGGCTTAATCGACTCCATGGTCCGAGGAGGGACGTGGGAGGTGGCCCAGGTGCTACTCCAGGTTAGACCCCAGTCACAGCTGTTGACCCACACCGGGGAATGCAGGAACGAGCAGGTTAGGCTGGTATGCAGACAGGCGGGCACTGGCAGGCACGGCTGGTATGCAGACAGGTGGGTACTGGCAGGCATGGCTGGTATGCAGACAGATGGGTACTGGCAGGCACGTCTGGAATGCAGACAGGCCGATACTGGCAGGTAGGAAAGCAGGCTGGATGGGGACCAGTACAGACTGGGATACTGGAACAGAGCCGCAGGTGCGGTGGACAAGCAGAGCAGAGCTGAACTGCAGGTGCGGTGGACAAGCAGAGCAGAGCTGAACCGCAGGCGCAGAGGACAAGCAGAGAAGAGCAGAACCGCAGGCGTGGAGGACAAGCGGAGCAGAGCCGAACCGCAGGCACGGAGGACAAGCGTAGCAGAGCAGAGCAGAACCGCAGGCGCGGAGGACAAGCGGAGCAGATCAGAACCGCAGGCGCGGAGGACAAGCGGAGCAGAGCAGAACCGCAGGCGCGGAGGACAAGCGGAGCAGAGCAGAACCGCAGGCGCGGAGGACAAGCGGAGCAGATCAGAGCAGAACCGCAGGCGCGGAGAACAAGCGGAGCAGAGCAGAGCGGAATCGCAGGCGCGGAGGACGAGCGGAGCAGAGCGGAACTGCAGGTGCGGAGGACAAGCGGAGTAGAGAAGAGCGGAACCGCAGATGCGGAGGACAAGCGGAACCGCAGAGCGGAACCGCAAGTGCGGAGGACAAGAGGAGCAGAGCAGAGCGGAACCGCAAGTGCTGGCAGACAGAACAGGGCTCTGTCCACATGGAACAGACTGGGAAACACAAGAAGATAGCTAGAACACAGGAGGTAGATACGGAGGCAGGGAAACGGGACAAGCACAACCAGATACACATAAGGTACTAGCAATGAAGTAGCGAGTGGACACAAAACTCACAAACAGAAGTACAGAGACAATGAGTTAGAGTTAGGTGCAGGTTCAGACACTGCAGGAAAAGGGAAGGTTCGGACATAGAGACAAACAGGTAACTGGCTAGGACACAGTTCAGACAGGAACTGAACCTGGAACAAGATACAGGAGCGAGCCTGGGTACTCAGCCCCCAGGGTGGCGGAAACAGACTAGAAGTCACAGATACAGGTAATGGGCCTGGGTACTCAGCCCCCAGGGTGGCGGAAACAGACTAGAAGTCACAGATACAGGTAACGGGCCTGGGTACTCAGCCCCCAGGGTGGCGGAAACAGACAAGATACAGGACAGGACCTGGCAACTCAGTTGCACAGAATACACTGAAAGAAAGTGTTGCTCAGGCACTTCCTACTGGGTGGAGGGGGTTTAAGTATTCAGTGATTCACAGCAATAGGCTGGGGATGCATTAGGACTGCGCACACTGTAACTTTAAGAATCAGGAAGTAACAGCGCTGCCACCCTAAGCAATCAGACAAGAGACATGCACACAGCAAGTAATGGAGCAAAGTGTGCAGCCTGGACTGATAGGTAAGTTGGCGGTCTTGCATGATGGGAGATGGTAAGCCATGCCAGAACGCTGCCAGGGATGTTACAGACCCAATACACATAAGGCTAACGTTGCTGAACACGCCAATAGTAACAGGCTTGGACAACAATCTATTGTGTATGGGAGTCCCCGGTAGTTGATTTCCGGGGAGATAAGCATGTACGATTTTGGGCTGCTGATCTTTTTGTTCTTTAAGAGATAAGCCACTGCCAGACATGTCGGCCCAGCAAGCGCTCCTGTGTATGGTAGAGTCAGGAGAGATGGCTGCCGAATGAACAATTGACTGACAGCTTTTTAAAGTGATGGGGAGGTTTTAACTGAAGGCTGAAAATGAAGATAACAAATAGCAGATACGTCAGGACCAGAAACCATAGTGTCCTACGTGCGAAGCGTTCAGTAAGTTAGATATCACATTTTCCTTACTCTTTGTTGATCTCAACATTGTTCTTATCGGTGTCTCTTTGTACATCTCTCTGATTTAATGGAGGACGTGATGGGGCTGAGCACACACTTTCTGTACAAGATAAACATTCGCTCCTTCCTTGATACGTGCTGCATGAAATGTAGAAACTCTTTATTTTGTACAATTTCTCATTGTACTGGTAGATGTATGCAAAGTTCTTTAGGGATCTTGGATCGTGCATTAGAACGCCTTTATGCTGCTCTGTCCTTTTTCTCAACTGTTTCTGCATAATTCACATTATCAAAGAGAGAACTGATCAGAGTCGAGCTCCTGTGATCACATTTGTCTGTGATGTTGTTCCATTATCTGAGGTTTTTACAGGGCCAAGTGCGGGGAATATAGTCAGATCTGATTGACCCAGAAACTCATGGTCAGAATAGATGGAGAGGTGGATATAATCTAGTATATGCTCCATATACATGTAGTGCGGTGTGAGGCAGTTCCTGTGGCAAGGCACTCGTCTCCCTTTACGCCACAGCGCGCTACATGAAAGTGTGGGTTCTGGCTGAGTGTGTAGACTGGTGCTGTGAGGGCCTTACGCCCTTACAGGCTGTGGGTAGCCGGTGGTGTGGGCTGGCCAGGACCATCGGTTCTACAGTTCAATGAAGGAGACCATTGTTCCAACAAAAAGTCTTTACTGAACGATAATTTAGTAATGGCTAATGAGGCACACTGTTTTGTCCTACTTTGCCATAGCCCAGCTTCAATGCCACTACCCATACTACAGTCAACTACCTATCCCTATACTACGTATCTTATACACTATGTCCTACACTATACATTACTTATAATACTACTACACACTGTACATAACCGCATCACAATATATACAAAGACGTATGACAAAATACATAATACACATGACGCGATTGGTGTCTTCAGGGGTAGGAACACAATAGCACAGTCCACCATCCTTATATTTACAACCCACTGTGGGTGAAACACTGTGCTAATTGTGGAGCAGATACAGCTGCATTAAGTGGGGTAGTACTATATAAAAAATGGTTTCTAAAACTCATCCAGCTCATCTCCAATGCAAAATGTCTATATATTGGTGCAAGAGAAATTTCTTGGACATATTTTGGCTTGTCCTCTAGCTTTATATTTTTCTGCAGTAACAAGCAGCTACATTGCAAGGGTATGTGCACATGTTGAATATTTGGATGACATGCAGACAGACATATAAACAGACAGACATATAATTGCACTACCCCCAATATATAATAAAATTGCACCCTGTGGAGCTTATTAGACAGCTTTTTAAATTGAATTGATGTACCAATAAATGATTTTTACATTAATCATTGGGGAAGAGAGTCTCTTTTCTCTGTAATAGACTTATATGGGTGTGCGTGATCCGAATCCAGCATGGCGCCCGGACAGACTGGCGTGAGCTTGATTAGTGATCCCACTGGACCATGAACCGAGGAGTGCCTGGAGGGGCGTAACTAAGTATCAACTCGGTCCGACCAAGGTCACACGGCGGCTCAGTCGACTCCGTGAACCAGGGAGGAACCGAGCAGAGGGACCAGGTGCTACTCCAGGTCAGACCCCGGTCACAGTTGTTGACCCACACCGGGGAATGCAGGAACAGGCAGGTTAGGCTGGCATAAAGACAGGTGGGTACTGACTGGTACGGCTGGTATGAAGACAGGTGGGTTTTGGCAGGCACGGCTGGCATGCAGACAGGTGGGCACTGGCAGGCACGGCTGGCATGCAGACAGGTGGGCACTGGCAGGCACGGCTGGTATGCAGACAGGCGGGTACTGGAAGGTAGGAACACAGGCAGGATAGGGACCAGTACAGACTGGGACACAGGAATGGAGCCGCAGGTGCGGTGAACAAGCAGAGCGGATCAAAACAGCAGGTGCGGTGAACAAGCAGAGCGGAGCAAAACCGCAGGTGCGGTAAACCAGCAGAGCGGAGCAAAACCGCAGGTGCGGTGAACAAGCAGAGCAGAGCGGAACCGCAGGTGCAGTGAACAAGCAGAGCAGAGCGGAACCGCAGGTGCGGTGAACAAGCAGAGCAGAGCGGAACCGCAGGTGTGGTGAAAAAGCAGAGCAGAGCGGAACAGCAGGTGCAGTGAACAAGTCGAGCAGAGCGGAACCGCAGGTGCGGTGAACAAGCAGAGCTTAACCGCAGGTGAAGTGAACAAGCAGAATAGAGCGGAACAGCAGGTGCGGTGAACAAGCAGAGCAGAGCGGAACCGCAGGTGCGGTGAACAAGCAGAGCAGAGCGGAATCGCAGGTGCGGTGGACAAGCAGAGCAGAGCGGAACCGCAGGTGCGGTGAAAAACTAGAGCAGAGCGGAACCGCAGGTGCGGTGAACAAGCAGAGCAGAACCACAGGTGCGGTGAACAAGCAGGGCAGAGTGGAACCGCATGTGCGGTAAACAAGCAGAGCAGAACAGAGCAGAAGGTGCAGGCAGACAGGACAGGGCTCTGTTCACATGGAACAGACTGGAAAATACAGGAGGTAGATACAGAGGCAGGGAAAGGGGACAAGCAGAACCAGATACACACAAGGTACTTACAATGAAGTAGCGAGTGGACACAAAACTCACAAACAGAAGTACAGAGACAACAAGTTGGAGTTAGGTGCAGGTTCAGACACTGCAGGAAAAGGGAAGGTTCGGACATAGAGACAAACAGGTAACGGGCTAGGACACTGTTTAGACAGGAACTGAACCAGGAACAAGATACAGGAACGAGCCTGGGAACTCAGCCCCCAGGGTGGCGGAAACAGACTAGAAATAAGAGATGCAGGTAGTGGCCCTGGGTACTCAGCCCCCAGGGTGGCGGAAACAAACTAGAAGTCAGAGATATAGGTAGCGGCCCTGGGTACTCAGCCCCCAGGGTGGCGGAAACAGACTAGAAGTCAGGATAGGACATGGCAACTCACAGTTGCACAGAACACACTGTAAGAAAGTGTTGCTCAGGCACCTCCTACTGGGTGGAGGGGGTTTAAGTATCCAGTGACTCACAGCAACAGGCTGGGGACGCATTAGGACTGCGCACACTGTAGCTTTAAGAATCAGGAAGCAACAGCGCCGCCGCCCTAAGCCAGCAGACAAGATACATACAAACAGCAGGTGCTGGAGCAAAGTGTGCAGCCTGGCCTGATAGGTAAGATTGCGGTCTTGCATGGTGGGAGATGGTAAGCCATGCAAGTGTGACACCCCAGGGGTCTGGTTGCCACAGTGATAGAGATATTACGTCTGAGAGCAGGTGGGAGGTCCTTTGGTCAGGGATCCTGTGCATGCCACACCTCCTGCCCAGTCTTGGGAGGGGAAGGACTTCCCCTATATAAACCCGGGGCTGAGGCAGGGTTAGAGAGAAAGAAGACAGAACAAGAGTAGAGAAGAGAAGCAGCATAGCAAGAAACATCAGGAGCTCTGTGGGGAGCAGTGTTACAACGAGTCAGGGGCTGGCAGCTGCAGAGCTCGCCCTGACTGAGAAGATTTCTTACCGGACCCGGAGTCCGAGGCTGTGGGGACTAACTCCTACCCAGCAGCAGAAACCGTCCGGCAGAGGATTTCAGGTCCTCTGGCCCAGAAGCCCGAAGGCACGGTCACACGCGTGGGACCAGCACCGCCATCGTGGAGCGGAAGCCATTAGAAGGCCCCGAGTCACCGGCCATACGGGTGAGCACCACACGGTACACTCAGGGACGTGGGCTACTTATTCCCGCCTCTAGCAAGGTAGCCAGAAGAGTACAGTTAGTTGGGAAGGCCTACAACTCCGCCTGGCCAGGGGAGATCCCATCTGCTCAAGGACTGACCAGGCCCCTATCACTAGCAAGTACTCCGGGAGGGTCTATCTTTGTCACCAGTAAAGACCCTGAACTACACCGCACCGTCTCTGAGTGGTTCCTGCTACCCCCATCATCCACGTCGGCTGCCCTGAGGCCATACCCCTCCCGTTGGGGGTTATACCATCCACGCTGCACCATCCTTCCACCGGCCTCAGCGGTCTGCCCTGCAGCGGCAGCTCCATAGCTGCATTCAACGGGTGGCGTAGTCATCAACCATCTACTGCTAGTACATCGCCTCTCAGTTTGACTCCCTGGGCACGGACCGGGTCGCCGCCACGAGACTACAACCCTCAAGAGATCCGGCTCCGGGTAAGCTCCCGCGTGCACAACGCAGCGCGACACAGGCCCAGGGGCGCGTCAACTTTGGCGTAGTCGGCAGGATTTCGTGCCCGCAACCACCGGGTACTGCGTGCCTGAAAAGCAAAGACTGTTCAAACTTACCAGTGGTGAGGTTTCCCGCCATCCGCGAAGTTTTCCCGCCATCCGGCGCCATCTTCGACCTTCTTCCCGCCATCCGTGGAGTTTTCCCGCCATTGGACGCCATCTTGAGGACGCCGCGCGGGAAGAAGAGGGGCATGGACTCCGAAAGCGCGCGAGAACTGAAGCCCCGCCTCACGTCCGGACGTTGCGTAAGGTCCTGGAAGGAGCCCAGCAGACGCCGACGTCACCGGAGCGCGACGGAAGGTCCTCAACCCTGACGATCCACTGCGGAGCCGCGGCCTACGGAACAGGATCATCGCAAGGTAGGCCACGGTCCACTAGGGGGGAGGAAGATGTCGGATACGGAGGAGAGCTTCACTGCCTCAACCCCTGCCAGCGCCACCGCTGCTGCAGTTATGCCCTTCACCATGCCCTATATCCCGGGAGCAGCTTGGCTACCCCAGTACTCAGGGGAGTCACATACCCTGCATGACTTTAGAGAAAAGCTGGATAGCCTCTTCCAGGTGTACCCCCTCACAGAAGAGCAAAAAGTGAGCATCCTGGTGGCCCAACTAACTGGGGCAGCCAAAAGGGAAGTAAAATCCTGGCCACCTGGGAGGAAGACTGTCGCAGGGATACTAACCCGGCTGAAGGACACCTTTGATACCCGCACCTCAGCCGAGATTAAGCTTAGATTCTACGGGTGCAAGCAGCGAGCGCATGAGAGTATAAGGGACTATGCACTAAACCTACAAGAGGCCCTGAGGGCCATAAAGCAGACCGACCCTGATGGGGTGGGAAACGAGGACAGGCTGTTGACTGAACAATTTATAGAGGGTTTATATTGCAATGCCCACCGAACCCAGTTGCGGGCAATGGCCTTACAGGATCCCCATCTGGACTTTGCACAGTTCAAGGACAGAGCCATCCGGGTGCTCCGAGAACCGGCACCGGGTGGCATTGTGACCCACAGGCGCCCAGCTATCACTTACCACCAGGAGGCGGCGCCCTTGTCGGCAGGGCCTGTGGGAGCTGATGCGCAGGCTTTGGACAATGACCCGGCTCCAGACCTACGCCATCAGGTCCAAGAGCTAGCTAAGAGCGTTGCTGCGCTAACCCGAACTGTGCAGTCTTTACAGGTTTCCACCCCAGGGAAGATCCAGCTGGCATCCGGACCGGAGGACATCCCGTGGCGTCGACCAAGGAGGACCCCACCGGCCAGAGGAAGACCCAGTGACCGATACAGCGAGGACGGACGACCCATCTGCCGCCGCTGCAATCAACCCGGACATATGGAAAGGTACTGTTCTTTAAACGGGCACAACCTGGGGTAGAGGGCCAACCCCCAGGAAAAAGATCACCAGGCCCATCGAACTGGCGCGACAGATATGTGGGAGGACGTCCAGTCTTGCCTGTGGTACTGGATGGCATTCCCATGAGTGCCCTACTGGACACCGGGTCACAGGTCACCACCATCCCGTACGTGCTCTTTAAGCAGTACTGGAATGACTCGGATATTACCCGCTACCCTGACGACGACTTGAGTATCATCGCCAGCAATGGCCAGCCCGTGCCACAGATCGGATTTAAAGAGGTGACCATCAAAATCGGTAGAGTCGAACTGGCAGCACAGGGACCGATCATTGTAGACATTGACAAACATGAGAGCCACCCAAAAATAACTCTAGGAACTAATGTAATTGAAAATTGTCTTGCAGAGGTGATTTTCCTTTTACAGCAGGTTGCCAAGAACGCCAGCTCCGGCGAGCAGCGAGTGCTCCAGAAAGAGATCCGGGCACTGATGCGACGGCAACAGGTGGAACTCTCCGGCGGTGAGATTGGTAGCGTAAGAATGTGTGACCCTTTCCCTATTGCCATGCCCCCAAAAAGTGAAATGATGATTTGGTGCCGGGCAGCTATTGGTCTGAGAGGTAGAGATTACCAGGCAATGGTAGAACCAGTTTACTCAGACAGTAGGCCCACCATTTTGACAGCACGGGGGGTGGTCAATGTACGCCATGGGAGGGTGCCCGTTCGCATAATCAATATCGGGGAGAGGGAAGTGTACCTGCCCCGGTATGCCACGCTAGCAAAATTATATACCATCAACCAAAACTCTATACAGTCTGTGGAACCCTTGCCTCCATCTCACCCGGAGGAAGGTAACGGCTCTAAGAAAGTAATGGAGGATTGGTGTCAGCAACTACACTTGGGAACTGACTCCACTCCCTCCCACCAGAAACAGGGAGTCTACCGGGTGGTTCAAGAGTATGAGAGAGTGTTTAGTAAACACCCGTTAGACTTCGGGCGAGTCAAGGGGGTAGAACACCGCATCCCCACGGGAGATCATCCTCCCATAAAAGAGAGGTATCGACCCGTACCCCCTGCACATTACCAACACGCCAAGGGGATGCTTAGAGACATGAAGGAGGCTGGGGTAATCCGGGATAGCTGTAGCCCCTGGGCAGCCCCGCTAGTTTTAGTCAAAAAGAAAGACAACACCATGAGGATGTGTGTAGATTACCGGAAAATCAACCGTATCACACACAAGGATGCGTACCCCTTACCAAGGATAGAGGAGTCATTGGCTGCTTTAAGGTCTGCTAACTTCTTCTCTACCTTGGATCTCACTAGCGGGTACTGGCAGGTTCCTGTAGCAGAGGCGGACCGGGAGAAGACCGCATTCACCACCCCGATGGGACTTAGCGAGTTCACCTGCATGCCGTTCGGACTCTGCAACGCCCCAGGAACCTTCCAACGATTAATGGAGTGCTGTCTGGGCCACAGAAACTTCGAGACGGTCCTGTTGTACCTGGACGATGTCATCGTATACTCCAAAACTTATGAGGACCACCTGAAACACCTGGCGGAGGTGTTCGAAGCTCTGGCGAGTTACGGCCTAAAGGTGAAACCCTCCAAGTGTCACCTCCTGAAACCAAAGGTGCAGTACCTGGGACACGTGGTGAGCGCTGACGGAGTGGCTCCCGACCCCGATAAGATCACCGCAATTAAGGGATGGCCAAGCCCCTCCAGCGTAAAAGAAGTGCGGCAGTTCCTCGGGTTGGTAGGCTACTACCGAAGGTTTATTCCCGGTTTCACCAAAAAGGCAGCGCCTATGCAGGACCTCCTGATAGGCCAGTCCCGGAGGGCCAAGAACCAGAAGCCGCCCTTCAAATGGGAAGAGCTAGAAGAAGAGTCCTTCCGCCAGCTGAAGATGGCCCTCACGGGGGATGAAATCTTGGCGTACCCGGATTATAGCCAGCCCTTCATCCTCTACACCGACGCCAGTAACATCGGGCTAGGAGCCGTACTGTCCCAGATCCAGCAGGGGAAAGAACGAGTAATCGCCTACGCCAGCCGAAAACTGCGACCCACTGAAAGGAACCCCGAGAATTATAGCTCATTTAAGCTAGAGTTCCTGGCCGTGGTATGGGCAGTCACTGAGTGCTTTAAGCATTACCTTGCTTCTTCCCGGTTCACCGTGTACACGGATAACAACCCGTTGACACACCTGGACACGGCAAGACTCGGTGCCCTGGAGCAGAGGTGGATGGCCCGTCTGTCCAACTACGAGTTCATAATCAAATACCGGGCAGGGCGCTCCAATACTAACGCGGACGCCCTGTCCAGGATGCCCAACCTGCCGGACGAAGGAGAAGATCCGGAGGGACTGGAAGAGATTGAACTCCCTGCGTTCCACCGTCATGGGACTATCCAGTATTCCCACCGGGTAAGGAGTAAGCAGGCTGCTACGTTGAACCCCTTACCTCACTACAACTGGGCGGAAACGCAAGACAGCGACCCTGCCGTCCGACTGGTGAAGGAGATGCTGACTCGGCCGGAGGCTCGCCTTGAACCAGACGCTCCGGAGGAAGCCAAACAACTATGGGCAGAGAAGAGTCGACTGTTCCTTTACAAAGGGAAGTTGTGCCGCAGAATGGTTAACTCCCGAACGCATGAATTACTCTGGCAAGTAGTGGTGCCACGAAGAGACGCAGCCATGGTGATGGAGGCATACCACGACGGAGCTGGACACTTCGGGTGGAAGAAGCTGGAGTTCCTGCTGCGCGAGCGATTCCACTGGGTAGGCATGAGGGGAACCATTGAGAAGTGGTGCAGAGACTGTGGCCCGTGCAACCTGAGAAGGAAGGACCGCGCCAGCCAGAAGACTCCCCTGCAGTCCATCGTCACCCGGCAACCGTTGGAACTGGTAGCCTTGGATCATGTAAAACTGACCCCAAGCAGAAGTGGCTACATCTACGCGTTAACCATCGTGGATCATTACTCCCGGTTTCTGGTTGTCGTCCCCGTCAAGGACTTAACGGCTCAAACAGCAGCTAGAGCCTTCCAGCAGCACTTTTGCCGTCCACACGGGTACCCGGACCAAGTGCTGACGGACCAGGGACCTGCCTTTGAAGCGGAGGTCTTCCAGGAATTCTGCAATCTGTATGGCTGCCGGAAGATAAGGACGACACCCTACCATCCGCAGACTAATGGACTTTGTGAAAAAATGAACCAGGTGGTAATGGATCTTCTAAAAACGTTGCCCCTGGAAGAACGCAGTCTGTGGCCTGAAAAGTTGCCCGATCTGGTGGACCTATACAACCACATCCCGGTAGGTTCCACCAACTGTACCCCGGCTTACCTAATGAGGGCAAGACCTGGTAAGTTACCTGTTGACCTGGAAATGGGAGTCCTGACACCCGAGGACACTTCACCAGAAACAGACTGGGACACAGAGAGGCAGCAGCAGTACCGGAGAGTACAGGAGAGCGTGGAGCGAAGTCTCTGTCAGGCTAGGGAAAGACAAGAGAAAACTTACAACCAGTATGCTCCCGCTGTTCCCCTGGTACCCGGAGAGCAGGTCTTGAAGAGGAAGAGACGGCTCCACAAGTTGGACGACCAGTGGGAGAAGGACCCGTACACCGTACTGCCCTCAAGCCACGAAAACCCGAAGGTCTGTACCATCAGTAAAGACGGAGGGGAAACCACAGCCATTGTATCCCGGGACCACCTGAAGAAGTGTCCCGAACAACTGAGGAACCCTGAAGAGGAACAAGAAGACCATCGACCCGTAGAGGAAAGGGAAGATATGGTTAGTACCGTGCTCGGGGACTTCCCTCGGTCTTGGACTCAAGTCAATGGTGCAGTTGTGGTACCCGTACTCACCTTCCTCCAACCATCATCCCAAGAACCTACGGAGCAACCGGTAGAGCTGGAAGAACAGCCAGTCCAGGAGGCAGAAGACTCTACACAAGCAGACCCGGAAAATCAACCCTCTGCTTATAGTGAGCCTGCCATACCCCTAGTGAGCCAGAGGGCCCATAGACAGCTGCCCAGTTTACCCTTGACAGCTCCTACACCCTGTAGTTCAGGGCCAGACAGTCAGCTCCGTAGGTCCACTAGGGCCACTAGAGGCCAGCTACCCGCACGTTGGAGGATCTAAATGTTTAAGCTATCTTATAATGTTTACTTGTTTATAGTTGCTTGTGTATAATTTTGTGTTTCTAGTTCTTTTTAGGAGTCCTTGGTGGATTTACCGGGAATCCTTGTATATAGTTGGAGCGTAACCCAGGATGGACTAAAGACTGTTAAGGACTCGGGGCAGGACAGGCCCCTACCTGGTTACGTCTCCCTGTTTTGGTGAAATGGACACCTTGCTTTTCAAAACTGCACCCGGTTGCGGACACGCCGTAACCATCTTATGTGTTTTTCTTATTGTAATGTTATTGTTATACCTTGTTATGTTTTTCTAAAAAAAAAAAAATAATAATAATATGTTTAGTCCCGGAGTACTAAATTTCACTAGGGGGGAATGTGACACCCCAGGGGTCTGGTTGCCACAGTGATAGAGATATTACGTCTGAGAGCAGGTGGGAGGTCCTTTGGTCAGGGATCCTGTGCATGCCACACCTCCTGCCCAGTCTTGGGAGGGGAAGGACTTCCCCTATATAAACCCGGGGCTGAGGCAGGGTTAGAGAGAAAGAAGACAGAACAAGAGTAGAGAAGAGAAGCAGCATAGCAAGAAACATCAGGAGCTCTGTGGGGAGCAGTGTTACAACGAGTCAGGGGCTGGCAGCTGCAGAGCTCGCCCTGACTGAGAAGATTTCTTACCGGACCCGGAGTCCGAGGCTGTGGGGACTAACTCCTACCCAGCAGCAGAAACCATCCGGCAGAGGATTTCAGGTCCTCTGGCCCAGAAGCCCGAAGGCACGGTCACACGCGTGGGACCAGCACCGCCATCGTGGAGCGGAAGCCATTAGAAGGCCCCGAGTCACCGGCCATACGGGTGAGCACCACACGGTACACTCAGGGACGTGGGCTACTTATTCCCGCCTCTAGCAAGGTAGCCAGAAGAGTACAGTTAGTTGGGAAGGCCTACAACTCCGCCTGGCCAGGGGAGATCCCATCTGCTCAAGGACTGACCAGGCCCCTATCACTAGCAAGTACTCCGGGAGGGTCTATCTTTGTCACCAGTAAAGACCCTGAACTACACCGCACCGTCTCTGAGTGGTTCCTGCTACCCCCATCATCCACGTCGGCTGCCCTGAGGCCATACCCCTCCCGTTGGGGGTTATACCATCCACGCTGCACCATCCTTCCACCGGCCTCAGCGGTCTGCCCTGCAGCGGCAGCTCCATAGCTGCATTCAACGGGTGGCGTAGTCATCAACCATCTACTGCTAGTACATCGCCGCTCAGTTTGACTCCCTGGGCACGGACCGGGTCGCCGCCACGAGACTACAACCCTCAAGAGATCCGGCTCCGGGTAAGCTCCCGCGTGCGCAACGCAGCGCGACACAGGCCCAGGGGCGCGTCACAAGCACGCCGCAAGGGATGTTACAATCATATGATTGAATTGGTATGAAGGCAATCCGATTTTTTTATAGGATTGCATTCGTCCGATTTAATAGCAAGTGAGAGAGAGCCCTAAGTATTATTATTATAGCGCCATTAATTCCATGGGGGTATACATAGCAAACAGCAAGTACAATAGTTTGAACAAAAACAAGTCAGCAACTGGTACAGGAGGAGAGGAACTTGACTGCGAGGGCTCACAGTCTACAAGGGATGGGTGAAGATACAGTAGGTGGGGTTAGAGCTAGTCATGCAGTGGTATGGTGCAGCGAGGGTTACTGCAGGTTGTACGCTTGTAGGAAAAGGCTGGTCTTCAGGTTTCTTTTGAAGGTTTCCAAGTATGCCAAGGTTAGGGTCTTGAACTTGAATCCCTGGGCAATGGGGAGCCAGTGCAGGGATTGACAGAGAGGAGAGGCCAGGGAATAGCGGGGGGACAGGTGGATTTGTCGGGCAGCAGAGTTTAGGATAGATTGGAGGGGTGTGAGAGTGTTAGAACGGAGGCCACAGAGCAGGAGGTTGCAGTTGTCGAGGTGGGAGATGATGAGGGCATGCACTAGTGTTTTTGCAGATTCATGGTTGAGGAATGTGCGGATCCGGGAGATATTTTTGAGCTGGAGTTGGCAGGAAGTGGAAAGGGCTTGGATATGAGGTTTGAAGGAGAGATCAGAGTCAAGGGTTACCCCGAGGCAGCGAGCTTTCGGGACTTCAGAGAGTGGACAGCCATTGACGTTGATAGATAGGTCAGGTGGGGGGGGGATTCAGTGAGAGGGGGGAAAGATGATAAATTCGGTTTTATCCATATTAAGTTTTAGGAATCTAGCAGAGAAGAAGGATGAAATAGCGGACAGACATTGTGGGATTCTGGTTAGTAAGGAGGAGATATCGGGTCCAGAGAGGTATCTGTTATATCAGAAAAAAAGAGATTCTCTTGTCCAATGATTGATATAAAAATCCTTTATTGGTACATATTAAAATCATTTAAAAAGAGAAAATAGGTGTATTTGTAGGATGCAAAAAACAGACCCATGGCACAATATAAAAACATCACACTCGTTGTACATATAAGATGCTATGTTATATGTTATACACACATAGAATATAAATAACATTTAAATAATGGATGGTAGTGTGATGCATACAGTAAAAAGATACACCATCATGTATAACAAGGGTAATTTTAAGAGGATCAGTGGCAGAAATATGGAGAAAACCCTCAAACCTCTGCAACAGATCTGCATAATAAACCGTACTGTTATGTAATAGTGCTAAATCACAGCGCAAGAATAATGAGCAGGGTTATTCTTCTTGTGGGTATTTTCCCCCCACATTACAGATTTTGTTGTTAATCTCCATTCACTTACATTAAAAATATCATATTTATTTGTATTGAAAGTGGAATTCACACTTAAATCCTCATCAAATCCTAAGAGTATATTCACTGTAAAGATCTGAGATTGTGGGTTTTAATAATCACCTAGGCAGGTTAACGATGCAACAATATTTTATTCCTCACATCCATGGTACTACAGCAATTCCAGGTAAATGTCCAAAATATAATTGTCTCGGTCCACAAGATCCCCTCTCTGGGGCAGTAGTTCCACTGCCTTTGTGCCAGTATAGTCTGTAGTCACAGTACTCAATCCTCCAGACGCAGGTAAAACGATGGAAGCACAGGTATCCAGTAGCAACAATCCTTTAAGAAAGTTTAAATCCAAACGACAGATCCCGCAACTGTAGCATGTTTATCCAGTCCAGTCAGTAACTGATCTCCAACACTCCATATGCCAAGCATCCATCCATCCTTCCAGGTCCTCAGTCTCGATCCTATTCCTTCGATGTCATTCCACCAATTCCCCACTAAACATGTGGCTTCTTTTCTCCTTCACTGGGATCAGCCCCCTGAATGGGCAGAACTGCTCTCACCCTCCCCACCAAAGCCAAGTGTGCAATAGTGGAGGTATTTTCTCAGGTCGAACCCATCACCTGGGTCTGCAGGTGAGACTCCCTGTGTTGACGGCTCTGCTGGATCTTCTTTCAACACTCACACAATGGGCTTAGACGCTGTTTGAACAATGGTTAGAGGCTCCTGAGATACTGATGAGATTATTGGAATGCTGGACACTTTACAAGTAAAATTAGTGTACATAAACTGACGAGCAACCAGAACAATAAAACACAGCAAGCAAATCTCTAATAACACACAATAATAATATCAACGGAAACGGAGCTCCGTGATGGAAAAATCTCATAGTCTTTAGTAAGTGGCCAGCTCCTTACATTCACATTGATTTTTATGGAGATTTTGGGGAGGATACTGCTTCAATCCTCTCATGAAAAAACTCTTAAAATACCATTTGAATAAGTTTCCTACTGATTCTATTTGGAAAATAAGCCCGTAGTGCACATGGATCTGTTTATTCTCCAGTTGGAAAAGAGAAGCAACATATCAATTCTTGGGCAATTTCTGCTGAAAAAAAGTTTCACATTTGACCAAAAAAACAAACAAAACACCATGATTTTTAATGCTGTATTTGGATGTGGATGTTTAAGCCAGAAAGTAGAAATATACCCTCAGACAAGATTGGCAAAAGGGTAGTATAGCTAAATAGTAAAAATCCTCAAAATTATGCCGAATTATTTTGATAAGTGAGAGAGACCTTAAAGCAAGAATTAATGCCGCTGCTGGGCCAAAGGATAGAAGAAAGGATAGAAGAAAGACTTGAAGGCATCAGTCCTTTGTACTGCAGTTCATTCATTATGTAAATCTTCTAAAAATAAGCAGAGGCGTCTTCCCTCCCCTCCTGAGATTAGCTGAGCTTTTAGCAGTATGACCTAACCTGTATAAGGGTATGTGCCCACGATGTGCAAATGAAGTGGAAATTTGCGCTTCATTTCCGCATGGAATTTGGCATGCGTTTTTCGCGCGTAATTCGCGCGTTTTGCACATGCGGAATTGCCTTGCGTTTTCTACTGCATTGTAGATGGCAATTCCGCATGCGAAGACGCACAAATAATTGACATGCTGCGGAATTTTCCGCACATCAAAAACGCTGCGGAAAATTCCGCAGCATGGGCATTGCAATTGCGGAATTACATAGGGGACCATGGGGGAAGGCTTAACATGCGTATATCATGCGTTTACGCTGCGGAAATTTCCGCACCAAATATTCATGAAATACGCATTGTGGGCACATACCCTAAATGTGCACAGGTGATGTCCTGTGGACTAGTGCGAGCTCTTACAATGAAGCGCAGTGAGCGATGAGCCATACCATTCCCCCGCAGACACATTTCCTTTGCATTACTTACACACATAGATGATTTGCAGCATGACTGCTCAGAACTTAGAAGCCTGAAACCATTTCCACTGGATTAGCACTTAATGTGATGCAATAATTCTGAATGTGTCAGGTGCTATGATGGCTTGGACGCTGGCAGGTAATATCTCTGCGAGATCAGCACCAGGGTAACGTCTTCGTTAGCATTTCTAGCTCAGGCTTTTAGGATTGACTATTGCTAGCTCACACGGCTATGATGCTACTAATGCATTGACTGCACCATAAGCAAAAACTACCTCTATAATATCATTACTGTACGCAGGATGTGTGCTCAGGGATGCTGCTTTCAGCAGGCAGAATATTGAATTTTTATTTTCAAGTTTATTTACAGTCATTTGGGTTTTTTTATGAAGGAGGATAGTGCTGGTCTTGGAGTATTCTCTATGCCGCAATGGCTCTGGACTTCCTACTGTGCAAAAGGAAGAAAATGTACAGATCTCAAGGGGCCTGTAACCAGTAATTATTAGCTGGTAGACATGATGATACGATGACCATCAATAATAGGATTTGTATTTAATGCTTCCAATCTTAATGCTCAGAGACAAGGCTAAACAAATGCAACATATTGCAATTCCAGAAAGGTAAAAATAATGTTTTTGGTTTTTTTCGGAGGGGTTTATCGGTAATATATGCATGAGAAGAATTTATTGAATCCTTTCTATATACAATAAAGAACATTACATCTAAGAGACGGTTCTTCTTATCGAATGCAGAATAAATAAGTAAGTAATGAAATCTGTATCTGCTGCGGAATGAGAATGCCTCCCTGCACCTCGGCAAAAGGTAATTATGGCGGCTTTACCTGCCGCTTTCACCCACTTATTAATTTCTCTGCTGCATCTACATGCAAGACTTATTTGCCTTGTATCCAGCTGCCATATTCTGTCTGGAATATTTGATGAAGGAATAAAAGATGAGGAACACCCGGGTCACAAAGTGTCAAAATAATAAGCTAAAAATTACATCTAATGCAAAGTAGTCGCCAAAAAAAAACCCTCTAACCCATGAGGTGCCAAGAAATCCAAAAATGTTAAATCAACAAAAATGGTTTCTTGCAAGCTGAAAACAATTAGGTACATTTCTGAAGATTTTGTAAAGAACGATGTGTGTGTAGAAGAGATTTCATCCACATTAATCCCCATATAAAGGCTTAAGATGCTAAAATTAGACTCCATGAAGGTAACAATTAGCAGGTTTTGTACGAGGCACTAAGTGCTGATGTGATTAACACTTTGGGCAATTCTGCTGCCTGGAATTCTAATGTTATACTGAAGATTCACATTCACGACACAACGATAATATCCAGGAAACCTGTGCAGAATCTAAAGCAGCTGGGACTATAGCACAAAATCCAGGAATAGCCCAATGCCTGAATGTATTACTGTCAATCATAAAATACTATAAAAAATGGATAAACCAAGAAAAGATGACATCACGACGCCATTATAGTCCATGGGTGGTGACCCATTAGCTGGATTCAGTGGGCATCAGATGGGCGGAGTGTGAGCAAGGACTTTGTGTTGGAAGAGGAGCCTCCTGTGATTGCTGCCCGCCACTGATGGACCTTTATTATCTGCATATAGTCCTGTCATTTGTGGCCAATTAGCACTAACTAGCTGTCAAAAAACTCCACTTGACATTAACAATCTGAAAAATGAAGACAATGTAATGAGCAAAAGCTGGAAAATTAAATACAAAAGGAGTGAAAGGACAATTGTTACTTTTGAGACAACTAAAACTGGAGGGGTGATCGTGTGCCGGGAGAGCGCTCGTAATTCATCAAACGCTCTGACAATTTGGGACATGGACTAGATGAGGAGAACAGATCCGCGGGTCACACGTGTGAGCTTAATTAATGGGCCACAAATAACCGCCATTTGCTATATCTATTTTTATTAAACTATTAAGTGAAAGGTTTTCCAGAACTTAAATCCTTGGGATAATACACTGGTGTGGGTCAGACTCCCGACACCTCCACTGATTGAAGTGGCAGCAAAGCAACAGAACTGGTCCGGCCCAGATTTTCTGGGGGAGCGACTTCATGTGATGGACCTGATCAGGTGACCCGGATGAGAGACTTACTTCCTTGCTTTAAAAGCCCAGTGTGAAAACCACAGGGAGATTTGGCGCAAGAGAAGACAGTGGAGCAGACGCGCTCCAGGGATGTTGCTGAGGCCAGCATGACAGGCCTCAGCGGGAAGTCTACATCACCAAGGTGTCGGTCACTGTCTGGCAAAGCCAGGATTCCGCTCAGAAGGACTCCGAGTTCTGTTTGCCCTCATCAGGACCAGGATCTGCACTCGCGTTAAGTCTCAGAGACTAGACGTCGCCTGTCAAGGCCTATTCCGTTCCATCCCAAGCCCAAGAGACTTTTGCTGATAGCCAAGCCGAGAAGATCCGTGAGGAGACTGCGACAGGAGAGGCACGCCTGCGATTGCAGAGGGACAGCGCATGTGTGGCACCCCAGGGGTCTGGTTGCCACAGTAATAGAAATATTATGTCTGAGAGCAAGTGGGAGGTTTCTCTGGTCAGGAGCCCTAAGCATGCAACACGGCCCACCCAGACCTGGGAGGGGAGGAATCTGCCCTTATAAACTGGGTCTGGGGCGGGATTAGAGCAGTCAGAGCCTGGAGAGGGAAAGTAAGAACCAGGAGCTCTGTAGGAGCAGGAGCGAGTGCCAGAGGCTGGAAGCTAGAAAGCTGGCTGAAGACACTAAACCCGGACACGGAGTCCGAGGCTGTGGGGACATCCAGGTCCAGCAGCAGAATCCAACCGGCAGGGGATTCCATGTCCTCTGGCCTTAGAAGCCCGGAGGCACGGTCGCAAGCAAGGGACCAGCACCGCCATCGTGAAGCGGAGGCTAAAGGAAGGCCCCAAGTCACTGGCCATACGGGTGAGCACCACACAGTATATTCAGGGACGTGGGCTACTTCTACCCGCATAGAGCAAGGTAGCCAGGAAAGAGTGCAGATAGTCGGGGAGGCCTACAACTCCACCTGGCCAGGGGAGATCCTACTTGCTTACAGACTGAACAGGCCCCTACTGCTAACCAGTACTCCCGGGAGGGTCTGCGTTATACCATCAGTAAAGACCCTGAACTGCACCACAAGTCTCTGTGTTTCATCGCCGCACCAGCACCATCAGTCCTGGGACGCTCACACCATCACTCCCATCATCCACACAAGCTGCCCTGAGGCAATACTTCTCCCGTGGGGAGTTATCCCATACTCGGCTGCGCAAACAACATCAGCCTCAGCGGTCTGCAGCGCAGCGGCGGTCCCCACTGACCGCAATCCACGGGTGGCATAGTCGGACATTGTTATCACCTAAGACTGCCACTGGTTTGACCGCCCTGGGCACGGACCGGGTCACCGCCACACTGAGACTACAACCCCCAGTGATCCGGCTCCGGGTGTCCCCCTGCACAGCACAGGCCCAGGGGGCGCGTCAACTTTGGCGTAGTCGGCAGGATTTCGTGCCCGCAACCACCAGGTACTGCATGCCTGAAAACGACTTTTATACTTACCTGTGGTGAAGTTTCCCGCCGTCCGGAGTCGTTTCCCGCCATCGGACGCCATCTTGGACCGTTTCCCGCCGTCTTCTGCCGTCTTCCCGCCATCCGCAGCTGCTTCCCGCCATCGGACGCCATCTTCAGGACGCCACGCAGGAAGAAGAGGGGCGTGGACGCCGAAAGCGCGCGAGATCCGAAGCTCCGCCCCACGCACCGACGTTGCGCAAGGTCCTGGAAGGGAGAAAGAGCGACGCTGACGTCATCCGAGCGCGACGCCAGGTCCTCGACCCCGACAATTGACTGCGGAGCCGCAGCCTACGGAAGAAGAGCATCGCAAGGTAGGCCACGGTCCACTAGGGGGGAGGAGGATGTCGGATACCGAAGGGAGCTCCACCGCCACAGCCACCGCCAGCGCAACCGCTGCAGCGGTCATGCCATTCACCATGCCCTATATCCCGGGGGCAACCTGGCTACCCCAGTACTCAGGGGAGTCACATACTCTAAGTGACTTTAGGGAAAGACTGGATAGCCTCTTCCAGGTATACCCCCTCACGGAAGAGCAAAAAGTGAGCATCCTGGTGGCCCAGTTAATCGGGGCAGCCCAAAGGGAGGTAAAGTCCTGGTCACCTGGGAAGAAGAGGACTGTCAGAGAGATACTAGCCCGGCTGAAAGACACATTTGATACCCGAACCTCAGCCGAGATAAAACTAAGATTTTACGGGTGCAAACAATGGGCACATGAAAGTATATGAGACTATGCTCTAAACCTACAAGAGGCCCTGACAGCCATTAAACAGGCAGACCCTGACAGCGTGGGGAATGAAGACAAGCTGTTGACCGAACAATTTATTGAGGGTCTACTGTGCAATGCCCACCGAACCCAGTTGCGGCCAATGGCCTTACAGGACCCTGACCTGGACTTTGCACAGTTCAAGGACAGAGCCATCCGGGTGCTCCGAGAACCGGCACCAGGTGGCGCTGTGACCCACAGGCGCCCTGCTATCACTTATCACCAGGACGCGGCGCCCTTGTCTGCAGGGCCTGTGGGAGCTGATGCGCAGGCTTTGAACAATGACCCGGCTACAGACCTGCACCATCAGGTCCAAGAGCTGACTAAGAGCGTTGCCACGCTAACCAGAACTGTGCAGTCTTTACAGGTCTCTTCTCCAGGAAAGATCCAGCTGGCATCCGGACCGGAGGACGTCCCGTGGCGCCGACTGAGGAGGACCCCACCGGCCAGAGGAAGACCCAGCGACAGATACAACGAGGACGGACGACCCATCTGCCGCCGCAGCAATCAACCCGGACATATGGCAAGGTACTGTCATTTAAACGGGCACAACCTGGGGTAGAGGGCCAACCCCCAGGCTTAAGATCATCAGGCCCATCAAACTGGCGTGACAAATACGTAGGGGGACGTCCGGTCTTGCCTGTGGTACTGGACGGCATTCCTATGAGTGCCCTACTGGACACCGGGTCACAGGTCACCACCATCCCATACGTGCTCTTCAAGCGGTACTGGAATGACTCGGACATAACCCGCTACCCAGATGATGACCTGAGCATTATAGCCAGCAATGGTCAGCCCGTGCCCCAGATAGGATTTAAAGAAGTGACCATCAAGGTCGGTAAAGTTGAACTGCCGGCACAAGGACTGATCATTGTGGACATTGACCGTCGCGAGAGTCACCCAAAAATAATCCTAGGTACTAACGTAATCGAAAACTGTCTTGCAGAGGTGATTCTTATTTTGCAACAGATTGCCAAGAACGCCAGTTCCAGCCAGCAGTGTGTCCTCCAAAAAGAGATCCGGGCACTGATGAAGCGGCAACAAGTGGAACTATCTGGTGGTGAGATAGGTAGCGTGAGAATGTGTGACCCGTTCCCTATTGCCATGCCCCCAAAAAGTGAGATGATGATTTGGTGCCGGGCTGCTATTGGTCTAAGAGGTAGAGACTACCAAGCAATGGTAGAACCCGTCTACTCAGACAGTAGGCCCACCATTTTGACAGTACGGGGGGTGGTCGATGTACGTCATGGGAGGGTGCCCGTCCGCATCATAAATATCGGGGAGAGAGAAGTATACCTGCCCCGGTATGCCACGCTAGCCAAATTGTTCACCATCAACCAGAACTCTGTACAGGCCGTGGAACCCTTGCCTCCATCTCAACCAGAGGAAGGTAAAGGCTCTAAGAAACCAATGGAGGACTGGTGTCAGCAACTGCATTTGGGTACTGACTCCATTCCCTCACACCAAAAACAGGGAGTCTATCGGGTGGTCCAAGAATACGAGAGAGTGTTTAGTAAACACCCGCTGGACTTCGGGCGAGTAAAGGGGGTAGAACATCACATCCCCACGGGAGACCATCCTCCCATAAAGGAGAGGTACCGACCCGTACCCCCTGCACACTATCAACACGCCAAGGGGATGTTAAAAGACATGAAGGAGGCTGGGGTAATTAGGGACAGATGTAGCCCCTGGGCAGCTCCACTAGTCTTAGTGAAAAAGAAAGACAACACCATGAGAATGTGTGTAGACTACAGGAAGGTCAACCGTATCACACACAAAGATGCGTACCCGTTACCAAGGATAGAAGAGTCCTTAGCTGCATTAAAATCTGCTAACTTCTTCTCTACTTTGGATCTCACTAGCGGGTACTGGCAGGTTCCTGTAGCAGAGGCGGATCGGGAGAAGACCGCATTCACCACCCCGATGGGACTCAGCGAATTTAACTGTATGCCGTTCGGGCTCTGCAACGCACCAGGAACCTTCCAACGGTTGATGGAATGCTGTCTGGGACACCGGAACTTCGAGACGGTCCTATTATACCTGGACGATAACATCGTCTATTGCAAGACCTATGAGGACCATCTGGAACACCTGGCAGAAGTGTTTGAAGCCCTGGCAAACTATGGCCTAAAGGTAAAACCCTCAAAGTGTCATCTACTGAAGCCAAAGGTACAGTACCTGGGACACGTGGTGAGTGCTGACGGAGTGGCCCCCGACCCTGACAAGATGACCGTGATTAAGGACTGGCCAAGACCATCCAGCATAAAGGAAGTGCGGCAGTTCCTCGGGTTGGTAGGCTACTACCGAAGATTCATTCCCGGTTTTACCAAGAAGGCAGCTCCTATGCAGGACCTCCTGATAGGCCAGTCCAGGAAAGCCAAAAACCAGAAGCCACCCTTCAAATGGGAAAAGCTGGAAGAGGAGTCCTTCCGCCAGCTGAAGATGGCCCTCACGGGGGATGAAATCCTGGCGTACCCTGATTACAGCCAGCCCTTTATCCTCCACACGGACGCAAGCAACATCGGGCTAGGAGCCGTACTGTCCCAGATCCAGCAGGGGAGAGAACGGGTAATTGCTTACGCCAGCCGAAAACTGCGACCCACGGAAAGAAACCCTGAGAATAACAGCTCGTTCAAGCTAGAGTTCCTGGCAGTGGTGTGGGCAGTAACCGAACGTTTTAAGCATTACCTTGCCTCTTCCAGGTCACCATGTACACGGACAACAACCCGTTGACACACCTGGACACTGCAAGACTGGGTGCCCTGGAGCAGAGATGGATGGCCCGCCTGTCCAATTTTGAGTTCACGATCAAATACCGGGCAGGGCGCTCCAATACCAACGCGGACGCCCTGTCCAGGATGCCAAACCTACCGGACGAAGGGGAGGATCCAGAAGAATTGGAAGAGATCGAACTCCCTGCGTTTCACCGTCATGGGATTACCCAGTATTCCCACCGTGTGAGGGGCCAGCGATCCACTACGTTCAACCCCTTACCCCACTACAACTGGGCGGAGACGCAAGACAGTGACCCCGCAGTCCGTCTGGTGAAGGAGATGCTGACCCAGGCTGACGCCCGCCTGGACCCAGACGCTCTGGAAGAGACCAAGCAACTGTGGACGGAAAAGAGCAGACTGTTTCTCTACAAGGAGAAGTTGTGCCGCAGAATGGTCAATTCCCGGACACATGAACTGATCTGGCAGGTTGTGGTACCGAGACGGGACGCAGCTTTGGTGCTGGAGGCCTACCACAATGGGGCAGGGCACTTCGGATGGAAGAAGCTGGAGTTCCTGCTGCGTGAACGGCTCTACTGGATAGGCATGAGAGGAGCCATTGAGAGGTGGTGTAGAGACTGTGGCCAGTGCAATCTAAGAAGAAGGGACCGTGCCAGCCAGAGGACTCCCCTGCAGCTCATCATCACCAGGCAGCCGCTGGAACTGGTCGCTCTGGACCATGTTAAACTGGCTCCAAGCAGAAGCGGGTATATCTACGCCCTAACCATCGTGGATCACTACTCCCGGTTCCTGGTGGTGGTCCCTGTCAAAGACCTGACGGCTCAGACAGCAGCCAGAGCCTTCCAGCTGCACTTCTGCCGCCCACACGGGTACCCGGACCAAGTGCTGACGGACCAAGGACCAGCCTTCGAAGCGGAGGTCTTCCAAGAGTTCTGCAACCTGTATGGCTGCAAGAAGATAAGAACAACGCCCTATCACCCCCAAACCAATGGACTCTGCGAGAAGATGAACCAGGTGGTGATAGATCTGCTAAAAACATTGCCCCTGGAAGAACGCAGTCTGTGGCCTGAGAAACTGCCCGATCTGGTGGACCTGTATAACCACATCCCGGTAGGTTCCACCAACTGTACCCCGACTTACCTAATGCGAGCAAGACCTGGTAAGCTGCCTGTTGACCTGGATATGGGAGTCCTGATACCCGAGGACACCTCGCCAGAGACAGACTGGGATACAGAACGGCAGCAGCAGTACCGGAAAGTACAGGAGAGCGTCGAGAGAAGTCTCTGTCAATCAAGAGAAAGGCAGGAGAGGACTTATAACCAACATGCTCCCGCTGTTCCCCTGGTGCCTGGAGAGCAGGTCTTGAAAAGAAAAAGGCGGCTCCATAAGTTGGACGACCAGTGGGAAAAGGACCCGTACACCGTACTGCCCTCAAGCCACAATAATCCAAAGGTGTACGTCATCAGCAAGGATGGAGGACAGACCACAGCCACTGTCTCCAGAGACCACCTGAAAAAGTGCCCCGAGAAGTTGCAAAGCACGGATGAAGATCAGGAAGACCCTAAACCCATAGAGGAAAAGGAGGAAATGATCAGCACCGTACTCGGAGACTTTCCCCGGTCCTGGACACAAGTAAACAATGCTATCGTGGTGTCCGTCCTCACCTTTCTCCAGCCAGCCCCTCAAGTGCCTACAGAAGACCAGGTAGAGCTGGAAGAGCAGCCGGCCCAAGAGGCAGAAGAATCCATACCAGCAGCCCAGGAGAATCAACCCTCTGCTAGTAGTGAGCCTGCCGTGCCCCTAGTGAGCCAAAGAGTGCGCAGACAGCTGCCCAGCTTACCCATAACACCTCCTACACCCTGTAGTGCAGGACCAGTTAGTGAGCTCCGTAGGTCCACTAGAGTCACTAGAGGTCAGATGCCCGCTCGCTGGAAAGTCTAAAGTAATGCACTGTGAATTTATCTGTTTAACTGTTTATGGTTTATGTTTGTTGCCTGTTATTAATTATGTTTCTCAGTTACCCTGCAGATTTCTTTGGACTAACAGGTTATGGACACTGGATAACCGGAACAATTCTTGTAGATAGTTGCACCTTGGTGCCTCTTGCGAAGACGGCCGCGGAAGAGAAAACCTGTCTGGCGTGGCCTCCTTGCGGTCTAAAGTAGCTAGCTTCAGCCTTGCAGCCACGCCCAGGGCCAATGCAAGGGGTTTGCTTTGGACAGGTCCCCTACTTCGCTTAAAACTTCACATTGGGTGACATGGACACCCTCTAGTTTCACAAACTTCACCTTGGGTGATATGGACACCCGGTTACGGACACGCCGTGACCTTTAAAGAACTAAAGCTTCTTGTAAATATGTTATTGTATTATTGTTATACCCTGTATTTATGTTTCTTTAAAAAATGTGTTTAGTCCCGGAGTACTAAAATTTACTAGGGGGGAATGTGGCACCCCAGGGGTCTGGTTGCCACAGTAATAGAAATATTATGTCTGAGAGCAAGTGGGAGGTTTCTCTGGTCAGGAGCCCTAAGCATGCAACACGGCCCACCCAGACCTGGGAGGGGAGGAATCTGCCCTTATAAACTGGGTCTGGGGCGGGATTAGAGCAGTCAGAGCCTGGAGAGGGAAAGTAAGAACCAGGAGCTCTGTAGGAGCAGGAGCGAGTGCCAGAGGCTGGAAGCTAGAAAGCTCGCCTTGGCTGAAGACACTAAACCCGGACACGGAGTCCGAGGCTGTGGGGACATCCAGGTCCAGCAGCAGAATCCAACCGGCAGGGGATTCCATGTCCTCTGGCCTTAGAAGCCTGGAGGCACGGTCGCAAGCAAGGGACCAGCACCGCCATCGTGAAGCGGAGGCTAACGGAAGGCCCCAAGTCACCGGCCATATGGGTGAGCACCACACGGTATACTCAGGGACGTGGGCTACTTCTACCCGCATAGAGCAAGGTAGCCAGGAAAGAGTGCAGATAGTCGGGGAGGCCTACAACTCCACCTGGCCAGGGGAGATCCTACTTGCTTACAGACTGACCAGGCCCCTACTGCTAACCAGTACTCCCGGGAGGGTCTGCGTTATACCATTAGTAAAGACCCTGAACTGCACCACACGTCTCTGTGTTTCATCGCCGCACCAGCACCATCAGTCCTGGGACGCTCACACCATCACTCCCATCATCCACACAAGCTGCCCTGAGGCAATACTTCTCCCGTGGGGAGTTATCCCATACTCGGCTGCGCAAACAACATCAGCCTCAGCGGTCTGCAGCGCAGCGGCTGTCCCCACTGACCGCAATCCACGGGTGGCGTAGTCGGACATTGTTATCACCTAAGACTGCCACTGGTTTGACCGCCCTGGGCACGGACCGGGTCACCGCCACACTGAGACTACAACCCCCAGCGATCCGGCTCCGGGTGTCCCTCTGCACAGCACAGGCCCAGGGGGCGCGTCACATGTGAGCAGGGCCGTCACTTCCAGCTATAACCTACGGTATCAGGGTCGGTTGAGACTAGGACTACAGGTTTGGAGGGGGCCAGTTAGTGCATGGAAGGCTCAACAGGCTTTGATAGACTATGTCAGATAGACTTGCGGCCTAGCTGGAAAACCCGGTGAACCCCGCTAGGGCCAGAGCTGCAGTAAGAACTTACGTGGTGACTCCCACGATTGGACGCACCACCTTTGTTAGGGGAACAGTAACGTTATCTAGTGAAAGACTTTATTTGATATTCCAAGCTTATTTTTATTCGTTTCATTGTTGATTTGCTTTGTTATTATCACTAATTGTTCAGAGTTACTTTAAATCACTGTAAAATTACCACTGCATTTAAATAAGAATTATATTGATCACCCACTGTCGTCTCCTTGTGTTATCTGTGTGTTGCATCCAGACACCTGCATTACAGCAGCTCAGGTGAGGAGAAGAAGGAGAGATTAATCTCTCTATCTTCTCCATTGCCTGTCTCGGCATATATCGGACTGTGCTCGAATGACATCCGAGTGCAGTCCAATGTTGACTTGAAGGGTGTGTGCCGTGCGAGATATGCTGCCAATCTCATGAGAAAAAATTTGCAGATCTGCTTTGCCTCATTGAATAAGACTGGTCAGAGTGCAATGTGATATCTTCTCGCAGTGCATTCCTCCGTATTATACGCTATTGTGAGGAAGCCCAATAAAGGAGACTCCAGCAGCCTCTCATGTCTCTCCATTATCTGCAAAGACAGCAGGTCTTATTGCTGCAAACCAGGACATCGTTCACAAGGGGATGAAATAAGCACTTACTCCATGCTCTGAAAAGTGTCAGAACACAGGCTGCTCAGCACATTTTACAAGTGAAGAAAGTGGTATTAGGGCAGTGACATGTCTCCAGTGCGTGTGTTCACCCCCAGTGCATGTGCACACCCCCAGTGCATGGACACTCCCCCAGTGCATGTACACAATCCCAATGCATGTGTACACCCCCAATGCATGGACACAATCCCAGTGCATGTGTACACCCCCAGAGCATGGATACTCCCCCAGTGCATGTTGTGGTAGAGCAACTTGCTCAGCTCTCGGAGGCATACACAGGACACACGGTTCGGGTAAACTTCCTGCGGGTTTATTGTGCAGCATAAACTCCAGCAACGTCCCATAAAAAATAAACAGGCCCTCTCGGGGTTAACGGTAAAACAAAAGAGGAAGTACCACACAGTCTATTACCAAGCAAGCCTGCTCCAGGTAGCACAGTGTAGTCTCAGCAACACCAGTCCTCCGGTGTTGCTCTCTGGCTTCGGCCCAACACAGCCTGGAGACTTCCCTCTCCAGACCACACACTACACAGAACAAACTACTAACTAAGTATTTAACCCTGCTCAGCCACACCCTCGAAACCCCATTACATACAGCAACCTGGTCAAACGCCCCCTTTAAGGTCAGGTCCCGAACTTGAGCAGTCCCAAAGTTCTCTCCGAACACATCCAACTGAGGAAGGTTGGCCTCCTCGGTCACCGTCTCGCCCTCATCGCCGGTAAGGACGCACAGTGGAAACTCTTCCACTTGAGACTTCGTCGGGGGTTCTTCTCCAGGGACCTGGTTTTTACCCAAGCAACTTAGTCCGGTTCCCTTCCCCCACAAGTCCCAAAACAAAGAAAAATCACAGTATGACGGGATGTATCAGGTCCTTGTGGGACTGGGCACCACAGTCTGTTCCCACTATCACTGTGGCCACGGGGTAGTCCTTGGCGTCCCCATGGATGCACCGAACGTCCACAGTGTTGGAAGGGACCAACTGGTGGGGAAGGGTAGCTCTTATGGTCACCAGACTCCCAGAGTCCAACAGTCCAAGCACCTTTACTCCATTAATGGACACGGCGCATGCCTACGGCCCCTCGCTGCGTTGACCGTCCACGCTGCAGGCTGGATAAGCATAATAGGAACCCTGTCTGCCTAGGCTACTGTCCATGGGCTCAGGGGACGTATGACACTGGGCTGTTACGTGTCCAGGGTTGTGACACCGTCAAAAGACTATATCTTTAACAACAGTCCTTGTGGCACCTTCAGTGGGAGTGGAATGCCCAACAGTGGTGGCTCTAGACCTCTTCCGTGGCGAACCTGCCCCTTTTGAGTATCCCAGTACGGGGGAACTGACTATATCCAGTTTACCAAGGGATGTCTCAACCACCTGGTACCTCTCTACCAGGCCAATGAAGTCATCTGCGTTCTAGGGATCGCCCTGGGCAACGGAAGTCTGTACCGAGTGCACAAATCTATCAATCACCTACTCTACCATCTGGGCCAGAGTGGAGGACTCTGGCTGCAACCACTTCTGAACGGGATGCAGTAGGTCAAACATCTACGAGCGAGGGGGTTTGTCGCTCAGCCCAACACAGCCTGGAGACTTCCCTCTCCAGACCACACACTACACAGAACAAACATACTGACTAAGTATTTAACCCTGCTCAGCCACACCCTGAGGGGAGGTAGGGGAATGGCCCGCCACCCTCTTTGCCATTCACATAAAACCTCACCCTTTAAGAGAGTTAACCTCCAGCATATAACATGCTGGCAGAAATTTAGTAGATTTCAGTTCACACAGGAGAGCAACCTGAGTGACACATACCTCCCCTCGTACATCATACCAGTGACTCTGTCACAATGTGTACACCTCCAGTGCATGGACACAATCCCAGTGCATGTTGTACACCCCACTGCATGGACACTCCCCCAGGGCATGTGTACACCCCAGTGCATGGACACTCCTCCAGTGTATGTGTACATCCCCAGTGCATGTGTACACCACAGTGCATGGACATTCCCCCAGTGCATGTGTACACCCCCAGTGCATGGACACTTCCTCAGTGCATGTGTACACCCCCAGTGCATGGCCACTCTCCCAGTGCATGTGTACACCCCCAGTGCATGGACACAATCCCAGTGCATTGACACACCTCCAGTGCACTTCTAGCCTGATTTGCAGTTGGCTCTACACTAGATTTCTCACGACTGGCACATCAGATCTATACTAAAAGGTATCATTTATATTGAGAGATAAGCACCGATACTGCTATACCACTACTTCCATATGTAAAAGAGGCAGACAGTTTCCCTTTTTAAAGCCCAACCCCCTTAGTTTACATATATTCTTATTAAAATGAGTGAAGTTTTATAATCTCCTTATTTATATTTTAAAATTCTCTGGTCTCTTATCGGCCTAAATATTGCTTCAAATTCTGCCCAGATTTAAGAGATAACATTCTTCCTGTAGCCACTAGGGGGTGCTTACTACACATATCTATACATTGAAATTGCTAATTTGAAGTCTGCAGTGAGCTCCCCTTACTGGACACTACTGGGAGTGAGAATTTCTTTATTTAATACTGTAGCCATGCAGGGGATAGGAGCCCTATCCAGAGATCAATAAAGCTCCAATCGCTTTACATTTATTAAGAAACAACAATCACCATATTTTGGACCCAAAAACTCAATAATAAAAAGTGGAAATTCACCTAAAGCTCCTAAAGCTTTAAGGATCTAGCGGAACCATAAACTCCAACTGTCATAAGGGTGTCACGTTGCAATGGGAGACCTGGAGTTAGAAGGTCACAACGGGTAATGAATCCCAGATTCTCTTGAGACGGTGTCATTCATGTCCTATTTCAGGCTATGTGCGCACGTTCAGGATTTGAAGCAGAAATTTCTGCATAGTTTCTGCATCTCCTTGGCAGGAAAAAATGTACGGTTTTGACGCGTTTTTTGATGCATTTTTTTAAGCGTTTTTGTACATCAATGAATGCTTTTTGGAGCTAAATCAAGTTATTTGGTGGGACATTGCTTTTTGGATTACCATCAGAACTGGGTTGAGTATATTGGTTAATTTAAATGATTAAAGAATGTGTCTGTTGTATTTCAAATAAAGTGTTTACTCTGTGCCTGTGTGTTTATTTAACTCTTTACTTTACTTTAAATAGGTTTACTGATGAAAGGGTCTGATTGACACCTTGTCATCACCAAACAAAAGAGCTAGGTGTCAGCTAATCCCAATCTTTCTTAACATTTCTATTCATGCAATTTCTGGGGCAGCTGTGAGCTGCTATTTTTAGCCTAGGAAGGTGCCATTAACATGGTCCCTGGCTATTATTAACAGCTCACAGCTGTTTCATTAGCCGCTATGTCCCCCCGATCAGCACTCAGCAGCGCTTTGGACGCAGTGTATTTTTGGTTCGGTACATGTGAATCCACCACATATAATGACACTTCAATTGGTCAAAATCTGCAGTGTCTCTGCTACAGAAATTGACATGCTGCGGGTGAGTTTGGGTACGTGGCCACGATCAGGAGCTGCTGCAGGTTTGATGCTGCGTGTTTATACAGCATCAAACCTGCAGCGTCCAGATGTTATAGTATAGTGGATGGGATTTGTAGAAATCCCATGTCCACTATGCGTGCATCACAGGCTGCGAATCACCCGTGGACACTGACATGCGGCACGGCACGTCTTTCAGGACTGCAGCATGTCAAATTCTCTTGCGGAGTCGTTAGTCTCCGCAACAGAAATTTGAGTACTAGAATTTGTTGAATGTGGTAAATACGCATGGTTCAGTGAACACATGTGGATTTACCTGCGTTCAATAGAATGCAACGTTTTGGACGCAGCAAAAAATATGCGTCCAAAGTGCTGCTACATCCGGATGGCGGACACAGAGCCTAAAATTAAACCAAAAAAAAAATGGCGTGGGTTCCCGCATCATTTTTATAACCAGCAGAGGGAAAGCCGACTGCAGGGGGCTGATATTAGTAGCCGGGGAAGGGGCCATTAGCCAACAATATTCCCTAGCTATTAATATCAGCCCACAGCTGTTTGTTTAGCCTTTACTAGCTAGATTACAGGGGGACCCCAGGAAAAAAAATTGACGTGGGGTCCCCCTATAAAATCTAACCAGAGAAGGCTAAACAGACAGATGCCCCCATTACTAACCGTGTAGTAAAGTTGTTGCCACTTTTTCAATAAATACACGGCCAGAATAAAGTATTTTAATGAAATAAAAAACGCACGGTTTTAAAAAATTTTTTTATTATTCTCTCAGTTCCCGAATCCTTGATCTTTTGAAAAAAAAAAAAGTAAAATAACAAACAACAATATCACTCACCTGTCTGCCGTCACGACGTACTCCACGATTACCACCAACGATTGTCCCTCGGCGATCCGTATCACTTCTACAGCAGTGACATCAGCAATCACTGCTTATTAATGCCTGTGGTTTTGAAAGGAGATGATCTTTAAGTCATTCATGTTTTGGGAGGGAGCCTATACTGTTGACCAAGTGGAAGACCTAAACCCCAGGTTTCCGGGCAGTATTGTGGTGGCTTCTGCACCATTCACTTACAGTTTCTGCACAGATGACAGACTTGATTGCGGAGGCTGTAAAGCAGCCTTTACTTTGCTACTAGTGTCGCGCATCTTTAGTCTGTTAATATTTGTAGCGCGTTTCGTCGTCTCGTTTGGTCATAATGAAATCTGCAGTTCACATGCCGATCATTCAGTCGGAAGCTTTATAAAATAAGAAATGAATAGAAATGAAGGAAATGCTATTAGGATAATTTGCTGTGGTTTATGAATTATTCATCCAGTGATTTCCTATTCACACATCTGAATCAATTTTTGGACTTCGCAGAGAAGTTTCTTGATGTGGGATCTTCAGTACTGGCTTGGGTAATAGATTTCTCTTCTTATTTCTGTGAGGATGTGCTTGCTGCTCTCATTATTGGGATGGCTTGTCTTACACATTGTTTCATGATGTATTTACTTCCCGGTACAACAATTTTCATTTGTCTAACAATATATAGCCTCCCAGTGATCCTGCCCTACCTCCACAAGAGCAAGCCTGACGTCAAAATGGTCACGGTAATATAGGTACTCACCGCCCAGCGATGATTCAGAGCAAATAATGCAGGCATGTAGAATACCTAATGAATCTCATGTATTCTAAAAGCATCAAGACCTTTATAATGGGATATGAATTCTACACTTTTGGGGTATAATGTAGAAAAGTTTGAGTAGATGACATCTTTACGTGGATTAATAAGATTATGTCTGATTGACAGAGAGGTGTTGGTGTCATGGTGTGGTGGTCTAAAGTAAGGGAGAGGGACTTCAAACTGTCCCTGGAACTGGGACCCTAACTATCCCTGTCCCAGGGGTACTCTTGATGGCAGAGAGGCCTGGGTCTCTGACCTTACTATGCTCCTGTTAAACCCTAATCTGTCCCCTCTCCCACCCCATGAGGCATGAGATAGGAATGTAAAGGAAACCAGACACAAAGACAGACAGGGGATAACCAATATCATACAAAGCACTCACCAAAAATAAGGAGGAAGGTAGGGAAAGAGAGGAACAAACCAGCTAAATAGGAATGAGGACAAGGAGATGAACTCACAGGAACCTACTGCACACAGAACTCTCCAGTAACTACTACCAGCTCCAACTACAAAGCACTGTACTTTCCAGGAAGAAGATTATTTCACCAGCAAGGAAGAAACAACACCCAGAGCTAGTATATGTAGGGAGATGAGATGATGTCAGCAGCTACAACTGGGAGCAACCACCTGAATGTTCCCAAAAAGCATGGAAAGAGTCCTTAACCTTTTCAGCACTGATGGAAAGGAAATCCATTTGAGGTTATGTGCACACATAGCATTTTTGATGCGTTTTCGCGGCGTTTTTTCCATGCGGAAACGCATCAAAAACGGTCTGCCAGCTATTGCAATGGTAATCCTGATGTGCTGTGCACATGATGTAGAAATTTCCGCTCAGGATTACCATTGTGGAAAAAAATGCAGCATGTCCATTATGCCCAGCGTTTCCGGAGCGTTTCCCACCCATTGAATTTCATTGAAACGCAGCAAATCCGCAGGTATAACATTTATACCTGCGGATTTGCTGCATTTCAATTAAAGCCAATGGGTGGTGAAACGCTGCAGGTGGTACCCGGGTCGGCAAAGGAGGACTACTACTCCTCTCATCCGACCGCCGCTCCTGCTGATAACAGCGAGAGCGGCGTAGCTGAGGGGAGCAGTACTCTCCTCAGCTGAGCCAAGAACTACTGGCAGTAAAAAACTAAAAAAAAGTAAAAAATAAAATAAAAAACACTATTCTCACCTGTCCAGCGATGTCCCTGGCGATGCTCTCCTCCCGACGGCCGGCGGTACACTGCAGGGAGTGCGCTCACTCCCAGCAGTGTACTGTGCTGCCAGGACCTGCGGTCACGTGAGTGATCAGCAGATCGCTCAGGTGACCTCCCCATGAGAACATTCTGAAGAATGTTCCCACCAGTACTGGTGGTGAGCTCACTGGGGCTGATCAGCAGATCTTCAGCTGATGAACCCCAGTGACCTCACTCCAGCAGCATGTACACAGACAGGAGTGATTTTACACTCCTGTCAGTATACAACCCCTGGCAAAAATTATGGAATCACCGGGCTCGGAGGATGTTCATTCAGTTGTTTAATGTTGTTTAAAAAAAGCAGATCACAGACATGGGACAAAACTAAAGTCATTTCAAATGGCAACTTTAGGGCTTTAAGAAACACTAAAAGAAATCAAGATAAAAAATGTGGTACTCAGTAAGGGTAATTTTTTTCAGACCAAGCAGAGGGAAAAAATTGTGGAATCACTCAATTCTGAGGAAAAAACTATGGAATCATGAAAAACAAACACACAAAAGAACACTCCAATACACCATTAGTATTTTGTTGCACCACCTCTGGCTTTAATAACAGCTTGCAGTCTCTGAGGCATGGACTTAATGAGTGACAAACAGTACTCTTCATCAATCTGGCTCCAACTTTCTCTGATTGCTGTTGTCAGATCAGCTTTGCAAGTTGGAGCCTTGTGATGGACCATTTTCTTCAAACTTCCACCAAAGATTTTCAATTGGATTGAGATCCGGACTATTTGCAGGCCATGACATTGACCTTATGTGTCTTCTTTCAAGGAATGTTTTCACAGTTTTTGCACTATGGCAGGATGCATTATCATCTTGAAAAATGATGTCATCATCCCCAAACATCCTTTCAATTGATGGGATAAGAAAACTGTCCAAAATATCAATGTAAACTTGGGCATGTATTGAAGATGTAATGACAGCCATCTCCCCAGTGCCTTTACCTGACACGCAGCCCCATATCATCAATGACTGTGGAAATTTGCATGTTCTCTTCATGCAGTCATCTTTATAAATCTCATTGGAACGGCACCAAACAAAAGTTCCAGCATCATCACCTTGCCCAATGCAGATTCACGATTCATCACTGAATATGACTTTCATCCAGTCATCCACAGTCCATGATTGCTTTTCCTTAGCCATTGTAACATTGTTTTTTTCTGTTTAGGTGTTAATTGAGGCGTATGTTTAGCTATTCTGTATGTAAATCCCATTTCCCTTAGGCGGTTTCTTACAGTTTGGTCACAGACATTGACTCCAGTTTCCTCTCATTTGTTCCTCATTTGTTTTGTTGTGCATTTCCTGTTTTGGAGACATATTGCTTTAAGTTTCCGGTCTTGACGCTTTGATGTCTTCCTTGGTCTACCAGTATGTTTGCCTTTAACAACCTTCCCATGTTGTTTGTATTTGGTCAAGATTTTAGACACAGCTGACTGTGAACAACCAACATCTTTTGCAACATTGTGTGATGATTTACCTTCTTTTAAGAGTTCGATAATCCTCTCCTTTGTTTCAATTGACATCTCTCGTGACCTTCAGCCATCTGGGAAGACATTTTGCTGCAGTCGGTAACACGGCTGACGGATGTCTGTGCAGTCTCCCTCCATATTGCACTGTGTTGCCCTTGTTTTTGCTCAAGTTGGATTAAAAGTTAAATCCAGAATATGGAGTTCTCAAGAGCAAATTTTGCGCCAAATTGTGAGACACCACAAATGCATTAGATGTGTAATGCCATGCACAGGACTTAGGTGTTGATCATTGGTTTATAACACGTTCTTCCAGATGAGAGATGGATAAAGACTTCAGAAGTCTAAATGTGGCAGAGACAAGTTATTAAAAAAAGCTTGCACCACAAGGACTAATCAGATCAAGAGCTTGTCTGATTTGGGGGTGTAGTTCTGACAATTGTCCAATTGCTTGTGGGCTGATTGTGGATGATACTCTGCAGCCAGACACATTATATAATTGTTACTGTACTATTTTAAGCTTCTTCTGCTCCAGACACAAGTAAAATGATAGAACTGCACTGGAGAAAACTCAAGGAGTAAGACTGCAATGTTCGCTATGAAACCAGCAGAAGTGTAATTTCAGCTCTGAATGTATTAACTGCAGATCAATACAGGTTAATTAGCTATAAAACACATAGGGAAAGTCAGTATTACATGAAGGTAAATGGTGGATGGTGCTCGTAGCCCTGCACTTTAATCTCCCAGTTTAGTATCAGAATGTGCCTGGTTTTCTTCTCCCCCTTTCTATTTTTAAGTGAAGCATTTTCATCTACTCGGCCCCAGATCTACTGAGAGTTTAACCAATCTCCCTGTTATATAACACCAGCTATTTTTCCCGCACCATTGGGTGATTAAATAAGCAAACGGCGCTTACTCTGCTCAATTCTTTCTGAGTGACTGATCCCAGTAATACAGAAAAGCCTTCCATCCCCAAGAAAGGGGGAATTATGGTAATACCGCACAGAGTCCCTGACCTCCCATTCAGTGCACACGCGGTGCAGATATGAGGTTTCCACTCATGTTATGTAACCTACAGCATGAGAAATGACGCGGACAAAATTGATATTTGTTTTATTAAACTGCTGATACAGCAGGGGTGGCTGAATGGAAACACAATACAAGAAGGAACCCAGCGTTCACCTGTACATGGGCACTACAGGCAAAGACTGTGCTATCTGTACAAAGGGTGGTCAGCACAGCGTTAACGCCTTTATATTGGGGTCTTCACTTTTATAGTAAGCTGATATGGTGCAATTAAGATTATTTTAAGAAGCTTTATTTGCAATAATTCCCTTCAAGATCAGCGTAGGTCACGCTTACGATAGGGGGCATTGTACTTAGACCTGGGAGCCCGTTGCAGATATAGAGGCCATAGAAATCACATTGAGGAATAAATAATGGCTTTGCTGTGAAAATCAGGACATACACAATTCAGATCTCACAGTCGGTTTTACTAATGGTTGAGGCTTATGTAATATTCCTTCGTATCATAAGTATGATAATGACTTGCTAATAACTTGTCACAGTCCCCTATCATTTAGACAAGCCTGGTCATCCCTCCTGAAATCCACAATAGTTACCCAATTGACCAACACCATCAAAGGCTCTCCCTACACAAGATCAATAACATCCAAAAACATATGGGGATATAAGCCATAAATAAAAATCACAAAAATCTTTAGTAAATATTTAACAACACTTAAAGAGTGTCAAACATAGGCAGAGCCATACCAATAGGTCATATGAAACAACATTAGTAGTCACTAAATATTTAAATATGTGCAATAGAAATAAACTCCACACAAAAGAGTTATAGCAATTATAGTGGAATACAATCCTACCTAGAAGAAAAGAAAGGCGGAGACGAATAGGGAAAAGAAATATCTCCAAGGAAAATGGCCATTACACAAGCTTTACTTCTAATAAAGAAACCTTAACATGCATATACACTTAAGGCAGCTGTCTGCCAAACAAGTTGGTAAGAGTGTGGCCACATCATAATAATTGAAGCAGTCAATTCATTCCTGAGCCAAGTGACAGATAATGCCAGATTAGGTGAAAATCACCATAAAAGTAAATAAGACCTGTATGGCAGCCAAAAAGAGCACCCCTGACGCGCGTTTCGTGCATTGCTTCCTCCTCGGAGGAATGCCTAATCTGGCATTTTCTGCCACTTGGCTCAGGAATGAATTGACTGCTTCAGTTATTATGATGTGGCCACACTCTTACCAACTTGTTTGGCAGACAGCTGCCTTAAGAGTACATGCATGTTAAGCTTTCTTTATCAGGAGTAAAGCCTGTGTAGTGGCCATTTTCCTTGGGGATATTTCTTTTCCGTATTTGTCTCCACCATTCTTCTCTTCTAGGTAGGCAATTCTTTTGTGTGGAGTTTATTTCTATTGCACGTATTTGAATATTTAGTGACTACTAATGCTGTTTCTTATGACCTATTGGTATGGCTCTGCCTGTTTGACACTCTTTTTTTAAAGCTTTTTTATGTGTTGTTAAATATTTAATAAAGATTTTTGTGATTTTTATTTAGGCTGTGTGCCCACGTAGTGTTTTTCAAGCGTTTATGCTGCGGAATTTCCGCAGCGGAAACGCTTGTGAAACGCTAGGTAATCCGCACCCCATGGTCCCCAAGGGGATTCCGCATGTTCTATGCACATGCTGCGGATTTTTCCGCAGCGTTTATGCTGCGTACAAAAATCCGCAGCATGTCATTTAATTTTGCGGAAGCGCAGCGGAACTCCCGCCATTGACTTGCATTGAGACGCACAGAAACCGCGACTGTACATTTTTACAAGCGGCTTCTATGCGTCTCTATGTGCGGATGGTACCCAGTTCTGGAGGAGAGGAGACTCTCATCCAGACCTGGGTACCATTGTACCTGTAAAAAAAGAATAAAATAACAAATAAAGTTTATATTCACCTGTCCGGAGGCTTCTCTCTGAATGCCAGCAGCGCTGAAGGACCTGCGGTGACGTCACAGTCATGTGACCGCAGGCCCTTCACCGCTCTGTCTCGCGATATGCCGGCAGCCGGGAACCAGACAGGAACGAGCGCTGCTGCACACACCGGGGCCTCGGGGGTGAGTATAGCTTTATTTGTTTTAATTTTTACGGTTCACACTGTATAAATCCATGCTGTTTGCATGGATTTATACAGTGTGACCTAGTTGTCAAGCACTTTCCAAGTGATGCTATCGCCTGGAAAGTGCTTGTCAATCTGCATGCGGAAACGCATGTGAACCCGCATGTGGATCCGCATGTATTCTGCAGGAAAAACGCATGCACAATCTGCATGCGTTTTTTTCTGCCAGGGAGATGCAGAAATGCTGCAGAAATTTTCTGCTTCATTTCTGCATCGTGGGCACATAGCCTTATGGCTTATATCCCTATATGTTTTTTGGATGTTATTGAAATCCACAATATATGATCATATCACTAACCAAAGGCTTCCGAGGAAACACACAATCCGTGGATTGGAAGCGCTGAACAAACCCGCATATTGCTCCAGCGATTTTTACCGTATTCCTAGCGGCTGTATACAGGATGAATTTATGAGCGGACACCGAATTGCCTGTATCTATAGCTTCAGGCTCCATTACAGGAAAGTCTAGAGACATCAAGAAAATAAATCAAACAGAAATGTGCCAGGATGGCTAATAAAGTTCAGTAAGCTATATCCTGTTTTTATAAAGGGGATTTTAGAGAAAAGCTTAGCAGCGCAGCAGAGTTTACTCAGGAGGATCCAATTCCCAAGGATCATTTTTGCAATCCGTCTGGTTTAGGGACTTGCACATTGCTTGAGGCTGACATATGAAAAAGGAATTACCTGTACGCTGCAGATCTGTGCAGCCACCACCCTGTATAGCTCCACTCTTAAGGGGATTGCATTGGGGGCACCTGGAGAAGATATGTAGATTTAAAATTGAGAGTTCCCGATATCTTACCAGTGTGATGGTCACTCTGCTCAACACTGGCAGCTGTATGAGAGCTAGAGATGATCAAAAAGATCATCTGGACCAGAGCTATGTGAGCCTCCTACCCGCCAGCATCCCGTGGCCCACTAATCAGGTTGCCAGCAGCAGGTAGAAGGAGGTCCGCAAGGATCTGGTCCTGCAAATCTTTTTGATCATCACCAAAGGGAGTTATGGAAACTGCAGAGAATCCTCAACCACCAGCCCATAAGAAACCCTCATCACGACTACTTTCCTAGCTTTTTATGTTACAGAGTGTGCGTAAGACACCTTATTTTTTATATAAAATTGGTATTAGATCAAAATCAACTTACCCAAAGTGAGGGATAGATGTCGCTAAATTGCTACACATGGTGGGAAAGTCCTGAATTACTGATGTTGAGGAAAGAAGTGCTTACGATTATCCACAAGGTGCACTGTGATAATCCCTATGCAACCCTAAACTTTCTTGCTGGAGATACTAGGGGACATGTTCTTGCTCTTGTGGCGCCCTTGCGGGTCCAGTCGCCACAGAGGTACTGCATCTCAGCCAGAGGTGTGGTACCCCACTCTTGGGTAAGGAGGGAGCACTACCCAGGACCCACACACCCACATCCAACACCACATCACTTCAGTAGGGAAGGGCGAGATTGCTCCTGAGGGACAGCACAGTCCCTGTCCCTGTCTGGGGGGGGGGGACTAGGTAGAGGAGGTGGGTGGAGGAAGTAGTTTAGGGGAGCACTGAAGGAAGGACTGAAGGTAGAGGGGACCACGTAGAGTGACAGTTGGTGACGTGGGTCACATGACAGGTAGTATAAAAGGAAAGGTAGAAAGATCTAGAAAGTTAGTCAGTCAGAGCAGTTGGTGACAGGAGTCTGTCACAAGGAGTGAAGAGAGAAAGGGTCCTAGGAGTAAGAGCGCAGTGAGTGAGGACCATGGAGGAGTGGGGTCCAGTCAGAGGGGCCCAGTAAGAGAAAGAACAAGAGGAGCGAGGGAGTCAGAGAAGAGCTCCAGAGACAGAGAAAGGATCTTAGGGGCACGGGAAGTGCGGAGTCCACCCGTGCGCCCGAGTTCACACCGACCGTAAAGAGATCAGGTCGCAGTAGGGGACCGGCTCCAGATTAGTGGAGGACTGCAAGACTCAGCTAGCAAACCGGAGGCTGCGGTATCTCTAGGTGCCGTAGCCAAAAGCACACATATTCGCTGAAAAGGTGGCCATATAGGACCAAGGGGACAGAGAGGACGTCGCCCGACAAGGCCCGCGGCCACTGGCTCGGGACCCTGTGTGTGAGGCGCAGGGCTGGAGGGCGAGAGCCAGCGCAGAGAGACGACCAGGGAACATACACATGAAGGGAGTCCTGATCAAGTGCAGCCAAGTTATCTGAGAGTTGGCTGGATCACTTCCCCGGAGGACACAGGACTCGGTGGGCTGTTATAACATGGCTAGCAGTTGTAACCTGGAACACCGTAAAAACTTGAAGACTGCACCCCGCTGTGTCTTTGACTTAATTGCTGCATCACCTACCTTGCACTACACCAACAACATCTAAAATCACCTATTTAACTGCCCTGGGGCCTAGCTCTACCCGTGGAGAGCTGAACTATCTCTGCTGCGTCACCAACGGCCTCAGTGGATCTGAACAACAGCGGCGGCCACCTATAGCCGTGTACCACGGGTGGCGTCACGAAACTTTATCCCCTAAACTTTATTACCCTCTTTTCTTTATTTATTGACCACCCTGGGCCACGGACCGGGTCACAACACCGTGACTACCCCAAAAGAACCGACTGGCCTGGCTTCCGAGTACCCCACGGCCCCAGGGGGTGCGTCACTGTGGATAATCTTCCATGCTATGAAAACTATTGCCACTCAGTGAATACACAGTTATCCACCCCAAAATGGTGAACTGATTAACAAGATTAATGGAATTATTCAGCTACTGAGGGAAGAAATATATTGCTAGGTTTGAGGCTGTGTGGGACAGATGGAGTGACACCCTGGGACTGTCCTCCCGGTCCCTCAGGAGAGTAGACTTGATGAGATAAATGCACTGCTCTGGATACACCCCCTGGGAGTCCCTATATCTGGTACTTGGGATATATGAGATAAGCACTATGTCCCGACGATATGATTATGATAGACTAGTTTACATTTCACATTGACATTTGTCTGTGGTATCAAGATGAAACATACAGAAAAGTATCCTGTTCAGAAGCAAGCTCCATGAAACGTTGTTCTGCCACAGCTCCACAAAGGTGTCTATAGGGCAGAGGTCGGGTGGATGTATATCTCCTCGTTTTTATGTTTCTTGACCCATATGCATAGTTTTTACTGTTATCTTCTTTGCCAAGTACTGTTTTTAGATATACAGTATACGTCTACCCAAAATATAAAAATCCATAATAAAAATCATCTGATATATAGTATATAGAAAAAAGCCCTCACATTCGTGGTCATGCTGGTGAAGCGGAGCAGAGACTTGAGAACCCAAGCATAAATGATTATGGGGATGCCTTGCCATTAACATCTGTACCAAGATCCTAGTGTACGCAGCACAGACAGGACAGGGGCGGCATCTGCACAAACTGGTTTATAAAAAAGTATAATATTAGCAAAGGCATGCATGCTATGAACATTGACGAATATACCATGCCATGAACAACGCGCTCCCAATCTACTCACTTGTAATTAAGCCATCTATACATTAGACTTCACCCGAAATCCTCTTGTACTAAATATTTCAATCTGTTGAATGTTGGCGCAGGAAAGCATCATACTTGTTTTGCAGCAGCTTTCATCTCACATCAGAGCCCCAGTTGAGCGGCTGCTGCGCCTCTGATCTACCATCTAATGTATTAACGAGATATTGTTTAGTAATGGCGGTACAAATAAATAGCACCAGCGGAAAAATCACCAGCAAAAATGGCTATTAAGCTCCAGCGCTGCTGTTCCTGTTCTCCATTCCTTTTGTAGCGCGGCGTGGGGCGGTAGCTGCAGTTGAGGCACTTGTCTTCTCCTGTAACATCCCGGCGCGCTACATCACAGAGTGGGTCATGACCGGGTGTTGGTGCTGTGAGGGCCTTACGCCTGTGCAGGCTGCCTTTAGCCGATGGTGTTGGCCGACCAGGACCATAGATTTCCGTGTTCAATAAAGGAACTTCCATTCTAAAACACAGTCTTTACTTGAACGTTAACTTGATAAGGGTTATGTACAAGGGATAGCGGGTACAAGGTCTTATGGACGTTTCTTTCACAGTGCAAAAGCATTTTCACACACAAAGTATCTTTCCACTGTAGTCTACTCCAGGGCCGGTGAGGCACACTGTTCCGCCCTACTTTGTCGCCACAGTCCTGATCAGCAAGACTCTCTTCCTGCTCAACGGTTCTGCGTTCTATTTCTTCCACTACTGGCGTCCTGGATCTACCTCTTGGGACCCACACTAGTCCCACGAACTAAGTCCTGTTTAGACCTGTTATCTTTGGCGTTTTTCAAGCCCTTTAAGGTGGAAGGCCACTCTGTCTCTTCAAGGTCGCGCTACTCCCTTGTCCCTTAGTCTCCTTTGCTGTAGTTCACCCACAACAGCAGCACTGCTCACAGACACTTCCTACTTGAACTGGAACTTGTCCTTATATGCCTAATTAGAGGAAGTGGTCTCTTTCCCTAACACAAAACTTACCCACACCCCAATGGGCTAGTCCCGGACATTAACTCCTAACTTACCCTAATTTCGCTACCTAACTAAAGTCAACTATCTTATCCAACATTTCTTATGTCCTAAGCCCTAAACTATGTCTTATCGTATGCTATCCTATATTGTACACTACCAACATTACTTATTCTACATTATACATTACTACACATTACATAGGCAAACATCATTACACAATATATACAAAAGACGCAAGACATAATTCACATTACACAATGCAACGTGATTGGTGTCTTCAGCGGTAAAAACGCGACAGTCCAGTCCATACCCTATACTTTTCCTAAATCTCTTTAGAGTCTAAGAAAATTTCCATCTAACCAAGAACTGTACTCATATCTTAAAATGCAGAAGACAATCAACATCTTAAAAGGGGTTGCCATTCATTTTTTAGGGCATGATTTTGGGACACTATGTAACATACAAGTTGAGTGCCGATCTAGTCTGTGCAGCATTGCCCACTTGCTGATTAAATTGCTGCTTTCACCATGGTTCTTGATGGAAGAACATGAGACCCAACCTGTCCATCAGCCGCATCCAACTGAAAGACTGCCATGTGCCACATATTTCAAGTGGAGGTTTACAAGTAGAACTTTTCCATTGCAGATTTGATGATAAATCCATAATAAGATACCTGTGGATTTCACCATACTCCATTACTGAAATTCCCAATGAAAATCAGCACAATAATTGAAATCTGCATCGTGCTTTCATTTTCAGGCAGATTTTGAAGAATCCAATTACTTCTATTGTACTGTAATCCGCGACGTATGAATTTGGCTTTACAATGTACTTTTTATGAGTCCAACTCTAGGTCTACCTGGATACTTAAACTAAGGATTAAACAGTTGCTCTAACATGGATTTTTACAGCAAGTACAGTAGCTTCATCAGGCCTAAGAGAGCTATTTATTCATGTTGTTTCATCTGGTGACAGAACTTTCAGTCAATTTAGAGACCAGTTTCTAAACTTCTGCTGGATTGCTGTTAGCTCTCAGATTGCAGGAACTGCAGACCCCTGAGTGTTCAGAGTTTTTACGTAGCATTATTTGCCAGGATGCATTGTGGATGATGAAGGGGCAGATTGCAAATTAGTAACTGCAGCTTTTGATGCGACTGGAGTATAAGACACGATAAGTCAGTATACAACAAGAAAGTGTGTGTTCACGGTGCAACTATAGCCATAGCAGCCTCTGCGGTAACAGAGGGTGAGGGGCCCGCTCAGGTGAAGTTTTGTCATAAGACCACTTTGGTGACTTTCTGTTTTTTAGCAGGGGGTCTAGGCGATTCTCTGCTGCTTCAGTCACCTACCATCAGGTGAGGGGGCCCATATATTTTTGCTGTGGGGCCCTATGAATTCTAAATAATACGTTTTGTGTTACTAGACAAGACAAGAAATAATAAAATTAAGAACTAATATTGAGTAGTGAAGCCTGATTCAGTCTCATATTGTCTCTGCCTCCATCCATTGTGCTCTTGTTATAACCTCATCTACCCAGCGGTATAAATATTGTAAAATGGGATTTTCTCTCCTCTTAAATAACAAGGTGTCTGGCAGCCCTTTTGTTGAATCATTTCTTTCTATAAAAGGAGTACAAAGTGGCGACCATTGGCCCGAGCTGCCAAATGTAATGAATTCCGGCTTCTCGTTGTGCAGAACAGCTGACCAAGGATTCGATTTCAAGGGTGAAAATTGTACCTGGAGCGAAGAGAATGAAACGATAAAACAAATGTCCTTTAAATGTCGAGATATTGAAAGTAATGGAGCTTGTAGTGTGGACTGTGTTGTGTTTAAGCGCTTGGCTTGTATTACATGTGGCTTTATATCCATCATCCTGACACATCTGTTTCATGCTAAGGATTAGCATTTATCCTGTAGCAAAAAAAATGCATCAAAGGCAAAGATCTAGACAAGCATGGGTTCTGCGTTATAGAGGAGAACACCAGGTCCTTCAATTACTTATAGGAAAAAAGGGGTTACAGTGGGGAAAAAAAGTATTTAGTCAGCCCCCAATTGTGCAAGTTCTCCCACTTAAAAAGATGAGAGAGGCCTGTAATTGACATCATAGGTAGACCTCAACTATGAGAGACAAAATGAGAAAACAAATCCTGAAAATCACATTGTCTGATCTGGAAAGATTTTTTTTTCAAATTTTGGTGGAAAATAAGTACACTGCTCAAAAAAATAAAGGGAACACTTAAACAACAGAATATAACTCCAAGTAAATCAAACTTCTGTGAAATCAAACTGTCCACTTAGGAAGCAACACTGATTGACAATCAATTTCACATGCTGTTGTGCAAATGGAATAGACAATAGATGGAAATTATTGGCAATTATCAAGACACCCTCAATAAAGGAGTGGTTCTGCAGGTGGGGACCACAGACCACATCTCAGTACCAATGCTTTCTGGCTGATGTTTTGGTCACTTTTGAATGTTGGTTGTGCTTTCACACTCGTGGTAGCATGAGACGGACTCTACAACCCACAGAAGTTGCTCAGGTAGTGCAGCTCATCCAGGATGGCACATCAATGTGAGCTGTGGCAAGAAGGTTTGCTGTGTCTGTCAGCGTAGTGTCCAGAGGCTGGAAGCGCTACCAGGAGACAGGCCAGTACACCAGGAGACATGGAGGGGGCCGTAGGAGGGCAACAACCCAGCAGCAGGACCGCTACCTCCGCCTTTGTGCAAGGAGGAACAGGAGGAGCACTTCCAGAGCCCTGCAAAATCATAGAATGGTAGAGTTGGAAGGGACCTCCTGGGTCATCTGGTCCAATCCCCTGCTCAAAGCAGGATTCACTAAATCATCTCAGACAGATGTCTGTCCAGCCTCTGTTTGAAGACGTCCCTTGAAGGAGACCTCACCACCTCTCGTGGCAGCCTGTTCCACTCATTGATCACCCTAACTGTCAAAAAGTTTTTTCTAGTATCTAATCTGTGTCTCCTCCCATTCAGTTTCATCCCATTGCTTCTAGTCTTTCCTTGTGCAAATGAGAATAAAGATGATCCTTCTACAATGTGACAGCCCTTGAGATATTTGTAGACAGCTATTAAGTCTCCTTTCAGTCTTCTTTTTTGCAAGCTAAACATTCCCAAATCCTGTAACCGTTCCTCATAGGACATGGTTTGCAGACCGGTCACCATTCTGGTCGCTCTTCTCTGAACTTGCTCCAGTTTGTCAGTCTTTTTTAAAATGTGGTGCCCAAAACTGGACGCAGTATTCCAGATGAGGTCTGATCCAAAGAGGAGTAAAGTCCGATAATGACTTCACGTGATCTAGACTGTATGCTTCTGTTAATACATCCCAGAATTGTATTTGCCTTTTTGCTGCTGCATCACACTGTTGACTCATGTTCAGTCTATGATCTATTAGTATACCTAAGTCTTTTTCACATGTACTGTTGCTTAGCCCTATTCCTCCCATTCTGTATATGCTTTTTTCATTTTTATTGCCCAGATGTAGTACTTTGCATTTTACCCTGTTAAAAACCATTCTGTTAGTTGCTGCTCACTGCTCCAGTTTATTTAGGTCATTTTGAAACCTCTCTCTCTCTCTTCTCTAGTATTAGCTATCGCTCCTAGCTTTGTGTCATCAGCAAATTTAATCAGTTTACCCTCAATTCCTTCATCTAAATCATTGATAAAGATGTTGAACAATACAGGTCCCAGGACAGAGCCCTGTGGTACCCCACTTGAGACATTCATCCAACTGGATGTGAAGCCATTTACGACCTCCAGCAGGCTTCAAATGTGCATGTGTCTGCACAAACGGTTAGAAACCGACTCCATGAGGGTGGTATGAGGGCCCGATGTCCACAGATGGGGGTTGTGCTCACAGCCCAACACCGTGCAGGACGCTTGGCATTTGCCACAGAACACCAGGATTGGTGGATTGGTAAAATCGCCTCTGGCGCCCTGTGCTCTTAACAGACTAAAGCAGGTTCACATTAAGTACATGTGACAGGCGTGACAGAGTCTGGAGACGCCGTGGAGAGCAATCTGCTGCCTGCAACATCCATCAGCATGAACGGTTTGGCAGTGGCTCAGTAATGGTGTGGGGTGGCATTTCTTTGGAGGGCCGCACAGCCCTCCATGTGCTCGCCAGAGATAGCCTGACCGCCATTAGGTACCGAGATGAGATCCTCAGACCCCTTGTGAGACCATATGCTGGTGCGGTTGGCCCTCAGTTCCTCCTAATGCAGGACAATGCCAGACCTCATGTGGCTGGAGTGTGTCAGCAGTTCCTGCAAGATGAAGGCATTGAAGCTATGGACTGGCCCGCCCGTTCCCCAGACCTGAATCCGATGAAGCACATCTGGGACATCATGTCTTGCTCCATCCACCAAGAGACTGCACCACAGACTGTCCAGGAGTTGGCGGATGCTTTAGTCCAGGTCTGGGAGGAGATCCCATAGGAGACCATCCGCAACCTCATCAGGAGCATGCCTAGATGTTGTAGGGAGGTCATACAGGCACGTGGAGGCCACACACAATACTGAGCCTCATTTTGACTTGCTTTAAGGACATTACATCAAAGTTGGATCAGCCTGTAGTCTGTTTTTCCACTTTAATTTTGGGGGTGACTCCAAATTCAGGCCTCTATTGGTTAATAAATTTGATTTCCATTGATGATATTTGTTCGATTTTGATGTCAGCACATTCAACTTTGTACAGAACAAAGTATTCCATGAGAATATTTCATTCATTCAGATCTAGGATGTGTTATTTGAGTGTTCCCTTTATTTTTTTGAACAGTGTACTTGGTCACCTACAAAAGTTCATCTCAATATTTTGTTATATATCCTTGTTGGCAATGACAGAGGTCAAATGTTTTCTGTAAGTCTTCACAAGGTTGGCACACACTGTTGCTGGTATGTTGGCCCATTCCTCCATGCAGATCTTCTCTAGATCAGTGATGCTTTGGGGCTGTCGCTGGGCAACACGGACTTTCAACTCCCTCCAAAGGTTTTCTATAGGGTTTAGATCTGGACACTGGCTAAGCCACTCCAGGACCTTGAAATGCTTCTTACGAAGTCACTCCTTCGTTGCCCTGGCGCTGTGCTTGGGATCATTGTCATGCTGAAAGACCCAACCACGTTTCATCTTCAATGTCCTTGCTGATGGAAGGAGGTTTGCACTCAAAATCTCACGATACATGGCCCCATTCATTCTTTTATGTACACGGATCAGTCGTCCTGGTCCCTTGGCAGAGAAAAAGCCCCAAAGCATGATGTTGCCACCCCCATGCTTCACAGTAGGTATGGTGTTCTTTGAATGCAGCTCAGCATTCTTTCTCCTTCAAACACGAGGAGTTGTGTTTTTACCAAACAGTTCTACTTTGGTTTTATCTGACTTTATGACATTCTCCCAATACTCTTCTGGATCATCCAAATGCTCTCTAGCAAACTTCAGATGGGCCTGGACATGTAATGGCTTAAGCAGGGGGACATGTCTGGCACTGCAAGATCTGAGTCCCTGGCGGCGTAGTGTGTTACTGATGGTAGCCTGTGTAATGTTGGTCCCAGCTCTCTGCAGGTCATTCACTAGGTCCCCCCGTGTGGTTCTGGGATTTTTGCTCACCGTTCTTGAGATCATTTTGACCCCACGGGGTGAGATCTTGTGTGGAGCCCCAGATCGAGGGAGATTATCAGTGGTCTTGTATGTCTTCCATTTTCTAATTATTGCTCCCACAGTTGATTTCTTCACATCAAGCTGCTTGCCTACTGCAGATTCAGTCTTACCAGCCTGGTGCAGGGCTACAATTTTGTTTCTGTTGTCCTTCGACAGTTCTTTGGTTTTCACCATAGTGGAGTTTGGAGTGTGACTGTTTGAGGTTGTGGACAGATGTCTTTTATACTGATAACAAGTTCAAACAGGTGCCAGTACTACAGGTAATGAGTGGAGGACAGAGAAGCCTCTTAAAGAAGAAGTTATAGGTCTGTGAGAGCCAGAAATCTTGCTTGTATGTAATTGACCAAATACTTATTTTCCACTAAAATTTGAAAAAAATTTCTTTCCAAATCAGACAATGTGATTTTCAGGATTTGTTTTCTCATTTTGTCTCTCATAGTTGAGGTCTACCTATGATGTCAATTACAGGCCTCTCTCATCTTTTTAAGTGGGAGAACTTGCACAATTAGGGGCTGACTAAATACTTTTTTTCCCCATTGTAGGTGTACGACACTACGGCAGGAGGGAGACCTTACTCTGATAGTTACCATGTGTCATCTCCCATTATATATTGACTAAACAGTAATCAATGAAAGTCAACCAAAGCCTGAGGCCACCGTGGATATCAAAAAACATTAATCAATGAACCTCAAACTTAAGTATCAACGATCAAAGATGAACGAACTTGGAAATAAGAATCTTCTGTTGAGTAAATTCTGGAAAATCTAAACCCACATGGAGGATCACTGGTTACCAATAACAGACCTTATCCTCAGTACGTAGGAATGAGGGGAGCAGGCACCTGAACAGCGCCATGACTGCGACAGCGTTTAACGAACAATGTTAATAGAAGCATTTGGGCTTCCCGAGAATTCAGACTCATCAATTCAGACTAGTTTTTCTGCACTTGTTAAATATTCATTGATGCTGGCACTAGATAAATCCTGCGAGGCCTCCCGAGAATAGGAAAATGTAGGTAATTATTAGACAAAAGCCTGTAGCCGATTTCTCCATCATATCCTCACTGAAGGCCGACGTTCCAGTCTAAAATAGCAAGAAAAAGTGTTTTTAGCAGCCTGTGCATGGAATAACTGTGCTTGTGAGATTATGTTTCAGGTCTGTACTGCATACTGTGTTCTTGTTATGGTTATAGGAAGTTTCGCCCACAGCAATTTGCCCCCGCACATTTCGCCCCCACACATTTCGCCCCCGGACGGGGCGAAATGGGGGCAAAACATCCTGGGGGCCAAATGCTGGGGACGAAATGTACCCGGGGGCGAACAATCCAATTCCCCACTTATATAGCGACATTAATTCCACAGCGCTTTACATACATTATTGGCACACATTGGGGCTCACAATCTAAATTCCCTATCAGTATGTCTTTGGAGTATGGGAGAAAACCCACGTAAACACGGGGAGAACATACAAACTCCTTGCAGATGTTGTCCTTGGTGGGATTTGAACCTAGGACACCAGCACTGCAAGGCTGCAGTGCTAACCACTGAGCTGCTTAAGTATATATGTGTGTGTGTGTGTATGTATGTGCCACGGAAGGGGCTACAGACAAGAAAGTCTTACCTAAAGGGTCTGATGGTCAGTCTTACCCACATGTGTATTGAAGCTACTGATGGCCTCTGATAGTTAGGTTAATGCAAAGTTGTACTCCAGTAAAAAGGTGGAAATGTATGATTGCCCCCCAAAAATAATTCTTCAGCCACATAATTAAAAAAAAAATAAAAACATTCATTAGCAGTCTATACTGGAACTGGGAACTCTCTAAGAGAGAATCCATTTGGCATAGGATAGACTCAGGTGTAGAGTATGAGATCCCCGGGTCTTTGCATTCAATTGTCGTTGCGAGAATAGTGGTCAGCATGCAATAAGCCAGAGAATGAGATGGGAGCCTAGTCAGGAACAAAGCCCAAAGATTAAAGCCATAAGAGTGATGGCAGGTACCAGGCAAACAATCCAAAGAACGAGACCAAAATGACATTCCGGAATTGGAGAATAAAAAGCATCTGATTTGCTGGCAACCAGCCACAGCAATACACAGGGCACGCGACCAGTCACCAGAACGCAGCGCTATGTAGACATTATATACACGGGTTTGAATTTACAAAGCTTCTTAAATTTTATTATAAGTGAAGCAAAAGAACAAAAACTGCAAACATGGACATAGACATTATAGGTAAATTAATCACACATAGTGCAACAAAGTCAGACAGCTACTACATGGTCAGAATAATTGGCTGTCAGTGCCTGCACACAAAAATGTAGGCACACGGCTAAATTTTCATAATAATATGTATCTTACAAGTACTAAGGTTGTGGAGAAAAATTTTTGCTCCATAAAGAAATCTTTGGTAAAGCATTCACCTGCCTGTCCAGATATAATGAGCAATACATGAAGTACAATTCTCAGCCGCCTTATTTGCTCTACGTCTCTATATATTTACTTCCTAATATTATAAGATGGAGCCCATCAATCACCCGCTGCATGAAAGCCAAAACAGTAACCCGGTGCTCAGTGTCACCTCTGAAACGTCTTCATCAGCCGCACACCACAGCCCCTTCTGAGATAATTTACAGGGAATCCAGGACATGTCGCTCTTAATAAGACACCAGCTGAGAGATGGTCCAAGTGCACTTTCCTGGCATTTTATTATGCTGATCACAGAAAAATAAACAGATCTACTTCTGTCTCTTATTAGGAGTCTGTAACAGCAAAGTAAATGAGTGCTGCACTGTACACTACAGCGAGAGCTGCTCTGCAAACCAAAATGTAGGGGTGACAGGCTTCACTCTACCAATACACGCAACCAAAATTAACGAGAGTCAAAAGCAGCATTCCGTAATTTTTACATTATTTACTGCTTACTATCCTCCAGAGCTGCACTCACTGTGTACATACATTACTGATCCTGTACTGATCCTGAGTTACATCCTGTATTATACCCCAGAGCTGCACTCACTATTTTGCTGGTGCAGTCACTGTGTACATACATTACATTACTTATCCTGTATTGATCCTGAGTTACATCCTGTATTATACCCCAGAGCTGCACTCACTATTCTGCTTTTTGAGTCACTGTGTACATACATTACAGTACTTATCCTGTACTGATCCTGAGTTACATCCTGTATTATACTCCAGAGCTGCACTCACTATTCTGCTGGGGCAGTCACTGTGTACATACATTACATTACTTATCCTGTATTGATCCTGAGTTACCTCCTGTATTATACTCCAGAGCTGCACTCACTATTCTGCTGGTGCAGTCACTGTGTACATACATTACATTACTGATCCTGTACTGATCATGAGTTACATCCTGTAGATCTTTTATTATAAAAATGAAAAACATAACAATAATAATAACAGAAACATAACAAAATTAATAACCAGAAAATAAACAATGTAATGAAACTGGTCCAGCCGCTCCCTCTCTCCTCACACACATATTATACATATATACACAATAATAACTACCTACACCATGACATCTGGTCCGGTTACCAAACAAATAATAACAACATAATAAACAATAACCGACAAATTATATACAAACTAATATATACATTTTTTTTTTTTTAAATAAAATAAATACTAACTATACAAATATATACAAGACAAAACAAAACACCCCACACTCGAGCCCACCAGTCCCTCCCCGGCACTGACCTGAGAGCTGGTCCTGCGCCTCATGCCTCAGTCCATGTCCAACGTCCATAGGACAGATCAGGCAGTGCAAGTTTTTCCCCCAAATAACCAGTGTCCCACAACATGAACCCACCTCCCCCCTTTTCCCACCACCCAACCTAACACCTACACCCAAACCCATATATACAATATATACAGAAACAAACAATAGAATAACACACAATACAATAACCACAACTGACAAAGCCCAAGTTCGGCGCCTGCAGCCCTACATCACTGTCTACTGATCAAAAACAAAAATCTATGGTGTCAGCAGCAGCCCACTACCAGGAGAGGAGATGACCAGACTACGGCACACTAAAAGAAAAGCCCCTCCAGAGGAGAGCGGCCCTCCGTGTACCCAGTCTCTCATACTCCAGAGAACGCACCTTCACCAGGTCACCGAGTATGGTCCTAAACACATCGTTCACTGGGAGGATTTTCCGCTGCGTCGATACTAAGCACCGTGCGTTCCACGTGTGATACCTAACCACTGCGCTAGCTAGAAATAAGGTGCAGCGGTCCCGACCACCCAGGTCCCCGAATGCTCCATAGGCCCATTCCGCATAAGAGAGACCAGCCAGCCGGGGCCAGCCAATGGAGGCTCCCACCCTGTTGTACACCTCTGTGTTAAAGGAACAATGAAGCAGGAAGTGGTCCATGCTTTCAAGCATGGTACCACAATGCTCCCGAGGACAGTTCCTGTCCTCAGAGCTCCTACACTTCAGATTGTCTCTCACACACAGTTTCCCATGGAAGCAGCGCCAAGCCAAGTCCCAAACCTTCGAGGGGATCCTGATAGAATTCAAAAGATGCAGACCCACCCCAAGATCCCGACTTGGGCAATCCCTGAGCGCCAGAGGCCTCTGAAAGTGGGTCAACAGAACCCTTTTGTCAAGGAGCTTCCTTGGCAGAGTCCTGACCTCCCACATTCCCAGACCCCACCGGCGAATTACCTTCAGAACCACGGTAGCGTAAGCCGGGAGATGTCCATGCGGTGTGCGGAGATCCTTCACTTGCCCTCCTGTCTCCCATTCCTGGAAGAAAGGCTGAAACCATCCCTTACAGGAGAATACCCACGGAGGAGCCCTCTCTTTCCAGAGGTTTGCAATATTGATCATGCCCAACCCTCCTAGTCTCCTCGTACGGTAAGTAACCTCCCTCTTGACCAGGTTCAGTCTATTCCCCCATAACAGTTGGAAGAACAAACTGTAGACCCGAGTCCAGAGAGGCTCTGGCAAGATGCACACACTGCTCAGATAGATCAGCAAAGGGAGCAGGTAAGTTTTGATCAGGTTTACCCTTTCCCTTAGGGTCAAAGATCAACCCTTCCATTGGTTCACCTTCTGAGTGGCGATCTCTAGCCTGCTGTCCCAATTTTGTTTGGGGCAATCCCCCTGGCCAAATTCGATGCCAAGAACTTTTGTAGAGACTTTGGGTTCTGGAAGGGTGTCCGGGAGATCAAAACCAGGATCTCCTCCTCCCAGCCAGAGACTCTCACACTTATCCCGGTTGATCTTAGACCCGGATGCCTCCGAGTAGCGATTTACCTCTGACATCAGCCATTCTGCCTCCCCATCAGAGGAAACTAAAGTGGTGACGTCATCGGCATACGCCACCACTCTCAGAGTGGCTTCCGGTGCTGCCCGGTCCATCCCGATCCCAGCCAACAGTCCACGCTCCACCCTCCTAAGAAGTGGGCCAATCGCAAACACGTATAGTAGCGGGCTCAAGGGACAACCCTGGCGAACACCACACCCAACCTCAAAAGAGCTGCCAATCCAATCGTTCACAAGCGGCAAACTCTCTGCCCCAGCGTACAAGGTCTTAAGCCAATCAACAAACCCCCCCGGCAGGCTATACCTCAGAAGGACAGACCAGAGGTACTCATGATTAACCCGATCAAACGCTTTTGCCTGGTCCAATGACAGCATGTACCCCTTCCAGTGACCAGCCCTACCCTGCTCCACCGCCTCTCGGACACAGAGTACAGCACTAATTGTACTGCGGCCCGGAACAGAGCAATGCTGGGCCCCTGAAAGGAGCTGGGGTGCAAATTTCACCAGCCGATTAAACAGCACCTTTGCCAAAACCTTCCTGTCTGCATTGAGAAGCGCTATGGGATGCCAATTCTCAATGCAAGATGGGTCCTTACCCTTTGACAAGATGATCAGGGCAGACCTCCTCATTGACTTTGGCAGAATGCCCGAGGAAAGACACTCATTGAATACCTCAGTCAAGAGGGGAACCAAGGCGTCCTTAAAGGTCTTATAGAATTCAGATGTTAAGCCATCTGGACCGGGACATTTCTTTAGGGCAAGCCCTTCAATCGCCAACTTAACTTCCTCTTCCCTGATCATCTCTGTCAAAACACCAAGAGAGGGGTCTACCCCTGGTTCGGGGACGGCTTCAGCCAGAAAAGCCGACATCTCATCCCAATCCAGATCCCTCTTCCCCAAGAGGTGCGAGTAGAAGGATCTGACGACCTCCAGGATCCCTGATCTGGATCTTTTCAGGGACCCCGCAGTGTCAACCAGTCCTGTAACAACTTTACTATTCACTGACATCTTGCAGTTTCTGTAAGGGTCGGGCTAGCGGTACTTCCCGTAATCCCTCTCAAAAACCAAAGATGCGTGTCTATCATACTTACACCTCATTAGCAAAGATTTCACTCTGGAGATCTCCTCGCGGCTACCTCCAGTTGAGACAAGATGCTCGAGTTTCCTCCTCAGGCCCTGATACAGGCGATACCTGTCCAGGCTCCTGAGGCTCGAGAGCTGGCGGAAGAATCTCGCCACCCTTTTCTTAAACATCTCCCACCACTCTGACTTACTACTACAAAGATCCAGTAAGGGTACCAGGCTCTGAAGAAAATCCTCAAAGGACTGTCTTATCTCCGCTTCTTCCAAGAGAGACGAATTGAGCGTCCAAAAGCCTCTTCCCATCCGGGGGGTCTCTGTAGCATTCAGGGAAAACAAAATCAAACAGTGATCGGAGAACTCCACCTCAACAACAGATATTGCTGAAGAGACGGCTTCCTCCTTTAAATAAAACCTGTCCATCCTGGACCTACAGTTACCTCTATGATAGGTGAACCCCTCGTGGCCTGGGGTGTGCCGGATGTGGACATCCACCAGGCGAGCCTCACTAGCTATACTATTAAGGGCAACGCTATCATAAGTCAGCTTGTCTCTGGAACCTCCTCTATCCCGGGGCCTCGTGACAGTGTTGAAGTCCCCTCCAAAGACGACCTGCCGACTCGTAAAAAGGTAGGGCTTGATCCTCGCAAAGAGACACTTCCGGTCCAACTTAGATTGGGGACCATAAATGTTAATGAACCGAAGCTCCTGTCCCTTCATGAGGACATCTAATATCAGGCACCTCCCCATTTCTAACTCAATAACCCGTCGGCATTCTACCGGAGCGGTAAAAAGGACCGCCACTCTGCTATACGGCTCGGCCGCAAGAGACCAATAGGAGGGCCCGAGTCTCCACTCCCTCTTAGCTATAAACACCTCTGCCATATTTGGCAGCCTGGTCTCTTGCAAAAAGAAAATGTCAGCTTCAACCCGGCTGAGAAAATCAAAGGCCGCAAATCTAGCCATATTTGACTTAATGCTGGCGACATTAATGGACGCCAGCGTCAGCGGAGTGGGTACCGCCATCATTGGTGATTAAGTTAGATGGCTTTCCTCTTCCCACTTCCCTTATCCTCTGCCTCAGAGGAGGAATCCTTCCCCCTCTTTAATGACACAGAGGTGTCCATTCCAGCATTTTTCCTTCTTTTCTCGTCCTCGTCTCCAGACTCTGGGCCAGTCCCTCCCCCCAAGGACCTTGCATCCCCAGGAGAAGGAGACTCGGCACCCCCTGTAAGCTCCGCTGAAGCCAGAACCTCACCCTCAGCTTCCTCTTCTGAGGAAGAGATGTTATCAAGGGCTTGGAACCGGTTAGAAAGACCAACCAGAGGGGAGTCGGTTTTACCTTCCTTGGTCAGAGCGGGAGAAGATGTTTTATCTCCCTTCTTTTTCTTCTTTTTGGTGCCGAGTAGTGTTGAGCATTCCGATACTGAAACATCGGGTATCGGACGATATTCGCGGTATCGGAATTCTGATACTTAATTCCGATACTTTTACAATATCGAATACCGGAATCGGAAGTTCCCATAATGCCTGCGCTCTGCAGTGTCTCTGAAGGATGACAAGCTGGATGGCAGCGCTCAGCTGCGATCCAGTCTGTCATCAGAATGCCATCCCAGCGTGGGAGAATTCTCCTGATTGTTTAAAAGCCGGCGGGCGGTAAAAAGCCGCCGGCTTTTAAACAATCACACAGCCCCATACTGCTTCCCCGCAGCCTCCCACCCCGATCCTCCGCTCCCCTCGCCACCTCCCATCCCGATCGTAAGTTAGGACCGGGCGGGGAGTGCAGCAGCAAGGAGCGGGGAGCGAAGGACCCGGGCGGGGAAGCCGGCAGTGAAAAGACTTCACCGCCGGCTTTCCCGTTCTGTGCTGCGCTTTCCCGCCGGTTATTTCAAATGAACAGCTGAGGTATCAGCTGATGCCGATCAGCTGTTCATTTGAAGTCGCCGCGGTGCCCTCAGAGTGTTCATGTGAGTTCATGCTTGACTGCATGAACTCACATGAACTTTCCCACGGTCGCACAGGTCAGCCTCACCTCCCAGACCCGTCATGATTGGTGTGTGTGGGTGTCTGTGCGATGTGTGCGGGTGTGCGCGGTGTCTGTGCGATGTGTGCGGGTGTGTGCGGTGTCTGTGCAATGTCTGCGGGTGTGTGCGGTGTCTGTGCGATGTCTGGGGGTGTGTGCGGTGTCTGTGCGATGTGTGCGGGTGTGTGGGGTGTCTGTGCGATGTGTGCGATGTGTGCGGGTGTGTGCGGTGTCTGTGCGGGTGTGTGCGGTGTCTGTGCGATGTCTGCGGGTGTGTGCGATGTCTGCGGTTTTGCGCGGTGTCTGTGCGATGTGTGCGGGTGTGTGCGATGTCTGTGCGATGTCTGCGGGTGTGTGCGATGTCTGCGAGTGTGCGCGGTGTCTGTGCGATGTGTGCGGGTGTGTGCGTGCAGGCAGACATAGGCCAATGTGACACTACTACTCCCATCGGCCTATGTCTGTCCCCCGTCCACTCGTCCCAGCAGGATCAGCTCGATGGGAGCAGTAGTTCCCATCATCCTGATCCTGCTATATAAATTGCCCTACTGTGTCCCCAATAAATTTTAAATACATGTCATTGGTGGCCAGTGGTTGCCTACAATAAATTAGTTCATACATTACCTGTCCCCGCCGATCGCCACCTAAAATAAAGTAAAAAATAAAAAACTACACCTATACTCACCTAGACACATAATTCCCCGAAGCCATCGATCTCCTGTAATAAAATATAAAATAATAAACCACAACCTTATCCTTACCCCTCCGTAGTAGTCCACGAGTGTCCCACAAAGATCTCCAGTTCAGAGCAGCCACATAGAATGTGACCGCTCTGAACCGCTGCCGCCGCTAGAATGACGGGGCCGTAAAGCAGCCCCGTCATTGCATAAGCGGGTTCACCGGAGTTCAGGCAGCGCTGCTCCGGTTAGCTGCTTTACGGCCCCGCTGTATCGTGAGAAATTCCCACGGTACAGCAGTGCCGTAAAGGAGGTCTCCGGAGCTGCGCTGCCTGAATGCACTCTGGTGACCTCAGTCAGTGGCTCCCGCTGCCGGGAGCGGACGTGTTCCCGGCAGCGTGAGCTTACAGCAGCCGTGACAGCTGTCACCATCTCCAGATGTGACAGCTGTGCATGGGAGATCAGCGCAGGAACGTGGACAGGTAACTATTTTTTTTTTTTAGTAAACTAAGAATTAAATAAAATGGTGTGTTTTATTTCAAATAAATTATTTTTTTCTGGGTGTAGTGTGTTTTTTCTTTTTAACACTTTGTAGGTTAGTAATGGGGGTGTCTTATAGACGCCCATCATTACTAACCTGGGCTTCATGGCAGCTGGCGCTGACATGAACCCCAGCCCTATTACCCCCTGCCACCGCACCAGGGCAGCGTGGAAGAGCGAGGCTAAGTGCCAGAGTTGGCGCATCCTATGGATGCGCCATTTCTGGGGCGGCTGACGGCTGGTGTTTCTAGCCTGGGAGGGGGCCAATATTCATGGCACCCTTCCTGGGCTATTAATATCAGCCCCCAGCTGTCTGCCTAGCCTTTGCTAGCTATTAAAATAGGGGGGACCCCACGTCATTTTTTGGGGGGGGTCCCCCATTTTAATAGCTAGTAAAGGCTAGGTATTCAGCTGGGGGCTGATATTAGTAGTCTGGGAAGCTCTGTGGGTATTACCCCCTTCCCAGGCTTCAAACATCCGCCCCAGCCGTCTGCTTAACCTCCGCTAGAGACTAAAATTATAGGGGATCCCACGCCAATTTTTTTTTAAAATAAATCCTTTATTTTAACACTAAATGACATTTGAGGAGTTAATAAAGATGCAGTCCCTAAATTATTATTTATTTTTTAATTAATTTTTCCCAAAAATTTTGACGTGGGCTTTGCCATATTTTTGTATGCCAGCCAAGTACAGCATCCAGCTTCTATGAACGCGCCATTTTCCGGGGTGGCTGCAGACTGCAATTTGCAGCGGGGGGGGGGGGGCCCAGAAAGCTTGGGTCTCCCTGCACTGCAGATTCCATCCCCCAGCTGCCTAGTTGTACCTGGCTGGACACAAAAATAGGGAGAAGCCCCACGTATTTTTTTTTTTAATTATTTCATGAAATTCATGAAATAATAAAGAAAAAAAGGGCTTCCCTATATTGTTGTGTCCGGCCAGGTACAAATAGGCATCTGGTGGTTGGGGGCAGCCCGTTCCTGCCTGCTGTACCTGGCTGGACACAAATATAATGCGAAGCCCCACATCAATTTTTTTTAATTATTTCAGGAAATTCATGAAATAATGAAAAAAAAATTGATGTGGGGCTTCGCCCTATATTTGTGTCCAGCCAGGTACAGCAGGCAGGAACGGGCTGCCCCCAACCACCAGCTGCCTATTTGTACCTGGCCGGACACAACAATATAGGGAAGCCCTTTTTTTCTTAATTATTTCATGAATTTCATGAAATAATTTAAAAAAAAAATACGTGGGGCTTCGCCCTATTTTTGTGTCCAGCCAGGTACAACTAGGCAGCTGGGGGCTGGAATCTGCAGCGCAGGGAGGCTCAAGCTTTCTGGGCCCCACCCGCTGCAAATTGCAGTCCGCAGCCGCCCCGGAAAATGGCGCGTTCATAGAACCGCCATCTTCTGGCGCTGTACCCAACTCATCCAGGGCCCTGGTGCGGTGGCTCACTGGGTAATAAAGGGGTTAAGGCCAGCTTGGCATTATCAGCTGGCCCTAAGCCCGAAATTCATGGGGTCACGCCAATATTAGACATGACCACCATGAATTTCTAGTAAAGTATTTAAAAAAAACACAAACACCCAGAATAAAGTCCTTTAATTGAAATAAAGACACAATTCTTTATTGTTCTAAATTAAACCATACTTACCGTCACGCCCATTCCAGCTGAATTGCCGGCTGGCTTTTTTAAAGAGACGGTGCATGAAAACACTATTATTTTTTTTAATAAATCCTTTACACTAAGTGACAAGTACAGTAAGCAACACTGTCACTGTACTTCATATATATGTGACTGACATGTTTCTATCTATCTAATCTATGTGTGAAGCTCTATTCTTTCTGTTGTAAATTGTCGGGGACCGGTGTAAGCGCTGATGAATTGCCGGCTTTTCGCATAATACATTCTACATTATTCTTAGTTGTTTTACTTCATGTAGAATTAACCTACAAGGAAAGAAAGGGTTTATTTTCATTCCGATATTAGTGTCCCATTGACTTGCATTGGTTTCCGGTATCGGAATCGGCGATATCCGATACTTTTTGATTATCGGTCCGATCCAATCCGATACGATATTTCCTGATATCGGAAGGTATCGCTCAACACTAGTGCCGAGCTTACGCTTGTTCTCTAGCCACCGCTTATTATCCTCATCCATACTTTCATAATGGGAGGATTCTGAGGCAGAGGCAGTTTGCTCCCTGTGGATCCACCTGACCTCCTCATCCAACTCATCATCCCTCGGGGCCTCAGCAGCAAGACTGGCATCCAGGACAGGGGCTGCCCCGGTAGTCTGGGGCTCGCCCCGCTCCCTCTCCTGTCTGCGCTTGTCTAGACGCCTCAGCTGGGCAGGCGTCTTTTTATTGCTTTTCTTCCCTGGCCCCTCAGCTCCCCCACCCCTGCTAGTCCCCTCCCCAGCAGAATCAGCCTCACGGCTTACTCCCACCGGGGTCTCGACTGCATTAGCAAAGGAGCGAGGACAACGGCTGAATGGGTGACCTAACTCACCACACAGGTGGCACCTAATCTCCACACAAGAGGCGGCAAGATGGCCGACACTCCCACACAACGCGCATTTCTGCACGGTGCAGTTTGCACTGAAGTGTGTGGGGTCGCCACACCTGTGACAGAGCTTCGGTTGCCCCTGGTAGAAGACCAGGATACGATCCCTACCCAAGAAGGCAAACGATGGAATGTGGGCAACCGTACCACCTGAATGCTTAAGTTTTACCATAAACGTCCAGGTTCCTGACCAGATACCAAACTCGTCGCGGTTTTTCTTTGGCATCTCCACCACCTCTCCATACCGACCAAGCCACGTCATGATGTCATAGCAAGAAAGCGACTTGTTACGAGTCATCACGGTCACTTTCTTGATCTGGTTTTGGCGAGACACTGCCTGAACGGCAAAGTCTCGCCAGCCGGGCTCATTTTTTGCCAACTCATAATTCGCCCAGAAGAGCTCAAGCCCCTCCGGCCGAACAAAGCTGACATCAAACTCAGGTGTGGAATAGGGATGTATCAAGGCGTAGATGTCAATCGCCTTGAAGCCCATCCTCAGCAGGAGCTCCACAACTTTAGACCTTGGCGGACATGCATCACTGCCCCTCCACCGAAGACGGACCACATTCCTACGCACACTGCCTGGCCCGGCTGTTGGGAGGGACCACACTGTATCCCCCCCTTTTTGCTCTCGGAAGGCCCCGAGGCCATGCCTCTCTATCCAGAAGGATAGATCAACCTCTCGACCCTCTACCATTAGTGATCTCTCCCCCTTCTTTAGAGCCTCCAGAAGGCACCGTTGCAACATGCCGTCCCCAAAGCCCGGAGACGAGGAGGATGCCCTATTTGCCCCGGAGGTGACACTGGCATAACTCTGGACAGGTGTTGCCACCCCCGGGGGGGCAACTGGACCAGTGACAACATCAGCCCCAACAGTATCACCATTACCCACCTCCATCTCACCCTCCACCAAACCAGCAACCACACCACTAGACAATGAATTGGCCTCATTCACACCCACCACCACATTCATTCCTGATGGACCAGTAATAATGGCAGATGACATTTTGACCTCTGCATCAGGCACAAGGGGCTCAGTCACCTCCATGGAACTGGAGGCGACCTCACCCCCGGTCTTATGTGTGCCCTCCACATCATGGGTCGGTAATTTCCGCTGTTTGGCATTTGGTATAATGTGCCGCTGATCTTTAGCTGCTGTTAGGCGCCGCTGATCTTTAGCATCAGGATCTTCCGGACCAGCAATGCCAACACAAAATAGCACTTTTGTGGGAGGACCGGAACGCTCAGCCCCGACAGCCCCCTCACACTGCTGCCGCTTCTCAACTAAGTGATCAGCGGCAACAGCATTCAGAGGTGCCGAGGCTACCGGAGCTGCCCCCGACACCGGGCTGCTCCCCCCTCACACTGAGGAGCACACCACAGCATCGTGGCCTGACGGAACGCCCGCCGCCGGGCCGCCCTCACTGTCCAGCCTCTCGGCTGATGCACCTCCTGCTACGTCCCCACTACTACAAGCAGAGACGGAGCTCTGCGCCTCACTATCACGCTCTGTAATCTCCCCGCGCCTTTGCACCGGATCCACAGCAGAACCTGGGCTGGGCTGGGCAACGGGGCTTATACAGCGAGCTGAGCCTGCCCGCGACTCAGGGGGTACAGGGAGGGGGGCATATACATAGCTTACCGCTTCCTGCAGCTTTGGCTTGGTCTTCTTTGCCTTTTTGTGGCCCCCAGGTGCCTCTTCTGGTAGATCGTCACCAAGATGGAAGTTTTGGAGGCACACTGGGGACTCCAGGAGCTTAATCTCCGCCATTAGCGCCCCTCCCTGGCCGCTGCTGTCACAGTCCTCCCCAGAGCGAGCAGAACTGCGACTGGATGTCACTATCGCCTGTCCTGCAGGGAGCTCGCTGCACGTGGCCTGCGGGTGACTTTGCAGGCTGCCAGGTGGGGCTTCCTGCTGGTCATCATCACTCTCATCATCCACCTGGCTCTCAGGCTGCAGCCCCATCTGCCTTTGCTCTCTGGTATCAGCCATTTCTCTAAAGCGGTCTTCATTTATAAGTTTTTCTTTGAAATGACCACTCTGCTCTAAGATGGTGGCTTTCCTAAGTTCCAGGAGATGAATTTCACTGGTCAGTCTTTTTATCTCTGCTTGGAGCTTGGCCTTCCTTGGTTTGGAGGCCCCTGCAGCTTTTGCGCTTGTGCAGCGCAGCTCCTCCCTCCATACTCATGGAGGTGGATCATGACCCAGGAGGCATAGGTGGACACAGACTCCCGGGGTCCCTGCAGCGCCCAACCCCCCTCAGGGAGGTCGGCCTCACCTCCGTGAGCACTCAGCTTTCCTCCGGAAGGAGCGCCATCATGCACGCCGCTGTCAGGCTTCACCTCCATGCTAGAAGCCTTGCGGCTTCTAGGAGTCTCCACAGTCCCGGGGGGAGTAGGAGCCACATTGCTGCGACTCCTGGTGGAGCGTCTCACCCCCGAGTCCACTGATGTGCAGGCCGGTTGCTGGTTTCTTCTGCCCCCCGCTGGCCTGGTTCGGGAAGCAGAAGCCTGGAGCTTGGCTCCTTCACTCATCCCAGAAACCCGCTCCCTCCCTGGGAAAGAGAGAGAGCAGGTCCCCAGGTGGAGAGGTGTTGGTTTCTCAGAGATCAGGAGCACACAGCAGGATCTGCAGCCACCACACCCGTAATCACCACACTGACTAGCAGCTGATCAGAGCTGCACCCAGTATGCTGCTGGTGCAGTCACTGTGCATTGAGCTCCAGACAGGAAGAGGAAGAGGAGGAGCCTGTTGGTGCTGGGAGTTTGTGCTGCTGTAGGAGCTGGGAAGGAGGGAAAAACATCTCCAGGACTTTTTCATCTGACCCCTTCCCAGCTACAGAGAGAGCACGTGACCGAAAGTGAGAGCGCGCGTGGGGTGTGAGCACGTGGGCTGTGGTGTGGCTGTGGTGAGCAGCGTGCGGCGAGGTCCGACTCGGCTCCTGGCCCTCCAGCGAGGGAGCCAGGTGGAGGTGACCGAGTGGACCGGTAGGAGGCGGCCGGAGGGACGTGCGCAAGAGAGCGCTGTGATAGCGTGCAGCGCCGGCCGGCGGAGGGCGCCAGGTGGTGGTGACCAGGAGGTGACCAGGAGGACCGGTAAGAGGCAACCGAAGGGGCGAGCGCGCTGTGATAGCGTGCAGCGTCCCTAGAGGAGGTGAGTGAGGGGCAGGAGGCTGCGATAAGCGGCCCTACTGAACCCGAGTGTGTACTGTACTGTACTGTATTGTATTTGTATTGTAATTGCATTATATTTAAGTGCTCCCCCCCGGCCTTATTTAAATTAATCCCCTGTCCATACTTGATCGATCTCCCCCCTATCCATATTTAATACAACTCCCCCGTCATCTTTAGTGATCCCCCAGTCCATATTTAATTGATCACCCCCCGTCCATATTTAAATTGATCCCCTGATCACCCCCCGTCCATATTTAACTGATCCCCCTGACCACATTTAAATTGACCCCCCCGTCCTCATTTATTTGATCCCCCAACCACACCCGTCCATATTAAATTGATCCCCCCGACCACATTTAACTGATCGACCCCCCCAGCCCATAATCAATTGATCCCCCTTGTCCATATTTAATAGATTCCCCCTGTCCACTTTTACTGATCCCCAGTCCCTATTTATTTGCCTTATCCCCATCCATATTTAATTAACCCCCTGTCCATAATTAATTGATTGATTCCCCAGTCCACAATTAATTTTTTCCCCAGTCCATATTTATTGATCCCCAGTCCATAGTTAATTGACACACCGTCCATACTTAATTAATCCACCTGACCTACTTAGCTGATTCCCCCATCCATACTTGATAATTAATTGATCCCCCGTCCATACTTAACTGATCCCCCGCCGATATCTAATTGATACACTTGCACATCCCTAATTGATCCCCGTCCATACACCTATATATAAATAGTTGTGTTTTGGACTTGTATATAAATACTGACTGTATCCCCATATTTAGAATGACGTCCATGTTGGCCGGAGCTGTGCAGTGTACATCTTGCGCAATGTATGCATTCCGTGAGCAACCGCTCGAGGATCCATACTGCTGCGAGAGATGTGAGCATATCGTGCACTTGAAAGCCCAAATTCTGGATCTAAGTGCTCAGATAGCGATACTGAGGAGCATCGACAACATGGAACGGAGTTTGCTGCTCACCGAGCAGACACTTAATGGGTCAATACTGGGGGTGGAGCATAGAGGGGAAGTGCAGGATGAACAGGCAGGGAGCTGGATAACAGTTAGGAGGGATAGAGGGAAGAAGTATAGGAAGGCTGGTTCAGAACCGGCATTATTGGAGCACGACAGATCCTCTGACCGCCATGGGAGTGTATGCTCCAGTAATGAGGGGGAGGGGGGAAGTGTAGGGCAGGCAAGACAGGTCCTGGTAGTGGGTGACTCTATTATTAGGGGGACAGACAGGGCAATCTGTCACAAAGACCGGGATCGCTGAACGGTGTGCTGCCTCCCTGGCGCTCGAGTCCGGCACATCGCGGATCGGGTTGACAGGTTACTGGGTGGGGCTGGCGAAGACCCAGCGGTCATGGTCCACATCAGCACCAATGACAAAGTGAGTGGTAGATGGAGGGTCCTTAAAAATGATTTCAGGGAGCTAGGTAGGAAGCTTAGGGCAAGGACCTCCAAGGTAGTTTTCTCAGAAATACTACCAATCCCGCGAGCCACACAGGAGCGCCAACGGGAAGTTAGGGAGGTGAATAAGTGGCTAAAGAGTTGGTGCAAGGCAGAAGGGTTTGGGTTCATGGAGAACTGGGCCGACTTCGCGGTCGGCTACAGGCTCTACCGTAGGGACGGGCTGCACCTCAATGGGGAGGGTGCAGCGGTGCTGGGGAAGAAGATGGCTAATAGGTTGGAGGAGTTTTTAAACTAGAGACGGGGGGGAGGGGAAACCAAGGAGATAGGTGGGATGTGAGGCAAGCAAGGGGGAAGGGGAGAAGTGAATGTAATGAGGGTGGAGAGGGGGGTGGGGATAGTACAGTTAGATCGTTAGAGAAGAATAGGATGCTAAATAACCCCAAAGTTTTATCTTGCAAGCTGACCAACGCAAGAAGCCTGACCAATAAGGCGGATGAGCTGCGGGCGCTTATATCGGAGTAGAGGTATGACATCGTAGGTATAACAGAGACTTGGCTAGACGATAGCTACGACTGGGCGGTAAATTTATTAGATTATAGTTTATTTAGAAGGGACCGGAAACAGGGGAAAGGCGGAGGAGTCTGCTTATATGTAAAGTCATGTATAAAGCCCAGACTAAGGGAAGATATAGGAGAGGGAGAAGAGGGGGTCGAGTCCATGTGGGTAGAGATAGAGGGGGCAAAAAATAATAATAAAATATTACTGGGGGTCTGCTATAAGCCACCAAATATAACAGAGGAGAATGAGAATCTGCTATTAGGACAAATAGACAAAGTAGCAAAACATAATGAAGTGATTGTAATGGGGGATTTCAACTACCCGGATATTGACTGGGAAACAGAAACCTGTAGATCTCAGAAAGGATAAAGGTTCTTGACAAATATTAAGGATAATTATCTCTCCCAACTAGTGCAGGAACCAACGAGAGGGAAGGCCGTGTTGGACTTAATATTGACTAATAGGCCTGATAGAATAACTGAGGTACAGAGAGGGGGGCACCTAGGTAATAGCGATCATAATATTATCGACTTCAGAATGCCCTTCAGTAGGGTTATCAATAAGGGAACAACAAAAACATTAAACTTTAGGAGGGCGAAGTTTGATCAGCTGAAAGAAAACCTTCAACTTATAGACTGGGACAAAGTTCTTAATCAAAGGAAATACGAATAGTAAATGGGAAACCTTCAAAAGAATTCTGAATACTCAGTGCGAGAGGTATATACCGTATGGGAATAAAAGGGCCCGAAATAAGAAGAAACCAATATGGTTGAACAAGAACGTAAAAGGGGCGTTAAATAGCAAAAAAGAGGCATTCAAGAGATTAAAACAGGAAAACAGTAAGGAGGCACTAATGTGTTGCAAGGAAAAAACGAGAACCTGCAAAAAACAAATAAAAATAGCGAAGGAGGAAACAGAGAAACGTATTGCTAGGGAAAGTAGATCAAATCCCAAACTGTTCTTTACGTATATAAATAGTAAAAGGATTAAATCGGATAATATTGGACCGATAAAAAGTGAGGAAGGCAAAATCATAGAGAAAGATGAGGATAAAGCTAATCTATTAAATAATTTTTTTTCGACAACTTTCACAAAGAAAATAGAACTAACAGGAGAAATGAGAAGTGACAAGCTTAATCCTCCACTAAGTATGACAAATCTAACCCAAGCTGGGGTACAGAAACGCCTCAGTAACATTAAAATAAACAAATCACCAGGACCTGATGGCATACACCCACGGGTACTAAGGGAACTAAGTAATGTGATAGACAGACCGTTATATCTTATATTTAAGGACTCTGTTGAGACTGGGTCTGTACCACTTGATTGGCGACAGGCGAATGTAGTGCCAATATTCAAAAAGGGAGCAAAAAGTGACGCCAGAAACTATCGGCCGGTGAGTCTGACGTCCGTTGTGGGCAAAATTTTTGAAAGCTTCATTAAAGAGGCAATTACGGAGCATCTTGATGTTAATAATCTTTTAATCCCGAACCAACATGGATTCATGAGGAATCGCTCCTGCCAAACAAACCTAATTGACTTCTACGAGGAGGTTAGCTCTCGAGTAGATCAGGGGGAACCAGTGGATGTCGTGTATCTCGACTTCTCAAAAGCGTTCGATAGCGTGCCACATAATAGGTTGGTATACAAAATGAGAATGATGGGGCTGGGGGAAAATGTCTGCAAGTGGGTAGCAAACTGGCTAAAGGATAGAAGGCAGAGGGTGGTTATAAATGGAATATACTCAGATTGGGTAAGCGTCACTAGTGGGGTACCACAGGGGTCTGTACTAGGCCCAATGTTATTTAATATCTTTATTAACGACATAGTCAACGGGATAAATAGTAAAATATCAATATTTGCAGATGACACAAAGTTATGTAAAACAATTAATACAAAAGAGGACAGTGCAGACCTGCAGAGGGATTTGGATAAGCTGGGTAGGTGGAGCATTAAATGGCAAATGAGGTTTAACGAGGAGAAATGTAAGGTCATACATATGGGAAGGAAAAATGGAAGTCACCAGTACTCACTGAATGGGAAATCATTGGGGAATTCAGAGATGGAGAAGGACTTGGGCATCTTGATTGATAGCAAACTAAATTGGAGTGCCCAAAGTCAGGCCGCTGCTGTAAGGGCAAACAGGGTAATGGGATGTATCAGAAGAGGTATAGCTGCAAAGGATGAGAACATTGTTCTTCCACTGTACAAAGCACTGGTCAGACCACACTTGGAATACTGTGCTCAGTTATGGGCCCCAATATATAGAAAGGATATAAATGAGCTTGAAAGGGTACAAAGGAGGGCAACAAAATTAATAAAGGGAATGGAGGGACTGCAATACCCAGAGAGGTTGGCAAAACTAGGACTATTCAGCCTGGAAAAGAGAAGGTTGAGGGGGGACATAATAAATGTGTACAAATATGTTAGGGGACAGTATAGAGACCTTGCCCGGGATTTGTTCAAAAGGAGGGATATTACGGTAACAAGAGGGCATTCACTAAGACTGGAAGAGAAAAGGTTTCAGCACCAGCATAGGAAGGGGTTCTTTACGGTAAGAGCAGTGAGAATATGGAATTCACTGAGTGAGGAGACGGTAATGTCGGATTCACTACACCAGTTCAAGCGGGGACTGGATGCTTTTCTAGATACCAGGCAGATTTCAGCATATACTTAAAAATAAAATAAAATAGTAGGTTGATACAGGGATTTATTCTGACTGCTGGTTTCAGAGTCGGGAGGGAATTTTTCCTCAGGTGAAGATTGGCCAAATCATTTGGGGTTTTTGCCCTCCTCTGGATCAACTTTAGCAATTACAGAACTAACAGGTCGAACTTGATGGACGCAAGTCTTTATTCGGCTTTACAAACTATGTTACTATGTTACATACATTACATTACTTATCCTGTACTGATTCTGAGTTACATCCTGTATTATACTCCAGAGCTGCACTCACTATTCTGCTGGTGCAGTCACTGTGTACATACATTACATTACTTATCCTGTACTGATCCTAAGTTACATCCTGTATTATACTCCAGAGCAGCACTCACTATTCTGCTGGTGGAATCACTGTGTACATACATTATATTACTTATCCTGTACTGATCCTGAGTTACATCCTGTATTATACTCCAGTGCTGCACTCACTATTCTGCTGGTGCAGTCACTGTGTACATACATTACATTACTGATCCTGAGTTACATCCTGTATTATACTCCAGAGCTGCACTCACTATTCTGCTGGTGCAGTCACTGTGTACATACATTACATTACTTATCCTGTACTGATCCTGAGTTACATCCTGTATTATACTCCAGAGCTGCACTCACTATTCTGCTGGTGCAGTCACTGTGTACATACATTACATTACTTATCCTGTACTGATCCTGAGTTACATCCTGTATTATACTCCAGAGCTGCACTCGCTATTCTGCTGGTGCAGTCACTGTGTACATACATTACATTACTTATCCTGTACTGATCCTGAGTTACATCCTGTATTATACTCCAGAGCTGCACTCACTATTCTGCTGGTGCAGTCACTGTGTACATACATTACATTACTTATCCTGTACTGATCCTGAGTTACATCCTGTATTATACTCCAGAGCTGCACTCACTATTCTGCTGGTGCAATCACTGTGCACATACATTACATTACTTATCCTGTACTGATCCTGAGTTACATCCTGTGTTATACTTCAGAGCTGCACTCACTCTTCTACTGGTGCAGCCACTGTGTACATACATTACATTACTTATCCTGTACTGATCCTGCGTTACATCCTGTATTATACTCCAGAGCTGCACTCACTAGTCTGCTGGTGCAGTCACTGTCCACATACATTTCTTATCATGCATTATATTTCAGAGCTGCACTCACTATTCTATAGGCTTCTGAACTACAGTATGCATTAACTATCTGGCGCCTTGGATTTGCCCAGTTCTGTTTAAATCTAGTGTTCTTAAAAGTCAGATCACAATGATAAGTGCGGATCACGAATGAATTGAATCGGTAACACAGGTTTTCCTTGAAAATAAGGCGGTTGTGATAAATACTAAATATAGTTGTGTCAACAAATGTGACACATAGTGACAAAAATGGAGACAAAAAACACATCTGCTTTTCTAGGGCTGAAGAAGATGAAATATACCTTGTTCACAAGATTAGGAAGCTTAGCTTCTGACTTTGCTTTCATGGCCTTCTGCCACTACATACACTATAGGTGAACAGAATGATATCCCGTCTTTACACCGCTGCAAATAATAAGCCTGATCTGCCATTATATGATCCAATATAAGGTGGATCATGCAAATCAGACTATCTGCACCTGCCAATCTATGTGATGACATATGGCTGACTGCTGATGTGTGTGCAGTAATCTGCAATGGTCATTTCACCCTGTGTCCATGTAAACAAAAAAAGTTTGCAGAAAGTTAGAAAAGCAGAGGCCGATCAATTTTTTGATCAGCTTTTCATGGGAAAAATCCTTCTAAGAGTCAAAGGGACTAGGTACATGCTGTGCATACAAAGCAGAATGGTTCCTTCTGATGTCCTTGCATTATCTGTAGCTGCCTAGCCCGTTCTTACAGACTGAGGAACCTATTGGGGCAGGGGAGGATAAAATCCTTTCAAGTAAAACTGTATAAAAAAAAAAAATAATTAGAGACTGGAGAGCGAAAGCGAGTAGGACAGGGATATAGGAGACATCTGAAGCTACGAGGAGCAGACACAATGTACAGAGAGAAGACATAGTCAAGGATATCTCTTGCTTCTTGTTCATGACTGGCAGCAGGAGAAAGCAATCAGTCCCATCTGATCAGTAACGTGTGTATTTATATATGATCTTTCAATTTATTTCAATGGGGATATAGACGTGCAGTCTCCATTAGATTAGATATCACATTTTTTATGTTAATTAATGTGGTTGTGTGGCTTAAAAAATTATTTAACAGGGAACAAGGAAACAATCCTCTGTTCAAGACACTTTATTATTATTATTTTACTGACTTATATAGCGCCATTAATTCCACAGCGCTTTACAGACATTATCAGCACTCTCCCCATCGGGGCTCACAATCTACATTCCCTATCAGTGTCTTTGGAGTGTGGGAGGAAACCCACGCAAACAAGGAGAGAACATACAAACTCCTCGCAGATGTTGTCCTTGGTGGGATTTGAACCCAGGACCCCAGCGCTGTGATGCTAACCACTGAGCCACCATACTGACACTTGTCTATTAGCCGGAGTGCAGGGCTCCTGATAGAGGGCACAGCAGATCCAGAAGATTTAATGGGCACTTTGCAATACTCTATTTGTCCCACAATGGCAAACGGGTCCTTGGCATCTGGAGCTAATCCTCTGTGCTAATGGTCTAGGGGTTATCCGTTTGTAATGGATCCAGTATTAAACAATCCTTTGCAAATGTTGATTTATAATTTGTCTCTGTTTCAGTAGCAGATACCTTTTTATTAGAGGGGTGTATGAAATCCTCTAGTGTTCTGGGCTTGCGCCATACTCAAACAACAGATCCGGTAATGGGTGACATAAAGAATGACCATCCATTATAATCCGTTTCCCATAGACTTTATATGTAAAAACAAAATCCATTTACCATCAGTATTTTTTCTGAATAAACATGTTGAGCAGACTCTGTTTAGATCCAGCTAAAAAATATTGGAAAAAAAGAACAAATGCAACTGGAATAAGAGAGAGTGGATGACCTCCGTGTGGGCATAGTAGTGCATACTGGCCGACATCGTGCTCCTGGCAATCTGACCAATCACAGACTTTGTTCTTCATTGCTCTCCGCTTTTATCTGATTATTTATTATATTTCACCATTTTTCCTTTTACATAAGAGACAGTGCTGAGTAATGACATAAGCAACTTATTTTCCTGCGGTCCTATCACACTTGTGAATATCAGCCAGAATCAAGGTCTTTGCTGAGCGGAGGACCATGACTGGTTTATCTGCAGGTAGTGAAGACGATTTATGGCTCTTAAATAGCCACTGAGTTTGAAACAAGATAAATGGCAAATTAAAGAGAAGGACATGAAAAAACACGCGCTGTAACAAGGAATGGCCAAGGAGGCTAAGTTCAGAGTGATCGTCCATATCTCATCGTGACAAAGGAAGGCTTAAAGAAACGCTGAGTGCTTTTAGATTGCTTATAAATAAAGGTAATGTAACTTGCCCTGGGAGGGTCGGTATTGAGTAGTAATTTGTTCCGGACTCTGCAATGCTTCTGCTGCCGGAGAGGGAGAGCGGCGCCAGCAGGACTGAGAGGCAGCTGATCCAGGCTTATTTTGCACCTGCTCGCGCCACTCCATAGTGTGCAATGAAATATTAAAGTCTTGTCCTCGAGAGACCAAAGAGCGTCGTGTAGGAGGAAAGGACAGGTGCGGCAGCTCCATTACATCTATAGTATCAGGGCAGGAAGCCATTGCATCCTTGTGACAGTCTGGCTTCAGCTGTAATCAAGGTCGGCCAAGTTTACTTATGGTGACAGTTATGACTATATACTGTACATGAGCTAGATGCAACATGCAATTCATAGCAGATAGTTCTCATGTGTTGATCAATGGATGGATGATGATATCTGAAACATCTTTTTGTGCTTATTTTGTTATAAACGATATTCAGGTTTCCTTCATTAATAAAAATTTGCTTTTGAGAAATCCAATCTCATTTTAACACAAAATCAGTGGAACTATGCAGCAAAATCAACATGTTGTACAAAGGAGTTTGGCCTGCTTTGTTTTGCTAAATTTCTGCAGACTTTAATTCATTTATTGCAAGGGTGAAGTCTGCAATGAATTCTGCATAAAGAATTGATATACGGATTTAAAAAGGCATGTCACATCAATTTATTAAAAAAAAAAATCAATTTGCTTATTCTCATGTACTTTGCTGTTACTGCATTGCACAGGAAACTCGCAACCAATGGTTGTGTGCATCCGCCCTAAAGATCACTCCCATACACTACAGCAACGTACAAAGGTCTGGAAGGAAGCAAAACGAAGGTAATTATGAATGTCGACGTTCACAGATTAGGATGCAAAGACTGACAGTAACACAAGAAAAATTAATACCCCAAAGAGCTAAGGGAAAGCAACTTGACACAGTAGATGATACCACATTAGTAGTTGTTACCCGACATCTATTATCTCTGCAGTAAACTACACACGAGAGTTATTTCAGGGACTTACTGCAGTCACTTGACGCAAATATTTATAATGTGTAGGTGAGAATTGCGGCCTTAATAAACAGTGGCTACATCCTAAGAAGGAATAAGCACATACAGTACAGACCAAAAGTTTGGACACACCTTCTCATTTAAAGATTTTTCTGTATTTTCATGACTTTGAAAATTGTACATTCACACTGAAGGCATCAAAACTATGAATTAACACATGTGGAATTATATACTTAACAAAAAAGTGTGAAACAACTGAAAATATGTCTTATATTGTAGGTTCTTCAAAGTAGCCACCCTTTGCTTTGATGACTGCTTTACACACTCTTGGCATTCTCTTGATGAGCTTCAAGAGTGTGCAAAGCAGTCATCAAAGCAAATGGTGGCTACTTTGAAGAACCTAGAATATAAGACATATTTTCAGTTGTTTCACACTTTTTTGTTAAGTATATAATTCCACATGTGTTAATTCATAGTTTTGATGCCTTCAGTGTGAATGTATAATTTTCATAGTCATGAAAATACAGAAAAATCTTTAAATGAGAAGGTGTGTCCAAACTTTTGGTCTGTACTGTACATATGTGCAGCACATATGGCACTTATACCGGACTTTCATAAACTGAGTTCTCTGCAGTTGTGGCACTAGAAGTAGCAGGGATATCCTGTCAAACTTGTCTTGGCACACAATGCAAGATCTTGTAGAAATTCAGCTGCTGAACACTCTAGTCTGTCATATGAAACACTCTGTGTGCAAATTGAAGTGGTCAGTGGGACGCTAGAAACTGGATAAGGCGCTGGAAAAGGATAAAACAAACCTATTTATTGAAGTATTAATGCCCACAACGCGTTTCTGCAGCGGTCTGCTGCCTTCATCAGGTGGAGTTATGGACAGCTCCAGTCTGCCTTATAGTATACCACAGACAGCTCCAGTCTGCCTTACAGGGCACCATGGACAGCTCCAGTCTGTCTTACAGGGCACCATGAACAGCTCCAGTGTGACGCTCACAGCCCTCACCCTGGGAAGAGGTTGGGGTTACTCAGAGCCGGGTCAGATGCTGGGGGTTGTAGCCGTGGCCTGGACCCGTTCCGTGCCCAGGGCCGTCACATTTAAAGGGTGTAATGGGCTTTCAGGTTTTGGTGTTAATCGAGTGGTTATATTGACTACGCCACCTGCGGAGTGTGATGATTCGCCCACCAGCGCTGCGTTCAGTCCTCTGAGGCGGGATGTAGTGGCAGCAGGAGATGTTACTACTCCCCACAGGCGGAGCAGGGCCTCAGGGCAGAGAGAACAGGAGGATGGGGACTGTAGTGGGAGATGTGGTGCGGTGTCGTGCGGTGCCGCGTTGCAATAAGAAACCGGAGGCCATAGGGGTAGTCTTCCAAGCTTTACTCACGGTAGAATACACAGCTGCAAGGCTTCTCCCTGCTCCTCACGGCGTGCTGCGGCCACCAGGACCGGAGGTCGACAACCTCCGGGTCGCTCAGGTGCTATGGTCAGGACCCCACACCAGAGTGTTCCTAAACTTTTCCCGCTAGGTCCTCTCCTGTCCATGTGTGGTACGTGTACCAAGGCCGGGTCTCCCTCTGGACTATGCACAGAACAAGGGTACGGGTGGCAACTCCGCTCCGTCCGTTACCCGGTGGGATCCACTGAGCCTCCGGCCTTCTCCGACTAAGACATGAAGTGACAGAGTCAGATATCAGGGGCCGGTACCCCTCTCGCAGCAGGAGTCCCTCTGGCAAGGCCATAACAGTGAGGACAGGTGGCGTATACCGCTCCGTCTGCATTCCCCTGGGATCCTTTTGCCTGTGGAGCTTGTCTCCTCTGCTCCCCTCCAGGCCTTCTTGGGTAGGGACCTTTGAACGGGTAGAGACAGCCGTTAACTCTTGCCCGCTCCTCGACTCAAGGCCAGAGTACGAGGACAGTGTCCCCATCAACTGTAGGTTCACACAGAAAGCCACGTTCAGTGATGAAGATCACAATCAAAGACCGTAAGCCCAAGATGGCTGTTTATTAAATATGAATTATTAAGTGTAACCTAAATGTGCGTCCTCCACCCTCACCCACTACATGGTTCCCCCTTACTTTGGTTCCCCCATCTCCACTTATCAAGGGTGGGGCAGCACCCTGGTGCATATAAGCCCCCCTCAGGTGGGAGAGGTGTGGTGATGAATGCAGAGGTGGGGTCCTGACAGCTGCACCATCCTTACCTCGAAGGAGAGATACCACACCTCTTTAAAGAGATGCAGTACCCCTGTGGCGACCGAACTCTCAGGGGCTCCACATTCCCCCCTGGTGAAACACAGCATGTCCGCGGGCTGCAAAGAGAGCAAAACATGGTACAGACTTTTTAAATTTTTACATAACAATACAACAATCTTCCCATTATGAGAGGCACTTTTTTTTTAAACGTTACAAACCTTAAATAGTACAAAAGTATACAAAAGTATAAAAACATCACAGAGACATTATGCATATAGACAGACCGATTAAAGTGCAGTACGAAAGAGTCAGTTCAGAAGCAAGAGGGATCTGTCCCAAACCCTCAACGTAGGCCCTGGGGTGGCTGCAGGGCATGAAGATCCCGAGTTGGACCTCCAGGAGAGCCATGCCAGACATGTTTTTCTTCTGAGGTCTGAGGTAGTAGTAGAGTGGTTTTACATAAAACCAATAGGGAGCACCTAAATAGATGCATAACTATATACAATGGAAAAGTCTGTCTACTGTTTGTCCGCAGGGACAAATGTCTCTATAATCCGGGACGAAAACATGGGGTTAACATAAAACAATAACAAGTAAACTTCAAAAAGGTTACAGCCGCCGGGCTGCTTACTCCATATGTCCCCACCGGCGAAAAGGTTCATTCCTCCCAACGGAGGCTGGTCGGTCCTCCACTGTCGAGCGCGAGGGGGCGTCACTCCTGGACACTTTATGAACATCCAGGGCGTACCACCACCGCACCCCGTGGTGGCGGGTGTACGGCACAAGGTCACCTGGGAAGAGGTTCCGGCCAGGGTGTCCCTTCTTGAGTCGCGGCTCGACGTCCCGCAGGCTGATGAAGACGTCTTGCTCGAACCGGGGGACTCCGAATGAAGCCCCATCCCGCCTCGTGGTGGAAGCGGACAACTCGCCCTTCCTCACAGGGGCTTGGACAGGCTGCCTCCTCCTGGTGGGCCCTGGATTTCACGGCCTTGGCGCGCACCTCCAGGCGCTCGCAGCAGGTTTCCCTCTGCCATTGCTCCCTGTCAAGCTGGAGGATTTGCTTCCTACACAGTTCGCTCCTCCTCCGCGCTTCAGCCCGGGTCTCCTGGAGGAAGCCCATCAGGTCCCCCCCCTGGTTGTCCCAAGCCAACTCCTCCGTCACCGGCCAGGTAACTGGAGGTGCAGGTAGCGGTGTCAGCAGGGGTTGCTGCAGGTCCTTGGTGAGTGCGGACCAGTTCGGGTTGGAGTCGGTAGATTCCCAGGCAGGTACAAGTTCCTCCGAGATGGGAGGCGGGAGGCAATACAGGCCTCTGGCAGTGGCAGAGTCTCCCAGCTCCGGGCCAAAGACTTGCTCCCAAGTCACCGCACCAGGGAGCAGGTACTCAGTCATCAGGTCCAGGAAGGGCACAGTGGGCTCAGCAGCCGGGAAGGGGGTATCACTCTTACCCGATCCTGGGCTGCACGCGACCTCCGTTGCTTCTTCCTCCTGGGTTGCTGCTCCTTGGTGGCGGGCCCGGATCTTTTGCAACATCTCTTCCCGCCACGCAGCGGACGCTTCATGCTGGGCCTCAGCAACCCTTCAGGCAAGGTCCGGGGTTTCCCTAAGAAGGAATTCGGCTTTCCCCTTGGTCAGGAACATGCCTCCCTCCTCTCCGACAGGAGTAGGACTTGGGCCGACTTCGGGAGGCTCAGGTGGACTTTCCTCAGTAGCGTGCATGACTGCTCCTGAGTATGGTGAGTCTCAGACTGTTATGGCCGCACCTTGTGGTTTCCTTCATTCCCTCCTCTTTTCGGGGCGGCTCCAGGGCGGTAGGCTGACAGGCACTCCTCCAGACATCCCATCCATTTTAACGGACACTACCCCGCGGACAGTCTCTAATGGAAGGGGCGGTCTGCTCTTTTGGCGCCATGGGGGAGCCAGGCCCACGATAGGAGGTGCTAAGAAGCTGTCCTTTCTGCACATTATGGTGTCCGTTCTTCTTGGGCGGGCGCCATTTTAAGTGGAAAACGACAGTCTAAGGTAAAAAGGCGCGCAGTACCCCGTAGCAATGGGCAATCTCTTTCCGTTGCTGCGGGCACGCAATCCTGCCGACTACGCCAAGTATGTGACGCTCACAGCCCTCACCCTGGGAAGAGGTTGGGGTTACTCGGAGCCGGGTCAGATGTTGTGGGTTGTAGCCGTGGCCTGGACCCGTTCCGTGCCCAGGGCCGTCACATTAAAAGGGTGTAATGGGCTTTCAGGTTTTGGTGTTAATTGAGTTGTTATATTGACTAAGCCACCTGTGGAGTGTGGTGATTCGCCCACCAGTGCTGCGTTCAGTCCTCTGAGGCGGGATGTAGTGGCAGCAGGAGATGTTACTACTCCCCACAGGCGGAGCAGGGCCTCAGGGCAGAGAGAACAGGAGGATGAGGACTGTAGTGGGAGATGCTATGGTCAGGACCCCGCACCAGAGTGTTCCTAAACTTTTCCCGCTAGGTCCTCTCCTGTCCCTGTGTGGTACGTGTACTAAGGCCGGGTCTCCCTCTGGACTATGCACAGAACAAGGGTACGGGTGGCAACTCCGCTCCGTCCGTTACCCGGTGGGATCCACTGAGCCTCCGGCCTTCTCCGATTAAGACATGAAGTGACAGAGTCAGATATCGGGGGCCAGTACCCCTCTCGCAGCAGGAGTCCCTCTGGCAAGGCCATAACAGTGAGGACTGGTGGCGTATACCGCTCCGTCTGCATCGCCCTGGGATCCTTTTGCCTGTGGAGCTTGTCTCCTCTGCTCCCCTCCAGGCCTTCTTTGGTAGGGAACTTGACCGGGTAGAGACAGCCGTTAACTCTTGTCCGCTCCTCGACTCAAGGCCAGAGTACGAGGACAGTGTCCCCATCAACTGTAGGTTCACACAGAAAGCCACGTTCAGTGATGAAGATCACAATCAAAGACCGTAAGCCCAAGATGGCTGTTTATTAAATATGAATTATTAAGTGTAACCTAAATGTGCTTCCTCCACCCTCACCCACTACATGGTTCCCCCTTACTTTGGTTCCCCCATCTCCACTTATCAAGGGTGGGGCAGCACCCTGGTGCATATAAGCCCCCCTCAGGTGGGAGAGGTGTGGTGATGAATGCAGAGGTGGGGTCCTGACAGCTGCACCATCCTTACCTCGAAGGAGAGATACCACACCTCTTTAAAGAGATGCAGTACCCCTGTGGCGACCGAACTCTCAGGGGCTCCACATTCCCCCCTGGTGAAACACAGCATGTCCGCGGGCTGCAAAGAGAGCAAAACATGGTACAGACTTTTTAAATTTTTACATAACAATACAACAATCTTCCCATTATGAGAGGCACTTTTTTTTTAAACGTTACAAACCTTAAATAGTACAAAAGTATACAAAAGTATAAAAACATCACAGAGACATTATGCATATAGACAGACCGATTAAAGTGCAGTACGAAAGAGTCAGTTCAGAAGCAAGAGGGATCTGTCCCAAACCCTCAACGTAGGCCCTGGGGTGGCTGCAGGGCATGAAGATCCCGAGTTGGACCTCCAGGAGAGCCATGCCAGACATGTTTTTCTTCTGAGGTCTGAGGTAGTAGTAGAGTGGTTTTACATAAAACCAATAGGGAGCACCTAAATAGATGCATAACTATATACAATGGAAAAGTCTGTCTACTGTTTGTCCGCAGGGACAAATGTCTCTATAATCCGGGACGAAAACATGGGGTTAACATAAAACAATAACAAGTAAACTTCAAAAAGGTTACAGCCGCCGGGCTGCTTACTCCATATGTCCCCACCGGCGAAAAGGTTCATTCCTCCCAACGGAGGCTGGTCGGTCCTCCACTGTCGAGCGCGAGGGGGCGTCACTCCTGGACACTTTATGAACATCCAGGGCGTACCACCACCGCACCCCGTGGTGGCGGGTGTACGGCACAAGGTCACCTGGGAAGAGGTTCCGGCCAGGGTGTCCCTTCTTGAGTCGCGGCTCGACGTCCCGCAGGCTGATGAAGACGTCTTGCTCGAACCGGGGGACTCCGAATGAAGCCCCATCCCGCCTCGTGGTGGAAGCGGACAACTCGCCCTTCCTCACAGGGGCTTGGACAGGCTGCCTCCTCCTGGTGGGCCCTGGATTTCACGGCCTTGGCGCGCACCTCCAGGCGCTCGCAGCAGGTTTCCCTCTGCCATTGCTCCCTGTCAAGCTGGAGGATTTGCTTCCTACACAGTTCGCTCCTCCTCCGCGCTTCAGCCCGGGTCTCCTGGAGGAAGCCCATCAGGTCCCCCCCCTGGTTGTCCCAAGCCAACTCCTCCGTCACCGGCCAGGTAACTGGAGGTGCAGGTAGCGGTGTCAGCAGGGGTTGCTGCAGGTCCTTGGTGAGTGCGGACCAGTTCGGGTTGGAGTCGGTAGATTCCCAGGCAGGTACAAGTTCCTCCGAGATGGGAGGCGGGAGGCAATACAGGCCTCTGGCAGTGGCAGAGTCTCCCAGCTCCGGGCCAAAGACTTGCTCCCAAGTCACCGCACCAGGGAGCAGGTACTCAGTCATCAGGTCCAGGAGGGGCACAGTGGGCTCAGCAGCCGGGAAGGGGGTATCACTCTTACCCGATCCTGGGCTGCACGCGACCTCCGTTGCTTCTTCCTCCTGGGTTGCTGCTCCTTGGTGGCGGGCCCGGATCTTTTGCAACATCTCTTCCCGCCACGCAGCGGACGCTTCATGCTGGGCCTCAGCAACCCTTCAGGCAAGGTCCGGGGTTTCCCTAAGAAGGAATTCGGCTTTCCCCTTGGTCAGGAACATGCCTCCCTCCTCTCCGACAGGAGTAGGACTTGGGCCGACTTCGGGAGGCTCAGGTGGACTTTCCTCAGTAGCGTGCATGACTGCTCCTGAGTATGGTGAGTCTCAGACTGTTATGGCCGCACCTTGTGGTTTCCTTCATTCCCTCCTCTTTTCGGGGCTGCTCCAGGGCGGTAGGCTGACAGGCACTCCTCCAGACATCCCATCCATTTTGACGGACACTACCCCGCGGACAGTCTCTAATGGAAGGGGCGGTCTGCTCTTTTGGCGCCATGGGGGAGCCAGGCCCACGATAGGAGGTGCTAAGAAGCTGTCCTTTCTGCACATTATGGTGTCCGTTCTTCTTGGGCGGGCGCCATTTTAAGTGGAAAACGACAGTCTAAGGTAAAAAGGCGCGCAGTACCCCGTAGCAATGGGCAATCTCTTTCCGTTGCTGCGGGCACGCAATCCTGCCGACTACGCCAAGTATGTGACGCTCACAGCCCTCACCCTGGGAAGAGGTTGGGGTTACTCGGAGCCGGGTCAGATGTTGTGGGTTGTAGCCGTGGCCTGGACCCGTTCCGTGCCCAGGGCCGTCACATTAAAAGGGTGTAATGGGCTTTCAGGTTTTGGTGTTAATTGAGTTGTTATATTGACTAAGCCACCTGTGGAGTGTGGTGATTCGCCCACCAGTGCTGCGTTCAGTCCTCTGAGGCGGGATGTAGTGGCAGCAGGAGATGTTACTACTCCCCACAGGCGGAGCAGGGCCTCAGGGCAGAGAGAACAGGAGGATGAGGACTGTAGTGGGAGATGCTATGGTCAGGACCCCGCACCAGAGTGTTCCTAAACTTTTCCCGCTAGGTCCTCTCCTGTCCCTGTGTGGTACGTGTACTAAGGCCGGGTCTCCCTCTGGACTATGCACAGAACAAGGGTACGGGTGGCAACTCCGCTCCGTCCGTTACCCGGTGGGATCCACTGAGCCTCCGGCCTTCTCCGATTAAGACATGAAGTGACAGAGTCAGATATCGGGGGCCAGTACCCCTCTCGCAGCAGGAGTCCCTCTGGCAAGGCCATAACAGTGAGGACTGGTGGCGTATACCGCTCCGTCTGCATCCCCCTGGGATCCTTTTGCCTGTGGAGCTTGTCTCCTCTGCTCCCCTCCAGGCCTTCTTTGGTAGGGAACTTGACCGGGTAGAGACAGCCGTTAACTCTTGTCCGCTCCTCGACTCAAGGCCAGAGTACGAGGACCGTGTCCCCATCAACTGCAGGTTCACACAGAAAGCCACGTTCAGTGATGAAGATCACAATCAAAGACCGTAAGCCCACGATGGCTGTTTATTAAATATGAATTATTAAGTGTAACCTAAATGTGCGTCCTCCACCCTCACCCACTACATGGTTCCCCCTTACTTTGGTTCCCCCATCTCCACGTATCCCGGGTGGGGCAGCACCCTGGTGCATATAAGCCCCCCTCAGGTGGGAGAGGAGTGGTGATGAATGCAGAGGTGGGGTCCTGACAGCTGCACCATCCTTACCTCGAAGGAGAGATACCACACCTCATTAAAGAGATGCAGTACCCCTGTGGCGACCGAACCCTCAGGGGCGCCACACCAACCTGCCTTACAGGGCACCATGGACAGCTCCAGCCTGCCTTACAGGGCACCATGGACAGCTCCAGTCTGTCTTACAGGGCACCATGAACAGCTCCAGTCTGTCTTACAGGGAACAATGGACAGCTCCAGCCTGCAATACAGGACACCATGGACAATCGCAGCCTGCCTTACAGGGCACCATGGACAGCTCCAGCCTGCCTTACAGGGCACTATGGACAGCTCCAGTCTGTCTTACAGGGCACCATGGACAGCTCCAGTCTGTCTTACAGGGCACCGTGGACAGCTACAGTCTGTATTACTGGGCACCATGGACAGCTCCAGACTGTCTTACAGTATACCACAGACAGCACCAGTCTGCCTGACAGATCACCATGGAGAGCTTTAGTCCATCCTATTGTACTCCATGAACAGCTCCAGTTTGCCATACAGTATACCACATTCAGCACCAGTCTGCCTTACAGGGCATCATGGACAGCTCCAGTCTGCCTTATAGTATACCACAGACAGCTTCAGTCTGCCTTACAGAGCACCATGGACAGCTCCAGCCTGCAATACAGGACACCATGGACAACCGCAGCCTGCCTTACAGGGCACCATGGACAGCTCCAGCCTGCCTTACAGGGCACTATGGACAGCTCCAGTCTGTCTTACAGGGCACCATGGACAGCTCCAGTCTGTCTTACAGGGCACCGTGGACAGCTACAGTCTGTATTACTGGGCATCATGGACAGCTCCAGTCTGCCTTATAGTATACCACAGACAGCTCCAGTCTGCCTGACAGATCACCATGGAGAGCTTTAGTCCATCCTATTGTACCCCATGAACAGCTCCAGTTTGCCATACAGTATACCACATTCAGCACCAGTCTGCCTTACAGGGCATCATGGACAGCTCCAGTCTGCCTTATAGTATACCACAGACTGCTTCAGTCTGCCTTACAGAGCACCATGGACAGCTCCAGTCTGCCTTACAGTATACAACATTCAGCACCAGTCTGCCTTGCAGGGCATCATGGACAGCTCCAGTCTGCCTTACAGAGCACCATGGACAGCTCCAGTCTGCCATACAGTATACCACATTCAGCACCAGTCTGCCTTACAGGGCATCATGGACAGCTTCAGTCTGCCTTACAGAGCACCATGGACAGCTCCAGTCTGCCTTATAGTATACCACAGACAGCTTCAGTCTGCCTTACAGGGCACCATGGACAGCTCCAGTCTGTCTTACAGGGCACCATGGACAGCTCCAGCCTGCCTTACAGTATACCATAGACCGCTTCTATTTGCCTTATAGTGCCCTATAGACAGCTCCCGTCTGCTTTACAGTGCCCCATGTATAGCTCCAGTCTACAGACCTTGTGCTGACCATGCCTTCTCTCATTCATCAAAAACAGGTATTTTAAAAACAGAAAAAAGGTTTTAGCACCACAAACGTCACAGCAGTAATAAACACATTACTTAGGGCCCATTAGCAGCATCCGCTGAGCAGAACAAACTAATTACAAGAGCACATAATGGGAGTGGGCCGGCTATTCGAACTCTGAAGTGAAATGCCATCTCAAACATATGAAATGACAGCATATTTACCAAAAGCCATGATTGGAAATATCTGTCCTGAGCTTGAGGTTTTCTTGCATGGACTACATGTGCACTAATTAATTGCACTCAGTTTCCTGACCAATCTGCAGTATATACTTTATATGACATTGCTGCGGTCTATGACCAAAACAGTCTGCACTTAACACCACTTAAATGAGGAAACGTGCACACATGTAGCCGTCATGTTGGAGTATAGCTGTCAAGCCGGAGTATAATTGCGAAACTGGGGTATAGTTGTCACGCTGGTGTATAGTTGTGAACCTGAAGCATAGTTGTGAAACTGGACCATAGTTGGGAAGCTGGAGAACAGTTGGGAAGCTAGAACATAGTTGTCCAGCTGGAGCATAGATGTCATGCTGGAACACAGTTGTGAAGCTGCAGCATAGTTGTTAAGCTAGAGCATAGTTGTATAGCTAGAGCATAGTTGAATAGCTGGAGCATAGTTCAGAATCTGGATTATAGATGTGAAGCTGGGTTATAGATGTGAAGCTAGAGTATAGATGTGAAGCTAGAATATAGATGTGAAGCTGGAACATAGATGTGAAGCTGGAGCATACTTGTGAAGCTGGAGAATCGATGTGAAGCTGGAGTATAGTTATAAATCTGGAGCATAGATGTGTTGCTTCAGTATAGTTATGAAGCTGGAATATAGTTGGGAAGCTGGAGCATAGAAGTGTAGCTTCAGTGTAGTTGTGAAGCTGGAGTATAAATGTGAAGCTGGAGTATAGTTGTAAATCTGGAGCATATATGTAAAGCTGGAGTATAGTTGTGAAGCTGGAGCATAGTTGTGAAGCTGGAGCATAGTTTTGAAGCTGGAGTATAGTTGTGAAGATGGAGTACAGTTATAAAGTTGAAGTACAGATGTGAAGCTGAAGTACTGTATAGTTAGGAAGCAGAAGTATAGATGTGAAGCTGGAGTATACTTGTCAAGCTGGCGCATAGTTGTGAAGCTGAAGTATAGTTAGGAAGGTGGAGTGTAGTTGTGAAGCTGGAGTGTAGTTGTGAAGCTGGAGCACAGTTGTAAAGCTGGAGTACAGTTGTGAAGCTTTAGTGTAGTTGTGAAGCTGGAGCATAGTTTTGAAGCTGGAGTACAGTTGTGAAGCTGGAGTACAGTTGTGAAGCTGGAGTACAGTTGTGAAGCTGAAGTATAGTTGTGAAGCTGGAGTACAGTTGTGAAGATGGAGCATAGTTGTGAAGCTGGAGTACAATTGTGAAGCTGGAGTACAACTGTGAACCTAGAGTACAGTTTTGAAGCTGAAGTATAGTTTGGAAGGTGAAATATAGATGTAAAGCTGGAGTATAGTTGTGAAGCTGGATCATAGTTGTGAAGCTGGAGTACAGCTGTGAAGCTGGAGTATAGTTGTGAAACTGGAGTATAGTTGTGAAGCTGCAGTACAGTTGTGAAGCTGGAGTAGAGTTGTGAAGCTGGAATACAGTTGTGAAGCTGGAGCACAGTTGTGAAGCTGGAGCATAGTAGTGAAGCTGGAGTACAGCTGTGAAGCTGGAGTACAGTTGTGAAGCTGAGCATAGTTGTGAAGCTGGAGTGTAGTTGTGAAGCTGGAGCATAGTTGTGAAGCTGGAGTACAGTTGTGAAGCTGGAGTCCAGTAGTGAAGCTGGAGCATAGTTGTGAAGCTGGAGTACAGTTGTGAAGCTGGAGCATAGTTGTGAAGCTGGAGTACAGTTGTGAAGCTGGAGCACAGTTGTGAAGCTGGAGTACAGTTGTGAAGCTGGAGCATAGTTGTGAAGCTGGAGTACAGTTGTGAAGCTGGAGTACAGTTGTGAAGCTGAAGTATAGTTAGGAAGGTGAAATATAGATATGAAGCTGGAGTATAGTTGTGAAGCTGGAGTGTAGTTGTGAAGCTGGGTCATAGTTGTGCAGCTGGAGTACAGTTGTGAAGCTGGAGTGTAGTTGTGAAGCTAGAGTACAGTTGTGAAGCTAGAGTACAGTTGTGAAGCTAGAGTACAGTAGTGAAGCTGAAGTATAGTTAGGAAGGTGAAATATAGATGTGAAGCTGGAGTATAGTTGTGAAGCTGGAGTGTAGTTATGAAGCTGGAGCACTGTTGTGAAGCTGGAGTACAGTTGTGAAGCTGGAGCATAGTTGTGAAGCAGGAGCATAGTTGTGAAGCTGGAGTACAGTTGTGAAGCTGTAGCATAGTTGTGAAGCTGGAGTACAGATGTGGAGCATAAATGTGCAACTGGAGTATATTTATGGAGCTGGAGCATAGCTGTGAACTGGAGTGTAGTTGTGAAGCTGAAGAACAGTTGTGAAGCTGCAGTACAGTTGTGAAGCTGGAGCATAGTTGTGAAGCTGGAGTACAGTTGTGAAGCTGGAGTACAGTTGTGAAGCTGAAGTATAGTTAGGAAGGTGAAATATAGATATGAAGCTGGAGTATAGTTGTGAAGCTGGAGTGTAGTTGTGAAGCTGAATCATAGTTGTGCAGCTGGTGTACAGTTGTGAAGCTGGAGTGTAGTTGTGAAGCTAGAGTACAGTTGTGAAGCTAGAGTACAGTTGTGAAGCTAGAGTACAGAAGTGAAGCTGAAGTATAGTTAGGAAGGTGAAATATAGATGTGAAGCTGGAGTATAGTTGTGAAGCTGGAGTGTAGTTATGAAGCTGGAGCACTGTTGTGAAGCTGGAGTACAGTTGTGAAGCTGGAGCATAGTTGTGAAGCAGGAGCATAGTTGTGAAGCTGGAGTACAGTTGTGAAGCTGTAGCATAGTTGTGAAGCTGGAGTACAGTTGTGGAGCATAAATGTGCAACTGGAGTATATTTATGGAGCTGGAGCATAGCTGTGAACTGGAGTGTAGTTGTGAAGCTGGAGAACAGTTGTGAAGCTGCAGTACAGTTGTGAAGCTGGAGTACAGTTGTGAAGCTGGAATACAGTTGTGAAGCTGGAGCACAGTTGTGAAGCTGGAGCATAGTAGTGAAGCTGGAGTACAGTGGTGAAGCTGAGCATAGTTGTGAAGCTGGAGTACAGTTGTGTAGCTGAAGTATAGTTAGGAAGGTGAAATATAGATGTGAAGCTGGAGTATAGTTGTGAAGCTGGAGTGTAGTTGTGAAGCTGGAGCATAGTTGTGAACCTGGAGTACAGTTGTGAAGCTGGAGTACAGTTGTGAAGCTGGAGCATAGTTGTAAAGCTGGAGTACAGTTGTGAAGCTGGAGCATATTTGAGAAGCTGGAGTATAGTTGTGAAGCTGGAGCATCAATGTGTAGCGTCAGTGTAGCTGTGACCCTGGTGACCCTGGAGCATGGATGTGAAGCTGGAGTATATTTGTGAAGCTGGAGTATAGTTGTGAAGCTGGAGTATAGTTGTGAAGCTGGAGCATAGATGTGTAGCTTCAGTGTAGCTGTGACGCTGGAGCATGGATGTGATGCTGGAGTATATTTGTGAAGCTGGAGAATAGATATGAAGCTGGAGTATAGTTGTGAAACTGGAGTATAGTTGTAAAGCTGGAGTATAGTTGTGAAGCTGGAGAATAGATGTGAAGCTGGAGTATAGTTGTGAAGCTGGAGTATAGTTGTGAAGCTGGAGTATAGTTGTGAAGCTGGAGTATAATTGTGAGGCTGGAGTATAGTTGTGAAGCTGGAGTATAGTTGTGAAGCTGGAGCATAGATGTGTAGGTTCAGTGTAGCTGTGATGCTGGAGCATGGATGTGAAGCTGGAGTATAGTTGTGAAGCTGGAGAATAGATGTGAAGCTGAAGTATAGTTGTGAAGCTGGAGTATAGTTGTGAAGCTGGACTATAGTTGTGAAACTAGAGAATAGTTGTGAAGCTGGAGCATAGATGTGATGCTGGAGTATAGTTGTGAAGCTATAGTATAGTTATGAAGCTGGAGCGTAGATATGAAGCTGTAGTATGATTGTGAAGCTGGACTATAGTTGTGAATCTTTGCCATATACCTCAATTGCTAATAAAACCCAGCATATGCGATACTATTATTCCTTACACATCAGTACATCCAGTAATGCCCCAAAAGTCAGGAAATATGCCCCACTGTACTTTAACATTCTCCACTTTAACTTTAACTCATGCAATAGTTGGAAGGTCTTCCTGTGTAAATGATTATCCTCAACCCGTTCTCCTTTAATTGTTATGCAGCTCATCCCATTAATTGACTTTAGTAAAGGTCTGCGACCTTCTTTGTCCTGCACAGCTTTCCTGTCAAAGCAAATTATGAGCAGCTTGTTCTCTGCTTAGTTTTCCTGTGCACTCCTCCTTTTTAGAGAAGAACATTGCTGATTCAAATGCTTAAAAAAAGTAGATACGCAACAAAGGAACAAGATGCCTCGCTGTGTATGAAGAACAGGAAAGCTCAGCTTCTGCATGTTTGCAGGATTTCTTCTTATAACCCACTGAAGCATGTTTGGTTTATACTTTCTTACATACAAGAAGGTTCACTTATTAAAATGTAAAACAGTGGCACACATTGCCAAGACTACCCATGGCTATGGCTCTTTTTAATTTAATGTTGTGCATTCCATGAGGCTGGAAGAAAATCTGAAGGTCACTAGACAAGCGGTGTGTCTTCTCTAGAAAATAGCCAGCAGTGATATATAGTTGCAGTCAACCACCACTTTTGGGCATGACCCCAACTTGATGGCAGCCTAAAACTATGTCCCCATGATCAGTATTTGGTGAGTTTTTGACGTTGCAGAATTTACGCACCACCTCTTATGTAAATTAGGTTACTTGCGTTTTTCATTGTGTTTTTGAGGCTGCTGTCTCTGTTTGGTGCGTCATACTTTAAAAAAAAAGCTGCTTTGTCTTTTAAACTTCCTGGTATTTGACAATGAAGGTGCAGACTAAATGCGTTTTTGATGCGTTTCCGCCTTGGTAACGCTCTAAAAACGCATGCGCGTTCTTAACTGCAGATTTTCCGCATCTAATGCAAGTCTATGGGGAAATTCTGCACAGAAAACTCAGCGTATCAGCAAGAGAAATTGACATGCTGCGGATTAGAAAAATACATCGCAGGTGAGTTTACGCAGCATAAAAAAGGGCACAATATTTCTATAAATCCCATCCACTTTACTGGTACTGTAAAAAAGCTGCGTTTTTGCAGCAGAAAAAATATGCAGTGTCAAAAATGCAATAAAAGCTCATTGTGGGCACATAGCCTAAGGACTAAGGAAATCAGATCTCCCACCCGTAGGCCTGCGTACGACCTTGACACTCAGAATTTGGTCGTTGTAAGGTTTGGAGACAAAAGCATTATCATTTTATAGCATAAGAAGGAAGAAGCCTGCAGCATAAATGATGGATAAACATATTGTTCCCATATTGCCTTTCATATAGAAGGTCAGTCCCCTGTTGTAGAGGTGTTGCCAAACATTTGAAGTGGCTCTACCATGCAAGGTTACAATGCTGTGCAATTAGTATAAAAAGTCGTCGTCACACTTCTGCACCAGGGTGACCAATTCTCACTTTTGCACATTGCTATGTCAGCTTTGCACCCCAGTGATAAATTACACCATGTAATGACCATGAAGTGAGACCTGAGGAACTGATGATAAAATGTGCGGAGAGAAGGAAAATCTGAGCAAAATGCCCTAAAGCAGGTAAGAAGAAAATGACAAATCCTGCCTCCTCTGAGCTGGGAGTGTAGTTAAAATCCCTCAGTCTGACCCTTCCTTCTCCGGGTATCACAGGTAGTACTGTCGCTCCGCTGCTTTCATCTTATTAAATGCCTTGGTTCTCGCTGCCGCTGTCACTTGATGGTCCCTAATGAGCTGCAAAAACTGTGCAGATGACGGAACATGGAGCCCTTATTTCTGGTGTAATGGAAAGTCACGTTCTCTCACAAATGAGGAGGATTAGCGCACCAGTAACAACACACGGGCTCATTTACATCTCTAGGGGACGGGGAATGTGACAAGTATTATCCAACTAGAACGGCCCATTTTTTTTTCTTTTTGAGAGGCAGATTTGGCTACGAGCTTAAAAGACCTCGTTGTTCAAGCCGCCATAATCTGCACTGCTAAAATACTGAAATACTCCTAAAATAATGAAGCGTTCCCTCCAGGAATGACTTAATGAATCCTTACTTTATATACAAAAACCATACTCACTACTGCAGGCTTATTCCAGTATGTAAATTTTACCATCTCACTCGACAGCGACGTAGTCTCTGAGGCTGATTTTTAATTCAGGCTCAAAATTTTGAGCTTAGGTGGTGGGTCTGGTTTTATGACAGATGAAGAATGCAAATAATTATTTCTTCTGGAAAAAACAGTCTGAGGAGAATAGACAAGGACAAAAGACTTTCACTTGCTAAGACTTCACAAAGCTTTGGAGATTATTGTTTTGTATCCTATCTCAAATGAAGAAGCTACAAGTGCACAAAATTCATTTTTTTAGGATTTTCGGATTCATATCCCTTAGTTGATTTCTAATGGAAATGATGTGCCGGGTTTATTAATGAGTTTCTCTCTTGTGCTTTTTTTTTTCCTAAACTCGCCTCGTTCTACTTCAAGACACGTCTTAAACTAAACGCCTCGCAATGCAGATATTTATTATCTGCCTTTTAAAAAGCTTCTCGCTGCAGCTGATTCAATCATTCAAATAGCAGCAAGACAGCGATTTATTGTACAGTCCTGGAGAAAAAACCAACAATGATCGTCTGCTGCTCATCACTTCATGCTTCAGATATGAAGACCTAATGGTTGACGAAAATAACTGTGTCAAGTGGAAAGCTCGCTTATACATCATTATGATGCGCCCCCTGGGCCATGGGGTACTCGGTGCCGGGCCGGTCGTTGCTAGGGGAGATGTCACAGTGGCAGTGACCCGGTCCGTGACCCAGGGCGGTCGATAAAAGGGGATATTTACAGGGAAATTAAAGTTCTTTTATAAAGTTAGTGACGCCACCTGTGGTATGCGGCTAATAGGAGCCGCCGCTGCGGAGCAGGTCCTCTGGAGCGGTTGTTAATGCAGCAGAGTTGGTTTAGCTCTCCACAGGTAGAGCTTAGCTCCAGGGCTGTGCTGAGATGTTATGGATGTTGCTGTAGCAGTTGTGGTGCAGTGTAGTGCAGGGGGTGATGGCGCAGCAATAATTTTGCAGAGATAGTGGAGTGCAGTCTTCAGGGTTTACTCACAGTTGATAAGTTCCTCAGGTTACACTTTCCGGATTACGACCTACCACGTCGCACTGCGTTCACCAGGCAGGGGTCCAGCAAACTCCCAGGTTTTTCAAGAGTGCCTGACAGGACCCCCTTCGATATGCCCTTCTCAGCCGTCTTCCTGCGCTGGCCCTCACCTTTCTTGCCCTGCGCCTCGCCAAATAATCTCCCAAGCCGGTATCCTCGGATCTTTCTAGGCAACCTGGAGTTCCCTGGATCCTATGTGGTTACCTTTTTGGCGACTTGAGTGCGGATATGGCAACTGTACCCTGAAAGTACAGAAGCCTCCGGTTTCCAGTTGAACTTTGTAATTCTCACTAGTTAGGGGCCAGTCCCCTCTGCGGCTCAATCCCTCCGCCGCCTGGCAGATTCAGGCGTACGGGTGGCCTCCAGCACTGTCCGTACCCCTGGGATCCCTTCTTCGTTCCTGGAGCCTTCCTCCTGCTCCTCTCCTCCTCAGCCAGTCCTGGGCCTCTCTCCAGGCCCTCCTCCTGAGCAGAGCTCCTGCTCCCTCTACTTCTCCTCTCAAACTCCACACACTCCCAAGATGGCTTCCCTATTTATACTATTCCCAACAAGTGCTCCCCTGATTTACTTCCTCCACCCACACCCACTACATGGTTCCCCTTACTTTGGTTCCCCCCACTCCAGCCAGGGACATGGCTCAGCAGCAAAGCGACGCATCTTGCCCCTCCTGCTGGTCTGGAGCAGTGTAGTGTTGGATGCAGGTGTTAGGCAGCACTCTATCCTTACCTGAGAGTGAGATACCACACCTCTGGGTGAGATGCAGTACCTCTGTGGCGACTGAACCCTCTGGGGCGCCACAATTATATCATAGCATCAATGCAAAGGAAACTATCAGCAAGGCAACTGAATGAATATTTAGTACCAGAACACCAATTAACAAGAACCTCAAAATGCCCCCTATAGCGATGCATGAAAATATAATTGGTGCAAAGAGGAGAAGACAATAACCCAAGCTCAATTTTGGATAGCAGCACCAAAACGTATATTACATCAAGGATTGGGACAAACACTTTCCATTAGATGGGTCTGATTGCAATAGATGACGATAGAAGATCTGGCTCCATTTACTACAGATGGGGACTATATCTGTAACACACAATTATACAGTTTATAGAGAAAAGTATTGGACACATCTTAATCAATGAATTTAGTTTTTTCCTTCAGTCCCATAGACTTTGGGGTATAATCTTGGACCACAGTGTATAATATCCAGTTCCTTGTCCCCCATTGTATAACTTCCGGCCTCTCGCCTCCGGTGTATAACCTCCGGCCTCTTGCCTCCGATGTATAACCTACAACCTCTCGCCTCCGGTGTATAACTTCCGGCCTATCGCCTCCGATGTATAACCTCCAGCCTCTCGCCTCCGATGTATAACCTCCGGCCTCTCGCCTCCGGTGTATAACCTCCGGCCTCTCGCCTCCGGTGTATAACCTCCCGCCTCTCGCCTCCGGTGTATAACCTCCCGCCTCTCGCCTCCGGTGTATAACCTCCGGCCTCTCGCCTTCGATGTATAACCTCCGGCCTCTTACCTCCGATGTATAACCTCTGGCCTCTCGCCTCCATTGTATAACCTCCAGTCTCCGATGTATAACCTCCGGCCTCTCGCTTCCAGTGTGCAACCTTTGGCCCCTACCTCCCTGGTGTATAACTTCCTGCCTCTCGCTCCCTGGTGCATAACTTCTCGCCCCTCGCTCCCCGGTGCATAACGTCTGGACCCTTGTAAATAACTTCTGGCCCCTCACCCTGGTGTATATCTTCCGGACTCCGGTTCTAGCTTTTGGTGTATAACCTCCAACCTCTCGCCTCCGGTGTATAATCTCTTGTCTCCAGTATATAACCTCCGGCCTCTCTCCTCCGATGTATAACCTCCGGCCTCTCACCTCCGATGTATAACCTCCGACCTCACGCCTCCGGTGTATAACTTCCGGACTCTCGCCTCCAGTGTATAACCTCCAGCCTCTCGCCTCCAGTGTATAACCTCCTGCCTCTCGCCTCCATTGTATAACCCCCGGTCTCCGATGTATAACCTCCGGCCTCTCGCTTCCAGTGTATAACCTCTGGCCCCTACCTCCCTGGTGTATAACCTCCGGCCTCTCGCTCCCTGGTGTATAACTTCTGGATCCTTGTAAATATCCTCTGGCCCCTCACCCTGGTGTACATCTTCCAGACTTCGGTTCTAGCTTCTGGTGTATAACTTCCAACCTCTCGCCTCCGGTGTATAATTTCCAGCCTCCGGTGTATAACCTCCGGCCTCTTGCCTCCGATGTATAACCTCCGGCCTCTCGCCTCCGATGTATAACCTCCGGCCTCTCGTCTCCGGTGTATAACTTCCGGACTCTCGCCTCCGGTGTATAACCTCTGGCCTCTCGCCTCCATTGTATAACCTCCGGCCTCTCGCTCCCTGGTGTATAACCTCTGGACCCTTGTGAATAACCTCTGGCCCCTCGCCCTGGTGTATATGTGGTGCCCCTGAGGGATTCGGTCGCCACAGAGGTACTGCATCTCACCCAGAGGTGTGGTATCTCACTCTCAGGTAAGGAAGGAGTACAGCCCGGGACCCTAACACCTGCATCCAACACTACATTACTCCAGACCAGCAGGAGGGGCAAGATGCGTCGCTTCCCTGCTGAGCCCTGTCCCTGGCTGGAGAGGGGGGAACCAAAGTAGGGGGAACCATGTAGTGGGTGTGGGTGGAGGAAGAAGATCAGGGGAGCACTGGTTAGGGATAGTATATAGAGAAAAGCCACCTTGTGAAGTCAGAGCAGACTGTGAGATCAGTCTGAGAGGAGAAGTAGAGGGAGCAGGAGCTCTGTAGGAGCTCTGCTCAGGTGGAGGGCCTAGCCAGAGAGGCCCAGGACAGACTGAGGAGGAGAGGAGCAGGAGAAAGGCTCCAGGAACGTGGAAGGGACTCCAGGGGTACGGGAAGTGCTGGAGGCCACCCGTACGCCCGAATCTGCCAGGCGGTGGAGGGGTCAGGTCGCACAGAGGGGACCGATCCCTAAACTAGCAGAGTCCTTCAAGTCTCAACTAGGAAACCGGAGGCTGCAGTATTTCAGGTACTTCAGCCACAATCCACATCTGTCTCACCAAGAAGGTAGCCATAGAGGACCCAGGGGACAGAGAAGACGTCGCCCGACAAGGTCCGCGGTCACTGGATTGGGACACTAGGTGTGAGGTGCAGGGAGACGGCCAGAAGGAACACACGGAAGGGGGAAGACTGCACCCCACCGCCTCTGTCAGTTACTGCTGCTGCACCATCAATCCCTGCACTACACTGCACCCCGAGTGCTGCTTCATAACAGTAACATCTACACTGCCCTGGAGTTCAGCTCTACCTGTGGAGAGCTAAACCAACTCTGCTGCATTCACACCAGCACCAGAGGACCTGCTCCGCAGCGGCGTCTCCCTTTAGCCGCATATCACAGGTGGCGTCACGAACATTTCATAAAAACTTTATTCCTTTTATTTTAATCCCCTTTTAGTGACCTTCCTGGGTCACGGACTGGGTCACCGCCATTGTGACATCTCCCCTAGCAACGACCGTCCCGGCACCCAGTACCCCACGGCCCAGGGGGCGCGTCATACTTGGCGTCACAAATATTTCATAAAAACTTTATTCCATTTATTTTAACCCCCTTTTAGTGACCTCCCTGGGTCACGGACTGGGTCACCGCCACTGTGACATCTCCGCTAACAACGACCGGCCCGGCACCGAGTACCCCACGGCCCAGGGGGCGCGTCATATATCTTCCGGCCCTCGGTGTATAACCTCCGGCCTCTCGTCTCCAGTGTATAAACTCCAGCCTCTCGCTCCCTGGTGTATAACCTTTGGCCCCTCCTTCCCTGGTGTATAACCTCTGGCCCCTCCCTCCCCAGTGTATAACCTCTGGACCCTCGTGAATAACCTCCGGCCCCTTGTCCTGGTGTATATCTTCCGGCCTCCAGAGTATAACCTCCGGCCTCTCGCTTCCGGTGTATAACCTCTGGCCCCTACCTTCTTGGTGTATAACCTCCGGCCTCTCGCTCCCTGGTGTATAACTTCTTGCCCCTCCCTCCCTGTTGTATAATGTCTGGACCCCTGGACTCTCGCTCCCTAGTGTATAAAACCTATGGCCCCTCCCTCCCCGGTGTATAACCTCTGGACCCTCGTGAATAACCTCTGGCCCCTCGCCCTGGTGTATATCTTCCGGCCTCTGGTGTATAACCTCCGGCCTCTCGCTTCCGGTGTATAACCTCTGGCCTCTCGCTCACTGGTGTATAATCTCCAGCCTCTCGCTCACTGGTGTATAACCTCTGGCCTCTCGCTGACTGATGTATAACCTCCGGCCTCTTGCTCACTGTTGTATAACCTCTGGCATCTCGCTCCCCGGTGTATAACCTCTGGCCCCTCACCCTGGTGTATATCTTCCAGCCTCTGGTTCTCGTTTTCGGTGTATAACCTCCGGCCTCTCGCTCCCTGGCGTATAACCTCCGGCCTCTCGCTCTTTGGCGTATAACCTCCGACCTCTCGCTCCCCGGTGTATAACCTCTGGAACCTCATGGATAACCTCCAGCCCCTTGCCATGTGGTCTGCCTTTACTATCATGTGATAGAACGGCCGGTGGTGCAGAGCTGACTGATACCAACACGGTCCTGTAATAGGAGTCACTGGTATAGCAAAACCATTCCTGACATTTCTTCCTCCTAAATCTCCACCATGTGAGTGATATTATTGAGAAATGGAAGGAACCACAGCAACTCTCCTATAACGTTATAGACCAGGGGGTCGAGTGATGAGGAGCAAAGGGCAGAAAATTCACCATGGTTCTGCAGACTCCATAACAGCACGGTCCACACTTTCTCTGGTATTAACATCAGCACAAACACTGCGCCCTCACCAGGAGCTTCATGCAGCCTTACATCACCAAGCACAATGCCGAGCATCGGATGGAGTGGTGTAAAGCCAAAACCACTGGACTCTGGAGGAAACGTGTTCTGTGCAGTGACGGATTGCACTTCTCTGTTTGGGACAAACTAGAACGGAGATTGTGAGTCCGGCCTCCCCTCAACATTCAGGTCGGACCTCACAAACTATCTTCTGGGTGAAGGGGCAAAAAAATCCCACGGACACCTCCAAAATCTTCTAAAAATCCTTCTCAAAGAGCAGAGCTGTTATATTTGTAGAAGAGCGACTCCATATTAATGTCTATGGATGTAGATGGAGGAAAATGAAGATCTTGAGGGGAACATACGTGAAGCCAACGCTGCAGCGAAAGCCCGGTAGCAGTGAGACTCGCCAGTAGACCCAGGAAATGGGAGTACAACGTGGATTGTTTCTCAAGAATAGCCTACAGCCAGTGATTAACATTTACTAAAAGGGATAAACTCCTTTATCTTTCCTCAAACACTTTATGAAATCACAGGTCCTGATGCACTGGAATATTACCCGTCTTAAAAAAATAGAAACTGCTTTCTGAGATGGTGCTTTACAAGATGTGAGCAATCTGGAGGAAATCATAAGATATGAACCACCTTGGCACTAGTGGGAAGAAAAGTGTTTGCTCTTAAAAAGAAAAAAAAATATTCCCTTCTGTACAAGCAGGATAACAAAGAATCGGTGCCCCTGCACTTCAAAATCAATATGGAAACAATGCCATCCTACTAAAAATGGGTGAAAACACAAACACAGCTGCCATAGTAAATATATAAAGTCTATATAATTGGAAATAAATAGTGGCATGTAGTGGCATCTTCATCTGTCCAATATATTTTTTTCCTTGAGAGGTGATAAAACGCATCTGTGCTCGGTGCAGGAGCCACTGACCTTGAGGACTCGCTGTTTACTGCACCAAAATTGACAATTCCAGTCTCCATTTCCAGTTTTATCCTGGGCCTAATTTAGTTTTGGCCTCGGTCCAGCATCTCTTCTTCTAGCTTGGCCTGAGCTCAGTGTTCGTGTGCGCTGTAGTTTTTTGGCAGGAAAGTCGGGCACAAGGGCTGTGAGGTGTCCGACTCAGCTCTTATTTATAAGCACCTTGAGGCGATGGCATTGCACAGGGGAGAATGGAAGAAACGCATCCTCCTCAATTCACTTGAAATGCCATAAGTCCAACCACACATTATAAATCACGCATCGCCATTTTTGCAGAAGCATAAATATCTGGTACAAAAATAAAGAAAAACCTCATTCATTCAGCTCATTCTTTATGATATTGTAAAACTTTCAGGTTTATGCCGTCAAAGATAAAAACTTAGAAATGATTCAGGGGAGCTGAACTTTCTCATCTGGCAAACTTTCCAACACAACTTGCACTTATCAGAGGTCTCAGCAGAATTTGGGTACAAAACTACCAATAATCTCGCTGCAGGAGTCATTCTCCCCGGCTCCTCGGTGTGATTGGTCGCATGGATTACAGCAGGGGGACATTTCCAGACAGGTGAGTATAAGGATTTTATTATTTTCTAATTTTTACACATGGACACTGCGGGAGCAGACTACTACTCCCAACATTGTCCCTTGCTAACGCTGATCACAGCGCAAGCAGGGGGCAATGATGAGGGTAGTGTTCAGCACCCGGCGCTTGGGAACAGCACTAACTGTAGCGCTGATTCCTAGTCGCCGGTACGTGTGATCCTGATGCGGCATATGGGCTGCACAAGTGTGCCACACAGGTGCACACGGACAGGGATATCTCCGGTACTGTTTTATCTGGTACCGGAAATATCCAGACGTGTGAAACTGGCCTTAGATAGTTTAGTAAATCTACACTTAGATTGGAGCAAAACCAATATGATGAAACTCTGCTCCTCAACACAAGAGGCAAAATGGGAAAGGTAGTCGGCATTAGGGCAACCATATCAGAGCAGAAGAAGGAATCAGGGGCTAAACAGGGAAGCATGCACACAGAACTGCAGCTGATCAGATTGGGCACTAGAAGATAATTACACCATACCAAAATTGAACAGATTGTGGTTGTTACAATCTCTTGCAACCAGATTGTCACATGACTCTCTGAAGTCAAAGCAGAATTGGATATGATATTGGCAGCAGAAGGAGACAGCGGCTCAGGCCAGTCCACACTAATCTGGTTTTCTTCCTGCCCTTCTTTCCTCCCATGGTCACGATTAATCCATGGCTTTATTATAGCGAATAACTGCGGATTTTTGAGAAAGTCCTCTAAGACATGGAATATGAACACTCATGAGGCGCTGCACATTTTCAGACTATTCGCCTATTCACAATGTTCAATTCCCCAATATTGAACATGACATAAAGGTGGAGGTGACAGGCAACTTCTATTAGTGCTCCTTCATCTCGCCGGAGACCCTCAGTGCGGCAGTCTCATCCCATGACAGCAGATCCTGATTTCTGCAGATAGCACAATACTGGCTTGTGATTAAGAAAACAAATGAGAGGTCTGAATCTGTATCAGCCGGAGCAGTTTACTCCTATAGTAGAATCCCCTTCGGACAAGCGCGTCTTTATTGCAATATTGAGAGTAAATTGAGAAACACAATGGCAGGAGTGGCGAGGTCTGCTCCCAGCTCACGTCAATCAGGTTATATTCTGCAGCAATAAGAGGACTGGTACGAAAATAACCTACTTTAACTGCACAATTTCTGTACTGTATTCTTACCATTAATACCCCTGACCTGTGCCCAGTTCCCATCGCCAGTCTTCAAATTAGATTCTGACATAGTTTCAATCCTTGAACATTTCCCCCTGGAGGTTCGGTTATCTTCACCACTAACAAAACATTAAAAAAAACACAGCACAGTAATAAAGCCGGACCCTCGATGACCAGCTTCAGTAACACCCCAGGAATATAACAATGCTGACCCAAAGCTGATGGGAGCCGAGGAGCAGGTAAGTGGTAATAACAGGAAGTTTCCAAACCAAATGTCCCCCATGTTATTCTGTGTTATGTTACATTGTATCACTGTTCTGGGTGGTTTATTTTATCACGTGTAATGAAGCAATGGAAGAAATGTGCAGTCCTTACCTAGCGGAGGACGAGAAACTACAAGTACGTGTGAGTGGTCTGCCCAGAGAATTCAGTAACTGATTCCTCACACATGTAACGCGCTGAGCCATGTAGTTCACCAGTGCACTACTTTTATAACATTCTGCAAGTTTTATAAAAAGGAAGTACAGAAAACACCCGTCGAAGATTGGCTGAGTCCTCTGGTCACATCGACATAATGGTTTCCATCATAAACAAGAAACACAGAAGAATGCAAGATCCAGCACCCGCCGGACCCCACTGACATAAGAGGGCCCCATCCGGATCAGGTGCTCATCGTCCTGCATCTTCACACTTGTCAAATATGGCTGAATCTGCAACAGAGCCTCCAATGCAGATGTGAACACAGCGGTAAAGGGGTCTCATCTATTTTCCCTACATGACGGAATATCAATGCTATAAAATCCTGGCAAAAATCTTTAGTCAGGAAAAGTGGAGATGAGAGCTCTTTATGGCCACAAAGAGAGGATATAAGGCAAAAGCTATGAAGGGGCTAAACAGAGCTTGTAACTCAAGGGCTTTCATATTATATAGCTTACAAACACTCATTTTCTTTTCTTTCCATGGAAGGGGCAAATCGCCATTAAGGCAGTAATCTAAATTTCAGTTAGGTTTCAACCCCCAACACGTATGTAACTTGTAAGGCATGCTGAGAGCAGTAGTTGCATCACAGCTGGAGAGCCGGCAGTCTATGGGAAGCAGCATACTATACATGTGAAAGAGCGCAGCAGATGTGTGAGTATAATTTAGTGGAAACAGACATAGCTTGTAATATTTCATTTCATTGTCCTGCCTTTTCTGGGCTTAAAAGTCAAGAGGGCGGTGCCACTCCATAATGACGGCAGTCTGCAGCCTTACTCAGCTAGTGCAGTCACTCACTCAGAGGTCCGCCCATTAGACTCCTAAGCCCAGAATGAGCAACCATGAATTAAAAACAAAAACTAGTTTTGGACAAATAATTTCTGCCAAAAACTTTATATCAATCTACTCAGCTTCTCCCGATCTACAACAGGCTGCCAACAAATTGTCCTACTTACATAATAGGCAGGTTAGCTTTAAGAGAAAAATTCAATAATTGCAACAGCCAAGCCCACAACACTGGTGCCTATAATAAGATCATCCCAGCACATAGGAAGGACTGTCCTCATTCTCAGCACAGGGTGATCAACCACATTCAGGGTAGAAAGCGAGTAAGAGAGAGAAAAGTCTCAGGAGAAACATTTCAGAGCAGGAAAGTTATAAATAAATGACTGCAGGGCTTCCATGGGAAGATTATTTCTAGAGCAGACCACAGAAACCATTTCATTGCCCTGAACACCCATTACATCCCAGTTCCATTTCCCAGGAACAATATTAACCTACATACTAGTCACATAACAGCAAGGAGGAAGCGTTCAGCCATCAGACCGGCATCTCAGCCCCAGAGACTATCTGCTATTAGAAAACATGTTAAATAATCCAGGTACATAGCGCACAAATTGGCCAATTCATGTGAGCCCAATAGCCAGCGACAGGGCGTGTCTCTTTGTTGGGACCCTAAACCTAACACGATGCCTCCCTTGGGCGAAAAGAAAACAATTATATGAGCAGGTAGGATCAAGCTCTATTCTATGTCTTTTTCAGTTTGGAATAGGCATCATGTTAGGTTTAGGGTCCCAACAAAGGGGTACGCCTTGTCGCTGGCTATTGGGCTCATATGAATTGGCCAATTTGTGCGCTATGTACCTTCATTATTTAACATGTTTTCTACAGCAGTAATGCAGTTCCAATTTCATGTATTCAATGTTTCCATACTATAGTGTTTTAGAGTGCAGCTTTAATTTGTTAGTTATATAGAGTGTCTCTCTTAGCTTGCAGCTGTTCACACTTCTTTTTCTGTTTGGAAGTGCCGATCAGTTTTTTGATATTTATAATCACCAGATTCCAACCCCATCGAGCAGCATTACACAAGCTTAAGACAAAACTTAGGGTAGAACAACCCCAAACAAGCAACAACTGAAGTCAGCTGCAATAAAGGCGGCAAAGCCTCACAGAGGAGGAAACCCAGCGTTTGGTGAAGTTCATGGCTTCCAGAATGTCTGAATGTGTTCAGCTAATCAAAGTCAGCTTAATTCAAGGTCCGTGATATCTGACAAGATCAGCACACTCATCTCCTGAAATACTCTGCACAGTTGGAAGACCCTGCTCCTACTACCATGTAAAGTCCCCCATACACACCAGACAAACGTCAGGTTAACCCATTGATATCGGCAGAATTAGCTGACAGCATAATTCTTCTAGGGGCCTGCGGTTGTACCCGAGCAGACAAAAAAATTCAGTGGTCGATCCTTTTTTTTTCCAGGAGATAACCTCCTATCAGAGGAGTCTGGAGGGGACAGAGGAGAACTCAGTCGAGCATTCGTATATATATCGGCAAGTCAGGAGAGATTGCTGTTGGCTATCTGATCTGCATGGGGGGCTAACCTCTCAGCGGAGACCTCCCACAAGATGAGAACACTCATCTCCTGAAATACTCTGTGCTGTAGGGGACCCTGCTCAACCACTATTTTACTCTCGGTCTGTGATCTCCCATAAGATCAATGCTTTCCTCTGATGAAATACTCTGTGCTGCTGGGGGAGCCTTTTCGTCCACTTTCTTACTATCAGTCTGGGACCTTCCATATGATCAGGGCATTCCTCTCCTGAAATACTCTGTGCTGTATGGGGACCCTGCTCAACCAATATTTTACTCTCGGTCTGTGACCTCCCATGAGATCAATGCTTTCCTCTGATGAAATACTCTGTGCTGCTGGGGGAGCCGGTTCGTCCACTTTCTTACTATCAGTCTGGGACCTTCCATATGATCAGGGCATTCCTCTCCTGAAATACCCTGTGCTGTTGGTTGATGCTGCTCAATCCAATGAACCTCTTACTTTTTATTCTTTTCTAATTTTGACACTGACCCTTTCTCTAGAGGCCTTGTTCTCTCTAACATTACCCTAAGACCCTATGATTGTATCTGTCACTATCCCCTAAGCACACTACGTCTCCTCTCCTCTGTGCTGCTGTGGAGCCTCCTTCACCAATTACAATGTCAGCTCAGTCCATTCCTGAAAAACTCTGGTAAAATACTTCCAGATGAGCAAGAAATTAAACCAGCGATGCTCAGAAAATGTAAAACAACAGCTACACAAAGGGATCGCTAAAGTAAGAAATAGAATATTTTCAATTTAATTAAAATGCAAACCCCAAACCTACTGGAAGGAAACGTGAGATGTAGACTGACTGCTGGATGAGAAATGGAGCAAATTAAGTTAGGCGTTATAGGGCAAAAGAACGGAAATATCATTTTCTACGGCAAATGCAATGGGATAAGCGGATGTAATATTCACAAGAACGACTATAATGTGATTTGAGGAGAGGAAGATGATAGCGATAATATTGCTTCCACCATTGTATTTATGGTTATCAGGGAGGAATCTAATATCGACCAATTATAAATGTAAATGAATGTATTGTCCTGTATCAGTCAGTGATATATGGAATCACACAGACCGGCAGAGATTTGTGCGGAGGTGATAATCTGGATGTTCCCATTACTAACATTCTGGAGTCCATGCAGCCTCTCCAGGTTCTATTTCTCCGGAGCAGCGAGCGCTCTGCGTCTGGCGACGTCGCGCCATTGTTCTATGCTTCTGCTGGGATCAATAGCAATTACGGAGCCGTTTCTAAGCCATAAAGGCTGTGGCAGGATGCTCCCATGATGCCTCGGTGCACGCGCTCACACCGGGAGATGGATTAATAAGACATTATGATAAACATTCTGATTATGAGGATGGAGAGGAGGAGGAGGAACTAATTGAAGTCATTCAACAATGTGTCAGGAGTGTCTTTAGGTCTGAAATATTTATCCAGGGCAGGAAGCAATGTTTCCTCACACGCTGGCACACCGCTGCCACCGTACCAGGCACTTCACAGAAGAAGTCAACAAAGGCAAACAAGCTTTCATCAGTCTTTTTTATTATTCTTTTCTCAGCAGCAAAAGTAAAGTTTCATTTCATAGAAAAATACAATAATTGCCAAACATGCATGATGATAATTTTCAACTACCCGAGTACAGATGTAGGGGCTGCATCGCTCATTGAACTTCCTTTTGTGCAATACTGCATTGACTGAAGTATAATCCACTGCTGAGAAGGGGTCATCATTTAATCATTTACTGTATATTTGTATCACACAGGGCCCCGATCTTCAGCCATGAGCACCAGTTCTGGCCATGGCAGCTTTACTTACAGCTTGTGCTCAATGTAAGGTGCTGTGCGTGTGGTGCAGAACACTCACGCTTCGGCCACAGGCCTCCGGTGTATCCAGGCTCCCGAAAGCCAGCAGCAACCAAAAGAAAACGGGTGGGGTGCTGCAGGGAAAGGAGTCTCTGGGAGTGCTCCCCTCCCCCGGCCCAGGAGGTGTGAGTGCAGAGACACCAGACACAAGGGAAGAAGGAATGGATGTGACTGTGCAAGGTGCAGAGAAGAGCGGAGTAAATGGTGGTAATGGGGTGACAAGTAAAGGGAATGAAAGTAGTGGTGCAGCAAATGGTGGGAGTAGTAGTGGAGCGAATGGTGGGAGTAGTAGTGGAGTGAACGATGGGAGTAGTGGTGCAGCAAATGGTGGGAGTAGTAGTGGAGTGAATGATGGGAGCAGCACTGGTGTTGGTGGGGGGGGAGTACGCACTGGTCCCGCTGCCCCCCCAGCATTGGCGGGGGCTTCAGCCCAAAGCTATTCAGGATCTGTCAGTACTGGGGGTAGTAGTGCGCCCTCGTCTGGTGGCCCTGGGGATGGTGACTTGCAACAGCAGCTCCTGGACGCCCTGAGGAGAGGGGAGAGCTCCATCACTGTAGAGGGGAGGGAGGTTGATCTGTCTTTCTAGATAGAGAGACATGGTCTTTCAGCCTTCCGAGATAGAGGGGCAGAGACTGTCTGGTCTCTGCCGACAACGGGGCAGAGGAGTAACCGTAGGAACGTGGCCCGTCTCCAGTGGGTAAGCAAGGATGCCTGTCCTGATAAGTTGAAGGTGGTTGAGCTCCTGCTGGGGATGGGCTTTGCGGCATATGACATCTTTGCCTTGATCCATCCCTACGGGACCTCCTACTTCGATATCAGCTTCGTGAGACCGGAGGGCCTTGAGCTTTTCTGGTCTCGCCATGAGCTGGCTCGGAGTCGCCCCGAATGGCATGGTCTCTTTCCCCTGGCAATAACCCACCAAGATTCAGTCAGAAAAGTGACCGTTTTGACTAGTAACGAGTCGCTTTCCTGTATGGACATTACGACCTGGGTGAGTCCATACGGAGAGGTCACCGATATTCCCCAAAAGAATCTCGAAAACCATGGTTTCTTGTCAGGGGCCTGGACCTTCATGGTGAAATTGAAGGTTTCGGGAAACACTGTTACCCATATGCCCTCCTCAACCTCTTTGGGGAGGGATAGGATCTTGATTTTCTACCGGGGGCAGCCTAAGGTCTGTCACAGGTGCGGTAGCCCCACACACTTCAGTGCGCAGTGTACCACCCAGAAATGTGCACTGTGTGGGGACCTTGGTCATCTTGCTGCTGCTTGTCGCAGGATTAGGTGTAACTTGTGTGGTGACCTCGGTCACCTGTTCAGTCGCTGTCCGCGTTCCTTCGCCAATGCTGTCCTGAAAGCGGCGAGTGCGGGACAGGCGAAAGCCGGGACTAATCTTGCCGGTGAAGGGACCAGCTGAGGCGGGGGGAGGCAGGGATCCGGTGAGGAGCAAGCTGCCGCCATCCAACTTAAGGCGGCAGGAGCAGCGCCGTGGGGACAGGGGGCAGGGAGTAATGTCCCTAAACTCTGACCCAGGTACTTCACTTGCAGCTGAGGATCCTAAAGACAGCAAATTGAGCGAGGAAGTCAAGAGACTTGAAAGGGTAGAGCTAGAGGATGCCACGTCTTCCCAGGAACCCTCTTCTGGTGACAGTCTTGATGAGGGAGGGGGGAGTGGTCACAGAAAAAGAAAAAGAAAAAGGGTAACAGAAAAACGGCCAGAGGTAGGAGGGGGACCAGGTCTCGAGCTGCCTCTTTGGAGTGCGACCCCTCTAACTCTCTGGCCGTAATCCAGGCGCCATTGGTGGGTTCAGCCGTCCCCCCTCTGGTGGATCTCTCCAACTGGTTCGGGGCTCTCCAGGACCTCCCTCTGGAGAGGGGAAGTGGGGACCCGGGGCCGGAGGTTGCGGACAAGGTGGTTGGGGCTCAGGATATGGCTGGGTCTTCCTCTCGGGGGGCAAATACAAAGCCCTCTGGGGAGAGAATGGACGAGAGAATGGATGAGTCTGTTTGTCTAAAGTACACTAAAAACCCGTCATTATCAGAGGAAGAGGTTGGGACTGTCAGTGGTGGGAAGAAAAAGGCTATCTAATTCAATCAATCATGATGGCGGCACCCACCCCGTTGACGCTGGCAACTATTAACGTTTGCAGCATAAAGTCAGATGCGGCAAGGTACACGGCCTTTCATTTTCTCAGCCAACTTGACGCCGACATTTTGTTTTTGCAGGAGACCAGGTTGACCGATATATCAACCTTGCATAAAGCAAGGCGGAAGTGGAGGCATGGACCCTCCTACTGGTGTCTTGCGGCCGAGCCGTATAGCGGGGTGGCGGTCATTTTTAAGACCGCAGCGGTTGAATGCAGACGAGTGATCGAATTAGAAATGGGGAGATGCTTGATCCTAGATGTCTCCATGGGGGGACAAGAGCTTCGGCTCATTAACATCTATGGTCCCCAGTCCAAGTGGGACCGCAAATGTCTCTTCCTGAAGATCAAACCTTTTTTATTTTCGAGTCGGCAGGTGGTCTTCGGAGGGGATTTCAACAACGTCACGAGATCCTGTGATAGAGGAGGTTCCGGAGACCAGCTGGCTTATGACTGTGTCGCGTTAAACAGGATAGTAAGTGAGGCTCGCCTGGTGGATGTCCACATCCGGCACAACCCTGGCGACACGGGATTCACCTTTTTTAGAGGTAGTCAGTGCAGGTCTAGGCTAGACAGGTTTTATTTGAAGGAGGAGGCCGCCTCTTCACCGTTGTCGGTTGTGGAGGTGGAGTTCTCCGATCACTGTTTATGTTTTCTCTGAAGGTTACAGAGACTCCTCGGATGGGAAGAAGTTATTGGAAGCTGAATTCGTCACTCCTTGAGGAAGAAGCTGTAAGACGGTCCTTTTGAGGAATTCCTTCAGAGCCAGGTACCATTGCTGGGTCTAAGTAACACTACGTCGGAGTGGTGGGAGATGTTCAAACATCGGGTGGCGAGATTCTTCCGGCAGCTCTCGAACCTCAGAATCCTGAACAGGGATCGCCTGTATCAGAGCCTGAGGAGGAAACTCGAGCATCTTGTCTCGACTGGAGGTAGCCGCAAGGAGATCTCCAGAGCGAAGTCCTTGCTGAAGAGGTGTCAGTACGATAGGTACGCATCTTTGGTTTTCGAGAGGGACTACGGGAAGTACTGCTCGCCCGACCCTTACAGAAACTGTAAGATGTCAGTGAATAGTAAGATAGTGATGGGGCTGGTGGACAGTACGGGGTCCCTGAGAAGGTCCAGATCAGGGATCTTGGAGGTCGTCAGTTCCTACTACTCGCACCTCTTGGGAAGGAGGGAGCTGGATCGTGACGGGATGTCGGCTTTCCTGGCTGAATCTGTTCCTGAGCCAGGGGCTGACCTCTCGCTGGGCGGTTTGGCAGAAGCGATCAAAGAAGAGGAAGTGAGACTGGCGATCGATGGGCTTAGGCCCAAAAAGTCGCCAGGTTCGGATGGCTTAACATCCGAGTTCTTTAGGACCTTTAGGGACTCTTTGGTCCCCCTCTTGACTCAGGTGTTTAACGAGTGTCTCTCCTCGGGCACTCTGTCGAAATCTTTAAGGAGGTCAGCTTTGATCATTTTGTCAAAGGGTAAGGATCCGTCAGGCATTGAGAATTAGCGTCCCATAGCACTTCTCAATGTGAACAGGAAGATTTTGGCTAAGATACTTTTCAACAGGCTGGTGAAGTTTGCACCCCGGCTCCTTTCGGAGGTTCAGCACTGTTGCGTTCCTGGCCGTAGCACTTTTAGTGCTGTTCTAGGTGTCCGAGAGGCCGTGGAGCAAGGCAGGGCGGGCCTTTGGAAGGGGTTCTTGCTGACCCTGGATCAGGCAAAAGCCTTTGATCAGGTTAACCACGAGTACCTCTGGTCAACTCTTTTGAGGTATGGTCTGCCTGGAGGGTTTGTGGCCAACTTAAGACCTTGTATGCAGGGGCTGAGACTTTCCCTCTGGTAAATGGGTGGATTGGACGACCTTTCGGGGTAGGATCCGGTGTCCGTCAGGGCTGTCCTCTTAGCCCTTTGCTTTATGCGTTTGCAATCGATCCCTTCCTCAGAAGGATCGATTGTGGACCGTTGGTGGGGGGTGCGGATGGGGGGGCAGCGCCGGAGGCTATCCTGAGGGTGGTGGCCTACGCGGACGATGTCACCGTCTTTGTTTCTTCGCAAGAGGAGGCAGTGGTGGTGATGTCAGAAGTGGAGCGCTACTCGGAGGCATCCGGGTCCAAGGTCAACCAGGATAAGTGTGAGAGTCTCTGGCTGGGAGGCGGAGATCCCGGGTTTGATCTTCCGGACACCCTCCCCGAACCCCAAGAACATGCCAAAGTCCTGGGCATCGAATTCGGCCAGGGTGATTACCCCACAAAAAACTGGGAAGGCAGAATCAAAGGTGTCGCCCAAAGAGAGGACCAATAGAGGGGTTGGTCTTTGACCCTGAGGGAAAGGGTTGGCCTGTGCAAAGCTTTCCTGCTCCCCTTGCTAATCTACCTGGGCAGCATCTGTGTCTTGCCAGAGCCTCTCCGGACACTGGTCTACAGTCTGTTCTTCCAGATGTTATGGGGGAACAGACTGAAACTAGTCAAGCGGGAGGTCACTTACCGCACGGGGAGACTAGGGGTTTGAATATGGTGAACCCCGTGGTGTTCCTAGTGAACACCTTCTTGAAAGTGAACGTGGCAAACCTCTGGAAAGAGAGGGCTCCTCCGTGGGTATTCTCCTGCAAGGGATGGTTTCAGCCTTTCTTCCAAAAATGGGAGACAGGGGGAAGATTGAAGGATCTTCGCACACCACACGGGCATCTCCCGGCTTACGTTACCCCGGTTCTGAAAATGATCCGCTGGTGGGGTCTGGGAATGTGAGAGGTGATGTCCCTCCCGAGGAAACTCCTCGATATGAGGGTTTTGCTTTTTCATTTTCAGAGTCCATTGGTCCTCAAAGACTGCCCAAGTCGGGATCTGGAGGTTGGGTTGAGTTTGTTAAATTCTAGCAGGATCCCCAAGAAGTACTGGGACTTGACTTGGCGCTGCTTCCATGGTAAGCTGTATGTGAGGGACAATTTGAAGTACAGGAGCTCCGAGGACAGGAATTGCCCCTGTGAGGCTTGTGCTAACGTGCTGGAAATCACTTCCTGCTTCATTGTCCCTTTAATACAGAGGTGTACAACAGGGTGGGGGCCTCCATTGGTTGGCCGCGGCTGGATACTCTGTCCTATGCCGGGTGGGCCTATGGAGCATTTGGAGACCTTGGAAGAAGGGACCGAGACACTTTATTCATAGTAAGCGCAGTGGTCAGGTATTTCACGTGGAACGCACGAGTTTTAGTCTCGACGCAGAGTAAAATCCTCCATGTAGATGAAGTCTGTAGGAACATCCTAGGTGACCTGGTGAAGGTACGTTCTCTGGAGTATGAAAGACTGGGTGCCCGGAGGGCGGCCCGTCTCTGGAGGGGCTTTTCCTTCAGGGTGCCTTAGTCCGGTAGTACTCCTATATCCTGGTGGTGGGCTGATGTCTTTCCACCCTAGATTTTTGTTTTGTATTTATGTCTCCTGAATAGAAGGTTTGCAGGCATCGAACTTGAGCCTTGGATGGTGAGTGTGTAGGTTGTGTTCTGTATATATTGTATATAATGTATAATAGGGGTTTTTAGTTAGGTTGGGTGGGGGATTTGGGGGGGTTTTCTTCAGCGGTGATAAGAGGACTGATCTGGCCTGGTCCAGGCCGCGCCTGGGATAAAACTTTGGGGCCTGATCCTAGCTCGGAGCAATCCTGAACTTTGTGGCTAGAGCTGGATCAGGGGTGGCGGGATAGTTAGTGTAGGTTGGGTGTTTTATATATAGGAAAAAATATAAAAAAAAAAAAAAAGTTTTTTGTTCATGTCACTATTGTATATATTGTTATTTTTGGTTTGCTGTGGTGTGAATGAGGTGCGGTAAGGGGGTGACTAAGGTCAGGCAGTGGGACCAGTAGGTTAGTGTTAGTTCCCGGTTGTATATACGTTATATTAGGTTTAGTGTTTTATTGTATATAATCTTGTATATAGTACAGTGTGAACGTTGTGTGGGATTGTATATAGTAGTATGAATGAAGCTGGGCTGGAGGTTTTATAGATCTTATAATATTTATTTCTTCTCTATGTATATATTCCTGTGGTGATGGTGATTTTGTTCTTTCTCTGTAGGTCGAATCTTCTATTTCTGGTTGATTTATTTTGCTTCTATTTTCTGTGATTTGTGTCGGGTTTTGTCGTCTTGTTTTGTTCTTATGTTTTGTGTCCTGTAGTGTATTCTTCTATAAATAAAAAAGACCTACAATCTATTACTCTCTGTTATCAGGTATTTCAGGCCAGGGAGGAGCTATGACAGGAAGTGTTAACATCATTCTGCAGGGAAGATTACCATTTTATGTCCCATATCTATTCCTCAGATGTATAAATTCCACATGTAATAAGACCAGTAAATAATGATCGTTTTGTCTGTAAAGCACCAAATGATTGTCTATGATCAATGAAAAACCATTAAAAACATATTGGAAGTATAATACATATAAATGTATAAACACAAACATACATGGATTCTCCTTAATCTCTCCCTGCTCATCGAGCTCACTGGTTGTTTATTCTGAGAAAGCAATCAATCTTATACAGGAATTGTTACATCGTTGTCACCTTCTGTTTATAGGACATTTTGTTACTGGGAAATGATTAGTGCTGATCGGAAAAATAATAAAGTATTGCTAATTTTCTTCCAATGAAGATCCTTTCAATATAAAGTAAATCAAATATGTCAATAAATGTATCTTCATTTACTGACTTTTGACTGATTTTGTCATCCCGACATTCAGTCTCATAATGCAAGCGACCAATAGGATTGCTTCTATAAGAATTTGTTCACATTTGGTGTTTTTGAGCAGATTTCATCATCGGAAAACATGCATTTTCAACCCTAAAATTTAAGTAAAAATGCCATAAAAAAAACAAATCAATTATTTTTAATAGAAAAAAAGAGATCCCCCTTGTACAACTGAGTATTTCTGTAATCTGTCACTTATTGTAGCAATTAAATCCAAAAAGCTCACCAGGTAGCAATGACTCGCCCCCTGGGCCGTGGGGCACTCGGATCCGGGCAATAGGGGAACGATGGGGGTAGTAGTGGCGACCCGGTCCGTGGCTCAGGGTGGTCAGACCAGAGGTAGTCCCTTTATAAGTTTTAAGTGATGTCCGACTACGCCACCCGTGGATTGCGGTTATTAGGAACCGCCGCTGCAAGGCAGACCGCTGGGGCTGATGATGTATGCAGCTGGGATGGTGTGACTCCCCACGGGAAGAGTGCGGCCCCAGGGCAGTGTAGTGGATGGTGGGAGTGATGGTGGTGAGAGTCCCGGTACCAATAGTGCTGGAGGCGCAAAGGAGCACACAGACAACAAGTTACAGTTCAGGGTCTTTACTCACAGTTCGTTTCTTCCGGGTCACTTCTGTACAGGTAGTGACCACCCAAGCCGTGCTGCGTCGACCAGGTGTGGGGCTCGGTCAACTCCCAGGCAGCTCAGAAGTATGGCTCAGGACCCCCTTCAATCCTTCCTCTGGCCTGCCTCACCAGTGACCCACTTTTGTCCAGCTGCCGCGGATTTGTGCGGTTAAACGTGGATCCCGTTCTCCGCTGTCCTTTATGGTGCCTTCCTAGCAGGTTTGATGAGGTGCTGCACCAATAAATGGTCACAGCCTCCGGTCTTTGGCTGAGGGTTGTTTCTCCTCCACCAACTTGGGATCCGGTACCCTTAATCTGCCTGACCCTTCACCCTGTATTCTCGTGGGTTCTTAGGGTCCCTTCCACCTTCTTGTTCCTGAGCCCTTCTGTTTCTCTCTCTCTCTTCTTCTTCTTTCCTGTTCCTTCTTCTTCTCCTTTCTCGTGGAGCTGGGCTGAGAAGAAACCACAGCTCCCCTTCACCTCCTCTCTCTCTCCACGCCTCTCTCTTCCTCGGCCTTTCTCTAGGCCCACTCTGGAGTAGAGCTCCTACACAGCCTCTACTCCCAGTCTTCTCCTCTCTCTGCATGGACTGACCTGTGTCCTAAGATGGTGCCCACCTTTTATACCTCCCTCTAGCCATGAGCCCAGGTGAAAGGCAAACAATGGGCTCATACCTACGCTCAGGAACCGTCCCCTATCTGCTCCTACATCACCGGGTATTCCTCCCCCCTCCCCATTCCAGCCAGGGACATGGTCTGTCGTGCCTGCATTTCTGTCTAATGGGAGCACCGTTGAGCTGTCCCTCGGAAATGGGGTGAGTGTGCTGTATGCAGCTAACTGAGCCCTGGTCCATACTCCATCCTTACCCGGGAGTGGAATATCACACCTCTGGCAGAGGTGCAATACCCCTGTAGCGGCCAAGCCCTTGGGGCGCTACAGCAACATGAAGATGTGCACCATGAAAGGGAATATGTCACGAGGTGCCACCCAATCTGAGCGCAGCATAATGTTGAGACAGAGACCCTGATTCCGGTGTCACTTACTGGGCTGCTTGAGTGATAAAAAAAAATCACTGTTTTATCAGCAGGGAATTATCACTAGAGGACTAATAGACCTCCTGCCATGTGGTCCTCCATATTCATGAGCTCTATAAAACCCCAGCTTTCCGCCTATGCACACAGAAAGCTGCCAATCAGTGACGTGGGCGGGGCAATTCAGAGCTCAGCATTCAAAGAACTGATAGATTTGCAGCAGAGAGAATAGGGATTTTATCAAAGATGCAGAATGCAGCCTGTCAGTGACACATCGCAGGAATCAGGGTCTCTTCCCCCACATCATAATACTCTGAAATACGATAGCAAAAACATGATGACAGATTCCCTTTAAATTGGAATAATGGGCATGCAGACCTACATGGTGCAAACTGCCATGAATTTCTACAGCGGATTCTGGGATAAATACACGTCACATTTCTGTTAAGTGGTAACGTACCCGCTATTTAACTTTTACCCCATCAGCTCCTCCAGCCCTGAAATATCCAACTATATAATAAATGGTATGACAGGCCGCTTGCTGCTCTGCTTGTGGCACCAGAATACACCCTAATCCCGCTATCACTGCCGCCTCAGCAGAGCACACACATTGTTTATTCCAGTTGTGTTCTACCTCTTGCTGCGATCAGAGATATATGGCTTTACATTCAGACACCTGTAGTCCTGTCAGGGCATGGGCCCTCGGCTCGGGTTGACCTTCCTTTGCTAATGACTGTAATCTAAAGTCCCAACCATATGTATGGTGGATGCATGCAATGTGGGCACAAACTGTGTCTGTCTAATGTCTTTATTTCACGCTGCCTCCTAATAAATGGTGTTCTCTGCTCCATCCATTAGTGGTGATGACTTTTGGATGAGAGCGGTGGCTCAGCAGGTACCCTGTCTAGCAGAGATGGGGGGAGGGGGTTACGAGCCATTTTATTTAATGACATATTGAATAGCTCCAGTGCTGGATCTGCACTTTAAATAAAAAGCATAAATGAATCACAAATGTTTTTTTTCTTTCATTATTATTCGATTCCATGTTTTTATGCATGTATTAATGCTAATTAGTCTTATTTGTCCCACGTGACTGCTGCATGACGTTCCCACCAGCTGCTACAAGAAGCTTGGATTCTGCTCTGAAGTGCGCTTGGCTGCTTTCTGGAAGGTTAGGTATAAGCTGAGCTGACAGCTCCATCTGCTCAGTTCAGAATGAGTCTTGGGGGCACCAAACGTGGTTAAACATTCATAGAGGGGCTGGTGTGCTGCAGCTAAAGTCGCAGCTTTTCAGTGCTGCCAGCGACAGATCAAAGATGCAAAACAAAAAAAAATTCTATGAGAGTTTAAAGGGGGGTTTGCAATGTCTGTAATGACAGTAAGAGGAGCACACTGAGAGCAGAGGGTTATTCAGCGTCTTTGCATGGGGATCAGGGCATCCTGCCTGCAATTTACACCGAAGGAATGTCATCTGGTGATTGGAGAATGGAGCTGCGATTCAGGAGCGGAGGTGAAAAACAAAGATTGATTGCACAAAGTGCTGGAGAGGTGGATTGTTTTATTACTGGCGAAGAGCCACGGTCAGGGGGGAAAATTGTTTTTACAGCTCAAAAGATTAAAAAAGAAAAAAAGAAAAAGAAAACATCGACTATCTGTAAAATCATAACACAAACACAACCCGAAGGGTATGTGCTTAACTAAATTGAAAAACATATTAACGCTAGATAGTAAAAGCCTAAACTGTGCGGTCCATCAACAATTTACCATCATCCCGGCATTACATAATGCAGTAGGTAAAATGCAATTGAATTTATTTTTAATGTCTTCACTCAATGTCTCAGGATGTAGCAGATAAACCTTTATTATTCAAGCACTCAGCCCTATTATGGATCAGTAACAGGACGGATTTACAGTATAGCATTTCTGCATGCTACATGCAGCATAACTATAACATATATCATACATCTACGGAATAATACATTCCCTAAATCTACCCATACACATTAGATAAATGTCACCTGAATTTGCCGATTTTTGGCCAGGCTGACCAATCAAATGTGTACAGGGGTATCCCGACTTCACCACAACAGATGTTCAAGGAAAAATGACCAGTGCATGATGTATTTATATATTATATAAGTCATTGCCAGTGGTATATGGAGCGGCTTGCAAGTGCCCTACGTACAAGAACGTAACTACTATAATACTGCTGTATGTACAAGAATATAACTACTATAATACTGCTCCCTATGTACAAGAATATAACTACTATAATACTGCTCCTATGTACAAGAATATAACTACTATAATACTGCCCCATATGTACAAGAATATAACTACTATAATACTGCTCCTATGCACAAGAATATAACTACTATAATACTGCCACTATGTACAAGAATATAACTACTATAATACTGCCCCCTATGTACAGGAATATAACTACTATAATACTGCCCCCTATGTACAAGAATATAACTACTATAATACTGCCCCCTATGTACAAGAATATAACTACTATAATACTGCTCCTATGCACAAGAATATAACTATTATAATACTGCTCCTATGCACAAGAATATAACTACTATAATACTGCTCATATGTACAAGAATATAACTACTATAATACTGTCCCTATGTGCAAGAATATAGCTATTATAATACTGCTAGTATGTGCAAGAATATAACTACTATAATACTGACCCCTATGTACAGGAATATAACTACTATAATACTGCTGTCTATGCACAAGAATAACTACTATAATACTACCCCCTATGTGCAGGAATATAACTACTATAATACTGCCCCTATGTACAAGAATATAACTACTATAATACTGCTCCTATGCACAAGAATATAACTACTATAATACTGTCCCTATGTGCAAGAATATAACTACTATAATACTGCTCCTATGTACAAGAATATAACTACTATAATACTGCTCCTATGCACAAGAATATAACTACTATAATACTGACCCCTATGTACACGAATATAACTACTATAATACTGCTCCTATGTACAAGAATATAACTACTATAATACTGCTCCTATGCACAAGAATATAACTACTATAATACTGACCCCTATGTACAGGAATATAACTACTATAATACTGCTGTCTATGCACAAGAATAACTACTATAATACTACCCCCTATGTGCAGGAATATAACTACTATAATACTGCCCCTACGTACAAGAATATAACTACTATAATACTGCTCCTATGCACAAGAATATAACTACTATAATACTGCTCATATGTACAAGAATATAACTACTATAATACTGTCCCTATGTGCAAGAATATAGCTATTATAATACTGCTAGTATGTGCAAGAATATAACTACTATAATACTGTCCCCTATGTACAAGAACATAACTACTATAATACTGCTCCTATGTACAGGAATATAACTACTATAATACTGCTCCTATGTACAGGAATATAACAACTATAATACTGCCCCTACGTACAAGAATATAACTACTATAATAATGCTCCTATGTACAAGAATATAACTACTATAATACTGCTCCTATGCACAAGAATATAACTACTATAATACTGCTCCTATGCACAAGAATATAACTACTATAATACTGACCCCTATGTACAGGAATATAACTACTATAATACTGCTGTCTATGCACAAGAATAACTACTATAATACTACCCCCTATGTGCAGGAATATAACTACTATAATACTGCCCCTACGTACAAGAATATAACTACTATAATACTGCTCCTATGCACAAGAATATAACTACTATAATACTGCTCATATGTACAAGAATATAACTACTATAATACTGTCCCTATGTGTAATAATATAGCTATTATAATACTGCTAGTATGTGCAAGAATATAACTACTATAATACTGTCGCCTATGTACAAGAACATAACTACTATAATACTGCTCCTATGTACAGGAATACAACTACTATAATACTGCTCCTATGTACAGGAATATAACTACTATAATACTGCCCCTACGTACAAGAATATAACTACTATAATAATGCTCCTATGCACAAGAATATAACTACTATAATACTGCTCATATGTACAAGAATATAACTACTATAATACTGTCCCTATGTGCAAGAATATAACTACTATAATACTGCTCCTATGTACAAGAATATAACTACTATAATACTGCTCCCTATGTACAAGAATATAACTAATATAATACTGCCGCTATGTACGAGAATATAACTACTATAATACTGTCCCTATGTACAAGAATATAACTACTATAATACTGCTCCTATGTACAAGAATATAACTACTATAATACTGCTCCCTATGTACAAGAATATAACTAATATAATACTGCCGCTATGTACGAGAATATAACTACTATAATACTGCCCCCTATGTACAAGAACATAACTACTATAATACTGCTCCTATGTACAGGAATATAACTACTATAATACTTCTCCTATGTACAGGAATATAACTACTATAATACTGTCCCTATGTGCAAGAATATAGCTATTATAATACTGCTAGTATGTGCAAGAATATAACTACTATAATACTGCTCCCTATGTACAAGAATATAACTACTATAATACTGCTCCTATGTACAAGAATATAACTACTATAATACTGCTCCTATGCACAAGAATATAACTACTATAATACTGACCCCTATGTACAGGAATATAACTACTATAATACTGCTGTCTATGCAGAAGAATAACTACTATAATACTACCCCCTATGTGCAGGAATATAACTACTATAATACTGCCCCTACGTACAAGAATATAACTACTATAATACTGCTCCTATGCACAAGAATATAACTACTATAATACTGCTCATATGTACAAGAATATAACTACTATAATACTGTCCCTATGTGCAAGAATATAGCTATTATAATACTGCTAGTATGTGCAAGAATATAACTACTATAATACTGTCCCCTATGTACAAGAACATAACTACTATAATACTGCTCCTATGTACAGGAATATAACTACTATAATACTGCTCCTATGTACAGGAATATAACAACTATAATACTGCCCCTACGTACAAGAATATAACTACTATAATAATGCTCCTATGTACAAGAATATAACTACTATAATACTGCTCCTATGCACAAGAATATAACTACTATAATACTGCTCCTATGCACAAGAATATAACTACTATAATACTGACCCCTATGTACAGGAATATAATTACTATAATACTGCTGTCTATGCACAAGAATAACTACTATAATACTACCCCCTATGTGCAGGAATATAACTACTATAATACTGCCCCTACGTACAAGAATATAACTACTATAATACTGCTCCTATGCACAAGAATATAACTACTATAATACTGCTCATATGTACAAGAATATAACTACTATAATACTGTCCCTATGTGTAAGAATATAGCTATTATAATACTGCTAGTATGTGCAAGAATATAACTACTATAATACTGTCCCCTATGTACAAGAACATAACTACTATAATACTGCACCTATGTACAGGAATATAACTACTATAATACTGCTCCTATGTACAGGAATATAACTACTATAATACTGCTCCTATGTACCTACTATAATACTGCCCCTACGTACAAGAATATAACTAATATAATACTGCTCCTATGTACAAGAATATAACTACTATAATACTGCTCATATGTACAAGAATATAACTACTATAATACTGTCCCTATGTGCAAGAATATAGCTATTATAATACTGCTAGTATGTGCAAGAATATAACTACTATAATACTGCTCCCTATGTACAAGAATATAACTACTATAATACTGCTCCCGATGTACAAGAATATAACTACTATAATACTGTCCCTATGTGCAAGACTATAACTACTACAGTCATGGCCAAAAGTATTGAGAATGAGACAAATAGTAATTTTTCCAAAGTTTACTGCTTCATTTTTTGTAATGGTAATTTGCATATACTCCTGAATGTCAAAGAGTGATCAGCTTAACAGCAATTACTGTGCTTGCAAAGTCAATATTTGCCCAGAAAATGAACTTTAACCCCCAAAACACATTTCAACATCATTGCAGTCCTGCCTTAAAAGGAGCAGCTAACATCGTTTTAGTGATTGATCCATTGACACAGGTGTGGGTGTTGATGAGGACAGGGCTGGCGATTAATCAGTCATGATTAAGTAAGAATGACATCACTGGACACTTTAAAAGGAGGCTGGTTCTTGGTATCATTGTTTCTCTTCAGTTAACCATGGTTATCTCTAAAGAAACACGTGCAGCCATCATTGCACTGCACAAAAATGGCCTAACAGGGAAGAGTATCGCAGCTACAAAGATTGCACCTCAGTCAACAATCTATCGCATCATCAAGAACTTCAAGGAGAGAGCTTCCATTGTTGTCAAAAAGGCTCCAGGGCGCCCAAGAAAGACCAGCAAGCGCCAGGACCGTATCTTAAAACTGTTTCAGCTGCGGGATCGGACTACCAGCAGTGCCGAGCTTGCTCAGGAATGGCAGCAGGCTGGTGTGAGTGCTTCTGCACGCACTGTGAGGCGGAGACTCTTTGAGCAAGGGCTGGTTTCACGGAGGGCAGCAAAGAAGCCACTTCTCTCCAGAAAAAACATCAGGGACCGACTGATATTCTGCAAAATGTACAGGGAGTAGACTGCTGAGGACTGGGGCAAAGTCATTTTCTCTGATGAATCCCCTTTTCGATTGTTTGGGACATCTGGATAACAGCTTATTCGGAGAAGAAGAGGTGAGCGCTACCACCAGTTTTGTCTCATGCCAACTGTAAAGCATCCTGAAACCATTCATGTGTGGGGTTGCTTCTCAGCCAAGGGAATCGGCTCACTCACAGTCTTGCCTAAAAACACAGCCATGAATAAAGAATGGTACCAGAATGTCATCATAGAATCATAGAATCATAGAATGTAGAGTTGGAAGGGACCTCCTGGGTCATCTGGTCCAACCCCCTGCTCAAAGCAGAATTCACTAAATCATCTCAAACAGATGTCTGTCCAGCCTCTGTTTGAAGACGTCCATTGAAGGGGAACTCACCACCTCTCGTGGCAGCCTGTTCCACTCATTGATCACCCTCACTGTCAAAAAGTTTTTTCTAATATCTAATCTGTGTCTCCTCCCATTTAGTTTCATCCCATTGCTTCTAGTCTTTCCTTGTGCAAATGAGAATAAAGATGATCCTTCTACAATGTGACAGCCCTTGACATATTTGTAGACAGCTATTAAGTCTCCTCTCAGTCTTCTTTTTTGCAAGCTAAACATTCCCAAATCCTGCAACCGTTCCTCATAGGACATGGTTTGCAGACCAGTCACCATTCTGGTCGCTCTTCTCTGAACTTGCTCCAGTTTGTCTATGTCTTTTTTTAAAATGTGGTGCCCAAAACTGTACACAGTATTCCAGATGAGGTCTGACCAAAGAGGAGTAAAGTCCGATAATGACTTCACGTGATCTAGACTGTATGCTTCTGTTAATACATCCCAGAATTGTATTTGCCTTTTTTGCTGCTGCATCACACTGTTGACTCATGTTCAGTCTATGATCTATTAGTATACCTAAGTCTTTTTCACATGTACTGTTGCTTAGCTCTATACCTTCCATTCTGTATTTGCTTTTTTCATTTTTATTGCCCAGATGTAGTACTTTGCATTTTTCCCTGTTAAAAACCATTCTGTTGGTTGCTGCCCACTGCTCCAGTTTATTTAGGTCTTTTTGAATCCTCTCTCTCTCTTCTCTAGTATTAGCTATCCCTCCTAGCTTTGTGTCATCAGCAAATTTAATCAGTTTACCCTCAATTCCTTCATCTAAATCATTGATAAAGATGTTGAACAATACAGGTCCCAGGACGGAGCCCTGTGGTACCCCACTTGAGACATTCATCCAGCTGGATGTGAAGCCATTTACAACCACCCTTTGAGTCCGATCACTAAGCCAGTTATGAATCCACCTAACAGTTGCCTGGTCCATTGCATACTTGGTCATTTTTTCAATAAGGATGGTGTGAGATACTTTGTCAAATGCTTTGCTGAAGTCAAGATATACTATATCTACAGCATTTCCCTGATCCACCCAGTCAGTGATTCTGTCATAGAAGGAAATTAAGTTAGTCTGACATGACTTGTTAGTTACAAACCCATGCTGACTCTGGTTAATCACTTCATTCTTATCCATGTACTTACATACATGTTGTTTAATAATTTGTTCAAAGATCTTTCCTGGTATAGAAGTCAGACTCACCGGCCTATAGTTCCCTGGGTCCACCTTCTTCCCCTTTTTGAAGATAGGAACAACATTTGCTCTTCTCCAGTCTTCTGGGACTTCTCCTGTTCTCCAAGAATTTTCACAGATTATGGAGAGTGGTTCTAAAATTTCTTCTACGATCTCCTTCAGTACTCTGGGGTGTAATTCATCTGGACCTGGAGACTTGAACTCATTTATGTTAGCTAAATATTCCCTCACAATCTTTCTGTTTACAGATAACTTGGATTCTTCTATTCCTTTAAAATGACAGTGAAGATCAGTTGATGATACATTTTCTTTCTGAGAGAAAACAGATGCAAAATAGGAATTAAAAAGTTCGGCCTTCTCAACATCCTCTCTTACCATTTCTCCATTTTCATCCTGTAAAAATCCTATAGCATCTTTGACTTTTCTTTTACTTTTGACATACCCCCAAAATCCTTTTTTGTTGCTTTTGACATCTCTTGCAAGCCTTAATTCATTGTCAGCTTTAGCTAACCTGATACGTGCCCTACAGGATCTGCAGACTGCATTATAATCTTCTTTAGATATGCCTCCCTCTTTCCATTTAATAAACATTTCTTTCTTTCTTTTTAGCATGTATTTAAGTTCTGTGTTCATCCATCCTGGTTTCCTTAAATGCTTCCCATTCTTCCTACTTTTCGGGATTGTTAACGATTGTGCTTTGAGAATCTCATTTTTAAAAATTTCCCATCCTTCCTGGACATTTTTGTCCTTAAGGACATCCAGCCATTGGATCCCTCCTATTCTCTTTCTGAGTCTCTTAAAATCTGCCTTTCTAAAATCTAACCTTGAAGTTTGAGTCTTCACATGTCTTCCTCCTCTAGTTATCGAAAATTCTATAATAGCATGATCGCTGCCTCCTAGGGTCCAGCCACCTTTACCTCCTCAACCATTTCATCCCTGTTTATAAGGATTAGATCCAAAGTAGCAGATCCCCTTGTTTTCTCCCCTACCTTTTGGAAGATAAAGTTGTCAGCAAGAGAGGATAAGAATTTGCTTGACCTGTTAGTTTTACTTGAGAGAGATTCCCAACAAATGTCTGAATAGTTGAAATCTCCCATGACCACTACGTCATATTTTTTTGAGAACTTGGTCATTTGATACATAAAGAGTTCATCCATATCTTCAGCTTGCCCAGGTGGCCTGTAGTAAATGCCTACAATGGTGTCCTTTCCGTTGTTCTCTCCTTGTATTCTTACCCAAACAGTTTCCACAGAACTCCCAGTCTCTGAAGCTTCAATCTCTGTGCAGATATACGCTTTTCTAACATACAATGCGACACCTCCTCCTCGTTTATCAAGTCTGTTTCTTGCAAATAAGTTGTATCCTTTTAGCCTTTTATTCCAATCATGTGTATCGTCCCACCAAGTTTCAGTGATTCCAATGACATCATATTTCTTTTCCTGCATTAGTAGTTCCAATTCTCCTTGTTTGTTGCCCATGCTTTGTGCATTTGTATAAAAACATTTTAGTTTGTGATTGGTTTCTCTTCCTCCCATATTTTTATTATTTAAATTGTTTTGTCTTTGTTCTTCCTTTCCACTTCCAGTAGCAGAGATCTCAATAGTATTTGTCAGCTGTATGGCTTTTTCTGGCCTTTTGCTTCCCTTCCCACATTGTTCTAGTTTAAAGCTCTCCTGATGAGTGTAGCAAGGCGACTTCCAAATACATGTTTTCCAGTCTTCGTAAGGTGCACCCCATCTCTAGCAAGTAGTCCATCGTATAGGTAATTCATTCCGTGATCCAGAAATCCAAATCCTTGTTGACGGCACCATCGACGTAGCCAGTTGTTCACCTGTAGAATCTTATTCTACCTCATTGTTCCATGGCCATCCACTGGGAGGATGGATGAGAAGACCACCTGCGCTCCCAATTCTTTCACTTTCTTGCCTAAGTCTTCAAAGTCACTGCAGATGGTTTCCAGGTCCTTTCTTGCGGTGTCATTTGTCCCCACATGTATTAGCAGGAATGGGTAGTGATTAGTGTTGAGCATTCCGATACTGAAATATCGGGTATCGGCCGATATTCGCGGTATCGGAATTCCGATACTTAATTCCGATACTATTGCAATATCGTATACCGGAATCGGAAGTTCCCATAATGCAATGAGACATTTTCATTTTATTCAGCCAATGAGGATCCTAAGAAGTGTGGGCACATCCTGTTAGGCATGTAGGCATCTTAACTAATGGCATGGCTGTGATTGGCTGCTGAAATGATGTCATGATGCACTATAAAAGCCACCGCCGCCATTTTGAGCTCACTCTGCTGTGAATTCAGTTAGGGATAGGACGCTGTTGTTCTGAGGGACAGTTTTAGCTACCTATTTGCTCTATACTGCTTTACCCAAGCTACTTTCTAAATCACTGTGCCTTGCAGTGCTAGTGCACAGTTCCCTGTGCTGTTCACCGCTATCTGCAAGGTCTGTGTGTGTGAGTGCAGCTCACCCTGTAGTGTGTGCTTCAGCCAAGTCTGGTTGTAGTGCACTCAGTGTGTGTCACTGCCTCATACATTGTCCTTTTTTGCCAATTCATAATTTTTCCTGATATCTCCTATTAGTGTGGTGGTTCCATCTGTATTCAGCTAAATTGGTTCCAAACACACTATATAGGAGTAGATAGAGAAATTTTTTTCCGTCTTGCAGCACTAGTGCACAGTGCTCTGCATCTGTACTGTTCACCGCTGTCTGCAAGGTCTGGTGTGTGAGTGCAGCTCACCCTGTAGTGTGTGCTTCAACCCCGTCTGGTTGTAGTGCACTCAGTGTGTGTCACTGCCTCATACATTGTCCTTTATTGCCAATTCATAATTTTTCCTGATATCTCCTATTAGTGTGGTGGTTCCATCTGTATTCAGCTAAATTGGTTCCAAACACACTATATAGGAGTAGATAGAGAATTTTTTTCCGTCTTGCAGCACTAGTGCACAGTGCTCTGCATCTGTACTGTTCACCGCTGTCTGCAAGGTCTGGTGTGTGAGTGCAGCTCACCCTGTAGTGTGTGCTTCAACCCCGTCTGGTTGTAGTGCACTCAGTGTGTGTCACTGCCTCATACATTGTCCTTTATTGCCAATTCATAATTTTTCCTGATATCTCCTATTAGTGTGGTGGTTCCATCCATATTCAGCTAAATTGATTCCAAACACACTATATAGGAGTAGATAGAGGAGCCTTTCTGCAGCATTGGGCCCTGCAGCCCCAGCCAGATTAGTATTAGCCTATTTTTTGCAGCCTCATCTATTGCATTGTAGGTTACCTTCCTACATTGTAATAGCTACAAAAAGTTTGTGATACTATCGTTATTACATCTTTAGGCACATCCAGTGTCTTTTTGTGACAAAAAAAACCTAAATAAAGTTCACCAAACACTCCACTTTACAGTTGTGTAGGCCACATTAGCTCATATTAAAGTCTAGTCCACACTTTATAAAATTAGTGTTTCTTATACCTGTTAGCAGCTGTTCAGGAATAAGCACACTAAGCCCTTAGTACTTTTCTGCCTATCTTTATCAGTCTACCAAGATGAAGAAGGCAGGGAGTAAGGCATGTGGTCGTGGTCGTGGGCGTGGGCGTGGAGTTTCTGCAGGGAGAGGACGTGAGGATTCTGTGCCTGCAGGGAGAGGACGTGGGGATTCTGTGCCTGCTGCGGGCACCAGTGACTCAGCATCCCCCAGTTTTACCAGGGAACAGTCCTTTATGCGCAGCTTTGTAGGAGCTAGCCGTACCCCACTGCTGCGCGAGGACCAAATTGAAGCCGTTGTCGGATGGATGGCAGCTAACGCATCGACTTCAATTAGTTCCAGATCCTCTCAGGTCCTGAGCACTGAAGAGCACCCATCTGTCTCTTCACCACCTGCCAAATTGCCCAGGCAGTCAGAGAGCCCTGGACAGGAGCCATCTCTACTTCTGTTCTCTGAATCTCTTGGCTTGGAAAGAGGGGGCCAGCCAAGCAGAATTCGAGAATTTGAAGAAGAGGTAGTATGCAGTGATGCGCAACCGTTTTGTCTCTCTGAATCTGAAGAGGCGGGTGGGCCAGTGCCTATGGTCAGCAGCACACCTCAGTACGCATCTGATGATGAGACTCAGGTGCCACTTTCTGGTGCGTACTGTGCTGTCGAGACTACCCAGGAGAAGCAGTTGTTTGAAGAGGGTGGTGTAGATGATGAGGTCCTTGACCCATCATGGCGTGAGGGACAGGAAGGTGGTGGGAGCAGCTCTGAGGAAGAGATTCCCCGAACGGCCCAAAAAGGAGGGAGAGGGAGGGGGCAGACTTGGTTGCCTGTAGCCTCCACTTCGGCACCCATTAGGAGCATGGCTCTTCCAAAATCCAAAGCGGGCGCTCCCAAGACTTGCAGTGCCTGGTCCTTTTTTGACACAGTTGCAGATGACATTTGCTTTGTCAAATGCAAGCTGTGTAATCAGAAGGTGAAAAGAGGGAAAAGTGTCAGCAACCTCAATACCACAAATATGTGGAAACATGTGCGGACCAAGCACGTGGTGGAGTTACACAAACACACTGAAGACCTAGGCCAACCTACAGCGCCACCTACCACCTCTTCAGCTCGTGTTGTAGCCTCTTCCTCCAGCTCACACACAGCTGGTTCGGCTTCCTCACAGGATCGCCATGGAAGAATCTCTGGCACTGTTGTACAGAGACACAGTGTAATTCCACCCACAGCACCACTTTCCCAGTCATCCTCACACTCCCAGGCCAGTCTACAGCCATCGTTAGCACAGGCATGGGAGAAAAGGCGCCCATACTCGGCAAACCACCCCCGAGCACAGGCTCTGAATGCTGGCATTGCTAAACTACTGGCCCTTGAAATGCTATCATTCAGGCTGGTGGAGACTGACACATTCCGTAACTTTATGGCATTGGCAGTCCCACAATACAACGTGCCCAGCCGCTTTTATTTCAGCAGGCAAGCCGTCCCTGCCCTGCAACATCATGTGGAGGGAAAAATTAAACATGCGCTACAAAACGCCGTCAGTAGCAAGGTCCACCTGACCACTGATGCGTGGACCAGTAAGCATGGACAGGGACGATACCTTTCCCTCACTGCCCATTGGGTAAATGTTGTGGAGCCGGGTACAGATCTTGAGAGTGGCGCTGTACGTGTTCTGCCAACTCCAAGGATTGCAGGAATCCAGTCTGTACACATTGACTCCTCCTCATACTCCAGTTCCTCTGAATCAGCGCTGCAGGAGCCGTCACGGTCTACCTCCACATCGACCCGTGAACGGTTACCTGTTATGATGACCGATATGAGCACAGCCGTGGCCAAACGTCAACAGGCCGTATTAAAATTAATTTCTTTGGGGAATCGAAGCCACACAGCGCAGGAGCTCTGGAATGCCATCAAGCAGCAGAGTGACGTGTGGTTTGTGCCAGCGAATCTCCAGCCAGGCATGGTAGTGTGTGACAATGGCCGAAATCTGGTGGCAGCTCTGGGCCTAGGCAACCTCACTCACATCCCATGTCTGGCACATGTGCTCAACTTGGTCGTGCAGAGTTTTTTGAGGGACTATCCGGATCTTGATGCACTGCTTCACAAGGTCCGCATAGAGTGCGCTCACTTGCGGCGTTCCAGCAATGCAAGATCACGCATTGCAGCTCTGCAGCGCCGATTATGTCTTCCGGAACATCGCATCATATGTGACCTACCCACCAGGTGGAATTCAACGTTACATATGTTGGAGAGGTTGTGTGAGCAGCAGGCAGCAGTAATGGAGTACCAGCTGCAGCAGGCGCAAACAAGTCGCAGTGCGCGCCGTTCACACTTCACCACCACTGAGTGGGCCTCTATGAAGGACATTTGCCACGTTTTGCGTGCCTTCGATTATTCCACGCGGATGGCGAGTGCAGATGATGCACTAGTCAGCATGACTATCCCCCTTATCTGCCTGCTTGAAAAAACACTGCAAGCACTAAGGGACGAGGTTTTGGAAGAGGTGGAGGATGAGGAGTCACAAATGCCATCTGCTCCTCTACAGTCTGCGCAACGTGGTTCCTCACAAAGGCCTAGGCAGGGGACACTTTGTGAGGAGGATGAGGAGGAGTCAATGGATGAGGAAGACATCTGTCCAGAGGAGGGAGGTACACAATGCTCTAGTAGTCAGTATCTAGAGCGAGGGTGGGGTGATGCAGAGCAGGCAGAGATCACGCCTCAAGCAGGGGACAGCGTTTCTTGGCCAGTTGGCAGTCTGCAGCACATGGTTGATTTCATGCTGCAGTGCCTCAGAAACGACCGCCGCATCGCCCACATTCTCAACACGGCTGATTATTGGGTGTCCACCCTCCTAGATCCTCGCTACCGGGACAACTTACAAAGCCTCATAACACCATTGAACCGGGAGCGTAAAATGCGGGAGTACCAAGACGCACTGGTGCATTCCATCATGTTCTCCATTCCAACCGAGAGCAGTGCTGCTAGTGCTTTACAAAGCAGCTCAGTGCGTCGAGGCAGTGGAGGAAGCTCTGCACAAAGAGGGAGCAGAAGCAGCGCCTCAGCACAAGGCAAGACCAGTATGGCCGAAATGTGGCAAAGTTTTGTGTCCCCGCCGCCACAAATGTCTACACCATCACAGACAGCTCCAGTCAGCAGGAGGCAACGTTTCCGTCAGATGGTGACAGACTACATGTCTTGCCCTCTTAGTGTACTCCCAGACGGCTCTTCTCCCTTCAAGTTTTGGGTCTGTAAGCTGGATACATGGCCAGAGCTTAGTCAGTATGCACTGGAGGTGCTAGCTTGCCCTGCTGCTAGTGTATTATCGGAACGCGTCTTTAGTGCCGCAGGTGGTGTACTAACAGACCGTCGCATGCGACTATCCTCCGATAACGTTGACCGGCTTACTTTTCTCAAAATGAACAAGGCCTGGATCTCTCATGAATTTGCCAGTCCTCTTCCAGAATAAATAATTGGTTGGCAACAGTATCCAGGTCTCCTGTTCTGTTCATGTTTCTACCACCTGAACTGTAATCCCTGAGCTCCAACACCGCCAGTTGGCGCTCGGAAGTGCCGTCTGCACAGTCAACACTTGCTGCCGTGTTATTGGGGTTCAGTAACGTCAGCTGTTCTCCTGCTGTGCGGACGGCAATTTCTCCTGATTTGTCCACATCCACTGTACTACACATTTTAAAGTTGCTCCAATTACTCCTCTGGCTCCTCTGTTTTCATTCTTATCCCTGGGCTCCAGCACCGCCAGTTGGCGCTCGGAAGTGCTGTCTGCACAGTCAACACTTGCTACCATGTTATTGGGGTTCAGTAACGTCAGCTGTTCCCCTGCTGTGCGGACGGCAATTTCTCCTGCTCTGTCCACATTCTCACTACTACAGATTTTAAAGTTGCTCCAATTACACCTCTGGCTCCTCTGTTTTCATTCTTATCCCTGGGCTCCAGCACCGCCAGTTGGCGCTCGGAAGTGCCGTCTGCACAGTCAACACTTGCTGCGGTGTTATTGGGGTTCGGTAACGTCAGCTGTTCCCCTGCTGTGTTCACGGCAATTTCTCCTGCTCTGTCCATATTCACTGTGCTACTTATTTAAAACTTGCTCCAATTACACCTCTGGCTCCTCCGTTTTTAGTATTTACCCTGGGCTCCAACACCGCCAGTTGGCGCTCGGAAGTGCTGTCTGCACAGTCAACACTTGCTGCCGTGTTATTGGGGTTCAGTAACGTCAGCTGTTCTCCTGCTGTGCGGACGGCAATTTCTCCTGCTTTGTCCACATCCACTGTACTACACATTTTAAAGTTGCTCGAATTACACCTCTGGCTCCTCTGTTTTCATTCTTATCCCTGGGCTCCAGCACCGCCAGTTGGCGCTCGGAAGTGCTGTCTGCACAGTCAACACTTGCTGCCGTGTTATTGGGGTTCAGTAACGTCAGCTGTTCCCCTGCTGTGCGGACGGCAATTTCTCCTGCTCTGTCCACATTCTCACTACTACAGATTTTAAAGTTGCTCCAATTAAACCTCTGGCTCCTCTGTTTTCATTCTTATCCCTGGGGTCCAGCTCCGCCAGTTGGCGCTCGGAAGTGCTGTCTGCACAGTCAACACTTGCTACCATGTTATTGGGGTTCAGTAACGTCAGCTGTTCCCCTGCTGTGCGGACGGCAATTTCTCCTGCTCTGTCCACATTCTCACTACTACAGATTTTAAAGTTGCTCCAATTACACCTCTGGCTCCTCTGTTTTCATTCTTATCCCTGGGCTCCAGCACCGCCAGTTGGCGCTCGGAAGTGCCGTCTGCACAGTCAACACTTGCTGCGGTGTTATTGGGGTTCGGTAACGTCAGCTGTTCCCCTGCTGTGTTCACGGCAATTTCTCCTGCTCTGTCCATATTCACTGTGCTACTTATTTAAAACTTGCTCCAATTACACCTCTGGCTCCTCCGTTTTTAGTATTTACCCTGGGCTCCAACACCGCCAGTTGGCGCTCGGAAGTGCTGTCTGCACAGTCAACACTTGCTGCCGTGTTATTGGGGTTCAGTAACGTCAGCTGTTCTCCTGCTGTGCGGACGGCAATTTCTCCTGCTTTGTCCACATCCACTGTACTACACATTTTAAAGTTGCTCGAATTACACCTCTGGCTCCTCTGTTTTCATTCTTATCCCTGGGCTCCAGCACCGCCAGTTGGCGCTCGGAAGTGCCGTCTGCACAGTCAACACTTGCTGCGGTGTTATTGGGGTTCGGTAACGTCAGCTGTTCCCCTGCTGTGTTCACGGCAATTTCTCCTGCTCTGTCCATATTCACTGTGCTACTTATTTAAAACTTGCTCCAATTACACCTCTGGCTCCTCCGTTTTTAGTATTTACCCTGGGCTCCAATACCGCTAGTTGCTGCTCAGAAGTGCCGTCTGCACAGTCAACGCTTGCTCCAGTGTTATTGGGATTCAGTAACGTCAGCTGATCCCCAGCTGTGTGTCCGGCAAATTCTCCTGCTTTGTCCACATCCACTGTAGTACGGATTTAAAACCTCCTCCAAATACACCTCTGGCTCTTCTGTTTTTAGTATTTACCCTGGGCTCCAGCACCGCCAGCTGGTTCTCGGCAGTTCCATTGGCTCTTGTACCTTCTGCTACCCATCCGGGTTCCAGTACCGTCAGCTGGTTCTCGGCAGTGTCTTTGGCACGGGTACTCCCTCCTGCCCAGCCTGGTTCCAGCACGCCAGCTGTTTCCGGGTAGTGTCAACGTCACTTTGCCTCCAATGCGTTGTCCTGTCGTGTTGCGGTCGGGTTAGCCGACTCTATGGTGCCTGCAGTTTAGGTGACTCCTATGTGGGCTGCGGGATCTGGCAATGAAGGCTGGTTCCATAGTGCCAATAGGACAAGCACCCTCTGTAGGACTGTGGGTTTTGGTAACTGCGGCCGGCTCGCGGCCTTGAACTTTTTTTTTACATGGGTACCTTCTGCTACCCATCCGGGTTCCAGTACCGTCAGCTGGTTCTCGGCAGTGCCTTTGGATTAGGTGCCTCCTTCTCGGTATCCAAGTTCCACCAACGTCTGCTGGTCCTTGGTAGTGCTTTCTGGCACAGGTACCTCCTGCTTAGTAACCGAGTTCCAGTAACATCAGCTGGTCCTCGGTAGTTCCATTGGCTCTTGTACCTTCTGCTACCCATCCGGGTTCCAGTACCGTCAGCTGGTCCTCGGTAGTTCCATTTGCTCTTGTATCTTCTGCTACCCATCCGGGTTCCAGTACCGTCAGCTGGTCCTCGGTAGTTCCATTTGCTCTTGTATCTTCTGCTACCCATCCGGGTTCCAGTACCGTCAGCTGGTTCTCGGCAGTGCCTTTGGATTAGGTGCCTCCTTCTCGGTATCCAAGTTCCACCAACGTCTGCTGGTCCTTGGTAGTGCTTTCTGGCACAGGTACCTCCTGCTTAGTAACCGAGTTCCAGTAACATCAGCTGGTCCTCGGTAGTTCCATTGGCTCTTGTACCTTCTGCTACCCATCCGGGTTCCAGTACCGTCAGCTGGTCCTCGGTAGTTCCATTTGCTCTTGTATCTTCTGCTACCCATCCGGGTTCCAGTACCGTCAGCTGGTTCTCGGCAGTGCCTTTGGATTAGGTGCCTCCTTCTCGGTATCCAAGTTCCACCAACGTCTGCTGGTCCTTGGTAGTGCTTTCTGGCACAGGTACCTCCTGCTTAGTAACCGAGTTCCAGTAACATCAGCTGGTCCTCGGTAGTTCCATTGGCTCTTGTACCTTCTGCTACCCATCCGGGTTCCAGTACCGTCAGCTGGTCCTCGGTAGTTCCATTTGCTCTTGTATCTTCTGCTACCCATCCGGGTTCCAGTACCGTCAGCTGGTTCTCGGCAGTGTCTTTGGCACGGGTACTCCCTCCTGCCCAGCCTGGTTCCAGCACGCCAGCTGTTTCCGGGTAGTGTCAACGTCACTTTGCCTCCAATGCGTTGTCCTGTCGTGTTGCGGTCGGGTTAGCCGACTCTATGGTGCCTGCAGTTTAGGTGACTCCTATGTGGGCTGCGGGATCTGGCAATGAAGGCTGGTTCCATAGTGCCAATAGGACAAGCACCCTCTGTAGGACTGTGGGTTTTGGTAACTGCGGCCGGCTCGCGGCCTTGAACTTTTTTTTTACATGGGTACCTTCTGCTACCCATCCGGGTTCCAGTACCGTCAGCTGGTTCTCGGCAGTGCCTTTGGATTAGGTGCCTCCTTCTCGGTATCCAAGTTCCACCAACGTCTGCTGGTCCTTGGTAGTGCTTTCTGGCACAGGTACCTCCTGCTTAGTAACCGAGTTCCAGTAACATCAGCTGGTCCTCGGTAGTTCCATTGGCTCTTGTACCTTCTGCTACCCATCCGGGTTCCAGTACCGTCAGCTGGTCCTCGGTAGTTCCATTTGCTCTTGTATCTTCTGCTACCCATCCGGGTTCCAGTACCGTCAGCTGGTTCTCGGCAGTGTCTTTGGCACGGATACTCCCTCCTGCCCAGCCTGGTTCCAGCACGCCAGCTGTTTCCGGGTAGTGTCAACGTCACTTTGCCTCCAATGCGTTGTCCTGTCGTGTTGCGGTCGGGTTAGCCGACTCTATGGTGCCTGCAGTTTAGGTGACTCCTATGTGGGCTGCGGGATCTGGCAATGAAGGCTGGTTCCATAGTGCCAATAGGACAAGCACCCTCTGTAGGACTGTGGGTTTTGGTAACTGCGGCCGGCTCGCGGCCTTGAACTTTTTTTTTACATGGGTACCTTCTGCTACCCATCCGGGTTCCAGTACCGTCAGCTGGTTCTCGGCAGTGCCTTTGGATTAGGTGCCTCCTTCTCGGTATCCAAGTTCCACCAACGTCTGCTGGTCCTTGGTAGTGCTTTCTGGCACAGGTACCTCCTGCTTAGTAACCGAGTTCCAGTAACATCAGCTGGTCCTCGGTAGTTCCATTGGCTCTTGTACCTTCTGCTACCCATCCGGGTTCCAGTAACATCAGCTGGTCCTCGGTAGTTCCATTTGCTCTTGTATCTTCTGCTACCCATCCGGGTTCCAGTACCGTCAGCTGGTTCTCGGCAGTGTCTTTGGCACGGGTACTCCCTCCTGCCCAGCCTGGTTCCAGCACGCCAGCTGTTTCCGGGTAGTGTCAACGTCACTTTGCCTCCAATGCGTTGTCCTGTCGTGTTGCGGTCGGGTTAGCCGACTCTATGGTGCCTGCAGTTTAGGTGACTCCTATGTGGGCTGCGGGATCTGGCAATGAAGGCTGGTTCCATAGTGCCAATAGGACAAGCACCCTCTGTAGGACTGTGGGTTTTGGTAACTGCGGCCGGCTCGCGGCCTTGAACTTTTTTTTTACATGGGTACCTTCTGCTACCCATCCGGGTTCCAGTACCGTCAGCTGGTTCTCGGCAGTGCCTTTGGATTAGGTGCCTCCTTCTCGGTATCCAAGTTCCACCAACGTCTGCTGGTCCTTGGTAGTGCTTTCTGGCACAGGTACCTCCTGCTTAGTAACCGAGTTCCAGTAACATCAGCTGGTCCTCGGTAGTTCCATTGGCTCTTGTACCTTCTGCTACCCATCCGGGTTCCAGTAACATCAGCTGGTCCTCGGTAGTTCCATTGGCTCTTGTACCTTCTGCTACCCATCCGGGTTCCAGTACCGTCAGCTGGTTCTCGGCAGTGCCTTTGGATTAGGTGCCTCCTTCTCGGTATCCAAGTTCCACCAACGTCTGCTGGTCCTTGGTAGTGCTTTCTGGCACAGGTACCTCCTGCTTAGTAACCGAGTTCCAGTAACATCAGCTGGTCCTCGGTAGTTCCATTGGCTCTTGTACCTTCTGCTATCCATCCGGGTTCCAGTACCGTCAGCTGGTCCTCGGTAGTTCCTCAGCTTTCTTGTACCTTCTGCTACATTTCCAAGTTCAAGCTTTTTGAAATGGTTCTTGGTAATCACTCTGGATCTCCCTGACGAGGACCCTGAAGACGAGGACCCTGAAGACCAACCCTAAGAAGACGAGGACCCCGAAGACAATGACCCTGAAGACGAGGACCCTGAAGACCACCCCGAAGAAGACGAGGACCCTGAAGACCACCCCGAAGAAGACGAGGACCCTGAAGACCACCCCGAAGAAGACGAGGACCCCGAAGACGAGGACCCAGAAGACCAACCCGAAGAAGACGAGGACCCCGAAGACGAGGACCCCCGAAGACGACGACCCTGAAGACCACCCCGAAGAAGACCAAGAAGATGACCCTGAAGAAGTTGACCAAGAAGACAAAGAAGAGAAGACAAGCACCAAGATACAGAAAAACAAGAGACAGAAAACCAAGAAGCAGAAATACAAGAAGCTGCAGAACAAAAAGCGGAAGAACATTAAGCATAAGACTAAAAATCAGAGCAAAAGATAATATCTAAATTATAAGCAGAAGATGACTAAGCAGTGTATGGGGGTGAGTCCGTTCCTCCTCGTGGTGCCCCTGGAAAAGACCTGCTGCTGCAGGCCAAACTGAACGCGGACAAATCCTGTTGTAAATCTTTTGTGACGGGCAGAACGAAAGGTGTAATGTCCAACCTTTTATAGATAACAACTACAGGAATGCCTGTCACAAATAAGAATATGATGAAGAAGAAGAATATGAAGAAGATGAAGAAGTAGAATATGAAGAATGTAAAAAAAAGAATAATACGAAGAAGGTGAAGAAGAAGAAGGTGAAGAAGAAGTGGATGAAAAAGATGCTGAGGATGATGAAGGAGAAAGTGTGGGAGAAGTAAAAAAGAAGGTGAAGAGCATGGAAGTAGTGAAACATAAATATCTGACAAAATATAAAAATACTTAACATAGTTAATATTTCCGTAACTCAGAACATAATAAAAAAATATTAATTCCTGCTATTCCATTTGACTGGGCTAAACCTCTATGCCTTTATTGTCTCCCCCACCTCCCCCAATACATTCTACATTATTCTTAGTTGTTTTCCTTCATGTAGAAATAACCTACAAGGAAAGAAAGGGTTTATTTTAATTCCGATATTTATGTCCCATTGACTTGCATTGGTTTCCGGTATCGGAATCGGCGATATCCGATACTTTTTCGGTATCGGTCCGATCCAATCCGATCCGATATTTCCCGATATCGGAAGGTATCGCTCAACACTAGTAGTGATCTGTAGGTCTGAAGAGTCTTGATATCCTGTCAGACACATCTTTAATTTTTGCTCCTGGAAGACAGCACATTTCTCTTGAGGTTATGTCTGGTCTGCAGATAGCGGCCTCTGTTCCTCTTAACAGGGAATCCACCATGACCACCACTCTCCGTTTTTTCTTCACAACATTCTTCTTTCTCCATCCAGGAGGATTCTGAGTGCTTACAAGGTTATTCATTGCTGGCAAAGTCTTATCTTGCTGTATTTCTTCATGGTGCTCCTGTGAGAGAGCCTGGTACTGGTTCCTGAGCAGTATGGGTGCTGACTGCCTCTCGATGTCCTCCAAGAGCAACTTCTCCAAACCGTCCAAGAGCAGTTTGGCGCCCAACAATGCCTTTTCCAGCATGATGGAGCACCTTGCCATAAAGCAAAGGTGATAACTAAATGGCTCATGGAACAAAACATAGAGATTTTGGGTCCATGGCCTGGAAACTCCCCAAATCTTAATCCCATTGAGAACTTGTGGTCAATCATCAAGAGACGGGTGGACAAACAAAAACCAACAAATTCTGGCAAAATGCAAGCATTGATTATGCAAGAATGGACTGCCATCAGTCAGGATTTGGTCCAAAAGTTGATTGAGAGCATGCCAGGGAGAATTACAGAGGTCTTGAAGAAGAAGGGGCAACACTGCAAATATTGACTTGCTGCATTAACTCATTCTAACTGTCAATATAACCTATTGGTACTCATAATATGATTGCAATTATATTTCTGTATGTGATATAAACATCAGACAAACACTAATAAAAACCAGAGGCCAGCAGATCATGTGAAAATATAATTTTGGTGTCATTCTCAAAACTTTTGGCCATGACTGTACAATACTGCTCCTATGTACAAGAATATAACTACTATAATACTGCTCCCTATGTACAAGAATATAACTAATATAATACTGCCGCTATGTACGAGAATATAGCTACTATAATACTGCTCCTATGTACAAGAATATAACTACTATAATACTGCTCATATGTACAAGAATATAACTACTATAATACTGTCCCTATGTGCAAGAATATAGCTATTATAATACTGCTAGTATGTGCAAGAATATAACTACTTTAATACTGCCCCCTATGTACAAGAATATAACTAATATAATACTGCCGCTATGTACGAGAATATAGCTACTATAATACTGCCCCCTATGTACAAGAATATAACTACTATAATACTGCCCCCTATGTACAAGAATATAACTATTATAATACTGCCCCCTATGTACAAGAATATAACTACTATAATACTGCCCCCTATGTGCAAGAATATAACTACTATAATACTGTCTCTCTGTACAAGAATATAACTACTATAACACTGCCCCCTATATACAAGAATATAACTACTATAATACTGCCCCCTATGTACAAGAATATAACTATTATAATACTGCCCCCTATGTACAAGAATATAACTACTATAATACTGCCCCCTATGTGCAAGAATATAACTACTATAATACTGCCTCTCTGTACAAGAATATAACTACTATAACACTGCCCCCTATATACAAGAATATAACTACTATAATACTGCCCCCTATGTACAAGAATATAACTACAATAATACTGCCTCTCTGTAGAAGAATATCACTACTATAATAGTGCTCATATGTACAAGAATATAACTACTATAATACTGCCCCCTATGTACAAGAATATAAGTACTATAATACTGCTCCCTATGCACAAGAATAACTACTATAATACTGCCCCTATGTACAAGAATATAACTACTATAATACTGCCCATATGTACAAGAATATAACTACTATAATGATCTTTTTATTTAAAAACTCACAACCAAATATTACAGAATATTTACAGTAAAATAAAAAAATAATAACTATTAAAAAAAATAAATATTGTGTTGTTACATCACTTACACAATAACATCAGATAACATTGATAAATCCAGCTACATGAATGTTCCTCCAGTTCACATTACCTGAGTTAATCGTTATATCTTTCTTATACACTGTCTTGAGACTTTCCAGGATCTTATACCTGACACTATCACAGGACAGGACCTCCTTATTGATGAGCAGGCAGCACCGTGCACACCACAGATGATAGATGGTCTCCACATTTATTACATACAGGGGGCTTCTGTTATGCGCCCTGAGCTCAGGCTGGAAGTCTCCGTACAGCAGCTGACCATACGACTGTCCCACCAGGTGCGGTAACTTTAGGGACAAGGACACACACTCCCATACCTGCATACTGAAAGGACACTCTAGCAGCAGATGCTCCATGGTCTCCTGTATACGGGGACACTCTTCTCTAGGACAGGATCTATCTGATACATTCCTGTACTTTAGGTTATCTCTGACATACATCTTACCCCAGCCACGCCACGTCTCTCATATGAGGGGAATTCTGGGATCAAGCACACTTTTTGCAGCCTGTTTTACATCTAGACTTGGGGCACTCGTCAGTTGTACATGGACACTAAAGTGAGATGACAAAACGCTCTTATACAGCTCCTTCCTACTGAGCTGTTTGATGTCCTCATACAGGATCCTCCATCTAACAACCTTACCTATTATATGGACACCATACCAAGAAACATTATTCTTTAGTCGTCCTGAGACGACTTAATGTACATCACAGCTTCTCTCACCAGCAGCAATGTGTCCTCTATCGTCCGACTCTTCACACCACACGTCTGGTTGGCGATGATCAGCTCACCCGCCACCTTGCTCAGCCGATAATACAAGATCATGGCCAGGATTTTATAATTAGTGTTTAGAAAAGACAGTGGACGCCAGTTCTTTATATCTTTTAGATTTCCCTTCTTTGCCAGGAGAACCAGAAGAGAGTTATACTGGGATTGTAGAAGCTTCTCTGCAGAGAGGCAATCATTAGAGACCTGCACCAGGTCAGGAGCAAATAAATCCCTGAACTCTGTGTAAAACTCGCTGGTCAGACCGTCCAGCCCTGGGCTCTTGTTGGCCTTTAAGGAGTCAATGCTCCTCTTTACCTCCTCCTCAGTTATGGGATCGGCCATACTATCTGCCTGCACCAGGTCTAACACTGGTAGGGACGCCCCCTTCAGATAGGCTTTAATGGCATCCCTATCAATATGAGCCACTTTATACAGATCTCTATAATAATCCCCAATGATCCTGTCGACTTTCTCCGGCTCTGACTGCTCCACCCCATTCTCATCTAACAAGCCAGTGATCAGCTTCTTACTGACCCTGTTCTTACAGGCAATAAAGGGATCTGGATTATGGATGCCCCAACTATCAAACTGTCCCTCCGCCTTGAGAGACTTGAGGCGATCGTACTGCAGCTCCCTCATCCGCTGCTTTATATGGCTGACGCTCCGTCCGTCCACCTCCTCACCACTATTCATCCTGCTGTATAGCCGGCTGAGGTGCAGTTTCAGGGCTGTGTATCTCATATAATCCATATTACTACGTCTCCTGGCTGCTCGTATAATAAACTGCTTGATGTCGCTCTTCATGATCTCCCACCACTCAGCTGTGTCATCACACATACATTGGGTGGTCCTACATTCATTATAGAATGTGGTGAAGGCCTCTCTGGGCCGTGGATCTTGGACTACAGAGCTGTTCACCTTCCAGTACCCCTTTCCACAGACCACAGCTTGGGCCAGATCCAGAGTCACACTCACCATACAATGGTCCGAATACTCCAGGGGGCTGATCCTGTACTGAGAGCATCTCACCTCCCTCTTTATATACACCCGGTCTATCCTACTGGCATTACCTCCCTTATGGTAAGTGTACATCTTACTGGTATGATAAGACCCATAGGGGTCTACTAGGTGGGCCTGCTGGACTATATTATTAAGGAACGTCTCATCATATCTTAGTTGCTTCTGGATCTGTCCACATTACAGGACACATTATTAAAGTCCCCACACAATATAAACACTTTAGATGTAAAGCAATATGGGTTCATGTGATCAAATAGTTCCCTCGGCTCTTTCCTGGTCTGTAGAGCATAAATGTTTATTGTTCTATAATGGATGGAGTCCAATGTAAAGTCCAGCATCAGACAGCGGCCTGGACAGATCTCCAGGACTCTGTCCACTTGGACATTAATGGTATTAAAATGCATTCCCACACCATCATTTCTCTCCAGACCGAAGGACCAGTATGACGGCCCAAGTCTCCAGTCTCTCTTGGCTGCATACACATGGGCATTACACTTCAGATACGTCTCCTGCAAGAAGAAGACGTCAGATCTCTCGTCAGACAAACGCTGGTAAATCAACTGGCGCCGGCTCCCAGTCCTCACACTGTTCACATTAATGGAGCTTATTCTCAGCAGCATCCTGATCACTTAGACTTTTTGGTCTTCTTCCTCTTTCCACTGCTGTCACCTGTAGTGCCCCATCTCTTCGTGGACACGGGAGAGTCAGGATACACCTCATCAGAGACATTTTCTAGGACGCATGAAGGACTTTGATCCATTTGTGCCTCTTCTTCTTGATCGTCTTCTCCGAGCACATTGTAGCGTCCAGGACTTATCCCCATCACTGGAGGCTCAGAGGTTTTCTATACTGTTGTGACTTTTCTGGTGGGATCCACAGATGCATTTTTTCTTTTTACGATCACAAAGCCTTCCTCATCCACACTGGACAGTGCAGGCAGATTAACTGCTTCCACAGATGTACTGGGCTGATGCTTGGATGGTTTGGTGACAGGCTTTCTGGACACCTTAGGCCTCTCTTTAATAACTGGCATTTTAGGCCCTACTTTAGTGGCTGATCGAAGCTTAGGTCTTATTATAGTAGCTGATGGCGGTTTATGTCTTTCTTTAGCGGCTGGTTGGCCTTTAGGTGGCTCTTCAGTTGCTCGTGCAGCATCCGTTAGTACATGAGACTCTGGAACAGGTTCACTGATACTGTGACATCTATCCTCATCCATACCGGCTTCTGGGACAACATCAGAACCTCTGGTGACATCTTCCTGAATAACTTCTAAGGAGGTCTGGCCATTATATTTATTGTGTTCTGCATGCCGGCAATCCCGGAACGTCTGCCCTGGTTCTGAGCACAGATTACAGATGACAGGTCCCGTGCATTTGTCCTTTGTATGACAGAACTGTCCACATAATGAGCACGTAATACGAGAGCAGTTTATGGCGAGGTGCCGGCCCCCACATCTATGGCACAGACGTGGCTGACCAGGGTAGTAGCATATCCCCCTCTCTGAACCCAGGTAGAAGGAGTGCGGCAGGTGTCTGGTCACACCGCTCTCTTGTATAAGCTGGATTTTCACTGTATATCCTCCATTCCAAATCTGCTACTCATCATAGATCTTGTCGGGATGACTTCTCACAATGCACTGCCGGTTCAGCCAGTGCTGCAGATCCGCCAGCGCCACCACCTCAGACTGGAACAGGACAGTGGCCGTTATCTCCTGCGGCTTAGACAGCTGGATACAATGGAGGTGATCCCAGATCTTATCTTCTCTGGTGTCATTATAGATGTTCCAGAACAGATCCAGATCACACTGGAGCTTAAAGCTGATGTCATAGATCCTGCTGGATGGGATATGGATCAGAGCGTAGACCTCAGACGCATTGAACTTCATGAACTCTTTCAGGAGAACTTTCCCAATGTAATTTCTGGATGGGATATTCTCCTCTGGTCCTGTGTACTGTATCCTGACTGCGTTCCTCCTCTGAGGTGGGGGACTCACTAGTCTGGTGACATTAGAGAACAGTCTCCTGAACTGATGGTCAGCAGGTGGGTCAGTGCTGGAGCTTTCCCCAGCCGCAGATGGATCAGTGCTGGATCTTTCCCCAGCCGCAGGTGGATCAGTGCTGGAGCTTTCCCCAGCCGCAGGTGGATCAGTGCTGGACCTCTCCACTGCTGTAGGAGGATCACTGCTGGAGCTCTCCCTAGCTCCATGATTACTGACACCTGACTGTGCTGCAACAACGCCCAGATCCACTACTGTTTGTTGCACAGTATTGTCTCCATTCACTGACATGGATGGTTGAGAGTCCATTACCACTGCAGTGTGGTCTCCATCATCACTGACTGTTGCACAATATTGTCTCCATTCACTGACATGGAGGGTTCAGAGTCCATTATAACATTTGCACTTTCTGTTGCAGGCAGACATTCGCTAGCACCAGTGAGCAGGGTCTCACTCACAGCACTGAGGGGGTCTCACTCACAGTATCATTACAGGGCGCACTTTCTATATCACTCTCAGGAGCTGTGCTCACTTCATTGCTGCACACAGAAGTCTCTGCAGTTAACCCCTCGTTTGCTGGCACACTTTCCTCTGCAGCATTCCCAGCATTTTCTGATGTCTCAGACCCCTCACATTGTGCCCCTGATATACGTGCAGCACTTCTTACTGGGCTTCCTTGCTCCACAATGCTGTACATAGTTTATATTTAATGTCTTTATTCACTATGAAGCGTTTTCTGCTCACAGTCTGAGCTCTGGATTCTTTCTTTTTCTTCTTAGCCCAAGTCTCATTTCTGGACACAGAGTTTAAACCTTTCTCCAGTTTTTCTTTCCTGATCACCATCTCTCGGCTGCAATCATCCAGACACTCACATTTCATCAGTTTTACTTAAGGATCAGTCTCTTTCTTAACTTCTTCTTTTAGTTTGCTCATTTGCAATTCCAGTTTAAATAAACTTTGCCTTGTAATTTTAGCATTTAATCCTCCAACATAACAAGCAGCTTTAGAAGACTCACCAGCCACCATCTCCAGCTTTCCATTACCATCAGGAGCATGCTGCAGGCCAGACTCCAGACCAGGGGCTTTCCCTGGCTCATCAGCCCAGCTCCCCTCCCCTCCACCTGGGTCAGAAGCCATGCCTCCGCCCTGCTGAGAGCTCACAAGCACACGTCTATCCTCTCCTATGGACAAGAACAGAACTACTATAATACTGCCCGCTATGCACAAGAATATAACTACTATAATACTGCCCCTATGTACAAGAATATAACTGCTATAATACTGCCCCTATATTCAAGAATATAACTACTATAATACTGCCCCCTATGTACAATATAACTACTATAATACTGTCTATATATACAAGAATATAACTACTATAATACTGCCCCTATGTACAATATAACTACTATAATACTGCCCCCTATGTACAAGAATATAACTACTATAATACTGCCCCTATGTACAAGAATATAACTACTATAATACTGCCCTTATGTACAAGATTATAACTACTATAATACTGCCCCCTATGTACAAGAATATAACTACTATAATACTGCCAATATGTACAAGAATATAACTACTATAATACTGCTCCTATGTACAAGAATATAACTACTATAATACTGCTCCTATGTACAAGAATATAACTACTATAATACTGCCCCCTATGTACAAGAATATAACTACTATAATACTGCCCCCTATGTACAAGAATATAACTACTATAATACTGCTCCTATGTACAAGAATATAACTACTATAATGCCAATAGAGAATGGTTTTCCTAATTCCCATTTAGTTCAAGCGATGATAGACCGATAACCACAGTTATCTTATGATCTCTTTCATCATTGGCAGAGCCTTTAACATGTTCTTACCATTTTCATTCATTAAAAAAATATGCATAGACCATGAAAATGAATAGATCACACAGACACAGTGACATGAAGCAATGAGATTTCTTTATTAAAGACGGCGTGTAAAACAGTCATCGCAGAAAAGTGTTCTGACTTCTAATAGCTGCCAATTCCTATAAAAATAAGACTTTGTTGCCAAAAAGACAACGCAATGGAAGTGTCACATACAATCTGTCCTGCATTGTGATAGCAACTTGCCGGGGCCTCAGCATCTGTTGCTCCCAATATTCCCATTATTTACGGTATTACACAATGCACAGCATAGTGAGCTGTGGATACAGAATACTCCCAAGGCTTTATGGACTCGCAGACGAGACGATCTGTGTTATTTGCGCCTTGGATTCGGATTACAGAAGAGATGTGGTTGCCATAGAAACGCAGTGTGACCCGTCGCTTTCTACTGTGACAAAATGTCTTCCCTTGGGTTTAAGAGAAAACTCTCAGCTCATGGAGTCATATAATGTAATATGCATATTTAAAGGGGAGAAAGCAAGAAATAAGAAAGCTATTCCCGAAGACGGCCATGTTTCTGTATTATGGATTCAGTCATCCTCACGGGAAACAGTATATTAAATTACAACAAGGCCTCTATACCCCGTAATCTGTAGACACCCCCCCACACACACACACACTAAAGTACATAATTCGGGGGTAAACCTCCACAGTAATTGATTAGGAAGGCTACCTCACTAGAAGAAGCCATCTACTAATCACAGGCTACTAGAACAGTGTAAAAAATAGGGGTTGTCAGTGAAAACTAGTTAACCCATATACATAGTGTCATAGAGAAAAAATAAAAATCCATACGACATCTCCAGAGAGGGAACATATCACCTTCACATTGAACATATGGAATTGTGGCTTAGAGAAACTAATTATAGCTGGGGAAAAGAGAAAACTAATTATAACTAGGAAGTTGGAGCTGACACGTCCATCTCCATTGAAGTAGGGACATCCTGCAGTGACCTGGTAATTACAACAGGGAGATTTGCTTGGAAAAAGACATCAAGTCTGAGATTCGTTTATGCAGAGGTGGGAAGTACGCGTCCAAACCAAAAGAGCTTTCTCTGATCAAAGCACCAATCAAAGAATCTTCATAGACGTTTTGGAGCCAGTGGTTAGTGATGAAAATTGGGGTTTTGCATCGTTCCAATATTTATGGGAGATATATTTTTGGTATCGTAGCGAGTGGATGAACATAATGCATTCACTGACATCACTGTAAGGCCATTCTAACCCCTTAAACTTAATAACGACCAATGGATGGTGCTATCCAGGCCAAGTTTCATCTTTCTAGATAGAATATAGACAAAATTGTGATAAGAAACTTGACAACAATATCTACCGCCTGAGACCTACAAGGGTGAAGATATACTGTAAGTTGGGGATCTCATAGATTTCTGAAGTACCTTGCACATTCCACAACCAGCCCCCATGTGAACTCATCAAGGGGGTATGTTGGCGTAGCATTAAGCTAATAAAAATTAAAGTGTGGGTCTCGGTCTTTGTTCATTCTGGAACAAATAAGTTCGCTGTTAGAGTGTTCCATTTTCCCTATCGGAGAGCTTTCCTCCACTAAGCTCTGAGCCATTTCCGTGACATCAGGTTTAGAAATTTTCTTTAGCTATTCCTTTTTAATTAATGTAAATGTATATATTGTATTGTTTTGTTCCCATTTGGTATCATCTTTGCATATTTTTTTTTAGAAAACTGCCTACCTTTCTCGATTAAATATGTAAAATGTAATAGCTCTGTTCCTCTTGTTCTGTAAACAACACCCCTGAAGCCATACGCTACCTGTAATGGGTGTCCAATCAGCCTGTATAAACGAATGGTGGTGGCAGCTAGTTGTGCTTCCTTTTTTTTGTTATTGTGGATCTCTCAGTGACCGTACCGAGGTATATATACAGGTGCAGCTCACTAAATTAGAATACCATCAAAATGTTAATTTATTTCAGTTCATCAATACAAAAAGTGAAACTCCTATATTATATAGAGTCATTACAAACAGAGTGATCTATTTCAAGTGTTTATTTCTGTTAATGTTGATGATTATGGCTTACAGCCAATGAAATCACAAAAGTCATTATCTCAGTAAATTAGAATACTTTATAACAACAGCTTGAAAAATGTTTTTAAAATCCAAAATGTTGTCCTACTGAAATGTATGTTCAGTAAATGCACTCAGTACTTGGTCGGGCTCCTTTTGCATCAATTACTGCATCAATGCGGCAATGTGGCATGGAGGCGATCAGCCTGTGGCACTGCTGAGGTGTTATGGAAGCCCAGGTTGCTTTGATAGCAGCCTTCAGCTCATCTGCATTGTTGGGTCTGGTGTCTCTCATCTTCCTCTTGACAATACCCCATAGGTTCTCTATAATAGATTCTCTATGGGGTTAAGGTCAGGCGAGTTTGCTGCCAATCAAGCACAGTGATACTGTTGTGTGTAAACCAGGTATTGGTACTTTTGGCCGTGTGGACAGGGGCCAAGTCCTGCTGGAGAATGAAGTTTCCATCTCCAAAAGGCTATGTGCACACGATGCGTTTTTAATGCGTTTCCGCAGCGTTTTTGCAGCTGCGGAAACGCATTAAAAACACATTAAAAACGCATGGTAGAAGGGCAGCAATGTTCCCCAATGATAATCCGCATGTGCTGTGCACATGCTGTGGAAATTTCCGCTGCGGATTATCATTGCGGAAAAAAACGCAGCACTACCAATTATTTAACGGAAGTGCTGTGTTTTCGCCGCCATTGACTTGCATTAGACCGCATGGATTATGCATCACTGTATATGTAGATGCGCATTCCATGCGTTCTAATGTGCGGATGGTACCCGGGTGTAGATAAGAGGAGACTCTCCTCCGGGCCCAGGTACCATTAAAAAATCTGTAAAAAAAGAATAAAATAAAAAATAAATGTATATTTACCTTCTGGCGGCCCGCGCTGTGCTCCTGCTTGCTTCCCGGCACTTTGCAGTGCATTGAAGGACCTGCGCTGACGTCAGAGTCATGTGACGGGTCATGCAACGCTGACGTCGGCAGGTCTTTCAATCCACTGCTGCCGACAGCCGGGACTGAGCGAAACAAGACAGCGCGGGCCATCGGAGGGTAAGTATACATTTATTTTTTTATTTTTAACCACTCTCTCGGTCACACTATATAAATCCATGCAGTTTGCATGGATTTATATAGTGTGACCTAGTTGTCACAAGCACTTTCCAAGTGATGCTAATCGCTTGGAAAGAGCTTGTCAATCCGCATGCGGAAATGTCAGTGAATAACGCTCCATTTCCGCATGTCTCTGGCAGGAAAACGCATGTACAATCCGCATGCGTTTTTTTCTGCCAGGGAGATGCAGAAACGCTCAGGAAAAAATCCTGAGCATTTCTGCATCGTGGGCACATAGCTAGACTATGGGACCTTGATTTCCAAATGAAAATTGGAACTCTGGGACCTTGTGGAGTGTGTCAATGACTGCCTTCTGGACATCTTTCAAGTCAGCAGTCTTCCCCATGATTGTGGAGCCTACAGAAACAGACTAAGGGACCTTTTTAAATGCTTAGGAAGCCTTTGCAGGTGTTTTTTGTTAATTATTTTAATTTACTGAAATAATGACTTGTGTTTTCATTGGCTGTAAGCCATAATCATCAACATTAACAGAAATAAACACTTGAAATAGATCACTCTGTTTGTAATGACTCTATATAATATATGAGTTTCACTTTTTGTATTGAAGAACTGAAATAAATTAACTTTTTGACAATATTTTAATTTAGTGAGATGCACCTGTATATATATATTCCATGCGTTGGTATCGGAGGTGTATATACCATATGATCACTCTGAGTTCCCAAGTAGTGGAAGCAGATGCGGCCATCCCTCGTCAGAAGTTCCCATTCTGTGCAGAACCCAACAGTTGGACCCCCACTGATCAATAAGCTATGAATAAGATAGGTGATAACTTGTTTACACCACAGAACTTCTTTAAGGAATCACTTTGTCATTGGAGGCACCTGGGGGAGGGGCTCAATTTAATTATAGCATCTCAGAAACCAGAAAAGAGATTCATGCTGCCCAAACTACGGTCAGCAAGTATCAGACACTGGCTCAGTTATTGCAGTCAGGTATGTTTTTATTTTGTTTTGTTTTTTAAATGCTGAAGAAAACTAACTCAGAAGAGCCAGATGGGGACTACAGGTCTCAGATGAGTAGTCCAAGAGGATTAGTCCGGCAGCTTCTCCCCACCCGCTTGCCATGAATGACAGGTCTCTCCCTTTGTGTGTATATAATTAGAGAGCTTGTTGGGGATCAGGGCTGGCTTTTGAGGTCTGTTTTCTTTGAAACATCTCAGTATTTAATAGTAAAACGTACAAGGCTGCAATGATGCAGTCAGTGTCTGATTTGTGCAGTACTTGCCTCGTCCAGCATGAATTTCATGTCAGGTTTCCTTTAAAGAAACCACGTAAAAAATGCACCAAGTGGTAGGGAAAAAAATATCTCATAATTTCCTTCCTAAATATTCTCCTATATTCATTGTATTTTGTAAAATTGTAATTAAAACCGATAAAGATTAAGAAATGTTCTCCAAGTCCTAGCAGTTCAGACATGTCCTCACTCAGTCTCCTAATTATCCTACCAGTGAACGTAAGATAACAATCCCAAACACGAGACTCTGAATCCAGAGAATGAGGCTTTGTTATAGAACAGATGCGCGTCCTCACTCCATTCGCTGCCTATGGAAGTCGTGAGCAGGTGGAGAAGAGAGGTCGGCTAATTCGGCCAGTCCTAAAGAATGGATACGCTTGAATTTACTTTGCAAAGTCACATTAACGGTCGGGATTACCACAGTCTTAACAGTTGGACCCCCAGCAATCAATAAAATATCCCATGAACGTTCAGTTCTAGGAATGCCTCTAATCTACACCTCCAAGAGATTCTGAAAATATCATAAAGAAAGGAGACAGTAATCTAATTGGTGCGGGAGCAGGAGATGAGACTGGCACAGTGACAATCCAGATATAGGCTGAATGTGTGAATCATGTTTGACAGTGTGGTTGCTAGGGGTACATTGTATCAACCACAATTTTTAAATTAAGTTGCTAGGCAGCATATTCCTAGCAACCAATCTGTCGCAAATGATGTCCAATCAAACATAGAATTTTCTGTGAGCAAAAAAAAAAGGCAAAGATTCTTGTATGGACATGTGCCACATTATCCTTTATCTCTTATTACTGCAAGAAACATGCCGCTAGAACAATAATTAGGATATCAGTGCTAAAATGATCCCAACATATTATTTCAGAACCAAAACTACAGGAATGAAATAAACAGATTTCTTTTATTCTACTTCATTAAAAAATTATGGTAAAATCCCTTGATAAGTGAAATAACATCCAATATATTAAGGGCTTTATCCAGAGCATGAGTCAGAGAAATGTCACCCATAATTACAAACTAATATATCTAGGCAAAAATCCCACAATTGTTGTGCTGGGAAAGGAGCCAATGTAATTGAATTTGGCTGGAAAATTTATTGTGAACTGAGGAATGGGGGAAAAAGCCTGTAATAATATTAGTCCTGCATCCTGCATCGTTTCTTTACTGATGACACCTCCTCCACGCCGAGTCTGTATATAAAGAAACAACTTACTTGATCAATGGGGCTATTGAGTTTATGTTCTCGCCCCACTTGCGCTCACGCCACAATATCGCCATGTGTTATTCGCAGCTCAGTGACAGACGGAAGATGCCTCCTTCTTAGCGATCACTATTTTTCCATGACTCATAAAAGATTTTCAATAGAAAGGAGAAACTCAGGGCTTAAAATCAGGAAATGGTATCAGATTCATCTGCCATAAAGGTAGCGTTCCCCTTACATGTCGGATCTTCTGGCTTCTCAAGTTGCTCATGGTTTCTGCTGTCACCCTCTTTAACCTCCTACACAACATTATCAAATTGCCCTTTCCAACAAGCTGCAACTTCCTACAAGAACATCAGGCATCAATTTAGAAGGATAATTTGGAAAAGCAACTTATTAGCTTGTCATCAATGGAAATCTTCAAAAAAATCAAAAGTTCAGGCATCGATCATTTCACTTCTTTGTTGCTCAGTTTCCACATCAATGAGGACATAAAAAATCCCATATTCTTGGCACATTGGCTTTCTAATATGTGTACCATTTTACTTCTATAAATACCTCAGATTTAAAAGAACCAATGGTTCAATGGCTGAACCCCATCCCTTTGTTGTCTATAGGAAGGTACAACATCACATGGCAACACAGAAGCTCTTTAAAGCAGTTGTAACAAGTTGTCAAGTTTTTAATAGGATAAAACATAATGCATTTATCATTAGGGTCTGATTACTGGGACCCCCAATGACCCCAGTTATGAGGCTCCGCAGAGCCCTGTCTGAATGGAGAGTCTGTGGCGCCCTGCTGTGCATTAGTGCCACAGATCCTAGAAGGGTGCATGGACGGATTCCTCCACAAGAGGCCCTCACAGCATACACACACCTCCACCTTCCACCTCAGACCACCAGAGGGAGCCCGTTAGGGATATAAATAGGGAAGGTGGAGCCAGGCAGTCAGTCTGGTCTGGAGTCTGAAGTAAGTCTGAAGTCCAGTTTCCTCAGGGGACAGAGCTAGTTCCAGTCTGTGAGAATCCAGTCTGTAGAAGGAAGCCTGTTGAGAGGAACTCCTGCAGAAGCCATCCTGCAGTGGAGCACAGTCCAGACTCAGAAAGCTCAGGTTAGTAAGCCCAAGGCGTGCCGACGCCATAAGAGCGGTGAAGAGTAGCGAGGCCTACTGCTGTGTGTAGCCTAGTGAGGGCCCGAGCGTGGCCAAAGGCAAATGGAGTAGCGAGCTACATAGGGGGCAGAGGAGCTTAGCCAGCTCACCCCAAGACCATATACCGGACACCGGGTCCGTGTCTGCAAGGATCTCTAGGACCAGCAGAAACCACCGGAACCCCTGGCGAACTATATGTCCCAGGTTAACCCAAACGCTGACAACGTACCAGTGTCAGGAGTTACCAAAACCCCAGAAACCAGGGAGTGTGAACTCCAACAGAAGGCCCTATCACCGGGATCAGCAGATGCAAGACAGAGACAAAGTTAGGCCTAGCTCCAGGCAGGTCAGAAACTTATTAAGGAAAAGGCAAGAAACAGGAGGCCCCACACCCGCTCACTGGGGAGAGTCCTGAAATGCACCCTTCACCCTACAGTGCCCTGGATCGTGCCTGAAACACCACCAGTAAAGGTACTGAAGTGAACCATCGTGTGTGTGCCTACTCTTCCTCGAACCCGGCTGGGTCCCCTCTGTCCTGCATCCCCCCTTCTACGCTGCCCTGAGGCCCTGCTCCACCTGTGGGGAGCCGCACCATCTAGCGGCCTGATCACCGGCCTCAGAGGACTGCAGCAGCGCTGGCTCAGCATTCAGAGAACTGGTAGATGTGTAGCAGAGAAAACAGAGATTTTATCAAAATGACAGCAAGCAGACTAGTAAGTGACATCGCTGGAATCAGGGTCTGGGTCTCTACATCATGCACCTCTCAGATTACATAGCAAAAAACTGCTTACAGATTCCCTTCAAGCTTTGCATTATGAGAACACATTGAGGGAAGAATATTTTGGTAAGTCTTGATGCAGAGCCCACTAGAGTCAGAGGCGCCAAATTCAGTCATGGATTGGAGAATGTTTCTGCTATAATTTACTAAATTATATGGGTATAAATGATTGTAAATCTGTTGGGCTGTGATTAGGGATGAGCAGACCCGTGGATCTTTGGGTTCAAGAGAACTTTAGTCCAAAGTTTGGTTCGGGTACCAGAACTCTATCCGAACTTAAACCCGAACCCCATAAACAGTCAATGGGGACCGAACTTTGAAGCTGGAAATCTCTAGCTGTGCTAGACCACGCCAACTGAGCTCTGCCCACTTTTCATAAAGCTGGAGGAGGTGGTGTAAAAACTCCAAAAGTCGGCAAATATTTGCCCATCTACATGCGGCACAAAAATATATAACTTTTCTCCTCTAGTTTACTGGTGAAAATTGCTAGCCGCTTCATGTTACATCATTAAGTTACCCCATCTCTTTGTAAGGTTAGCCACTTCATTAAAATAAAAGAAAGTGAATTCTCGGCTCTGTAGGGTTAACACGCTGCGTTTCTATTTTCCAAATGAGATATTTAGAAAATGGCTGGTATAATAGAGTTTTGCCCTAATGCTTTGTGTGGGTTATTTGCATGCAATTACCTTATATCACAATATGTACTATTCAGCACAACCTTAATTATAGTAATCAAACATAATTGTGTGGCCCGTATCTGAGCAGGCAGTGCTTCATTCCCGCTAATTGAACCTACAATAAAACCACTTCTTGAAGCGCAGAACACAGACCTGCCTGATTACGGTGAGGTACATGTAATTACACTGCATACGCCGAGAATTTATTCAATCAGATTAGGTGGAGAATATAGAGCTGAAGACACGTGGCCGCCGCTGCTCTGTAACCTGCCACTGTACAAGAAAGCCTCGTGTCTCCTCTGTTATCAGCCGAGCAGCAGTTCATATAATGAAACCATAAATACGGGTCAGCGAAACCGAAGATCATATATTGTCCTTACAGAGGGGTCCTTTTAAGTCTATGTCCGCCAGTGGTAAGATGTTAGGTACTAGTTATCATTCATTCATGTAAATCCATTGTGCACAGGAAATATTTGGACAGGGCTTAAAGGGTTTTTTTCCAGGACAATATTAGAGATGACCTATCCTTAGAATAGGCCATCAAAATCGATCAGCTGATTGAAGCAGCAGTTTTTATAGTAGTTGTGCTTGGTATTGCAGCTCAGTTCCATTTGCTTGCATAAGACTAAACTTCAGTAAGCAGAAGTACCAAAAAAATAAGGGAGATCAGATGATTGGTGAGAGTGCGAGGGGCTTGGCCCCCCCAATGATCTGATGATGATTGCTTCACTGCGATTATTGATATATTGACTAGCCGATGCTGTGGGTATCACATAATGGATTGGTCCAGTGACTCACCATAGACAGTCTATCTGGTCATATGAGGTGTCCATCACAGATTCCATTACTTTTGACATAACTGAAGAAAAAAACCCATTGGACTGCACATCCAAAACTTACAATGATCTACTGCAGCTAAGTGAACATTTACAAAACTGATCATGAGGTTATTAGTTAATATTATGAACAGATTGTATGAAGCCACGGCCACATCACAGTGAACCTCCTACTGGGTCACTAACCTTAAAGTTGCAGCGCTGTAGTGATAACACATCAGCTGTTATGAACTGCTACAAACACTAAGGAAAGAGAGGAAAACTGTCCCTACAATAGGACTAAGCTGATTCCCTACGATGCAGCGGGGGACCTGTTCCTTGTGAACAGACCCGCCTAAGTCCTCGGCTAGTCTGAACGCAGACCTATAGAAATAAGGGAGGGGTCCCTACAAGAACTAAGGACTGGGATATAGTTGGACACCTCCTAGCAGAAACTGTAGCAGAGCAAAGACAAACAAACAAACAAACAGAAGTACTAGTAGTCAAAAGACCAAGCAAACTACAGAGTAAGGTACAAGGCACCTGGCTAGCTTAAGAGTAAATGTAACACTGAAGTCCTGCAAGGCCAGGAGGGCGGAGCTGGATTATATAGGCAAAAAGTCATGTGACCAGCAAAATAGAAAAAACTAACAGGAGGGTTCTAACAGTACCCCCTTTTCTATGAGGATCCTCCGGATCCTCCAGGCCCAGGTCTATCAGGAAACCTTCTGTGAAACGCTCCGACAAGTCTAGGAGCAGAGACATCATCCGCCCTTACCCACGAGTTATCCTCGGGACCGAAACCTTTCCAAGCGACGAGATGCTGCAATCTCCCTCTATGCCATCTAGAATTAAGAATGCGAGAAATTTCATATTCACCGTCTTCCTCCACCGGAGGAACAGAGACAGTGGCGTCCCTATCAGAAACATCAGCTTTTTTCAATAAGGAAACATGAAACACCGGATTAATTTTCCAGGAGGTAGGAACCTCCAACCTAACAGCAGATTGGTTAACTACCTGAAGCACCTTAAACGGACCCACAAACTTCGGGCCCAATTTCTTAGAAGGAATCCTCAACCGCAGATTCCTAGAGGACAACCAAACCATGTCACCAACAGTAAACAAAACCTCTTGACGTTTCCTGTCAAAGTACCTCTTGGATTTTTTGTTAGCTTCTTGAAGGTTACGACGTACATCAGTCCAAACTCTCTCCAAATCACCGGAAAAATTCTCCTCCTCCGGCACAGCCGATACCAATTTGGAGAATGACCCAAACGACGGATGTCTCCCAGTACAACAAAAAAAAGGAGAACACCCAGCAGAGGAGGATGTATGATTGTTAAGAGCAAATTCAGCCAGTGGCAGAAACTCAGACCACCCCTCTTGATTGTCAGCCACAAAACAACGCAAAAACTGTTCAACATCCTGGTTCTTTCTTTCTGTCTGTCCATTAGACTCAGGATGATAACCAGATGAAAATGACAAATGGACTCCCAACCTGTCACAAAAGGCACGCCAAAAACGAGCCACGAACTGAGGTCCCCTATCGGAAACAATGTCGGTAGGAACGCCATGGAGCCTGACAATTTCTTTAACAAAAGCCTTAGCGAGTGTCTTGGCGCAGGGCAGTTTGATGAAGGGAACCAAGTGACACATCTTGCTAAAACGGTCCACGACCACCCAGATAACAGTGAAACCCTCAGAGGCAGGAAGGTCAGTAATAAAATCCATAGCAAGATGCGTCCAAGGAGCACTAGGAACCTCCAGAGGGCAAAGCAACCCCGCAGCAGGAGCATGTGAAGACTTAGATCTTGCACATACAGTACATTGACGCACCCACTTAATGACTTCTTTTTGCCACCCAGGCCACCAAAAACTGCGACCTACAAGTCTCTTAGTCTCCAAAATTCCTGGATGACCTGCCAAACGAGACTCCTGATACTCCACAAACAAATATCTCCTAAAGTTCCTAGGCACAAACAACCTCCCATGGGGAGTGTTAGATGGGGCATCCTCCTGGGCTTTCAGAATCCCATCTTCCAAAACGGAGTCCAAAGCAGCAATCACAACACCTTCTTGTAAAATGCTCTCCTCCTCCTCGGTACCAACCATGGGAGAAAAACTGCGAGATAAAGCATCAGCTTTTACATTCTTGGTACCCGGAATGTAAGTAACAGAAAAATTAAACCGCGAAAAAAAAAGTGCCCACCTAGCTTGATGGGCATTCAAGCGCTTGGCAGCATCAAGATAGATCAGATTCTTATGATCAGTAAAAACCTGAATGGGAAATTTAGCACCTTCCAAGAGATGACGCCAGTGTTCAAATGCGAGTTTAATAGCCAGCAATTCCCGATTACCAACATCGTAATTAAGTTCGGTCTCAGAAAATTTTTTTGAAAAAAAAGCACAGGGATGTACTCCATCCTTGTTTTCCTGAGACAAAACAGCACCGACCCCCACCGAAGAAGCATCAACCTCGACCAAAAAAGGCTTGGTCTCATCAGGCTGCATAAGGATGGGGGCAGAACTGAACCTCTCCTTGAGATACACAAAAGCTTCAATGGCCTCAGTAGTCCACTGGACCGTATTCGCACCTTTCCTGGTGAGATCGGTCAGCGGCTTAACAATTATAGAAAAATTCTTAATGAATTTTCTGTAATAATTGGCGAAACCCAAAAATCTCTGTATTGGTTTCAAACCAATAGGCCTAGGCCATTCCTGAACCGCCTGAACCTTCACCAGGTCCATCTCAAAGCCCTCGCTGGAGATACTGTAGCCCAAAAAACTAATTCTCTGCACAGCGAACTCACATTTCTCCAGCTTAGCAAAAAGTGAATTGTCGCTTAACAACTGCAACACCTCACGTACGCTCTGCCAATGAGACTCCAGATCAGGCGAATAAATCAAAATGTCATCCAAATACACCACCACATTCTTACCGATCAACGGTCTTAGGATGTCATTAATAAAGTTCTGAAAAAACGCTGGTGCGTTGGTAAGACCAAAAGGCATAACCAGATTCTCAAAATGACCCACTGGAGTGTTAAAAGCAGTTTTCCACTCATCACCTTCGTTCATACGTAACAAATTGTATGCCCCCGGAGAGGAATCTTAGAGAACCACTTGGCCCCCACTAACTGGTTGAACAAGTCAGGAATTAATGGCAGTGGGTAGGAATTGCGTACTGTAATTTTATTAATTTCACGAAAGTCCAGACATGGACGTAAACCACCGTCCTTTTTTTTTTACAAAAAAGAATCCAACAGCCACAGGTGACTTAGAAGGTCTAATGTGACCGGCGGCCAAGCTTGTCTGTGTGTATTCCTCCAAGGTCTTTCTCTCAGGGATAGTAAGATTAAATAAGCGACTCTGGGGAAGAGTTGCTCCAGGGACAAACTCAATAGTACAATCATAGTCCCTATGAGGAGGCAAAACTTGTGACTCCTCCTCAGAAAAAACCTTCCAAAAACCCTGAATAGGTACAGGTAATTCCCCTCTTTCCACAGCAGCAATGCGACCGTTGCAACATCTATCATAACACTTAGGACTCCAAGACTTAATTTCATTGGTAGACCAGTCCAGTACAGGATTGTGCAATTTTAACCAAGGTAACCCCAAAACCACTGGAGCAGGCAAATTATTTAATACCGCCAAATCCAAATTCTCTTGGTGGATACCATTAATGGTGAGGGGAAATTCAAAAACCTTGTGAGTAATACCTTTCAAGGGAGAGCCATCAACAGCAACCACAGAAATAGGAGATGACAAAAGTTTGGATTCTAATTTAAATTTTTCCAAAAAACCATCATCAATCACATTGAGTGTAGAACCACAATCCACAAATACCCAAAATTCAATCAACTCCTCCTGGAATGAGGTGCATCCAGAAATAAATACTCCTTTTGAGTTTAAACAAGCTATGCGGGCGTAACTGACCTTTTTTTTTTTTTTCTTTGTTCAAACGAAGCACACAGTTCTTAATAAAGTGGTCAGATTTACCGCAATAAAAACACAATCCTTTAGCAAACCTGCGGTCTTTTTCCTGAGAGTGTGGTGACATCGCCCCAATCTCCATCGGTTCTCCACCCTCCGAACAGACCCTCTGAAAACTAAGAGCTGCCATAGCAGTAGATTTCTCTTCATTACTCCTAGCACGCAGTCTCCTGTCCACGCGTATGGCTAATTGCATTGCCTCCTGCAAGGTTCCAGGTTTTGGGAAGGCAATCAGCAGATCCTTAACCCTTTCACCTAGACCATCAAGAAACAAACATTTTAATGCTGAGTCATTCCATTCCACTTCAGCCGACCATCTTCTGAAGTAAGTACAATAATTTTCCACATCACCTGATCCCTGTTTCAAATGTCTTAATTCAGTTTCAGCAGATGAGACTTGATCAGGAACATCATACAACAACCCCATAGCAGAAAAAAAATCTTCCACAGATCTAAAACACGGATCATTAGGTTGTAGAGAAAAGGCCCATCCCTGTGGTTCTTTGTGCAAAAGTGACATTATAAACCCAATGCGTTGTGATTCATTCCCCGAGGATCTGGGTCTTAAATGAAAATATAATAAACAAGCGTTTTTAAAGGAAAAAAAATCTTGCCGTTTACCATAAAAAAAATCTGGCAGTCCTACCTTCGGTTCGTCAAAATGCGCTCCAGGACAGCTACTCACGTGTTGCTGGAGCTCGGCCACCTCCAAAGACAGTCCCTGCAGGCGTTGAGCCAACTCCTGAACCGACACCATGCTGAAATCAGGATTTCTTTCCTTAGAGTGTTTTATTTTTAGGCTGGACTTACTGTTATGAACTGCTACAAACACTAAGGAATGACAGGAAAACTGTCCCTACAATAGGACTAAGCTGATTCCCTACGATGCAGCGGGGGACCTGTTCCTTGTGAACAGACCCGCCTAAGTCCTCGGCTAGTCTGAACGCAGACCTATAGATATAAGGGAGGGGTCCCTACAAGAACTAAGGACTGGGATATAGTTGGACACCTCCTAGCAGAAATTGTAGCAGAGCAAAGACAAACAAACAAACAAACAGAAGTACTAGTGGTCAAAAGACGAAGAAAACTACAGAGTAAGGTACAAGGCACCTGGCTAGCTTAAGAGTAAATGTAACACTGAAGTCCAGCAAGGCCAGGAGGGCGGAGCTGGATTATATAGGCAAAAAGTCATGTGACCAGCAAAATAGAAAAAACTAACAGGAGGGTTCTAACATCAGCAGCAAGTGAATACTTTAAAGAAAACATTCCACGTGGTCTCAGTACAAAAGCTGAGACCCCTCATCAGTCCCCTGATAATTTAATGACAATGGAGACAACGTTCACACACCTTGAGATTGTTGATATTATTCAACAATTTTAGCTATCACGTCCTCAAACAGTTCTCTTCTCTTTCTGTTCTCCATGCTTAGTGCGGGACACACAGACACAAGCAAATACTGAGTCAACTTCTCCCCTTTTTATCTGTTTTCAGGTGTGATTTTCATATTACCCACACCTGTTACTTGCCACAGGTGAGTTTGAATGAGCATCACATGCTTGAAACAAAGTTATTTACCCACAATTTTGGAAAGGTGCCAACAATTTTGTCTGGCCTATTTTTTTTTTTGTGTTGTTCCAATACACACAAATGAAACAAATGTGTGTATAACAAAACATGTTGAATTGCAATAATTTTGTGGGAGAAATACTTCATTTTCGGCAACAATTTCAAGGGTGCCAACACTTTCTGCCATGACTGTATGACGGGCCCAAGTTTTAGAATGCCCCCCCTGAACCCGGTGTTAAAAACAATGGACACCATGTCTGAACCCATGAAGAATTAAAGATGTTTGTTGGGTTTGGCTGGTGTCTCTCATATGACACACGTGAACATTGCACAGGGATTTAGGAAATAATCCAACTTTTGAGAGCAATACTGTGGTGTGTACAAGCCAAGTATTTGTGCAGAGATATAAAGGTACACAATTTTATATTTACAGTTTATGGTACAATGAAGATTACTCATAGTCAGAAAATAAGGAGAACAGCAAACAAGTCCCTCATCTCCAGAACTTGGCGACAGAGTTAGCGGGTCTGTGCCGAGCTGTCAAACTGCCGTCATCTGGTAATTACACGGTGACCATTTACGATAATTGCTCTGGACAATCTCAGTGGTAGTTAAACCAAGAATGAGTGAAAATAAAGAACAGAAGCTCCAGCGGATAATTCCATTAACAAGATGAGTATATGAAATTTTATACAAGTCCAGAAATGCAGGCACTAACCACATTACAGCCAGGCTGTAACCTAATACATACTGGCGGGCATGGATATTAATTGGATCAAAACCATCCAGCAAATCTCATATACAAGATTTAGCTAAAATTTCATGTAATTAGTGATCTGAAGAAGTCAATCAGAAAATCTGATTACAGCCATAGAGAGGCAGTTACAACCTCATGAAATCTCATTTTTTCCCCTTAAATGAGAAAGTCCAGGAGGGCCACATTAATTCCACAGTGCTGTACAGACATTATCATTGCTGTCCCCATTGTGGCTCATAATCTAGATTCCCAATCAGTATGTCTTTGGCACATGGGAGGAAACCTGGAGAACCCAGAGGAAACCCACACAAACCCACGCAAACTCCTTGGAGATGTTGTCTTTGGTGGGATTGAACCCAGGACCCCTGAGCTGCAATGCTGCAGTGCTAACCACCGAGCCACCGTGCTGCCCTTATCAGCACATTTTTAGAGATAAGAGGATGTCATGCACGTGAGCCAATCAATTTCATTTTCTCTCTCCCACAGAAGATGAGTATCTGGCAGCAGTGTTGGGCAATAATAAGCTGCCACTGGCACAGAAAAGTTGTTTTATTTCAATATTTGGCCATAGGATAGGTTGCAGGCCATCATAGACATTATACATTGGAGGTTCTATTTAGATTGGCGTGTTCAGACAGCGCATGATCGTATCTAGTGCGATTGCAGTCCCAGGTGCTAGGATCACACTTCAGGGTATACAGGTGCATCTCACTAAATTAGAATATCATCAAAAAGTTAATTTATTTAAGTTCTTCAATACGAAAAGTGAAACTCATATTATGTATCAAAGCAACCTGGGACCATATTATATATCAAAGCCACCTATTGGAAGAAGCAATCCTACAAGTCACTATCGACTCTTTACTGACCCTTGAAATATGACTTAGGATATTGACTTGTAGGATTGCTACTTCCAACAGGTGGCACTAGAGATCAAGTCCAATTCGTCTCTAAAGAGACAATTTGCATATTAGATGTAACATGGACACAACCATAGTAAACTTTCCAGTCACAGACAGGCAGCAAAGAATGCAAAAATGATCACAGATCTAAAGCACAACAAGTAGGAGAAATTTGGACATTCAGTGATTAATGTACCCAGAATTTAAAAAAAAATGGCTACAGACTGGTCTACAGGCCGGCTGTGATATTGCAGTTGATACCAATTGACTTCAATGGAGCTGCAAAACCAAAATCCGTAGGCAGGCGTGGTGCAGTTTTTGGATGGAAGCAGTAAGGTACAACTTTGAATGCTGTTCTACTGACTGCTAGAAAGAAGCTGTACATTACACAGGCATCTATGACCACAAGCTGACCACTATTATCAAACCTACAAAGTTGAGGACCACAATAATCTTCTGAAAACTTCTCCATCTTTCTAGAACAGTGAAGGCTTCCTCCCTGTGCTGGGGTTTTGTGGCAGGCAAACTCTTGTGTTAGCCCGCATTACTTATTCATAAGGCATCCGAGATCTGCCTTTCTTGGTAATGTTCTCAAGTTCAATATTTTATATGCAGATCTCGGTGGATTTCCATTACTGTTCTCCATTAAGTTTCTTGTTTTTCAGAAGTCCGCCTCCGGAGAAAAAAACTGTATAACAGATTATTCATTTGTTTCTTACATTTTACAAATTTTATTTTTTCTTTCAGGCAGCAAGTCAGGATTTACTCAGACTTAGGACTGGCCATACTGTGCCCTGGGATGGGTCTTGGAAGCCAAATCCCTGATGCAGAAGAGAGAGTTTCAGTTATGGGATAAAAAACATTGCACACAATGAGTGAGAATCTGTGAAAACTTTGAGCTCATCGTACAAATGTATATACATATATACTGTACATGCAGTATACACACTTTATCTACTAAACAGAGGAGTACAGCACGCAGGTTCGGCCTGCACAGGAGCGAGGTGCTTAGCGGAGCGGTGTTGTGTCGATTACCAGATAATTGTCAATTATCAGAAATAGAATTTATTAATAAGGATAAAAAAAAAATCACACCACGAGTCTATGGGTTAAGTGTCTACGTGTGGGTGGAGGATTACTCATTCTGCTTCCTATGTTTTATTAATGCCGTGCCATAACATTTTATAAATTGACCTTTTTCTTAATTCCATTATGATATTTCATGGTTGTAAATTTGACAAGCCAGAGGCCAGCACGTGACTGTCTTTTCACATCATAGTATGAACTTCCATGCTGCAGTTTTTAAGTCTTCCTGAATGAACGGATAAGACATTAAGTAACAAGAGCGGAGTACACACTACACAATTAGAGTAAGGTCCAGAAATATTTGGACAGTGACACAAGTTTTGGCATTTTAGCAGTTTACCCCAAAAAAAATTCACAATGCAGTTTTATCATCAATACAGGCAGACTCTCAGCTTTAATTTGAGGGTATTCACATCCTAATTGGAATAAGGGTTTAGGAATCAAGGCTCTTCAATATGTAGCTTTCTGTTCTTAAAGTGAACAAAAGTTATTGGACAATTATCTCAGAAGCTCTCTTTAATGGGCTGCCTGGGCTATTCCCTCATTAATCCATCATCAAGTAAGCAGGTAAAAGGTCTGGAGCGGATTCCATGTGTGGCATTTTGTGACATGCAGAAGTAGTGCTGTTGCTTCAAAAGCATCCAGCAACTATAAGTGTTAACACAGTCACAAGAGACAGGAAGTGTTGTGCTTCAGAAGCATCCAGCAACTAGAGGGGTTAACACAGTCACAGGAGACAGGGAGTGTTAAGCAGAGCCCTAGGGGGATTGTGGGGAACTTGTTTGTTAGTCTAGCTGGAGCCGATGAGAAAGGTGGTGTGTGATCTCACAGACGGCAACTGAACAGAATTTAGGTCAGGAGGGAAGCTAAACACATGTCAGAAAGACTCCCTGAACTAACAGTGCAGAGAATTATCAGGCAGAAAGATAAGGACTGGAAGGAATCGTGTCATAGGGATCATCTCCCTCATTAGACCCTCCCTCCTCCATCTCCATGCAGGATAAAGAATGATGTGTACAATGCTGTGTACTATTTTGTCCTTGTGAAGGAAAAGCCTGTGGTTGTGTATGCATAGAAGTGTGCTGCTAAGAGATCTAATCTGTGCTGAATTATGCTACTGAAGAGACTGACGTTACTGTGCCTGCTTTAATAGACTGTACTGTGGTGAAGCCTGATGCTTCAAAGAGTTAAATGGTACTGGCTGTACTTGATTAAACTCAACTGGTCAACTGTTTAATGAAGACTCTTGTCAGATGTGTCTTGTCAGCAACTGAATCTATCGTGTGCCTGAGAGAAGCTGCAGTCTATGGTCGCCCTGAGTAACGGTTCCCCCAGGATTCCAAAGAATTCATGAAACCTATCTCGCCCTATCTGAAACTAGAGGCGTGCGTGTAACATTGGTGGCCAGTACAGGGAGTCCTAAGCGGGAATTAGGGTGTGGAGGGAGAAGAGGAAAAGTGTCTGGAAAAACACAGCAGCACAGCACCTCAATTCAACTCTGCTACACCAGATAAAGGGGACCAGCCCTAAAGAAAACTCACTAGCAGCAATGGATGTGGAAATACAAACGGACAGAATAAGTGAGCTGCTTCTTCAGTTAACCTGTCAAGAATTGTAGCAAAACATATAAAGATGTCAGAAGAACAGATTTCTAAAGCACACAACCGCAGGCAACTGTTAGCTGCCATTAATGCAAAAATGGATGAGTTGGGGGATAAAGAAGCTGAAGACGTCATGGGGACGTACCTCCAGGAGCGAACACAGTTTCTAACCAGGTTGAAGCTGGAGGATGGAGGGTCGACACCAAATACCAAAAGCAGGAATCTCCGTCCGCAGACAGAACTACAGTAATTGAAAGAAAAATTCAAAGCCCTAACAACAGCCCTGCAGGAATCGAACAAAACCTCTGAACGGGTGACAGACTCAGACTGAACCTTTAACCTACTCGGGTTAGATAAATCAGGAAGACAGTACTCTCTAACACCAAAAATCACCATAAGGAAAGAATTCAAGATCCTGGGACAGATTGGAAAGTATGCACAGAAAGAGAAACTGTCTTGTATGAACTTGTTGCACCAGATCAATGCAGGCTCACATAAAGGCTACCAGCCAGATGAGATTGTTGAGGGGGAGGTGAAAGCGATCAGCCCAGGACTGAACCTCCGTAGTATGCTAGAAATGAAGAGTCAATTGACCTTGCAACAGCTGAAGATGATTTTAAAAGGGCACTATAAAGAAGAGAGTACTTTAGAATTGTTCCACTGACTCATTAACCTCTCACAGAAAAATAATGAATCACTCCAAAGTTTCTTGTTCAGATCAATTGAACTGAAGGATAGACTGTTGCTTGCATCCAGAGATGTAGAAGGAGAGGAGAAGTTTTCTGCTGGACTAGTCCAGAAGACGTTCTTGAGATCATTGGGAACGGGGTTAATCAGCAAAGACATCAAGTTGCAACTAGAAGGATCCTGGCATTCTGGACGAAGTCCTAATTGAAAAAATGAATGAGGCAGCTAGTCTGGAGTCAGAGAGTGAACAGAATTTAAAGAAAGGCTCTGCTCCTAAAATCACCAAAATGAGTCAGCTGAAGTTGGAGACCCCCGGTGGCCAGATCATCATGCAGACCGCCAGCACTGACTGGGAAGATGTAATAGGAGAACTGTGAGCCGAGTTGATTGAGGTGAAAAAGTTGATTCGTTCAAGGCCAGAATCTGTATCCCTCAGACCCAGGAGTGGGTTCCAAAACAGAAGACACCCAACTTGTGAAGTTTGCCATTCATCAAATCAGAGTACGGTGTGTGTCCACTGTCTAAGATGTGGTGAGGAAGGACATTATGCCAAGGAATGCCAATGGTCACGGTCATTTGGGTTAAAAGACAGGAGGTTGCCAATGCGGGGCGACTGGTAACCGCGACATGGAGGAGGCCCCAGAAGCAAATCCAAATCTCACCAAACTCCAGAACGGCACATGAGGTAAAATGGCGGCATCAGTACTATCCCCAAGTGTGACTACCGTCTACAACAGCTGCAAGAGAGACAGGGGCATCTGTTACTTAATGCCCAGTGTGGAGGTCAAATGATGTACTCCTGGGAGAAGGATTCCTCGGTCAGTAAAGATAGCCTCATCAGCCTAATCGGTGATAGGTGCTTTATACAGTGCCAGCTAGATGGACTCCTGGTAAAAGCATACAGGAGCCCAAGCAAGCCTTTTAAATGAAGAAAGGAGAAGGCGCTACCTGCCGCATACCTGCCTTCGGTCGCTAAAAGAACTCTTAAGACCAGTGGAACTCCACGGCAAAGCTGTTAACTAGACTGAAATCCCTTTCATAGGCTGGGTGAAAGTGACTTTCCAACTGAGGGCCACGAACAACAGCAACACCATTGAGCTTTTGGTACCTTTTCTTGTGACCAGTGATCAGAATGTGGCAGAGGATCCTATCCTTGGTTATAATGTAATCAGTGAGGTCATCACGAAACAAGTCAGGGATGCTGGTGGTGGACGCAACATTGCCACATCCCTTGCCATACCCAACGCCGTGGTGAAAAATGTGATTCATAGAGTAAAGAAAGCACAGAATACAATGGACCTAAAAGAAGTCAAGGTAGGCTGGCGCCAAACCATCATCCCTGCAAACCAAATGGTGGGGGTGAGGTGTGGAGTCCGGGTAGAACCGGGAAGAAAAGTCCAGAAAAGACTGTTCGTGCCAAAAGACTCCTCAGAACTTCTGGAAGGCCTAGTTCAAGGTGAGACTGTGCTTAAGATTCCTACTGGTGGGTTTGCTTGAGTGACAGTACCGGTGGTAAATACTACGAAACACGACTGGAACAAAGACTGTGTTAGGTCACATCGAAACTGTTAAAATGGTATATCCAGCCAGTGTGAGACTCGCCCAGGAGTCTACCATGAATTCAGTCTCCCCACCAAAGAAGAGGAGTTGCCCAGGGGAGGATATTGCACGACCCACCTTGGAGTCCTGGGATCCCCCAGTACCCGTGGAACACTTGTGTGCTGAAGATCGAGCGGTAGCAAAACAGATGCTGAGAGAAGAGTGTCATGCATTTTCCAGAGATGACTCTGATATAGGCAGTATCCCGTCGATGCAGTTGAAAATCAATTTGAAAGACATGACCCCAGGAACCAGAAGTTACATGTCTGCGCCAAAACCATTACACCGTGAAGTAAAAGAGTATTTACAACACCTAATCAACAGAGGTTGGGTCCAAAAGCCGAAGTTTTCTTATTCCTCTCCTATTGTTAGTGTTAGGAAGAAGGACGGTACCTTGAGACTCTGCTGTGATTACCAGGAACTAAACCGAAACTCAGTACCTGATCGGCACCCGATACCAAAGATTCAAGATATGCTGGAAAGCCTATCAGGAAGTACCTGGTTCTCTGTCCTCCATCAGGGTAAATCATACCATCAAGAGTTTTTTGAAGAGTCCAGTAGACCTTTGACAGCATTCATCAAACCGTGGGGGTTATATGAGTGGATCCGCATACCGTTTGGGCTCAGTTCAGCTCCAGCAGAATTCCAGAGGAGCATGGAGACATGTTTAGAAGGACTGAGGGACGATATCTGCCAGACGTACTTGGATGACAATGTGGTACACAGCAAAACCTTCCAGGAGCATGTTGAACACATGAGGACCATGTTACAGCAATATCAACAACACAGAGTTAAGTTGACCGCAAAGAAGTGTGAACTGTTCAAAAGGCAAGTCCGATTTCTAGGGAAAATTGTGTCCAGAGAAGGATATACCATGAACCCAGCAGAACTCGCTCCGGTACTGGCCTTAAAAGACAAGTCGCCTTCTACTGTCGGGGAGCTGAGGCAGATATTAGGATTTCTCCCCTACTATCGTACTTGTGTTCGTAACTTCTCCAGGATTGCTGCCTCACTATACCTCCTCTTGGGGGGGGGGGGGGACAGAGTCAACAACTCCCATGGAGAAAAAGAAAAATGCGGGTAGGACCGGGCTTAAAAGAAAGAACGCTGTTTCGTCCCAACAGCCCATTCTCTGGACAGCAGACCACCAGGAGGTATTGGAAGAACTAGTAGACTACCTGGTAAAACCAACCATCTTGGGATATCCTGATTTCAACTTACCATTTGTTCTTCATTGTGATGCTTCTCAAGTTGGACTGGGAGCTGCCCTGTATCAGCATCAAGGATGGAAGATTGAGAGTCATCGGTCACGGTTCTAGAACGTTGACAGACGCCGCGAAGAATTACCATCTACATTCCGGAAAAATTGGAGTTCTTGGCATTGAAATGGCTATCTGTGAACGATTTAGAGATTATCTCTACAACAGCAAAGAGTTTGAGGTATACACTGACAACCCTTTGACCTATGTCCTCACTACAGCCAAGCTGAATGCAACAGGTCAGAGATGGGTCAGCATCAAGTATAGACCAGGAAAATGCAATGTGGATGCTGGATTGTCAAGAATGCCACTAGAGCCTAAGGAGTTCATGCAAGAATGCTCGGAGGAAGTAACTGAGAAGCAATTGAGAGCACTACCCAAGTAGTACAAGCTAATCAAGAGGAAGACACATCATTGTGGTGTCCATTGACGGTGGAAACCACCAAAGAAGCGAGAGAACAAGATCACCCCCTGTCCATTCAACAACTACCAAAAGGAAAAATCCATAGAGCACAACGGGAAGATCAGATAATTGGTAGAATACTACTTCATGTGGACCAAAATTGGTTTCCAAGTAAACGGGAGAGAGACAACGAGTCACCAGCAGTATCTGTTTTAGTTAAAGAATGGACGAAGCTCTACATCAGTGAAGACGGTATCTTGTATCGTAAAGGAGGACAAAACTGGCAGTTGGTACTACCCAGAGTATTCCGTAGGTTGGTCTTCAAAGAACTCCATGAAAACATGGGACACCTGGGAGTGGAAAGGACAACCAGCTTGATCCGTGAACGTTTCTTCTGGCGGTACATGCAGAGAGATATTGAGAGGTACGTGACCAGGGAGTGTGGGTGCCTGAAAGATAAACATCCCAACACATCAACCCGGGCACCTATGGGCAACATCCAAACTACGTATCAGTTTGAGATGGTCTCAATAGACTTTCTACATCTCGAGACGTGCAAGGGTGGTTCCGAATATATATTAGTGGTGATGGACCATTTTACTCGAATTGCTCAAGCATATGCCACCACCAATAAAGCTGGTCGAACAGTGGCAGAGAAGATCTTCAATGATTTTGCTTTGAGGTTTGGGTTCCCTACGAGGTTACACCACGACCAAGGAAGAGAATTTGAGAACCAGCTCTTTGCCAAGCTAGGAAAGTACTGTAGAATTCAGAAATCCCACACAACGTCCTATCACCCAGAGGGTAATGAACAAGTAGAACGTTTTAACCAGACATTATTGTCAATGTTGCACACTTTAACAGCTGACGACAAGAAAGACTGTAAGAGTTCTCTGTCAAAAGTGGTACATGCCTATAACTGTACAAAGAGCAATGCAACGGGTTACTCACCCTTCTTCCTATTGTATGGACGATCGCCAAGACTGCCAGTCAACATCATGCTCCGGTGTCAGAGACTTACAGAATATATCCAGAGTACTTTCGGAAATGGAAGGAAAGGATGGCAGAGGCATACAACATCGCATCCAAAGTGGTTACGTAAGGACAGAGCAAGAGTAAGGAGTACTATGATTAAAAATGTTATGGAGCAGAATAGGCACCGGGAAGCCGGGTGCTAGTCAAGAACGTATGTAAGAAAGGTGGTCCAGGAAAACTTTGTTCGTACTGGGAAGACAAGGGTCGTAAGGAGGAAAGCCAGTGTATGAAATCCGATTGGAAACAGGGGACAAAATAAACAGAATAGTCCATCGGAATTTATTACTACCCTGTGATTATCTCCCACCACAACAAGACTTCCCAGAAGCAGACCGACATCGACAAAGATCGACTAAGAGACCACCACAGACTGAATCTCCGGAGGTGGATAGTGACCTTGAAAGTTCCGATGAGGAAGAGCATACCGCTGTATTTCTCGGACTGGCAAGGAGAGGGATTTGCCATCCTCAGCAGAGTGAACTAAGTCCTGAGGCTCCAAAGTTTGTACCAAGGAGTATTCCAATTCAGATCTGATGATCGAACACCGGTCACTGAAGAGACCGATCGACACTCAGGAGAAGTCAGAATTACCAGACTGTGTGGAACTAGGCGATTCCGGAGTAGTACAGAAACCTACAGAGGCAACTCCAAGAGCATTTGAGGAAGCATGGTAAATAAGTGCAGCGGAAGAAACTCCTGTGACCGAAGAACCCGTGGTATCAGAGGAACAAACCACCAGGAGGATGTCGACTCGAGAAGTGAGGAGGCCCGTGATGCTGGGTTAACCAAGTCAAGTGCCAAGGACTGTTGACTGGAAACAGGTATCTCTGCCTACGGACCAGGTAAGCCCACTGGAGTCGTATTCACCACCGAGAGGCAGTATGGAAGATGTTGCCTGGTGGAAAAACTTGTTTTCATGCTTTGATTTTCCTTAAAAAACTTAGTAGAAACAAAGAACTGTTAAGAGACAAAATATATATATATAAATATATGTAAACCTGCGCTAGTCTCAAAGTTTGTAATGTATAAGTGCTTAATTCTAGGGAATAGAAGAGGAGATGTTGGCTGTATAAAACACAAATTTATTTAGAACAATAATAATTGGATAAAAAATACTTTGATAAAAACAAAGGATAAATTGAGTTATGGGCAAATCTTGATGATCCTAAGTAAAGTGCGTAGTGCTTCTTAGTATTGTAGTGGTAGGTTCCACATGGAGATAATATCCTATGGGACGAATGGAGGATAATAAATAAGAGTAATCGGGTGGATAACCTAATTGGGGGGGTGGGAATAGAAAAGGATATTTACCTGCAAATTGGGGTTGAAGGGATATGATAGGTCAGTAGAGGGTCAGCTTGAGGGATAATTCTGTTCTAAAAATAAAGGTAGATGTTTAAGATTTAGGTTCTTTATTCTCGAATTTATGGCGAGTATATTTACCTGAATTGGTGGTAGAAGGATAATTTTTGGTCCAGTTTAGTGTTGGAATTCCCCTGGAGCTGTGGATAGTTGGGTTAGCTTTTAGGGTCTCTGGTTGAAAGATGAAATAGAAATATGCCAGACTTGGAGGATGGGTGATGTACCTCTGTGGTTGTGGTCCTCTTCAGGGTACAGGGAGATACAAAAGAAGAGAGCGTGCCTGGTAAGGGGCACATACCAGTTGGATAGAAGTAATTAACTGGAGATAATCTGTAGAGAGTATTATACAGTAGTTATTGGGGAAAAAATAAAAAATGAGGAGGGGGGAAAAATAGGTTTTAGGATCACAGTACCTGTATTGTATTAGGTGGCAAATATATGACGCTTGAGGTATACCAAAGTAGTTACCTGGGGAGATGTCCCTTCAAGCTAGGATTTTGTGAGCTGAATATCGGTAATACCTATTGTATGGATGGTACCTTTTTTGAGTGACTGTACTTGTTGTGGTTAGCGGTAATCAACCATTGTGAAATAGAACTCCTTGGGAAGAACAAATGATAAAAGGTAAATGTTAGTATGTGCCTCAAGGGCATTCAGGGGTTAATTCTATAGATAATGGTATAGGGGTTCGCCCAAGATTTAAAAACAATTAATCTATGGGCAGGTATAATGTATGCCGGGTGAAAAAGATCATTGGTGCATGCAAAAGCACAGCTGCGCTTAGTCCAGGATATGCACTTCACCAATGTGGTTGTCACGCAACTCACTGTTTGGCAGTCGAGGTCTGCAGATCGTCGTAGACTGGAGAGAGGAGAGATTACTCCTGTGGCAGAGGTGAGTCTTTGGTGAGGAGAGGTGAGGAGAGGGGAGGAGCAGGGTCCCAGCCGGATACCGCTGCTCCGTGCCGCTTCTCAGAGCACCTGTGTTCTGTAGTGTGCAAGGACCTGTGCTGTACACACGGCGGATGTTCAGCACCTGCGTGACGTCACGTCACGTGTCTGGTACCAGTACGGGAGCCTAGGAGGGTCAGGAACTGACGCGTTTCAGAATTCTATGGATTCCTTCCTCAGAGTTGGTTCCTAGGCTGTATAGGGTCCTTTTTATATGGTTTTTCCTTGCGTTGACAGGTGTTCAATCAAGGGTAATCAGTCATCATTAAAGGCATATAGCTCTATTTCAAATTTTAAACCCTTGGGTTTAAGGGTGTCAAAAATAAAAATCCACTTACTTTCCACTCTCGACATTTGTTTCAGATAGTCGCCCTTTCGCCATTGTTTTTGAATACCTGTAATCTGGATGTCCAGTATAGAACACCCATGTTTTTCAGTGAAGTGTTTTGATAAGGGGTGTTCATCAAATTTGTTAGAAATGTTACGTAGATGTTCATTGATTCGAGTATGCATGGGGCGTTTTGTTCTGCCTATGTGCATCTTGTTGCAGGGACAGGTAATACAGTAAACAATCCCCTTAGTTGTGCAAGTAATAAAATCCGATATTGTATGTGTGATGTCTCCTCTTTTTATGGTTTTTTGTTTTTTCATACATAAAAACAGTAAGCAGATTTTTATTTTTGACACCCTTAAACCCAAGAGTTTAAATTCTGAAATAGAGCTATATGCCTTTAATGATGACTGATTACCCCTGATTGAACACCTGTCAACGCAAGGAAAAACCATATAAAAAGGACCCCGAGACCACTGTCTCAGAATTGGTCAGATTAACCAATTAAGGCGAATGTCAAGGACGACATTCAAAAAGGAGGGAAGAGTGTGACATGCAGAAGTAGTGCTGTTGCTTCAAAAGCATCCAGCAACTATAAGTGTTAATACAGTCACAAGAGACAGGAAGTGTTGTGCTTCAGAAGCATTTACCAACTAAAGGGGTTAACACAGTCACAGGAGACAGGGACTGTTTAGCAGAGCCCCAGGGGGATTGTGGGGAACTTGTTTTAGTCTGGCTGGAGCCGAAGAGAAAGGTGGTGTGTGATCTCACAGTAGGCAAGGGAACAGAATTCAGGTCAGGAGGGAAGCTAAACACATGTCAGAAAGACTCCCTGAACTAACAGTGCAGAGAATTATCGGGAAGAAAGGAAGGAATCGTGTCATAGGGATCATCTCCCTCATCAAACCCCCCCCCCTCCATTTCCATGCAGGATAAACAATGCTGTTTACTATTGAGTCTCTGTGAAGGAAAAGCCTGTGGCTGTGCATGCATAGAAGTGAGCTGCTAAGAGATCTAATCTGTGCTGAATTATGCTACTGAAGAGACTGACGTTACTGTGCCTGCTTTAATAGACTGTACTGTGGTGAAGCCTGTTGCTTCAAAGAGTTAAATGGTACTGGCTGTACTTGATTAAACTCCACTGTTCAACTGTTTATGAAGACTCTTGTCAGAGGTCTCTGGTCAGCAATTGAATCTATCATGTGCCTGAGAGAAGCTGCAGCCTATGGTCGCCCTGAGTAACGATTCCCCCAGGATTCCAAAGAATTCATGAAACCCGTGTCGCCCTATTTGAACCTAGCGGCGTGCATGTAACAATTTGCATTTGGAAGCTATTGCTGTGAACCCACAACAAGCAGTCAAAGTAGCTCTCAATGGAAGAGAAACAGACCATCATCAGGCTGAAGAAAGGATCTGGGAATGTTTAGCTGGCACAAAATAAGGATAAGAGGAGACTTAATAGTGGTCTACAAATATCTGAAGGGATGTCACAGCATAAAGGGATCATCCTTAATCTTATTTGCACATGGAAATACAAGAAATAATGGAATGAAACTGAAAGGGAGAAGATACAGATTAGATATTAGAAAAAACTTTTTGACAATGAATGAGTGGAGCAGGCTGCCATGAGAGGTGTGAGTTCTTATTCAATGGAAGTTTTCAAACACAGTCTGGACAGACATCTGTCTGAGATGGTTTAGTGAATCCTGTGACGCGCCCCCTGGGCCATATTCTTTAGGGGGAATATCCGGAGCCGGATCAGATGGGAGTTGTAGTCTTCCGAGTGGCTGTGACCCGGTCCGTGCCCAGGGTGTCAAACTGAGTTGTATGTGGCAGTCCTACAGATGTTATAAGTTCTTTATTGTCGACTACGCCACCAGTTGTATTGCGGTCACTGTGGCCGCCGCTGCAGCAGGGTCCGCTGAGGCTGGTGGTGTAGGTGCAGCTCTGGTGATATAACCCCCAACGGGTGGGGTATAGCCTCAGGGGGATCAGGTGCAGAGGATGGGAGTTGTGATGCAGTGTAGACGGCAATCAGAGACAGAGTCGGGTTATGCAGTTTAGGATGTTTACTCACTGCTGATGTTCTGGTCACTCCAGCTTCGAGTGACCTCCCGAGCCGTGCTGCGTCCACCAGGTTCTGGATCCAGCCAACTCCCAAATAAGTCCGGAGCGTGACCCTGAGCTCTCCTTCAGTCTGGCCGTCCCCACTATTGATCCACCCAGGTCCAGCTCCCTCGGGCCTTCTGTTGGGACACCCTTGGCCTTGGGTTCCCTGACCCTCCACGTGGTATGCCTTCGTGGTGGATGTGGTGGGTGACCGTGGCAAACGCTGCCCACGGTCTCCGGTCTCTGGCTGGGGAGTGTTTTTACCCCCACCAGCTTGGGTTCCGGTACCCTGCGCCGACTCTTCACCCGGGGATTTAGTTTGGGGTCTTAGAGTCCTTTTCTTCTGTGCCTCTGGGTCTCTCTCTCTCTCCTCTCTCACTCTGGGTCTCTCTTCTCCTCTGCTCCTGACTTTCTCTCTGCAACTGACCCTGTTCTTAGTTGGTGCCCACCTTATATACACCCTCTATGTGTGAGCTCAGGTGACCAGCACCCAATGAGCTCCTAACTTTACCCAGGCTGTTCCCCCTATCTGCCCCTACACTACTTGGGATGTACCACCCCCCTCCCACTCCAGCCAGGAACAGACTCGGTCGTACCTGCACATTTCTAAGTGGGAGTACCGTCGGTCTGCTCCTCGGAAATGGGATGTGTGTAGTGCATGCAGCCTACCGAGCTCAGATCCACACTCCATCCTTACCCGGGAGTGGAATATCACACCTCTGGGTTGAGGTGCAATACCCCTGTAGCAGCCGAATCCTCAGGGTGCTACACCTGCATTGAGCAGCGGTTAGACACGATGACCCTGGAAGTCCCTTATAACTCTAACATACTATGATTCTAAGACGAAATCCATCAGAGAGATAGGAGAAATGTTAGTAGCGGCCAAATCAACAGTTTGGTGCATTCTGCAAAAGAAAAAAGAGTGCACTGTTGAGCTTGGGAACTCAAAATGGCCTGGACGTCCACAGAAGACTACAGTGGTGAATGATCACAGAATCCATTTCAATGGTGAAAGAAAACCCCTTCACAACATCCACCCAAGTGAAGAACACTGCCCAGCAAGTAGGTGTTTCAGTATCTAAGTCCACTATAAAGAGAAGACTTCATGAGCGCAAAGGTGCAAACCATTAATCTTCCTTAAAAATAGAAAGGTCACATTAGACTTTGACAAAAAACATCTAAAGAAGCCGTCCAGTTCTGGAAAAGCATTCTTTGGACAGATGAAACTGAGATCAACCTGTACCAGAATGATGGGAAGAAGAAAGTATGGAGAAGGCTTGGAACGGCTCATGATCCAAAGCACAGCACATCCTCTGTAACACATGGTGGAGGCAGTGTGATGGCGCGGGCACGCATGGCTTCTAATGGTACTAGGTCACTAGTGTTTATTGATGATGTGACTGAAGGCAGAAGCAGCCGGATGAATTCTGTGTGTACAGGACGATACTTTCTGTTCAGATTCAACCAAATGCAGCAAGGTTGATTGGATGGTGCTTCACAGGACAGATGGACAATTACCCAAACATGCTGTAAAATCAATACAGGAGTTTTTAACCCCTTAATAACATCTGACGTACTAATACGCGTCTGTGCCCTGGGACTTAAGAGCCAGACCCGTATTAGTACGTCATGGCGATCGCGCGCGCACACAGGCTGTGCGGGCGCGATCGCCGCCGGGTGTCAGCTGATTGTCACAGCTGACACCCTATACTATGTGCAGGGAGCGTTCCTGCACCGCTCCCAGCACATTAACCCCCATGATGCTGCGATCGAAGTCGATCGAAGTCGATCGCAGCATTGCGGGGGCAAGGGGAGGTGATCGGCGATACTCACCTCCTCTTCCGGCTTCCAGCGCTGTCTGCAAAGGCTTCCCGGGTGTTGACATGACGACCCGATGTCGTCATGACAACATCCGGGTCACCAGACAGCAGGAAGATTGTTTGGACATGCGCAGTGCATCTCCAAACAATCTTCTCCCTTTCCGGCGCTGACAGCCTGCATGGCACAGGGATGGTGCTGCATTCCTGTGCAATGCAGGCGATCAGAGAAAAAAAAGTGAAAGTCCCAGAGTGGGACAAAGTAATAAACTATATAAGCTTCCAGAAAGTGAAAAAAAAAAAAAAAAAAAAATTGCAAAAATATAAAAAAAAAATAAAAATAATAATCCACCAAAAATAAAAATATAATGTACCCATCAATAAATATTATTATAAAAAAAAAACAATAAAAGTACACATACTGGGTATCGCCGCGTCCGGAACAACCTGACCTATAAAACTGTCCCACTAGTTAACCCCTTCAGTGAACACGGTAAAAAAAAAACAAAAAAAACAAAGCAAAAAACAATGCTTTATCACCATACCGCCAAACAAAAAATGGAATAACACGCAATCAAAAAGACAAATCTAAATAAAAATGGTACCGCTGAAAACATCATCTCGTCCCGCAAAAAACAAGCTGCCATACAGCTCCATCATCCGAAAAATAAAAAAGATATAGCTCTCAGAATAAAGCGATGCTAAAAAATATTTTTTTCTATAAAATTGCTTTTATTATGTAAAAGTGCAAAACATAGAAAAACGATATAAATGTGGTACCGCTGTAAACGTACTGACCCGAAGAATAAAGCTACCTTATCAATTTTACCACACGCAGAACAGAATAAAAAAAAACAAAAAAAACTATTCCTGAATAGGAATAGAAAGCGATCAAAAAATGTCACGTGCCTGAAAATGGCACCAATAACAACGTCAAGTCATCCCGCAAAAAACGAGCCGTCACATGACTGTCTGCCAAAATCTGGAAAAATTATAGCTCTCAAAATATGGCGATGCAAAAACTAGATTTTACAAAAAATGCGTCTTTTAGTGTGTGACAGCTGTCAGTCATAAAAACCCCATATGATTCTGGTATTGCTGTAATCACACCGACCCGAAGAATAAAGTCGTCTAATCACTTATACCGCACAAGGAACGGCGTCAAAAATAAACTCTTGGGTTAGGGCTGGGTTTGGGGCTAGGGTTGTGCTAGGGTTAGGGTTGTGCTACGGTTAGGGTTGTGCTACGGTTAGGGTTGTGCTACGGTTAGGGCTGGGGTTAGGGCTGGGGTTGTGATGGGGTTGTGATTTTTTTCAAAAGTAAGAAAAAAAGATGGCGATATGGCGACTAGTGTTGAGCGCAAGTGCTCGCTACTTGAGTTTGCATCAGGTGCTCTGGTATGCATTGAGTATCGTGGGTATTTGAGTGACATGCTCGAGTCTCTGCCCCATATGCTTCGCGGCCAAAAAAACTTTACGGGGATTGCCTGCCATGCACGAGCGATCCCCGCATGGTTTTTTTGGGTGTCTAATAACCGTGAAACATGCAGAGCAGGGACTCGAGCATGTCACTCGAGCACACGCTGTACATGGTGCATACCTGAGTACCCGATGCAAACTCAAGTAGCGAGCACTTGCGCTCAAGACTAATGACAACTTATTCAATATGATGACCTAATGTAAACAAATTCTGTGTTGTACCTCTGGGCTCAAAATGTTCACTATACACCTTAATAAAATCCTTGGGGGGTATAGTTTCCAAAATAGGGTCACTTGTGGGGAAGCTCCATTGTTTAGGCACATCACGGGCTCTCCAAACGCGACATGGTGTCCGCTAACAAATTGAATGGAAAATCGTCTCAAATTGTTAGCGACGCCATGTTACGTTTGGAGAGCCCCTGCGTGCCCAAACATTGGAGCTCCCCCACAAGTGACCCCATTTTGGAAACTAGACCCCCCAAGGCACCTATCTAGATGCATAGTGAGCACTTGGAACCCCCAGGTGCTTCACAAATTGATTCATAAAAATGAAAAAGTGTTTTTTTTCCACTTTTTCATTTTTATGAATCAATTTGTGAAGCACCTGGGGGTTCCAAGTGCTCACTATGCATCTAGATAGGTGCCTTGGGGGGGGGTCTAGTTTCCAAAATTGGGTCACTTGTGGGGGAGCTCCAATGTTTGGGCACACAGGGGCTCTCCAAACGCAACATGGTGTCCGCTAACAATTTGAGCCGACAATTTGTTAGCGGACACCATGTTGCATTTGAAGAGTCCCTGTGTGCCCAAACATTGGAGCTCCCCCACAAGTGACACCATTTTGGAAACTAGACCCCCCAAGGCACCTATCTAGATGCATAGTGAGCACTTGGAACCCCCAGGTGCTTCACAAATTGATTCATAAAAATGAAAAAGTGTTGTTTTTTTCACTTTTTCATTTTTACGAATCAATTTGGGAAGCACCTGGGGGTTCCAAGTGCTCACTATGCATCTAGATAGGTGCCTTGGGGGGTCTAGTTTCCAAAATGGGGTCACTTGTGGGGGAGCTCCAATGTTTGGGCACACAGGGGCTCTCCAAACACAACATGGCGTCCGCTAATTATTCAAGCAAATTTTACAATCAAAAAGTCAAATGGCGCTCCTTCCCTTCCGAGCCCTGCCGTGCGCCCAAACAGTGTTTTTTCCCCAAATATTGGGTATCTGCATGCCCAGGGGAAATTGCACAACAAATTTTGGGGTCCATTTTTTCTTGTTACCCCTGTGAAAATAAAAAAAATTGGGTCTAAAGTAACATTTTTGTGAAAAAAGTTAAATGTTCATTTTTTTCTTCCACATTCAAAAAATTCCTGTGAAGCACCTGAAGGGTTAATAAAATTCTTGAATGTGGTTTTGAGCACCTTGAGGGGTGCAGTTTTTTGAATGGTATCACTTTTGGGTATTTTCTGTCATAAAGACCTCTCAAAGTGACTTCAAATGTGATGTGGTCCCTAAAAAAATGGTTTTGTAAATTTTGTTGGAAAAATGAGAAATCACTTGTCAACTTTTAACCCTTATAGCTCCCTAACAAAAAAAAAATTTTGGTTCCAAAATTGTGCTGATGTAAAGTAGACATGTGGGAAATGTTATTTATTAACTCTTTTGTGTGACATATCTCTCTGATTTAAGTGCATAAAAATTCAAATTTTGAAAATTGCAAAATTTTCAAAATTTTCGCCAAATTTCCGTTTTTTTCACAAATAAACGCAAGTGATATCGAAGAAATTTTACCACAATCATGAAGTACAATATGTCACGAAAAAACAGTCTCAGAATCAGGGGGATCCGTTGAAGCGTTCCAGAGTAATTACCTCATAAAGTGACAGTGGTCAGAATTGTAAAAATTGGCCTGGTCATTAACGTGCAAACCACCCTCGGGGCTTAAGGGGTTAAAGCCAAAAAAGTCCAATATTCTGCAATAGACGAGTCAATCATCATATCTCAACCCCATCGAGCAGCATTTCACATGCTTAAGACAACACTTGAGGCAGAAAGACCCACAAACAAGCAGCAACTGAAGTCAGCTGGATTAAAGGCGGCAAAGTATCACAAAGGAGGAACCCAGTGTTTGGTAACGTCCATGGATCCCAGACTTCAAGCAGTCATTACCTGCAAAGGATTCTCTACAAAGTATTACAAATTAACATTTTATTTATGGTAAATTTAATTTGTCCAATTACTTTTGAGCCCCTGAAATGAGGAGGCATTGTAGAAAGGTTGCAATTCCTACACGTTTCTCAGGATATTTTTGTTCAACCCCTTTAATTAAAGTGCACCTGTCAGCAGGATTGTGCCCAGTAAACTACATACACTGTCAGGTGGGCGAAATTACACTGATTAAAATGATACCTTGGTTGATGAAATCCGTCCTGTGGTTCTTGTGTAATCTTTGCTTTTAGTTTGAAGATAATGATATGCTCGTGCTCCGGGCGGTCTGTGGTGGGGAGAGGGGGCGCTCTATCTGGTGCTCTGCTTACATATTCATCTGTATGCTCTTATGACAGCTCACTGTTCCTTCACTGACCTGCCTCCTATTTTACATAATGCATCTAGTAGTGCGGAGCATAGGAGGCTGGTCAGTGAAGGCAGTGAGCTGTCATAAGAGCATACAGATGAATATGTAAGCAGAACACCTGACAGTGTATATAGTTTACTGAGCACAATCCTGCTGACAGGTGCGCTTTAAACCTGAAAGTCTACACTTCAATTGCATCTTAGTTGTTTCATTTTAATTCCAAAATAGTGGCCTGCAGAGCTGAAATCATGAAGATTCAGTCACTGTCCAAATGTTTCTGGATCTAACTGTATTTCACAACAATTTGGTCGCGAGCAGATCACAGAGAAACACATTGGAGCAATAGTATTAATTTACAGGGTAATGGGGATTTCCTGCTCCACTTGTAGAGATGCCATTACCATATGCTACCCTAAGAAATGGAAGACTTTTCTCATTGTTCAGACCCAGCTGAGTTAGAAATACCAATCTTCGCCTCAAGACAATCCTTTATCCTTAGGCCAAATTCAGTCGATCGCTGAATTTGCTGGACCAATTTTTGGACTTGAATAGCCCCATTATCAGCTCCGAGTGGTTACCCCCGTAGTGGATGGGTGCAGGAGCTGCTTCCTGAGTTCCGCATGGAGAATTGCCCATGTGCACTTGCACATACGGTACAATTGTTCCGTGTTCTGCTCCTTGCATGCATGAATAGCATAGGGACAGAAAATAAGTTTGTGTAAAAATACCCTAAGACTAGATAGTAACTTACAATGAGGGTACACTCACACAAACTTATTTTTGGTCTGAGTGCGGTTGGTGTACTCAACGGACCGCGCACCAATAGCACATGCACGGAAAAAATTGCAGCGTGCACTATTGTGGTCAGGCTACCGCATGTTAACAGTAGGCAACTGATGCGATGGTCACAGACATGGCCAAACAGTGCACCATTAATAAGTACAGATGCCTATGGTGCTATCTGACATTCCTCTGCCCCCTAACATAGAAATACATATGGGCAGCCACCAGACACAGTCAGAGATGTTTGTGAGCATAAAGTTGAGGGTCGCATAGAAAGTCACAGATGGCCACATGTGGTCCCCAGGCCGCCAGTTGTGCACCCTGCTCTATATAGACACCAAGCCAGTCAAGTCCCCAACTTGGGAACATGACTGGTCCACAACGTTCAATGCTCGTCTGAACTTGGCTTGAGCCTTTTTCCACAAAAGTAATAAATGAAGATTGCACATTATATTTATGTAGCCCTAACCTGCTCACAGCCAGAACTCACATCACATGAGAGAAGAAACAGATCAGTGTAATTAAAGGAATCAGGAATTAAGTGTATACTTTACAAAAGGTAAATTCCCAATATTTGTTTGTCCCGTAGCTTCTCATATCAGCAAATAAGGTGACCAACCAGTGCTTCAGTATAAAGTATGGAGGAGGTGGTGAGCAGCAGCCTGCAGCTTAAAATCAGGTAAACTCCGCTCATGTCTGTGGTGCAAATTCAGTGCATTAATTTTACACATCTTTAAATGCTTTAATGGGAGAATAAAAAGGTAAAAATAAAATCCTCATGGAGTTTTCTAATAATATTAATTAGCCAGAGCAAAGCACATAATCTGTGTGATAATGGAGATGGCGCAGCAGTGCATTGCTTTAACGATGTGCTTACCAATGACACCAACCAGGGAGCAGCCGGGTCCAGAGTGTGACTTCTCACAATTACAGGTTTGTGTCCTGCAAGAAATCTTTATATGAAGTAGAAATGTTGCAGGAGATGAATGAGGATTTAGCGTGATTGAAATGTTAATGTTTTCTCATCAGCAGTCGGCAGGATGGGAATTGATTTGAATGCACAAAATCCGCCATCAAGCAGGCTTTCTGCTCGGAGATGAACTCAATCCCTGCCTGGAGCACCAGCCATTCTTGGCTCTCTGGGTACAACCGGTGTGAATAATTCAGGCTGAGGATACAGAGAAGAGTTTTAGTTTACAAGGAACGTTTCTCTCCACTTATAGATCACGCAGCAAAAAGCAGAACTGAAAGGTCTTCGCTTTCCATTTCACCGCTGTAGCAGAGGCTCGTAAAACACAGCAAAGTACACGGGACCTGCAAAGTCTGCGACGGCTGAAGAGCGTTTTTAAATAACCGCCATAACTTTCAGAAGCTCTGCAATCCGGGTGATGGATTCTGTTTACTGATGTCGACACAATGTTTATAAGGGTTTATTCCTTGTTCTGAATATGACTAACAGCCAGCATTCACTAGAAAAATTCAATAAGCGATCGGCTCCTTCTATATTTCCACAGGAGGCATCTGAGATCCAATTTCAATGTGCAAATAGATCTTTTCTGTCCCTAACTTTCAGGGTTAGGCTGTGTGCCCACTATACGTTTTTTAAGCGTTTCCGCAGCAGCAATTCCGCCTCAGAAACGCTTAAAAAACGCTTGGTAGAAGGCCTGCCATGTTCCCCAATGATAATCCGCATGTGCTGTGCACATGCTGCGGAAATTTCCGCTGCGGATTATCATTGCAAAAAAATCCGCAGCACTACCAATTATTTTGCGTAATCGCGGCGTTTTCGCTGCCATTGACTTCCATTGAATCGCTTAAAATCCGCATCACTACATGTGCACATGCGGATATTAAGCGATTCAATGTGCGGATGGTACCCGGGTCTGGAGAAGAGGAGACTCTCATCCAGACCTGGGTACCATAGTACCTGTAAAAAAAAAAGAATTTAAAATAAAAAAATACATTATACTCACCTTCTGATGGCCCCCGGTCTCCATAGCGATGTGTCCTGGCTTCCCGGCGGGTCGCGATGGTCTAAAAGGACCTTCTATGACGTCATTCTATGCGACCACTGACGTTGGCAGTCGCATGACCTGTCACATGACTAAATGACGTCATGGAAGGTCCTTTTAGACCACCGCGAGCTGCCCAATACACCGGACGCACCGGAGGAGACTGGGGGCCTTCGGAAGGTGAGTATAAGGTTTATTTTTTACAATTCTTTTACTATAACTTGGTCACACTATATAAATCCATGCTGTTTGCATGGATTTATATAGTGTGACCAAGTTGTCAAGCACTTTCCAAGTGATTCTAAAATCGCTTGGAAAGCGCTTGACAACCCGCATGCGGAAATGCATGTGAAGAACGCTTCACATCCGCTTGTCCCTGGCAGGAAAAACGCATGTACAATCCGCATGTACAATCCGCATGCGTTTTTTCTGCCAGGGAGATGTAGAAACGCTCAGGAAAAATCCGAAGCATTTCTGCATCGTGGACACATAGCCTAAATGTGCACGTTCCGGGTTTAGTTCAGGTCTTCATGTTTAACATCTGAGTTAATAAGGTTTTAATGTGTCATCTACATGTTGCAAACATATCAATGCTGTGCGGATTTTAACATCCATTACATGTTAATTCTTTATGTGGAGTTCACTGCGGACTTCTTGCTCTGTGATGGATAGGGTGAAATCCTTGACTAAATTCACATGTAACACTTGCAGATTTGGCTGCAATGAATCGTTATCAAAACCACAACGTGTGTGTACGGACACGGGGTCAGTGGGAGCTCTCGTCCGCTGGCCCAGCCGCCTTTAGAAAGACAATGTGGACCAGGGCTCATCCCCAACTGAACGCCCGAACTCCTCAACCGTGGGCGGAACACTACTCAGACAACACAGGGTGAGGGAATCACAATATTAAGGCTTTATTGGATCCCAAACAACTAACAGCATATAACACATAACCAGCACAGCACAAATTGTAACAGGCAACAGAGTCTCACCCTTCCGCTGGCTCACCAGGGTTTTAGATTCTTAGTATCTCAGATCTTCCAGGACTATTTACTCCAAACCAGTGGTCCCCTTCTTTTGGCAAGCACCCGCCCAGAAAGAAATAATGCGGGAGTTTGGAACTGAGACAGCACGGCAAAGTCTGTAACCAGGTGACCGAAATGTCCCAACCTGGGTTGCGTCCTAGGCGGTCGTTGTTCTCCCATTCGAATCCGAAGATCCTAAATTAGCTGCCTGTCTTCAAGCTAGTGCACCTGCAGTCGGGACCGACATCCCTAGGCTGAGGGCAGTAGACAAATATCTCCTGGTCCACTGAACCGTCCTCCTGATATACCCTCAGCCCTCATTGCAGGATACCGGGGACTTCACGATTGGTGGAATAAGACTGTCTTTTCATTGGCTGGATCTCAAGTCCCATATAACCATTTTTGGTCGTATTGCAGTCCAGGCAAGGGAGAGCCACATACTGATTGATATAGTCCTACAACGGAATGCTAGTAGGAGACATTCCGTTTGCAAGTTATGACACTAGAACAATGGTGGCTGAGGCAATTTACATAGAGTCAACAATCCGCATGGTAATACAATGGCATTCTAACAGGATTCAATTCCTCTGACCTTACAGAAGAGAGATAATTGCATTACCTAGATTAACATCACCAACATCAACAAGACTCTAGAAACAATGGGTATACAAAATAGTGTCCAGCTAGATTGTAAGAACTTAACCCATGAGTGGCATATTATGAGTTCGTCACAAAATACCAAATTGTCCGGATAAATAAGAAATCATCCTATGTTGTATATAAAAGGGGTCCATTTCGTTACACATTTAATTTTTCTGAAAAGGACGATATATTGTCAGGCAATAAGCCAAATGATTCTCTTCTGTAAAATCATGGGTATAGTCACTTTGAGACATTTACCATTATAATACCATCATATATAAAATCACTCATGCATACAACCCCTTGTAAATCAAGTTTTATTAGAGAGATTTACAAACCAATTAAATAATATAGAAATCGCTGAACACAACAAATATAATAAGTGTTTTCTCCAAATTCACAAAAAAACTTTTTATTGACTCCTTCAGTTAAAGGATTATTCACCCCTTCATAACCAGCATCTGTAGTAATTAATAAAGCCTCTCTAGCTAGTTATAACCTTCTGCCGCTCTGGCTGATACGACCTGCTGTCCCTCTGGATGTTATGACTAGTGTTGAGCCACCCCCGTAGTGTTCGAGTTCGGTTCGGTTCGTTGAACACCCGTGTGTTCGCCGAACTGTTCGTCGAACTGTTCGTCGAACACCTTCGAACACCGTTAAAACCAATGGCAGGCAAACAAAAACACATAGAAACACATAGAAAACACCTTCAAAGGTGTCCAAAAGCTGACAAACTGCTCAGAAGACACATGGAAAAGTGACAAGTACATATAGTCATGCGAAAAGAAAAGAGGTGGAGGAGTAAAAGGAGGGGGAGACACAGATATAGGCATGTCATGCCCTTCTAAAATCCAAAAAGTGAGAAGCCGACACGTTCAGTCCGCTCCTGCCCGTGCCACCTCCGTGTCGCCTGGTTTGTTCCAGAGCCGCGGTGAACCCTGACGGCCAGCCCCCCTCTCCCAATACTGGTGCCTGTCCGCTGGTGGGTCGAGCGAGCCCCCCTGTGGTGGAGGCAGCTCTAAGCTTTTTAATTTAAATTGTCTCTCTAATTTGAATGAATACACTTTAAATCCATTTACAAGGATCTATTGGAGGGCAAGTCTCATGCCAGCAGCCGCGTAATTCCAGCTCCAGTAGCGTCCACTAAAGCTGCTGCAGTTAAAAAGCTTTTATAAGGATCGAGCTCGGCTGTCCACCGCAAGGCATCCTACTGCCAGTCCCAGCCCCTATGCCTTGGGGTGCCTCCTGATGCTCTTCACTGAGTATCCCGTGGTCCCGAAGCATTTCCTTTGAAAAAATTAAGTGTCCAAACTACAGGTGGTGTAGCTTGCTTAACAGCCGGGATAATCCGCTGACTAGCAGACACTGCTACTAGGCACAAAGTATTTCCTGGGCTAGATGCAGTTAAAAATTTGTAATTAGATACTCTCGTTGGATGCTGAGAAAGCATTCCATAGAGTCTACTGGCACGCCATATATGATTCTCTTAAAAAGCTTGGGGTAGGGGTCTAGGGGACCCTTTTATAGCCAAAATCACGGCCCTGTATCACAATACGTCACCTAGGCTGAAGATAAATGGAACTGTAGCACCCTGAGGGCTCGGTTGCTACAGAGGTATTGCACCTCACCCAGAGGTGTGATATCTCACTCTCAGGTAAGGATGGAGTGTGGATCAGGACCCAACACCTGCATGCATTACACCACATTGCCGTGGGGCAGGGCGACCAATATGCCTCTGAGATGGGCACGACAGTCCCTGTCCCTGGCTGGAGTGGGGGGAGGGAACACTGAGGAAGGGGAACCCTGTAGTGCAGGAGCAGGGAGGAAGCAGTTCCTGGGTGCATTGAGAAGGGAGTATAAAAGGTGGGCACCATCTTAGTTCAGTGCAGAGAAGTCTGAGCAGAAGTGGCAGGGAGCAGGGGCTCTGCATGAGCTCTGCTCCGGAGGCGGGCCTAGTAACAGAGGCCCAGGCCTGGAAGAGGGAGAAGGAAGGAAGAGGAGCGGAGAAGGCTCCAGGAACGAGGAATGAAGGGATCCCAGGGGTGCGGACGGGCGAGTCGCCACCGCACGCCCGAATCCACCTGCGTGGAGGGGTCAGGCCAAAGGGGGAGACCGGTCCCCGAAACTAGTGGAGGCAGGAAACGACCCTCAGCTAGAAACCGGAGGCTGTGACCTTTTATGTGGCGCAGCCCCTCACTACACCCGCTAGGAAGGCACCACATAGGGTCAGGGAAACTGGCGCCAAGTTTACCAAGAGGAGGCCCGAGGCAGCCGGACAGAAGGGTTGGTAAGAAAGGCCAGACAAAGGACACACAAAGGGGGTCCTGTGAAGCGCTCCAAAGTTATCTGGGAGTTGTCTGAGCCCCTCACCTGGTGAGCACAGTACGACGTGGGCAGCCGTTACCTGCAGACGTGGTCTGGATAATAAGAACTGTGAGTAAAGGCCCTGGACTGCATCACTGACTCCGTGTCGTTACTGCTGCTGCCCTGCACCATCACCCCCATCCTCCGCATACACTGCCCTGAGGCTATACTCCTCCCGTGGGGAGTTATGCTACGCTCTGCTGCACCCACAACACCAGCCTCAGCGGTCTGCCCTGCAGCGGCGGTTCACTCTGACCGCAATCCACGGGTGGCGTAGTCGAACATTTAAACATCAAAACCACATAAATAGTTCCGCCACTGGTTTGACCACCCTGAGCCACGGAACCGGGTCGCCGCCACGAAGACTACAACCACCAGCATCCACCAAAAAGGGTCCGGCTCCGGGTGTCCCAAGGCCCAGGGGGTGCATCAGAACATTTTCATCACCTTTCACAATCACCAATGGGACAAGGCAGGGATGTCCTCTGTCCCCTCTCTTATACATCCTAGTGACGGAGCACCTGCTCTCATCAATTCGCCATAACCCCAATTTTAGGTGGATTGAGGTGGGAGGCACCGAGTACAAGTGCTCTCTATTTGCTGATGATGTCCTAGTATATATCACTCAATCACATATATCCATCCATGCTGTTATGGCTGAAATAGATCACTTTGTTACATGGTCAAATTTTAAAATCAATGCAGCGAAGTCTGAGGCCCTCGATGTCTCCCTCCCCAAATCCATATAGGATTCCATCCAGTCCAACTTTCCCTTTGCCTGGCCCTCACAGGGTATCAAATACTTAGGAATTCCTATTCATAGAGACCTCTCCCATCTATGTTATCTTAATTTTGGGCCCTTTATTGAACAACTCCATACAGACCACGGTTGGCAAGTTAGAACTGTAAGATTCACTACGTGAACCACTGGTGTTTTTTGGAAAAGCACATGTACACTGTGTTCCAAATTATTATGCAAAAAGTGTTTAGGAGTGATAAGGGAAGAATTTGTTTGTTTGTCAGTTAAACTCATTGATGGTGATGTGTGTCAGGGCTCTTTATATCACTGTAAGCAATTGCAGACACCTGTGCTAATTAGTTTGGCAGGTGTGTCCAATGAAAGGCAAGACTACTTAAGAAGGCTGTCTCACATTATTAAGCAGCCTACATTTTCTGCCAAAATGGGAAAGAAAAAGGATGTGTCGGCTGCTGAGAAGCAACAAATTGTGGAGTGTTTAGGTCAAGGCATGACTACAATCAACATTGTGCGATGATCAGGATGAAGTGTCTTGGCAATCAAGAAGTATGTAGCTGATTCACAGTACACACGTGTGCGTGCTGATAAGGGCAAATTGAGGACTCTTTCCTACAGGCAATTACGTCAGGTTAAAAGAGCAGCGGCAAAAAAGCCTTGTCATAGCAGACAAGTTTTTGAAGCTGCTGGTGCCTCCAACGTCCCCCGAACAACAAGATGCAGGGTCCTTCAGAGGTTTGCAGCTGTGCATACGCCATCCTGTCGACCTCCTCTATCCACTTCACACAAGCAGAAACGGCTCCAGTGGGCTAAACATTACATGAAGACTGATTTCAAAACTGTTTTGTTCACGGATGAGTGCCGTGCAGCGCTCGATGGTCCAGATGGATGGAGTGGAGGATGGCTGGTTGATGGACACCCCACGCAAACACGGCTACAGCGCCAACAAGGAGGAGGTGGAGTAATGTTTTGGGCTGGAATCATGGGGAGAGAGATTGTCGGCCCCTTTAGGATCCCTGAAGGTGCTAAAGATGAACTCCATAATGTATGTGGATTTTCTCAAACAGCACTTCCTGCCATGGTTCAAGAAGAAGAACCGTGTATTTCACAGCAAGATCATTTTTTTGCATGATAATGCACCATCTCATGCTGCACATAAAACATCTGCATCTTTGGCTGATATGGGCATAAAAGGGGACAAACTTATGGTGTGACCCCCATGCTCCCCTGACCTCTACCCCATTCAGAACCTCTGGACCATCATCAAAAGGAGTGTCTATGATGGCGGGAGGCAGTTCACATCTAAGCAACAGCTCTGGGAGGGTATTCTGTCCTCATGCAAAACAATTGAAGCAGAAACCATCCAAAACCTGACAAATTCAATGGACGAGAGAGTTCAGAAGCTCCTTTCGAACAAGGGGCCCTATGTGAAAATGTAACATCACCTAGAATAAAGTTTTGAGTTGAAAACTGTTTGATTTCAGTTTCTAATAACCTGCTAATGCTTATAATTTCAAAAATGACAATTTTTTTGGTCTTTATTAAAATGAAAAGGTTGATCGAAAAGTTTGGGGGATCTAAGAGTGTGGCAACCCAGTAGTCATGATTACTTCGAATTCTGACAATATGAGGGTCATGTTGCAGGTAGTGCAGCAAGAAGGCACTTATGTGTCTTGCGCATCTCGGAGCCCCAAAATTATTTTCCGGGCTAGATGCAGCTAAAAATTATTATTCATTTTAAATCTGGTGGAGCTTAGTATAGATGGCCTAATAGGATCAGTGCTGCACACTGCTACAAAGCCCAAATTATATTCCAGCCAAGATACAGATAAACATGATTAGTAATTTTAAATCTGGTGGAGCTTATTATAGATGGCCTAATAGAATCAGTGCTGCACACTGCTACAAAGCCCAAATTATTTTCCAGCCAAGATACAGATAAACATGATTAGTAATTTGAAAGCTTAAAACGGTTGGTAGGGTGATTTTAACCAATCATCAAGCTTTTACTCTCCCCAGGATGACACAGGGGTAGAAAAGTCGTTTCGGATCCATGATTTGTTCATCTTTATGAACGTGAGTCTGTCTACATTATCAGTGGAGAGCCGCGTGCGCTTATCTGTCAGCACACCACCAGCAGCGCTGAACACACGTTCAGACAGAACGCTGGCTGCGGGGCATGACAAGATCTCCAAGGCGTAAGTGGCTAGCTCCGGCCATTTATCCAGATTGGAAGCCCAAAAAGAGCAAGGGTCCAGTGACACAGTCATGGCTTCAATGTTTACTTGGAGATACTCCTGTACCATCGTCTCTAGGCGTTGACTATGTGTCAGACTTCTTGTCTCCTGTGGCCTTGCAAAGGATGGGCTAAGAAAGTGGTGAAATGATTCCGCAAAATTGATGTTACCAGCAGATACTGTGGTTCTGTTACGGTTTGAGTGCTGAACACTTGACGGTCCCACGGTTGGCAAGTTGGACCTGTGAGATTCACTACGTGCACCACTGGTGTTTTGTGGAAAAGCACATGTAAGATTCTGCAACAGTCTCTGCTGATACTCCTGCATGCGTGCATCCCTTTCTATGGCAGGAATAATTTCGGCAAATTTACTTTTGTACCGGGGATCTAACAGTGTGGCAACCCAGTAGTCAGGATTATTTCTAATTCTCACAATTCGAGGGTCATGTTGCAGGTAGTGCAGCAAGAAGGCACTCATGTGTGTTGCGCATCCAGGAGCACCAAGTCCCTGTTGTGTTGGTGGCGAGGTAACAATCATGCTTCCTTCCTCTGTCCTCTCCCCCCAACCTCGCACAACAGAAATGTGATCAAGGTCTCCCTCATCTGATGAGTCTTCCATCAGTTCGTCCTCCACTTCTTCCTGGGCTCCTGCACCTTCCTCACTAGTTTGGCTGCTACCATGCGCCCTGGTAAAGCCATCTCCCCCACCCTCACATGCCTGCCGCCTTGGTGCTGCCGACCGTCTGGACCTTGCAGATGTTAGCCCTTCCGCATACAACTCCTCCTCCTCTACTTCCTCCACCTCCTCTTGTGCCACCACCTGACTCCGAATTCTGTTTAACATGTGCTCCAGCATGTAAATCACCGGAATAGTCATGCTGATAATGGCATCGTCAGCACTAAACATCTTCGTCGCCATTTCAAAACTGTGCAGAAGGGTGCATAGGTCCCTGATCTGAGACCACTCCTCCAGCGTGATTTGCCCCACCTCTGGATCTCGTTGGCCCAGGCTATGCGTCAGAACGTATTGCACCAGGGCTTGTCGGTGCTGCCACAGTCGCTGCAACATGTGCAGAGTTGAATTCCACCGGGTAGGCACATCGCATTTTAGCCGGTGAAGTGGCAGGCCCAACGACTTCTGTAGAGATGTAAGTCGCTGAGCTGCGGGATGCGAACGGCGGAAGTGAGCACACAGCGACCATGCCCTCTGCAGAAGGCCATCTAGTCTGGGATAGTGGGCTAAAAATTGCTGGACAACCAGGTTCAACACGTGAGCCATACAAGGCACGTGTGTGACATTGCCCCGGCGAAGGGCCGCACCCAGGTTTGCAGCATTGTCGCACACGGCCTTCCCTGGTTTCAGGTCCAGTGGAGACAGCCATTCATGAAATTGGTTCTCCAGAGCTGACCACAACTCCTCAGCTGTGTGACTCACATTTCCCAGACATTTCAAAGTAAAAACCGCCTGATGACGTTGAGCCCTACTGCCAGCATAGTAAGGAGGTGTGCAGGATCCCTTCTGCGCAGTTAGAAAGCTTGTGGCATGACCAGACAGGCTTTGGGTGCAGGTGGAAGACCGAGAGGAGGTTGAGGAGGCAGAAGCAGTGGAGGAACTTTGACATAAAGAGGATTGACGCACAACTCGTGGGGACGGCAAGACTTGGACAGCAGCCCCTTGTCCTGCTGTCACCATAGTTACCCAGTGCCCAGTCAGCGACATGTAACGCCCCTGTCCATGCCTACTCGTCCAAGTGTCTGTGGTGAAATGCACCCTGTCACACACAGAGTTTCTCAAAGAAGCGGTGATGTTGTGTGCGACATGCTGGTGGAGCGCAGGCACACCTTTCTTTGAGAAGTAGTGCCGACTGGGCATCTGGTACTGGGGCACTGCGACGGACATAAGGTCTCGAAAATCCTCTGTGTCCACCAGGCGGAAAGGCAGCATTTCTGTAGCCAAGAGCTTGCAGATGGTGAAATTCAACCTCTTAGCTTTCTCATGGCTAGGAGGAAATGGTCTTTTACTTGTCCACATCTGAGGGACCGAGGGCTGGCTATTGTGCTTAGACGGGGTTGATAAGGGTGTCCCCGGCAAACTGCCGGTCTGTGAGGAAGATGCAGGCGGACATGTTAGGTTGCCTTGATCCAAAGGTGGTGCTATCGATGTCGGACAGCGCTCAACACCAGCTGGTGTTACCACCTCCAAAGAAAATGATGACCTGCCAATCACGCTGGCTGTTGCGGGTAAAGAGGTGGCAGGTCTGCGCCCCAAAACAGGTGTGACTGCTGTCCCCCCAGTCACAAAGGATGAAGAGACCGCGGATGCACAAGATATGGCAGACGGTGGTTGGCCCGGCCGGCTAGGCCGCATTGTAGCACACTGAGCTTCCCACTGCAACTTATGCTTCATGTCCATGTGCCGGTTCATGCATGAAGTACTCAAACTATGTATTTTTTGGCCTCTACTTAGCTTTTGCTGACAAATGTAACAGATAACACGAGTTGGGTCATCTTTATCGATCTGAAAAAATGCCCAAGCTATGCAAGGCTTAGCACCCATGCGACCTGAAGAGCCACCACGACTTGTGGTGAGAGGCAGAGTTGTGTTTGAGGATGCAGTTGTTGACGTGCTTCCAGTACTACGTCTCTGTCCAGGAAGGCGCAACCTGACCTCGTCGTCACTAGCATCTTCCTCCACCTCCTCTGCTGACCTCATCTCTTGGCTGACTGTGGGTTGACAGTAAGTGGGATCTCCAACCTCATCATCATCACCCTGTGCGTTATCACACCCGTCGTCCTCAGAGCCAACCTGTTCCTGCCCTGACAAAAAACTAAAGTTGTCGCTCCAATCAGGTATTTGAGTCTCATCATCGTCTTCCTCATTGTCTCCACCAACAGGAGTTACAGTTTGGGAATGAGGGTCTACATTATGGTCAGAACCTTCTGCGTCTGGTCCTGGATCCGACTCATAAAGATTCTGGGCATCAGTGCAGATCATTTCCTCGTCTGGATTCACAGAAGCGCTGGAGTCGACCTCTGATTCCCAGGCTATAGTATGAGTAAACAGCTCTGCAGACTCAACCATCTGTTCTACCTCATACTCAGACGGGCAGCTGGAGATTTGGGAGCTGTGAGGAAGCAAGTGCGATTGGGGTGACACCTTTGAGGACTGGAGTATTTGTGATGTTGAAGTTGATGTGGAGGAGAGCCCACTTAAAGGAGCACTTGATATCCGTTGAAGCACCTGCTGTTTTTGTGCCTCATCTGGAATTTGTAGCGATTGGCGTGGCCGTAAGAAAGGGATCTTATCACATTGTCCGCTAAAAGAAGTAGACATTTTAGTTTGGCTGGAAGATGGTCTTTCTTCTGCAGATGTTACTGTTGCTTTAACACCTACCCCACGGACACAACCTTTTTTCCCCTTCCCAACACGCCTATTCCCCTTTCCACCAGCAGCAGGCCTTTTTCCACTCATTTTGGTGGGAACCGAGCAGAGCTGAGTGGCCAAACTGTGGTATTAGGCCAAAACTATTGGCTGGGTTAGATGCAGAAAAAAATTATATTCGATTTGCAACCTGATGGAGGTCAGTATAGATGGACTAATAGAACAAGTCCCACACACAGCTAGAAGCCCAAATATTTTTTCAGAGGTAGATGCAGAAAAAAAATATATTCAGTTTGCAACCTGATGGAGGTCAGTATAGATGGACTAATAGAGAAAGTCCCACACACTGCTAGAAGGCCAAATATTTTTTCAGAGCTAGATGCAGACAAAAAAATATTTTGAATTTGCAACCTGATGGAGGTCAGTATAGATGGACTAATAGAACAAGTCCCACACACAGCTAGAAGCCCAATATTTTTTCAGAGGTAGATGCAGAAAAAAAATATATTCAGTTTGCAACCTGATGGAGGTCTGTATAGATGGATTAATAGAACAAGTCCCACACACAGCTAGAAGCCCAATATTTTTTCAGAGGTAGATGCAGAAAAAAAATATATTCAGTTTGCAACCTGATGGAGGTCAGTATAGATGGACTAATAGAGAAAGTCCCACACACTGCTAGAAGGCCAAATATTTTTCCAGAGCTAGATGCAGAAAAAAATTATATTCAGTTTGCAACCTGATGGAGGTCAGTATAGATGGACTAATAGAACAAGTCCCACACACAGCTAGAAGCCCAAATATTTTTTCAGAGGTAGATGCAGATAAAAATTATTTTTAATTTGCAACCTGATGGAGGTCAGTATAGATGGACTAATAGAGAAAGTCCCACACACTGCTAGAAGGCCAAATATTTTTTCAGAGCTAGATGCAGATAAAAATTATTTTTAATTTGCAACCTGATGGAGGTCAGTATAGATGGACTAATAGAGAAAGTCCCACACACTGCTAGAAGGCCAAATATTTTTTCAGAGCTAGATGCAGAAAAAAATTATATTCAGTTTGCAACCTGATGGAGGTCAGTATAGATGGACTAATAGAACAAGTCCCACACACAGCTAGAAGCCCAAATATTTTTTCAGAGGTAGATGCAGATAAAAATTATTTTTAATTTGCAACCTGATGGAGGTCAGTATAGATGGACTAATAGAGAAAGTCCCACACACTGCTAGAAGGCCAAGTATTTTTTCAGAGCTAGATGCAGAAAAAAATTATATTCAGTTTGCAACCTGATGGAGGTCAGTATAGATGGACTAATAGAACAAGTCCCACACACAGCTAGAAGCCCAAATATTTTTTCAGAGGTAGATGCAGATAAAAATTATTTTTAATTTGCAACCTGATGGAGGTCAGTATAGATGGACTAATAGAGAAAGTCCCACACACTGCTAGAAGGCCAAATATTTTTTTCAGAGCTAGATGCAGAAAAAAATTATATTCAGTTTGCAACCTGATGGAGGTCAGTATAGATGGACTAATAGAACAAGTCCCACACACAGCTAGAAGCCCAAATATTTTTTCAGAGGTAGATGCAGAAAAAAATTATATTCAGTTTGCAACCTGATGGAGGTCTGTATAGATGGATTAATAGAACAAGTCCCACACACAGCTAGAAGCCCAATATTTTTTCAGAGGTAGATGCAGAAAAAAAAATATTTTTAATTTGCAACCTGATGGAGGTCAGTATAGATGGACTAATAGAGAAAGTCCCACACACTGCTAGAAGGCCAAATATTTTTTCAGAGCTAGATGCAGAAAAAAATTATATTCAGTTTGCAACCTGATGGAGGTCAGTATAGATGGACTAATAGAACAAGTCCCACACACAGCTAGAAGCCCAAATATTTTTTCAGAGGTAGATGCAGATAAAAATTATTTTTAATTTGCAACCTGATGGAGGTCAGTATAGATGGACTAATAGAGAAAGTCCCACACACTGCTAGAAGGCCAAATATTTTTTCAGAGCTAGATGCAGAAAAAAATTATATTCAGTTTGCAACCTGATGGAGGTCAGTATAGATGGACTAATAGAACAAGTCCCACACACAGCTAGAAGCCCAAATATTTTTTCAGAGGTAGATGCAGAAAAAAATTATATTCAGTTTGCAACCTGATGGAGGTCAGTATAGATGGACTAATAGAACAAGTCCCACACACTGCTAGAAGCCCAAATATTTTTTCAGAGCTAGATGCAGAAAAAAATTATATTCAATTTGCAACCTGATGGAGGTCAGTATAGATGGACTAATAGAATGATGCTATGCCCAAAAGATTTTACTTCACTAGGTGCAGTAAAAAAATTGGTATTCTATACACAGGTGGTATATCTTGCAACACAGATAGGCTACTCCACTGACTAACACACTCTGCAATAGGCCAAAAAGGATTAGCTTTGCTAGATTCAGCCAAATGCTGTGAAAAAAACTTGCACAGCACTGGCACAGACCTGCCTGGCAAAAACTGATAGGAACTGATGTAACCTAGTCCTGAAAAGGACTGCAATTACAATTAGTCTTTACTCCCACAATCTATCTATTTAAGAGCACAGACCTGCCTGATAAAAGTCGTAGGAAATGCTGTAACCTAGTCCTTAAAAGGACTGCAATCACAACTATTCCCTACTCCCAAGCTATCTGTAGATTTGTGCGAAAATTGGCTTGAAATTAACAAGGTATAGCGCACACAGCAACAGCGGTGCCGTCTAACACGCAGCTGCAGCAGTGAGAAAATGGTGGCGACGGGGAAAATGGCTTGGTCTTATAGGGCAAGGACATGTGACATACACTGCCAATGACACATGCCCTTGCTTGTGTGAAAAAAAGCACTTCGCTCCGTGTGTGCGCTGCTGATAGGCTGACAGATTGCACCTCCCCACTGCAAATGCGGGAAAGAGAAAAAAAAAATGGAGATCTTCATTGTTCCTGCAGAGATCCATCCCCTGCCCCTCCCCCCACCCCGCTGTACACTCAAACTGCGTATTAACATTAATTTTCATCATTACTGAGAAAAAATCCAGTTATGATTTTGGTGCACGAACAGTTATCGAACATAACCTCGAACAGCCGAATTTTTCTCAAATCGTTCGTGTTCGCCGAACGGCTCGAACACCACCCAAAACAGCTCGAATTTGAGATTGGCGAACAGTTCGAGTAGAACAACGCTCATCTCTAGTTATGACCTGCTGCTCCTTTGGTTGTTAAAACCTGCTGCCGACATTATGCATCGCCAGACACCAGTTTCCGGCATCGCTCCTGAAGAATCTCAGCTTATTCTTCAGGAGCATCCAGGTCACTAATTTTCTTGGCTTTGACACTGGATCCAGCCAGCTTCAGAGCAGTTCTTTCAAGCTCTTAAGCAAGGAGCTTGTAATTAAGTGCTTCTTACCTAGGAAACCAGCCACCACTAATAGACTGCAGCAATGGCCAGTAACCTCGGCAACAAGCAGCACACAATACAATTTAAAATCCCTCCACTCTTGAGAAAGGGGAGGTTTTTAACAAGCTGTAAATTGCAAAGTTGCTTGTTTTTTGCAAGCCTTTTGGAATTTTACCCATGTAAGAAGATGAGACAACTTGTTTAACCATTACTTGGCTTCACTGAAAGAAGAAAAAAGAAAAGTCTGCAGTATACATGGCAAAGCTAGAAATGTGGCCTATGGATTTTCACTTGACTCTCGACCATTTTCGTCCTTGGCTTCTCAGCCTTCTACATTCAATTATGCTTTACACATCTCACCGTATTTTTTTTCCTCCATGTGTAGTGGTGGTGAAGGAGATAGTCTCCCTCTGACACTGAAAAGGGTTAAAAGCACGTTCCCAAAGCTCCAAAGTTAGAACCCTCTGAGGCTGCAGTTTGGTTCAGGTGGGGTTAACTGTGACAACCAGCCCAGTAGAGGGAGGGAGAACTCAATGCTAGTGTCTAGTGCAGGAAGTGGGCACAGTGAATAGTGTGCAGTACTGCAGAAGAGCTGACAGTCTCTAGAAGAGCTGCTAGACAAGGGCCTAGTATCCTGGACAGTGGATCACCAGATAAAAGAATCCCTCCACAAGAGTCCCCCCCCTTAGCCGGCCTGGGAACCTTGAGAGAGTCGTCGGGGACCTAGGGGCACATTCTGTCTGCAAGCCTGCAGAATAAATTATGACTCAAGTCTAGGACGTGCAGAAACTAGGATCTGGATATACTGTCTTTGGTGAGTAAGATTCTCTAGGGCTAGAGAAGAAAGCAACAGAGATGCTTCACCTAGATTGGGAACCAGGGCTGAAGTTGTTTCCAGTACCTGTGGGAAAGATGACAACCCGTTGGGCCTTATCCTTTATACCTGCCTGTAAATACTGCTAGTTACCAAGTAAAGTTCTAGTTGTTGTTATGAATTCTGTGTCCTCTGAATTGATTGCTGCCCTGGTTCCAGAAGAGGAATTACTGGAGTCAGAAGAGGCCAACTGGCCAGAAGTAAGTGGGAGACACCACATACACAGCAGCACACCAGAGAGAGGACACACTTTGTCTGAAACTCGACTATATAAGGTGTAGCGATGACCGGAAGTGATTAATAGGTCCAGAACAGAAGTCACAGCCTGGGATGTCAAATATCCCATGTACGACCCAGCTATCTGCAGCTGATGTGAGCTGGATTTCTCGCTTTCTGCAGTCATAAATCTTGTTAGTTTCAGCAGATGTGATGTCAGCTCCTGTTTGTCTTGTTTTCATAACAAAGTCATTATGTCTCGTCTTAAGACGTTCATTATAAGCAGCTACAAGAGGAGACATGAATGGATCCTCTGGGGAGTCTGCAGGGGACAGATGAGACCAGAGGAGGACGAGGGGTATGAATGCATCCAAAGGTGCCAGATTATCAGATATCAGAAGAACAATGTAAGTAATGTATAAAGGCATGCCTGGACTGCGTCAGGCATTGTACATTATCTACCAATTATCAATGACGTCATTTATACTTTGCTAATAGCAAGATGTGTACAGAAGAGCTAACGAAGAACATGTATGTATTACTAGGAGTAATCTGCCCCCTAGTGTAGAGTGTACAGTTTATACAGAGCAGTTTCATCATTCTTCATATCTACCAGGCAATGAGAAACCGGTGAGACCTGGAATAACATTATATCCATCCGCTCCACAGCTGCCAATATGCCTATAATGTCTACTATGAATACATACTTATATACAATTAATACAAATTTCATTAATGCTATGTAAATGGGATATGAGAGGTGACGGATTATAAGATTTACTGTAAAGAGTTAATGTTAGAAACTCACCAGAAATAGAGCAGCGAGTATCTGCTGAACCTGTGATACTTCCCCTTTAATGAGCCGTCAACGTGAGGAATTGTCAGGAGAGGAATTAAATGCAGGAAGCGGTAATATAATATTGGATTCTGCTGATCATGTTGCAGTATTTTAGTAGACGCACATGAGAGCAGAACGATGAAGCGGTCATCTTCAGCGTCCTCGTATAAGTATATATATAAAAAGACAGACGGGGATAATAATGCATAGGCAAATTAAAGGGACAGTGCGTCTTCAAGACAACTCCCAGCATGCTCTGCAGTAGATAGAGCGATAGGACAAAATATTACTGCTACTCCCCCAAGGAATGTCATACAGGAGGTGCTTTTCATTAATTTTACTTTTTCCACACCTAAACTACAGAACTAAAGAGGGTTCTTAAAGGGGATGTTCACTACTTAGATGATGATGACCTATGTTAAATATAGGTTATCAATAAAAAATTGTGGGTCTGACACCCAGCAATCGAACCAATCAGCTGATTAAATCTGGCCTTAGTGCATTGCAATTAGCGTATGTGGTATAGTGGTTGCTCTGAGTACTGCAGCTCAGATCACATTTATATCAATAAGAGATCAGGGCGCAGTACCAAGAGTGGCCATTAGAGTGTAAGGAGCTCTGTTGTTCCGCCTCTGTACAATATGTACATCCGGAGCTGACACCAGATGATTAGCTGGGTGTCAGACAAACACTGTTCTAATATCGATAGGTCATCAATATCTAAGTGGACAACCCATTAAGGATTGCTATATATTGCTGCCACAAAAAAACAGTGCAGAAATAATACTGCCACACAATTCCAAGGTAAAAAATACTATAATACAGCGCTCAAATACCATTACACAGTAACCAACAAGTTTCATACACACATCGAAGTCAGGTCACTGCGGCGCCCCCAGGACAAGAATGATCAGGCTGAATTCAGAGTGTGCTTGCGGTTTACTTTGGCTTTATGTGATGGGAAAGCTCCTGGTGCTTAAAGTATGACAAAAGCTGCACAATGACGGCACCAGTCTGTGGATGGGAACTCACAATCAGGTTGGTAAAGATTTTGCTGTCATTTCTGAGTCCGTGTAAGAAGTGAATTTCTGTGCAGTGGGGGCTTTAAACCGATAAACTAATTTGATCAGTGGTGCTGAATACAGTCCTCCCAACATGGTGAGGGTCAGATATAAGTGGCGTGACACGTAATGATGTGATTCATCACTATAAATTCAATTACTGCCTACCTAAAAAGCACAAAAAGTCATAAAAAACTGTATCCCACTAGGGCTTTAGTGTTAGGTCTCAAAAAGATGACTGGAAATGGTCACTGGGGCAAACACTGGAGCTACCAAAACTCAATGTCCAATACCAAACTCAATGTCCAATAGGATGCCCAAGACACCTCCACTTACATGTTGAAATATCGCCGTCCATGCTCCTGTGCTCTGAAATAAAGCATTGAACACGTCCCTTTGTTGTACATTGGAGAGATGATCGAGTCACTAGATGACCAGATTGGCCATAAAATCAGAGATTGCCACTAAGCCGTGAAAGATTGAAGTCCACAGTATCAGCACTATCGTCCAGAAATACGTCACGCGACAATTAGCACTATCGTCCAGAAATACTTCACACGACAATTACTTTAAAGGGAATCTATCACTCCCTGAGACTTATCTGACCTCTAATATGGGCACACAGGTGATAGAAATGTAAATCTGTGCATACCTGTATGCCTCATATTAGAGGTCTGGTTGCTGTGAAATTGCTTTTTATCCTTTAAGGTTTCTGATGCTTGCAGGCCCCGGCCCGCAAGAAATCCTTGCTTCCTGTATAAATTATAATGTTGCCCACCTCCCCTGCACGTCACAGTGTCCTGGGCCGCAGGTAAATCCCGCGCCTGCGCACTTCTTCCTCTCTTCTGTGCTCATTGCACAGGAGGGATCTTGTGTGCAGGCGAGTCACTGTGATTTCCTCTCCAGTGATCTCCAGCGTACACAACACTAAGGTGCTCTCCCAACTTCTTCCCTGCATCGTCATCATTAGGAACCATATGTATATGCACTCTCCTCACTGGAGAGGAAGTCACAGTGACTCGCCTGCACACAAGATCCCTCCTGTGCAATGAGCACAGAAGAGAGGAAGAAGTGCGCAGGCGCGGGATTTACCTGCGGCCCAGGACACTGTGACGTGCAGGGGAGGTGGGCAACATTATAATTTATACAGGAAGCAAGGATTTCTTGCGGGCCGGGGCCTGCAAGCATCAGAAACCTTAAAGGATAAAAAGCAATTTCACAGCAACCAGACCTCTAATATGAGGCATACAGGTATGCACAGATTTACATTTCTATCACCTGTGTGCCCATATTAGAGGTCAGATAAGTCTCAGGGAGTGATAGATTCCCTTTAACAAATAGCTCTGAACTGGGATATTCATCAGACACATTTTCCTTTTTTAAACCCTTCTTGTATATAAATTGCTACCAAAGCATGATCACTAATGGCGGTTACACATTAGATGAATGTCAGCCAAATCCGGTGATTATGACAGGACTGGCTGATCATCTCATCATGTCTATATAGGTGTCACACTTCTCCCTCAGTGTTAGATTCTTGGGAAAGAAAGGGTCAGACATGTTGGATGCAATATGTCCAATATGTCTTTTCTCAAAATAGAAGTATCTGACGGCCGCTTATGTCCCTGTTCTCATTGAGGACTAGCTGAGCTTCATGGTGCTTGCTTACATGGATGATGACAGGTATAGCTGTTGATATAATGAGCACTTACAGCAATCTTTGCTAAAACAATATAACAAAAAGCTAAATTAAATCTTATAAGATTAAGATAAATATTAACATAAACATTCTGCATTAAACTACATTACCAAGGCCACTACACACACAGGACTCACTCATAGACACATTGATATTATACATTTTGAGCAAGTAATGAGCTATACCTGTCAGTGAGCCAACAGGACAGCTTCAAAAAGCAAGGAAATACTAAAGCCAGCCTGGAATGTTAGAATATGAGGGTTCTTCACCCCCTCGGACATAAAGTTGTCAAGGTAAAGGAAGGACTGAGCATGTTAGATTTCAGCATGTCTGATCATCTGTAACTTAAGAAGGTGGGTGTCCTCTAAGACGGCTGTAGGGGACTGAGGAGTCTGATAGCAGCTCATTTGCCTCATACAAGCATATATTATGGGTGAAGTTGGAGAAAACATGGTTCAGGTAAAAGAGAGTTTCATACGAAAGATTTTTCATGTGTATGGCCAGGTGTTTATTTTAAAGGGTAACTATACTTCGAGTAACTTTTCAGAACAAGCTGTCCTGTCAGTGTACGTGAGGAATAACACAATCTTTGGACATTACATAACTTGCATTCTGCAAGTTCTCCCGCTTTCCCCTCTGCACCTCTTAATCTGCAGTCTACTCTGAGCTAGTGGGAGGAGACGAGCTGCTATGATGTGTCCCTTGCACAGCACACACACAGAGTGGGATTCCTGCTCTTCATTCTTAACACACAGAAAGAAGCAGCATGAAGGAAAATTTACAGCGGTACTGAGCTGTGTAGACCTGACTCCAGCTCTGGGATGAGGTAAAAGCCTTGTTATAGGTGCTGAAAGAACGACTAGGGCAAGGATGTGTGTAAATTTAGGCTGAAGGTATAGTCACTTGTGGTATAAGATGTGCACCTCAAGCCTCAAGGTGGAATGCTTATATTATAACACTCCACACCGTTTTTATGGACATTATCATCTTTCAATAAGACCCCTGAGTTTAAAATAAAATATTGAGCAGCGCAGCAAAAATGCACCCAGAAACCTTCATCATCGGCATGTGAGAAGACATAGCGGGAATAAAGGATATCATGTATTACTGATTATTAGTCGGATTACGCCCGGGGTGCGTTGTCAGCATCATCCATTATGAGCTGTGATAATGTCTTAATTGTTGTCACCAGTGAAGCAGAACTAATGGCTTTAATTCTTGTCATTGATGCTGGATTCTTTTTCTTTCCGCTCTGGCTTAAAGGAAACCTCTCCAATATACAGAACTTATGTACTCATATTTCTTATGGGGGATCTCAGCTGACCGGCGGTAATGCAGACAGAAAATCTACTGAATTCCAGCACAGATATATGGTCAATTTCAAATGAGAAACCCCCAATATGAGGGGATATAATCTGCCAATACTAACTTACTATTACATTATTGCTGTGACATGGCGGCTTTTCTTGTTACTTTCTGGAAGGTCTAACTGCACCCTCACTAACGGTGAATTCATTCTGGAGAAAATTACTTTGCAGAAACTTGTATATTAATTTTTCCAACTTTTAAAGAACAGAAGTAACTCGTAATATAAAAGTGCATAAAACAGAAAAGCAAGCACTGGGTAATGAAATGTAATGACTGCCGCTTAATCAGCTCAGTGATCTTTGAGAACCAGCATAATATATCAGTGAGGGCAAACCCAGCGTTACAATCTAGAAAGAAATATTTAATAGAGACACTTTTATATTAAACCCTTCATATACAGCTATCCTAATCCTACAAAGGTACTAACAGTGCAGTAAAGAGGATCGATCACAAGGACAAGTGAATTCATCTGTGAGATCCTCAAAATTACTGGCATTTTATAAAACTCTGTATACAGTATGTCCATAAATCCCATGCCGGTAAAGCGGTCATCAGAATAACAGGGGCACTGTGAAGAATTTAAGGTGTAAGACATATTCTGGGTTGCGTTTTTTACTTGTTTTAATTAGTTTTCCTTACTTCACAGTTTTGCAGCCTCCAGCCTGAATCTACAATGTACACATACAAATGAAGACAAGGAAACCAATTGCATAAATAGGTGCTTTTATATACTTCGGACTAGTACTGTATATGTCTGGTTCACTTCATATGTGTGAGGACATGAGGGTTATGGGAACCTGGCCAAAGTTCTCGGCCTTTTGAGTTGAGGCTGCAAACGGTCCAGATACCCAAATCTCACTCAAGGGGGTGAGACACATTGTATCAGTGAAGTTCGGCCCCCTTTTCTGTTATCATGGACACATTTGCAGCTCGCCGCTGTGAACCACGCTCCGCTCACATTGCCGCTGATGTGCAGACATGAAATTACATAAAACAATCAATTTTTCATTATTTTTTTTTCGAATAAAACAATTTTCTTGTTTCAAAAAGGGACAAAGTGTTAATTCTGCTTTATATGAAATCAGGTCTCCGGTCACTTGTGTGCTGGTGGAAAGCCATTAGAAATAACACACAACTGGAGGGCTCTATTAAAATATTTAGTAGGTGCCCTTAAGTGCCATTATACGTAAAATAATAAAACATTAAGAATTACACAGCATACAGACCGACATTACCACTTCAATCATTCCCGTAGGCGAGGAGTGCGCTGCATCAAAGAACATCAATTAGAAAGATTATATAAAAGCAATTCTCTATGCAGACGCAATGCACAGCAGCCGCATGGAAGCGTGCACAACCCGTCCATTACAGGCACATGACCGCCATCACCATCTAGTGCTTACATTTCTCATAGATACAGTGTACATTTCCTGAATATTGGGGCTGCATTAATCTATGTCGGGCAGTAGGTGGCGCTCACAGACATAGCACATATTACTAAGCCACCAGTGGCCCAAATGACCATTGTACGGAAACTGGGATATGACAATTACTACTCACAGTTATTGCAATCCAGGATCTTCAAAGAAGGACACTGTTGGCCTTTGGTTGAATAATGGTGAAGTATAATTTAGCCTAAATTGCTGTTAAGAAGGTTTTCAGAAATCATGCCCAAAAGGCATGCATTTTGGGGAAAAACACTACATAAAATAGGATACTGTCGTCTTCAGCATTTAGAAGATATGGACACCTTCAGAAGCCTTTTTTTTTAATCATTTTGCAATTGAGTTTTATTAAAAAATATTGCACCATTTGCCGTCTGTGTTGTACTGCCTATTGCTGGCTGTAGAAAGGGCTAACTAAGAATCTATCAGGGAGCTCGTTCTGAGAGCTGACTTTGCAACTCTTATCTTCTTTCTCCTGAGCTCCTCTGAACACATGAGCTCAACTGTCATGTGGTCCTAAATCAGCTGTGAGGAATTCAGAAGCAATAGACAGTACAACACAGAGGCTACAGAAAGCAAATGGTGCAAAATGTTGCAAAAGTTATTAATAGACAAAATACATATTTATAGTAAAAACAAAATAGTTTCCCCCAACATCCATATGCTTCAATGAAGTCCTGTAAATATGAAAAACGGTCTAACGGCAGCAGCACACAGACTCAGTCACCTCCATCTAATGATCCGAGTGCTGGAGGACACACACGCTCAGTCACCTCCACCTAATGAGCCGAGTGCTGGAGGACACACATGCTCAGTCACCTCCACCTAATGATGCAAGTGTTGGTGGACACACACATTGCCACCTCTACCTAATAACTCGAGTCCTGGAGGACACGTATACTCAGTCCCCTCCTCCCAATGAGCAGAGTGCTGGAGGACACGTATACTCAGTCCCCTCCTCCCAATGAGCAGAGTGCTGGAGGACACGTATACTCAGTCCCCTCCTCCCAATGAGCAGAGTGCTGGAGGACACGTATACTCAGTCCCCTCCTCCCAATGAGCCGAGTGCTGGAGGACACATGCTCAGTCACCTCCACCTAATGAGCCGAGTGCTGGTGGAAACACACGTTCAGACAACTCCACCTAAAAAGCAGAGTTCTGCAGGACACACACGCTTAGTAACCTCCATCTAATGAACAGAGTCCTGGAGGACGCACACGCTTAGTAACCTCCACTGAATGAGTGGAGTGCTGATGAACACACACACTCAGTAGCCTCCATCTAATGAGCCACGTCGCTCAGTCACCTCCACCTAATGAGCTGAGTGCTGGTGGACACATATGCTCAGTCACCTCCACCTAATGAACTCAGTGCTGGAGGACACACATGCTCAGTTACCTCAGTCTAATGAGTCAAGCGCTGGGGGCACTTATGCTCAGTCACCTCCACCTCATGAGCAGAGCGCTGGAGGATACATATGCTCAGTCACCTCCACCTCATGAGTCGAGTGTTGGTGGTCACTTATGCTCAGTCACCTCCACCTAATGAGCAGAGTGCTGGAGGACACATACATTCAATCACCTCCACCTAATGAGTCAAGTGCTGGCGGACTCACACACTCAGTCACCTCCACCTAATGATCCGAGTGCTGGAGGACACACACGCTCAGTCACCTCCACCTAATGATCCGAGTGCTGGAGAACACACACGCTCAGTCCCCTCCGCTTAATGATCCGAGTGCTGGAAGACACACACGCTCAGTCACCTCCTGTCAATGAGCCGAGCGCGGGAGGACACACATGCTCAGTCACTCTCCCAACAGACAGATCTCTGCATAGTTATGCTCTGATCATGGCAGTGCAGCCAATAGGAATAGCTTTATGCCTTGCTGGTCAGGAGAGGAGCGCAGCATTTGCAGTAGACTGCTGAAAACTCCTGCTACAGAGGAAATGAAAAGAAACTATAGTCATCAGCTGCCAGACGGGATGGAGAACGATCCTTTCCAAAGAAACCCCCAGAAGCATAAAGGGGGACACATGGTGGCCAAAATTATGAAAAATGTATCATTTTGATATGAGAACCACTGCAAATTGCTGTATTTTACTATAATTATTAACGGAACCTGTCAATAGCTTCATGATGACGAAACCACGGGTAGCATGAATCAGAGCCCGACTGTACGATTGCAACTTGGTATATTTTTCTCTGAAAACCTACGGTGTTTCACAGAAAATAGAAGATACAGCCGGGGAGTATAGGGAGAGGCCAGACTAGTCAGACACTGCATCCAGCTTGCTTTTCCCAGAGCCGCTCTATTTGATTGACAGGTCTCTACCCTGTGTGTAGATCGGGAGAGTTCGGTCAATCACCTGGAGCAGTACTGGGATCCTCAATCTATATTTTTTTCTGAAACGCTGGAGCTTTTCAGAGGAGGATATACCTGGCTGCAATCACACAGCCAAGCTCTGATTCTTGTCAGCATGAAGCAGCTGATTGAAGAATTTTCGTGTGAGAGAACTGAATGGGATATTCCCTTTAAATACTGGTTTTAGACTGTAATTTGGCAGCATCGGATGTGAACTGTACACTTTAAGGGGTTGAAAAATGGGGAGATTCAGGTTAATATCTCAGTGCCCTCTAATCTACTCAATTTTCATTAAAAGAAAAACATTATAAATGAATTATTAAAACCGTATGATAGTAAAGCAATACAACAGGGATTGCATTCAGTAATTATAGCTCAATATTTCATGTAATGAAAAACAGACCAGAAACGCAAAGTTAATAAAGCAAAAATGCCCATTAAAAATCTCTTAACGTTATTTGCTTTGTGAGATCTGGATCATCGCTACAATTTATTTATTTTTTTTTAACCTCGCTGAACAAACCGCATTAATGGACGAATTCTTCCCAGTAGGCAAAAAAAAAATATTTGACAGGAATAAAATTAATGTTCCTGAAATTTAATTAACAACATGCTACATGGAGGAGATTAAATGATACATTTTATAATCACCGCTCCTCTGTCCAGTATTCCTAATTAAATCTCCTTCTGTTCATCACACGAATCTTCATTCATTCAACTTTACATTTCTATATTAACAGGAGGGTTGAAGGAAGCAAATCTGCACGGGGCGGAATATTATTGGAATAAGTCCTATTAACCCTTGTTATGATCTGCAACAAGAACTAAGGAAAGATAGGGGAAAGCTGTCCCTACAGTAAGACTAAGCTGAATCCCTACAATGCAGCGGGCTGCCTGTTCCTAGTGAACAGACCCGCCTTCGTCCTCGGCTAGTCTGAACGAAGACCTATAGAGTTAAGGAAGGGGTCCCTAAAAGAACTAAGGACTGGGACAAAAATGGGACACCTCCTAAACAGAAATAGATGCAGAGCACAAAAGACAAACAGACAAAACGTACTAGAGGTCCCAGAGGACCAAGCGAACTAGACAGAGATAGGCACCGAAGCACCTGGCTAGAGAGACAGTCAAACAACACTGAAGTCCAGCAAAGCCAGAAGGGCGGAGCTGGAATATATAGGCAGATGGTCACGTGATCGCAAAACACAAGATAGAAAAAACTAACAGAAGGGTTCTTACAACCCTTGCCAGAAGGACTGATTTCACGGGACGATGCAGAATCTGCGGGGACTAGTGAGAAATACACCCCAGCCCTTGCTACAAATAATGATGCACCCGGAGGAGCCTCTGTCACACCACAGGATGCAGAATTACTGGATTGACCTCTTTACTTTAGCTAATGGACAGGACACAAGTGAAGGGACTATCCTTACCCCTCCATGGCTAAAGTAAGGCTAAATGGGAGCTTAGGACAAGGGCAAAAAAAATCCTATAATAATTGTCTGTAAAGACACAATTAATAATACAGTTGCAATAGTTCACAAAGGCATTAAATAGGCAACACCTATCCATAGGCCCTAGTCAGGCACACTGAAGCCGTAGGAGGAAGTCCAGAACTTCTGAGCCCCCTCATTGAGCCAAACAGAGAAACTCTACCAATGAGGTGAACTAGAGTCGTCCACATGTTATATACAACCACTTGTAGTAATTAAAATCAATTACATTAATTAGTGCAATTAGGAGAGTGTTTTGATGTGGAGGGTGAATGCAGCTGGAGCTTACGGCCACATGTTGGTGAAGCAGGTTAGTGTAGTAGGAGCCGCTCGCCACTACTGCTGAGTGCGGGCACAGTGGAGTGAGATTGGATGAGACGGCTTCCTCCTCTAACCTGCTTAGTATCGCCACATCCACAGCACCTTCCTGTCCATCACTTTGATGTGGATGCTGACTGACTGTGTAGCAAGAGCCGCTCTCAACTACACTGGTAAGTGGGTGGCATCGCTCTCCCTCGCCCCATCCCCCCAGCTGGTGAGGGCGGGCCACAGTGTTCTCTACAGCACAAACAATTACGTGTTAAGTCTTCCTCTATCGGCGACATATAGAAATGTCTTAGCGTGTCATTTGGTCATCCAGCCACATGGTGGCAGTACTTTGGTTACAAACCAACACAGGACACGCTACAGCATACAAACTCAGGCCTGCAGGCCAAATCTGTGCCGCAGTGTAATTATATTTGGCCCACAAAGGAAATACCAAATGTCTACTGGCCTGCTGGTAGATAGATATATACAGTATACTACAAATCCTGCGCTTCCGGTCCAGCACACTCCCTGGTTACTACAAGGCTGTTTACAACACGCCCCGTAGTAAACCACTCCTGAGCTATGACGCACTTACTGACCGGCATTCACCTGAGCCGGAAGTTCCCTCCTCTTCTCCCTACATTAGCGCACACTCCCCTTGTGCTATCCCATACATCTCCCATACATCTCAGTGTGCATAGCGCTCAATCTCCTCTACAAGCTGGGCACAGGTATGCTATGGAGCGATGACGCTCATACAATGATTTAATACAGCTTTAAATTGCCACAAATGGAGATGAACGATCGGGGAAGAGTATGGTAACCAATCTGAAATGGCCTAAAGTGGCAAAGCCCCACTAGAAATGACCCCTCTCTAGCAGGTCAATAAAACTTAGCTTTTATTGTACTATATTAAAAGTTATTTTATGGGGTAATAAGTTAAAATAACAATCTTAATTTCCCATAAATAGATTAGATTATACACATATGTCTAATAATGTAATCTATGTATGGCAACTTAGCATTGTTGTTTTAATTCATTATCCCATAAAATAACTAATTTAATGTAGTACAATAAAAGCTAAGTTTTATTGACCTGCTAGAGAGGGGTCATTTCTAGTGCGGCTTTGCCCTTTTAGGCTTTTTTGGATCATGCCATGATTTATTTTATTTCTCTATTTCATATATTCTCCATTTTGGTTTTTTTTGTACATTTTTATCCCTTCCCTATGAATTGAGATCGCACCCTTTTTGCTCACTCCCTAACATCTTTAGATGGGGCAACAAAAACCTGATGACAGATTCTCTTTAAGCTTTTTTGATTCCATTTAAGCTGATGACTTTCATTTTAGCCCTGATAAGAAGGTATACAGAGATGTACTGATATACAGAGATGTATCTCTGTGTGCCAGTAAAGAAGAGGAGTACTACCAAGATCTTTAGGCAGAAAATTCTCTTATACTTTGCAAAACAACATGTAATGCATAAATTTACTGACATCAATACAAAGACTATACTGATACATTGTAATAAATTACAACGCTAGCTGAGGACAAGTTTCAGCTTATAAACATAATAACATTTTTAATTTAGCCGATAAACGAAAATAGAAACAAAGTTTACTCGTCGTAAGTGATTTCCCTTTCCACAATGCAGCAGTGTTTGGCAGAAAACTCTTATGCCTGGGCTGTATATGGAGGATGAAATCTATTGGTGGCGTTCTAATTTATTTTATAAATTCCAATCTCCATCACCTCCACCACTGTTTATGGAGATGGCATCAGACGCTCAATACTTGTCAGACTGTTTGGAAAGTTTGTGCAAAGCGTCCTGATTTCCAAATAGACTGTGTGACAATACCGGCTGATATGCTAATAGGAATCAATTGTATTGTAATTAGTCTATTGCTTAGCTCATGCATCTGCTGCAGTTTTGGATGGCCACATCTAGTGTGACAGGTTAAGATAGGACAAGAAGTGTGAAATGTAGAGAATCTGTGTGACACATACAGTGTACTGAGAGGTGATCCCAGGATTTACTTGTCTACAAAATAAATAAATGATAGATAGATAGATAGATAGATAGACAGATAATAGATAGATAGATAGATAGATAGATAGATAGATAGATAGATAGATAGATAGATAGATAGATTATTCATTAAAGGGGTAACCTGGGATTTTTTTTTCAATCCGGATCAGGGCAGTAGGTGATATAAAATATTGAAATGAACATTAAAACCCATGCCGTTCCACTCTGCTGCTCCAGTGGATCCCAACCGTTCTTGCTACGATTACAAGAATGATTGATATCTTGTCATCACTGAAGCACCGGCAGGGAACACCCAAGTGGAAATGATGGGGGTTTTAATAGACAATGATAATTTTATACTATTTTGTGCTCTTAGTCAGATTTTGAAAAACTACAAAACTTCCCATTAACTATTTGACATTAAATGGATTTAAGATTTGATGTAAATCCAACATCATTTCTCAAATGTGGAAAAGTTTAGTAAGTTATTTTATGCATTGATAAATATATTTTATATTAATATCTTTCAATTACCACTTCTAAGATGTCTTCTTAGGGTCCATATAAACTGCAAGAATATTGTGACCAAACTTAGCAACACTGGTTTCCCAAGAATCGTGCAGTGTAAACGTTTCCAAATTAATACATTGTTCAAAGCCACTGAGAAGTTGTTCTTTGAATATCACTGTTAACTACCAAGATTATCATTGTTGCACTAAAATTTTCACAATTTGTGCAGCCCATACACACCAGACATTGCTAGGATAAACCCTCAGTATCCGACTGGTTAAAGTACAAAAGCTGTGACCGATTCTGGATTACTACAACGACAAGTAGTAGGAAGATACCACGCCGGTTCATGTCATCTCAGATGTTTCTTAGAGGACGGACTACAGTCACTACACAGTAAAGTATTGCATATGGCAATATATTGCGGCGTATTTCAATGACATTATCATAAGATTCCTGACTAAAGGAAATGACAGTTTTTGTAGGTGAAGTGACTTCAAGTAGACTGAGGTCACTCTAATGAGTGTGAATAGACTCTGTTAATGAAGGCGCATGCTTCGGGAAGAAATTCAGATTTGTGATGCACAAATGAACGTCTGATTATGTCATAAATCTCATGAGCATTTTCAAATAATAACTCTGTGATGAAATCACTGACATACATAGTAACATAGTAATGTAGATTGAATAAAGACCTAGGTCCATCAAGTTCAACCTTTCTCCCCCAATTGTACTTCCCATACCAACACTACACTAACTTAATGGAACTAGGCCTCACAAATGGATTACCATTTTTATTTTTATTATTACAGCACTATTACAATTACAAATAAACCAGTTTATATTTTTTAAATTCGTTTTATTTTGTATTACTGTTATGGTATTACTAAAATCCCTGTGACCAAAAGTTTGGACACACCTTCTCATTCAAAGATTTTTCTGTATTTTCATGACTATGAAAATTGTACATTCACACTGAAGGCATCAAAACTATGAATTAACACATGTGGAATGATATACTTAACAAAAAAATGTGAAACAACTGAAAATATGTCTTATATTCTAGGTTCTTCAAAGTAACCACCTTTTGCTTTGATGACTGCTTTGCACACTCGTGGCATTCTCTTGATGAGCTTCAAGAGGTAGTCACCAGAAATGGTCTTCCAACAATCTTGAAGGAGTTCCCAGAGATGTTTAGCACTTGTTGGCCCTTTTGCCTTCACTCTGTGGTCCAGCTCACCCCAAACCATCTCGATTGGGTTCAGGTCTGGTGACTGTGGAGGCCAGGTCATCTGGCGTAGCACCCCATCACTCTCCTTCTTGGTCAAATAGCCCTTACACAGCCTGGAGGTGTGTTTGTCCTGTTGAAAAATAAATGATGGTCCAACTAAACGCAAACCGGATGGAATAGCATGCCGTTGCAAGATGCTGTGGTAGCCATGCTGGTTCAGTATGCCTTCAATTTTGAATAAATCCCCAACAGTGTCACCAGCAAAGCACCCCCACACCATCACACCTCCTCCTCCATGCTTCACTATGGGAACCAGACATGTAGAATCCATCCGTTCACCTTTTCTGCGTCGCACAAAAACACGGTGGTTGGAACCAAAGATCTCAAATTTGGACTCATCAGACCAAAGCACAGATTTCTACTGTCCATTCCTTGTGTTCTTTAGCCCAAACAAGTCTCTTCTGCTTGTTGCCTGTCCTTAGCATTGGTTTCCTAGCAGCTATTTTACCATGAAGGCCTGCTGCACAAAGTCTCCTCTTAACAGTTGTTGTAGAGATGTTGTAATGCACACGCCCGGGCTGAGTGGCGTGTGCGTGTATATGTAGTGATTCCACTGGACTGTGCCGGAGAGTGAATGCCTGGAGGGGCGTAACTAAGTATCCACCCGATCCGACCAGGGTCGCACGACGGAATACGACGCCAGTGCACCAAGGAGGAACCGAGCAGAGGGACCAGGTGCTACTCCAGGACAGACCCCGGACACGGCTGTTGACCCACACAGGGGAATACAGGAACAGGCAGGTTAGGCTGGCACACAGACTGCTGGGTATAGGCAGACACGGCTGGTATGCAGACTGGCGGATGCTGGTAAGCACGACTGGTATGCAGGCAGGGAGGTACTGGCAGGTACGACAGATTGGAGCACCGAGTGGATAGGACCCAGTACAGACTGGGACTCAGGAACAGAACCGCAGATGCGGTGGACAAACAGCAGAGTGAGGCCACCCAGAGCGGCGAGCAAGAGCAGAACAAGACGAGGCCGCCTGGAGCGGTGAGCGAGAGAAGAGCAGGACAAGGCCGCCTGGAGCGGTGAGCGAGAGAGGAGCAGGACGAGACTGCCGAAGCAGCGAGCAAAGGGTCAGAGCAGAGTGAGACTGCCGGAGCAGCGAGCAAAGGGTCACAGCAGAGCGAGACTGCCAGAGCAGCGAACAAAGGGTCAGAGCAGAGCGAGACTGCCGGAGCAGCGAGCAAAGGGTCAGAGCAGAGCGAGACTGCCGGAGCAGCGAGCAAAGGGTCAGAGCAGAGCGAGACTGCCGGAGCAGCGAGCAAAGGGTCAGAGCAGAGCGAGACTGCCGGAGCAGCGAGCAAGGCAGAGTAGAGGGGACAGGGTTCTGTTCACACGGAACAGACTGGAAGGGAAAGGCAGAACCAGGTACACACAGGATACTTGCAATGAAGTAGTGAGTGGACTCTAAACTCACAAACGGGAGTACAGGGACAACGAGTAGGAGTAGGTACGGGATCAGATTCTGCAGGAAAAGGGAAGGTACGGACATAGAGAAAAACAGGTAACAGGCTAGGAGAGTATTCAGACAAGAACAGACACAGCAGCAAGATACAGGAGCGGGTCTAGGTATGCGGCCCCTTGAAGGCGGAACGAAAAAGCTAGGAGCGTGTTCAGACAGGAACAGGCAAGATACAGGAACGGGTCTAGGTAAGCGGCCCCTAGAAGGTGGAAAGAACAGGCTAGGAGCGTGTTCACACTGGCCTGGAAATACAGCCTCCAGGATAGGCAGAAGACAACAGGCTAGAAGATAGTTCAGACAGGACACAGTTCAGACACGGGAACTGATACCGCAAGGCAGAAAGCATAGACAGGACCTGGCACATCAGTGACTGGAAGCCAACTGACAGAACACAATGCTCAGGCATGGATTCCAGGGAGGAGCTGGGTTAAATACCAGGTGACAGACAGCAATAGGCTGAGGACGCACAAGGGGTGTGCCTGCAGCAGCTACAAGAAGCAGGAAGTGATCGGGCGACGCCCTTAAGCAGCAGAAACAGAGGCAAGCAGACAGCATGGAGGGAAGCCAGGCTAGCAGACTGGACTAGAGATCAAGTGCGCGCTCTTGCACAGTGGGAGATGGACCACTATGCAAGGACGCCGCCAGGTATGTTACAGATGTGTCTGCTGCTAGAACTCTGTGTGGCATTGACCTGGTCACTAATCTGAGCTGCTGTTAACCTGCGATTTCTGAGGCTGGTGACTTGGATAAACTTATCCTCAGAAGCAGAGTTGACTCTTGGTCTTCCTTTCCTGGGGCGGTCCTCATGTGAGCCAGTTTCTTTGTAGCGCTTAATGGTTTTTGCAATTGCACTTGGGGACACTTTCAAAGTTTTCCTAATTTTTTGCACTGACTGACCTTCATTTCTTAAAGTAATGATGGCCACTCGTTTTTCTTTACTTAGCTGCTTTTTTCTTGCCATAATACAAATTCTAACAGTCTATTCAGTAGGACTATCAACTGTGTATCCACCAGACTTCTGCACAACACAACTGATGGTCCCAACCCCATTTATAAGGCAAGAAATCCCACTTATTAAACCTGACAGGGCACACCTGTGAAGTGAAAACCATTTCCGGTGACTACCTCTTGAAGCTCATCAAGAGAATGCCAAGAGTGTGCAAAGCAGTCATCAAAGCAAAGGGTGGCTACTTTGAAGAACCTAGAATATAAGATATATTTTCAGTTGTTTCACACTTTTTTGTTAAGTATATAATTCCACATGTGTTAATTCATAGATTTGATGCCTTCATTGTGAAAGTACAATTTTCAAAGTCATGAAAATGCAGAAAAATCTGTAAATGAGGTGTGTCCAAACTTTTGGTCTGTACTGTACCATTTATGACAACCCTTTGTTTCCTATCATTTAGTCAATTCCTTAGCCATCTACATAGTTCCCCCAAGTACTTGCTTCTGTAGCTTCAGTATAGGGCTGCTATGTGGTATAGTATCAAATGCCTTCGCCAAGTCCAGATAAATCACATCAGCTGCATTACCAATATCCAGATTTGCACTTACCTCCTCATAGAACCGCAACATGTTGGTTAGACACGACCTATTCTTCATGAATCCGTGCTGATTATCATTTATTATATTATTCTCTGCAGTATAACTCTGCAGGTCATCCCTTATGATGCCCTCAAAAACTTTGCACACTACTGATGTTACTGGATCGTAGTTACCTGGATCCACCTTCTTACCTTTCTTATCCCCTTTAAAGCCCAAGACGTACTAATACATATCTGCGCCCTGGGACTTAAGAGCCTGATACGTATTAGCACGTCTTGGCGATTGTGCCCGCACACAGGCTGTGCGGGCGCAATCGCCACCGGGTGTCAGCTGATTGTCACAGCTGACACCCGGTGCTATGTGCAGGGAGCGGTCCCGCACCGCTCTCTGCATATTAACCCCCGCAATGCTGCGATCAATGTCGACATAAGGGGAGGAGATCGGGATACTCACCTCTCCTGCGGGCGTCCAGCGATGTCTGCTGCGGCTTCCCGGATGTGTCAATGACGACCCGATGTCGTCATGACAACATCCGGGTCACCAGACAGCAGGAAGATATTTTGGTCATGCGCAGTGCATGACCAAAGTACCTTCTGCATCTGCAGCGCTGACAGCTTGTATAGCACATGGATGATACTCCATTCCTATGCTATACAGGCGATCAGAATAAAAAAAAAGTGATAGTCCCATAGTGGGACAAAGAATAAAAGTAAAAAAAAAATGTTTTAAAAAAAAAAAAGTGTAAAAATATATATATATATAAAAAAATAATAATAATCCACCAAAAATAAAAATATAATGTACCCATCAATAAATATTATGAAAAAAAAAAAACAATAAAAGTACACATATTTGGTATTCCCGCATCCGGAACGGCCTGACCTATACAACTGTCCCTCTAGTTAACCCCTTTAGTGAACACGGTAAAAAAATAAAATAAAAAACGAAGCAAAAAACAATACTTTATCATCATACCGCCAAACAAAAAATGGAATAACACGCGATCAAAAAGATGAATATAAATAAAAATGGCACCGCTGAAAACGTCATCTTGTCCCGCAAAAAAACAAGCCATCATACAGCTCCATCAGCCAAAAAATAAAAGTTATAGCTCTCAGAATAAAGCGATGCAAAAAAATATTTTTTTCTATAAAATAGCTTTTATTGTGTAAAAGCGCCAAAACATAGAAAAACAATATAAATGTGGTACCGCTGTAAACGTACTTACCCGAAGAATAAAGCTACCTTATCAATTTTACCACATGCGGAACAGCATAATTTTTTTTTAAAAAACAACAATTCCTGAATTGTTGGTTTTTGTTTATTCTGCCTCCCAAAAATCGGAATAGAAAGTGACCAAAAAAGTCACGTGCCTGAAAATGGCACCAATAAAAACGTCAACTCATCCCACAAAAAACAAGCCATCACATGACTCTGTCGGTCAAAATATGGAAAAATTATAGCTGTCAAAATATGGCGATGCAAAAACTAGATTTTACAAAAAAATGCGTCTTTTAGTGTGTGACAGCTGTCAATCATAAAAACCCGATATGATTCTGGTATCGCTGTAATCGCACCAACCCAAAGAATAAAGTCGTTTAAGCACTTATACCGCACGAGGAACGACGTAAAAAATAAACTCTAAGGTTAGGGTTGTGCTAGGGTTAGGGTTGGGATAGGGTTAGGGTTGGGGTTGGGGTTGGGGTAAGGGTTAGGATTTTTTTCAAAAGTAAAAAAAAAAAGATGACGATATGGCGACTAGTGTTGAGCGCAAGTGCTCGCTACTTGAGTTTGCATCGGGTGCTCGGGTATGCACTGAGTATCGCGGGTGCTCAAGTGACATGCTCGAGTCTCCGTCCCATATGCTTCACGGCTAAAAAAACTTGCGGGGATTGCTTGCCATGCACGAACGATCCCTGCATGTTTTTTTGGAGGTGTCTAATAACCGTGAAACATGCGGGCGGGGACTCGAGCATGTCACTCGAGCACCCGCGATACATGGTGCATACCTGAGTACCCGATGCAAACTCAAGTAGCGAGCACTTGGGCTCAAGACTAATGACAACTTATTCAATATGATGACCTAATGTTATCAAATTCTGTGTCGTACCTCTTGGTTCAAAATGTTCCCTATACCCCTTGATAAAATCCTTGAGGGGTGTAGTTTCTAAAATGGGGTCACTTATGGGGGGTTTCCACTATTTAGGCACATCAGGGGCTCTCCAAACGCGACATGGCGTCCCCTCTCGATTCCAACCAATTTTTCGTTCAAAAAGTCACAGAGTGCTCCTTCCCTTCTGAACTCTGCCGTGCGCCCTAACACTGTATTTTCCCCACATATGGGGTATTGGCGTACTCAGGAGAAATTGCACAAAAGTTTTGGGGTCCATTTTCTCATCTTACCCTTGTGAAAATGAAAAAAATGGGGGTAAAATATCATTTTTGTGGAAAAAGTTTGATTTTTATATTTTCACAGTTCAATGTTATAAACTTCTGTAAAGCACTTCGGGGTTCAGGGTGCTCACCACACATCTAGATAAGTTCCCTGAGGGGTCTAGTTTCCAAAATGGTGTCACTTGTGGGAGGTTTCCACTGTTTAGGCACATCAGGGGCACATCCGCTAATTATTCAAGCAAATTTTACGTTCAAAAAGTCAATTGGTGCTCCTTCCCTTCCGAACCCTGCCGTATGCCCAAGCAGTGTTTTTTCCCCACATATGGGGTATCTGCTTACTCAGGAGAAATTGCACAACAAACTGCATGGTGCCATTTCTCCTGTTACCCTTATGAAAATGCAAAAGTGGGGGCTGAAAACTATTTTTGCGGGAAAAATGTGAAAATTTTATTTTTACGGCTCAATGTTATAAACTTCTGTGAAGCACTTAGGGGTTCAAGGTGCTCACCACACATCTAGATAAGTTCCCTAGGGGGTCTAGTTTCCAAAATGGTGTCACTTGTGGGGGGTTTCCACTGTTTAGGCACATCAGGGGCTCTCCAAGTGCAATATGGCGTCCTGCTAATTAATCAAGCAAATTTTACAATCAAAAAGTCAAATGGCGCTCCTTCCATTCCAAACCCTGCCGTGCGCCCAAACAGTGGTTTTCCCCTACATATGGGGTATCTGCGTGCTCGGGGAAAATTGCACAACAAATTTTGGGGTCTATTTATTCCTGTTACCCCTGCGAAAATAAAAAAAATTGGGTCTAAAGTAACATTTTTGTGAAAAAAGTTAAATGTTAATTTTTTTCTTCCACATTCCAAAAATTCCTGTGAAGCACCTGAAGAATTAATAAAGTTCTTGAATGTGTCATAAAGACTCCTCAAAGTGACTTCCAATGTGATGTGGTCCCTAAAAAAATGGTTTTGTATATTTTGTTGGAAAAATGAGAAATCGATGGTCAACTTTTAACCCTTATAGCTCCCTAATAAAAAAAAAATTAGTTCCATTAGTTCCAAAATTGTGCTGATGTAAAGGCGACCTGTGGGAAATGTTATTTATTAACTATTTTGTGTGACATATCTCTCCAATTTAAGGGCATAAAAATTAAAATTTTGAAAATTGCTACATTTTCAACAAATTTCCGTTTTTTCACAAATAATTGCAAGTGATATTGAAGAAATTTTACCACAATCATGAAGTACAATATGTAATGAAAAAAAAAAATCTTAATCAGGGGGATCCGTTGAAGCGTTCCTCAGTAATTATCTCATAAAGTGACAGTGGTCAGAATTGTAAAAATTGGTCTGGTCATTAACGTGCAAACCACCTTGGGTTGTAAAGGAGTTAAAAATCGGTACCATATTGGCTATTCTCCAATCCGGTGGCACTACCCCTGTTACAAGAGAGTCTAAGAATACGAGATACAGCGGTTTATCAATTACTGAGCTCAATTCCCTCAGTATCCGTAGATGAATACCATCTGGTCCAGGGGATTTGTCAATGTTTAATTTGTTCAGACACAGGCGTACTTCTTTTTCTGTTAAACTAGCTATATCAGGTGGTGAACTTTGATTTTTGCCCCGTTGAAAGATCCCTGGAACAGACTGTTGGTGAACACGGATGAAAAGTGTCTGTTTAATATCTCAGCCTTTTCTATGTCCTCTATAATTATCTTGTTATTATTGTCTTTTAAGGGGCCAATACCATCTGATTTTCTCTTTTTGGCATTGATGTATGTATGACATTTTTTGGGATTTAATTTAATGTCCCTGGCAATTTGTTGCTCTGTAGATAATTTTGCTAGCTTGATTTCTTTTTTACATTTCTTATTTAGGTCTTTATACTCCTGAAATGCTATTTCTGTATTCATGGCCTTCAAGATTTTGAATGCCCTTTGTTTTTGTCTTATTAAATTTTGTACTGTCTTATTTATCCATAGTGGTTTCATTTTATTCCTGAACATTTTATTACCAGAGGGTATAAATTTTCTACAGAATTCTAGTAGTATTTCCTTAAACATGCCCCATTTACGTTCAGTATCCCCAGTTACCATGACATGGTCCCAGTCTACACGATTAAGCTCTTCCCTTAATTTGCTGAAATCAGCTTTCCTAAAGTTCCAGGTTTTTGCATTTACCTTTTTAAATGTTTTATTAAATATTACATTGAAACTTACCATATTATGGTCGCTGTTTCCCAAATGCTCCTGGACCTGTAGATCTGAAATTGTATCTGGTCTATTTGACAGCACCAGATCCAGCAGATTACCTCCCCTGGTTGGTTCCTCTACCAGCTGAGAGAGCTAATTGTCCTGAACTGTAGATAAGAACTTGCAGCTTTTAGCACAACTGGATGATTCTATGTCCCATTGAATACCTGGATAGTTAAAATCCCCCATAATAAGGACCCTTTTTTTATTTGCTGCATTTTTAATTTGTTCCAGCATTTCGTCCTCTACCTGTTCAGTTTTATTAGGAGGCTTGTAACAAACTCGAATTAGCAGCTTTCCATTATGGCCATCCCCATGTACATTTACCCAGACTGACTCTACATTGTCGTAGCTCCCCCCAATGTTGTCACTTAGAACAGGTTTTAAGTTGGATCTTGCGAAAATACACACCCCTCCACCTTTTTTGTCTTTCCTGTCCTTTCTAAATGTAGTTAATCCCTCTATGTTTGTCACCCAGTCATGGCTTTCATCCAGCCAGGTTTCCGTAATACCCACCACATCGTATTCTTTGACCGACATAAGAGTCTCCAATTCAGCCATTTTGTTTGCCAGACTTCTTGCATTAGCTAGCAGACATTTACTACAATTAGCACATTTGCAACTCCTACTCAGCTCCCTACTTTCCTTGCGTATCCCAGCTCCCCCCTAGATCCTCTATAACCCCTGCTATCCCACTCTCTCTGTCTACTCTATCTATCCCCTTATAAGCACGAATACCCTCCCTCCCCAAAGATCCTAGTTTAGAAGCTCCTCCATCCGTTTGACCATTTTTTCCCCCAGCATAGCTGCACCCTCCCCATTGAGTTGCAGCCCGTCCCTACTGTAGAGCCTGTAGTCAACAGCAAAGTTGACCCAGTTCTCAAAGAACCCAAACCCTTCCTTCCTGCACCAATATCTGAGCCACTTATTTATCTCCCTAAGATCCCACTGTATATCTAGTGACGCACGTGGCACCGGCAGTATTTCTGAAAACACCACCTTGGAGGTCCTGGCCTTCAGCTTCTCTCCTAGTTCACTGTAATCATTTTTAAGGACCTTCCACCTCCCTCTAACTTTGTCATTAGTACCGATATGTACCATGACCACTGGGCTTTCCCCAGCCCCACCCAGCAATCTGTATATCCGATACGCAATATGATGAACCCGAGCACCTGGCAGACAACACACGGTTCGGCATTCACGGTCTCGGCGGCAGATGACCCTGTCTGTAAGCCTAATTATAGAGTCCCCTCTGACAGCAGAGACAAAGTAACATTATTGCCTGTTTGCACTGCACTAAGGCTATGTGCCCACGATGCAGAAATGAAGCAGAAAATTTCTGCAGCATTTCTGCATCTCCCTGGCAGAAAAAATGCATGCAGATTGTGCATGCGTTTTTCCTGCAGAATACATGCGGAATACATGCGGATTCACATGCGTATTCACATGCGTTAACGCATGTGTTTCCGCATGCGGACTGACAAGCACTTTCCAGGCGATAGCATCACTTGGAAAGTGCTTGACAACTAGGTCACACTGTATAAATCCATGCAAACGGCATGGATTTATATAGTGTGACCGTAAAAATAAAAAAATAAAGCTACACTTACCCCCGATTCCCCGCCGCGTGTGCTGACGCGCTCGTCCTGGCTTCTTCCGGGTTGCCGGCATATCGCGAGACAGCCTGCAGTCACATGACCGCGACGTCATCTCAGGTCCTGGAAGGAGAAGCGCTGCAGGGGCCGCCAGACAGGTGAATATAAACTTTATTTATTATTTTATTCTTTTTTTTACAGGTACAATGGTACCCAGGTCTGGATGAGAGTCTTCTCTCCTCCAGAACTGGGTACCATCCGCACATTGAAACGCATATAAACCTCGTGTACAAATGTACAGACACGGATTATATGCGTCTCTATGCAAGTCAATGGCGGCAATTCCGCTGCGCTTCCAAAAAATTAATGAACATGCTGCGGATTTATAAGCGCTGTAGAAACGCTGCGGAAAAATCCACAGCATGTGCATTGACATTGCGGAATGCCATTGGGGACCATGGGGTGCGGATTACCAAGCGTTTTTTATGCGTTTCCGCTGCGGAAATTCCGCAGCGGAAACGCATGAAAAACGCATCGTGGGCACGCAGCCTAAATGGAAATTACCATCACTAGTTGTTTCTTCAGCTAGCACTTCAAGTGGCCTATTTTGGTCATTCTGGTGTCCCATGTGACTCAGTCATTCTCGCTAATTATTCGTTGTCCTGTGTGTGGACATGAAGCCATGGTCTGTGTTCATTCCTAGGAGCACTTCATTTTCAGCTTCATAAGAATGAAAAGAGACTGCGGATTCTGGGCCACACCTAAGGGAAATAGACACAAAAACAAGTTGGAAGCTGGGAAATATCAAGACTTGGAGCGTGATTATAGGCAAATTTTATGGTAATGAATGAGATTTTTGGACATGGAGTCATAAGTCTGCCACAGATCACTGTGTGTTATTAAAACCAGCAGGTCCTATTTGGTGCCCTTTTCCAGTAGACAATCTCTGATGGAAAAATGTGAAATAAATTCAGCACAGAACTGACACCAAAGCTTTGTCCCTGTAATTACAGACAGATAGAGATGTCATGTGGGGAATAATGTGATTTAAAAAAAATTTATTTGAAAATAAGGTTTCCTGCCCTTGAAAATTCCCTCCAAGGTGCCGGGCACTTGGTGTCTCTATTCTGTGAAACTCACGGTTCACTGCCTGTTGTTAAGTGTAATCCATCTGTAGGAGCTGAGAGACAGATGACAAGTAGTAGGGTCTGGTCTTCATATCTTTACAGTAAATGGGCTGGTTAGTTAACCAAGTTACACAGCAGGAAATTCAGGACAGTTCATGGATGAATGAACCATTGACCAAAAGCAGTTTTAACTTGTTGTGCAGAATGTGGGCAGAAAGTCCAAGACCTTAGTGAAAGGACAGGTATGATTTAAAAGACATTATTCACTAAATACACTTTTTTTTGCAAATCTCAATATTTTTTTCTTACCTTTACATCAATCAGATATCATCTTGCAGGACCTCATTCTTGTGATCTTCAATGATTCCACACTGAAAATGCAAACAAGTGTTTTACTAGATCTGAAATATTTAGAAAGGCTCAGGGGCAGAGGTTTTTTTGGGGTGATCTACAGAATAAGAATTGCTGATATACAGTAAAAGACTCTTAAAGCTGCTGCAAACTACTTCCAGCACAGGGAGGCCCGGGCTCATGTCTGATAGGGTGGCTGACAGTGATACAACAACCAGATTATTTTTAACTGTGGCAGTCGGGGTCGCGGATTCCTAGCATCCGGTCTACTAAGGGTCTTCAGGTAATGACGCTGAGGCAAGGAACATTTGCAGGACTACACCTTACTGCAATATCAGAGCTTTTTTAAAAAAAATAAAAAAGAATTGAGGCCCAAATGTTGGACATTAAATATAAAGATGACAGCATGGTCAGTTTCAGTGTTAGTTATAAAGATCTCAACACATTACTGTTTTCTGAAATAAAATAATTAACGTGCACCAGAATCAGGTTCTGTAATAGTTTCATCCTGAATATTTGTATCACTCCTGGTTTTCAGCAATCTGTGGTGTTTAGTGTCTATAACAATGCATCTGGCTGATTAGGAGAAATCTTCTTACATTGCAAATATCGTCATAAATGCAAATATCAGAGTGTGTGTATCCTTTGCGCACAAAGTCCAAAGAAAAAAAGACAGAAATGCGCGTAATTACCGGAGCTGACCTGAACTGTTCTCCACAATGTGACTTTGTAGCTGACGATACAGATGAATACTGTGCAGCGGGCTTTCTGCTCTGGAGATAGGATCTGTGCCCTGAAAGTTCATGGGAGGTGGAATGGGGAGATGAGCCAAATGTTCTTCCAGAAAATATGATTTCAGTAGCAACGCTAAAGGGTTATGACATTTAAATTACTGTAAATTTGGAAAATGTGTCCACAGAGAACCAGTGCATGAAATCTGACATCTGATAAATAATATGTGCAGAAACTGAGCAAGAAAAACGCTCTCCACGCAAAAACAGGACAAGTCAGAGGCCAAGAGATGGAAGAACCGGCAACTTCATCTGACATCTCCATAATATATAGATTGGATCTGTACAAAGACTTCTGGTGCAAAGGTAAAGTAGAGTAACAGTTACGTCACAGTCAGGCGGCCATATAACACGGCCGACGATCGCATCGCAGTACTTGGACTGGCAGGTGGCTCTTCTGACCCGAGCGTGACAGCCACATAGAAATACATGCTGTCACACTTGGGTCAGGAGACCTGACGGCCAGTCCGAGCATCGTGATGCAATCGTCGTCCATGTTATATGGTCGTCTAACTGCGCCCTTAGGCTTTGTGCCCTTGATGAGTCTTTGGTGAGTTTTGATGCTGCGTATATCATGGCTTTAAGTCCCAGTGGAGACTACTGGTGCAGCCAGAGTAGTATCCTTGGGGGTTAGAGCCAATGACTATACCATTGGTTATTATTTTATAACATACTATGCCTTTAGAAAGGTTTTTCGTAAGTTAGACACCCTTTTTAGCTTTAAAGTCTCGATTTCAGGGTATTAAAATTAACTTCTTGGACCTAGTACTTTCCCTGCATTTGCATTTTACCCCCAAGCTGCACTCAGTCAGTATCTATCTAAAGCGCAGACTGGCATCTCAATATTACTCGGTGATGGTATTACGCCTCGGCCTCTTTCTCCGTCAGCGTTCTGCTCACACAGCTTTTTATAACTTTTTTACCATTGATTTTTCCTACAGTGCAATAAGAAATAAAGCTTCATCAGAATGGAGAATATACAGTATCTCCACTTTTTCTACTCTGACCCAAATAGACAGTATAGCGAATATTGATTGTCAAGTCAAAAGCTAACATTAAAGTAATATGCAGGGAGCGGATGTTACATTTCATCATTAATAGGCACTTTCACCTGTCACTACTTTTCCAGGAACTTTTGCACAAAATAGACGGATGGGAGGGTGAGGGGCAGTCCACTGTATGGACACGACTCGCATGGGACTGCAGGATGCGAGTGGTTCAATTACACTGAAGCTCGATCTCAGACCATAAAAGTAATTGCTTATATATCCGTTCTCTCATATCATGTTATTGTAACTATTAATACTGTATCTGCTGAAGATGACGTCCGAACTGGAGTGCCACAAACTGCAAACCATTACGTGTTACCCTAAAACAGAACTAGGGTGTGGTGGCATAGAGTGGGTTGCAAGGCAAGTATTGCGCCCCCCCAAAACTAGTGGTAATACCACCTTAAAACAAATAATTCCCAGAGTATTCTCGCATAATCTGAGCTATTAAGTCCTCTTTTCCCCCCTGCATACAGACCAGGCCAGTACATGCTGCGTGATGCAGTGGTGTCATTGTGCTATATGAGGCCGGATGCTGACATCTTGTAGGCGTGAGGCCTACAGCACAGTGAACATGGAAAAAGAAGTATGCAAGTGCATAGGGATCACCATATAAAAGCCTTTACTATAAATTACATGAAAAGACAAATTGAGACACAGGTTTAAAAACAATTAAAAAGGCCATTAGGCTATATATACAGAAATTAGGTTTGCCTATACTAAGGCTACCACCCATCCTCATCTGCCTAAGTAATAACAATTCACAAAATACCCAAGAAGATTAATCCACATATACAATAATGAAAAAAAGTAGTTTGTACTGACAGAATTTAAGCAAATGAAAATACCAAAGTTCAAAAGAATAATAACTTAGTGCAACCAAATAGTCCTCAAATAGTAATAATATTAAATAGAGTAGTGTGTTTGTAGGTACAAACGGAAAACCAGCAGAACAAATAACCAACAGAGTAGAAAAATACAAGATGGAAAAATTATTATAGAATCACAAGGAACCTGTGAAATGAGGCAAAAATGGAATGAGGAAAAGGGACCCCACGTGTATCGCCACCCAATCTGTGGCTTCCTCAGGGGTGAAGCTATTGTATCAAATGATGTCCTTAACGTACACATAAATATAATACAATAATAAGATAAGTAAATTGATTTGATTACCAGGTGTGGAAAGCAGAAGTAGATCAATAGGTTGTATTAGTGTCTAGAAATATGTGATGTGTATGCGCAAACATACAATATAAATAAAGTTGATTCAAAGCAACCAATGCGTAGGTGCGAGCACGCCAGGTTAATAAAGTTGGATTGAAGCTGTCAATAAAGTTTCTGAAATCAACATGCATGCAGCGTAAGCGAAATATACCGATAAAGTTATTTGTCAATGGACAAGGTGCATGCGCAGAATACCTCTGCGCCGATAAAGATTTTATCAGCAACGGCGCATGAGTGAAGAGATATGCACATACAAAAGACATAGAACGATTAAGTGATCTATAGCGCATGTGTAAAAAACACAAGTACACCGTTAGTGCCTGGGCAAAGATGGCAGATATATTAAGAAAAGGGTATAAACATGCAAATAAATACACCAATATACCAAAATATAAGATAAGAGACACTAGTTCAATATTATTGCCTAAAACAAGGTGGTAAAGGCATCAGAGGGAAAACATATTGACATGTATAAATAATTTGGTTTAGTTTGACATATGATCAATGAATGGGATATAGGGAACATTATGAGAAAAGTAGCAGAATCCTAGAATGGTCTAAACATGAGGGTATAGATATTAGGAGAAACCTTGATAGGCCAGAACAAATATCCTGGGTACATACATTGTGTTCCAAATTATTATGCAAATAATATTTTCTCAGATTTTCCCAAATTACCTTTATGAATTGCAGTCATTGTAATTTTCCAGTCAAATAACTATTAGAGTACAATTGAAAGGTTTTTGTACAAACTGTCTATGATAACAGTATATTTTTTAAAAAAATAAAAAACTCAAAATGCATGTTCCAAATTATTATGCACAGCAGAGTTTTCAACCTTTTAATTTTAATAAAGAACAAAAAAAATGGTCATTTTTGAAATTATAAGCATTAGCAGGTTATTACAAACTGAAATCAAACAGTTTTCAACTCAAAACTTTATTCTAGGTGATGTTACATTTGCACATAGGACCCCTTGTTGGAAAGGAGCTTCTGAACTCTCTCGTCCATTGAATTTGTCAGGTTTTGGATGGTTTCTGCTTCAATTGTTTTGCATGAGGACAGAATACCCTCCTAGAGCTGTTGCTTAGATGTGAACTGCCTCCCGCCATCATAGACACTCCTTTTGATAATGCTCCAGAGGTTCTCAATGGGGTTGAGGTCAGGGGAGCATGGGTGCCACACCATAAGTTTGTCCCCTTTTATGCCCATAGCAGCCAGAGATGCAGATGTGTTATGTGCAGCATGAGACGGGGCATTATCATGTGACGCGCCCCTGGGCCTGTGTCGCGCTGCGTTGCGCACGCGGGAGCTTACCCGGAGCCGGATCTGTTTAGGGTTGTAGTCTCGTGGCGGTGACCCGGTCCGTGCCCAGGGAGTCAAACTGGACGGCAGTCTGTTAGCGGTAAATGGTTGATGACTACGCCACCCGTTGAGTGCAGCCAGGGGGCTGCTGCTGCAGGGCAGACCGCTGAGGCCGGTGGAAGGATGGTGCAGCGTGATAGTATAACCCCCAACGGGAGGGGTATGGCCTCAGGGCAGCCGACGTGGATGATGGGGGTAGCAGGAACCACTCAGAGACGGTATGGTAGCGTTCAGGGTCTTTACTGGTAACAACGATAGACCCTCCCGGAGTACTTGCTAGCGAACGGGGCCTGGTCAGTCCTTGAGCAGATGGGATCTCCCCTGGCCAGGCGTAGTTGTAGGCCTCCCAAGCTGACTGTACTCTTCTGGCTACCTTGCTAGAAGCTGATGTAAGTAGCCCACGTCCCTGAGTGTACCGTGTGGCGCTCACCCGTATGGCCGGTGACTCGGGGCCTTCTAATGGCTTCCGCTCCACGATGGCGGTGCTGGTCCCACGCGTGTGACCGGGCCTTCGGGCTTCTGGGCCAGGGGACCTGAAATCCCCTGCCTGACGGATTCTGCTGCTGGGTAGAAGTTAGTCCCCACAGCCTCGGACTCCGGGTCCGGTAAAGAATCTTCTTAGTCAGGGCGAGCTCTTTAGCTGCCAGCCCCTGACTCCTTGTGACTCTGCTGCTTCCTATGCTGCTCTTGTCTCTTCTCTTCCTGGACTCACTAACCCTGCCTCAGCCCCGGGTTTATACAGGGGAAGTTCTTCCCCTCCCAAGGCTGGGCAGGAGGTGTGGCATGCACAGGATCCCTGACCAAAGGACCTCCCACCTGCTCTCAGACGTAATATCTCTATCACTGTGACAACCAGACCCCTGGGGTGTCACACTCCCCCCTAGTGAAATTTAGTACTCCGGGACTAAACACTTTTTAGAAAAATATAACAAGGTATATCAAAGAACAATAAAATACAATAAGGAAACACAATAAGATGGTCACGGATGTCCGCAACCGGGTGCAGTCTTTGAAGAAAAGCAAAGGTGTCCATTTCACCAACACAGGGAGACGTAACCAGGTAGGGGTCTGTCCTACCCCGAGTCCTTAACAGTCTCTAGTCCATCCTGGGTTACGCTCCAACTATATACAAAGGATTCCCGGTAAATCCACCGAAGACTCCTAAAAACAACTAGAAACACAAAATTACACACAAGCAACAATAAACAGGTAAACATTGTAAAACAACTTAAACATTTAGATCCTCCAACGTGCGGGTAACTGGCCTCTAGTGGCCCTAGTGGACCTACGGAGCTGACTGTCTGGCCCTGAACTACAGGGTGTAGGAGCTGTCAAGGGTAAACTGGGCAGCTGTCTACCGGCTCTTTGTCTCACTAGGGGTACGGCAGGCTCACTATAAGCAGAGGGTGGATTCTCCTGTTCCGCTTGGGTGGAGTCTTCTGCCTCCTGGACCGGCTGCTCTTCCAGCTCTACCCGTTGCTCCGTAGGTTCTTGGGATGATGGTTGGAGGAAGGTGAGTACGGGTACCACAACTGCACCATTGACTTGAGTCCAAGACCGAGGGAAGTCCCCGAGCACGGTACTAACCATATCTTCCCTTTCTTCCACGGGTCGATGGTCTTCCTGTTCCTCCTCAGGGTTCCTCAGTTGTTCGGGGCACTTCTTCAGGTGGTCCCGGGATACAATGGCTGTGGTTTCCCCTCCGTCTTTACTGATGGTACAGACCTTCGGGTTCTCGTGGCTTGAGGGCAGTACGGTGTACGGGTCCTTCTCCCACTGGTCGTCCAACTTGTGGAGCCGTCTCTTCCTCTTCAAGACCTGCTCTCCGGGTACCAGGGGAACAGCGGGAGCATACTGGTTGTAAGTCTTCTCTTGTCTTTCCCTAGCCTGACAGAGACTTCTCTCCACGCTCTCCTGTACTTTCCGGTACTGCTGCTGCCTCTCTGTGTCCCAGTCCGTTTCTGGTGAAGTGTCCTCGGGCGTCAGGACTCCCATTTCCAGGTCAACAGGTAACTTACCAGGTCTTGCCCTCATTAGGTAAGCCGGGGTACAGTTGGTGGAACCTACCGGGATGTGGTTGTATAGGTCCACCAGATCGGGCAACTTCTCAGGCCACAGACTGCGTTCTTCCAGGGGCAACGTTTTTAGAAGATCCATTACCACCTGGTTCATTTTCTCACAAAGTCCATTAGTTTGCGGATGGTAGGGTGTCGTCCTTATCTTCCGGCAGCCATACAGATTGCAGAATTCCTGGAAGACCTCCGCTTCAAAGGCAGGTCCCTGGTCCGTCAGCACTTGGTCCGGGTACCCATGTGGACGGCAAAAGTGCTGCTGGAAGGCTCTAGCTGCTGTTCGAGCCGTTAAGTCCTTGACGGGGACGACAACCAGAAACCGGGAGTAATGATCCACGATGGTTAACGCGTAGACGTAGCCACTTCTGCTGGGGGTCAGTTTTACATGATCCAAGGCTACCAGTTCCAACGGTTGCCGGGTGACGATGGACTGCAGGGGAGTCTTCTGGCTGGCCCGGTCCTTCCTTCTCAGATTGCACGGGCCACAGTCTCTGCACCACTTCTCGATGGTTCCCCTCATGCCTACCCAGTGGAACCGCTCGCGCAGCAGGAACTCCAGCTTTTTCCACCCGAAGTGTCCAGCTCCGTCGTGGTATGCCTCCATCACCATGGCTGCGTCTCTTCGTGGCACCACTACTTGCCAGAGTAGTTCATGCGTCCTGGAGTTAACCATTCTGCGGCACAACTTCCCCTTGTAAAGGAACAGTCGACTCTTCTCTGCCCATAGTTGTTTGGCTTCCTCTGGAGCGTCTGATTCCAGGCTAGCCTCCGGGCGAGTCAGCATCTCCTTCACCAGTCGGACGGCAGGGTCGCTGTCTTGCGTTTCCGCCCAGTTGTAGTGAGGTAAGGGGTTCAACGTAGCAGCCTGCTTACTCCTTACCCGGTGGGAATACTGGATAGTCCCATGACGGTGGAACGCAGGGAGTTCAACTTCTTCCAGTCCCTCCGGATCTTCTCCTCCGTCCGGCAGGTTGGGCATCCTGGACAGGGCGTCCGCATTGGTATTGGAGCGCCCTGCCCGGTATTTAATTGTGAACTCGTAGTTGGACAGACGGGCCATCCACCTCTGCTCCAGGGCACCGAGTCTTGCCGTGTCCAGGTGTGTCAGCGGGTTGTTATCCGTGTATACGGTGAACCGGGAAGAAGCGAGGTAATGCCTAAAGCGCTCGGTGACTGCCCATACCACGGCCAGGAACTCTAGCTTAAATGAGCTGTAATTTTCGGGGTTCCTTTCGGTGGGTCGCAGTTTTCGGCTGGCATAGGAGATTACTCGTTCTCTCCCCTGCTGAATCTGGGACAGTACGGCTCCTAGCCCGATGTTACTGGCGTCGGTGTAGAGGATGAAGGGCTGGCTATAGTCCGGGTACGCCAAGATTTCATCCCCCGTGAGGGCCATCTTCAACTGGCGGAAGGACTCTTCTTCTAGCTTTTCCCATTTGAAGGGCGGCTTCTGGTTCTTGGCCTTCCGGGACTGGCCTATCAGGAGGTCCTGCATAGGTGCTGCCTTTTTGGTGAAACCGGGAATAAACCTTCGGTAGTAGCCTACCAACCCTAGGAACTGCCGCACTTCTTTTACGCTGGAGGGGCTTGGCCATCCCTTAATTGCGGTGATCTTATCGGGGTCGGGAGCCACTCCGTCAGCGCTCACCACGTGTCCCAGGTATTGCACCTTTGGTTTCAGGAGGTGACACTTGGAGGGTTTCACCTTTAGGCCGTAACTCGCCAGAGCTTCGAACACCTCCGCCAGGTGTTTCAGGTGGTCCTCATAAGTTTTGGAGTATACGATGACATCGTCCAGGTACAACAGGACCGTCTCGAAGTTTCTGTGGCCCAGACAGCACTCCATTAATCGTTGGAAGGTTCCTGGGGCGTTGCAGAGTCCGAACGGCATGCAGGTGAACTCGCTAAGTCCCATCGGGGTGGTGAATGCGGTCTTCTCCCGGTCCGCCTCTGCTACAGGAACCTGCCAGTACCCGCTAGTGAGATCCAAGGTAGAGAAGAAATTAGCAGATCTTAAAGCAGCCAATGACTCCTCTATCCTTGGTAAGGGGTACGCATCCTTGTGTGTGATACGGTTGATTTTCCGGTAATCTACACACATCCTCATGGTGTTGTCTTTCTTTTTGACTAAAACTAGTGGGGCTGCCCAGGGGCTACAGCTATCCCGGATTACCCCAGCCTCCTTCATGTCTCTAAGCATCCCCTTGGCGTGTTGGTAATGTGCAGGGGGTACGGGTCGATACCTCTCTTTTATGGGAGGATGATCTCCCGTGGGGATGCGGTGTTCTACCCCCTTGACTCGCCCGAAGTCTAACGGGTGTTTACTAAACACTCTCTCATACTCTTGAACCACCCGATAGACTCCTTGTTTCTGGTGTGAGGGAGTGGAGTCAGTACCCAGATGTAGTTGCTGACACCAGTCCTCCATGTCTTTCTTAGAGCCGTTACCTTCCTCCGGGTGAGATGGAGGCAAGGGTTCCACAGATTGTATAGAATTTTGATTAGTGGTATATAATTTGGCTAGCGTGGCATACCGGGGCAGGTACACTTCCCTCTCCCCGATATTTATTATGCGAATGGGCACCCTCCCATGGCGTACATTGACCACCCCCCGTGCTGTCAAAATGGTGGGCCTACTGTCTGAGTAAACTGGTTCTACCATTGCCTGGTAATCTCTCCCTCTCAGACCAATAGCTGCCCGGCACCAAATCATCATTTCACTTTTTGGGGGCATGGCAATAGGAAAAGGGTCACACATTCTTACGCTACCAATCTCACCGCCGGAGAGTTCCACTTGTTGCCGTTGCATCAGTGCCCGGATCTCTTTCTGGAGCACCCGCTGCTCGCCGGAGCTGGCATTCTTGGCAACCTGCTGTAAAAGGAAAATCACCTCTGCAAGACAATTTTCAATTACATTAGTTCCTAGAGTTATTTTTGGGTGACTCTCATGTTTGTCAATATCTACAATGATCAGTCCCTGTGCGGCCAGTTCGACTCTACCAATTTTGATGGTCACCTCTTTAAATCCGATCTGTGGCACGGGCTGACCATTGCTGGCGATGATACTCAAGTCGTCGTCAGGGTAGCGGGTAATATCCGAGTCATTCCAGTACTGCTTGAAGAGCACGTACGGGATGGTGGTGACCTGTGACCCGGTGTCCAGTAGGGCACTCATGGGAATGCCATCCAGTACCACAGGCAAGACTGGACGTCCTCCCACATATCTGTCGCGCCAGTTCGATGGGCCTGGTGATCTTTTTCCTGGGGGTTGGCCCTCTACCCCAGGTTGTGCCCGTTTAAAGAACAGTACCTTTCCATATGTCCGGGTTGATTGCAGCGGCGGCAGATGGGTCGTCCGTCCTCGCTGTATCGGTCACTGGGTCTTCCTCTGGCCGGTGGGGTCCTCCTTGGTCGACGCCACGGGATGTCCTCCGGTCCGGATGCCAGCTGGATCTTCCCTGGAGTGGAAACCTGTAAAGACTGCACAGTTCGGGTTAGCGCAGCAACGCTTTTAGCTAGCTCTTGGACCTGATGGTGTAGGTCTGGAGCCGGGTCATTGTCCAAAGCCTGCGCATCAGCTCCCACAGGCCCTGCTGACAAGGGCGCCGCCTCCTGGTAGTAAGTGGTAGTGGGGCGTCTGTGGGTCACAACGCCACCTGGTGCCGGTTCTCGGAGCACCCGGATGGCTCTGTCCTTGAACTGTGCAAATTCTAGATGAGGGTCCTGTAAGGCCATTGCCCGCAACTGGGTGCGGTGGGCATTGCAATATAAACCCTCTATAAATTGTTCGGTCAACAGCCTGTCCTCGTTTCCCACTCCATTAGGGTCGGTCTGCTTAATGGCCCTCAGGGCCTCTTGTAGGTTGAGTGCATAGTCCCTTATACTCTCATGCGCTCGCTGCTTGCACCCGTAGAATCTAAGCTTAATCTCGGCTGAGGTGCGGGTATCAAAGGTGTCCTTCAGCCGGGTTAGTATCCCTGCGACAGTCTTCCTCCCAGGTGGCCAGGATTTTACTTCCCTTTTGGCTGCCCCAGTTAGTTGGGCCACCAGGATGCTCACTTTTTGCTCTTCTGTGAGGGGGTACACCTGGAAGAGGCTATCCAGCTTTTCTCTAAAGTCATGCAGGGTATGTGACTCCCCTGAGTACTGGGGTAGCCAAGCTGCTCCCGGGATATAGGGCATGGTGAAGGGCATAACTGCAACAGCGGTGGCGCTGGCGGGGTTTGAGGCAGTGGAGCTCCCCTCCGTATCCGACATCTTCCTCCCCCCTAGTGGACCGTGGCCTACCTTGCGATGATCCTGTTCCGTAGGCCGCGGCTCCGCAGTGGATCGTCAGGGTTGAGGACCTTCCGTCGCGCTCCTGTGACGTCGGCGTCTGCTGGGCTCCTTCCAGGACCTTACGCAACGTCCGGACGTGAGGCGGGGCTTCAGTTCTCGCGCGCTTTCGGAGTCCACGCCCCTCTTCTTCCCGCGCGGCGTCCTCAAGATGGCGTCCAATGGCGGGAAAACTCCACGGATGGCGGGAAGAAGGCTGAAGATGGCGCCGGATGGCGGGAAACTTCACCGATGGCGGGAAGAAGGCTGAAGATGGCGCCGGATGGCGGGAATCTTCACCGATGGCGGGAATCTTCACCACTGGTAAGTTTGAACAGTCTTTGCTTTTCAGGCACGCAGTACCCGGTGGTTGCGGGCACGAGATCCTGCCGACTACGCCAAAGTTGACGCGCCCCTGGGCCTGTGTCGCGCTGCGTTGCGCACGCGGGAGCTTACCCGGAGCCGGATCTGTTTAGGGTTGTAGTCTCGTGGCGGTGACCCGGTCCGTGCCCAGGGAGTCAAACTGGACGGCAGTCTGTTAGCGGTAAATGGTTGATGACTACGCCACCCGTTGAGTGCAGCCAGGGGGCTGCTGCTGCAGGGCAGACCGCTGAGGCCGGTGGAAGGATGGTGCAGCGTGATAGTATAACCCCCAACGGGAGGGGTATGGCCTCAGGGCAGCCGACGTGGATGATGGGGGTAGCAGGAACCACTCAGAGACGGTATGGTAGCGTTCAGGGTCTTTACTGGTAACAACGATAGACCCTCCCGGAGTACTTGCTAGCGAACGGGGCCTGGTCAGTCCTTGAGCAGATGGGATCTCCCCTGGCCAGGCGTAGTTGTAGGCCTCCCAAGCTGACTGTACTCTTCTGGCTACCTTGCTAGAAGCTGATGTAAGTAGCCCACGTCCCTGAGTGTACCGTGTGGCGCTCACCCGTATGGCCGGTGACTCGGGGCCTTCTAATGGCTTCCGCTCCACGATGGCGGTGCTGGTCCCACGCGTGTGACCGGGCCTTCGGGCTTCTGGGCCAGGGGACCTGAAATCCCCTGCCTGACGGATTCTGCTGCTGGGTAGAAGTTAGTCCCCACAGCCTCGGACTCCGGGTCCGGTAAAGAATCTTCTTAGTCAGGGCGAGCTCTTTAGCTGCCAGCCCCTGACTCCTTGTGACTCTGCTGCTTCCTATGCTGCTCTTGTCTCTTCTCTTCCTGGACTCACTAACCCTGCCTCAGCCCCGGGTTTATACAGGGGAAGTTCTTCCCCTCCCAAGGCTGGGCAGGAGGTGTGGCATGCACAGGATCCCTGACCAAAGGACCTCCCACCTGCTCTCAGACGTAATATCTCTATCACTGTGACAACCAGACCCCTGGGGTGTCACACATGCATGAAATGATCTCGATGGTCCAGATGGATGGAGTGGAGGATGGCTGGTTGATGGACACCCCATGCAAATATGGCTACGGCGCTAACAAGGAGGAGGTGGAGTAATGTTTTGGGCTGGAGTCATGGGGAGAGAGATTGTCGGCCCTTTTAGGATCCCTGAAGGGGTAAAGATAAACTCCATAATGTATGTGGAGTTTCTCAAACAACACTTCCTTCCATGGTTCAAGAAGAAGAACCGTGCATTCCGCAGCAAGATCATTTTCATGCATGATAATGCCCCGTCTCATGCTGCACATAACACATCTGCATCTCTGGCTGCTATGGGCATAAAAGGGGACAAACTTATGGTGTGGCACCCATGCTCTCCTGACCTCAACCCCATTGAGAACCTCTGGAGCATCATCAAAAGGAGTGTCTATGATGGCGGGAGGCAGTTCACATCTAATCAACAGCTCTGGGAGGGTATTCTGTCCTCATGCAAAACAATTGAAGCAGAAACCATCCAAAACCTGACAAATTCAATGGACGAGAGAGTTCAGAAGCTCCTTTCCAACAAGGGGTCCTATGTGCAAATGTAACATCACCTAGAATAAAGTTTTGAGTTGAAAACTGTTTGATTTCAGTTTGTAATAACCTGCTAATGCTTATAATTTCAAAAATGACCATTTTTTTGTTCTTTATTAAAATGAAAAGGTTGAAAACTCTGCTGTGCATAATAATTTGGAACATGCATCTTGAGTGCCGTATGAGTTTTTTATTTTTTTAAAAATATACTGTTATCATAGGCAGTTTGTACAAAAACCTTTCAATTGTACTCTAATAGTTATTTGACTGGAAAATTACAATGACTGCAATTCATATAGGTAATTTGGGAAAATCTGAGAAAATATTATTTGCATAATAATTTGGAACACAGTGTAGGTAACTAATTAGGGTATGTGCCCACGTAGCATTTTACAAGCGTATATGCTGCGGAATTTCCGCAGCGTAAACGCTTGGGAAACACTTTGTAATCCGCCCCCCATGGTCCCCAATGACAAGCCGCAATGTCAATGCCCATGCTGCGGATTTTTCCGCAGCGTTTATGCTGCGCTCAAAAATCCGCAGCATGTCCATTAATTTTGCGGACACGCAGCGTAATCACCGCCATTGACTTGCATTGAAACGCATAATATCCGTGTCAGTACATTTGTACACACGGATATTATGAGTTTCTATGTGCAGATGGTACCCAAGTCTGGAAGAGAGGAGACTCTCATCCAGACCTGGGTACCATAGAAACTGTAAAAAAAAGAATTTAAAATAAAAAATAAAGTTTATACTCACCTTCTGATGTCCTCCCGGTGTTTTGTCTTCTCCGTTCGGTCTATTGCAATGCTCCCGCTGTTGTGAAGGACCTGCCATGATGTCACTGAGTCATGTGACCCATCACATGGCTCAATGACGTCACCGCAGGTGCTTCACACCACCGCAAGCCGCCCAACACACCGTACGCGGCAGAGAGAACACCGGGAGGACACCGGAAGGTGAGTATAAACTTTCTTTTTTTATTTTTTACCATTTTATTCTTTTTTTTTACCTAACTTGGTCACACTACTATAAATCCATGTCGGTTGCATGGATTTATATAGTGTGAACAAGTTGACAAGCACTTTCCAAGTGATGCTAAAATCGCTTGGAAAAGCGCTTGATAACCCGCATGCAGAAATGCATGCAAAGATGCTTGACAAACGCTACTACCTGGCGGGAAAAACGCATGTAAAAAACGCATACGTTTTTCCTGCCAGGGAGAAGCTTAAAAAATATGCCGCATTTCTGCATCGTGGGCACATAGCCTTAGGGTGGAAAGAGAGCCAAAAGGACTGAATGTTATTCAAAGAGTTGGTACATAAGGAAAACATTTGACAACAAATTGGACAAATAGGTGTATCAGGGAGGATCAACGTATATATTCATCAAATACATACTGATAAGTGAATCAATAAAAGGACAAAAAGGTACTTGGTATTTAGAGAAACAAGTGGACTGGTAAATATAAAGTTAGGTCCAGAAATATTTGGACAGTGATTGAATCTCCGAGATTTCAGCTCTGCAGGCCACTACACTGCATGCAGAATTATTAGGCAAATGCGTATTTTGATCACTTTGATACTTTTTATACATGTTGTCCTACTCCAAGCTGCATAGGCTTGAGAGCCAACTACCAATTAAGTAAATCTGGTGATGTGCATCTCTGTAATGAGGAGGGGTGTTGACTAATGACATCAACACCCTATATAAGGTGTGCTTAATTATTAGGCAACTTCATTTCCTTTGGCAAAATGGGTCAGAAGAGAGATTTGACGGGCTCTGAAAAGTCCAAAATTGTGAGATGTCTTGCAGAGGGATGCAGCAGTCTTGAAATTTCCAAACTTTTGAAGCGTGATCACCGAACAATCAAGCATTTCATGGCAAATAGCCAACAGGGTCGCAAGAAGCGTGTTGGCCAAAAAAGGCGCAAAATAGCTGCCCATGAATTGAGGAAAATCAAGCGTGAAGCGGCCAAGATGCCATTCGGCACCAGTTTTGCCATATTTCAGAGCTGCAACGTTACTGGAGTATCAAAAAGCACAAGGTGTGCGATACTCAGGGACATGGCCAAGGTAAGGAAGGCTGAAAAACAACCACCTATGAACAAGAAACATAAGATAAAACGTCAAGAATGGGCCAAGAAATATCTTAAGACTGATTTTTCAAAGGTTTTATGGACTGATGAAATGAGAGTGGCTTTTGATGGGCCAGATGGATGGGCCAGAGGCTGGATCAGTAAAGGGCAGAGAGTTCCACTCTGACTCAGGCGCCAGCAAGGTGGAGGTGGGGTACTAGTATGGGCTGGTATCTTCAAAGATGAACTTGTGGGACCTTTTAGGGTTGAGGATGGAGTGAAGCTCAACTCCCAGACCTACTGCCAGTTTCTGGAAGACAACTTCTTCAAGCAGTGGTAAGGAAGAAGTCGGTATCGTTCAAGAAAAACATGATTTTCATGCAGGACAATGCTCCATCACATGCATCCAACTACTCCACAGCGTGGCTCGCCAGTAAAGGTCTAAAAGAAGAAAAAATAATGACATGGCCCCCTTGTGCACCTGATCTGAACCCCATAGAGAACCTGCGGTCCATCATAAAATGTGAGATCTACGGGGAGGGAAAACAGTACACCTCTCGGAACAGTGTCTGGGGGGCTGTGGTGGCTGCTGCACGCAATGTTGATCGAAAACAGATCAAGCAACTGACAGAATCTATGGATGGAAGGCTGTTGAGTGTCATCATAAAGAAAGGTGGCTATATTGATCACTAATTTTTGGGGGTTTTGTTTTTGCAAGTCAGAAATGTTTGTTTCTAAATTTTGTGCACTGATATTGGTTTACCTGGTGAAAATAAACAAGTGAGATGGGATTATATTTGGTTTTTATTAAGTTGCCTAATAATTCTGCACAGTAATAGTTACCTGCACAAACAGATATCCACCTAAGATAGCCAAATCTAAAAAAAAAAAACACTCCAACTTCCAAAAATATTAAGCTTGGATATTTATGAGTCTTTTCGGTTGATTGAGAACATAGTTGTTGATCAATAATAAAAATAATCCTCTAAAATACAACTTGCCTAATAATTCTGCACACAGTGTATTTTGGAATTAAAATGAAACAACGGAGATGCAATTGAAGTGGAGACTTTCAGATTTAATTAAAGGGGTTGAACAAAAATATCCTGTGAAACGTTTAGGAATTGCAACCATTTTTCTACAAAGCCTCCTCATTTCAGAGGCTCAAAAGTAATTGGACAAATTAAATTTACCATCAATAAAATGTTCATTTTTCATATTTTGTAGAGAATCCTTTGCAGGTAATGACTGCCTGAAGTCTGGAAGCCATGGACATCACCAAACGCTGGGTTTCCTTCTTTGTGATGCTTTGCCGCCTTTACTGCATTGACTTCAGTTGTTGCTTGTTTGGGGTCTTTCTGCCTTAAGTTTTATCTTAAGCTTGTGAAATGCTGCTCGATGGGGTTGAGATCTGGTGATGACTTGGCCATTGCAGAATATTCCACTTTTTTGCCTTAAACTCCTGGGTTACTTTTGCAGTATGTTTTGGGTTATTGTCCATCTGTCCTGTGAAGCATCGTCCAATCAACCTTGTTTAATTTGGTTGAATCTGAGCAGAAAGTATCTCCCTGTACACCCCAGAATTCATCCGGCTGCTTCTGTCTTCAGTCACATCATCATCAATAAACACTAGTGACCCGGGGCCATTGGTAGCCATGCGTGCCTGCGCTATCACACTGCCTCCACCATGTGTTACAGAGGATGTGCTGTGCTTTGGATCATGAGCTGTACCACACCTTCTCCATACTTTCTTCCCATCATTCTGGTACAGGTTGATCTTCGTTTTATCCATCCAAAGAATGTTTTTCCAGAACTGGGTGGTTTCTTTATATGTTATTTGGCAAAGTGTAATCTGGTCTTTCTATTTTTAAGGCTGATTAATGGTTTGCACCGTGTAGTGAACCCGCCGAATTTGCTCTCATGAAGTCTTCTCTTTATGGTGGAGTTGGCCAAAATCCCTGCTGCAGTGTGTGTAACCTTGGTCAAGAATTACAGGAAACGTCTGACCTCTGTAATTGCGAACAAAGGTTTCTGTACCAAATACGCGTATTAGGTTCTGTTTTTCTATTGTATCAAATACATATTTCAACCAATAAAATGCAAATGAATTATGTAAAAATCATACAATGTGATTTTCTGGTTTTTATTTTTAGATTTTGTCTCTCACAGGTGAAGTGTACCTACGATAAAAATTACAGACCTCTCCATTCTTTATAGGTGGGAAAACTTGCAAAATCGACAGTGTATGAAATACTTATTTTCCCCAATGTATATGTATTAGGCCCAGCATAAAGCAGCTTGTCATCAGGAGAGCGTGAACAAGTGGTAAAGTGTGGCAATAAAGTCATCACATACTAATCTAAACCATAACAACTGCGAAAAGTAAATGGCTGCAATACCAATTGATGACTGGATCCATTTGGTGCAATGTGAAAAAAACAAGAAGAAAAGGTTATAATTTGTGAAGCTAATGCAAAATCAAGAAAAACAAATGATTAAAAAAATTACTGTGACACACGAAAATATGTCAAATTTCTAATGTAGTACCTTTTATACTTATATCCTGTTTCTATATTTCCCTTCTTTCTACATTCATCCTTTTCTTTAGCCTTCCTGCTTATCTCTCTAGAATTTTCACTATCACTCTATAAACCTCTTCTACCCAACCTCTTTGATACCCCTATTCTTTTACTTTTAGGATATGTTTTTGTCCTTATTGTGCTGAGAACTCTTCTATTCCCTTCCATATGTCTGTCATCAAACATGCGGTTTCTAGATCTACATACTATTTTATTATAAAACCTGTGAAGATAAGTTCTTCATTAAGACCATGTGGGGCAAGCTATCCAAATTGTAAATCCAACTGTATTCATGACGCAAAAGTTCATGTGTAACATTTTCCTCCTAACGTTAGTGTGTACCGCATCCACCCCATGACCCGTAAACCACTTGAATGTGCATTACAAAAATCCAGAAAATATGCCGTCAAAGAAGTAAGGGTCTTGCCTTGTTTTTTTACGATTAGAGCTTTGGCAATATTTGAAAAATGTTGCTGAATCCTGCATTGGAGCTCCTGAGTACTTTGACTAACATAAATCTTTGGGTAATCACAGATAACGAAATAGATAATATTGTGCGAGCAACAGTTAAAATAGGTCCATGCCTGGATCTGTCACGGGTGTATCAGATGTAGCAGACAGTCGTTCTTCAGTTGGTTGCAGAAGGTGACTTCGTTTGGCATTACAGATGCCTTCTTAAATCTGTCTTACTTTAGCGCCCAGAGGCTACCTCCCTCCTGCTCTGACACCCTGGCCTGGGTGTTTATATACTTTCAGTTTGCTGCAGGGAGGGGCCGGTGATATTCACATGTTCCCTTGTGAAGGCTTGGAGCTACTGCAGTCGGCTTACTTCCTCTCTGGTGCTTGGAGGACGTTTGGTGTAATCTCTCTGAAGTCGGCTCAAGCTAAGTTTCTTAGTTTCCCCCTGTGTTTGTCTCTCTTGTTGTCTTTAGTTTATAGTGAGGACTGACCAGTGCTCATCCCCCCTTCCTTATCCAGGGTCTAGCTTTAGGGATATACAGGGCTTAGGTTTCCTGTTTGGCGATTGGTGAGGAACCAATATAGAGACTGGCGTTTGGGGGCAATGGGACAGAAGTTCATGGCAGACGCACTGCTCAAGATCTTTAGCACTAGCGATAACATTTTTAGGGGTCCTTTATTCTTTCATTTTCTTTAGAAAATTTGTGCTCTGTGCAACTACCTCTGTGGCCGCCCCTTCCCTTCACCCAACGTTGTGTCACAGTCAGGGTACCACTTTTTGGTATTGTCTGAAACATTATCCTTTGTACATTCAGTAGTGCAAAACATTTCTTTATGAGGATTACGCTGACATCTTGGAATTTCTACATCAACGTCTGAAATCAAAATTACAGAGTATATCTTTACAGAATATCAGCAGCAAACACATGTAAAATAAATGCTTCGTTATTCAGACAATGTAGAGGGGAAACATTTTTAGATACACGTCTTCATGCAGGTTGCTATTATGTAGTATAACAGAAACACGGAGCGGACGCATGAGAAATTCTACGTGTCAGAGGTAACTATGTATCTATGTCTGGAACAATGGAAACAATCAATAGTACAATTTCAGGCTTTCCTGCCCGGGAAACACTCTAATGATTTCCCTAAAAATCCTGTAGCAACATTTTGTTCACGTCGACCCGACTGGCAGATTAATAACCACTCTATACGTTAGCTATAGATGAGTGTCTCTTCTCCATTACATATAATGCATTATCATCAAAGAAGTGATCCAATTATGGGCTGAAATATAATTACATGAGGCACCTCTGGACAATACTCATCTTCTTCAGTCTTGGCCGCTCCTTTAGGGCACACTTCTAAAAATGACTCCAGCTTAGTTGCATTGTCTTTAACAGCCTGAAGTAGTCTGAAATTGATCTCCTCTCATCAATGGCTGCACTGTCCCTCCCCCATGATTTTCACTGCAGTTCAGCTCTATTTTAGTACAGCTATAAATGGTAACTCTAAAAGACAGTAAGGCTATGTGCCCACGTAGCAGATTTGATGCAGAGTGTTTTTGCCTCTCTCTGGCAGGAAAAAAGGCATGCAGATTTACATGCATTTTTTCTGCCAGAGAGAAGCGTTTTTTCAGCATTTTTACATGCGTTTTCGCATGCGTTTTTTCAAGCACTTCTCCAAGCGATTTTGAGCATCACTTGGAAAAGAGCTTGACAAGTTGGTCGCACAATATAAATCCATGCAACCGGCATGAATTTATAATGTGTGAACAACTGATGCTTTAAATGCAGCATCTATAGTAAAAAAAAGAGAATTAAAACGTTAAAAATAAAAAAAAAACGGTATACTCTCCGGTCTCCTCTCGGACCGCATCCTCTCTCCTTGGCGTCCCGCGATGTACTGTCAGGACCTGCGGTGACGTCATTTAGTCAGCTGATGGTCACGTGACCATCAGGTGACTAAATGATGTCACTGCAGGTCCTGACAGTACATCGCGGGACGCCAAGGAGAGAGGACGTGGCCGGGAGCAGACTGGAAGAGACCGGAGAGCAGACCAGGGGCCGCCGGAGAGGTGAATATACAGGTTTTGTTTATTTTTTACTTTTTATTCCTTTTTTTGACTGTGTGGTAGCCGGGATGAGAGGAGTTGTAGTCTCCTCTTCCTCCCGGGTACCACACGCACCGCGATTACGCTGCAAATTCGCGGACATTGAATTTAATTGAAACGCAGCAAATCCACATATACCTGCGGGTTTGCTGCGTTTCAATGGCCGCGAATTTGCAGCGTAATCGTGGTAGAAATGGTCATGCTGCGTTTTGCAGCGCAATACGAAATTGGCGCGCAAATTAGTGCATCATGTGCACAGCACATCCGAATTCACATTGCTTTGCATGGCAGACTGTTTTACAAGCATTTTCGCAGCCGTAAAAACGCAGCAAAAACGCCACAAAAACGCTACGTGGGCAATTAACCTAACAGAGTCTGGGTTTAGTGCAAGATTCACTTACAATAAAAAAAAAGAAGGCAAGACTGCAAAACACAAGATGGTAAACGCAAACAGGAGGGTTCTAACAGTACCCCCTCTTTTAAGAGGATCCTCCGGATCTTCCAGGCCCATAGTCTGAATGAAGACCTATAGAATAAAGGGAAGGGGTCCCTAAAAGAACTAAGGATTGGAACAAAAAAGGGACACCTCCTGAACAGAGAAAGTTGTTGCAGAAAACAAAAGATAAACTGACAAAAAGGTAGTAGAGGTCCCAAAGGACCAAGCGAACTGAGAGATAGGCACCGAAGCACCTGGCTAGCAAAATAGTCAAACAACACTGAAGTCCAGCACAGCCAAAAAAGGCGGAGCTGGAATATAAAGGAAGATGGTCAAGTGACCGCAAAACACAAGATGAAAAAAACAAACAGGAGGGTTCTAACAACTGATGGATGAAAGCAAAGAGAAATTAGAAGTGACTCAGAAAGGAGCAATGCAATGTCAAACTCCCTACAATTTGTCAGCCACCCCTATTAGAAAGGTCAATACATCAGTATTAGATGTCATGTTATAGCATAATCCAACAGCAAATTGTATAAACCGGCAGTTGATCACTATGGGTTACAGACCAGAGGTAGTTGTCCTATTGTGGCTTCCCTGGTAAAAGAGGTGGAGCAATGATTAAGGTGTATGCAGTCTATACAGTGGCATGTAAAAGTTTGGGCACCCCTAGTCAAAGTAACTGTTATTGTGAACAGTTAAGAAAGTTGAAGATGAAATGATCTCTAAAAGGCCTAAAGTTAAAGATGACACATTTCCTTTGCATTTTAGGCAAAAAAAAATAGCTATGTTTTTGTTTTTAATATTTAAAAAAGGAAAATGGACCGGTGCAAAAGTATTCACACCCTGCATGGTTAGTAGCTATTCGCACCCCCCCCCCCTTTGCAAGTAACAGAATTTGCAAACACTTTTTGTAATCAGACAAGAGTCTTTCAATTCTTGTTTGAGGCATTTTCATCCAATGTTCCTTGGAAAATTCTTCCAGTTCTGTGAGATTCCTGGGTCGTCTTGCATGCACTGCTATTTTCAGATCTAGCCACAGATTTTCAATGATGATCAAATCAGGGCACTGTGAGAGCTATTGTAAAACGTTCAGCTTGCGCCTTTTGAGATCATCTATAGTGGATTTGACGTGTGTTTAGGATCATTATCCATTTGTAGAAGCCATCCTCTTTTCAACTTCAGCTTTTTTTACAGATGGTGTTATGTTTGCATCTAGAATTTCTTGTAATTTCATTGAATCCATTCTTCCCTCTACCCATAAATGTTGCCCGTGCCATTGGCTGCAGCACAACCCCAAAGCATGATTGATCCACTCCATGCTTAATGGTTGGCGAGATGTTCTTTTCCTGAAATTTTGTGCCCTTTTTTCTCCACACATACCTTTGATCATTGTGGCCAAAAGTTTTATTTTAACCTTATCGGTCCACAGGACGTGTTATCAAAATGCATCAGGCTTGTTTAAGTGTTTTTTTCCGTACTTCTGATGCTGAATTGTATGGTGAGGACACAGGAGAGGTTTTTACAGATAACTCTTCCATGAAGTCCATATTTGTGCAGGTGTCTATCAACAGTAGAACAATGTACCACAACTTCAGAGTCTGCTAAATCTTTCTGAAGGTCTATTTCAGTCAAGCGGGGGTTCTGATTAGTTCTCTAACAATCCTACGAGCAGCTCTCACAGAAATTTTGTTTGGTCTTCCAGACCTTATCTTGACCTCCAATGTTACTGTTAACTGCCATTCCTTAATTACATTTTGAAATGAGGAAAGGGCAACATGAAAACACTCTGCTATCTTCTTAAAGCCTTCTTCTGCTTTGTGGGCCTCCACCATTTTCATTTTCAGAGTGCTAGGCAGCTTCTTAGACGAATACATGACTGTTGTTTTCTTGGCATAAGGTTACAGGAGGCTTGGTTTTTATAAAGTTGGGAAAATTTGCATCATCTGGTCTTTCCGAACGATGAAAGTGAACAAGACGTAACCCCAACAGGCTAATTAAGGTCTGAAACCATGGTCAAAGTTATCTGAGCACACAAATCTTCAAGGGTGGCCAAACTTTTGCATCAGCCCATTTTCCTTTATGTCATTTTTAAAATGTAAAAAATGACAATATTTTTTTTTCTTTGCCTAAAATACAAAGGAAATGTGTCATCTTTAACTTTAGACCTTATTATTATTAGGCCTTGTTATTATTATTCCTTGTTATTCTGAACAATTAAGCAAGTTGAAGATGAGATGATCTTTAAGATCATCTCATCTTCAACTTGCTTAATTGTTCATAATAACAGTAATTTTGACCAGGGTTGCCCAAACTTTTACATGTCACTGGTTGCGTGTGTCTATATGTATATATACAGTGGGTACGGAAAGTATTCATTAAAGTACACTCTGCACCCCATCTTGACTGAAAACCCCCCAGAAATGTAGACATTTTTGCAAATTTATTAAAAAATAAAAACTGAAATATCACATGGTCATAAGTATTCAGACCCTTTGCTCAGTATTGAGTAGAAGCACCCTTTTGAGCTAGTACAGCCATGAGTCTTCTTGGGAATGATGCAACAAGTTTTTCACACCTGGATTTGGGGATCCTCTGCCATTCTTCCTTCCAGATCCTCTCCAGTTCCATCAGGTTGGATGGTGAACGTTGGTGGACAGCCATTTTCAGGTCTCTCCAGAGATGCTCAATTGGGTTTAGGTCAGGGCTCTGGCTGGGCCAATCAAGAATGGTCACAGAGTTGTTCTGAAGCCACTCCTTTGTTATTTTAGCTGTGTGCTTACGGTCATTGTCTTGTTGGAAGGTGGACCTTCGGCCAAGTCCAAAGGTCCAGAGCACTCTGGAAGAGGTTTTCATCCAGGATATCTCTGTATTTGGCCGCATTCATGTTTCCTTAAATTGCAACCAGTCGTCCTGTCCCTGCAGCTGAAAAACACCCCCATAGCATGATGCTGCCACCACCATGTTTCACTGTTGGGATTGTATGGGGCAGGTGATGAGCAGTGCCTGATTTTATCCACACATACCGCTTCTAATTATCACCAAAAAGTTCTATCTTCGTCTCATCAGACCAGAGAATCTTATTTCTCATAGTCTGGGAGTCCTTCATGTGTTTTTGAGCAAACTCTATTTGGGCTTTAATATGTCTTGCACCGAGGAGAGGCTTCCGTAAAGCCACTCTGCCATAAAGGCCAGACTGGTGGAGGGCTGCAGTGATAGTTGACTTTGTGGAACTTTCTCCCATCTCCCTACAGCATCTCTGGAGCTCAGCCACAGTGATCTTGGGGTTCTTCTTTACCTCTCTCACGAAGGTTCTTCTCCAATGATTGCTCAGTTTGGCTGAATAGCCAGGTCTAGGAAGACTTCTGGTGGTCCCAAACTTCTTCCATTTAAGGATTATGGAGGCCACTGTGCTCTTAGGAACCTTGAGTAATGCAGAAATTCTTTTATAACCTTGGCCAGATCTGTGCCTTGCCTCAATTCTGTCTCTGAGCTCGTTGGGCTGTTCCTTTGAGCTCATGATTCTCATTTGGTCTGACATGCACTGTGAGCTGTGAGGTCTTATATAGACAGGTGTGTGCCTTTCCAAATAAAGTCCTATCAGTTTAATTAAACACAGCTGGACTCCAATGAAGGAGTAGAACCATCTCAAGGAGGATCACAAGGAAATGGACAACATGTGACTTAAATATGAGTGTCTAATCAAAGGGTCTGAATACTTATGATCATGTGATATTTCAGCTTTTCTTTTTTACTAAATTTGAAAAAATGTCTACATTTCTGTTTTTTTCAGTCAAGATGGGGTGCAGAGTGTACTTTAATGAGAAAAAAAATAACTTTTTAGGATTTACCAAATGGCTGCATTGAAACAAAGAGTGAAAAATTTAAAGGGGTCTGAATACGTTCTGTACCCACTGTATATACAGTGGGGAAAAAAAGTATTTAGTCAGCCACTATTTGTGCAAGTTTTCCCACTTAAAAAGATGAGAGAGGCCTGTAACTGACATCATAGTTAGACCTCAACTATGAGAGACAAAATGAGAAAACAAATCCTGAAAATAACATTGTCTGATTTGGAAAGAATTTTTTTTAAAATTTTGGTGGAAATTAAGTATTTCGCCAATTAGAAAAGTTCATCTCAATACTTTGTTATATATCCTTTGTTGGCAATGACAGCGGTCAAACTTTTTCTGTAAGTCTTCAAGTTTGGAACACACTGTTGCTGGTATGTTGGCCAATTCCTCCATGCAGATCTCCTCTAGATCAGTGATGTTTTGGGGCTGTCGCTGGGCAACACGGACTTTCAACTACCTCCAAAGGTTTTCAATAGGGTTTAGATCTGGGGACTGGCTAGGCCACTCCAGGACCTTGAAATGCTTCTTACGAAGCCACTCCTTCGTTGCCCTGGCGATGTGCTTGGGATCATATACACACACACATATATAATATATATATATATATATATATATATATATATATATATACACACATATACACACACAGGTACAGTACAGACCAAAAGTTTGGACACACCTTCTCATTTAAAGATTTTTCTGTATTTTCATGACTATGAAAATTGTACATTCACACTGAAGGCATCAAAACTATGAATCAACACATGTGGAATTATATACTTAACAAAAAAAGTGTGAAACAACTGAAAATATGTCTTATATTCTAGGTTCTTCAAAGTAGCCACCTTTCGCTTTGATGACTGCTTTGCACACTCTTGTCATTCTCTTGATGAGCTTCAAGAGGTAGTCACCGGAAATGGTCTTCCAACAATCTTGAAGGAGTTCCCAGAGATGCTTAGCACTTGTTGGCCCTTTTGCCTTCACTCTGCGGTCCAGCTCACCCCAAACCATCTCGATTGGGTTCAGGTCTGGTGACTGTGGAGGCCAGGTCATCTGGCGTAGCACCCCATCACTCTCCCTCTTGGTCAAATAGCCCTTACACAGCCTGAAGGTGTGTTTGGGGTCATTGTCCTGTTGAAAAATAAATGATGGTCCAACTAAACGCAAACCGAATGGAATAACATGCCGCTGCAAGATGCTGTGGTAGCCATGCTGGTTCAGTATGCCTTCAATTTTGAATAAATCCCCAACAGTGTCACCAGCAAAGCACCCCCACACCATCACACCTCCTCCTCCATGCTTCACGGTGGGAACCAGGCATGTAGATTCCATCCGTTCACCTTTTCTGCATCGCACAAAGACACGGTGGTTGGAACCAAAGATCTCAAATTTGGACTCATCAGACCAAAGCACAGATTTCCACTGGTCTAATGTCCATTCCTTGTGTTCTTTAGCCCAAACAAGTCTCTCCTGCTTGTTGCCTGTCCTTAGCAGTGGTTTCCTAGCAGCTATTTTACCATGAAGGCCTGCTGCACAAAGTCTCCTCTTAACAGTTGTTGTAGAGATGTGTTTGCTGCTAGAACTCTGTGTGGCATTGACCTGGTCTCTAATCTGAGCTGCTGTTAACCTGCGATTTCTGAGGCTGGTGACTCGGATTAACTTATCCTCAGAAGCAGAGGTGACTCTTGGTCTCCCTTTCCTGGGGCGGTCCTCATGTGAGCCAGTTTCTTTGTAGCGCTTGATGGTTTTTGCAACTGCACTTGGGGACACTTTCAAAGTATGCCCAATTTTTCGGACTGACTGACCTTCATTTCTTAAAGTAATGATGGCCACTCGTTTTTCTTTAATTAGCTGCTTTTTTCTTGCCATAATACAAATTCTAACAGTCTATTCAGTAGGACCTTCAGCTGCGTATCCACCTGACTTCTGCACAACACAACTGATAGTCCCAACCCCATTTATAAGGCAAGAAATTCCACTTATTAAACCTGACAGGGCACACCTGTGAAGTGAAAACCATTTCCGGTGACTACCTCTTGAAGCTCATCAAGAGAATGCCAAGAGTGTGCAAAGCAGTCATCAAAGCAAAAGGTGGCTACTTTGAAGAACCTAGAATATAAGACATATTTTCAGTATTTTTCACACTTTTTTGTTAAGTATATAATTCCACGTGTTAATTCATAGTTTTGATGCTTTCAGTGTTAATGTACAATTTTCATAGTCATGAAAATACAGAAAAATCTTTAAATGAGAAGGTGTGTCCCAACTTTTGGTCTGTACTGTACCTGTGTGTGTATATGTGTGTATATATATATATATATTATATATGTGTGTGTATATGATCCCAAGCACACCGCCAGGGCAACGAGAATCCCACAAGAATTAGAATATCATCAAAAAAATAATTTATTTCAATTCTTCAATACAAAAAGTGAAACTCATATTATATATGTAGCGCCCCGAGGGTTCGACCGCTACAGGGGTATTGCACCTCAGACCAGAGGTGTGATATTCCACTCCCAGGTAAGGATGGAGTATGGACCAGGGCTCAGTTAGCTGCATACAGCACACACACCCCATTTCCGAGGGACAGCTCAACGGTGCTCCCACTAGACAGAAGTGCAGGCACGACCGACTATGTCCCTGACTGGAGTGGGGAAGGGGGTGGAACACCCAGTGCTGCAGGGGCAGATAGGGGTTGGTTCCTGAGCGTAGGAAGGAGCCCATTGGTTGCTGGTCACCTGGGCTCATGGCTAGAGGGAAGTATAAAAGGGAGGAGCCATCTTATTTCAGTGTTCTGTCCAGAGAGGAGAAGACAGGGAGTAGAGGCTCTGTAGGAGCTCTACTCCAGGAGGGCCTAGTGAGAGGCCGAGGAAGAGGTGAAGGGGAGCTGAGATTGTGTCTCATCCCAGCTCCAAGAGAAAGGAACAGAAAGGAACAGGAAGGAACAGAAAAGGAGAAGAAGAGACAGAGAAACAGAAGGGCTCAGGAACAAGAAGGTGGAAGGGACCCTAAGAACCCACGAGAATACAGGGTGAAGGGTCAGGCAGATTAAGGGTACCGGATCCCAAGTTGGTGGAGGAGAAACTACCCTCAGCCAAAGACCGGTCGTCGTGATCATTTATTGGTGCGACACCTCATCAAACCTGCTAGGAAGGCACCATATAGGACAGCGGAGGACGGGGCCCACGTTTAACCGCACAAGTCCGTGGCAGCTGGACAAAAGTGGTTCACTGGTGAGGCAGGCCAGAGAAAGGACAAAAGGGGGTCCTGAGCCATACTTCTGAACTGCCTGGGAGTTGACCGAGCCCCACACCTGGTGGACGCAGCACGGCTCGGGCGGTCACTACTGGTGCCGAAGTGACCCAGAGCACATGAACTGTGAGTAAAGACCCTGGACTGTAACTTGTTGTTTGTGTGCTCCTCTGCGCCTCCAGCACTACCGGTACTGGGACTCTCACCACCATCACTCCCACCATCCACTACACTGCCCTGGGGCTGCACTCTTCCCGTGGGGAGTCACACCATCCCAGCTACCTACATCACCAGCCCCAGCGGTCTGCCCTGCAGCAGCGGTTCCTAGTGACCGCAAATCCACGGGTGGCGTAGTCGGACATTATCATCAGTACGTAGCAGACTACCATTGGTCTGACCACCCTGAGCCACGGACCGGGCTGCCACTACTACCCCCATCGTTTCCCTATTGCCCGGATCCGAGTGCCCCACGGCTCAGGGGGCGAGTCAGCTTTGGCGTAGTCGGCAGGATCGTTTCCCACCCGCCACAAGCGGGTATTGCGCGCCTGAAAAGAGACTGTTTTATTGAAAATTGACTGTGCTGAAAATGGCGCCCGCCCTAGAAGAACGAGCGCCATAATGTGCGCGCCAAAAGACCACAGGAGGCCGCCTCCCATCGTGGGCCAGGTCCCAGAATGGCGCCAAAGAAGGAGCCCACCCCCAACAGCCATGAGAGCGGCTGTGGAGATGTCCGTCAACGTGGGGGGGCTGCCCCTGAGAGTGATTGTCAGCAGAATGCCCCAGGACCACCCCCCCCGGGGGCGGAGAGAGAAGAAAACTGTGGGGCAGGGTGCGGTCTGGATCAGTCTTGCCAGGCCGCACCCGAAGATAGAGACAGGAACCAGCTCCAGCGCTCTGGCGCATGGCCTGCTGCAGGCCGAATCCCCATGCAGCTTTACGGAGCTGCTAGCACACCTCCCCAAGGAAGACCCCGAGTATGTGCGGGCTGCGCTGGAGGAGCTGGACCGATGGATGGTCTGGGCGCAGCGGGACGTGATTGCCGGGTGGAAAGAAGAAATGGCCCGGCGGGCCGTGGTCCTGCAGCAGGAGGCACCGTCGACATCCAGCGGCACACCAGCCACCGAGTGCAGTGAAAGCAGAGCGGAGGCCGAAGATGACGCCACGGAGGAGGCCGCGACAGCAGAGGCAGGTAACGGAGACGCCCCTACCCCGAACCCTGGGGCCGCCGACCTGCCCCTGCACCCTGTTGCGGAGCCCAACGTACCTGAACCCGCCATCGACACCGTGCCTCCACCGCTACCAACCGGTTCCCAGGCCATCGACACCGCCAGCGAGCCCCGCCCCACGCCGTGCCCTCTGACCCCGGGCGTGATCAGCAGACCACAATCGCAGGCCCGGTCGCAAGGCCTAGCGCCCCCGGACGCCGCCCGTCGACGGGAGTATTGCCGCCAACAGCTGGAGATGTTCGAGAGGGAGCAGCGGGAGCGGCGCATGAAACAGGAGAAGCTGCAGTTCCAGAGTGCGGAGCAGAAGATGAAGACCCGGCGAGATCCCCGAGCTGCCCGCGGTCCCCGAGTCACCGGGACTGTCGTGAAATTTCACATGGAACATGGCTGGGGTTTCATTAAAGATCCTGAGACCATCAGCAACGTGTTCGTGACTAGGAGGGATGTAGAGAGCCACCTGCCAGAAGGTCATCGAGGGCGGGATCTATATCCAGGAGACGTGGTGTCCTACACCCGACACCAAGGCGTGAAGGGATGGTACGCCCTGCACGTTCACAGAGTGGTAGGAGAGGAGGACCAGTACTACTCGGACTCTGAGTACCAGGAGGGCCCGGATGGGCCTGAAGATTATGAGGAGCAAGGAGCGGCTGGAGGGTATCGCTACCAGTGAACAGTAGCATACCAGTGTAAATAGTTGCCCATCAGGGTACAAAGGAACTGTTTGGGACTGTTTCAAATTGAGTGTGGTCCCCGTTGGGACTGATATAGGACTGTTTGACTGCTGCCCCATCCCCACTGGCCGAGGACTGACAGCGGCCACCCCTGTACATAGTTGCACTTCCTAAAGCGCCCCCTACTGGTTTTATAAAAAGACTGCAACGTCTACCTCAAGACAAGTTTGCTGGACTGTTACACCTTCGAGAAGAAAGAACACCTGGTCGCAAGTTGCACCGCGGCCATGATCCAAGAATCCAAGAATGTGCTTTACTTAAAAATGTTTGACATGAGAAAGTTTTATATGCTGCTAGGTGATAATGCAAGAGTTTTATAAGATGTTTTATACAAAAGATTTCCAGAAGTATTGAAAATGTTTTTTTTATAATGCCTAGTGAAAAGAAAAGTGTGTCCCATAAAGGGAACTGAACTGTGTCGTCCATTTCTAAATGTAAAAGGTTGTTGAAAAAGTTTTTGCATGTCCTGTACTTAACTGTTTTTGCTCTTTTCCAGCCCGAGGACGTGCTGTGGTTTGCCAGGGGGGAATGTAGCGCCCCGAGGGTTCGGCCGCTACAGGGGTATTGCACCTCAGACCAGAGGTGTGATATTCCACTCCCAGGTAAGGATGGAGTATGGACCAGGGCTCAGTTAGCTGCATACAGCACACACACCCCATTTCCGAGGGACAACTCAACGGTGCTCCCACTAGACAGAAGTGCAGGCACGACCGACTATGTCCCTGACTGGAGTGGGGAGGGGGGTGGAACACCCAGTGCTGTAGGGGCAGATAGGGGTTGGTTCCTGAGCGTAGGAAGGAGCCCATTGGTTGCTGGTCACCTGCGCTCATGGCTAGAGGGAAGTATAAAAGGGAGGAGCCATCTTAGTTCAGTGTTCTGTCCAGAGAGGAGAAGACAGGGAGTAGAGGCTCTGTAGGAGCTCTACTCAAGGAGGGCCTAGTGAGAGGCCGAGGAGGAGGTGAAGGGGAGCTGAGATTGCGTCTCATCCCAGCTCCAAGAGAAAGGAGCAGAAAGGAACAGGAAGGAACAGAAAAGGAGAAGAAGAGACAGAGAAACAGAAGGGCTCAGGAACAAGAAGGTGGAAGGGACCCTAAGAACCCACGAGAATACAGGGTGAAGGGTCAGGCACATTAAGGGTACCGGATCCCAAGTTGGTGGAGGAGAAACTAACCTCAGCCAAAGACCGGTCGTCGTGATCATTTATTGGTGCGACACCTCATCAAACCTGCTAGGAAGGCACCATATAGGACAGCGGAGGACGGGGCCCACGTTTAACCGCACAAAACCGCGGCAGCTGGACAAAAGTGGGTCAATGGTGAGGCAGGCCAGAGAAAGGACAAAAGGGGGTCCTGAGCCATACTTCTGAACTGCCTGGGAGTTGACAGAGCCCCACACCTGGCGGACGCAGCACGGCTCGGGCGGTCACTACTGGTGCCGAAGTGACCCGGAGAACATGAACTGTGAGTAAAGACCCTGGACTGTAACTTGTTGTCTGTGTGCTCCTTTGCGCTTCCAGCACTACCGGTACTGGGACTCTCACCACCATCACTCCCACCATCCACTACACTGCCCTGGGGCCGCACTCTTCCCGTGGGGAGTCACACCATCCCAGCTGCATACATCATCGGCCCCAGCAGACAGCCTTGCAGCGGCGGTTCCTAATAACCGCAAATCCACGGGTGGCGTAGTCGGACATTATCTAAAGCACGTAGCAGACTACCATTGGTCTGACCACCCTGAGCCGCGGGACCGGGCCGCCACTACTACTCCCAGCGTCTCCCTACTGCCCGGTTCCGCGTGCCCCACGGCCCAGGTGGCGAGTCATATACTTATTACAGAGTGATCTATTTCAAGTGTTTATTTCTACTAATGTTGATGATTATTGGCTTACAGCCAATGAAAACACAAAAGTCATTATCTCAGTAAATTAGAATAATTAACAAAAAAAATCTGCAAAGGCTTTCTAAGCATTTAAAAAGGTCCCTTAGTTTTTTTCAGTAGGCTCCACAATCATGGGGAAGACTGCTGACTTGACAGATGTCCAGAAGGCAGTCATTGACACTAAGTAAATGTACAGTAAATTTTGAATTTCATTTCAATCCAAGCTGCATGAGATCTAATGTGAAGTTTCCATAATCAGTGATGGTTTGGGGAGCCATGTCATCTGCTGGTGCAGGTCCACTGTGTTTTATCAAGACCAAAGTCAGCGCAGCCGTCTACCAGGAAATTTTAGAGCACTTCATGCTTCCCTCTGCCGACAAGGTTTTTTGGAGATGGAAATTTCATTCTCCAGCAGGACTTGGCACCTGTCCACACTGCCAAAAGTACCAATACCTGGTTTAAAAACAACAGTATCACTGTGCTTGATTGGCCAGCAAACTCGCCTGACCTTAACCCCATAGAGAATCTATGGGGTATTGTCAAGAGGAAAATGACAGACACCAGACCCAACAATGCAGACGAGCTGAAGGCTGCTATCAAAGCAACCTGGGCTTCCATAACACCTCAGTAGTGCCACAGGCTGATCATACCACCCTCATGGAGTCGGTTTCTAACCGTTTGTGCAGACACATGCACATTTGTGGCCTGCTGGAGGTCATTTTGCAGGGCTCTGGCAGTGCTCCTCCTGTTTCTCCTTGCAAAAAGGCGGAGGTACCGGTCCTGCTCCTGGGTAATTGCCCTCCTACGGCCCCCTCCACATCTCCTGGTGTACGGGCCTGTCTCCTGGTAGCGCCTCCAGCCTCTGGACACTACGCTGACAGACACAGCAAACCTTCGTGCCACAGCTCGCATTGATGTGCCATCTTGGATGAGCTGCACTACCTGAGCAACTTCTGTGGGTTGTAGAGTCTGTCTCATGCTACCACGAGTGTGAAAGCATAACCAACATTCAAAAGTGACCAAAACATCAGCCAGATAGCATTGGTACTGAGATGTGGTCTGTGGTCCCCACCTGCAGAACCACTCCTTTATTGAGGGTGTCTTGATAATTGCTAATAATTTCCATCTATTGTCTATTCCATTTGCACAACAGCATGTGAAATTGATTGTCAATCAGTGTTACTTCCTAAGTGGACAGTTTGATTTCACAGAAGTTTGATTTACTTGGAGTTATATTCTGTTATTTAAGTGTTCCTTTTATTTTTTTGAGCAGTGTATACACACACACAGATATATATATATATATATATAGGTACATGTTCGATTACAATATAAGAATTCTCTACTTGTAAACCTCTGACAGTCAGCTCATCGTCATCTTCAGAGAAACAAATTTGCATCACTGATTAGTGAGCGAATGAAGACTGTATCTGTATTATCTGCATCTGGGTTATGAATTGTTCAATTACAGGTGTAACAAAATTCAGCTGTGATACAGGAGCCCAGAATTTTTTGGGGAACATGAGATGGAATTGAATCCCATATACTTCGAGGAGTGTTGTGCTGGAAGGAGCGGATCTTCCTCGTGGCTGATATGAATCCAAAATTACTGAAAATAATAAATTGTATGTTATGATTGTACATCAGCAGCACAAGACTGAATATACGGCCAGCACATTAAAAGAAGGCAAGCTTTAAACAATACACAGTATATTTTCTGCTCTGCACACTGATTTATCTGCACACTGCTGCTCAGCCTTATGTCTGCAGCTATCTTCCCTGACCGCCTTATAAACATGCATGCTCAGCCAAAAGTTGCATGTTTATTTCAATGGGGAGAGGGGATAAGTCATGTTACCTGTTCTGACACTCCCACCAAGGTCATGCATGGTTTATCTAAATTTCTGATCCTTCTTTCCGGAGACCCTCCCCACTCACACACACACATTAAATTATGCGCCAATCCCTTCAAAATAGTCATTATTGGCTGGTTATGATCTAATCCAGGGGTGGTCAATTAATCTTCCCAGAGGGGAAACATGAGGGACTGTGACTGAGAAGGATCAAACTAATAGGTTGAAATTAATTCTACTCTATTTTAATATTAACATATTAATTACATTTTATATTAATATTAACTGTATATCACTTAATATTGAGCAGAATTTATTATGCTGACATCCCCCTGTATACCATGAGCCCACACACAGCCCCTTATATACAGTATCAGCTCCCACACAGCCCCCTATATGGTTATGAGCCTACACAGTCCCCTATATACCATAAGAGCCCAGCAACAATCCCCTACATACAGTATGAGCCCCCACATAGCCCCGTGTACAGTGTGAGCCCCCACAAAGCCCCTTTATTTACAATGAGCCCCCACATAGTCCCCTGTATACAGTATGAGCCTCCACAAAGCCTCCTATATATATGCAAGCATCCCATAAAAATATGAAAAATACAAACCAACACATACTCACCTTACTCCCGTTCCTCAGATGCTGTGCTCCTGCCTCCGGTGCACTAACTTTCCACACAACAGATGCGATGCAATGACGTCATCGTCTACCGTCTCAGTTGCACAAGCTGATTGGTGCAAAAAGGAGAGAACAGCTCCATCCTCCACCAATATAGAGTCCTGCTCATCGTTATTGGCACTCATGAAGTTTAAGGACTTGATGTGGAATATCTTCTGATAAAAAAAATGAATCAAGTGAAAGTTCTTTTGTATAGAGACTCGTGTTAAATACAAAAGAGCAAATGATAAACAATAATTTAAAACAAAAAACAATGAGAGGGAAAAATATAAAAACCTAAAGCTTGCTCTATCCTTGTGTAAGGTGGCTAATGGTCGCGTAGTCGTTGGAAGCTATGTATCACAGAGATGGCTGGTCTCTGTGATGTAACCCGATGTCTAGTGCACACACGCACTAAGAGGACTAATTGGTGCACCTGGGACCGGGTAACGGGTAGTTGTGAAGAGTTGGGCGGGTCTAGCTACCCACATACCTCATCTCTGGGTGGGGTTAACAGCCTATATAATGGAGGCTGTTTGTCACATGGGCTGTGTTTGGAGGGAGAAGACCTCTTGTGTGTTGTCTCCAGACTGAGCTGTGTGCTGGACATGTACCCACCTGTGTGACCACAGGTCCGGCTTACCAAGAGACTTTGCTTAAAGGACAACTTTCTTTTGCTTTCGCCTGCACTAAAGGCTGTTTGTTTGCATTTTGCTTTTGACGGTTTATGAAGTTAATAAACCGCTATGGACATTTAAAGGGACATGCCTACTGTTTGCCTCACACCGCACCTGAGTGAGTACAATCCCTACACCCTGGTATTGGCACCCTTTACATTAATTTAGTATAGAAACATATTTTGACTCTCCTGTGGTAAATCACAAAAGAGATTCACCTGTGATTAATTGTCGATGCCCATGTGACATGAATTTGCCAATGAATGATGACTTTAGTGTTTTAAAAAGCCATATGGTAGGCCATGTTCCTTTGTCACAATGGTGAAGACAAAAAGAGCTATTTGAGGACATCAGAACCGCTATTAGCAAACACAATACTTCCAAAGGGTATAAGACCATCTCCAAAGACCTTGGTATCCCAGTTTAAACAGTGCGCAATGTTATTAAGAAGTTTGCCAAGCATTCAACCATCAAGAACCTCTCTGGACATGGGGGGGGAGAGGAAATTTGAAAAGAGATGTCTTCGAAGGTTGGTGCGAATCGTGGAAAGAACACCACGTCAAACATCCAAAGACCTGAAGGCCAACCTGGAATGTCTGGGGTCATTTTTTCAACAAGTACCATACGCTCCACACTAAACCAAGGAGAGCTTTATGGGCGAAGGCCAAGGAAGGAACCATTGCTGAAGAAAAGGCATAAAAAGGAACAACTGATCTTTGCTAAAGAGTACCTTGACAAACCACAATCCTTCTGGGAAAATGTTTTTTGGACAGATGAAACAAATATAGGGCTTTTTGGCAATGCAAAGCAACAGTTTGTTTACAGATAACACAATGAAGCTTATAAGGAAAAGAACACCTTACCAACAGTTAAGCTAGGTGGAGGATCCATAATGCTGTGGGGTTGCTTTGCTGCATCTGGTACTGGAGGCTTTGACCGTATCATAGGAATCATGAAATCAGAGAATTATAAAGATATTTTAGAGCGAAATGTCCTACTCAGTGTAATAAAAATTGGCTTGAGTCGCAGATCATGGGTCCTCCAGCAAGAAAATGACCCAAAGCACACATCCAAAAGTACACAGGAATGGTTGAAAAAGAAAAAATGGACTGTTTTAAAATGGCCAGCAATGAGTGCTGACCTCAGTCCCCTTGAAAATCTTTGGGTTGAGCTGATATCTGCCATTGGAAAAAAACAACCCTGCAAACATTCAAGAGCTTGAACAAACTGCAAAGGAAGGGTGGGAGAAAATTCCAGCTGAGAAGTGCAAGAAGCTTATAGATGGCTACAAGAAACGTTTGGAGGCTGTCAGCAATACCAAAGGGTGTACAACCAAGTATTAACTAGGGGTGCCTTTACTGCTGCACATGCTGTATGCTCTGTTTTTTCTTTGAAATTGCAACATGGAAGTTGAAAAACCATATTTTATTGTTGCATTACTTTGGACCGCTAATTAAAAAATCCTGAGAATATAACTTTGGTACATTTCCATTTATTTCTGAAGATATTGTACAGTCTATGAAAAAAATGAAGGGGTGCCAATAATGGTGAGCATCACTGTATGCATCATGACAGCAAGCGGCAGCGGATGGACAGCAGGTGAGGGCATGGTGCATCAGTAAGTGGGCCGGACTGGAACAGCCAGATTTGGCCTTCACGCCGCAGTTTGCCCATCTCTAATCTAACCTGTATGATCTCCCATCAGTTTTACTATGTTAACCATACAACTGCAATGTAAGGAGCGGAAATCTCTATGGGCTAAACAATAACCATTTTTAATACAGTCCACAGCTATTTGTATTTTGCAATATAAAAAAAAGAAAAAAAATAAGTGTAAAAATTTGAAGTTTATTAATAAATATAATGAATCTAATAACTACAGATTAATAGGTGACATATGCAATACTTCCAGAGATTGCTAAAAGTAAAAGTGAGACATATGTCACTCATTCTGATCCATGAAGCATGCATGGCTGGGCATTCAGAGGCAGACAGGTTAATCTGATTAATCAGCATTGGCACGTGTCACTGATCTCATGCATATTTAAAGCAGGCAGGGAGCCAATGATATCCCAAACGCAATTTCCACATGTTAATAAGTTTTGCCAACCATGCGCATGAAATCTATCAGTCCGGTCAATAATTTAATTTCCAATTAATGCAGTTCCAAAGATAAAAGTTACATAAATTCATAACTAAATATCTACAGAACAGTTTGCTTTAGATATTAGGTGCGGTTCACACATTGCAACCATGGTGCATCTAAGTTTGCCAAAATGTTCTCACATTTTTTTTGCTGCCGTTTTGCTGCCCCATAGATGTTCAGTAGAGGGAAAGGGCACATGCCGGAGAGCAAAAACTTCACACATGGTCACCACACAGTACAGAGAAACAGGGGACTAGGACACCTGTTTTATTGATTGTCGAATGCTACAGCCGCCAATGATAAATAAAAACTATAAATATGTAATGGAAGATCATCTAAATGATTGGTCATTTTGAGGCTATGTGCCCACGATACAGATTTTAAGCAGAAATTTCGTGATCGTTTTTTCCTCTCCCTGGCAGAAAAAACGCATGCAGATTTTACAACGCGTTTTTTTCTGCCAGGGAGAAGCATTTTTTAAGCGTTTTCGCATGCGTTTTTTCAAGCACTTTTCCAAGCGATTCTGAGCATCACTTGGAAAAGGGCTTGACAAGTTGGTCACACGATATAAATCCATGCAACTGGTATGGATTTATATTGTGTGACCGAGATTTCTGCTTAAAATACTGCACCTATATGGGAAAAAAAAAAGAATTGAAAAGTAAAAACGAAAAAAAAAATATTCATAATCACCTCTCCGGCGGCCCCCGGTCTCCTCGGCAGCCTACAGTGTTCTGCCAGGACCTGCGGTGACGTAATTTAGTCAGCTGATGGTCGCGTGACCGCTGACGTCAGTGGTAAGGTGATGGTCGCTTGACCATCAGCTGACTAAATGACGTCACCGCAGGTCCTGGCAGAACACCGGGGGTCGCCGAGGAGAGAGGATGCCGCCGGGAGCAGACCGGGGGCCGCCGGAGAGGTGATTATGAAAACATATACATGCGGATGTTATGCGGCTCAATGCAAGTCAATGGCGGCGATTTCGCCGCTTAATCGCACAATAAATGGTTGTGCTGTGGATTTTTCCAGTTATTAATCACTCGACAGCTCCTTTCACTGAGATGGTCAAAGTCCATTAGGATGGGTATGTTGATGTGAAGAAGGGTGAAGTATGGAGTTAGAGCTGTATAGTATCCACAAATGAATCCCAGAATGACCACATCTCCAGGAACTTATCTATAGAGTTGTGAAGGGCTACGTTCAGACACACACCGATCTAGGATACTGAATCAGGGGCTGCCCGCATACGGACTGGGGGACAATGTTCAGGCCCTGGCCACATTGGGACCAGGGGACTTCACAACTGCATTGGTAAAACACCACACTACCTAATGACTAAACATGTTGCTTGGCAACTCCCTAAGAGAGAGGGAGTCTTTTATACAGGATGACGCCCAGCAATTGGCTAGGAGCGATCTTGCAGGTAGACATCATTACACTAAATTCCTCTCAGCAACAAGCTGAGGGCATTTACCATATACACACACTGCCCCTTTAAGAGCAGGTGAGTGTATGCACCTCCGGGACTCAGTACAGAGCAGGAAGCAGAGGACGTTGGGGACCACGTCGCGGGGCTGAGGTGGTGAGTATGCCGGTGTCCCTGCAAGGAGGAGGAAGGGGACATCATGCAGGGGTGCCAGCCAGAGAGCAACAGTACCTCCCCCTTACTCCCCCTTTTCTTCAAGCCCGCGAGGACTCGCTACAGAGAAGTTGGAGGCCAACACCTCTTCACGGACTCCCACGGCTTCTCTTCGGGACCACAACCTTTTCGGTCCACTAGAAGAAAAGTGACATGTCTCACCATAGTTACATAGTTACATAGTTAGTAAAGCCGAATAAAGACTTGCGTCCATCAAGTTCGACCTGTTAGTTCTGTAATTGCTAAAGTTGATCCAGAGGAGGGCAAAAACCCCAAATGATTTAGCCAATCTTCACCTGAGGAAAAATTCCCTCCCGACTCTGAAACCAGCAGTCAGAATAAATCCCTGTATCAACCTACTATTTTATTCTATTTTTAAGTATATGCTGAAATCTGCCTGGTATCTAGAAAAGCATCCAGTCCCCGCTTGAACTGGTTTAGTGAATCCGACATTACCGTCTCCTCACTCAGTGAATTCCATATTCTCACTGCTCTTACCGTAAAGAACCCCTTCCTATGCTGGTGCTGAAACCTTTTCTCTTCCAGTCTTAGTGAGTGCCCTCTTGTTACCGTAATATCCCTCCTTTTGAACAAATCCCGGGCAAGGTCTCTATACTGTCCCCTAACATATTTGTACACATTTATTATGTCCCCCCTCAACCTTCTCTTTTCCAGGCTGAATAGTCCTAGTTTTGCCAACCTCTCTGGGTATTGCAGTCCCTCCATTCCCCTTATTAATTTTGTTGCCCTCCTTTGTACCTTTTCAAGCTCATTTATATCCTTTCTATATATTGGGGCCCATAACTGAGCACAGTATTCCAAGTGTGGTCTGACCAGTGCTTTGTACAGTGGAAGAACAATGTTCTCATCCTTTGCAGCTATACCTCTTCTGATACATCCCATTACCCTGTTTGCCCTTACAGCAGCCGCCTGACTTTGGGCACTCCAATTTAGTTTGCTATCAATCAAGATGCCCAAGTCCTTCTCCATCTCTGAATTCCCCAATGGTTTCCCATTCAGTGAGTACTGGTGACTTCCATTTTTCCTTCCCATATGTATGACCTTACATTTCTCCTCGTTAAACCTCATTTGCCATTTAATGCTCCACCTACCCAGCTTATCCAAATCCCTCTGTAGGTCTTCACTATCCTCTTTTGTATTAATTGTTTTACATAACTTTGTGTCATCTGCAAATATTGATATTTTACTATTTATCCCGTTGACTATGTCGTTAATAAAGATATTAAATAACATTGGGCCTAGTACAGACCCCTGTGGTACCCCACTAGTGACGCTTACCCAATCTGAGTATATTCCATTTATAACCACCCTCTGCCTTCTATCCTTTAGCCAGTTAGCTGCCCACTTGCAGACATTTTCCCCCAGCCCCATCATTCTCATTTTGTATACCAACCTATTATGTGGCACGCTATCGAACGCTTTTGAGAAGTCGAGATACATGACATCCACTGGTTCCCCCTGATCTACTCGAGAGCTAACCTCCTCGTAGAAGTCAATCAGGTTTGTTTGGCAGGAGCGATTCCTCATGAATCCATGTTGGTTCGGGGTTAATAGATTATTAGCATCAAGATGCTCCATGATTGCCTCATTAATAAAGCCTTCAAAAATTTTGCCCACAACGGACGTCAGACTCACCGGCCATCTTCACGAATAGCATGCTTCTCGCCATTAAGCCATCCTCAGCAAAGGACAAAGCGGGCGTAGTGCCAGGAACTGGAAGTCTCTCTCCATTCGTTGAGATCAGATACCACCCCGGAGGATTCAAGGACCAACTGGAGCTCCTCCGCCTGGTTGGTGGATAGCAGAGACTTGGAAGATGCCAATGCCTTAGCGTTCCCTTCACTAGACCACATAGAGACTGAAGATACCTCCTCTGGGCCCGTCTTCAGCCTGGTCTCCAAGATGACACGCCCACGTGTCAGTGAAGTTCCTGGGGGCAGATCATTGGTACAATAGTCAGGACTGTGTGGGGACATTGCCTCTGCTTCCCTTTCTTCGGAGACACCAGCACACAGCAACTCGGCAACTAGCAGACCTGACGGAGAAGATGGTGACACTGCTGACTGACCTGGATGTATGGGGACCAGATACCTCGTGACTCGGCTGTCCCCAAAGGAGCACCACACAGGGTCTCTAGACCAGAACGGGCACTAGAGTTCTCAGCTCTGGACGACCTACAGGAATACCAGACAGCACATGGAAGGCGAACTTCTCTGTGTATAACGCTCTGATCTGGAGCTCAAGTTGCTCAGATATGACTTGACTGTTTCTGAGTAGGGCTCGTCCTTCACTTGACAACACCCTCACCAGATTCTGGAGATGTTGGATGGGAATCTGACACGGACTCTTCACAGCTTGCCGCATGAACTTTCCCGCCGAACGGAAGGCTCCACTTGTCACGGATACAATCATACTCATCTGTGGAAAGGGAATACTCCCACCAAGGGCAGCCTTATCCACTAGCCCAAGGCTTTTTTGTTGTTTTTTAAACTTCACTGGATAACGACCATCAGGATGTTCGCACAACAGCAGCGATACCGCACTTCACGACTGAGTTCCGGCTTCTGCTCAGCCTGTCAAACACGGTCGACCTTCACAGATTCTGCACGGGTAGCTGCCTCAACAGGCTGGGGAACAGGTGGTCTTTGGAAGAACAGGTCCAGATGTGACGGTTACCTCAGTAGTGTCACCTGTCTGGTCTGCTTTTGGAAGCTGGGAAGGGACGTTTTTGCAAAAGATTCTGGGTTTGGCTTGTCAAAGACCTTTCGGAAGGCCACCAGGAAGGCCTGCAGGTCCGAGGTGATAGGAGCCCTTTTTCCCATAGGCCGTTGAGCCATGCCAGGGCATCTCCTGCTAGGTAGGACATCCAGAATCCCACCTTGGCCCGATCGGAGGAAAACTGCTGACCGAAAACGTCATAGAGATGCATGCACGGCTCCAGGAACCCACGGGACTGCCTCAGATCCTCATAGTACTGTGGCGGATCGAACAGGATGGGTTCCACTCGAGAGGTATAAGTTTCAGGTTGCATAAGCACAGACGTAGGTACTGAAACTTGAGCTGGTGCAACTGAAGTAAGGGCTTCCAATAGGGCACCTAGTGTCTGCAGATGGTACAAAAAAATTTCCTGGTTCTCTCACTGGTAACTCAGCTGGCGTCACAGCTCTGAGCGCAGAGAGGACTGGTGATCAGCGGGACCCATGGCCAAGCAAACTGTTATGCCCAAAGGTGGTGCAAGTGGATTTGTGGACGCACTGTTGCCACAGGGCTGGGCCTGCCTAGGAAGGGGACATCATGCAGTTAAGCGGCTACCAGGTGTTCACTGGAGCTCCTATTGGTGGAGACAGACTGGGCTGCAGGTAGCCGCCAGGTACCACTCCGGAGTGCGCGCGCCTCAGGGACTCAGTACAAAACAGGAAACAGAGAACACCGGGGACCACACCACAGGGCCAGGGCGGTGAGTATGCCGGCATCCCTGCATGAAGGAGGAATGAACATCATGCAGGGGCCCTGGCCATAGCACTACACATTTGTGTTATATAACTCAAACAGGAGGAGAAATATTATTTTTCCAAAACAGAGAGATCAGACATTTTGCAGCCATTATTGGAGGATAAGCCTGGCCCTAGGTTTATCCAAATCACTCATATGTGGGTACATTTAGTAAGTATGTAATAGGATCTAAAGGTATATGTCTCCCCAGAACCCCTCCAACAAGACCCCTTACATCCCTCCAATACGAAGCTATTAAGGGGCAAGTCCAGAAAATGTCGTACAGATATCCCTTTCCAGTGTTACATCTCCAGTAGACCCCTGGTATTGTAGGTTTGACCTTATGTTATAGCTCAAGAGTGTGGCACCAAGTCATATGTATTTTAATTTGATTTTCTTTATAAATCGAACTAATGAATGTTTTAAAGGATTTGGATCATATCACTTGCTATAATTGACGAGGTAGTTCTCTCCCCAACCAGCCCTCCTAGACTCACTATTCTGCTGGTGCAGCCACTGTGTACATACATTACATTACTTATCCTGTACTGATCCTGAGTTACATCCTATATTATACCCCAGAGCTGCACTCACTATTCTGCTGGTGCAGTCACTGTGTACATACATTACATTACTTATCCTGTACTGATCCTGAGTTACATCCTATATTATACCCCAGAGCTGCACTCACTATTCTGCTGGTGCTGTCACTGTGTACATACATTACTTATCCTGTACTGATCCTTAGTTACATCCTGTATTATACTCCAGAGCTGCACTCACTATTCAGCTGGTGCAGTCACTGTATACATACATTACATTACTTATCCTATACTGATCCTGAGTTACATCCTGTATTATACTCCAGAGCTGCACTCACTATTCTGCTGGTGCTGTCACTGTGTACATACATTACATTACTTATCCTGTACTGATCCTGAGTTACATCCTGCATTATACTCCAGAGCTGCACTCACTATTCTGCTGGTGCTGCCACTGTGTACATACATTACATTACTTATCCTGTACTGATCCTGAGTTACTTCCTGCATTATACTCCAGAGCAGAACTCGCTATTCTGCTGGTGCAGTCACTGTGTACATATATTACATTACTTATACTCTACTGATCCTGAGTTACATCCTGTATTATACTCCAGAGCTGCACTCACTATTCTGCTGGCGCTGTCACTGTGTACATACATTACATTACTTATCCTGTACTGATCATGAGTTACATCCTGTATTATACCCCAGAGCATCACTCACAATTCTGCTGGTGCAGTCACTGTGTACATACATTACATTACTTATCCTGTACTGATCCTGAGTTACATCCTGTATTATACTCCAGAGCTGCACTCACTATTCTGCTGGTGCTGTCACTGTGTACATACAGTGCATTGTGAAAGTATTTGGCCCCCTTGAACTTTTCTACCTTTTGCCACATTTCTGGCTTCAAACATAAAGATAAAAAGATTCTAAGAATCAACAACAAGTGGGACACAATCGTGAAGTGGAACGAAATTTATTGGATATTTTAAACTTTTTTAACAAATTAAAAACTGAAAAGTGGGGCATACAATATTATTCGGCCCCTTTACTTTCAGTGCAGCAAACTCACTCCAGAAGTTCAGTGAGGATCTCTGAAGGATCCAATGTTGTCCTAAATGACTGGTAATGATAAATAGAATCCACCTGTGTGTAATCAGGTCTCGGTATAAATGCACCTGCTCTGTGATAGTCTCAGGGTTCTGTTTCAAGTGCAGAGAGCATCATGAAGACCAAGGAACACACCAGGCAGGTCCGAGATACTGTTGTGGCGAAATTTAAAGACGGATTTGGATACAAAAAGATTTCCCAAGTTTTAAACATCTCAAGGAGCACTGTGCAAGCGATCATATTGAAATGGAAGGAGTATCAGACCACTGCAAATCTACCAAGACCCGGCCGTCCCTCTAAAGTTTCATCTCGAACAAGGAGAAGACTGATCAGAGATGCAGCCAAAAGGCCCATGATCACTCTGGATGAACTGCAGCGATCTACAGCTGAGGTGGGAGAGTCTGTCCATAGGACAACAATCAGTCATACACTGCACAAATCTGGCCTTTATGGAAGAGTGGCAAGAAGAAAGCCATTTCTCAAAGATATCCATAAAAAGTCTCGTTTGAAGTTTGCCACAAGCCACCTGGGAGACACACCAAACATGTGGAATAAGGTGCTCTGGTCAGATGAAACCAAAATCGAACTTTTTGGCCACAATGTAAAACGATATGTTTGGCGTAAAAGCAACACAGCTCATCACCCTCAAAACACCATCCCCACTGTCAAACATGGTGGTGACAGCATCATGGTTTGGGCCTGCTTTTCTTCAGCAGGGATGGGAAGATGGACGGAGCCAAATACAGGACCATTCTGGAAGAAAACCTGTTGGAGTCTGCAAAAGACCTGAGACTGGGACGGAGATTTATCTTTCAACAAGACAATGATCCCAAACATAAACCAAAATCTACAACGGAATGGTTCAAAAATAAACGTATCAAGGTGTTATAATGGCCAAGTCAAAGTCCAGACCTGAATCCAATCGAGAATCTGTGGAAAGAGCTGAAAACTGCTGTTCACAAATGCCCTCCATCCAACCTCACTGAGCTCGAGCTGTTTTGCAACGAAGAATGGGCAAGAATTTCAGCCTCTCGATGTGCAAAACTGAGAGAGACTTACCCCAAGCGACTTGCAGCTGTAATCGCAGTAAAAGGTGGTGCTACAAAGTATTAACTCAAGGGGGCCGGATAATATTGCACGCCCCACTTTTCAGTTTTCAATTTGCTTAAAAAGTTTAAAATATCCAATAAATTTCGTTCCACTTCACGATTGTGTCCCACTTGTTGTTGATTCTTCCCAAAAAAATTAGAATTTTAAGACAGAAATGTGGCAAAAGGTAGAAAAGTTCAAGGGGGCCAAATACTTTCACAATGCACTGTACATTACTTATCCTGTATTGATCCCGAGTTACCTCCTGTATTATACTCCAGAGCAGCACTCACTATTCTGCTGGTGCTGTCACTGTGGACATACATTACATTACTTATCCTATTTTGATCCTGAGTTGTATCCTATATTATAATCCAGAGATACACTTACTATTCTGCTGGTGGAGTCACTGTATACATACATTACATTACTGATCCTGTACTGATCCTGAGTTACATCCTGTATTATACTCCAGAGCTGCACTCACTATTCTGCTGGTGCAGTCACTGTGTACATACATTACATTACTGATCCTGTACTGATCCTGAGTTACACCTGTATTATACTCCAGAGCTGCACTCACTATTCTGCTGGTGCTGTCACTGTGTACATACATTACATTACTTATCCTGTACTGATCCTGAGTTGCCTCCTGTATTATACTCCAGAGCTGCACTCACTATTCTGCTGGTGCAGTCACTGTGTACATACATTACATTACTTATCCTGTACTGATCCTGAGTTACATCCTGTATTATACCCCAGAGCTGCACTCACTATTCTGCTGGTGCAGTCACTGTGTACATACATTACATTACTGATCCTGTACTGATCCTGAGTTACATCCTGTATTATACTCCAGAGCTGCACTCACTATTCTGCTGGTGCAGTCACTGTGTACATACATTACATTACTGATCCTGAGTTACATCCTGTATTATACCCCAGAGCTGCACTCACTATTCTGCTGGTGCAGTCACTGTGTACATACATTACATTACTTATCCTGTACTGATCCTGAGTTACCTCCTGTATTATACTCCAGAGCTGCACTCACTATTCTGCTGGTGCAGTCACTGTGTACATACATTACATTACTGATCCTGTACTGATCCTGAGTTACATCCTGTATTATACTCCAGAGCTGCACTCACTATTCTGCTGGTGCAGTCACTGTGTACATACATTACATTACTGATCCTGAGTTACATCCTGTATTATACCCCAGAGCTGCACTCACTATTCTGCTGGTGCAGTCACTGTGTACATACATTACATTACTTATCCTGTACTGATCCTGAGTTACCTCCTGTATTATACTCCAGAGCTGCACTCACTATTCTGCTGGTGCAGTAACTGTGTACATACATTACATTACTTATCCTGTACTGATCCTGTGTTACATCCTGTATTATACTCCAGAGCTGCACTCACTATTCTGTTGTTGGAGACAAATACAGGATGTATTGTATATATAAATTCTATATCGTGTTCAGGGTTGAACAGATATTTTATGAATGGTCTTCATACACCTTATCATCAGCAGGTCATGATCCTGCACTGAATTACAGACCAATTAAGACCCTAAGAATAATCATAAACTCCTTTATTTCAATAATAATTATTCAGGACATGCTGAAATCTCATTTACTTTGATTATCATAACATAGAAATGAAACATGATAATGATGGTCTAATTATCAATGGACATTTATGGTGGGAAAGGTAGAACAGTCTAATTGGACCAAGCTACATCTCTGAAGAACAGAGGTAATGTGACTATGGGGATGAAACATTTTCCTAATTGTGCAGAAAGATTAAAAAAGAGAAAATAAAATCTTTTTAAGAGGCTAGTAAATGTATCGAAATCCAGTGTTTATTACTTCTACTGTACACGATCGTCAACAGCGTGACAGCCGCATACGAGAAGCTAAACTACCATAAACAGGTTTAGTGAGGATGATTGGGATAAATTGCCTGGTTCATCACACCAAGGATTTTCTTAAGGTTCTTTCTGTTGCGATGTAAATTATTCTCTAATGATTTCATTATTTCCCTTTAATTGGTCTTCCAAGGAAAAACTTCACTTCTGTCATTTTTATTCAATTTTCGAGATATTGCTGGAGGGAATGTAATACAGAACATGGTTCTCTTGAGAGAAATGCTTAAAAATACATAGCCCAAATTACACTGAATGCATTAAAAGTCAATTAAAATAATAATAAATAATAGCTTTAACACTTAGTATTAGGTACTGTGAGCCAGATCCGATGAAAACTCAAAAAGAAACTCAATGCAGATTTATATGGCACAACTCAGACCAATATAAATGCTTCAATGCCGGCCATCAGTAGTTGCCGCCAAGGATCCATGGCTAGAAGAAACAGAGATCAAAAACAATTGGTAAGATGTACCATCCTGGGATGGCAAAATGCATACACACTGCTTTTGCATGGGAAAAGACTGGCCGATAGTTACTTCTGCGTCCCTAAACACTCTATGCAGGTGTCCCTGGGTGTGTGCACAGGTGTTCAGTTGAATTGCTGTCACTCTCAGATTACATACTGCCGTATCTTGTAGCAAGTTGGGACAGTTTATTGTCATGAGTAATGAACCAGACATTATTAATAAAATAAATTCTTGTTTACTTGGTCTTGAACCTATGTACAGTAGGTAGTTGGTAAAGCACTTGAATTCTTCATGTGCATTATATGACAGAGGTTCAAACATTCCCGTTGCAGGCGGCACATAACTTGTGAGGAATGTTATTGCAGAACAACAGGTTCACTTCCTGTGAACTATGTAAAGGAGCTTCAATAGCTACCTCCTTACTGACATGTCCCACCTGGCTGACCCCGTTTTCTTTCACATTGATCTCCAGGTCTGGCTAACACTAACATCATGCCTAAAAGTCTCTTTCTGTAGGTACCCCAACTTGCCTTCTGAGAGGAGAAGCTGCAGTCTCTGTTGCTGGAAAATACAGAATCTTACTACCTTCTCTTGAGCCTGCTCTATTCTGCATACACCCAATACGACTGACAATGCTGAGAGTACTTTTACTTTCTCTGCAGCTGAACTTAGACTAACTGGTGAGCAGAAACTAAGCTCTCAATGCCTAATTACTCCTCCCCACACCATTGGCTGGTCTTACAGTTAACCCTGTCCTCTATTGCTCGATAATGCAGAATCTTATTACCGTCTCTTGAGCTTGCTCTTCTCTGCACACACCCAATATGGCTGACAATGCTGAGAGTACTTTTACTTTCTTTGTATCTGAACTTAGACTAACTGATAAGCAGAAACTAAGCTATCAATGCCTACTTACTCCTCCCCACACTATGGGCTGGCCTTACAGTTAACACTGTCTACCCTTGTACTGAGAAAAACTGCAGCCTAAATGAGAATGAAAACACATAAAACAGGTCACATTAAACATATATTCAGGAGTTTTCAGAGACGGTGTTCAGACATCTCCACCTTAAGGCTATGTGCACACATTGAGTAAATGCACAATTTGTGCATCTGTTGGCAGGAAAAACGCAGCTGCAAAAACGCGCTTTTTGCTGCGTTTTTGACTGATTTAAGTGAAGTCAATGGTGAAAAAAGCAGGGCAAAAACACACAGAGAATTGACATGCTGCAGATTGTTTTCTGCATCAAATCTGCAAGTCAAAAATAAGCAACGTGTGCATGACACTTCAGGTTTCTCATTCACTTTGCTGGCATCAGGATTGCTTTAGGTTTTGCTAGCAAATCTCCATGGCAAAAACGCACCAAATCTGCAACGTGTGCACACAGCCTCAGACCACGTTCACACATTCAGTATTTGGTTAGTAGTTTACATTAGTATTTGTAAGCGAAAACCAGGAGTGGGTGAAAAGTGTTTCTATTATACTTTTCCTCTGAGGCTATGTGTGCACGTTCAGAATTTGATTGCAGAAATTTCTGCAGTGTTTCTGCATTTCTTAGCAGGAAAACTGCTGCAGAAAAAAATGAGCGTTTTGCCGCTTTTTTTAATGCATTTTTGTACATCAATGAATGCTTTTCGGAGCTAAATAAAGATATTTAAAAAAAGAAACGTATCACATCGCTTTAACCCTTTGATTACCATCAGACCTGGTGTGAGTATATTTGTTAATTTAAATGATTAAAGAATGTGCCTGTTGTATTTCAAATAAAGTGTTTTACTCTGTGTGTGTGTTTATTTAACTCTTTATTTTAATTAGGTTTAGTAATGAAAGGGTCTGATTGACACCTTGTCATCAATAAACAAAAGGGCTAGGTGTTAGCATTCCCATTCATGTCATTTCTGGGTTAGTTGAGCGCTGCTATTTTTAGCCTAGGAAGGTGAAATTAGGCAAACATTTTCCCTGGCTATTAATAACAGCTCACAGCTGTTTGTTTAGCCACTATGTCCTCAGGATCAGCAACCAGCAGCGCTTTGGACGCAGCGTATTTTAGCTGCATCCAAAACACTGTGTTCTAATGCCGCACTTTTGTTGTCAATACATACAGATGTACCACATGTAATAACACTTCAATCGGTCAAAATCTGCAGCAGAGACTGGCGTCTCCACTACAGAAATTGACATTCTGTGGGTGAGTTTGGGTACGTGGCCACGATCAGGAGCCACTGCAGGTTTGAAGCTGCGTATTTATACAGCGTTGAACCTGCAGCGTCCAGATGTTACAGCATAGTGGATGGTATTTCTAGAAATCCCATGTCCACTATGCGTGCATCTGAGGCTGCGGATCACCTGACATGCGGCACGTCTTTCAGGATCGCAGAACGTCAATTTCTCTTGCGGAGTGGCTAGTCTCCGCAACAAAAATTTGACCACTAGAATGTATTGAATGCGGTAAATCCGCATGGCTCAGTGAACACATGCAGATTTACCTGCTTTCAATAGAACGCAGCATTTTGGATGCAGCAAAAACATGCTGTGTCCAAATCGCCGCTACATCCGGATCGTGGGCACATAACCTAAAAATAAACAAAAATGGCGTGGGCTCCCGCGTCTTTTTCATAATCAGCAGAGAGAAAGCCGACCGCCGGGAGCTGATATTAGTAGCCGGGGAAGGGGCCATTAGCCAAAAATGTTCCTTGGCTATTAATAACAGCCCACAGCTGTTTGCTTAGCCTTTACTGGCTAGACTACAGGGGGACTCCAGAAAAAAATTGACATAGGGTCCCCCTATAAAAATCTAACCAGCAAAGGCTAAACAGATAGCTGAGGGCTGATATTAATAGCCAGGGAAGGGGCCATGGATCCTGGCCCCCTCCGCAGCTAATAATATCAGCTCTCAGCAGTCCCAGAAATGGCGCATCCATAAGATGCATCAATTCTGGCACTTAGCCTCGCTCTTCCCACTGCCGTGTAGTGGTGGCGAGTGGGGTAATAAGGTTGGGGTTCATGTCAGCCTTGTATTTGCGGCTGAAATGAAGCCCAGGTTAGTAATGGAGAGGCGTCTATAAGACGCCCCTAAAACTAACCCCGTAGTAAGGTTTACGACACTTTTTCAATAAAGACACGGCCAGAATAAAGTCTTTTATTGAAATACAATTACAAACAGTTTTAATAATTTATTTTTCGCCTAATCCCCGAATCCCTCATCTCCTGTAAAAGCAAAAATAAAAAATAACCATATCCCTCACCTGTTCGCCGTCATAATGTAATTCCACTGTCCCACGGCGATCCGGGTAACTTCTACAGCAGCTACATCAATCACTGATGTGACTGCTGTAGAAGACAGCACTGTATACACTGACAGGAGTGTAATCACTCCCTTCCGTGTACATCACTGTGCTGCTGGTTGAGTTCACCTGAGTTCATCAGCTGGAGATCAGCTGATCAGCTGAGGTGACCTCATTTACTGCATCAGTGTTGCGTGGGAATATTCCCAGACAGCACTGATGCCGTAAAGTGAGGTCCCGGAACTCTAAGCTGATCTCCAGCTGATGAACTCAGGTGAAGTCAGCCAGCAGCACAGCGATGTACACTACAGGGAGCCAACATGCTCCCGTCAGTGTACCGCCTGGTGATCGGGTCGCCGTGGGACATCGGGAGGACGGTGGACAGGTGAGAATAAGGTGTTTGCTATTTTCATCAAATATCAGGAGAAACAATGAGTAAATATAGCATAAAAACAACTTTTATTGGTACAAAGATATAAATGACATATAAAGTACATAATAAGATAACACGACAATGTGCAGTGTGCCAGGAGGCGTAGCACTCCCGCCCCACGACAACCCACCAAACATCCCAACTGGCAGCAAAATTCATAAACCACATGCAAAAGTCCGAGAGGGTAATGGAAAATGTGCAGGGCCCAAGACCGGGTCATCCCCTCCCTTCAATCAGACATTAATATTAATAAATGCTTACCAGGAGGTGGAGTCGGGGGTAAGGTGCAGAGTCACGCATAGGGAGGTGTTTGGCAAGCAGGCGCCTGTTTGGCACACGGATTACCTAGCGTTTTTGGTGCATTTCCGCGCGGAAAAAACGCTGTGAAAACGCATCAAAAAAGCACAGTGTACACATAGCCTGATAGTTCCACTCTTGATTTTGGTTTACAAATACTGATGTAAAATACTGACCAAATACTGAACGTGTCAACGGGGCCTTACTCTTCTTTGATTTACCAAAATTACTGTGGCATTTTTGCCACAATGTTGCCAAACTAAAGCACAAAATTGCACAGCTGATGAAACATGTATGTGGCGCCCCTGAGGGTTCAGTCGCCACAGAGGTACTGCACCTCACCCAGAGGTGTGGCATCTCCTTCTCTCAGGTAAGGATGGAGTGCTGCCCGGGACCCCAACACCTGCACTCAACACTACACTACTCCAGGCCAGCTGGAATGGCATTATGCACTTCATTTGCTGGCCTGTCCCTGGCTGGAGTGGGGGGAACCAAAGTAAGGGGGAACCAGTAGTGGGTGTGGGTGGAGGACGCAGAACAGGGGAGCACTTGAATAGTAGGTGTATATAAAGGGGAGCCATCTTAGGGTGGCAGGTCAGCCAGTGAGAGAGAGGAGGAGAGGAGCAGAGTCTCTTCAGGAACTCTGCTCCAGAGTGGGGCCTAGTAAGAGAGGCCCAGGAGTGAGAGGGGAGCAGAGGAGAAAGGCTCCAGTACCAGAAGGGATCCCAGGGGGTACAGTGAGTGCAGGACGGCAACCGTACGCCCGAATCTGCCAAGTGTCAGAGGGATCAGGCCGCAAGAAGGGAACCGGTCCCTGGACTAGCCGAGTTACTTCACGTCTCAGCTAGAAAACCGGAGGCTTCGGCACTTTCATGGTGCAGTTGCCACAACCTCATCTAAGCCGCCGTGAAGGGCACCAAGTCAGGTCCGGGAACTTCAAGTTGCCCAGAGGGATCTCAAGGTACCCGATTGGGACTTTGTGTGGCAGGAGGGAGAAGACCGCAGGGCAGGAGGGAGAAGACCCAGCGCGGGAAGTCGGCTAAGAGAGGAACATACAGAAAGGGAGTCCCATTAAGTACTCTTGAAATACTTGGGAGAGTGCTGAACCCAGTGCGATGTGGGAGGCTGACACCTGTACAGTGGACCTGAGGAACCTAAAGAACTGTGTGTAAACTCGGATGACTGCACCCCACTGTTTCTGTCAGTTATTTTTACCACATTACCGCTCCTGCACTACAACGCCCAGCATCACCATCTGCACCTACACTGCCCTGGAGCTGTGCTCTGCCTGTGGAGAGCCGCACCAACCCAGCTGCCCTAACACCTGCTCCAGAGGTCTGCAGCAGCGCCGGTACCCATTACCAGGAACCACAGGTGGCGTCACGAGACAAAACTGTTAACAAAAACCCCTTTTTAAAGAGTGACCCCAGGGTACTGGCCCGGGAGCCGACTGCCGTGACATCCCATAGAAGGTAACGGCCTGGGTACTGAGTTTCCTCCATATCCCCCTGGGCGAGTCATGTAAACTTATCCTAACAGAGAAAAAAAATCAACTGCATTCACCTAGGTGCACAGTAAATGGGGAGACTTTAAAGGTCGATTCGCTCTAAAATGTAAAGCATTGTATGTAATGTTAATGAAGGGCGGGCTCCCTAAAGCCCTCATTTTGGAGTAGGGTAACAGTCTGTGGGTCTAACACTTATTAACACAAACTGCCTACAGAGAAGCCAAAGAAAAGCAGACAAAAGAGTAATTGTCATGAAATTGCACAGAAAGGGGAGGAAGAAAAAAAACTGTTTCTCCAAATTCTAACAATCCGCATTATTGGGCATGTCTCATAAGTAATGTCATCGCAAAACGCCATCCCCGAGGTGTTTAGCGAGGCTGAAATTAACACCAACGGCTGAATATTTAAGTGGACACAATGGAAGCAAACCGTGCAACCGAAATATTGGAAGGAAGAAAAAGAGCCAGTGAGCTAATACATAAAGGAAGTGGATAAAGACTTAGTAAAATTGGGCACAGGCTTCTAAAATGCAACAGTAAATCTCTCTCTTTCGCCAACGAGCTGCCGCTATTCCCGGTGCGCGAAGCTTTTACATAAAGTTGTCAAACAACTTCCAAAAAAAACACATTCACATTTAATGCAGCTGTAATAAGTCTCCCCAGCTTCGATTCCACATTCAGAGGCCTAATTTTAACAGGAATTCTCTTGTTCTGCGCCTCTAGCAGCCGCTCTTTGATATCTGGGGGCAGGCGCTCTCTTTTCTGTCAACACAAAAAGCTGCGGCACAGGTGAATATTCTTTAGACCTTTGAAAAGATTTTACTTTTAAGGCCGTGGAGAACGCGATAAAGGCTTGCTGAGAAGAAGAAAAAAAACTTTGGTATGCTTAAAGAGAATAAAAAAAAGAAAAACATCCTTATTCCTGTCTGGTGTCGGCCTGTTGGCTGTGGGTTTGATGATACTTTTGCATTTTCAGAGGGGTCTGTAGGGATGTCTGGAATTAGGTCGTCGCTCAGCGTTCCATTAGTGCACACGGCAGCGGGCCGCTAACATGGAAGCACAGAAATAACACACAAAAGCATATGTGAGAGATAAGAAAGCGCCATTACCCGGAGCTTCCTTCATGCTGGAAATGTGTGTCAGTGTGGTTGTCATTAAAATTAAAGCAAATTAATACCAGAAATTGCAGTTCTTGTACTACATATATTAATAGATTGCATTACTCATAGTGTACACTCCTGAGTTCTAGCCTGTATTATCCTCAGGAGCTGAAATCATAATTGTGCTAGTTGTTGCTGGAAACAGTTGGCAGGATTTTTTTTCAATACCATCATCTAAGCATATTTACTATAATACATGGAAATAGTCAGACTTTTCTATAGCAGATGATCGTATAATGCCATCTATCTAGACTACACTTCCCAGAAGGTAATTCTGCAGATACTGAACAAGCAGGTCATCCTGGAAGATTCTAATTCTGAAACTTGAATCTTGTGATTTCAAATGAGGCTTAAATTAGGTGAAAATTAGTTTTTGGCATTTTGCACCTTGATTTTTGTTTGTACTGAATTCAAATTTAAATTTGTGCCATTTTTAAGTCTATTTTATAAGCGTTTTCCTGCTTTTTTGTATTTGCCAATAAGGGGAGAGTTTAGTTTTTAAGATATTTTCGCCTCATTCATCATTTGAGACTTATCGAAAAATCGCAACATTTGTTGAAACTGTGTTCCAAACCTACCCTGGAGAGGTTCTATGAACACCACCAGTTTTTGAAAACATTTTATGACATTTTGAAAAACATGCAAATTTTTGCTCTAAAAAGTCACAAAAAGAGTTAGGAAAAAAAAAGACATTTTTTTGTGTAAAATTCATGTAACATCTGAATCATTTTGATAAATTTGGAGCAAAAAATGTCAGTGAACACCAGAAGACAATAAAAAGAAAGGTAACAAAAAAAAACCTCGCAAATGATAAATCAGGCCCAATGTATGTACAAAGTGACTCTTCTTACCATTGTACCTATATAGGAATTGTACTTTAGAGCTCAGAGGACATTGGCTTCAAGGAGAATTTTTAAGATAAAGACAAGCGGAACTTCCCTCCTAAAAATGTTTTCCTTTTAGGTTAAAGGGGTATTCCCATCTCCAAGATCCTATCCCAATATGTAGTATTTTTAATAAAAATATTAGCAAATACTTCCAATTAGAAATGTAGTATAGTTCTTCAGATTCGCTATGTCGCTTACCCTTTGTACAGGGCATTGCAGTAACTTAGATATCCATGGTTACCATGGTTACAACCACTAACACTCACTATATGAGTGGTGGCACTGGTAACCATGAAATATCTAAGCTACTGCAATGCCCTGCACAAAGGATAAGCGACATAGCGAATCAGAAGAACTATACTACATTTCTAATTGGAAGTATTTGCTAATATTATTATTATCACACCTACTACATATTGGGATATAATTTTGGAGATGGGAATGTCCTTTAAGACTTAAAGGGGTTTTCTCATCTTGCTCCTCTGCCTTCCTGTTTCCAGGGGTAGTCCACTCCTGAAGATTGACAGCTCAAACTAGCAGCATGGTTGTACTGCTGGTCTGAACTGTGCGCTATTCCGTGCTGCTAGCAGAAGCAGCAGTGTCAGGTACTGAAGCTGGTCTGACACAGCAATTCAGATGGTTTTGGAGCTGCGATTGCAAGCTGTATGACAAACAGCATGTGCTACTTGCCAAACAAAATGACCACCTCTGACAGACTGCAGCAGTGGCCAGTAACGTAGGTAATGAGCAATAAACTAGAGAGTTAAAAATCCCTTTGTGCATGAGAATGTAGAATAATTTTATTACAATTATATTATTTTTATTATAGTTATTTTAAGTTATTTTAAGGGGGAGGCTCTTATTAGCATCACAGCATTGTGGTACTGGGGTCATGGGCCCAATCCAGTGATCCTATCAGACTAATGCTGGAGTAGAAATGAAGAATGGATAAAATCTCTATGTAGAGTAATATACTGGCTCTAGGTTTTAAATTATTAGCGCAATTCAAAAGACAGAGAAATTCCGGACCTGCACAATGTCCTTATTATATCCAATTTATCATTCATTTTACTGTATAATGTCTAATGAAATGTGCGCAGAGTCGAGAGAAATCTAATATTCATGTACAATCAACTATTAGTTTCAGAGGTGAAGAAACGTCCTTCATTTAATTCTTTCACACCGAATAACAGGGGGAAAAAACAAGTGAAATAGAGAATTGATTCTGGCGATAAATTGTGTAGATGGGACTGAAAATTAGACAGTGATTGAACTGAGTTTTAGGCGAGTAGAGGTGGCAGGTGGTAGTGGCTGCAGCAGCGGCGGACAAGCCTGGAATCTGCCAGCTAAAGCCTCTCTTCTACTATCCATCAGTTAGAGATCTACTGACCCCTGCAGGATACAGAAGATCATAGCACAGCGCACAGAGAAAACAACAAAAAATAAAAATCCAATCACAGACTCGGATTCTTTACTGTAAGGCTGTGTGCCCACGATGCGTATTTCATGCGTTTTTGGTGCGGAAATTTCCGCAGCGTAAACACATGATAAACGCATGGTAAGCCTTCTGCCATGGTCCCCTATGCAATTCCACACTTTCAATGCCCATGCTGCGGATTTTTCCGCAGCGTTTATGCTGTGCTCAAAAATCCGCAGCATGTCCATCAATTTTGCGGAAGAACAGCGTTTTCGCCGCCATTGACTTGCATTAGAACGCGCCAATTCCGCAAGACTGCATCTGTACTTGCGTAATTGGCGCGTTCTAATGTGCGGATTGTACCCGGGTGTAGAGAAGAGGAGACTCTCCTCCACACCCAGGTACCATAGAAACTGTAAAAAAAAAGAATAAAATAAAAAATAAAGATTATATTCACCTTCTGGCGGCCCGCACTGTGCTCCTTCTCCTTTGCCGGCACATCGCGTTGGACTGTAGGACCTGCAGTGACGTCACAGTCATGTGACGGTAGGTCCTTCAGTACAGGGCATCGCGATATCCCGGCAGCCAGGAACGAGCGCAGCAGCACACCCCGGGCCATCAGAAGGTAAGTGTACATTTATTTTTTTATTTTTAACCATTCCAAAGGTCACACTATATAAATCCACGCTGTTTGCATGTATTTATATAGTGTGACCAAGTTGACAAGCACTTTCCAAGTGATGCTAAAATCGCTTTGAAAGCACTTGTCAAGCCGCATGCGGTAACGCATGTGAATCCGCATGTATTACGCAGGAAAAACGCATGTACAATCCACATGCGTTTTTTCTGCCAGGGAGATGCAGAAATGCTGCAGAAATTTTCTGCTTCATTTCTGCATCGTGGGCACATAGACTTAGGCTGTGTGCCCACTATGCGTTTTTAAAGCATTTTTGCTGCGGAATTTCTGCAGCGTAAATGCTTGCAAAACGCTTGGTAATCCATGCCCCATGATTCCCAATGAAAATCTGCATGTTCTGTGCCCATGCTGTGGAATTTTTCGCAGTGGAATGTCCTTGCGGAAAAATCAGCAGCATATCCATTATTTGTGCGTTTCTGCATGCGGATTTGAGGTCCCAATGCATTTGAAAAACACAAGTCAAATCCGCATGTAAAAACGCCCATAGCAGCCAGAGATGCAGATGTGTTATGTGCAGCATGAGACGGGGCATTATCACGCATGAAAATGATCTTGCTGCGGAATGCACGGTTCTTCTTCTTGAACCATGGAAGGAAGTGCTGTTTGAGAAACTCAACATACATTATGGAGTTCATCTTTACCCCTTCAGGGATCCTAAAAGGGCCGACAATCTCTCTCCCCATGATTCCAGCCCAAAACATTACTCCACCTCCTCCTTGTTAGCGCCGTAGCCGTGTTTGCATGGGGTGTCCATGAACCAGCCATCCTCCACTCCATCCATCTGGACCATCGAGATCATTTCATGCATGATAATGCCCCGTCTCATGCTGCACATAACGCATGTGCATCTCTGGCTGCTATGGGCATAAAAGGGGACAAACTTATGGTGTGACCCCCATGCTCCCCTGACCTCAACCCCATTGAGAACCTCTGGAGCATCATCAAAAGGAGTGTCTATGATGGCGGGAGGCAGTTCACATCTAAGCAACAGCTCTGGGAGGGTATTCTGTCCTCATGCAAAACAATTAAAGCAGAAACCATCCAAAACCTGACAAATTCAATGGGCGAGAGAGTTCAGAAGCTCCTTTCGAACAAGGGGTCCTATGTGCAAATGTAACATCACCTAGAATGAAATTTTGAGTTGAAAACTGTTTGGTTTCAGTTTGTAATAACCTGCTAATGCTTATAATTTCAAAAATGACCATTTTTTTTGTTATTTATTAAAATGAAAAGGTTGAAAACTCTGCTGTGCATAATAATTTGGAACATGCATTTTGAGAGCAGTTTGAGTGTTTTATGTTTTTAAAAATATACTGTTATCATAGGCAGTTTGTACAAAAACCTTTCAATTGTACTCTAATAGTTATTTGACTGGAAAATTACAATGACTGCAATTCATAAAGGTAATTTGGGAAAATCTGAGAAAATATTATTTGGATAATAATTTGGAACACAGTGTATGGAACTCTCTGCCGCATGATGTTGTAATGAGTGATTCACTACTAAAATGTAAGAAGGGCATGGATGCCTTTCTTGAAAAGTATAATATTACAGGTTATAAATACTAGATTCCTTGATAGGGCGTTGATTCAGGGAACTAGTCTGATTGTCGTATGGAGTCAGGAAGGAATTTTTTTCCCCAATGTGGAGCTTAGTGTTTGCCACATGTTTTTTTTTTGCCATCCTCTGGATCAACATGTTAGGCTATGGGTTGAACTAGATGGATTTAGTCTTCCTTCAACCTTAAAAACTATGTTACTATGTAATAGTCTGGATGTAATATCAGGGGGCAGATGGCAGGGATCTCCAGAATTTACAGAGATAGTCAGATACAAGATATCTTCTGTTTCCAATCAATCTATGATACATGAACATACATGTAACACTTTGGGGTTTTTTAATGTATTTTTTTTAGCCTTTAACTCATTTAAAAAAAAACATCTACTTTAAAAAGTGAATTCTGGGGTTTCTACCACATGGGACACCCATTAATCATTCTCTCTTCTACAAAGTCTGCCTACAAGATCCTGGAGGCATTTCTGGAGACTTTTGTCCAGAAGAACAATTGTGATGTCAGACCCTGATGTTGGGGAGAGGCAGGGCTGACAATTTCAATTATATGAGTTGAATGGGGCTGAGGTCCGGGCTTTGTGTGGCCGGTCAGGTTCTTACCCCTCCATGTCTGTATAGAGCTTCTGCACTGGGCACAATCAAGGGGAGCAGAGGAAGAACTTCCCCAAACTGTTCCCACAAAGCTGAGGCTACAATTATCCACAATGTCTTGTGTTGAAGATTAAGATTTCCCATCACTGGAACTAAGAGGCTGAGCCCTGATAACAGCCCATAGTGTTATCCTCCAATACGTACAGTGGGCACAATGCAGTCAGACGGGTAATGTTCTCCTGGCATTCACCAAACCCAGACTCCTCCATCAGATGTCAAATGGAGAAGTGCGATCCATCACTGCACAGAACATGTCTTCTCCTCCAGAGTCCAGTGGTTGTGTGGCACCCCAGGGGTCTGGTTTCCACAGTAACAGCAATGTTATGTCTGAGAGCAGGTGGGAGGTCTCTTGGTCAGGGATCCTATGCATGCCACACCTCCTGCCCAGTCCTGGGAGGGGAAGAACTTCCCCTATATAAACCTAGGGCTGAGGCAGGGTTAGTGAGTAGAGAAGAAGTAGAGACAGAGAAAAGAAGCAAATATAGGAACAGAACATCAGGAGCTCTGTGGGAGCAGTGTTACAAGGAGTCAGGGGCTGGCAGCTGCAGAGCTCGCCCTGACTGAGAAGATTTCTTACCGGACCCGGAGTCCGAGGCTGTGGGGACTAACTCCTACCCAGCAGCAGAATCCGTCAGGCAGGGGATTCCAGGTCCTCTGGCCAAGAAACCCGAAGGCACGGTCACACGCATGGGACCAGCACCGCCGTCGTGGAGCGGAAGCTACTAGAAGGCCCCGAGTCACCGGCCATACGGGTGAGCACCACACGGTACACTCAGGGACGTGGGCTACTTATACCCGCCTCTAGCAAGGTAGCCAGAAGAGTACAGTTAGTTTGGGAGGCCTACAACTCCGCCTGGCCAGGGGAGATCCCATCTGCTCAAGGACTGACCAGGCCCCAATCGCTAGCCAGTACTCCGGGAGGGTCTATCTTTGTCACCAGTAAAGACCCTGAACTACACCGTACCGTCTCCGAGTGGTTCCTGCTACCCCCATCATCCACGTCGGCTGCCCTGAGGCCATACCCCTCCCGTTGGGGGTTATACTATCACGCTGCACAATCCTACCACCGGCCTCAGCGGTCTGCCCTGCAGCAGCAGCTCCTTAGCTGTACTCAACGGGTGGCGTAGTCGTCCAACATCTACCGCTGATACATCGCCGCTCAGTTTGACTCCCTGGGCACGGACCGGGTCACCGCCACGAGACTACAACCCTCAACAGATCCGGCGCCGGGTAAGCTCCCGCGTGCGCAACGCAGCGCGACACAGGCCCAGGGGCGCGTCAGTTGCGGCTTTATACCACTCCATCCGATGTTCAGCATTGTGCTTGATGATGTACGGTTGCATGTAGCTGCTCGGCCATGAAGCTCCAGGCGGAGGCGCAGTGTTTGTGCTGATGTTAATACGAGTGGAGGTCTGGAGCACTGCAGTTATGGGGTCAACAGAGCGGTGGTGACTTTTCTGCCCTCTGCTCCTTAGCACTCGGCCCCCCGCTCTGTAACGTTACGGGTGTCTCCACTTCGTGGCTGGGTTGCTGCGGTTCCTTCCATTTCTCAATAATATCACTCACAGGTGATGGGAGTAGATTCAGGAGGAAGAAATGTCAGGGACGGACTTGTTACATTGGTGGCTCCTATTACAGGACTGCGCTGGGATCAGTGAGCTCTGAACCACCAACCATTCAGACCACATAGTCGGGGCTGAAATGTATTCATCAGGGGAAATGTAACTGAGGAAAAAAACAGAATCCAATGATTGACAGCTGAGTCCCAATACTTTTTTTTTTTTGCTTATAGTGCATGAGACATGTTCTCAGAATAGTCATTCACTATGAAAACTCCACACGGAGCCACACAATGGCTGTTCATGGCCTAAATGTTTCTCATAGTTGCCTCAATTGTAAGTAACAAAGGGGTCTCACATGGCTGTGGGCACATGGCTGACTTGCAGCTTCAATGCTATCACTTCATTAGAGTCACAGCAGCTTTCTTCTGTATTAGGGTATGTGCACACGATCTGTACGGTCAGCGCTTTGAACGCAGTATACTTTATGCTGCGTCCAAAGCGCTGCACGCAGGTGAATCGGCATGTGTTCATTGAACCATGCGGATTCACCACATTCAAAACATTGCACTGATCTAATTTCTCTTGGGGAGACTAGTGACTCCGCAAGAGAAATTGACATGCTGCAGTCTGGAAAGACGCTACGCATGTCCGTGTCTGCAGGTGATCCGCAGGTGCACGGAGACACATAGTGGGCATGGGATTTCATTGTACATTGCTTACTTCAGGTTAGTGGTCAAGTGGATTCTGCACAACCTTGTGGCCATTAAAAGGAGTTGTCCCTTCAGGAAATGTTTGTCCTCACACAAACCACACTATACTCACCAGTGAGTCTCCGCGGCTGTGACCGATGACCGGTGTCTGGCGTTGGCTGTGGCGCTGATGTCGCTGGCTGCAGCGGTGGAGGCTGACTGGTAGACCCGGATATGGAAAGTATAGCGTGGTTTGTTTTCTGTATACCAAACTGTGCACATTTCCCGAAAGGGGACAACTTTTTTAACAAATTTGCAATGCATTTGTAATAACGCAGAAGAAAATATGTTGAGACTTTTATGGAGTGGCAGCATCACAGCCATACCTCATCTGCACGCTATGTACAGCGATTGCTTTGTAAGATCCCAGCATAAAGCAACTACTGATTGTAGAAGGTGTGGCATTCCCGAATGGAGTCAGGTTGTGATGGTCTGTGCAGAAAAAAAGGTAATGAAAGGCCATCTGTCAAGGAAGGTGCCTTTAAAGAGGAAGAGTCACCAGGTCAAAAATGGCCAGCTTTTGCTCTTCTTTTGGGGAGTATCAATAGTGCTATGTGTATTTGAAATCTTACAAAGTGACCCCACTTCTCTTAAACTACGATGTGGTTGGTTATGTGACTAGAGGGCTCATGTGTGGACATCATATATTTTTTGCAGTCATTTATTCAATCCACCAATCATTAGAACCAGATAATTTGCAATATGAATATTTCCTTTGCACACTTTTCAATAAATGCAGACAGCATTATGACATCGGATTATCTCAGCGGGTCCAAATTAATAAAATCTGTGATTGTGAAATTCAAGCATACAGTTGAATGATTGCGTATCTGCGTATCTCCTGCACATAATAATGCCCGCATGCACGCTAGCCTGTACTGCTAATCATGTAGCAGACACTGCCTGACACCGATTATTATTTAACTTCATTTTTACAAAAAAAATTGCAAGAAATGTCATGTGTCCTGGTCACTGAGTAGAGACGCTGGTAAAGAACATGCATTGGGGAATTGCTACATAAGCAATAACCAAATATTCTCGCCAATCATTCCTGCTGGAAGGTGTAAGACCCCCTGTACATCACCTATGCCCACATCACAGCACACAGCTCCATCCTTCCTCCACTGACTACATTTCAGATGCTAATCAGATGCATTCTGCCTCCCACTGACATCGCACGCCATGAGCTCAGCCGACTGCAGTGGAAGACATCAGGCATGATGTGCGCAATCATTTCATTTTTACACAAAGCTCCAGCAAATGCTGCAGGATTTTCAGTTTTGATGAGATCTATTTCTGTTGATTTCGAAAAAGCAAAAGCAGCAAAGAAATCCTGCAGGAGAGCACCACGCTGATTGCAAACCCAAAATATTATACTTGTATGATCCTATAATGAGAGAGTTTCAATTGAACACACATGCCAAAAACCAGGTCCATACAAACCCACTGTGTGCCCAACCGCCACCCACAATCAGGAAGGATAACAGCACTTTACAGATAGTGGATTTTGTAGATCTTATGTAATGAATACACATACAGTGGCTTGGGAAAGTATTCACCCCCTTGTCATTTTTCGTGTTTTGCTACCTCACAACCTGGAATTTCAGTTTTTTTGAGGGTTTGTATCAGTTCATGTAAAGAACATGCCTACAACTGTGAATATTTGGTTTTATTTTTATTGTGAAGCAAACAACAAATAGGACAAAATAACTGAAAACTTCAGTGTTCTTGTGACATGAGACCCCGGTGCCCAATCGACGCTGGCTTCACTGTCCTGCTGATTAGGCACCGGCGTCACGTGTCACAACAACAGCACAGGAGCCCAGGGGAGAGCGAGTGTTGACACCACAGGAACGGCGCCAACACGGGAGGGGAGTATAAGCTTTTTCATTTTATCGGGGCTGTGAAGATCTGAGATTGTGGGTTTTAATAATCACCTAGGCAGGTTAACAATGCAACAATATTTTATTCCTCACATCCATGGTAATACAGCAATTCCAGGTAAATGTCCAAAATACAATTGCCTCAATCCACAAGATCCCCTCCCCGGGGCAGTAGTTCCACTGCCTTTGTGCCAGCATAGTCTGTAGTCACAGTCCACGATCCTCCAGACGACTAGTAAAATTTTGGAAGCACACGTATCCTGTAGCGACAATCCTTTAAGAAAGTTTAAATCCAAACGACAGATCCCAAAAGCATTCAGCCATCCTTCCAGGTCCTCAGTCTCGATCCTATTCCTTTGAAGTCATTCCACCAACTGCCCACTAAACATGTGGCTTCATTTCTCCTTCACTGGGATCAGCCCCCTGAATGGGCATAACTGCTCTCACCCTCCCCCCCAAAGCTAAGAGTGCATTAGTGGAGGTATTTTTTTCAAGAGTGGCCAGGCCTGCATCAGAGAGACCGAGTAGTGTCAGTTCTGAGCTGGGGAGCGAAATGAAAAGATGCAGACCTCTTCACCAGGCTGATGAGAGTCCTGGGATTCTCTCACTGCAACTGCCGTCTGGTTGCTAGTGGTAGCTACAGGAGGAAGTAGTTAAGAAAGAAGTCAACTGTGGTCTAGCAGAAGCAAGGATTGAACACCACGTCTGATGACTGGACTCATCCTTCTGTTCTAATCCCCCCTCGTACCTCACTGTACTAGAGGGTAAAGCCTGTGACACTGTGGACCGGGGACTGCTGGTGGGTGCATTGTGTAGTGGGACTTAAGAGACTTGATCTGTGCTGAACTGTGCTGGTAAGACACTGTCGTTACTGTGCCTGCTTTAAGAGACTTTACTGTTGTGAAGCATGTTGCTTAAAAAGAGTTAAATTGTACTGGCCATGCTAGATTAAACTCTACTGTTCAACTGTCCATGAAGACTCTTGTCAGATGTGTTTGGTTAGCAAGTGAATCCATCGTGAGCCTGAAAGAAGTTGCAGTATATGGTCGCCCTGAGTAACGGGTCCCCCAGGATTCCAAAGAATTCATGAAACCCATCTTGCCCCTATCTAAACCTAGCGGCATGCGTGTGACACTTACTGTCACTAAATGGAAGCATTGATACCTGAGGTTGAACTGATGAGAAAACAAATCACTAATAAACACAGCAAGCAAATTACTAACAAAACACAACAATAAACTAAATAAATAAAAAACGAAAATGTGTGCTCTGTGATGGAAAAGTCTTATAGTCTTTAGTAAGTGGGCAGCTCCTGAGGGGTATGACAATGAGTTGTCCAAGTAGTGGACAACTTCTTTAACAGTAACAATAGATAGCGGGTGCATGACTCTATGAACGTTTCTTTCACAATAAGGAGCATCTTCACACACAGTCTCTCTACTTCTTCAAGTTTACTTGTTCCTGCTTCACGTTTCTCTGTCTTCACCACCACACAGCACACTGCTACAGTCCAGTTAGTGAGAGTCCTATTCTCAACCCGCGGTTCCGCATCCTCTTCCCTCTTAAGGGAGCTAGTTTGCCAAAATGGCTGGTACTTACCTTCTCTGTTTGCTGACGCCTTGGAACTCCCACCCGGGACACTCTCTTCGTCTCACATACTCTGTTCCATCCTGGCCCATTACCTCTCTGAGTTATAAACTCAGGGCCGTAATGCTAAGCATCCTGTCCCAGGACCAGTCTCCGGTAAATCATTCTGTCCTTCTATCGCTTTTCCTTTCTCTGCTCAGGATTACACTATTCACTGCCTTGTTCTCCATTCACTTTGGGGACACCCAACTCATGCGGCTCTGCTGAGTACTCAGACCAAAGGTCTGCTCTAGCTGCAAGCTAGGCCCTGTCTGACTCTCTACAAGGAAGTCCTCTCTGATCTTGCTACATAGCCCCTACATCTCTGAGCTAATCCCAACTCTTAACTCTATCCATACCTACTCACTACCTGTTGCTGGGCAGATAACACTAACACTAATAACACATACCACAATACACATTATACATCATAACAGTACTCGTGTCTTCAAGGGGGAACGTGGGCAGTATGCCCATCTCCTTACAACATTGCACAAATAGTCTGGGTATAAGAGCAGGAGCTCTAGATGTAGATGTAATCCAATGTATAGCTAGTGCCTACATTCCAGCAGGTGCCTTTTGGCTTTGTAGATCACATACAGTACTTTCCTAAATTGGAGTAATGATGTTAGCAGCACTGTGGAATCGATTCCCTAAGGATTAATATGATTAGGGAGCAGCTCTGCACCTCCCACATCACATGTAATGTCATTTCAGATGCTGAGCTTGGCAGGGATGAAAGTGTTGGTAGGACTGCAGTTATTGGAAGCAGTCGCACCTGCTGAGTGCACCGACATGCCTTCATTAGAACATCTACAACCCACAGAAAAGAGGTGTTTATCTCATGCACAAGTAATGTACATAGGGAAGGATGCACTTCATTGCTGAACCTACAGCAAATTTATTAGTCTGATTTTTATTTATTAGAAATGTTTTGTATTAAGTAATCTTGCAATTGTCATACTGACCACTGGGGCTTTTTTAGACTCATACTTCCTATCTTTTCAGCAAGAGTTTTCAATAGGCTCCTTATCAGAGCAGGATTAAAATGACTGATAATGTCTCTATATACTGCTGATAACAGATTACACCAGTCAGAATAGATGATGCTACAGCTCATCTCCTCCTCCTGTAGAATTACAGGTAACACTTCTATATACAGCTGATAACACACCAATCACAGTGGGTGTTATCACAGCTGACTATGCTCCCCCCTCCATTAATAGTGATTTTTACACACACTCATTAGATGCTTCAATACAAAATATAGGTTCTGAGTCAGTTTATTGCTGCTAATGTAAGTGTGGATTTCCTGAAACCAGAAGGAAAAGTCTAAAAAAAATCCAGTGTCCAGAGTGAAATTTGCAAGACGTTTAATTTTTTTAAAATAAAGAATTAGATAGGGGGGAAAAAAATTCAAAAATGTTTAAAAATAAATTTATTACAAAATTTTTTAATAAAAAGTAATTTTTCTAATGAAACATTCTCTTTAACATAACTTATACTGTGCAACCCTACCTCACATATTCAGTGATTGAGGTGATTAGCAGAGGTGACAAACACTGCAGGTTGTAGCGCCGGCGTCCCTGCCCTCTGCTAGGCAGGGACGCTGTTCCCCTCACCTCCCTGCTCCGTGCCCGGCGTCCTCCTCCCGCTCTGCTGGCAGCGCGCGCTCCTTCCCGGCCACTGTGCTTAGGGCGCGCGCGCGCGCTCTCCCTCCCTCTTAAAGGGGCCGCGCGCGCCGTCCTAAGGAGTCCCCGGCCAATGGCCGGAGGACTTCACCATATATAAGGCACCTCCTCCAAAATGGAGGTGCCCGAGCAATGTTGTTGCACTGTTCACTACTCTGCTTCAGCCCTCAGGTCCCGTTGCCAGTTACCTGCCAGATACCTGCCAGATTCCTGCCAGCTTGCTGTCTTATTCCTGCCTGATATTCCGCTACCTGCCTGCTAGCCTGAGGTCCGACGGTCTGCCTTACAACTCCTGTCAGTCTGTCTAAGGACCAGCTTGCCCGCTCACCTGGGAGCGCACTTCAGCTACCTGCCTGCTTGCCTGAGGTCCGACGGTCTGCCTTCCAACTCCTGTCAGTCTGTCTATGGACCAACTTGCCCGCTCACCTGGGAGCGCACATCTGCTACCTGTCTGCTAGCCTACCTGGAGGCTCCGCCGTCACGTGCTGTGACCACCTGCCTGTCCAGTGACTCCTGTCCGCTCACCTGGGAGCGCTCATCTGCTGCCTGTCCGTTAGCCTACCTGGAGGCTCTGCCGTCACGTGCTGTGACCACCCGCTTATCCAGAGACTCTCGCCCGCTCATCTGGGAGCGCTCATCTGCCGCCTGTCTGTTGGTCTTCCTGGAGGCTCCGCCGTCACATGCTGTGACCACCCGTTTATCCAGAGACTCTCGCCTGCTCACCTGGGAGCTCAAGTCTACCATCAGCCGCCACAGGTCGTACCAACCCTTTACCCAGAGACTGCCCCGGTCACTTGCCGTGACCATCTGCCCGTTCTTCCAGAGACTGTCCCGGTCACTTGCCGTGACCATCTGCCCGTTCACCCAGAGACTGCCCCAGTCACTTGCCGTGATCTCCTGCCCGTTCTTCCAGAGACTGTCCCGGTCACTTGCCGTGACCATCTGCCCGTTCTTCCAGAGACTGTCCCGGTCACTTGCCGTGACCATCTGCCCGTTCACCCAGAGACTGCCCCAGTCACTTGCCGTGACCATCTGCCCGTTCTTCCAGAGACTGTCCCGGTCACTTGCCGTGACCATCTGCCCGTTCACCCAGAGACTGCCCCAGTCACTTGTCGTGATCTCCTGCCCGTTCTTCCAGAGACTGTCCCGGTCACCTGCTGTGACTGCCTGCCTGGTCGCCACCCGCTCCCTTACAAGGACCGCCCCCTTGTATAGTAGCTCAGAGGTTCCGCCTCCCAGACCCGTTACAGTTTGCTCGGGCCATGGAACCCGGTGGCACCCAAGCTCCCTCGCTCTCGGACCTCTGTCATGAACTGTCCCGTCAGAGGTCCCAACAGGAGTCCATCCTGGGTCACCTGCGGAATGTCAATTCTCGCCTGGACACTCTGACTGCTCCACCAGCAACCACCGCCAGTGCCATGACTCGCAACCCGGCAGCTCCGCTGCCCACCAATACCATGGTATCCTACCCCGGACCCCGGCTTTCTGCACCTCCTCGCTTCGGAGGCGACTCCGCCCAGGCTCGGGGCTTCATTAATCAGTGCACCCTGCACTTTGAACTATTATCCCACCAGTTTAACTCCGACCGGGCCAAAATTGCCTTCATCATGTCCCATCTCACCGGGGAGGCCCTGGCCTGGCTAAATCCTCTATGGGAGAGAGGAGACCCCCTGGTGTCCGACTTGCCTGCCTTCCTCACGGCTTTCCGGAAAGTCTTCGACGAACCCGGACGGAAGACCTCATCCGCATCATCTCTGCTTCGCCTCCGTCAGGGAAGTCTCACCGTGGGCCAATATGCCATACGGTTCCGTACCCTTGCCTCGGAGCTGGCCTGGGATAACGACGCTCTGGTATCCGTCTTCTGGGAGGGTCTGTCCGGCCGTATTAAAGATGAACTTGCCAGTCGGGACGTTCCTACCACTCTCGATGACCTAATATCTCTTGCCACCCGGATTGACCTACGGTTCCAGGAGCGTGCCAAAGAGGTCACCCGTGAGAGGAGGTTTCCACGTCTAGCTCCTACTTTTCAGAAACCCGTCACTCCCTCCGTCTCTCCCCAGGTACACTCTCCTGAGCCTATGCAGGTCGACCAGACCAAGATGGTCAAAACCCGTCAGGACTTACGCCGTGCCGAGGGGAGCTGCTTCTACTGTGGCAGTAAGGAGCACCGGATCCGTGCCTGCCCAGAGAGGTCGGGAAACGCCTGTGTCTAGGTTCGCTCAGAGAGGTCGACCTAGACAAGAATAAATCCTCTCCATCTCTGCTGCTGTCAGTTTCAATCGTCTGCGGGGAGAACCGTTATTTCGAACTAGCCCAACTGGACTCTGGAGCAGCCGGGAATCTTATTTCACAGTCCCTGGTAGAGAAATACCGCATCCCCACCAAACCTCTGGCTGTACCCTTGTCTGTTGCTGCCATGGATGGGGGCCTCTTACCATGCCCCATCCAACTCATCACCGAATCCATTACTCTGCAGGTGGGAATGCTGCATTCTGAGAGTATCTCCTTTCATGTTCTGCCTGGACTCTCTCATGCCCTCTTGCTAGGTCTACCTTGGCTCCAGAGACATGCACCCGTGCTTGACTGGCAGACCGGAGAAGTCCTTCGCTGGGGACAGGACTGCCATAAGACCTGTCTGGTTCCCGTCCATCCCGTCCGTCCTTCTCCTACCCCAGCTAATCTACCTGGACTTCCGATTCCTTACTGGTCTTATGCTGATGTCTTTAATAAAAAGGAGGCAGAGACACTACCCCCTCATAGACCATACGACTGCCCTATCGACTTGTTACCCGGTACTACTCCTCCCCGTGGGCGTATTTATCCATTATCCGCTGCTGAGACCCGGTCGATGTCCGAATATATTGAGGAGAATCTGGCCAGGGGATTCATCCGGAAATCTACCTCCCCGGCGGGAGCAGGCTTCTTCTTCGTAAAAAAGAAGGACGGCTCTCTCCGTCCATGTATAGACTATAGAGGCCTTAACCAGATCACGGTGAAGAATAAGTACCCCCTTCCGCTCATTCCGGAGTTATTTGATCGTCTGAGAGGGGCTAGAATCTTCACCAAACTGGACCTCCGTGGGGCGTACAACCTGGTTCGTATCCGTCAGGGGGATGAATGGAAGACGGCATTCAACACCCGGGACGGCCACTATGAATATCTGGTAATGCCCTTTGGTCTCTGTAGCGCTCCTGCTGTCTTTCAAGAGTTGGTCAATGACATCTTCCGGGACCTTCTCTACTCCTGCGTAGTGGTGTACCTGGACGACATCTTGGTCTTCTCTCCAGATCTCCAGACTCACCGGAGGGACGTTCGTCAGGTCCTGCTCAGGCTCAGGCAGAATCACCTCTTCGCTAAATACGAGAAGTGCCTCTTTGAGCAGACCTCGCTTCCGTTTTTGGGCTACATTATTTCTCAGACCGGCCTACGAATGGATCCAGAGAAACTGTCTGCCATCGAGAAATGGCCTCGACCGGAGGGGTTGAAGGCCATTCAGCGGTTCCTGGGCTTCGCCAACTACTACCGCCTCTTCATACCACACTTCTCTTCCCGGACTGCCCCAATTTCCGCGCTCACCCGTAAGGGTACTAATCCCAAAGAGTGGCCGACCGAAGCAGAGGAGGCCTTTCTTTCCTTAAAACAGGCCTTCTCTTCCGCCCCGGTGCTGCATCGCCCAGACGGCAACAAGCAGTTCTTCCTGGAAGTTGACGCCTCCTCCTCTGGAGCCGGAGCGGTACTTACTCAAAAATCATCTTCCGGGAGGATGGTAACTTGCGGCTTCTTCTCTAAACTCTTCTCCTCCTCAGAGCGCAATTATTCCATAGGAGACCGAGAGTTATTGGCCATCAAACTGGCATTGGAGGAGTAGCGTTACCTGCTCGAGGGGGCTCTTCACCCGGTAATAATTTACACTGACCACAAGAACTTGGCTTACCTCCAGCATGCCCAGAGACTTAACCCGCGCCAAGCCCGGTGGTCCTTGTTTTTTGCTCGCTTTGATTTTGTTCTTCATTTTCGCCCGGCTGACAAAAACGTCAAGGCGGACGCCCTGTCTCGATCCTTTCTGGTGTCTGATCTCGAGGAAGTTCCGAAACACATCATCGATCCCGCCAGAGTAATGCAGGTGGCTCCCGTGAGTCTAAATCGTCTCCCTCCCGGAAAGACGTTCGTATCAGTACCTGATCGGGAGAAGATCCTTCACTGGGGTCACTCGTCTAAACTGGCTGGCCATGCCGGTCAGAAAAAGACCCTCCAGCTTATTACCCGGCACTACTGGTGGCCTACCCTGCACAAGGACGTAATAGACTTTGTCTCTGCCTGTGTGTCCTGCGCCCGCAACAAGGTTCCGAGACATCTGCCAGCCGGTCGCCTCCTTCCGCTCCCAGTACCTGCTGCCCCCTGGCAGCATATAGCAATGGACTTTATAACTGACCTCCCAGTCTCTGCCGGTTGTACAGTCATTTGGGTGGTCGCTGACCGCTTCTCCAAGATGGCTCATTTCGTTCCCCTGCCAGGCCTCCCGTCTGCACCCGAGCTAGCTAAAGACTTTATTCATCACATCTTTCGTCTTCATGGCCTGCCCCTCCACATCGTGTCGGATCGTGGGGTACAGTTCACCTCACGCTTCTGGAGAGCCACTTGTAAACTGCTAGATGTCACCCTGGACTTCTCTTCCGCTTACCACCCACAGTCCAATGGTCAAGTGGAGCGGATCAATCAGAACCTGACCAGTTACCTCCGGCACTTCGTTAATGCCCATCATTCAGACTGGGTGGATCTCCTACCATGGGCCGAGTTCTCTTATAACAATCACGAGAGCGAATCCTCCTCCAAATCCCCGTTTTTTTTAGTCTTCGGTCAGCATCCTCGGATTCCTTTTCCTGTCTCCACCTCTGTGGACAACCCGGCTGCGGAATCTCTCGTTAGCAAATTTTCCTCCATTTGGGAGAGTACCCGATCCGCACTCCTTCAGTCGTCCGAACGGATGAAAAGACACGCTGACAAAAAACGCCTGGATCCTCCACAATTGCGTCCCGGAGATAAAGTCTGGCTCTCATCTAAATATGTCCGACTCAAGATACCTTCTTACAAGTTAGGGCCTCGGTTCATCGGCCCCCTGGAGGTCATCAGTCAGATCAACCCGGTGGCCTATAAATTGAAACTCCCGGCCAACTTACGGATCCCTAACTCCTTCCATGTATCTCTCCTCAAACCTGTGGTACTTAACTCTTTTTCCAAGTCTACAGGTACGCCTCCTGCTCCGGTTTCTGCTGAGGACGAGTTTGAGGTAGAGAACGTTCTTGCCACCAAAAGGGTAAGAGGAAAGACCTTTTTTCTAGTAGATTGGAAGGGGTTTGGTCCTGAGGAGAGAACGTGGGAGCCCCGGGAGAACATCCATGCCCCTCTTATCCTTGCTAAATTTTTGTCTGGCCTAAAAAAGGGGGGGCCTAAAGGGGGGGGTACTGTAGCACCGGCGTCCCTGCCCTCTGCTAGGCAGGGACGCTGTTCCCCTCACCTCCCTGCTCCGTGCCCGGCGTCCTCCTCCCGCTCTGATGGCAGCGCGCGCTCCTTCCCGGCCACTGTGCTTAGGGCGCGCGCGCGCGCTCTCCCTCCCTCTTAAAGGGGCCGCGCGCGCCGTCCTAAGGAGTCCCCGGCCAATGGCCGGAGGACTTCACCATATATAAGGCACCTCCTCCAAAATGGAGGGGCCCGAGCAATGTTGTTGCACTGTTCACTACTCTGCTTCAGCCCTCAGGTCCCGTTGCCAGTTACCTGCCAGATACCTGCCAGATTCCTGCCAGCTTGCTGTCTTATTCCTGCCTGATATTCCGCTACCTGCCTGCTAGCCTGAGGTCCGACGGTCTGCCTTACAACTCCTGTCAGTCTGTCTAAGGACCAGCTTGCCCGCTCACCTGGGAGCGCACTTCAGCTACCTGCCTGCTTGCCTGAGGTCCGACGGTCTGCCTTCCAACTCCTGTCAGTCTGTCTATGGACCAACTTGCCCGCTCACCTGGGAGCGCACATCTGCTACCTGTCTGCTAGCCTACCTGGAGGCTCCGCCGTCACGTGCTGTGACCACCTGCCTGTCCAGTGACTCCTGTCCGCTCACCTGGGAGCGCTCATCTGCTGCCTGTCCGTTAGCCTACCTGCAGGCTCTGCCGTCACGTGCTGTGACCACCCGCTTATCCAGAGACTCTCGCCCGCTCATCTGGGAGCGCTCATCTGCCGCCTGTCTGTTGGTCTTCCTGGAGGCTCCGCCGTCACATGCTGTGACCACCCGTTTATCCAGAGACTCTCGCCTGCTCACCTGGGAGCTCAAGTCTACCTTCAGCCGCCACAGGTCGTACCAACCCTTTACCCAGAGACTGCCCCGGTCACTTGCCGTGACCATCTGCCCGTTCTTCCAGAGACTGTCCCGGTCACTTGCCGTGACCATCTGCCCGTTCACCCAGAGACTGCCCCAGTCACTTGCCGTGATCTCCTGCCCGTTCTTCCAGAGACTGTCCCTGTCACTTGCCGTGACCATCTGCCCGTTCACCCAGAGACTGCCCCAGTCACTTGTCGTGATCTCCTGCCCGTTCTTCCAGAGACTGTCCCGGTCACCTGCTGTGACTGCCTGCCTGGTCGCCACCCGCTCCCTTACAAGGACCGCCCCCTTGTATAGTAGCTCAGAGGTTCCGCCTCCCAGACCCGTTACACAGGTCTTGATGAGCTGATAATTGAGATCATCGAGATCATAATCTACATCATCATAATCATCATCGAGATCATCATAATCATCGAGATCATCATAATCATCGAGATCATCATCAACATCATCATTATCACTGTCATCATCATGGGATGATGATGGATGATCGTCTGTCCACAGTCTCGAACTCCCAGCACAGAACTAAACAGCTGGTTGCTAGGTGTGACATGCAGAAGTAGTGCTGTTGCTTCAAAACCATCCAGCAACTGTTACAAATAACACAAGCACAGGAGACAGGACGTGTTGTGCTTCAGAAGCATCCAGCAACTAGAGGGGTTCACAGTCACAAGAGACAGGGGGTGTTTTAGCAGAGCCCCAGGGGGATTGTGGGGAGCTTGTTATTGTAGTCTGGCTGAAGCGGAAGAGAAAGGTGGTGTGTTATCTGGATCTGACTGAAGGCAACTGAACAGGATTCAGATCAGGAGAGAAACTAAACACAGGTCAGATAAACTCCCTGAACTAACAGTGCAGAGTATTATCGGGCAGGAGGATAAGGACTGTAAGGAATTGTGTCACAGGGATCATTCTCCCTCATCAAACCCTCCCCCCTCCATCTCCATGCAGGATAAAGAATGCTGTGTATTATTGAGTCCTTGTGAAGGAAAAGCCCGTGGTTGTGTATGCATAGAAGTGTGCTGCTAAGAGAACTAACCTATGCTGAATTATGCTACTGAAGAGACTGTAATACTGTGCCTTGTGAAGAAACTACTGTATTATTACTGGAGCCGGTTGCTCAAGAAACTCAGACTGTACTGCAATGAAGATTGTTGCTGTCATATCCCTGAATTGCACTGTCCGTGCTTCAGATTAAATTCCACAGTTAAACTGTTGAAAAAACTCTTGTCAGATGTGTCTGGTCAGCAATTGAATCTATCGTGTGCCTGAGAGAAGCTGCAGCCTATGGTCGCCCTGAGTAACGGTTCCCCCAGGATTCCAAAGAATTCATGAAACCCGTCTCGCCCTATCTGAACCTAGCGGCGAGCGTGTAACATAGGGACCCATTGTCAAGCAACTACATTTTTTTTCAATGGGGTTGTCAGAGAGCATACCCTTAGCAATCAGTTTGTTCTAATGGATCAGATCTTCTCACATCATAATTGCCTCTCAACGAACTACAGAAAAATAGTAAGTTAGATTGCCTGGCAGAAGAATGTCTCTATTTATGACTGCAATTATAGTGTAAAAATAAATAAGAGAAGGAAAATCTCATTAGTGTGTGGGTGACTGCAGGCAAACCCCCACGAAGATAGAAAAGAACTGCAAAAATAACAATTCCCTGACACATTCCCTGATACTAGAAGAACCACAGGATTCGGATTATAGCAGAATTGCCGACCAGCTGATCATCAGGCATAGGATCGTGTATGACAGTCCGTGGCAGCTCCTGAAGTTTGACACACACAATCTATGAGCAGAATACAGGTTGTCATAGTCTTAGAGCATTGGCTGGGGGTTTATAGCGGACCTGTAATTTCAGGTGACTTCATCATAAGCTGTCCTGTGTGAGCACATGAGGAATAACACCATCTCCGCCCATTATATGACTTGTATCCTGCATTAAATCACCAGTTTTCATCTCTACATTTCTACTTTTCAGCTGTCTCTGAACTACTTGGAGCAGACTGGCTGCTATAATGTCTCCCATACACAGCTGACACAGGCATGAGGGATTTCTGCAATCTTGTATTTATGTAGCACATGTTCTGAAGCAGGGGCAGCATAGAGGACATTAATACAGCAGTACTGAGCAGTGTCGCTGGGAATCCATCTCTGAGATGATTTAAAATACTTACTTGAGAGCAGCAGATGGGGATATTATACAGAAGTATTGAGTAGTGTAGCTGTAAATCCAGCCCTAGCAGCATGTAGGGCATTATATAGCAGTACTGAGCAGTTTGTTGTGAATCTATCTTTTGATTGCAATAAAACACTTACTTGAAATCAGCAGGGATTACATTGTACAGAGGTACTGAGCAGTGTAACTGTAAATGTAACTCTGGGTGAAAGAAAACACTGGAAATCAGCAGTACCATCTGTGCATCTCTCTCAGCTCCTTCCTCTTCCTCCACTCTCTTCTTGGCAGACTTCAATAGGCAGCTGTAGTTTGATCTCTTAGTGACTTGACAGTCAGTCTTGTTTTGAGCTGGATGGATTTTAGCAGTTTTTCAGAAAGCACAAGGAGTCCAAGAGGAGAAGAATGAAACATATTTCTCAATCTATTACAATTTTTTTTAGATTTGCTTGTAAGTTTTCCAAAGCACAGCATAGCTTTGTATTCTTACTGAAACTTCTGAGATAATAGTCCTCTACTATAAATTTTAAGAATGTTAGCAGTCACAAAGGAGAACTGTGGCTATAGTTACAATCAGGCCCGTAGGCAGATTGCTTTTTTTATAAGGACCTTTTTGAAAAGAAAGTGGGAGATTTTTATCCGCTACAACCCCTGGCAAAAATTATGGAATCACCGGGCTCGGAGGATGTTCATTCAGTTGTTTAATGTTGTTTAAAAAAAGCAGATCACAGACATGGTGTCACGGGTGTGTCGCCACGAAGATCGTCACGATTACACAGCCTGACTTCTCGCAGCTGACTTTTTGGTGCTTTGTGTTTTCGGCAGTGAAGGAGTTAATTCTCTCTCTCTCTGTGCTAGACGAGGTCCAGCCTCGCCCAGCTGCAATCAATGCTGCTGTAGTGAGTCTCCTTCAAATGCCTGCTGGTCTGTTTGGGAAGTGTCGGTGAAAGCATTTCATACAGACTTACAGAGCGGATCGTGGTATTTGGAGTTTCTGAGATAAGTGTATTTGGAGTGTTTTTTCCCTTCCTCGCTTTATCATTTATCTCCTTTCCCGTTGGTGTTCCCTCTGTTGTAGTTGTGTAGTTTTTGTATGCAAGGTGGTTTTGGTTTTTCCCTTGTACTGTCTCGTTCGTCTAAGTACTGTGTGTGGGCATATTATTACTTGTCCTCTTTTGTTGTGATCGGGGTCCTTCTCAGGACTAGATTACTTAGGTGCAGGGATCCTCAGGAGGTAGGGGTTACGCTGGCGGCCTGGACCTCTGTACCTTTAACAGTACCTCCAGGTTGAGGGATTAGTCAGGGCCCCAGCTTAGGGTCAGCTTAGGCCCCCTACCTCCAGTATACAGAGACAGCGTGACACATGGCACAAAACTAAAGTCATTTCAAATGGCAACTTTAGGGCTTTAAGAAACACTAAAAGAAATAAAGATTAAAAATGTGGTACTCAGTAAGGGTAATTTTTTTCAGACCAAGCAGAGGGAAAAAATTATAGAATCACTCAATTCTGAGGAAAAAATTATGGAATCACCCTGTAAATTTTAATTTCCAAAACTAACACCTGCATCAAATTAGATCTGCTCGTTAGTCTGCATCTAAAAAGAAGTGATCACACCTTGGAGCTGTTGCACCAAGTGGACTGACATGAATCATGGCTCCAACACGAGAGATGTCAATGGAAACAAAGGAGAGTATTATCAAACTCTTAAAAGAAGGTAAACCATCACGCATTAGTTGCAAAAGATGTTGGTTGTTCACAGTCAGCTGTGTCTAAAATCTGGACCAAATACAAACAACATGGGAAGGTTGTTAAAGGCCAACATACTGGTAGACCAAGGAAGACATCAAAGCGTCAAGACCGGAAACTTAAAGCAATATGTCTCCAAAACAGGAAATGCACAACAAAACAAATGAGGAACGAATGGGAGGAAACTGGAGTCAATGTCTGTGACCGAACTGTAAGAAACCGCCTAAAGGAAATGGGATTTACATACAGAAAAGCTAAACGTAAGCCATCATTAACACCTAAACAGAAAAAAACAAGGTTATAATGGGCTAAGGAAAAGCAATCGTGGACTGTGGATGACTGGATGAAAGTCATATTCAGTGATGAATCGCGAATCTGCATTGGGTAAGGTGATGATACTTGAACTTTTGTTTGGTGCCGTTCCGATGAGATTTATAAAGATGACTGCATGAAGAGAACATGCAAATTTCCACAGTCATTGATGATATGGGGCTGCATGTCAGGTAAAGGCACTGGGTAGATGGCTGTCATTACATCTTCAATAAATGCCCAAGTTTACATTGATATTTTGGACAGTTTTCTTATCCCATCAATTGAAAGGATGTTTGGGGATGATGACATTATTTTTCAAGATGATAATGCATCCTGCCATAGAGCAAAAACTGTGAAAACATTCCTTGAAAGAAGACACATAAGGTCAATGTCATGGCCTGTAAATAGTCCGGATCTCAATCCAATTGAAAATCTTTGGTGGAAGTTGAAGAAAATGGTCCATGACAAGGCTCCAACCTGCAAAGCTGATCTAGCAACAGCAATCAGAGAAAGTTGGAGCCAGATTGATGAAGAGTACTGTTTGTCACTCATTAAGTCCATGCCTCAGAGACTGCAAGCTGTTATTAAAGCCAGAGGTGGTACAACAAAATACTAGTGATGTATTGGAGTGTTCTTTTGTGTGTTTGTTTTTCATGATTCCATAATTTTTTCCTTAGAATTGAGTGATTCCATAATTTTTTCCCTCAGCTTGGTTTGAAAAAAATTACCCTTACTGAGTACCACATTTTTTATCTTGATTACTTTTAGTGTTTCATAAAGCCCTAAAGTTGCCATTTGAAATGACTTTAGTTTTGTGCCATGTCTGTGATCTGCTTTTTTTAAACAACATTAAACAACTGAATAAACATCCTTCGAGCCCGGTGATTCCATAATTTTTGCCAGGAGTTGTATATATTAGAGAATACTACATATGTCAGTCATTCCGTGGTAAGAACAAGAGAAGGGACATTCTAGAAAAGTGATCTGTTATAGATCTCTGAAGGAAGTGATAAGAAAGCACCCATGTACACTGCAAATAACAGAAATTGACAGCAGCATGTGATGTGTAGACAAATATTAGTTACAGAAAGTATTTGCTACAAAGTTAATATTTTATAGTTTAGAATCCTCCAGGATGAAGAGGAAATTATAGATTTTTTTCTGCAGTCAAAATCTGCTTTCTTGGCAGTAAAAATGCATGTTTTGCAGCCTTTTCACAGTGTTTTTTTGTAGCTATCTTTTTGGTGAGGATTACACATGTGCTTTGTCTACAGTGTATATTTAATAATGTTAGTTTTATTCACCAAAAACGTTGCAAAAACATTTTGTTGCATTTTTTGCAGCTTTTTTTTGACTATCTCAGTTTTCTCCAAGTGGAAAAAAAACAAATGCAAATACACTGGAAGAATGACATGCTGCAGATTTACAAATTGCTACTGTTCTCAAAGTCAGTCAGGAAAAAAAGAAAAGAAAAAAAAAACAAGCATGTGCATGAGATTTCGGAAATCTGAGCTGTTGCTGGTACTGTAAAAGCAGCTTTAAACTTGCGTAAATAAAACTGCACAAAAAAAACCCGCTGGAAAGTACAGCATGTAAACATAAGCCTAAGGGCTTCTTCACATGCTAAGTTTTCAGAGTTTTTTAAAGAATAAAAAATGCTGCACTTTACAGTACCAGCAGAGTGAGTGAAATTACTGAAATCACATGCACATGTTGCTTATTTTTTTCTTGCAGATTTGAACCATCAAACCATTTTTTCAAATCTACAGCGTGTCAGTTCTTTCAGCGTATTAAACCCATTAAAATAAATGGTAAAATCTGCATAAAAAAAACATCAAAAGTGTACCAAAACGAGTACAAAATGTATTTTACGCATCATTTTTCCTACCAACACTCTCATTCTTTGTGCAGAAAAATCTGCTGCAAATACTCAACATGTGCACATACCAAGATTCACCTTAATATTAGGGTGAATTACTCCAAGGAACCTCAATGGAAACTTTAGCTTGAAATGTGCACTAATGTAATCAATCTAAATACACTGCACTTCGGTCCAGGACATAATTTATAAGACTTTTAATACAGGGTGGGCCATTTATATGGATACACCTAAATAAAATGGGAATGGTTGGTGATATCAACTTCCTGTGGCACATTAGAATATGGGAGGGGGAAAACTTTTCCAGATGGGTGGTGACCATGGTGGCCATTGTGAAGTCGGCCATTTTGGATCCAACTTTATTTTTTTCAATGGGAAGAGGGTCATGTGACACATCAAACTTATTGAGAATTTCATAAGAAAAACAATGGTGTGCTTGGTTTTAACATAACTTTATTCTTTCATGAGTTATTTACAAGTTTATGACCATTAAAGTGGCCCATGACGACCAATCCACTTTCCAGGAAACTGTTCATGTAGGAATGCTCGGACCTGACACCCATAATGTGGTGGTGCACCATCTTGTTGGAAAAACTCAATTTCCTGGAAACAGTTTCCTGGAAAGTGGATTGGTCATCGTGGGCCAGTTGAATGGCCACCAAGGTCTCCCAATCTGACCCCCTTAGACTTTTATCTTTGGGGTCATCTGAAGGCAATTGTCTATGCTGTGAAGATACGAGATGTGCAGCATCTGAAACAACGGATACTGGAAGCCTGTGCTAGCATTTCTTCTGCGGTGTTGCCATCAGTGTGTCAAGAGTGGGAGAAGAGGGTTGCATTGACAATCCAACACAATGGGCAGCACTTTGAACACATTTTATAAGTTGTCATAAACTTGTACAAAACTCATGAAAGAATAAAGTTACGTTAAAACCAAGCACACCGTTGTTTTTCTTTTGAAATTCTCAATAAGTTTGATGTGTCGCATGACCCTCTTCCCATTGAAAAAAATAAAGTTGGATCCAAAATGGCCGACTTCAAAATGGCCAACTTCGTCACCACCCATCTGGAAAAGTTTTCCCCCTCCCATATACTAATGTGCCACAAACAGGAAGTTGATATCACCACCATTCCCATTTTATTTAGGTGTATCCATATAAATGGCCCACCTTGTAGTTGTCAAAAAATAATTCACCACAGTTATTGGCCAAACAAAGACGGTGAGTAAAGCGACTGTTTTCATTAACGTTTCGACCCCAACGTGGGTCTTTCTCAAAATCGCTAAAATAACGCATAACAAAATCAATGTGCTATACAGATATACAAGGTTACCTTGTTTCATCTTACCTTCATTTTTTCCTTGTAAACTCCATTGGGTATTGTATGATATTTTGTTCCAGTTGTAAACCTAACTCCATGTTGTATATTACTTTTGGACTTTATCACCTGTATATCTGTATAGCACATTGATTTTGTTGTGTTTTATTTTAGCGATTTTGAGAAAGACCCACGTTAATAAAAACAGTCGCTTTACTCACCGTCTTTGTTTGACGGCTGTATGTCTTCTAATTGATCATTTGGAAGCTCTTCCAGTCCGGCCGGCACCGCCTTAGTTTCTGAGTGCGCATCACTTCCTTTACTACAGGACACAATGTAGGTACCAGTGGGCATGGCTTTAGATTATAATGTAGTCTGAATTGGGATTCATTTTCCCACCCTTCCATGTATTATCGTATTTTAGGATTACACACATACTTTTTATTGCCATTTTCTTCCTTTCTACACTTTGTTTCTCACTTGGTTTTCATTTGCTTTGATCATTTCCAAATATGTCAGGCAATCTCCACACTTCTTACCGCCCCAGTGAATGTGGCATGTTGTTTCACAAATAAATAATTCAGTGCTATGAACTCTTAATGACTTAGAAGACGCCGAGCTGAAAAACTGCTTCTTAAAGAGAACAACCACAGTTAACCTCTGCAAGGTACAATACCTGAAGTAACAGACAGACTAGGCTAAAGATAGGGCTGCAAGGGGCGTAGCTAGAGCAGGCCATGCATGACAGAGGTCTGGAAGAAGGAGGCCAGGAAAGGGAGAAGAGTCAGATTTGCGTGTACACAAAAGAGACGATAAGGGATGTGTTAGGGGGGGTTGAGCTTAGGTCACATGTCTTGGGTTTTAGTATAGGATAGGAAAGGAGTTTGAATGTACCTGAAAAGAAGACTATTATTCGGGATAATCCTCTTCTCTGCGGATTCAGGATCAGTTAACATCGAGGACCAGGGAACATTATGGACCCAGCGTTAATGGCATCCCTGAAGGCTGCAGCGGAAAAGGGCGGAACGAGTGGCTGCAGGAGCAGCTGAACTCAGTGTTTGGATCAAAAAGTGATCCGGCATGCCCGCTCACCCATTAGACGTCAGCGCCCCACAGAGGGTTTAAGCCTGGATATCCCCAGGCGATCCAAAAGGATAAGGAGCCCGTCAGTATCCTTTCCGTCTGCTCAGGAACAGGTGAGAGCCGCTGCGGGTAGAAGCGCCCGCAGCAAAGCCAGGCCACGGAGGGACCGCAGAAGAGGGGTGGAGCTTTCGACCCCTGCTTCTTCCCTTCCGGTCGCAGCATCTTCTGGAGCAGGCTCATACAGAGAACCGGCTGAGCATATGGAGGGCGCAGCCCGGCGTGGAGATGTGGCGGGGAGTAGGCCGCAGGCACCAACTGCACGATCAAACCCCAGAAGTAGAGTTTTGATGATGTCACAGGGGGAGCAACTGACTCCTGACTCTTAATTTTTGGCCTTGGCATCTTCCAGAGCAGTTTTGTCCGGTTCTCCATTGGAGCATGTGGAGGGCGCGGCACGGTGCGGAAATTCAGTGGCAACTAGGCTGCAGGCGCGGCCTATGGTATCCCAAATCAAATGTCGGGCCTGATGACATGACGGGGGAAGCGAGTAGCTCCGCCCCTATCAGAATTGCCAGGGAGGTCATGGGTTGCCCGTCCTCGCTTTGCTGGGGCACAGATGAGGAGAAAAGCAGTGGAGGACACCACCATTCCCATCAACAGGCTGGGTCGGATGCCAGTGGAGGGGTCGGATCTGAAACCTCGCAGGCTTCTTCCGTTTTGAGGAGGCGTGATGATCCTAGGCCTTGCTACTCAGCAGAGGGATCGGAAATATAGGACAGCAATGGTTTTCCAGACCACTACGTTCCGGAGATAGGGCTGTTACGGCTTCCACCCAGAGTCAACTTGGTGGGTAGCCCCCTTTATGTTTGTCTTCATCTTTGGCCTTTCCTAATGTATCTAATGGATGTGGCTTAAATGATCATATGCCGGCTTTATTTAATTCAGGGAGGGTACTAGTGGGCACGGTTTTGGGGAATTTGTTGGTGGATTTCTAGTGGGCATGCGTGGTGTAATGTTGGAGTGGGTTCCACAGTCGGTGGGTCAGACCACTCTGGTTAGTGCTTGGGTAGGTGACGGGGAAAGGATTGCATCGGTTTCGCAGGTGTCAGTATTGAGAACAGGCGCTTCCATGGGGTCAACAGATTCTGGTATTAGGTTAGACGATGCAACGCGGGGTGAAGTTTATGTCTGTTTTGATGGCCCTTTAGGGGCTCATCTGAAGCAGGAAATCCAGGAAAAAAATAGCAGGATGAATATGTCAAAATGCTTTCCATACTCCCCTTAGAAATTTAATTTTGATAAAGTTAAGCCCGATGAAAGGAAAAAAGGGGAGGAGGAAAAAAGACGATACCGTCTAATTCCTGGTAGCTTTTCAAACTGGCAATAGGATTTTGCTATTTTGGCCAGCGTGATTGGAGAAAAGTCTATGCAGAACTGTTCCTCATTATTTTGTTACATGGACTCTATAGGTGAAGCAAATAGGGTTTTTTGGCGGTACTGCTTGGCTCCGTTATGACGAACAGTTTCGTCAAAGAAAGGCAATTAGACCGAGATTGAGATGGGACCATAAGGATATCGCTTTATGGATGCGTTTTATGCTGTCCGCTCACGCTCCTACGCAGCCCTTTTGTACGTGGGCCGGGGGCTCAACTTCAGGTTCGGCAACTTCGTCCAATCAGAGACCAGGGTGTTGCTGGCAATTTAACGACAGTCAGAGCCGTTATGGTGCAAGCTGTTGTTTCAAACACGAATGTTTCTTTTGCAGCGGGAATCATGCACAATCAAAATGTTTCAAAAAGTCAAAAGGACGTGCCATCGATGCTAACCAAAAAGGGGTCGACACTGGTCAGGATAGAGTTGATGCTGCTGTATATAAGGGATTATCCAGATAGGGTTGCGGAAGAATTTTTAAGAGAAGGTGTTACAACCCCCCTTTTTGTCACCTGAATAATCTAAAGTCTGCTCGTCTCCACCCGTCGGTGGTGACGGACAAACTTTCTAAGGAGGTGGACCTGGGGCGCATGGTGAGCCCCTTTAACCTCTTCACGACATGCGCCGTGTACGGCAGGTCAGTTTTATCATTTAGTGGATATGGTAAAAAAAGCAAAAAACAATTGTGGAATTGCACTTTATTTGCAACTTCACCGCACTTTGAATTTTTTTTGCCATTTTCCAGTACACGATATGGTAAAACCCAATGGCGTCGTTCAAAAGTAAAACTCTTCCCACAAAAACAAGCCCTTACACGGCCATATTGACAGAGAAATAAAAAAATTATGGCTCTGGGAAGAAGAGGAGCAAAAAACGAAAGAGCAAAACCGGAAAAGGGTAGAGATGGGCGAACCCATGACTGTTCGGGTTCAGCTAATTGAGCCGAATGCCGAACAGTTTATTAAAAGTTCGGGTCCAGGTTCCAGAACAGTACCAGAACCCCGAACCCTAACACGGACCCCATTCATGTGAATGGAGGAGCCGAATATACCTGGTTGCGTGACAGCACAGGAAACACAGGCTCTGATCAGCGGTAATAGCATTACTGCAGTCAGAGCGCTGTGGCATCATTCTGACAGGGGTCAGCATGATCCTACAGCTGTGACAGTGATCCGCGGTATAAAGCTTACCGTGGGTCATAGGCTACTACCACCATCAGCCGGCGCCTACTTCCATAGGAAACAGCGAGTGCAGGCACCGCTGGATGGGAGCAGTAGTCTCTCATCCGCCGGTGCCTGTGCTCAAAGTAAAAAAAAAAAATTGTTAAAATTAAAAAAAATCTTAAAATAAAAATAAAACCCATTATACTAACCTACACCTTGTGTTATGATCTGCAACAAGTACTAAGGAAAGATAGGGGAAAGCTGTCCCTACAGTAAGACTAAGCTGAATCCCTACGATGTAGCGGGCTGCCTGTTCCTAGCGAACAGACCCGCCTTTGTCCTCGGCTAGTCTGAACGAAGACCTATAGCATAAGGGGAGGAGTCCCTAAAAGAACTAAGGACTGGGACAAAAATGGGACACCTCCTAAACAGTTACATAGTTACATAGTTTATAAGGCCGAAAAAAGACAAGCGTCCATCCAGTTCAGCCTATTTCTTGTGCACTGCTGCTATTCCACAGCGTTGATCCAGGGGAAGGCAAAAAAAAACCATGCGGTATAGGCCAATTTACATCCCTGAGGAAAAATTCACTTCCCGACACCAATCTGGCAGTCAGATAAAATCCCTGGATTAATTAACTAAGCATAAGATGTAATTTTATTGTTCTCAAGAAAGGCGTCCAGGCCTCTCTTGAACTCATTAAGTGAGTTGGACATCACCACTTCCTCTCCCAGAGAGTTCCAGAGTCTCACGGCTCTGACCGTAAAGAATCCCCTTCTATGCTGGTGCAGGAACCTCCTTTCCTCCAGACGCATAGTGTGCCCCCTCGTCTTTGTCACCATCCTTGGTATAAACAGGTCATGGGAGAGATCTCTGTATTGCCCCCTGATGTATTTATACATGTTTATGAGGTCTCCCCTAAGCCTTCTCTTTTCCAACGTAAATAGGCCTAATTTTGACAACCTCTCTGGGTATTCTAGTCCCTCCATTCCCTTTATTGGCTTAGTCGCCCTCCTTTGTACCCTCTCTAGCTCCAATATGTCTTTCCTGAGCACCGGAGCCCAGAACTGTGCACGATATTCTAAGTGCGGCCTTACCAGCGCTTTATACAGAGGAAGAACAATGTTCTCATCATATTCCCCTATTCCTCTTCTGATGCATGCCATGACTCTATTTGCCTTCGCAGCTGCTGCCTGACACTGGGCACTCCAATTTAATTTGCTATTAACCAAGACGCCCAGGTCCTTCTCCATGTCAGATTTCCCCAACGGTTTCCCATTTAATATGTATGGGTGACTGCTGTTTTTCTTTCCCATGTGCATGACCTTACATTTATCGGCATTGAACCCCATTTGCCATTTTTTGGCCCAACCCCCCAATTTATCTAAATCCTCCTGTAGCTGTGCCCTATCCTCATCTGTATTAACTACTTTACAAAGTTTAGTATCATCTGCAAATATTGCTATTTTACTATGCAACCCTTCAACTAGATCATTAATAAATATATTAAATAATATAGGGCCCAAGACAGACCCTTGAGGCACCCCGCTAGTAACCCTGACACCCCCTGAGCTTACTCCATTGATAACCACCCTCTGCTTTCTATCACTCAGCCAGCTATTTACCCACTTGCACACATTATCCCCCAGACCAAGCATTCTCATTTTATATACCAACATTTTGTGTGGCACGGTATCAAACGCTTTGGAGAAGTCAAGGTATACAACATCCACTGACTCTCCCCGGTCCAGCTGTGAGCTCACCTCCTCGTAGAAGGCGATCAGGTTTGTTTGGCAGGAGCGATCCCTCATGAATCCATGTTGATATTGAGTTAGACAGTTATTATCATTAAGATATTCTACAATAGCATCTCTAAGAAATCCTTCAAACAATTTACCCACAACAAACGTTAAGCTGACTGGTCTATAGTTCCCAGGGTCACTTTTAGACCCCTTTTTGAATATTGGTACCACATTTGCTTGGCGCCAGTCTAGTGGGACAGTCCCTGTCCATAAAGAGTGCTTGAATATAAGATACAGCGGCCTGTCTATCACATTACTTAATTCTTTTAGTACCCGGGGGTGTATGTCATCTGGGCCTGGTGACTTGTCTATTTTGATATTATTTAGGCGTTTCTGAACTTCCTCCTGGGATAGGTGGGTGATATTTAGCGGAGGGTTTACTTTATCACTCTGCATTTCCTCCGATAAATTGTTTTCTTTTGTGAAAACAGTGGAGAAGAAGCTATTGAGTAGGTTTGCTTTACCCTCATCGCCCTCTATGATTTTACCCAGGTTATTTTTCAATGGGCCAACTCCATCAGTTTTAATCCTTTTACTGTTTATATAGTTAAAGAACAGTTTGGGATTCGTTTTACTTTCCTTGGCAATTAGTCTCTCTGTCTCCTCTTTTGCTATTCTTATTTGTTTCTTACAGATTTTGTTTTTTTCCCTATAAGATATTAGCGCTTCCTCGTTGCCTTCTTGTTTAAGTTTACCGAAAGCCCTTTTTTTGTTTTTCATTGCCCTCTTGACTTCCTTATTTAGCCATATTGGCTTCCTCCTATTCCTAGCCCTTTTATTCCCATAAGGTATGTACCTTCTACAGTGACTATGTAGGACTGTTTTGAAAATTTCCCATTTTCTATCCGTGCTCCTATTACTGAAGATACTATCCCAGTCTATAAGGTGAAGGGCATCTCTTAGCTGATCAAACTTTGCCCTCCTGAAGTTCAATGTTTTTGTGACTCCCTTGCTGGGCACCCTACTGAAGCACATGTGGAATTGTATAATGTTGTGGTCACTATTTCCCAGGTGCCCCCCGACCTGCACCTCAGTTATTCTGTCTGGCCTGTTAGTTAATATTAAGTCTAAAAGGGCCGTCCCTCTAGTTGGTTCCTGCACAAGTTGTGACAAATAATTGTCTTTGATAATTGACAGAAACCTGTTTCCTTTCTGAGATCTACAGTTTTTGTTGCAGAACACAAAAAGACAAACTGACAAAAAGGTACTAGAGGTCCCAGAAGGACCAAGCGAACTAACAGAGAAAGGCACCGAAGCACCTGGCTAGAGAAACAGTCAAACACTGAAGTCCAGCACAGCCAAAAGGGCGGAGCTGGAATATAAAGGCAGATGGTCATGTGACCGCAAAACACAAGATGGAAAAAAAAGAAACAGGAGGGTTCTAACAGTACCCCCTCTTTTATGAGGATCCTCCAGGCCCAGGCCTATCCGGAAACCTCTTATGGAAAGCTTTAACAAGCCTAGGAGCAGAGACATCATCCGTCCTTACCCAGGAGTTGTCTTCGGGACCGAAACCCTTCCAGGAGACAAGATACTGTAATCTCCCTCTATGCCATCTAGAATTCAAGATATGCGAAATTTCATATTCACCGTCTTCCACCAAAGGAGGAACTGTGACAGTGGCATCCCTATCTGACACATCATCCTTTTTCAACAAGGAAACATGAAACACAGGATTAATTTTCCAGGAAGTAGGGACATCCAACCTAACAGCAGACGGGTTAACAACCTGACGCACTTTAAATGGACCCATAAACTTAGGACCCAGTTTTTTAGAGGGAATCCTCAACCGCGGGTTCTTTGAGGACAACCAAACCATGTCACCCACAGTAAACAAAACCTCCTTACGTTTCCTGTCAAAATACTTCTTGGACTTCTTGTTAGCCTCTTGAAGGTTGCAACGTACATTAGTCCAAACTCTCTCCAAATCAGCGGAAAAATTCTCCTCCTCCGGCACCGCCGACCCCAATTTGGAGAACGAACCAAAAGACGGATGTCTCCCAGTACAACAAAAAAAAGGAGAACACCCAGCAAAGGAGGATGTATGATTGTTAAGAGCAAATTCTGCGAGAGGCAGAAACTCAGACCACACCTCTTGATTGTCCGCCACAAAACAACGCAAAAACTGTTCTACATCCTGGTTCTTTCTTTCAGTCTGTCCATTAGACTCAGGATGATACCCAGGCGAAAATGACAAATGGACTTCCAACCTGTCACAAAAAGCACGCCAAAAGCAAGACACAAACTGAGGTCGTCTATCAGAAACAATATCTGTGGGAACGCCATGAAGTTTGATAATCTCCTTAACAAACGCCTTAGCGAGCGTCTTGGCGCAGGGCAACTTAATGAATGGAACCAAATGACACTCTTACTAAAACGGTCCACGACCACCCAGATGACAGTAAAACCCTCGGACACAGGAAGATCAGTAATAAAATCCATTGTGAGATGCGTCCAAGGCGCACTAGGAACCTCCAGAGGGCATAGCAACCCCGCAGCAGGAGTATGTGAAGCCTTTGACCTAGCACACACAGTACATTGATGCACCCACTTGATGACTTCTTTCTGCCATCCAGGCCACCAAAAACTGCGACTGATAAGTCTCTTAGTCTCAGAAATTCCTGGATGACCTGCCAACCGAGACTCATGACACTCCACAAACAAATCTCTCCTAAAGGTTCTAGGCATGAACAACCTCCCATGGGGAGTGTTAGATGGAGCATCATCTTGAGCTTTCAGAATCCCATCCTCCAAAACGGAGTCCAATGCCGCCACCACAACTCCTTTCTGTAAAATGCTCTCCTCCTCCTCGGCACCGACCATGGGAGAGAAGCTGCGAGATAAAGCATCGGCTTTAACATTCTTAGTACCAGGGATATAGGTAACAGAAAAATGAAACTGGGAAAAAAAAGTGCCCACCTAGCTTGACGGGCATTCAAGCGCTTGGCAGCATCCAGATAGATCAAATTCTTATGATCTGTGAAAACCTGAATAGGAAATCTAGCGCCTTCCAAAAAATGACGCCAATGTTCAAACGCGAGTTTAATAGCCAGCAACTCCCGATTTCCAACATCATAATTCAGTTCGGTTTCTGAAAATTTTTTCGAAAAGAAGGCACAAGGATGTACTCCATCCCTGTTCTCCTGAGACAAAACTGCTCCGACCCCCACTGATGAAGCATCGACCTCGACCGAAAAAGGCTTGGTCTCATCAAGCTGCATAAGGATAGGGGCAGAACTGAACCTCTCTTTGAGATACTCAAACGCTTCAATGGCCTCAGTAGTCCACTGGACCTTATTCGCACCTTTCCTGGTGAGATCGGTTAGAGGTTTAACAATTACAGAAAAATTCTTAATGAATTTCCTGTAATAATTGGCAAAACCCAAAAATCTCTGTATAGATTTCAAACCAATAGGCCTAGGCCATTCCTGCACAGCCTGAACCGTCACTGGGTCCATCTCAAAGCCCTCGCTGGAGACAATGTAGCCCAAAAACGAATTTTCTGCACAGCGAACTCACATTTCTCCAGCTTAGCAAAGAGTGAATTATCACTCAATAACTGCAAAACTTCACGTACACTCTGCCAATGGGACTCTAGATTTGGTGAATAAATCAAAATGTCATCCAAATATACAACCACATTCTTACCAATCAAAGGTCTCAGGATGTCATTAATAAGGTTCTGAAAAAATGCAGGTGCATTGGTAAGACCAAAAGGCATCACCAGATTCTCAAAATGACCTACTGGAGTGTTAAAAGCAGTTTTCCATTCATCACCCTCCTTCACTCGTAACAAACTGTATGCCCCCCGGAGATCAATTTTAGAGAACCACTTGGCTCCCACTAACTGGTTAAACAAGTCAGGAATTAACGGCAATGGGTAGGAATTGCGTACGGTAATCTTATTAATTTCATGAAAATCCAGACATGGACGTAAACCCCCGTCCTTTTTTTTAACAAAGAAAAATCCAACTGCCACAGGTGACTTAGAAGGTCTAATGTGACCAGCAGCCAAGCTCGTCTGTATGTATTCCTCCAAGGCCTTTCTTTCAGGGATAGTCAGATTAAACAAGTGACTCTTGGGAAGATTAGCTCCCGCAACAAACTCAATGGCGCAATCATAATCCCTATGAAGAGGTAAAACTTGCGACTCCTCCTCCAAAAAAACCCTCCAAAAATCTTGAATAGGTACCAGCAATTCCCCTTTTTCCACAGCCGCAATGCGACCATTACAACATTTATCATAGCACTTCGGACTCCAAGACTTAATCACATTAGTAGACCAGTCCAGTAAAGGATTGTGCAGTTTTAACCAAGGCAATCCCAGAACAACCGGAGAGGGTAAATTATCTAATACAACCAAGTCCAAAATTTCTTGGTGAACTCCATTGATAGTGAGGGGAAATGCAGCAACCTTGTGAGTAATACATTTAAAGGGAGTGTTATCAATTGCAATCACAGAAATAGGTGATGACAAAGGTTTGGATTTCAAGTTAAGTTTTTCCAAAAACCCTTTATCAATCACATTAAGTTTTGAACCACAATCCACAAATACCTGAAATTCAATCAAATCTTCCTGCAAAGTAGTACTCCCAGAAAGAAATACTCCTGCAGAGCGTAAACAAGCTATACGGGCGTACCGGACCTTTTTTTTTTCTTTACTTAAACGAAGCTCACAATACTTAATCAAATGGTCAGCTTTACCACAATAAAGACACAATCCCTCAGCGAACCTCCGGTCTCTTTCCTGAGAGCGGAGTGACATCGCCCCAACCTCCATCGGTTCTCCGCCGTCTGAGCAGATTTTCTGGGAACTAGGACCTGACATTACAGGAGTCTTTACCTCATTCAGCCTGAACCTCAGCCTCCTGTCCACACGAACAGCTAATTGCATGGCATCCTGTAGAGTCTCAGGTGCAGGGAATGCAATTAGCAGATCCTTAACCCTTTCACTCAGACCAGAAAGAAATAAACATTTCAGAGCTGGATCATTCCATAAGACTTCTGAAGCCCATCTTCTGAAGTGTGTGCAATAATTTTCAACATCACCTGACCTCTGATTCAAACGCATGAGTTCTGCCTCAGCAGATGAGATTCTATCAGGATCATCATATAATAGACCCATAGCAGAAAAAAATTCTTCTACAGACCTTAAGCATGGATCATTAGGTTGGAGAGAAAAGGCCCACCCCTGTGATTCATTGCGCAAAAGTGACCTCATTTGCCAGCAATAAGCGTCAGTGTATTGCCGGCAAATGAACAGAGCAGTCACATTTTACAATGTGGCCGTTCTGTTCATGGGATCATCATGGGATCCTTGATATTTGGACTACGGCGGACAGGTGAGGATGAGGTTGCTTTATTATTTTACTTTCATTACAGGTGACAATGGATTCAAATGGAATGGGCATGATGGTAAGTATGGTTTAATTTAGAATATTAAAGGTGTCTGTCTTTATTTCAATTAAAATATTTTATTCTGCGTGTGGGTGTCTTTATTTTACATTTCACCATCACTATGGGGTTAGTAATGGGGGCGTCTTATAGACACCTCTCCATTACTAACCTGGGCTTGATGTCAGCTGGCATTACAAGCTGACATCAACCCCAACCCTATAACCCCACTGCCACCACTACAGGGCAGTGGGCAGAGCGAGGCTAAATGCCAGAATTGGCGCATCCAATGGAAGCGCCATTTCTGGGGCAGCTGAGGGCTGCTGTTTCTAGCCTCAGAGGAGGCCTATATTCATGGCCCCTTCCTAGGCTATTAATATCAGCCCCCAGCTGTCTGCATAGCCTTTGCTAGCTGTTAAAATAGGGTGATCCCATATCATTTTTTGGGGGGGGTCACCCATTTTAATAGCCAGTAAAGGCTAAGTATACAGCTGGGGGTTGATATTAGTAGCCTGGGAAGCTCCATGGGTATTATCCCCTTCCCAGGCTAAAAACATTCGCCCCAGATGTCCTCTTTCCCTCTGCTGGTTAATAAAATTATGGGGGACCCCAAGCCATTTTTTTTCCAGAAATGTATTCACTTATTAATAAATGACATGAACAGTAAGGTACACACGCAAAGCACGGATTATATATATCACATACAGTTGTGGCCAAAAGTATTGGCACTCCTGCAATTCTGTCAGATAATACTCAGTTTCTTCCTGAAAATGATTGCAATCACAAATTCTTTGGTATTATTATCTTCATTTAATTTGCGTGCAAGGAAAAAACACAAAAGAGAATGAAGCCAAAATCAAATCATTGATCATTTCACACAAAACTCCAAAAATGGGCCAGACAAAAGTATTGGCACCCTCAGCCTAATACTTGGTTGCACAACCATTAGCCAAAATAGCTGAGAACAACCGCTTCCGGAAACCATCAATGAGTTTCTTACAATGCTGTGCTGGAATTGTAGACCATTCTTCTTTGGCAAACTGCTTCAGGTCCCTGATATTTGAAGGGTGCCTTCTCCAAACTGCCATTTTGAGATCTCTCCACAGGTGTTCTATGGAATTCAGGTCTGGACTCATTGCTGGCCACCTTAGAAGTCTCCAGTGCTTTCTCTCAAACCATTTTATAGTGCTTTTGGAAGTGTGTTTTGGGTCATTGTCCTGCTGGAAGACCCATGACCTCTGAGGGAGACCCAGCTTTCTCACACTGGGCCCTACATTATGCTGCAAAATTTGTTGGTAGTCTTCAGACTTCATAATGCCATGCACAAGGTCAAGCAGTCCAGTGCCAGAGGCATCAAAGCAACCCCAAAACATCAGGGAACCTCCGCCATGTTTGACTGTAGGGACCGTGTTCTTTTCTTTGAATGCCTCTTTTTTTTTTTCCTGTACACTCTATGTTGATGCTTTTTCCCAAAAAGCTCTACTTTTGTCTCATCTGACCAGAGAACATTCTTCCAAAACGTTTTCGGCTTTCTCAGGTAAGTTTTGGCAAACTCCAGCCTGGCTTTTTTATGTCTCGGGGTAAGAAGTGGGGTCTTCCTGGGTATCCTACCATACAGTCCCTTTTCATTCAGACGCCGACGGATAGTACGGGTTGACACTGTTGTACCCCCTTTTTTAGGTTTGGTGTGAAATTATATCCAATTTGGCTTTAGGACAATTCTTTTTGTGTTTTTTCATTGAAGACAAATTAAATGAAGATAATAATGCCAAAGAATTTGTGATTGAAATCATTTTCAGGAAGAAACTGAGTATTATCTGACAGAATTGCAGGGGTGCCAATACTTTTGGCCACCACTGTATTTATATCTATCTGTATGTGTATCTATTATCTATTATCTATATATCTAGCTATCCATATATTTATCTAATCTTTATCCTTTAGGAGTGGTACTGTGAGGACCCGGGGTCTTCTGTGGGTCTAATACTACTCAGACAACACAGGGTGAGGGTAAAACAGCATGGCAATACTTCATTGGTCCACCAAACGAACAGTCCCAGAAAATACCCAAGATGGCACAACAATACGCAGTCCCTTCTGCTGGCCTGCCGAGAATAGAGTAGCTGTGACTTTGGTACTTCCAGGGCCAACTACCTCAACCAGTGGCCGTCCGCTTTTGGCAGGCCCCCACAGAGAAGAGATAGTGGCAAGCTTAGGAAGCCGACAGTTCATCGAGGTACCAGGCCAGGAGACCCAAGAGTTTCCATGGGGCCAAATGATCGGTTGGTCCCAATCTGGCTTCTCCAATTGTCTCCATGGGATCCTGGTGACCAGAGGGTCCCTCCTGGCAACCCAAAGCAACAGATCCATGGGGCCAGGTGACTTCATCATCCAAACCTAGTCTCGACATATGTATCCGTGGGTTCTCTGATGGTCAATGGAGCAGATCCGTATCCTTCCAGTCAGGGCCATGTACCCTTAGGCCGGAATCATGTAGAATGCAAATCTGTGTCTCTCTGGATAAAGCCATGATACCAAGCTGATGTTCTGAAGAATGTCTCTCTGTTTCTCTGCTTCTTCTTGATTCTCCTTGCAGCAGGATAGAAAACCCTTTTTATATTTACATAGGTGGCTAAGGTCATCAGTCACAGGTCAGAGGTAAAGGTGCAGGGCTCACTCAGGTCTCATTGTTTGAGCTAATCCCCCTGCTCTTGTAAATAAACTAGCTGGTTTAGTACAACATGCAATTAGCATAGTAACAAACATCATTGTTCCCAAACACGGAGTCACTGTCCTTCTTGACCAGCCAAAGAAACACATACATTCAAAGGTCAACATAAAGATTATAGTGTATTTCTCCTGGCTTAACAAATCTAAAGGTCTGTTTGTTTAAAATAAGAAGCTATTTCATCACAGGTACCTAAAAAACAGCCCAACAGACTTCGCTTGATACACCATGTATCTTACCCAGAGGATCAAATCAGTAAATGATGGTATCAGCGGATCATTGGATATTGCCTGTGTATTTAGATTGCTTTCATCTTTTTAGGTTGTATGAGGAATTTTACATTGATTATTGTTTGCCGATGGGCTGTTCCATTTCATGTTCTTATTTTGAGACTTTTAGTACGTTTGTGGAATGGGTGGTTAAAAGGGAGTCGGGTTGGCAGTCTGTGTTGCATTAGCTGTATGATTTTTTTTATGTATTGGTCTGGCACAGTCCACAGTATGTTCTCTCCTATTGCATACAATTGAACAGGTAGCTAACAATTTTGGGATACCTTTGGCACATGAAAAAACTGAAGATCCAGCCACTATTATGCGTTTTTTGGGAATAAAATTAGATTCGGTGGCAATGGAATATTGTTTACTTATGGACAAGGTTCAGGATTTGAGATTGCAGGTATAGACGGCTTTAGCGGCAAAAAAGTTGCGCTTCAAGCAGCTTTAGTCATTACTGGGTAATAGTGTTGAGCATTCCGATACTGTTACAATATCGGATACCGGAATCGGAAGTTCCCATAATGCCTGCGCTCTGCAGTGTCTGTGAAGGATGACAAGTTGGATGGCAGCGCGATCCAGCCTGTCATCAGAATGCCATCCCAGCGGGGGAGAATTCTCCTGATTGTTTAAAAGCCGGCGCGCGGTAAAAAGCCGCCGGCTTTTAAACAATCACACAGCCCCATACTGCTTCCCCGCAGCCTCCCACCCCGATCCTCCGCTCCCCTCGCCACCTCCAATCCCAATCGTAAATTAGGACCGGGCGGGGAGCGCAGCACCAAGGAGCGAAGGACCCGGGCGGGGAAGCCGGCAGTGAAAAGACTTCACCGCCGGCTTTCCCGTTCTGTGCTGCGCTTTCCCGCCGGTTATTTCAAATGAACAGCTGAGGTATCAGGTGATGCTGATCAGCTGTTCATTTGAAGTCGCCGCGGTGCCCTCAGAGGGTTCATGTGAGTTCATGCTTGACTGCATTGCATGAACTCACATGAACTTTCCCACGGCCGCACAGGTCAGCCTCACCTCCCAGACCCGTCATGATTAGTGTGTGTGCGGGGTGTGTGTGCGGGGTGTGTGTGCGATGTTTGTGCGGGTGTGTGCGGTGTCTGTGCGATGTGTGCGGGGTGTGTGTGCGGGGTGTGTGTGCGGGGTGTGTGTGCGGGGTGTGTGTGCGGGGTGTCTGTGCGATGTTTGTGCGGGTGTGTGCGGTGTCTGTGCGATGTGTGCGGGGTGTGTGTGCGGGGTGTGTGTGCGGGGTGTGTGTGCGGGGTGTGTGCGATGTTTGTGCGGGTGTGCGCGGTGTCTGTGCGTGCAGGCAGACATAGGCCGATGTGACACTACTACTCCCATCGGCCTATGTCTGTCCCCCGTCCACTCTTGCCAGCAGGATCAGCTCGATGGGAGCAGTAGTTCCCATCAGCCTGATCCTGCTATTTAAATTGCCCTACTGTGTCCCCAATAAATGTTAAATACATGTCATTGGTGGCCAGTGGTTACCTAAAAGAAATTAGTTCATACATTACCTGTCCCCGCCGATCGCCACCTAAAATAAAGTAAAAAATAAAAAACTACACCTATACTCACCTAGACACCTAATTCCCCGAAGCCATCGATCTCCTGTAATAAAATATAAAATAATAAACCACAACCTTATCCTTACCCCTCCGTAGTAGTCCACGAGTGTCCCACGAAGATCTCCAGTTCAGAGCGGCCACATAGAATGTGACCGCTCTGAACCGCTGCCGCCGCTAGAATGACGGGGCCGTAAGGGTTCACCGGAGTTCAGGCAGCGCTGCTCCGGTTAGCTCCGGTTAGCTCCTTTACGGCCCTGCTGTATCGTGAGAAATTCCCACGGTACAGCAGTGCCGTAAAGGAGGTCTCCGGAGCTGCGCTGCCTGAATGCACTCCGGTGACCTCAGTCAGTGGCTCCCGCTGCCGGGAGCGGACGTGTTCCCGGCAGTGTGAGCTTACAGCAGCCATGACAGCTGTCACCATCTCCAGATGTGACAGCTGTGCATGGGAGATCAGCGCAGGAACGTGGACAGGTAACTATTATTTTTAGTAAACTAAGAATTAAATAAAATTGTGTGTTTTATTTCAAATAAATTATTTTTTTCTGGGTGTAGTGTGTGTTTTTCTTTTTAACACTTTGTAGGTTAGTAATGGGGGTGTCTTATAGACGCCCATCATTACTAACCTGGGCTTCATGGCAGCTGGCGCTGACATGAACCCCACAACTATTACCCCCTGCCACCGCACCAGGGCAGCGTGGAAGAGCGAGGCTAAGTGCCAGAATTGGCGCATCCTATGGATGCGCCATTTCTGGGGCGGCTGACGGCTGGTGTTTCTAGCCTGGGAGGGGGCCATTATTCATGGCACCCTTCCTGGGCTATTAATATCAGCCCCCAGCTGTCTGCCTAGCCTTTGCTAGCTATTAAAATAGGGGGGACCCCACGTCATTTTTTTGGGGGGGGTCCCCCATTTTAATAGCTAGTAAAGGCTAGGTATTCAGCTGGGGGCTGATATTAGTAGCCTGGGAAGCTCCGTGGGTTTTACCCCCTTCCCAGGCTTCAAACATCTGCCCCAGCCGTCTGCGTAACCTCCGCTAGAGACTAAAATTATGGGGGATCCCACGCCATTTTTTTTTTAAATAAATCCTTTATTTTAACACTAAATGACATTTGAGGAGTTAATAAAGATGCAGTCCCTAAATTATTATTTATTTTTTAATAAATTTTTCCCAAAACTTTTGACGTGGGCTTCGCCATATTTTTGTATGCCAGCCAGGTACAGCATCCAGCTTCTATGAACGCGCCATTTTCCGGGGCGGCTGCAGACTGCAATTTTCAGCGGGGGGGCAGAAAGCTTGGGCCTCCCTGCGCTGCAGATTCCATCCCCCAGCTGTCTAGTTGTACCTGGCTGGACACAAAAATAGGGAGAAGCTCCACGTTTTGTTTTTTTTAATTATTTCATGAAATTCATGGAATAATTAAGAAAAAAAGGGCTTCCCTATATTGTTGTGTCCAACCAGGTACAAATAGGCAGCTGGTGGTTGGGGGCAGCCCGTTCCTGCCTGCTGTACCTGGCTGGACACAAATATAGTGCAAAGCCCCACGTCAATTTTTTTTTAATTATTTCAGGAAATTCATGAAATAATTAAAAAAAAATTATGTGGGGCTTCGCCCTATATTTGTGTCCAGTCAGGTACAGCAGGCAGGAACGGGCTGCCCCCAACCACCAGCTGCCTATTTGTACCTAGCCGGACACAACAATATAGGGAAGCCCTTTTTTTCTTAATTATTCCATGAATTTCATGAAATAATTAAAAAAAAAAATGCGTGGGGCTTCGCCCTATTTTTGTGCCCAGCCAGATACAACTAGGCAGCTGGGGGCTGGAATCCGCAGCGCAGGGAGACCCAAGCTTTCTGGGCCACCCCCGCTGCAAATTGCAGTCCGCAGCCGCCCCAGAAAATGGCGCGTTCATAGAAGCGCCATCTTCTGGCGCTGTACCCAACTCATCCAGGGCCCTGGTGCGGTGGCTCACTGGGTAATAAAGGGGTTAAGGCCAGCTTGGCATTATCAGCTGGCCCTAAGCCCGAAATTCATGGGGTCACGCCAATATTAGACATGACCACCATGAATTTCTAGTAAAGTATTTAAAAAAACACAACACCCAGAATAAAGTCCTTTAATTGAAATAAACACACAATTCTTTATTGTTCTAAATTAAACCATACTTACCATCACGCCCATTCCAGCTGAAGCCAACGATCTCCTGCAATAAAAGTAAAATAATAAAGCAACCTCATCCTTACCTTTCCATGGCTCCCACGACAGCTTCAGCTCTGCTACATCGAGATGACAGGCTGGACCGCAGCAGAACGCTGCCATCCAGCCTGTCATCCCGCAGACACTGAGAAGCGCAGGCTTGCTTGCGCTCCTCAGTGTCTGGCTGTGACGGCATCCAGATGAGCCGAGGTCATGTCCAATGAACTCAGCTCACCTCATGTACGTCACTGACAGCGTGGGAAAATTCTCCTGCACTCAGCACTTCAGCGTGAGAATTTTCCCACGCTGTCAGTGACGTGCATGAGGTGAGCTGAGTTCATTGGACATGACCTCACCTCATGTATGTCACTGACAGCGTGGGAGAATTCTCCTGCACTCAGCACTTCAGCGTGAGAATTTTCCCACGCTGTCAGTGACGTACATGAGGTGAGCTGAGTTCATTGGACATGAACTCGGCTCATCTGGATGCCGTCACAGAGAGACACTGAGGAGCGCAAGCATGCCTGCGCTTCTCAGTGTCTGCGGGATGACAGGCTGGATGGCAGTGTTCTGCTGCGGTCCAGCCTGTCATCTCGATGTAGCAGAGCTGGAGCTGTCCTGGGAACCATTGAAAGGTAAGGATGATGTTGCTTTATTATTTTTCTTTTATTGCAGGAGATCGTTGGCTTCAGCTGGAATGGGCGTGACGGTAAGTATGGTTTAATTTAGAACAATAAAGAATTGTGTGTTTATTTCAATTAAAGGACTTTATTCTGGGTGTTTGTGTTTTTCTTTAACTTTGACTATGGGGTTAGTAATGGGGGTGTCTTATAGACGCCTCTCCATTACTAACCTGGGCTTGATGTCATCTGGCATTATAAGCTGACATCAACCCCAGCCCTATTACCCCACTGCCACCGCTACAGGGCAGTGGGAAGAGCGAGGCTAAGTGCCAGAATTGGCGCATCCTATGGATGCGCCATTTCTGGGGCAGCTGACGGCTGGTGTTTCTAGCCTGGGAGGGGGCCAATATTCATGGCACCCTTCCTGGGCTATTAATATCAGCCCCCAGCTGTCTGCCTAGCCTGTGCTAGCTATTAAATTAGGGGGGACCCCACGTTATTTTTTTGGGGGGGTTCCCCCATTTTAATAGCTAGTAAAGGCTAGGTATTCAGCTGGGGGCTGATATTAGTAGCCTGGGAAGCTCCGTGGGTATTACCCCCTTCCCAGGCTTCAAACATCTGCCCCAGCTGTCTGCTTAACCTCCGCTAGAGCCTAAAATTAAGGGGAACCCCACGCCATTTTTTTTTTAAATAAATCCTTTATTTTAACACTAAATGACAAGTACAGTAATCAACACTATTACTGTACTTCATATATATGTGACTGACATGTTTCTATCTATCTAATCTATGTGTGAAGCTCTATTCTGTCTGTTATAAATTGTCGGGTACAGATGCTGAATTGCCGGCCGGCTTTTTTAAAGAGACGGTGCACGAAAACACTAATATTTTTTTAAATAAATCCTTTACACTAAATGACAAGTACAGTAAGCAACACTGTCACTGTACTTCATATATATGTGACTGACATGTTTCTATCTATCTAATCTATCTGTGAAGCTCTATTCTGTCTATTATAAATTGTCGGGTACAGATGCTGAATTGCCGGCCGGCTTTCTTAAAGAGACGGTGCATGAAAACACTAATATTTTTTTAAATAAATCCTTTACACTAAATGACAAGTACAGTAAGCAACACTGTCACTGTACTTCATATATATGTGACTGACATGTTTCTATCTATCTAATCTATGTGTGAAGCTCTATTCTGTCTATTATAAATTGTCGGGTACAGATGCTGAATTGCCGGCCGGCTTTCTTAAAGAGACGGTGCACGAAAACACTAATATTTTTTAAAATAAATCCTTTACACTAAATGACAAGTACAGTAAGCAACACTGTCACAGTACTTCATATATATGTGACTGACATGGTTCTATCTACCTAATCTATGTGTGAAGCTCTATTCTTTCTGTTGTAAATTGTCGGGTACCGGTGAATGCCGCTGATGAATTGCCGGCTTTTCATGTCATTCTACATTATTCTTAGTTGTTTTACTTCATGTAGAATTAACCTACAAGGAAAGAAAGGGTTTATTTTCATTCCGATATTTGTGTCCCATTGACTTGCATTGGTTTTCGGTATCGGAATCGGCGATATCCGATACTTTTTGGGTATCGGCCCGATCCAATCCGATACGATATTTCCTGATATCGGAAGGTATCGCTCAACACTACTGGGTAAACTTAATTTTACATGTCACATCATGCCAATGGGTCGGCTTTTTTGTAGGAGGTTGGCAATGGCTACTTTGGGAGTCCATAATCTGGTTCATTTTATCCAGCTATCTTCTAATCACAAGGTGGATTTGAGCATGTGGGCCTCCTTTTTTGGATCAGTTTAATGGCAGATCGGTTTTGATGGAGGAATGGGTGAACAGTCAAGATTTGGAACTGTTCACCGATGCCTCGGGATCTCATGGTTTTGGCACTTATTTTCAAGGAAAATGGTTTTCTGGTACATGGCCGAAGAAGTGGAGGGAGAAGGGCTTGGTGCGCAATTTGTCGCTTTTGGAATTATTCCCAATTGTAGCAACAATTGACGTTTGGGGTGAGTTGTTTCGTAACAGGAGAGTAAAATTTTGCTGCGATAATTTGGCAGTGATACAAGTTATCAATAGTTTGTCTGCTTCCTCTCCTCCTGTTGTGAACCTTCTCAGACACATGGTTTTGTGGGGTTGAGAATTAAACGTATGGTTGAGTGCAAGACATGTGCTGGGGATACAGAATTGTTTAGCTGACTCCATTTCTCGTTTTCAGTGGGATCGTTTTCGGATGCTGGCTCCGGAAGCAAACAAGTGCGCCACCCCCTACCCGGAGCATCTATGGAGTCTGGTCTTCGGATAGCCTTTGTTTGATGGTGAAATCAGTAGTACCTGCTACTAGGAAAGCGTACGATTCGGTATGGAAGGAATGGTTATTTTTTTGTGGAAGCTTACATAGTGATGGGGTTAGCGTGAACCTTTTGCCGCTTATTTTATATTTCATAGGCGATTGTATATGAAAAGGAGTATCAAGCTCAGGTATTTAAAAAAAGATGGCCGGTCTTTCCTTTTGGTTTAAAGATGTCGGGTATAACTGACGTTTAAAAAAAAAAAAAATTGGCACGGCGGGCTTTGAAGATATACAACACATATTTTGTACTGCAGGATAGGAGAAAAACGGTTTCTTTCGCATTATTAGGTGACATAATAGATGCATTAAAATATGTTTGTTGGAACAATTACAAAAGGTGCTTATTCCGAACAGCTTTTTCTTTGGCCTTTTTTAGTGCTTTTAGGATTAGTGAATGGGTTAGTCAAACTGATCACAGGATGGTTTGTGTTATATAACTATTGAGCTTTTAGAGCCCTATCTGACCGGAGGGTAGATTGCTTGGGGTTAAAAGGGACGAGGTGAGAGTGCATTGGATCGGCATTGGGCCTTGTTCCCGAAAGTCATTGTGGTAAGGTCAGAGCCTTAACTGGCGCAATGCTTGTTCAGTAGATAGAATTAATAAAGCCCGGGGTAGAGTCAATAAAACGGTGTCTAGCGTTGTAAGTAGGAATGGGGCTGTGGTGGTGCGGCATAGAGAATTGGAAGTTCCAGAAATGGATTTCCTCAGAAAGGGCATACATTTAAATTAATTGTGTTTGGACCTTTGGAATTTGGATCTAAGGAAAGGAGTGGACAAGGCAGCTAGAGTTTGACGGGACTCTCAGGCACAAGGTTTTGCACCTGATCGTGTTGGAGGTGAGGCGGTCAGGGATGGCCTTTGTTAATGGGGTGGGGTCACATCGGAGGTATGTTGATCCTTCATTATTGAGTTATGGCTTAGTTCCAGCAGGGACGGTTCCCGGGGAACAGGTAAAAATTGGAGAAGGGACAGCACCGTGACATTTGTCAACCCTGATTTGGAACGGTGCAACTGTGGAGTATTTATTCTGGTGCTGTGCACTGTTGTTAGGCCATCCAGGATCTCCTCAGAGAAAAAGAGCATGTTGTAATCAATAAAGGCAAATGTGGATAAATATTTCCACGTCACTCAACGTTAGGTCTTATTTGTTAAAGCGGTAGACACTTTGCAATACCATAGTCATGACACCAGCTCCATATCCTGGACAGAAAAAAATTTCGAACAATCCAACGTAAGCAGATGGTTGCGAATGACAGGGCAATTCTGAGACTTCCGGTAGAGCAGCCCCTCATATGTCAGGGAATTTAGGAGTTTTTATTATTCCTCTGGAGCGGCACGGTTTACGAATTGCGTGTGAATGTGAAGTGACCTTGTATACATATATATAGAGAGAAACTGTTAGTATCTATGTCAGCATGCAATTCAAGATTTCTGTTATATTCAGTTACTGCCTATACATAGTAAATTAATGCATCCCAAACGTACCCCATAAAGTAAGAGCAAACCTGAAAAGGCCAAAATGTTTTGTCATATAAATCTTAGCCCAATATGTGCCAGATGGGGTGATAAATCCAATCCCTAACTAAAAGAGCAAGAATTATTACTTTGTGTGTCAATGTGACTTAGGTTATGTTCAGAATTGCAAATATACTGCTTGATTTTCCTATGCAATGGATAAGGCAAACAAAAGAGTTTTGTGAGGCAAATTTCAGCAAAAAATAAGAAATTTGTAGGCGTGAACGTACCCTTTAAGGTGTGTCAACAGTACATTCAATATATTATAGTAGAGAATGAAATGTAACCAAATGTCATCTACAATGAAAAAAATATATATGTATATTGTTAGGTCCACAAATATTTGGACAGTGACACAAGTTTGGGCATTTTAGCAGTTTACCAAAACATATTCAAGATGCAGTTATATAATCATATGAGCTTAAAGTGCAGACTCAGCTTTAGACCACGTTCACACGTTCAGTATTTGACAACAGTATTTGTAAGCCAAAACCAGGAGTGGCTGAAAAATGCAGACGTGGTGACGTGTTTCTATTTTACTTTTCCTGTGATTGTTTCATTCCTTATTTTGTGTTACAAATACTAATGTAAAATACTGACCAAAAACTAAATTTATGAACGTCGCCTTAATTTGAGAATATTCACATCCTAATTGGAGTAAGGGTTTAGGAATTTATTATTATAATTCATTTAACGACCTTCGGCTCGATCTCGGGCCATGGCGACATGATGGATGAATGATCTGTAGGAAGATTGATCTTGTGCAAGCCTAGATACACTGCTCAAAAAAATAAAGGGAACACTCAAATAACACATCCTAGATCTGAATGAATGAAATATTCTCATTGAATACTTTGTTCTGTATAAAGTTGAATGTGCTGACAACAAAATCACACAAAAATCATCAATGGAAATCAAATTTATTAACCAATGGAGGCCTGGATTAGGAGTCACCCCCAAAATTAAAGTGGAAAAACACACTACAGGCTGATCCAACTTTGATGTAATGTCCTTAAAACAAGTCAAAGGGAGGTTCAGTATTGTGTGTGGCCTCCACGTGCCTGTATGACCTCCCTACAACGCCTGGGTGTAACGGGTCTGGGAGGCGGAACCTCTGAGCTACTATACAAGGGGGCGGTCCTTGTAAGGGAGCAGGTGGCGACCAGGCAGGCAGTCACAGCAGGTGACCGGGACAGTCTCTGGAAGAACGGGCAGGAAGTCACGGCCAGTGACCGGGGCAGTCTCTGGATGAACGGGCAGATGGTCACGGCAAGTGATCGGGGCAGTCTCTGGGTAAAGGGTAGATGGTCACGGCAAGTGACCGGGGCAGTCTCTGGGTAAAGGGTTGGTACGACCTGTGGTGGCTGATGGTAGACGTGAGCTCCCAGGTGAGCAGGCGAGAGTCTCTGGATAAACGGGTGGTCACAGCATGTGACGGCGGAGCCTCCAGGAAGACCAACAGACAGGCGGCAGATGAGCGCTCCCAGGTGAGCGGGCAGAAGTCTCTGGACAGGCGGGTGGTCACAGCACGTGACGGCAGAGCCTCCAGGTAGGCTAGCAGACAGGCAGCAGATGAGCGCTCCCAGGTGAGCGGGCAGGTGTCACTGGACAGGCAGGTGGTCACAGCACGTGACGGCGGAGCCTCCAGGTAGGCTAGCAGGCAGGTAGCAGATGTGCGCTCCCAGGTGAGCGGGCAAGCTGGTCCATAGACAGACTGACAGGAGTTGGAAGGCAGACCGTCGGACCTCAGGCGAGCAGGCAGGTAGCTGATGTGCGCTCCCAGGTGAGCGGGCAAGCTGGTCCTTAGACAGACTGACAGGAGTTGTAAGGCAGACCGTCGGACCTCAGGCTAGCAGGCAGGTAGCAGAATATCAGGCAGGAATAAGACAGCAAGCTGGCAGAAATCTGGCAGGTATCTGGCAGGTAACTGGCAACGGGACCTGAGGGCTGAAGCAGAGTAGTGAACAGTGCAACAACATTGCTCGGGCACCTCCATTTTGGAGGAGGTGCCTTAAATATGGTGAAGTCCTCTGGCCATTGGCCGGGGACTCCTTAGGACGGCGCGCGCGGCCCCTTTAAGAGGGAGGGAGAGCGCGCGCGCCCTAAGCACAGTGGCCGGGAAGGAGCGCGCGCTGCCAGCAGAGCGGGAGGAGGACGCCGGGCACGGAGCAGAGAGGTGAGGGGAACAGCGTCCCTGCCTAGCAGAGGGCAGGGACGCCGGCGCTACAGTACCCCCCCCCCTTTAGGCCCCCCCTTTTTTAGGCCAGACAGAAATTTAGCAAGGATAAGAGGGGCATGGATGTTCTCCCGGGGCTCCCACGTTCTCTCCTCAAGACCAAACCCCTTCCAATCTACTAGAAAAAAGGTCTTTCCTCTTACCCTTTTGGTGGCAAGAATGTTCTCTACCTCAAACTCGTCCTCAGCAGAAACCGGAGCAGGAGGCGTACCTGTAGACTTGGAAAAAGAGTTAAGTACCACAGGTTTGAGGAGAGATACATGGAAGGAGTTAGGGATCCGTAAGTTGGCCGGGAGTTTCAATTTATAGGCCACCCGGTTGATCTGACTGATGACCTCCAGAGGACCGATGAACCGAGGCCCTAACTTGTAAGAAGGTATCTTGAGTCGGACATATTTAGATGAGAGCCAGACTTTATCTCCAGGACGAAATTGTGGAGGATCCAGGCGTTTTTTGTCAGCGTGTCTTTTCATCCGTTCGGACGACTGAAGGAGTGCGGATCGGGTACTCTCCCAAATGGAGGAAAATTTGCTAACGAGAGATTCCGCAGCCGGGTTGTCCACAGAGGTGGAGACAGGAAAAGGAATCCGAGGATGCTGACCGAAGACTACAAAAAACGGGGATTTGGAGGAGGATTCGCTCTCGTGATTGTTATAAGAGAACTCGGCCCATGGTAGGAGATCCACCCAGTCTGAATGATGGGCATTAACGAAGTGCCGGAGGTAACTGGTCAGGTTCTGATTGATCCGCTCCACTTGACCATTGGACTGTGGGTGGTAAGCGGAAGAGAAGTCCAGGGTGACGTCTAGCAGTTTACAAGTGGCTCTCCAGAAGCGTGAGGTGAACTGTACCCCACGATCCGACACGATGTGGAGGGGCAGGCCATGAAGACGAAAGATGTGACGAATAAAGTCTTTAGCTAGCTCGGGTGCAGACGGGAGGCCTGGCAGGGGAACGAAATGAGCCATCTTGGAGAAGCGGTCAGCGACCACCCAAATGACCGTACAACCGGCAGAGACTGGGAGGTCAGTTATAAAGTCTATTGCTATATGCTGCCAGGGGGCAGCAGGTACAGAAAGCGGAAGGAGGCGACCGGCTGGCAGATGTCTCGGAACCTTGTTGCGGGCGCAGGACACACAGGCAGAAACAAAGTCTATTACGTCCTTGTGCAGGGTAGGCCACCAGTAGTGCCGGGTAATAAGCTGGAGGGTCTTTTTCTGACCGGCGTGGCCAGCCAGTTTAGACGAGTGACCCCAGTGAAGGATCTTCTCCCGATCAGGTACTGATACGAACGTCTTTCCGGGAGGGAGACGATTTAGACACACGGGAGCCACCTGCATTACTCTGGCGGGATCGATGATGTGTTTCGGATCTTCCTCGAGATCAGACACCAGAAAGGATCGAGACAAGGCGTCCGCCTTGACGTTTTTGTCAGCCGGGCGAAAATGAAGAACAAAATCAAAGCGAGCAAAAAACAAGGACCACCGGGCTTGGCGCGGGTTAAGTCTCTGGGCATGCTGGAGGTAAGCCAAGTTCTTGTGGTCAGTGTAAATTATTACCGGGTGAAGAGCCCCCTCGAGCAGGTAACGCCACTCCTCCAAGGCCAGTTTGATGGCCAATAACTCTCGGTCTCCTATGGAATAATTGCGCTCTGAGGAGGAGAAGAGTTTAGAGAAGAAGCCGCAAGTTACCATCCTCCCGGAAGATGATTTTTGAGTAAGTACCGCTCCGGCTCCAGAGGAGGAGGCGTCAACTTCCAGGAAGAACTGCTTGTTGCCGTCCGGGCGATGCAGCACCGGGGCGGAAGAGAAGGCCTGTTTTAAGGAAAGAAAGGCCTCCTCTGCTTCGGGCGGCCACTCTTTGGGATTAGTACCCTTACGGGTGAGCGCGGAGATTGGGGCAGTTCAGGAAGAGAAGTGTGGTATGAAGAGGCGGTAGTAGTTGGCGAAGCCCAGGAACCGCTGAATGGCCTTCAACCCCTCCGGTCGAGGCCATTTCTCGATGGCAGACAGTTTCTCTGGATCCATTCGTAGGCCGGTCTGAGACATAATGTAGCCCAAAAACGGAAGCGAGGTCTGCTCAAAGAGGCACTTCTCATATTTAGCGAAGAGGTGATTCTGCCTGAGCCTGAGCAGGACCTGACGAACGTCCCTCCGGTGACTCTGGAGATCCGGAGAGAAGACCAAGATGTCGTCCAGGTACACCACTACGCAGGAGTAGAGAAGGTCCCGGAAGATGTCATTGACCAACTCTTGAAAGACGGCAGGAGCGTTACAGAGACCAAAGGGCATTACCAGATATTCATAGTGGCCGTCCCGGGTGTTGAATGCCGTCTTCCATTCATCCCCCTGACGGATACGAACCAGGTTGTACGCCCCACGGAGGTCCAGTTTGGTGAAGATTCTAGCCCCCCTCAGACGATCAAATAACTCCGGAATGAGCGGAAGGGGGTACTTATTCTTCACCGTGATCTGGTTAAGGCCTCTATAGTCTATACAGGGATGGAGAGAGCCGTCCTTCTTTTTGACGAAAAAGAAGCCTGCTCCCGCCGGGGAGGTAGATTTCCGGATGAATCCCCTGGCCAGATTCTCCTCAATATATTTGGACATCGACCGGGTCTCAGCAGCGGATAATGGATAAATACGCCCACGGGGAGGAGTAGTACCGGGTAACAGGTCGATAGGGCAGTCGTATGGTCTATGAGGGGGTAGTGTCTCTGCCTCCTTTTTATTAAAGACATCAGCATAAGACCAATAAGGAATCGGAAGTCCAGGTAGATTAGCTGCGGTAGGAGAAGGACGGACGGGATGGACGGGAACCAGACAGGTCTTATGGCAGTCCTGTCCCCAGCGAAGGACTTCTCCGGTCTGCCAGTCAAGCACGGGTGCATGTCTCTGGAGCCAAGGTAGACCTAGCAAGAGGGCGTGAGAGAGTCCAGGCAGAACATGAAAGGAGATACTCTCAGAATGCAGCATTCCCACCTGCAGAGTAATGGATTCGGTGATGAGTTGGATGGGGCGTGGTAAGAGACCCCCATCCACGGCAGCAACAGACAAGGGTACAGCCAGAGGTTTGGTGGGGATGCGGTATTTCTCTACCAGGGACTGTGAAATAAGATTCCCGGCTGCTCCAGAGTTAAGTTGGGCTAGTTCGAAATAACGGTTCTCCCCGCAGACGATTGAGACTGACAGCAGCAGAGATGGAGAGGATTTATTCTTGTCTAGGTCGACCTCTCTGAGCGAACCTAGACACAGGCGTTTCCCGACCTCTCCGGGCAGGCACGGATCCGGTGCTCCTTACTGCCACAGTAGAAGCAGCTCCCCTCGGCACGGCGTAAGTCCTGACGGGTTTTGACCATCTTGGTCTGGTCGACCTGCATAGGCTCAGGAGAGTGTACCTGGGGTGAGACGGAGGGAGTGACGGGTTTCTGAAAAGTAGGAGCTAGACGTGGAAACCTCCTCTCACGGGTGACCTCTTTGGCACGCTCCTGGAACCGTAGGTCAATCCGGGTGGCAAGAGTTATTAGGTCATCGAGAGTGGTAGGAATGTCCCGACCGGCAAGTTCATCTTTAATACGGCCGGACAGACCCTCCCAGAAGACGGATACCAGAGCGTCGTTATCCCAGGCCAGCTCCGAGGCAAGGGTACGGAACCGTATGGCATATTGGCCCATGGTGAGACTTCCCTGACGGAGGCGTAGCAGTGATGATGCGGATGAGGTCCTCCGTCCGGGTTCGTCGAAGACTTTCCGGAAAGCCGTGAGAAAGGCAGGCAAGTCGGACACCAGGGGGTCTCCTCTCTCCCATAGAGGATTTAGCCAGGCCAGGGCCTCCCCGGTGAGATGGGACATGATGAAGGCAATTTTGGCCCGGTCGGAGTTAAACTGGTGGGACAGGAGTTCAAAGTGCAGGGTGCACTGATTTATGAAGCCCCGAGCCTGGGCGGAGTCGCCTCCGAAGCGAGGAGGTGCAGAAAGCCAGGGTCCGGGGTAGGATACCATGGTATTAGTGGGCAGCGGAGCTGCCGGATTGCGAGTCATGGCACTGGTGGAGGTTGCTGGCGGAGCAGTCAGAGTGTCCAGGCGAGAATTGACATTCCGCAGGTGACCCAGGATGGACTCCTGTTGGGACCTCTGACGGGACAGTTCATGACACAGGTCCGAGAGCGAGGGAGCTTGGGTGCCACCGGGTTCCATGGCCCGAGCAAACTGTAACGGGTCTGGGAGGCGGAACCTCTGAGCTACTATACAAGGGGGCGGTCCTTGTAAGGGAGCGGGTGGCGACCAGGCAGGCAGTCACAGCAGGTGACCGGGACAGTCTCTGGAAGAACGGGCAGGAAGTCACGGCCAGTGACCGGGGCAGTCTCTGGATGAACGGGCAGATGGTCACGGCAAGTGATCGGGGCAGTCTCTGGGTAAAGGGTAGATGGTCACGGCAAGTGACCGGGGCAGTCTCTGGGTAAAGGGTTGGTACGACCTGTGGCGGCTGATGGTAGACGTGAGCTCCCAGGTGAGCAGGCGAGAGTCTCTGGATAAACGGGTGGTCACAGCATGTGACGGCGGAGCCTCCAGGAAGACCAACAGACAGGCGGCAGATGAGCGCTCCCAGGTGAGCGGGCAGAAGTCTCTGGACAGGCGGGTGGTCACAGCACGTGACGGCAGAGCCTCCAGGTAGGCTAGCAGACAGGCAGCAGATGAGTGCTCCCAGGTGAGCGGGCAGGAGTCACTGGACAGGCAGGTGGTCACAGCACGTGACGGCGGAGCCTCCAGGTAGGCTAGCAGGCAGGTAGCAGATGTGCGCTCCCAGGTGAGCGGGCAAGCTGGTCCATAGACAGACTGACAGGAGTTGGAAGGCAGACCTTCGGACCTCAGGCAAGCAGGCAGGTAGCTGATGTGCGCTCCCAGGTGAGCGGGCAAGCTGATCCTTAGACAGACTGACAGGAGTTGTAAGGCAGACCGTCGGACCTCAGGCTAGCAGGCAGGTAGCAGAATATCAGGCAGGAATAAGACAGCAAGCTGGCAGGAATCTGGCAGGTATCTGGCAGGTAACTGGCAACGGGACCTGAGGGCTGAAGCAGAGTAGTGAACAGTGCAACAACATTGCTCGGGCACCTCCATTTTGGAGGAGGTGCCTTAAATATGGTGAAGTCCTCCGGCCATTGGCCGGGGACTCCTTAGGACGGCGCGCGCGGCCCCTTTAAGAGGGAGGGAGAGCGCGCGCGCCCTAAGCACAGTGGCCGGGAAGGAGCGTGCGCTGCCAGCAGAGCGGGAGGAGGACGCCGGGCACGGAGCAGAGAGGTGAGGGGAACAGCGTCCCTGCCTAGCAGAGGGCAGGGACGCCGGCGCTACACTGGGCATGCTCCTGATGAGGTTGCGGATGGTCTCCTGTGGGATCTCCTCCCAGACCTGGACTAAAGCATCCGCCAACTCCTGGACAGTCTGTGGTGCAACGTGACGTTGGTGGATGGAGCGAGCCATGATGTCCCAGATGTGCTCAATCAGATTCATGTCTAGGAATGGGCGGGCCAGCCCATAGCTTCAATGCCTTCATCTTCCAGGAACTGCTGACACACTCCAGCCACATGAGGTCTGGCATTGTCCTGCATTAGGAGGAACTCAGGGCCAACCACACCAGCATATGGTCTCACAAGGGGTCTGAGGATCTCACCTCGGTACCTAATGGCAGTCAGGCTACGTCTGGCGAGCACATGGAGGGCTGTGCGGCCCTCCAAAGAAATGCCACCCCACACCATTACTGACCCACTGCCAAACCGGTCATGCTGAAGGATGTTGCAGGCAGCAGATCGCTCTCCACGGCGCCTCCAGACTCTTTCACATCTGTCACATGTGCTAAGTGTGAACCTGCTTTCATCTGTGAAGAGCACAGGGCGCCAGTGGCGACTTTGCCAATCCTGGTGTTCTGTGGCAAATGCCAAGCGTCCTGCACGGTGTTGGGCTGTGAGCACAACCCCCATCTGTGGACTTCGGGCCCTCATACCACCCTCATGGAGTCGGTTTCTAACCTTTTGTGCAGACACATGCACATTTGTGGCCTGCTGGAGGTCATTTTGCAGGGCTCTGGCAGTGTTCCTCCTTGCACAAAGGCGGAGGTAGCGGTCCTGCTGCTGGGTTGTTGCCCTCCTACGGCCCCCTCCACGTCTCCTGGTGTACTGGCCTGTCTCCTGGTAGTGCCTCCAGCCTCTGGACACTACGCTGACAGACACAGCAAACCTTCCTGCCACAGCTCGCATTGATGTGCCACCCTGGATGAGCTGCACTACTTGAGCAACTTCTGTGGGTTGTAGAGTCTGTGTCATGCTACCACGAGTGTGAAAGCACAACCAACATTCAAAAGTGACCAAAGCATCAGCCAGAAAGCATTGGTACTGAGATGTGGTCTGTGGTCCACACCTGCAGAACCACTCCTTTAATGAGGGTGTCTTGATAATTGCCAATAGTTTCCACCTATTGCCTATTCCATTTGCACAACAGCATGTGAAATTGATTGTCAATCAGTGTTGCTTCCTAAGTGGACAGTTTGATTTCACAGAAGTTTGATTTACTTGGAGTTATATTCTGTTGTTTAAGTGTTCCCTTTATTTTTTTGAGCAGTGTACATCCACCAGGGTCTTCTCCGACGTTATCATACTTATACTAGCCTCCCCTGATACATCCACATTAGAGAGGGTTTACGTTATCTATGCATATAAAGCTATTGTACAGGAGGAGGACTTCCATAGGAATATACATAGTGGTGCCATATAAATGGCGCCTGAAGGGCAATTAACTGCAGTGCGCTGAAAGGTACGGAGCTTCCTGTACCATATAATGGGCTGCTTGTACTTTTCAATATTTTATGTTATTTGGGGAGAAAGTGTTGGCTCAGCAGATAAATTGGAAGTAAAATAAAATAAAGTGATTCCAGGGTGCACAGATTTTACAATCCCCCTAATAGGAACCATCTAGTTTTTGCTGAGAGGAGCTGAAATACCTGCAGTGTTTATCAGAAGCAGAAAGCATTTTGCAGGGGCGACAGTTTGGATTCTTAGCATCACATATGCTGACTATATGGCTGCCGTATCGCCTGAACATTAAATATTTTTTTTTTTTTGGTCCATCATCGCAGCAGAAAAGCAAAATGAACTATAATGTGTAATCTGTTGCTTCTCTATTATGCCTCCTGAATAGTTAAGCGTAAACTGATGGGTGTGGACCATATTAAAAGCGAAGAACAGGGGACAACTTCCTGTTCGCTGGGGTCCATGCGCTGGGATCCCCACCGATTCAGAGCTCTGTGTGAATGGAGTAGTAGTCGATCATGCACACTGCCATTCCACTGCCATACGACTGTCGAAGATAGCTGAGCTTTGCAATCAGCTGTTTTTTGGCAGTCCCCGAAGAATGAATGGAGCGGCGGTGCACATGGTTGACCACCACGCCATTCACAAAGAGCCCTGGTTCATGGAATCCGTCAGGGTCCCAGCAGATGGATCCCCAGCAAGAGGAAGTCATCCTTTATCCCAATAACTTTGAAATTTTAGAATATCCCTATAAGCAAGAATGGAAGGAGGCATGCAAGGACTTACATGATGGCACCGGAAACTAAATGCAATTAAATACATACAAACATACAGTATAAAAGATGCAAGATGGCTGCTTGAAGGGGGGAGAGGAGTCCCAAAATAGAGGCTACGCGTAATTGTCAGGGGCCTCAGTAACGGCAGTGTTTCGAGTACGGGTGTCTACATTGGCTACAAGATTTTCAAACGCTTCAGAAATAAGGGTCAATCCCTGATCTGAGGAATGAAACCTGTCTCTCCGATTCATGCTGTAGGTACCTGTACTGGAGACAGTGACGTCACTGACACGGTTTGAGCTTTTGGCGGAAGTGAGAGGTGAAAACCACCAGCGTAGAGCGCACCCTCATGGCATACAACGAGCGGTGGATTTGTGTTAAAGACTGAACGTATCTTATCCCGGGATCGCCATAGATTACATAAGGAGTTTTAACTTTACTACAGAGACAGAACAAACTACAGGATCAGATTTATTAACATACATACAGCAGCCTTAATTAAATGCACAAGAGCAAACATAGCTGTTAAACCATATAATCTAGGTCAGCATGAGCTCCACTCCAAAAACATCTTAGAAGCAAGGAGAAAACATGGAGTGCCTTATTTAGAAAGATAATCTTTATTAATACATAAATATCAAAAAGAGTAGTGAAAATCACAGCATTTTAAAGATAGAGAACCATAGGGTCAGGGAATAGCAGCACTAAACAGCTGGTGACCTCCCCCACATATCCATACCATATACAGTACAGACCAAAAGTTTGGACACACCTTCTCATTTAAAGATTTCTCTGTATTTTCTTGACCATGAAAATTGTGCATTCACACTGAAGGCATCAAAACTATGGATTAACACATGTGGAATTATATACTTAACAAAAAAGTGTGAAACAACTGAAAATATGTCTTATATTCTAGGTTCTTCAAAGTAGCCACCTTTTGCTTTGATGACTGCTTTGCACACTCTTGGCATTCTCTTGATGAGCTTCAAGAGGTAGTCACCGGAAATGGTCTTCCAACAATCTTGAAGGAGTTGCCAGAGATGCTTAGCACTTGTTGGCCCTTTTTGCCTTCACTCTGCGGTCCAGCTCACCCCAAACCATCTCGATTGGGTTCAGGTCTGGTGACTGTGGAGGCCAGGTCATCTGGCGTAGCACCCCATCACTCTTCTTCTTGGTCAAATAGCCCTTACACAGCCTGGAGGTGTGTTTGGGGTCATTGTCCTGTTGAAAAAGAAATGATGGTCCAACTAAGCGCAAACCGGATGGAATAGCATGCTGCTGCAAGATGCTGTGGTAGCCATGCTGGTTCAGTATGCCTTCAATTTTGAATAAATCCCCAACAGTGTCACCAGCAAAGCACCCCCACACCATCACACCTCCTCCTCCATGCTTCACGGTGGGAACCAGGCATGTAGAGTCCATCCGTTCACCTTTTCTGCATCGCACAAAGACACGGTGGTTGGAACCAAAGATCTCAAATTTGGACTCATCAGACCAAAGCACAGATTTCCACTGGTCTAATGTCCATTCCTTGTGTTCTTTAGCCCAAACAAGCATCTTCTGCTTGTTGCCTGTCCTTAGCAGTGGTTTCCTAGCAGCTATTTTACCATGAAGGCCTGCTGCACAAAGTCTCCTCTTAACAGTTGTTGAAGAGATGTGTCTGCTGCTAGAACTCTGTGTGGCATTGACCTGGTCTCTAATCTGAGCTGCTGTTAACCTGCGATTTCGGAGGCTGGTGACTCGGATAAACTTATCCTCAGAAGCAGAGGTGACTCTTGGTCTTCCTTTCCTGGGGCGGTCCTCATGTGAGCCAGTTTCTTTGTAGCGCTTGATGGTTTTTGCAACTGCACTTGGGGACACTTTCAAAGTTTGCCCAATTTTTCGGACTGACTGACCTTCATTTCTTAAAGTAATGATGGCCACTCATTTTTCTTTACTTAGCTGCTTTTTTCTTGCCATAATACAAATTCTAACAGTCTATTCAGTAGGACTATCAGCTGTGTATCCACCAGACTTCTGCACAACACAACTGATGGTCCCAACCCCATTTATAAGGCAAGAAATCCTGACAGGGCACACCTGACAGGGCACACCTGACAGGGCACACCTGTGAAGTGAAAACCATTTCCGGTGACTACCTCTTGAAGCTCATCAAGAGAATGCCAAGCGTGTGCAAAGCAGTCATCAAAGCAAAAAGTGGCTACTTTGAAGAACCTGGAATATAAGACATATTTTCAGTTGTTTCACACTTTTTTGTTAAGTATATAATTCCACATGTGTTAATTCATAGTTTTGATGCCTTCAGTGTGAATGTACAATTTTCATAGTCATGAAAATACAGAAAAATCTTTAAATGAGAAGGTGTGTCCAAACTTTTGGTCTGTACTGTATATCAATTGTTGAGTGAGGGCTCCCAAGGCAAGGTAACTAGCACAAGAAAAAGTAAAAGTAAAACAGCTGGGGAACAATCATTATTGCATTGTAACTATATTGTAATGTGGCTTTCTCAAGAGCCTTACAAGAGGCTATCCTCTGGTAAGGTCCTCTTGTAAGGCTCTTGAGAAAGCCACATTGCCTGAGGCGAAACGTGCATTGAGGTGGTCCTTTTCATGGGTTCCTGCACGTAGCACTTTAAACTTTAGGTCCTATCCTCTGGTAAGGTTCTTTTGTAATTAACTGACTGGGGGTATAATGTGGACGGATTCCAGTCCTAGTTACAATGCAATAATGATTGTTCCTCAGCTGTTTTACTTTTACTTTTTCTTGTGCTAGTTACCTTGCCTTGGGAGCCCTCACTCCACAATTGATATATATGGTATGGATATGTGGGGGAGGTCACCAGCTGTTTAGTGCTGCTATTCCCTGACCCTATGGTTCTCTATCTTTAAAATGCTGTGATTTTCACTACTCTTTTTGATATTTATGTATTAATAAAGATTATCTTTCTAAATAAGGCACTCCATGTTTTCTCCTTGCTTCTAGGATCAGATTTATGTTCACTGAAACAGAAGGTTTCTTTATGTACATATATTCCTTCATAATAAGCGAGCTGTCGCTTCACTGCATATATTGGTAGAATCATCCTTGTACCTACAGGAATGACACTGGATATTTATCACTGGGTAGTAGGGTTAAGGCTGTGTGCCCACGATGCGTTTTTTAAGCGTTTCCGCAGCGGCAAAAACGCTGCAGAAACGCTTAAAAAACGCTTGGTAGAAGGCCTGCCATGTTCCCCAATGATAATCCGCATGTGCTGTGCACATGCTGCGAAAATTTCCGCTGCGGATTATCATTGCGGAGAAAAACGCAGCACTACCAATTATTTTGCGGAAGTGCTGCGTTTTCGCCGCCATACACTTGCATTAGAACGCATGGATTACGCATCACTGTATATGTAGATGCGCATTCCATGCGTTCTAATGTGCGGATGGTACCCAGGTCTAGAGGACAGGAGACTCTCCTCCGGACCTGGGTACCACTGAAAACTGTAAAAAAAAAGAATAAAATAAAAAATAAATATATACTTACCTTCTGGCGGCCCGCGGTGCGCTCCTCCTTGCCGGGCAGCAGTTCGCGATGGAATAAAGGACCTGCGCTGACATCATAGTCATGTGACGGGTCACGCGACGCTGACGTCAGCAGGTCCTTCAGTCTACCGCTGCCGGCAGCCGGGACGGAGGAAATCAAGACTGCGGGGGCCATCGGAGGGTAAGTATACATTTATTTTTTTATTTTTTGACATTCTCTCGGGTCACAGTATATAAATCCATGCCGGTTGCATGGATTTATATAGTGTTACCAAGTTGACAAGCACTTTCCAAGTGATGCTAAAATGGCTTCGAAAGCGCTTGTCAACCCGCATGCGGAAATGCATGTGAAGAACGCTTCACTTCCGCATGTCCCTGGCAGGAAAACACATGTACAATCCGCATGTACAATCCGCATGTACAATCCGCATGCGTTTTTTTCTGCCAGGGAGATGCAGAAACGCTCAGGAAAAAATCCGGAGCATTTCTGCATCGTGGGCACATAGCCTAAGGCATAGTGACACATTTAGGCACTATTGCTACATACCTTAGTCCATCCTGTGTAGTAGTTGTACATTGATCAAGTAGCGCAGAAGCCATTTTTTCATTATCTATTTACAGGTTACCCATGGTTCTCACTGCACCTACTTTTGTAAATGTATGACCAGGGATTGTGGCATTTCTGTAACGTAATTTTAAGATACAGAAGGATTTGGAGGAGTATCTCAAATTACTGTATTAGGCTGTGTGCCCACGTAGCATTTTTCAAGCGTATATGCTGCGGAATTTCCGCAGCGTAAACGCTTGAAAAACGCATGTATATCCGCACCCCATGGTCCCCAATGGGATTCCGCAAGTTCTATGCACATGTTGCGGATTTTTCCGCAGCGTTTATGCCGCGTTCAAAAATCCGCAGCATGTCATTTAATTTTGCGTTTCCGCAAGCGGAATTGCCTTTGTCCAATGCATAAAAAACGCAAGGCAATTCCGCATGTGGAAAACGCGTGATAAACGCGCGAAAAATGCGCGATAAACGCGTGCGGAATTCCGCATGCGTTTTTCCGGGAGAGGACTTGCATTTATGCAGCAGAAATTTTCTGCTTCATAAATGCAACGTGGGCACATAGCCTTTTAATCCCTCCAACATTTCTGTATCTGAATAGCTGTAGTCATTTAAATAAAATCCTGGATTCTCCAATGTAGTGGAAAATATTAAAGGGGAATCTTGGTTTTGGCATAATAATGTGTTACTAATTGGGAAATCTGGCTGGCAATTGGAGGAAAAGAGGAGTTATGAGAGTTCTGATGGATAACAGCATTTGGTCCAGCTGTAATTAGCTGGAAAATGAAGCTTCGTACAGTTCCCCGTAACCCCCAACAGTAGAAAGAATGAAATTAGAGCAATTGCATCTTCCTGAGACGTGATGAGTTACCTCTGGACTGAATTTTTGTAGGTAATAACAGGTTATAAATGAAATACTCCATAGAAAGCTTCATTAGAATATCATCTAATTTGTTTACAAGCCAAGTGACTGATTCTCCGCGCAAAGAAGAGCATTCAGCAGTTTCATAATATTAATGTACAGAGAGCAAAGAAAACATGGTAATGAGGTGTGGGGAAGCTGCATCAATCTGGGAAGGAGCAGAAATGTATGCAGATCGCTAAAGACCAGAACAGCAGCATCCAACCATCAGAGAATAAATACATCTGATGCAATGTAACTTAAAGGGACACCACACCTTAAATGGCTGCTGGTGTTTCTACAAACTGCATAAATCAACTGCAAGCAACTTTGAAACTGTGTATTAAATAAGAGACATGTGTCTCATGCGGAGAAAAAAAAGTATATTTTCTCCATTCTGCCAGCTCACTGAGGGATCAGATTACAACTGCCTGTAGAAGTCTTTGGAAGCAGGCAGAGCAGAGTGAAAGAGACAGATAAGGCTGTGTCTGAGGCTATGTTCTCATGTTGCGTTTTTGAAGTTTTTTTTTTACCCTCAGGCAAAACCAGCTCTCTTGGCAGTAAAGAAGCTTCTTCAAAAAAGCAGGTTTTCCTGAGTTTTTGCTGCATTTTTTTAGCTGCGTTTTTTGTCACTGTACATTTATGTCTCTTGTGCATGCTGATAAAGAAGTTTAGTGCAAAATAAAATAACCTGATTCAACTTCCTCAGATTATGGCACCAAAAACGCAGCAAAACCTGATACCTGTGTTTTTGCAGCGTTTTTTTTTTTTCACTACCCTTTGCTTTCAATGGGTGAAAAATGCTGAAAGACAAAAAAAACAAGCTATATGCATGATATTTCTGAAATCCCAGACTTTGCTAGTACTGTAAAACGCAGCTGAAAATTTGGATAAAAAATGCATAAAAAAAAGGCTCAAAAAAACGCAACTTGTGAACATAGCTTTAGTGTGTGTCTCATCCCAGTGCTGGATTCACAATTACACAGCTCAATTCTATTAGAGAATACTAGCTATTGAACCCATTCTACGCCCGTGTGGCGAGCATTTTTATTGGTACTTTTTTAATTTTACGCCATATTCTTTAAGACACTGTGTCTGTGAATTTGCAGTATCTTCAATAAAATGGTGCCAGAGATCGCAGTATGTGCACATGCTGACTCCGGCACCATTGCTTTGAAGTAATGTACTACAACAGTGACGGCAAACCTTTTAGAGACAGATTGCCCAAACTGCAACCCAAAACTTACTTAATTATCGCATAGTGACAACACGGCAATTTAGTCTCAATACTGAGGTTTTAGTTTAGAAAAAAAAGTCATACAGAGAGCAGGCGGGGGCAGCAGAAAGCAGACGGGGCAGCAGAGTGCAGGCAGAGGTATCACAGCAGGCATCCTGGTATATGCTCCCCCATTCTGCCTGCGCTGCTGTTGTTCAATACGTAGAAAAAAAAAACACAAAGCAAACACTCCTACTTACCTTTCCCCCGCTCCCCTGCAGCGTGTCGTCGTCTTCTGAAGCAAGCAGCTGACTTTAGCGTCCAAGCAACGGGCGTGCTTTACGTCAGTGCCATGCACCCAGTCACATGCACGCCAGCATGGATTGCGGCGCACAGACCCGTAGGGGCTGGCATCGACAGCGTCGGCTTTCGCAATACGGCGCCATTTTATTGAAGACATAGAAACAGGAGAGTAGGAATAGTTAGAAATAGTCACATAAATGTCCAGAAATAATGTTATTCCTCATGTACACACACACTACAACTTATTTTGAAAAGTCACCTGATGTGACGGGTACACTTTAAAGGGAATCTGTCACCCCTGGCACTTATCTGACCTCTAATATGGGCATACAGGTGGTAGAAATGTAAATCTATACCTACCTGTATGCCTCATATTAGAGGTCTTGTTGCTGTGAAATGTCTTTTTTTTCCTACAAGTTTCTGATGTGCTCCATTCCCTGGGCCCTGAAGAAATCCCCGCCTCCTGTGGTAATTATAATGTTTCTCCCCTCCCCAGCATGTCACAGTGCCCTGTGATGTGCAGTTGCAGGAGCCAAATCTAGGCACTGTGACATGCTGGGGAGGGGGGAAACATTGTAATTCACACAGTAGAAGGGGGATTTCTTCCAGGCCTGGCGTCTGAAAGCATCAGAAACTTGTAGGAATAAAAAGACATTTTACAGCAACAAGACCTCTAATATGAGGCATACAGGTAGGTATAGATGTACATTTCTATCACCTGTATGCCTCATATTAGAGGACAGATAAGTGCCACGGGGTGACAGATTCCCTTTAATCAGAGTACCACTGCTGGGCAAGCAAATGTAAACTATTGTTTCCTGTTAGCAGATAACATGCCATTGCTTTTCAGAAATGGTGAAGATCATATCACCAGCTGGCTAAAATTCTAACAACATTGACAGAGGCTCTACTTCTCAAGATCAAATAGCAGAAACAGAAAAGTTAAATATATTAGTGCAGAAATTCATATTTTAATCCACGCAAAGCATTTTTAAAATATCTCGCTATTTCAATATGCAAGGTGACTCAACACCATCTGGTGTATTATGCCAATATTGTTTGCTCAGTAGAAAAGGTTGGAGACCTGCGCACAAGATGCGCACACCGCTATATCTACATGGGCTGCATATCACCAAGCCTAAGCCATGCACAGCCTCATCACATCCTTCCCTACCGAACCCTCCAAGAAACTTCTTAACATTCTGTAGGGACAGTCCACATAGTCTGTAAACATAGCTGTCTCCTGTCTCAGGTTGACAGAATGACTGCAGAATTAAAACGTTATATAATGGTAATCCAGAGCAGTGTAGACATATGGCCGGTCTTTAGTGACAAATGCTAAGACATAAAAAACACTGATGAAGCTAAAAGTTCTACCTTGTAGCAAAGTTTCTAAATGCTATAAGAAAAATATAACATCTGAGATGAGTCTGCAATTAGTCGAATAGGTGGAAGGTGAAGAGACTGAATGCTGATTATCAGACAGTACAGAACGCATTATTATACCGCAAAGGTGCGTGATAGCGTGATGGTGATACTGCTAAAACACAGATCGGCCAGTCTGAATTCTGGCTTCATCACATCAACCATAAAAAATATGCTAAAGAACAGATCATTGCATTAGGTTTTTACATTTTTCATTTCTTTTTCTTCAAGAGAAGAATAAGATATTATACTTAAATAGAAGTTTATTTATCACCCATTACTATGTAATAGCACTTAACATATTTAATAAAATAAAAGGAGGGAGAGAAGAGGCTGTGTAAGATGGTGAAGCCAGGAAACACGAAGCTAGGACCCAATGTGATGAAGCTGGTGTATGAATGAAATGTGCGCTGAGGTTCTCCTGGTCAGCATTTCTATGATGCCAAGTCTGAGCATGGTGGTCATTAGCTATACTGAGTATATGAAGATATAGTAGTTTGATTATTTAGGTAATCTTGGCCCCCATCCTAACTACTTCTGCTCCACTGTTACGCTGTATCTTACTGAGGTACAGGCTTAGAATCGTAATTTATTATCAATACTGAATGGTGGATAGTTTATTTCTTATTTGCAATCACTTGGAGCCACGAGTGTTAATCTATATTCTCTATTTCGGCTTTATTGTGTGATATATTATTATTATATTCATATTCACCATTGCTCTTACTTTACCTATACAGCATGTATATTCTTGCCTGTGACTGGTATCGCACAACCTACCTATCCCTCGGCTTCCCGGTGTCAACATCTCAGCCAATACAGTCGTTTCTCTTATCTTGGATTCTACAGGGTGTCACACTCACCACTTTAGCTGGAAAAAATGCTGTAACTTCTAAGAGATGATTTATAGTGCTGAAATTTGGACTGTACATACTTTTGGTTTATGAGGAACTGATGTTTAAAAGCAGGTGTTGAAAATGTCCACTGTTCGCATCAAAGCATGCCTGTGTAAGGGGCAAAGGGTGGTAGTTGTGGGCGAGGGGCTTCTGTTCTCCCACACCCTGGCTCCCCAAAATTAAAAGATAACGTCCTGTCTGTCGTGTGATTTGTGTGTAATGAACAACACTCACTTTTATTTGTTGAGGCTCTATCCGTTCCACAGACCTGGAAACGGGCTTGATCACATAGTTCACACCAGACTCTTGACGTGTTTTCAACAGTTTAACTTTACTCCATAGGCTCAGTTCAGAATCAATCACTGGTACAGCAGAGTGTAACACAGCATGGACAGTTTCAGTCGCCTGCATTATCCCTCGCTCTAATGGCACTTTCTGCCCCAGGGATGTCTCGCCCGGCACCCTGCGCCGACTCGTCCCTGTGGATCCTTGTCCGTTCTCCCCTCCGGAGACGAAAGTAGGGTAGGCTCCACCATACCTTGGTAAGGCCATAGGCCGTAGACCAGGGATGTCATACTTAAACACACAGAGGGCCAAAATAAAAAACTTGGACAAAGTCGCGGGCCAACCAGTATATAGTATAATGGGCCCCACATAATCCTCCATACAGAATATTGGGCCCCACATAGACCTCCATACCGAATAATGGGCCCCACATAGTCCTCCATACGCAATAATGGGCACCCTATAGCCCTTCATGCACAATAATAGGCCCCACATAGTCCTCCATACAGTATAATGGGTCTTGCATAGTCCTACATACAGAATAATGGCCCCAGATAGGGGTTGCGGTTTTGGTGTCGCGGGCTAAATATAACCACCCTGCGGCCCAGATTTGGCCCACGGGTCGGAGTTTAACACGTATGCCGTAGACGTTAAGGGATGTCACACGGACTGTTATCGCTGCCGTCCTCATACTGATTTCGGTTATTGTTACTTGTTTCTTTAGACCGTCTGTCCCCTGAAAGATCCTTGGTCCCTGACCCCAAACTGGCCCTTACTCTCTTCATGGTTCCCCTCACTCTACTCCTTACCAGGAAATGACCCTCCTAATATAGCTCAGTTCCCCTCCCTAACTGGGAGTGCCCCTCTAACTGTTAACCCCTATCTCACGCTACAGTACAACACGTGGATGTCAATAAAACATACTTAAATCATTCACAGCAGTAAAAGTCACAATACCTTATAAAAATATATAGAAACAAAAGAAGCATACCTATTCTATGCGGAAAGGACAAAGGACATAAATGGCCCCAAACACACCCTTACACCTGTTCGTGCTGTTCCATATTGCTGAATATACACGACAGTTCAAAAGTTTGGGGTCATTTCGAAATGTCATTATTTTTTAAAGAAAAGCACATTTTTTTCAATGAAGCTAACATTAAATGAATCAGAAATACACTCTATGCATTGTTAATGTGGTAAATGACTATTCCAGCTGCAAACGTCTTGTTTTTATTGCAATATCTACATAGGTGTATAGAGGCCCATTTCCAACAACCACCACTCCAGTGTTTTAATGGTACATTGTGTTTGCTAACTGTGTAAGAAGGCTAATGGATGTTTAGAAAACCCTACAAAAGCCTTGCACAAGTATGTTAGCCCAGCAGAAAACGGTTTGGCTGATTTGAGAAGCTATAAAATTGACCTTCCGTTGAGCTAGTTGAGAATCTGGAGCATTACACTTGTTTGTTCTATGAAACTCTCAAAATGGCCAGAAAAAGAGAACTTTCATGTGAAACTCGACAGTCTATTCTTGTTCTTAGAAATGAAGGCTATTCCATGCGAGAAGTTGCCAAGAAACTGAAGATTTCCTACAACGGTGTGTACTACTCCCTTCAGAGGAGAGCACAAACAGGCTCTAACCAGAGTAGAAAGAGAAGTGGGAGGCCCCGCAGCACAACTGAGCAACAAGACAAGTACATTAGAGTCTCTAGTTTGAGAAATCAATGCCTCACAGCTCCTCAACTGGCAGCTTCATTAAATAGTACACGCAAATCGCCAGTGTCAACGTCTACAGTGAAGAGGCGACTCCGGGATGCTGGCCTTCAGGCCAAAGTGGCAAAGAAGAAGCCATATCTGAGACTGGCTAATAAAAGGAAAATATTAATATGGGCGAAAGAACACAGACATTGGACAGAGGAAGATTGGAAAAAAGTTTTATGGACAGACGAATCAAAGTTTGAGATGTATGGATCACACAGAAGAACATTTGTGAGACGCAGAACAACTGAAAAGATGCTGGAAGAGTGCCTGACGCCATCTGTCAAGCATTGTGGAGGTAATGTAATGGTCTGGGGTTGCTTTGATGCTGGTAAAGTGGGAGATTTGTACAAGGTAAATGGAATTTTGAATAAGGAAGGCTATCACTCCATTTTGCAACGCCATGCCATACCATGTGGACAGCGCTTGATTGGAGCCAATTTCATCCTACAACAGGACAATGACCTAAGTCTTTATAGTAAATTTGAATTCCCCGCCTGACAGGTGTAGCTCCATGGTAACGTAAGAACTGGTGGTGATGTTATTTGACACCAGCCGCGCATGCGCTAGTATATGCGGACCAGATCGTCTTGCGGGCATGGGTCTCCATAGTAACATGAGATACTTTACGTGATGTTAGAAAAATTAACACGTACTTTAGGCAAGGACACGGTGAAGATAGAAGAAAAGTAATCTTGAGTTGTGTGGATAAAACAAAAGCTTATTTAATGTTCATTCAAAAGTGATTACAAAAATGGGAAAATAGTTCATAACACACAAACACAAAAAGTATCAGGTTAAAAAGAGAAAAGAAACAATTATAAGTTCTTACATATCCAGTCTTAGAAGCATGAGATGATCCGTGGTGGAGATTCTCAAGGTATGAGATATCTCCCTCTCCATACAACTGTCTCTGCTTATATACCATCTTGACTCATAGACATACATTAAGGATTATATTTACAGTTTCATAACCCAATATGGCTACTCGCTGATATATTAGAAGCTTCTCCATATTAAGGCAAACCTAGTAACTAATGGAATATGTATTTTGACTATGTGCACAATTACCTCATGTTGGCATATTTTAAACATATGGCTAATGACCTTTAACCCCTTAACAACATTTGACGTACTAATACGCGTCTGTGCCCTTGGACTTAAGAGCCAGACCCGTATTAGTCATGGCGATCGCGCGCGCACACAGGCTGTGCGGGCGCGATCGCCGCTGGGTGTCAGCTGATTGTCACAGCTGACACCCGATACTATGTGCAGGGAGCAGTCCTGCACCGCTCCCAGCACATTAACACCCGCGATGCTGCGATCGAAGTCGATCGCAGCATTGCGGTGGCAAGGGGAGGTGATCGCAGATACTCACCTCCTCTTCCGGCTTCCAGCGCTGTCTGCCGTGGCTTCCAGGATGTTGCCATGACGACCCGATGTCGTCATGACAACATCCGGGTCACCAGACAGCAGAAAGATTTTTTGGACATGCGCAGTGCATCTCCAAACAATCTTCTCCCTGTCCAGCGCTGACAGCCTGCATGACACAGGGATGGTGCTGCATTCCTGTGCCATGCAGGCGATCAGAGAAAAAAAAGTGAAAGTCCCATAGTGGGAGAAAGTAATAAAGTGTAAAAAGTGTCAGAAAGTGAAAAAAAAAAAAAAAAATTGTAAAAATATAAAAAATAAAATAAAAAAAATAATCCACCAAAAATAAAAATATAATGTACCCATCAATAAATATTAATATATAAAAAAACAAAAAAAAACAATAAAAGTACACATGTTTGGTATCGCCGCATCCGGAACGACCTGACCTATAAAACTGTCCCAGTAGTTAACCCCTTCAGTGAACACGGTAAAAAAAAAAAAAAAAAACGAACCAAAAAACAATGCTTTATCACCATACCGCCAAACAAAAAATGGAATAACACGCGATCAAAAAGACAAATATAAATACAAATGGTACCGCTGAAAACGTCATCTCGTCCCGCAAAAAACAAGCTGCCATACAGCTCCATCAGCCGAAAAATAAAAAAGTTATAGCTCTCAGAATAAAGCTATGCTAAACAATATTTTTTTCTATAAAATTGCTTTTATTATGTAAAAGTGCAAAACATAGAAATACGATATAAATGTGGTACCGCTGTAAACGTACTGACCCGAAGAATAAAGCTGCCGTATCAATTTTACCACACGCGGAACAGAATAAAAAAAAAAAAAAAACAATTCCTGAATTGTTGGTTTTTGTTTATTCTGCCTCCCAAAAATCGGAATAGAAAGCGATCAAAAAATGTCACGTGCCTGAAAATGGCACCAATAACAACGTCAAGTCATCCCGCAAAAAACAAGCCGTCACATGACTGTCTGCCAAAATCTGGAAAAATTATAGCTCTCAAAATATGGCGATGCAAAAACTAGATTTTACAAAAAATGCGTCTTTTAGTGTGTGACAGCTGTCAGTCATAAAAACCCGATATGATTCTGGTATCTCTGTAGTCGCACCGACCCGAAGAATAAGGTCGTCTAATCACTTATACCGCATGAGGAACGGTGTAAAAAATAAACTCTCAGGTTAGGGTTGTGCTAGGGTTAGGGTTGTGCTAGGGTTAGGGTTGTGCTACGGTTAGGGTTGTGTTAGGGTTAGAGCTGGGGTTGGGGTTAGGGTTGGGGTTAGGGTTGTGATGGGGTTGGGATTTTTTTCAAAAGTAAGAAAAAAAGATGACGATATGGCGACTAGTGTTGAGCGCAAGTGCTCGCTACTTGAGTTTGCATCGGGTGTTCTGGTATGCATTGAGTATCGTGGGTATTTGAGTGACATGCTCGAGTCTCCGCCCCATATGCTTCACGGCCCAAAAAACTTTGCGGGGATTGCCTGCCATGCACGAGCGATCCCCGCATGTTTTTTTTTGGGTGTCTAATAACCATGAAACATCCGGGCGGGGACTCGAGCATGTCACTCGAGCACACGCAGTACATGGTGCATACCTGAGTACCCGATGCAAACTCAAGTAGCACTTGCGCTCAAGACTAATGACAACTTATTCAATATGATGACCTAATGTTATCAAATTCTGTGTCGTACCTCTGGGTTCAAAATGTTCACTATACACCTTAATAAAATCCTTGAGGGGTATAGTTTCCAAAATGGGGTCAATTGTGGGGGAGCTCCACTGTTTAGGCACATCAGGGGCTCTCCAAATGCGACATGGTGTCCGCTAACAAATTGAATGGAAAATCGGCTCAAATTGTTAGCGGGCGCCATGTTGCGTTTGGAGAGCCCCTGTGTGCCCAAACATTGGAGCTCCCCCACAAGTGACCCCATTTTGGAAACTAGACCCCCCAAGGCACCTATCTAGATGCATAGTGAGCACTTGGAACCCTTAGGTGCTTCACAAATTGATTCGTAAAAATGGAAAAGTATTTTTTTTTCACTTTTTCATTTTTACGAATCAATTTGTGAAGCACCTGGGGGTTCCAACTGCTCACTATGCATCTACATAGGTGCCTTGGGGGGGTCTAGTTTCCAAAATGGGGTCACTTGTGGGGGAGCTCCAATGTTTGGGCACACACGGACTCTCCAAATGCAACATGGTGTCCGCTAACAAATTGTCGGCTCAAATTGTTAGCGGACACCATGTTGCGTTTGGAGAGCCCCTGTGTGCCCAAACATTGGAGCTCCCCCACAAGTGACCCCATTTTGGAAACTAGACCCCCAAGGCACCTATCTAGATGCATAGTGAGCACTTGGAACCCCCAGGTGCTTCACAAATTGATTCATATAAATGAAAAAGTTTTTTTTTTCACTTTTTCATTTTTACGAATCAATTTGTGAAGCACCTGGGGGTTCCAACTGCTTACTATGCATCTAGATAGGTGCCTTGGGGGGGTCTAGTTTCCAAAATGGGGTCACTTGTGGGGGAGCATCAATGTTTGGGCACACAGGGGCTCTCCAAATGCAACATGGTGTCCGCTAACAAATTGTCGGCTCAAATTGTTAGCGGACACCATGTTGCGTTTGGAGAGCCCCTGTGTGCCCAAACATTGGAGCTCCCCCACAAGTGACCCCATTTTGGAAACTAGACCCCCCAAGGCACCTATCTAGATGCATAGTGAGCACTTGGAACCCCCAGGTGCTTTACAAATTGATTCATATAAATGAAAAAGTGATTTTTTTTTCACTTTTTCATTTTTACGAATCAATTTGTGAAGCACCTGGGGGTTCCAAGTGCTCACTATGCATCTAGATAGGTGCCTTGGGGGGTCTAGTTTCCAAAATGGGGTCACTTGTGGGGGAGCTTCAATGTTTGGGCACACAGGGGCTCTCCAAATGCAACATGGTGTCCGCTAACAAATTGTCGGCTCAAATTGTTAGCGGACACCATGTTGCGTTTGGAGAGCCCCTGTGTGCCCAAACATTGGAGCTCCCCCACAAGTGACCCCATTTTGGAAACTAGACCCCCCAAGGCACCTATCTAGATGCATAGTGAGCACTTGGAACCCCCAGGTGCTTTACAAATTGATTCATATAAATGAAAAAGTGATTTTTTTTTCACTTTTTCATTTTTACGAATCAATTTGTGAAGCACCTGGGGGTTCCAAGTGCTCACTATGCATCTAGATAGGTGCCTTGGGGGGTCTAGTTTCCAAAATGGGGTCACTTGTGGGGGAGCTTCAATGTTTGGGCACACAGGGGCTCTCCAAATGCAACATGGTGTCCGCTAACAAATTGTCGGCTCAAATTGTTAGCGGACACCATGTTGCGTTTGGAGAGCCCCTGTGTGCCCAAACATTGGAGCTCCCCCACAAGTGACCCCATTTTGGAAACTAGACCCCCCAAGGCACCTATCTAGATGCATAGTGAGCACTTGGAACCCCCAGGTGCTTTACAAATTGATTCATATAAATGAAAAAGTGATTTTTTTTTCACTTTTTCATTTTTACGAATCAATTTGTGAAGCACCTGGGGGTTCCAAGTGCTCACTATGCATCTAGATAGGTGCCTTGGGGGGTCTAGTTTCCAAAATGGGGTCACTTGTGGGGGAGCTTTAATGTTTGGGCACACAGGGGCTCTCCAAACGCAACATGGTGTCCGCTAACAATTTGAGCCGATTTTCCATTCAATTTGTTAGCGGACACCATGTTGCATTTGGAGAGTCCCTGTGTGCCCAAACATTGGAGCTCCCCTACAAGTGACCCCATTTTGGAAACTAGACCCCCCAAGTCACCTATATAGATGCATAGTGAGCACTTGGAACCCCTAGGTGCTTCACAAATTGATTCGTAAAAATGAAAAAGTGAAAAAAAAAAACACTTTTTCATTTTTACGAATCAATTTGTGAAGCACCTTGGGGTTCCAAGTGCTCACTATGCATCTAGATAGGTGCCTTGGGGGGTCTAGTTTCCAAAATGGGGTCACTTGTGGGGGAACTCCAATGTTTAGGCACATCAGGGGTTCTCCAAACGCAACATGGCGTCCGCTAATTATTCAAGCAAATTTTACAATCAAAAAGTCAAATGGCGCTCCTTCCCTTCCGAGCCCTGCCGTGCGCCCAAACAGTGTTTTTTCCCCACATATGGGGTATCTGCGTGCCCAGGGGAAATTGCACAACAAATTTTGGGGTCCATTTTTTCTTGTTACCCCTGTGAAAATAAAAAAAATTGGGTCTAAAGTAACATTTTTGTGAAAAAAGTTAAATGTTCATTTTTTTCTTCCACATTCCAAAAATTCCTGTGAAGCACCTGAAGGGTTAATAAAGTTCTTGAATGTGGTTTTGAGCACCTTGAGGGGTGCAGTTTTTAGAATGGTGTCACTTTTTGGTATTTTCTGTCATAAAGACCCCTCAAAGTGACTTCAAATGTGATGTGGTCCCTAAAAAAATGGTTTTGTAAATTTTGTTGGAAAAATGAGAAATCGCTGGTCAACTTTTAACCCTTATAGCTCCCTAACAAAAAAAAATGTGGGTTCCAAAATTGTGCTGATGTAAAGTAGACATGTGGGAAATGTTATTTATTAACTATTTTGTGTGACATATCTCTCTGATTTAGGGCATAAAAATTCAAATTTTGAAAATTGCAAAATTTTCAAAATTTTCGCCAAATTTCCGTTTTTTTCACAAATAAACGCAAGTGATATCGAAGAAATTTTACCACAATCATGAAGTACAATATGTCATGAAAAAACAATCTCAGAATCAGGGGGATCCGTTGAAGCGTTTCAGAGTAATTACCTCATAAAGTGACAGTGGTCAGAATTGTAAAAATTGGCCTGGTCATTAACGTGCAAACCACCATCGGGGGTTAAGGGGTTAAAAGGATCATAAGTTATCTCCATAGAACCCATATTGACAAGGGCCCTATAGGTTTGACGTACAGAACAGGTGTCTCTGCCAAGATGTTCAAAATAACCCCTCAGTCTTTCTCTGAAAATATTTAAAACTAAACATGGTTCGAACCAAAGCTTCAAAGTTTCTTATTATGTATTTTTTTATCATAAGAGATTAATATTTTACACGTGACGCTGGTCGGCACGATGTGCACCTGCGCGGCTGGGAGGACTTCCGGTTTCGTGGCCCGCGCTTCCGCTTTTGAATGCACGCAGCTCCGGCGTCTCCCGGAACACAGCTGAATGTCTGGTAATTATTTTATTTGGGCTATATATACAATGACACGGGGATACGTACCTTAAATGCCCCTGATGAAGCCACCGTGTGTGGCGACATGTGTTGGGCACTGAGGTCCCATCTACACCTTTTTGCCAACAGGCTTACCTGATTCAGGATTTACTGGTCATATTGCAAGTTTGGTCTCTATCTTGTTAGGGCAGCATGGGTTGCCTAAATGGGATGAAGACAATGGAGTTATCACTTCTTGCTTGAGGTGAAAGGGTTTATTTTAAACCGTGATGTTATATGAGTTGGGGACACCATATTGATCCATTTGCCCATCACCCTGTATTTTTTCTGCAGTACACAGATATTTAGAGGCACATGCTATCGCATTATATGTACTTTTGCATTTGCTGGTATAGAATATTTCGGGTTTGTGCAATATTGACCACCATAGACATTCCATATAGCCTGGGTGGGTTTATGTATTTGGATTCTTATGCATTTCTTGTCATGACAATATTGAAAGGTTTCTAAAGTAGAGGATTCCTCAATCAGTGGATTTTCCACTAGATTTTTTACTTGTGTTTTAATGTCTTTTTGGTATGTCCACTATTTTGTACATGTGTCTAGAGATATTGAAATAAATTGATGTATTGTGTTTTCATCTCCTTATAGGTTTTTGATCATTTGTTCAGGTGATCACTGCTTAGGTACATGTCTTCCCCTCTTTTGTATTTGCAGGACAATGACCCAAAGCACACCTCCAAATTATGCATGAACTATTTAGGGAAGAAGCAGGCAGCTGGTATTCTATCTGTAATGGAGTGGCCAGCGCAGTCACCAGATCTCAACCCCATTGAGCTGTTGTGGGAGCAGCTTGACCGTATGGTGCACAAAAAGTGCCCATCAAGCCAATCCAACTTGTGTAGGGGCTTCTGGAAGCATGGGGGGAAATGTCTCAAGATGACCTCAGCAAATTAACAGGTAGAATGCCAAAGGTCTGCAATGCTGTAATTGTTGCAAAGGAGCATTCTGAGACGAAAGCAAAGTTTGAAGGAGAAAATTATTCTTTCAAATAAAAATCAGTATTTCTAACCTTGTCAATGTCTGGACTATATTTTCTATTCATTTTGCAACTCATTTGGTGACCCCAAACTTTTGAACGGTAGTGTATTCCGCAGGACGTTTGGGGTCATAGCCTGAATTTCTCTCTGTATGTTCTCTCAGAGTGCCTGTAATGTTTGTAGCTTGTTACTGTACACCGACCTTTCAAATGGCCCTGAAGTAAAAATGCAGCAGAGTTAAATCAGATAATATTGGGGGCAACAGTCCCTTCATTACTTTGTCATCAAAGAAGGCTTCAATACATGGTTTGGACGGCAGATTTCGACCTCCAAAAACTTCTTAAGGCTGTGTGCCCACGATGCGTTTTTTAAGCGTTTCCGCAGCGGCAAAAACGCTGCAGAAAACCTTAAAAAAACCATGGTAGAAGGCCTGCCATGTCCCCCAATGATAATCCGCAGTGGAAATTTCCGCTGCGGATTATCATTGCGGAAAAAAACGCAGCACTACCAATTATTTTGCGGAAGTGCTGCGTTTTCGCCGCCATTGACTTGCATTAGAACGCGCGAATTCCGCAAGACTGTATCTGTACGTGCGTAATTGGCGCGTTCTAATGTGTGGATGGTACCTGGGTGTAGAGGAAAGTCTCATCCACACCCAGGTACTATTAAAAAAAGCTGTAAAAAAATAATAAAATAAATGTATACTTACCTTCAGGTGGCCCGCGCTGTGCTCCTCCTTGCTTCCCCGCACTTCGCGATGGAATGAAGGACCTGCGCTGACGTCAGAGTCATGTGATGGGTCACGCGACGCTGACGTCGGCATATCCTTCAGTGTACCGCAGCCGGGACCGAGCGAAGCAAGACAGCGCGGGCCATCGGAGGGTAAGTATATATATATATTTTTTTTTTTTTGACATTCTTTTACGGTCACACTATATAAATCAATGCTGTTTGCATGGATTTATATAGTGTGACCAAGTTGTCAAGCACTTTCCAAGTGATGCTAAAATCGCTTGGAAAGCGCTTGTCAACCGGCATGCGGAAATGCCAGTGAATAACGCTTCACATCCGCATGTCCCTGGCAGGAAAACACATGTACAATCCGCATGCGTTTTTTTCTGCCAGGGAGATGCAGAAACGCTCAGGAAAAAATCCGGAGCATTTCTGCATTGTGGGCGCATAGCCTTAGACTCTCTCTCTTTGTCACCTCTTTAACGTCTCAGTTTTCGAAAAGTTTTCACAATGAAAACCTGCTTCTCCAAACTGTATCTGTACATTGGTAACAAATGAAGAAGGAATTCGGCAGGAGTGAAATGCAAACACCACACAAACTACCGATGCGCAGAAAGGCGTGCAGTAAGTTTATCTCGTAGTGGAGACGATCGGCAGGGCGACAATTCGGCGAGACCACTCGGCGTGAGGATGTTGGTCACTGAGGTTCATTGCACTCTCACGTCTCATGAACCAAAGTATGAACAGTCCAAGTTTCAGCACAGTCGACCGTCTCTTTTAGAAGTTACAGCAGTTTTTCCGGGTAAAGTAGCAAGTGAATCACATTGTATATACTAAGTTTCATTATTTAGTTATGTGTGATAAACTTTATATTTTTATTTAATATCTCATTCTTTAGGTGAAATCTTTGGTTTCAATATGTTTTTCTAGTGTTTATCGGGAGACAGCATACTATACATCTTTGGTGGAGAATAGGTTTGCTGCGATCTACAGAAACCTACATTCAGTTTTTCCTCTTATTGCTCCCAGACCGTATAAATATAGTAAAGCAATTATCGATAAGTCTGGAAAGGAGCAAAGAGATGTTTTTTGTCACTCGACATTTATTTTCATTTCTACTTGTTGATTATTATTGCGCAGTCGGTATTATACGCCAAAGCAATAAAGGATTTGTGACAGGAGCCCTTTGTAGTTTTGCCGTTATCCTCTGGGCCTTTTATCTCCATTGGTTGTTACAGCAAAGTGCACATTTGTTAGTCAGCTCTTTGTTCTCGATTACACCGCTGCAAAGTGCTCTGTTCCCGAGCTGCAGTGTAATAGTAAAAGTGTTCTTGCTTAATCCTGATCAGTAAAAATCTGCTGCGGTTGCTGCTTTATTCCCCTTTGTTTGTCATCGCTGGAGAAGTAGCCTGTCACCAGAAAACCAATACAAATTTCACTTTTCAGGTCTCTGCAGCAGCCAAATACAATTTTTTTCCCCTTAATAAAAACGTCTGGCTCTATTCTTCACTTGCGCGGCTTATGTCAGCTTTGGCCTATTGGAGAATTCCCAGAGGAAGAGTTTTCTCTATCTGAGTCTTCACTGACCTCTAGTGCAACAATTTAAACTGGTGACTGTATATTATACCGGAGCCTCAGACACGGCTCTCCTGCTGCATCTAAACTCACAGACAGCTCAATTACATTGTCCAAAGACTTTATGGAAAATAAAAAGAGTATTTTCCGCACAGACAGGTGCCTGAGCGTCACATACCAAGGAAATATTAGCAAAAGCTGAGACTGATAGCAATGCTGGAAAACAGAAGACTAGTAATATACTCCAAGTCAGATTGACCTCCACGTATTGGACAACAAGCCCTGACATGGTGCATTGCAGTTTAAGGCCACGTTCACACGTTCAGTATTTGGCCAGTATTTTACATCAGTATTAGTAAGCTTAAACCAGGAGTGGAACAATCACAGGAAAAGTATAATAGGGATATGTCACCACTTCTGCATTTTTCACCCACTCCTGATTTTGGCTTACAAATACTGATGTAAAATACTGACCACATACTGAATGTGTGGATGTGGTCTAATAATAACTTTCAGACGTACTTTTGTATCCACTGTCTGTATGTGTAAGGGATCATTAGATGATAGTGATTTTTCATCAGTGTTTGCATGTCTTGTATGCCAAAATCAGAAGTGGAACATACAGACAAAAACTATAATTGACACCTGCTCTGTGTTTTGGAGACACGGTTTTGGCATACAAACACTGATGGAAAATCACAGACGTCTGAATGAGCCCTTTGCTCTAAGCTGCAATCCAGTTTTAGGCTTATAGGGGTTGTCTCATTGTGTGTTTTCAGGAGCCCACTGCTCTCCTGCCTCTGGGCTTCATGCCCCTCTGATGATTGACAGTTCGGCTGTGACACTGGTCCAAACTGTGCACTGTACAGCACTGTTGTATCAGGCAGTTTTACCTCTGCAGCATCACTGGAGCATAGGGGGACTGACGTTCCAGCGATCCTTGCCAGCTTCAGGGCATAACTCACAAACTCTATAACAAAGAGCTTGTAAGCACGCGGTCCTTGCCTAGGAGACCAGCCACTGCTGATAAGACTACAGAGGCGACTGGTAACCAAGCAGTAAACTATAGAATTAAAACTCCCTCCATTTTTTGGAATAGAGAGGATTTTTAATAAGCGGTATATTTCAGAATTGCTTGTTTTAACAAACACTTTTCAATTTGATTCCTTTTAGAAGATTAGACTACCCCTTTAAAATTAGAAACAAGACAATCGTTTTCTTGTAGAAATACTCATCTGGAATCAATATCAATGACTATTGGTTTAGATTTCGAAGGTAGTCTAAAAATCCACCTTTGAACCCAGCAGTGACTCAGGCTGCCGTCGCCCCCTTTGCTTTACACTGCTGCTCTGCTTGCTGAGAGCAGCTCCTTTTAGGAGCATAAATTAAGCACGTCGTCAGTGCATGGAGAGCAGATTTCCATTTCAGCACTAAACACTGTATAATTATAAACTAAGATGAAAACGCTAGTGAGAAAAAAAGAAAGTGGCTCACAAAGACTGGGGCAAATAAGGTTTAATCACAGGGAGCCTAGAAAGCTCTTATAAGAAAAGTACACTACAAGTACCCAGGGTACGTGTTCATCTCTCAAAGGGCTATAGGCATTGTGACACATCTTAGGTCTGACCTGTAATGGCTATGTGACCAAGATGATTGTTTCCATTCTGTTACAGTCGCTTCAGTACATTTATCAGGTACAAAACATTTTCTCTTGATTTTTAATGTGGACTTAAAGAAAAATAACAAGGAGCTGAGAATTTCCCACAATACAAGTATTAAATGTTATTGATTTCTGCGATAGTTATAGCGATTATCTATTAGAAAACCATCCCAGCCGACACAACATCTCTTTATATTTGTGAAGTCTTTAGATAAATGTGTGGATAATAAAAAGATACTAACACTCAGGGGAAATCTTTCCACCTACGGCCCCCTTGTTACACAGCTAACAAGCAGAGGGTCCGCTGGGGGTCGTCTCATGATTTGCATCGAACTCCCTGAAAATAATCAGAGCGTTAACTTCGGGCAGATCTAACAAATGGCGAGCACTTATGTAACAGATGCAGATGTTAATGGAGGATACACGTTGTGCTCTGTGCTCGGTTTTTATTCTCAGCCTCGCTGCTGAATAATGCAGGCGGTTTTTACTAGCTCTCAGTGAGCAATTTGTAGAAGTGAAAGTGTTAAGAGTTATTTTACCTTTTATTCTGCTTTCCCAGATAACAAGCCCATTTTTACACTAATTTCATCCTTAATCAATAAACCATGGAGCTCTCAGCACTTAAAAGCCCGGAATAAACAAGTCTGCATAGAGAAGCATTAGACACTTCGCTAGGTTTTAGGAATATGGATGACAGAACAGAAGCATAGACCAGGATGAGCAATTCCTAATGCTGTCCAGCCCATTCCCCGATCTACCTCATTAATGGCCATGTCCTCGTACTAGGAAGGCTCTATGATAAGTTATGGTATAGGAAAGACTTTGAATAATAGGAAGGCTTTGCTATTGTTTGCTTCCACCTACAGATACCCAGCACTTTTGGATAGCTGTCTTTTTGCATGGACAGCTTGTTACCCTTTACCACATTGGGGCTCATCTATTAGAGCCCATAAAATATTTGATGGCGTGACTACTATAATATCTACCTTGATTTATTTTAATGCAAAGGGATATGATAGGGAGTGACAAGAGTTCTCCATGGTGGATACAAACTAAATATCTCTACTTGTCAACTAAAGCCTGTGCAGTCATTACAGGGGTTGTCTCATCTTCTTAAATGGGTAAAATTTGAAAGTAGAAAAGGATCTAGCTCCACCTGACTTCACAAATCTTGGTCTTTATTAGGTATGGCGAAAAAGTACAAATCCAGTACAGGTAGTTAAAATATGATACCAGAATAAAATAAATGCATTTCAGGTTGTTGAACCCTTAGACCAAGATTTGTGAAGTCAGGTGAAGCTGGATCCGTTTCTGCTGATAGTCCGGAGGCACAGAAGTCTCCCTTGCTCCGGACTATCACTGATTATATGTGGGTGAGCTGGAATATTCTTTTTTCAAAAGTGCTTGTAAAATCAAGTATATTTGCAATTTACAGCTTATTAAAAATCCTGTTTTTAAGAGAGGATGGATTTTTAATGTTATAGTTTACTGCAGAGTTACCAGCAGATTATCAGCGGCAGCTGGTTACCTAGGCAAGGAGCACATGCTTATAAGCGCTTTGATTTAGAGCTTGCAAGCGCTGCTCTGACGCTTCAGTGCACCAGTGCTCCTCCGATGCAGCCGAGGCAAAGCTGGAAGAGCACATAGTTTGGGCCAACAGCGTGAACATAGCCCTGGCCTGAATCCTTAGAAGCGAGCCACTCCCCCCTCTCCTGAATGAAGAACATATGACAATCCCTTTAAATCGCCATGTCCATTTTGCTAGACCTGTGCCCATTCTGGGCGCCTTCAGTCTGGAATCCGTGGGATGCTGGTGGTAGTAGCCCGGCTGCAGAATGATTGCCCCGCTTACACAGTCCCTTGGTTGCTCATGTATAAAACCGTTCAGGAGCAGCGACGGTTCGTATAAGAGATTTGATGGAATCTGGGCGCAGGACAGCAGATGCTGAGTCTAGCGGGTTTAGGGGTTTTGCTAATCTACATTAAGGAACAAACACGGAATAGAACCCCAATATATCTATCATAAAAAGAGAAAGGTTAAAAAAAAAAAGCTGTAGACTTCCCTACCAACAAAGCTTTTACTGCTGCTAAGTGTTCAGCGCACACATTATGAGCTCGGAGAATCGCAATTTCTACATTGCATTTAATATTTATGAATTTTCCTTTTGTAACAATTAATAAAATTACTACTGCACATATTTTCCACTTAAGCGGTGCGCGTGTTCCCGTTCTACTCCGGCACGGACATGGTTTATTAAACAATACTGTATCCGACTTTGCCTGAACCTGGTAGCGAGCTGATTTCATACACACAATGCACAACAAGAGTCATAAAAACATATGAAACTTTGCAATAACCTAAATTCTATAAATGGGATGTTTCTGTATTGCTCGGTTTTGTCTTGTTTTTTTCTTGCTCCTCCCAAGTGGCCATTTCACTAAAAATGATCATTTTAATAACAACAGAAAACCCTATATTAAAGAGAAAACTTGTTTTTTTACATTCAGATGTTGTACAAATGTTTGGCCATGGGGCTGCAGTTTGCAGATATATTGATACGACCCTCCTAGAAGAGCTGCAGCACTGCAAAGTATAGGGGTATGATAACATGGGGCAACGAGCAGCACAATGACTTATATGTGATTCAGGTTGTATGCATACTGCTCCACTATTAATATCTCTAGAAAATAAAATGTGATAACGATATTACAGTATTGTTTATTTTACTCATTGTACAGCGCCATTAAATCCACAGCTTTACAGAAATCATCACTGTCCCCATTGGGGCTCACAATTTACATTCTCTCAGTCTTTGAAGTGTGGGAAAAAAATGGAGACTCCAGAGGAAACTCAGGGAGAACATGCAATCTCCTTGCAGATGGTGTCCTTGGTGGGAATTGAACCCAGGACCCCAGCACTGCAAAGCAAACATGCTAACCACTGAGCAGCATTAACTACTACTAAAGGAATAACTGGGCAACATCCACCCTCCTGTTTTGTATCTAACCCTCAGGCAAATAATGCATCTAAAATAAAAATTAACTTTTTGCATAGCAATGAATAAAAATATCCTACTGTTTTGGGACCTCACCCCCTGTGCACACCAGTGTGTCTCCATGGTTAAAGACTACAAATCCCGTGTAGTCAGATCCTATAGTCATACCCAGTCGTTCGCTTCTTGCAAACCTACTGAATGTTCATGTTAGTAAGAGGTGAGGAAGTGAGACCGCAAAATTAGACTAAACAGGATTTATTTTTATAGTCTGTAACAATAGAGACACATAACTCTACATACCAGCTGTAGACACAAAGGGGGGAAATTCAGCAAGGCTTCTTTTTTGTATACCAGAGTCCATGGGAGTAAGAGGAGTCAAATTTATAATAAATTTTGCCCATCTTTGTGGCAGCCAGTCATTTACTGCAGAACATTTCTGCTTTATTTTATGCCACTTTTGTTTGTTTTTCTTTAATTCAAGGCTATTAATTTCCTTTTTAACACAATAAAATAACATAATAAACAATAGCAACCATTAGAATCATATAAATGATCTAAGAAGTATCATCAATGACATTTTATGCTCTTTTGTAACGTAAATTATAGAAAATCTGAGGAGCCCTTTCTGCTAAACTGAACCAACTTTTCAAAAAGTTGTCTGAGCTTACGTACAAATCCCAAAAGTTGCAAAAACTTTTTATGTTTTATGGCAAAAATGGTTTTATGTCTTTTTCATACTATAAATAAGATGAGCCAAGAAAACCAAAAATTCCAGAAAGAATTTTATTATCAGTTTTAGATCAAGATGCTCTGGCCGCAAAGGCTGCATCTGTCAGTCAGAGCTGCCTCCCCCACACAGTGAGTGATGTATATTCGCTGTATACTGTGTGAAGTCACGTACTGTAGTTTATGAGGGTTTTAAGCAGCAGGTGCTATAGACCTGCTCACAAGTAATTCCTTATCCACCTCTGAATTAACAATACGGTGAAAGGGAACCGTACAAGGCAAAGCCTTTCATTTATTACAACCCTACAGTCTCGCACTCAAGTGGATATAACTCTATGAAAACTGATAGTCACGAGGAGACTTTGCCGGCTGCAAACAGAATACAGAAGCTAAACCATGCCAGTTACTAGAGATAGCGGGCTACTGTAAGTGGTCCTGGGTGGGCTACCTAACAATCTCCCCAGGCTTAGCTGTATACTACCAGAAAGCGCTAAGAAAACTGATCTGATTCACTTAAAGCACATCAACGCTGGTATTTCACAAAGTCAAGCTTTTATCTGGTCCATTTCAGAAGAATAATGAAAATACTGCTAGATCAGTGGTCAGGGCATCCAGCACTTGAGTGCCTGTGGAACATTGCAGGGCAGTCAGTATAGCACAATCAAGCGCGTCCTAATTGTGCCATTTATCTTTAATAAAGGAGCTTTATCCGCAGAAGTCTTTATGAGGCTGACCATGTGCTAGTCACATCTTCTTACCAGCAGTGGAGAGTCCTACATCCATTGCATGCAGAAAGGTTTACTTTTTACATCGTAATTATATACAATTTATCATTTATTGGAGTGTTTGCCCCCTTCCTGATTTCTTATTCTTTTGCATGTTTGTAACACATTTAAATATTAGACAAAAATAACACAAGTAAACACAAAATGCAATTTTTAAATGAAGGTCTTTATTATTATGGGAAAAATAACTCCAAACCTACAGGGCCCTGTGTGAAAAAGTGATTGCCCCTTAAACCTAATAAGTGGTTGTGCCACCCTCAGCAGCAACAACTGCAATCAAGCGTTTGCGATAACTGGCAATGAGGCTTTTACAACACTCTGGAGGAATTTTGGCCACTCATCTTTGCAAAATTGTTGTAATTCAGCCACATTGGAGCGTTTCCGAGCATGAACCGCCTTCTTAACAGCATCCCAATTGGATTAAGGTCAGGACTTTGACTAGGCCACTCCAAAGTCTTAATTTTGTTTTACTTAAGCCATTCAGAGGTGGACTTGCTGGTGTGTTTTGGATCATTGTCCTGCTGCATAAACCAAGTGCGCTTCAGCTTGAGGTCACGAACAGATGGCCAGACATTCTCCTTCAGGATTTTTTTTGTAAACCGCAAAATTCATCATTCCATTTACAATAGCAAGTCTTCCAGGTCCTGAAGCAGCAAAACAGGCCCAGACCATCACACTACCACCACCATATTTTACTGTTGGTATCATGTTCCTTTTCTGAAGTGCTGTGTTACTTCTATGCCAGATGTAATGGGACATACACCTTCTAAAAAGTTCAACAAAGTCTTGGCGAACATCAAGATGTTTTCTGGCAAAACTGAGATGAGCCTTATGTTCTTTTTGCTCAGCAGTGGTTTTAATCTTGGAACTCTGCCATTTCACCATTTTTGCCCAGTCTCTTTATTATGGTGGAGTCATGAACACTGACCTTAACTGAGGCAAGTGAGGCCTGCAGTTGTTTGGATGTTATTGTGGGGTCTTTTGTGACCTCTTGGATGAGTCGTCGCTGCGCTCTTGGGGTAATTTTGGTCGGCCGGCCGGCCACTCCTGGGAAGGTTCACCACTGTTCCATGTTGTTGCCATTTGTGGATAATGGCTCTCACTGTGGTCCGCTGGAGTCCCAAATCTTTAGAAATGGCTTTATAACCTTTTCCAGACTAATAGATCTCAATTACTTTGTTTCTCATTGGTTTCTAAATTTCTTCAGATCGCAGCATGATGTCTAGCTTTTGAGGATCTTTTGGTCTACTTCACTTTGTCAGGCAGCTCCTATTTAAGTGATTTCTTGATTGAGAACAGGTGTGGCAGTAATCAGGCCTGTGTGTGGCTAGGGAAATTGAACTCCGCTTCCCAAAGATGTGATAAACCACAGTTAAAGCATAAATTAAGGGGGCAATCACTTTTTCACACAAGGCCCTGTAGGTTTGGATTTATTTTTCCCTTAATAATAAATACCTTAATTTAAAAACTGCATTTTGTGTTTACTTGGTTATCTTTGTCTAATATTTACATTAGTTTTGTGATCTGAAACATTTAAGTGTGACAAACATACAAAAGAATAAGAAATCAGGAAGGGGGCAAACACTTTCACACCACTATATTAATCTGCCCTCAACTTTCACAGTCTTTTTTTTTACCCATCTCTGGTGCATTCACAATTTTATAGGCTTCAGAGCGAAACTCTGTAATAACTTCCTGCTTGTTCAGTGTATGCACAAAGAAGCTTCAATTCTGTCAAGTGCAGCCTCTGTACAGTAATCTGATATAGAAAGTAATTGCCCCCTGCACTATAGGGACTCAACTAAGCTGTTAGGGGAGTGTCAGTGGACAAACTTACTGACCTTTTCTAACAAGTAGCAGAATTGTGAATACAGCTCTAAACTTTAGGCTTTAAGCCTGGATTGTTATAGGTTATGCATCGTCCTATGATTAGGTATGGGTTATATCTATATAAAATCTGTACATTATAAGCACTGCACTGTATACTTCATGGGTTCTATTGTCAGGGCCAGGCTATAAAACGGAAAAATGGCATTTTACTGGACCAACAACTCCATGGCAGGTAGTATTTTCCATGTGTGAAATCACATACCATGTGACATCACAGACTTTGACGTGTGGCATCAAATACTCGCTGTAAGGCATCACAGACTCGACATGTGACATATGTGTCTCTATGACATCAGGCTCTTTTCACACTGAGATTGGAGCCTCTCCATGGCTTCGTCCACACTTCATGCCGAGTACCTCAGATGTATAGTATACACTTGCGTAAGTGGCACTAAGTGACAATGGCTGACATATAACATCTGACAACAGCCAAAAAAAGGTCTCATTCAGTATAATAAGAGCCTAAGGGAATGTTTGACATTTGGGCCAGGGGCTTTTTTTATGCATATGACAACTGTAAATGGTGAAACGCAGTGTAAAAAGTAAGTTTTCTGCAAAATTACTATTATGACATCTGTAAAAATTGTGCAGTTATTCAACATGTAAATTCGGTAATCCAGGTCACAGATGCTGTGTACAGAGGGCCGGAAATTTAGCCCTGGCACTCGAAAGCACACAAAACATACAGTGGTGCCACCCAACAGCTCAACACCCAACACCCTCGTCGGGATTTGCAGGGTGAGCAGTGCAGTCCCATATGTACCTGCACACAGGAAAACCGCAACCTGTGCAAATTTTTCTTCTGCTGGCTGCAAAGAATGTCATGAAGAAGGCCCCGGGGTGATATTTTGTCTTCAGGTAAAGATCTAGGATTATTGCTAAATCTGGGTCATTTTATAACGCCAGCATTATGTAAAAGAGTGAAATAATGAAATTCAGGCTGCCTGCCGGGGCCACTGGAGGAGCTTAAGAGCTCACTGTACGAGGTATACTACAGTCATACAATATTTAGTGTGCTCTTATGCCCCTGCTCTAGGAGGTGATTGCAGAAAACCATCATTTTATCAATTCACTATTCACTGTCTATACATGGGATTTGCAGCTCTGTGTCAGAGAAATCCTTCAGCTACTAAAATATATTAATGTGTAATAGCATGGTCAGAAACTTTTCACAAGTTAGAGAGACATGTCAAAGGTTTTGATTGCTGGGGTCTGGATAGTTTGCTAAAATGAAGGAGCAGAAGGGCTTGGCCTCCTCTGAGTTTAAAGACCAGTCCAATAAAAAGTCTATGGTCCAGATCATCAGTTTGCACCATAACACTGATGTAAAAATGTTGCAAATGTCGTACAATTTTTGGAAAAGTGGAAGATGATTAATGGAGCGACTGTGACCCTTTATGTCTAGTGCACGACAGCTGAAAGATGTCCAAATTTTATACTTTGTTAAATATACAATGTTATACTATGGGGCAGTGCAGACCTGCGCTTTATTCTACAGACCGAAACGGTCTATGGAAAAAAAATTGCAGCATGTTGTGAGTGGCTCGCAATTCGGATAGCACTCACCCATTCAAGTCTCTGGTTGCGTGTAAAACATCCGACTGCACTCAGATGTCATCTGAGTGCAGTCCGATTTGCCCAGACACAGACAATGGAGAAATTAAGTTCTCTGTCTTTTCCGCATCGGTGATACGATTCTCTCAAGTAGGAGAATCAGATCACAGTAAACCATAACCTACCCGATTCTATCGCAAGAGAGAATCTTGGTTCATGTGAGTGAGCCCTATTATGACGCCACAGCAATTTGCAGTAAGACTATGTGCAGATTTTACTGTACCATTCTTGGCCACATGGTAGTAACCACGGCTTTACCGCTACGTCACAGGGACATGTTTGCTCCCAAGTTTGATCTTGCCATGTCTTATTAATCCCTGGATCATCTGGAATCTACAAATTAGAAAAAGAACTGAAAACTGGAAAAGGACCACAAAAGACGTGTTATAATTACATTCAGCGGGTGTCTCACCTGCCTCCCTCTCCCCACATCCTTCCCAACACTTGGTGCTGGTTGCTAATTACGCTTCATTTGTCGGAAGGCCGGCTCACTGCGATCTAGAAAACATGATGTGCTCTGCGCGAAGAGGAGGAAATGCAGAACACGAGGTGCACAAGGCCAGATGTAAGCGAAGCCGCTCACCATTAACCTTATTGATTGTATGGTGACACCTGGATCGCTGCTCAGAGGAGATCTCAGCTCCAAGCACCAAATGTGCAGACGAGAGAAAGCAAATAACACACGTTGTCAGGTCACACGTTATTCCTGCAACTGCAAAGCTAAATACACAAGTCACAGCATCCAAGCTTCATCAGAAGGTCAGAAATTCATTTGCACAACACTGAATACAGATTTTCAGAGCATAAGTATGTAGCACCCTGAGGATTCGGCTGCTACAGGGGTATTGCACCTCAAGCCAGAGGTGTGATATTCCACTCCCGGGTAAGGATGGAGTGTGGAACTGAGCTCAGTTAGCTGCATGCACTACACACATCCCATTTCCGGAGGACGGACCAATGGTACTCCCACTTAATAATGTGCAGGTACGACAGCGTCTGTCCTTGGCTGGAGTGGGAGGGGGGTGGAACATCCCAGTAGTGTAGGGGCAGATAGGGGGAGCAGCCTGGGTAAAGTTAGGAGCTCATTGGGTGCTGGTCACCTGAGCTCACACATAGAGGGAGTATATAAGGTGGGCACCATCTTAGATCAGGGTCAGTCAGTAAGTCTTTGCAGAGGAGTCTTTTGCAGAAGGCTGGTCAGTCTGTCAGTCTTTTGCAGAGCAGTGGAGGAAAGCAGAGGAGCAGAGCAGCCCCAAGGCCAAGAGTGAGAGAGGAGAAAGAAAGACCCAGAGGGGGAGAAAGAAGGAACTCTGAGAGCCCAAACTAAATCAAAGGGTGAAGAGTTGGCAACAGGGTACCGGATCCCAAGCTGGCAGAGGCTACAGCACACCTTAGCCAGGAACCGGAGGCCGTGGGCAGAATCTGCCACGGCCACCCACTATATCCACCCGGAAGGCAGACCACGCATAGGGTCAGGGAACCCAGAGACAAGGGTTTACCACCAAGAGGCCCGAGGGAGCCGGACATAGGTGGATCCCTGGTGGGGAAGGCCAGAGACGAGGACAGGACAGAAAGGGAGCTCAGAACCACGCTCCAGAACTACTTGGGGGTTGGCCGAGTCCAGGACCTGGTGGACGCAGCGCGGCTCGGGTGGTCACTCAAGGCCGGAGTGACCGGTACAAGAACAGCAGTAAGTAAAGAACCCTGAACTGCACAACCCGACTCTGACTCTCATTACCATCCTTGCTGCACCTCCACAACCACCATCCTCTGCACCTGACCCCCTGAGGCTATACCCCTCCCGTTGGGGGTTATACTACCTGGGCTGCACAAACACCATCAGCCTCAGCGGACCCTGCTGCAGCGGCGGCCGTAGTGACCGCAATTCAACGGGTGGCGTAGTCGACATAAAGAACTTTAGTAACATCAGTAAGGACTGCCACACACTGAGCTTGACACCCTGGGCACGGACCGGGTCACAGCCACTCGGAGACTACAACCCCCATCTGATCCGGCTCCGGGTATCCCCAACAACACTGGCCCAGGGGGCGCGTCAAGTAGATGAATATTTATGGTGCACGGACACGGATAGATCAGTAACATGTCTATCCATCCTGTGACTTACAGAATTCCACACAATTTCAGAGTTGAGGATTGTAGATAAATACCGTATATGTATTTATAGCCTTATAATGACTTTCTTCACCTAAGTGTAAAACTAAAAGTGCAGCATACAACATGAAAAGGTAACAAATCTATCGCTAGCCCTCCCCATGAGTCCTCAACAAATCTTCCCCATCCTTCCTGACCAGAAGGCTACAGCAAGTGCCGGGCTTCTCTGGACCACAGCTCAGGGAGAAGCCCATCTTACTACCAGCTGATGCCTGGTCTTCCACCCTAATGTCGGCCGATAGCCTCAGGTTAGACCAGTTCACCTCCAGAATGAGGAGGGCAAAGGGTTTCAGAGGATTAGTAACCTGATGACCGCGCACACCTCCAGACCACAGGAGGAACATCCCTCAAGTGCACCCCATGCCGAATAGTCATGCTGTAATATAGATGAGCACCATGAATCTGTTCTGGACATCTAACCAGAATTATGAATATTCTTTACGTTGGCCGAGCAAAGAGGGAAGTGTGCAATGAAAAGGCGTGAAAGACATCAAACCTAGGGAAATAGAGCCCGTCCTGACAACTTATATAGTCACAGATTCCCCTAACACCCCACCTTCTCCAGCTACACAGAGTATTTCAGGAGAGGAGAGTGCTCCCGTAAGGCTAAGTGCCCACGATGCAGAAATGCTGCGGAGCGTTTCTGCATCTCCCTGGCAGAAAAAACGCATGCAGATTTTTTTACATGCATTTTTTCTGCCAGGTAGAAGAGTTTGTCAAGCGTTTTGAACATGCGATTTCGCATGCTGGTTGTCAAGTGCTTTTCCAGGCGATTTTAGCATCACTTGGAAAGTGCTTGACAACTTGGTCACGCTATATAAATCCATGCAACCGGCATGGATATATGTTGTGTGACCAAGTTACGATGCTGCAAATGCAGCATCAATAGTAAAAAAAAGAATAATAATGGTGAAAAATAAAAAAAAACATTATACTCACCTTCTGATGGCCCCCGGTCTCCTTTTCTGGTGCGTCCGGTGTCTTCAGCTGCTCGCTGTGGTGTAAAAGGACCTTCCATGATGTCATTTAGTCATGTGACAGGTCACACGACCGCCAACATCAGTGGTCGCGTGACATGTCACATGACTAAATGACGTCATGGAAGAACCCTTTACCACCGCGAGCAGCCGAAGAGCCAGCAGCACCGCCGGGAGCAGACAGGGGGCCATCAGAAGGTAAGTATATGTTTTTGTTTTTTTTATTTTAACTCTTTTTTAACTACAGGTACTATGGTACCCGGGTCTGGAGGAGAGTCTCCACTTCTCTAGACCCGGGTACCATCCGCGCATTGAATCACATAATATCCGCATGTGTACATGTAGTCATGGAGATGTTATGCGGTCCAATGCAACTCAATGGCTGCGATTTCACCGCGATTCCGCAAAATTAATGGTCGTGCTGTTGATATTTCCGCAATGATAATCCGCAGCGGAAATCTCCGCAGCATGTGCACAGCAGATGCGGATTATCATTGGGAAACATGACACACAACTTAACATGCATTGTTAATGCGTTTTTGTAGCGGAAATGCAGCCGCGAAAACGCATTAAATCCGCATCGTGGGCACACAGCCTAAGAGAGATTTGAGGAAAGACAGTGCTAAATGATGAAAGGCAGGACCCCCTGCAGCACAAAGTATTTTAGGAAGTTTATGCAGCTCCAATAGAAAGTCCCAGACAGTCCTCGACCTGATGCTAAAAGACAGCAATATAAAACACATTTCAATTTGACAAAAGATCCCTAAACCCAACTTAATCAGTATTATTGTTGCCCGGTAATTACATCTACGCCCACACACGGCTCATCAAACTGAATAATTCATGGTTCTAATAACGCCAATTATAGGAATAAAAATGAAGACAAAAGAACAGAATTTGTCTCCATTATCATTACTGTGGTCATTCTGTGTAAGGGCTCTTTTACACGTCAGTATTTCCAGTACGTGTGATGACAGTTTCCACACGTAATGGAGACACTGACACACGTAGACCCATTCAAATGAATGTGTCGGCGCACATGTCAGTGTGTTTCTACGGACCGTATGTCCCTGTGGTCCACACGTAGACATGTCCGTTTTTGGCCGGCAGCACGGATCTTATGGACCCATTCAAGTCAATGGGTCCGTGTAATCACGTACCGCACACGGATGCCATCCGTGTGACACGTACTGGCGCTTGGAAATCAGCAGTACAGTTAGCGCTGTTCCCAAGCACCGGGGGCTGAACTCTGCCCTCATCATTGTCTCCTGCCGGCGCTGCGATCAGCACCAGCAGGGGTTAATGATGCACTCGCTGAGCACAGCTCTGGTTTCCACTCGCTGCAGGAGTCATTCTCCCCGGCTCCTCTGCTGATTGGTCACATGGATTACAGCGGGGGATACTTTTATTTTATTCTTATTTTTACAGGTGGAGACACCAGGAGTAGACTACTACACTCATCATGGTCCCCTGCTGGTGCTGATCGCAGTGCCGACAGGAGACAATGATGAAGGCAGCGTTCAGCACCCGGCGCTTGGGAACAGTGTTAACTGTACTGCTGACACCCAGGCGCCGGTACATGCGATCCTGATGAGGCACATGTGTGCCACACAGGTGCACACGGACACACGGATATCTCCGGTACGGGTTTTACTGATACCGGAAATATCCAGATGTGTGAAACCACCCTGACATGTCCGTTTTTTGGACAACAGCACGAATCACATGGACTCATTCACGTACCGGCGCTTGGTAATCAGTGTACAATTAGCGCTGTTCCCGGCTGCTGAACGCTGCCCTAATCATAGTCGTCTGCCGGTGCTGCGATCGGCACCGACTATAAAAAAAAGAATAAAATAAAAAATCCTTATACTCCCCTGTCCTAAGTGTCCCCCGCTGTAATCCATGCGACCGCTCAGCAGAGGAGCCAGGGAGAATGACTCCTGCAGCGATCACATGGATTACAGTGGGGGACACTTAGGACAGGGGAGTATGGGACACTGTGGGAGCAGACACTACTACTCTCATCATTGTCCCTGCTGGTGCTGATCACAGCGCCGGCAGGGGACTATGATGAGGGCAGCGTTCAGCACCTGGCGCTTGGGAACAGCTAATTGTACACTGATTCCCAAACGCTGGTACGTTTGGTCTTGATACAGCACACGACTGCCACACGTGTTTCGGCTTGTAGCCTTCCTCTTGATGCCCCCTGAGGAAGGCTACAAGCTGAAATATGTGTAGGGACGGGACCTGGCACCATACCAGTAGCAGGAGATGAATACAGGTACATGGTCTTGCAATTTATTTGCCTATAGGGCTTTATATTATTGATTGTATTTCATATAGCTATTTATTAGCATATGCCTTCAAGATATACCTTTATCTGTGACAATATTCTTGTCTCCTCCTGCTGTGTGTGTCGCCTATAGTGTCAACTCACTGTGCCTTTTTTTAAAAAATCTAATAAAGTTTGATTTATTTATATTTTTGGCTATTGATTAATCTTCAAATTTGGTTTATTTCTGTGTTTCCATATAATAGCCGATTTATTGCCTGTTACTTGGTGCTCACTATTTGTATGTTGGCACATAATTTTCTTGTCTGGCTGACAATAGGTTTTATATTAAATCTTCTGATCAGTAGACCCAGCAACTTAATTGTAAGTAGGAGAAGGTTGTCAGGGGTCTGGTGCGGCAGCGATGGACCACCAATGTGGCAACTGGACCATGGTCCTGCGATCTTATTACTGAACTTTAATAATAAATGTGGTTCAAGGCACGAAAGCACATTGAGCATTAAAAAAAAAAAATCTTCCCCATTGTGTCTTAGGAGCCTGAAGACAATTTGTGTCCTGATCGATTTCCAACCTCCTTTTAATTCCTGCTTTGCAGAACAAATCATCATCCCGTCATTTATATCAATATATTTCTTAGCATAAATTTACTTTTCTGCATCCATCATTAGTTAATATTATGCCTGGAAAGATGAAAGATGGCCGTCACGTTCCATGGGTTAGTCACATTTATGAGGAATCTTGTTGCCATCTACTATAATAACATTAAAATGCATAAACTGCGGAATTTATGAGGTCTGAATATTTACATTAATTTTTTTTTCTTTTCCTCATAATCTGCATTCACTTCCTATTACTACCCTGGCGCAGGCTTGTGATCAGCCTACAGGAATGTGTCATGTCCACCTTGTTCAGTTTTATAAGGCGTTTGCTCCACCTGCTGGAGAGATGGAAAAGTGCACTTCTCCAGCAGCTGCGCCCCAGTGAACTGAAGAAAATTGGTGAAACTGGAAGGTTAAATGTGAGGGGATACGAGCACGAATTGGCTTGCCTTCATCATTTTTCTACTTGAAGTCAGATCTCGGGCAGATTAGACTAGCCGCAGAGAGATGATGGATTCACTTGTCGGCACTACAGCTCACATTATTGCTCGCTGGCAGCTGGAAATATTAAAATTCAGATTATCCAGATGTAATGGAAATGTAGATAAAACAACATTGGGGCCAAAGCAACATACTTATTATGAGGGGGCTCCAATCCTGGTCATAAAGTTATAACCACCTATAAATCTGCGGCCGACACACACATGTAGTACAGGATGGACTCAGCAGCCGCCAAAGACAATTGACCAAATGTTTTAGTTTTTTCCAATTTGTGCTTATACACAGACCCGGTGTCAGAGACCGGGTGGCAGATGAGGGATTTTACAAATCTTCTCTTGTCTGACACATAATGAATTGAGTCTTGTGCTTGCAGCTCATACGTCTTAAAGAATTGGATGGTCTTGACAGCGTGCGGATTACGGAGTTTTAGCACAATACGGATTAATCACACATTTCCATTACTGTGCACCAGATTAAGAATCACAAAGAACAAAAGCAAAAATGTCGCAGGATAATTATTTAATGTAGAAAACTGGGGGAAAGCATGTGGTGACTCTCTCACGAATGTGCGCAGCAGCAATGAGTAGTAGTATCAGAAGTTTTTACAAAATGCAAGCAATGTAAATGGATTTATTTATTCCGTAGAGTTTTGCCGCCTCTTAGGATCCCCCTCTATGAATCGGAGTGGAGTTTCGCTTGCAAACAAAGCTCTCTCTGGTGGACTCGGGCAGTCCATGTAATACTCATTCATCTATTTCTCCCTGGCAGGATCAGCAGTTAGCCAGGGGTATAGGGAGCGCAACCTGTGAATCTTCTCTTAAAGGGATTGTCTGCACTTAGAATATTCCTTTTTGCAAAGTTTTCCGTTGTTTTTTTTCATAGAAGGACCGAAAACAAGTTTTATCATTGAATGGGTACCATCAAAGTCCAATGTCTAACCAAATGCCTATCAGACTTCGAGATGTGCAGCATCTGAAACAACGGATACTGGAAGCCTGTGCTAGCATTTCTTCTGCGGTGTTGCTATCAGTGTGTCAAGAGTGGGAGAAGAGGGTTGCATTGACAATCCAACACAATGGGCAGCACTTTGAACACATTTTATAAGTGGTCATAAACTTGTAAAAAACTCATGAAAGAATAAAGTTACGTTAAAACCAAGCCCACCATTGTTTTTCTTATGAAATTCTCAATAAGTCTGATGTGTCACATGACCCTCTTCCCATTAAAAAAAATAAAGTTGGATCCAAAATGGCCGACTTCAAAATGGCCGCCATGGTTATCACCCATCTGGAAAAGTTTTCCCCCTCCCGTATACTAATGTGCCACAAACACGAAGTAGATATCACCAACCATTCCCATTTAATTTAGGTGTATCCATATAAATGGCCCACCCTGTAGAACATAATAATCATTTCTCCTCCGCAGCTGGCAGGATTATACATGAAGAACAAATAAAGAAATCCCGATTACTGCCAAAATATCCGTGCTTTCATCTGCATAATTACACACATTTTAGACTTCATAACGTTGACTTCTCCACCCCGTCAAACGCACAGCAAAAATATATTTTTTTACAGAACTCCACCAAATGAAAATGCCTTAAAGCAAAGATGATAAAATTAAAAGTATTTATTTACTGCAAAGTGAGAAAACGTCTGCGGCTTCAAAGTGAAAAAATGCGCACTCCTTCCTCATCTTCGCTCTCCGTGATACTCTGGCTAGCGATAGACAATCGAAGGAAGGCTGCCAAGGGCAGACTATCCTTCTGGTAACATCCACCGAGTGTCTTCAGCTGAAGTCAGCGTAGGACTCTATACTAATACAGTCAACCCAAAAAAGTGAGATCTTGTAGAAAGTGAAGCATGCTCAAAGACAGACAGACAGCTGAAGAAAGCCAGAGAAACTAGACTTGTGTCCACCCAAAGCCAACCCATCGTTTTTGGGCTTACATAATGGCCTTTCTTTTTCAGACCAGCAAACCTGTGTTGCATTGAATTTTGAAGTAAATTTTTTTCTACATGAGACTAAAGTGCCTGAAACGCGTCTGTATATGACTGGATGACTGGTATATAAGTGGTTATGTAGCTACAATACACAAAGCATAAAGTTTGTAAAGTTATCAAATATAAGTGAACATCCTCCATGAACGGCTTTGCTGGCTCTGCTAGAAGCTTTGCTGTTAGAAAACTACGGAAGATCCACAGATCGATGAACCGTCCCACAATTTTTATTCTCTGTTGGATTCATATTTAATTTTCTGTATGCTGCCGTATGAAATCAGAGGTGTATGCTAGAGGCTCAAATCCCAAAACTGTTCCGTGCAAAACCGGCTGGGGTCAGACGAGCATATGAAAAATCGTCAAGAAGTTTACACAATTTTCATCCATAATCTCATTTCTGTGACCAATTTTTATATGCATGTCACATTGTTTTCATAAATCAACATTTTAAAATGTGCATCAAATACATTTTCCTAGGTTAATATTGGCAATGTAACTTAAAAATTTGATGCTACACAGATGATCTCTATGGGATCTTTTTTTTTTTTTTGCACACTCATTGACTTGTTTAGATGATTCTCACGCTGCGATTTTCTTGTTCACAATTAAAAGAACGAAAAAAAACCTGTCATCTGATAAGACTTATTGAATCACATTACTATGTTTGCTGTCTGATTATTGCTCAGACAGCACTCATCCATATTGTTAAAGAAATGGTTTAGCTCTAGGCATTGCCTTTAAGAAAATTAGTTTTCTTACACTTCTCAGTACAGCTCATCTTGTTTTTCTAAAAGATGGCAAGAGTGACCTGTAGTCTTACTTACAAATTGGCTTGCAAACCTATAATTATCAGGCATGTCCAAATCTGTCCAGAAGTGACAAAGAACATCATGTCTATTCTCCAATCATCAATTCCAGGAAAAAACTCCCTAAATGTCCCTAAGATTGGAATGTACCAAAAATAAGTGGTTAGCCAAGGACTGGCAATTTCCCCAAGATTCTATGTGTGTGAAAGGATGTATCCCACACTATCACAGTGACCTGATAATACTTACACAATTAACTCCTTTAACCCAAATGTCTGCCAAGTACCATGTTTTTTACGCAAATTCACATAATCCTACCCCATGATACAAAGGTATAAAACCTTGGGGTTTCTAATAATAAATCAGATTATTCTTTTGAGACAGTCTTTTGTGAGTTGTCGTATTTGAAGCATCATTACCTGAGATCTCAATACATCTTAATCTACCTGAGAGAAGTAAGATCCCCACCGTCTTCAACAATATAATAATGCTAAGGCTGTGTGCAGGAGCCCACATACACAGTCGAATTCACTTATCAGGGAACTCATGTTTTAACATGGGTAGCAAAGGTGAAATTCATGTATATAATGTGTGCAGAGTGACATGCCATTGCATAGCATTTGTATATATTTGTATTACGGCCGCAGTATACTTACATCTGTGTATTTATTGTTTTTTAATTAGAGCAAAGTATAGCTGCATCCAATGCTTCCATGGTTAATTTGAGGTCATGGTGTAAGGAGATGGACATACTGCCCGTGTTTCCCCTTGAAGATACGCATATTGTACTATTTCCTGTATATAGTGAAATGCGTTATCAGTGACGGTGTTGTATTTTGTCTGACAATAAGGAGAGTTAGGGTTAATGATTGGGACTAGCCCAAAGTGGAAAGGTATAAAGTGAAGGGACAGAGACCAATTCCTGTCAGGAAGTCAGATAAGGCCCAGCCTGTAACTGTAGCAGACCTATGGTATGATAAGTGAGCAGAGTCACATGAAGTGAGTGTACCTGACGTTAGTGGAGACCGAGGGAACAGATAGCATGATACTGAGCAGAGAAAGGAAAAGTGACAAAAGGAAAGAGGGATGCACTGAGACAGGTCCTGGAATAGAACGCCTAGCAGTATGGCCCCGAATCCGCAAGAGAGAGAGGTAACCAGCCAGAACGGAACAGGGAACATGGGACGAAGAGAGTGCCGCGGACAGTAATTCCATGGAGTCAGCAAGCCGAGAAGCTAAGCAATGGGCATAGTGGCAGAAGTAGCCCCCCTAAGGGGAAAAGGATGCGGAACCGCAGGTTGTAGTATAGGACTCTCACTTACTGGACTGTGGTACCATTAGTGGGGATTAGGGAAGCTCCCGAAGTATTGTGCTGGGTTGTGGTGAAGGCAGAGTAACTAGCTGACGCAGAAACAGGCGAGCCTGGAGATGAAAAGAGAGAATGTGTGTGAAGATGCTCCATGTACTAATGGAAACGTTTCTGAAGTTATGCTATCTATTATCCATAATTCCCACAAAGTTGTTTAGTAAAATACTGTTTACATTCAATTGGTGGTCTGACTCATTGAATTTCTTAACATCGGTTCCTGGCCAACCAAAGTCATTGGTATCATGCAGCCTGTGAGAGCAGCGTCCCTCCATAGATGAAGCCCACACACTCAGCCAGGACCCCCACCTTCATGTAGTGTGTCGGGGTGTGAAAGATGAATACCTCGCTCACAGCTACCACCCTGCGCCACGTTACAATGGCACAGAGAAAAAAATAAGAAATGATAACCTGAGGTATATAGCAGAAAGGAAGACCATTTTTAAGGTCTCCAATTGCTGTAGCAACCTATCGGTACTATGTGATCACGCTGTGGGAATGTCAATGTATTGGTAGAGGGATTGATCTCCCTCTATCAAAATCCCTACATGCCGCTGTCCCTATTGACAGACGCATGTGAGCAGTTATGATGCTATGATCGAAGCTAGCCGTGGTCCTAGAATGCGCAGCAGGAGACCAGCTATATATATTACTGCCAGCTTGTGCTGTGGATGGCACGGGCACAACTCATGTGCCAGTGCCATCTCTGAGATGTAACCAGGCTTGGACTGGCCCCCAGGAGAGCAGCAGAATCCTCCGGTGGGCCCCTGTGCAGGAGTGGGCCACCACCCTCTTATATGAGCAGTACTTGGCCCTATATACTTGAATCACTATGTGCTGACAAAGGCGGCATCTTATTCATTTAACAATCTGCCTAGTTCATTGTTATATACATTTGTGATTGAGGATAATGTCACATTTGCATGTAGTTGAAAAGTGGGGCCCTGGAGTTAGTTACTGGTGGGTACTTGGCAGCCCAGTCCGACACTGCATGTAACTGTACACAGGATTGCAGTAAACTACTTGCAGTCTGGACGCACAGTTACGTTTATTTGCGGCAAATGGTTAAAGAGACCAACAGAGTATGGATCTTACAGGCAATGCTTCATGGGAGATAAGTATGCATATTAGCCATCTTGTAATATAAAAGACTTTCTCGCAAAGTACCACCTAGGCCATTTGGTAACCTGCTTCTTCCTATACAGTGTTTCCTCCATCTCAATTTTAACCATGTTACATACAGTATATGAATGTAATACAATTATAACTATTGTGCTTGCTGTGGAAAGACCTTAGATTGAAGAGTCTCTTTGCAATCTCTGAGCAGAGATAAGAGGGTCACTAAAGATCAAAAGGATATAAACAAAATGCAATTTGTAGCTCAAAAGTCTCTGCCAAGGGTGAGGTGGGTGAGAAGCTGCAAAGGATTACAGCGGTGAGAGAGAGAAGAAGCAATAATTAAAATTAAATGAATCTCCCTTCAGCCTCGGAGGAGTCCTTGATTACCAGATGGGTGCTCATTAGCAAGATATAATTGGAAATAAGTCCACCGATAAAGAAGCCTAAATCCACATTTATTCATATAAAGCATCCTCCTTGTTTACCCTGGTGATATGTGCATGAGGTCGGAAAAATCAGTTCATTATTATGGTAGTATTTTCCACAGGTGAAGGGGTCACCATGAAGCCCCATCTACAGAGCTCACTATCCAGACAGGAGTGAGGACACACAAAAAGTTTGTAACAGCTGGAAAGTCAAAAATGATAAAACTGTACATGAAGGACAATAGGCAATGAATTCTGCCATATTAATGAGATCAGAGCTTTAAATAGAAGCCATACAAAGTGAACCAGAGAGCGGACATGATTACTTAAAATAACCTAAATATAAGCTCCCATGAGGGCATACAGGGAACAGATAGTTCTCCATAGGGGAGAAGTGAATGGTATCTCACAGGGCCACAAGAGAGAAAACGCTGACTAGTGGTAAGTAATATAAAGTGACTATTCTTTAATTAGGAATATGAATAGACTATTACATGGAAAGTCAAGGTTCAAATCGAAAACCATCGCTAGGGAGCAGGCATTAACTATACTATCCTAGAAGTGCCCCGGGAGTAGCCACCAGCCCAGAGGTGCCAGGGGAGCGGCCATCAGCCTAAAGGTGCCAGGGAAGCGGCCCCCAACATAGAAGTGCCAGAGAAGCAGCCGTCAGCCTAAAGGTGCCAGGGGAGCGGCCCCCAGCCTAGAAGTGCCAGGAAAGAGGCCACAAGAATAAAGGTGCCAGGAGAGCGGCTACCAGACTAAAGGAGCCAGGGAAGCGGCCACCAGTCTAGAGTTGCCAGGGGTGCTGCCGCCAGCCTAGAGGTACCAGGGGTGCGGCCGCCAGCCTAGAAGTGCCAGGAAAGAGGCCACCAGACTACAGGTGCCAGGGCAGCTGCCACCAGCCTAGAGGTGGCAAGGGAGCGGCCACCAGACTACAGGTGCCAGGGAGCAGCCACTAGCCTACAAATGCCAAGGAAGTGGCCACAAGCCTAGTGGTGCCAGGGGAGCAGCCACCAGCCTAGTGGTGCCAGGGAAGCTACAAAGCAGCCTAGAGGTGCCAAGGGAGCTTGCAGCAGCCTAAAGGTGCCAAGGGAGCTGCCAGCAGCCTAGAGGTGCCAAGGGAGCAGCCACAAGCCTAGAGGTGCCAAGGGAGCGGGCACAAGCCTAGAGGTGCCAAGGGAGCGGCCACCAGCCTAGAGGTGCCAAGGGAGCGGCCACCAGCCTAGAGGTGCCAAGGGAACAGCCACCAGCCTAGAGGTGCCAGGGGAGCAGCCACCATCCTAGAGGTGCCAAGGGAGCAGCCACCAGCCTAGAGGTGCCACGGGAGCAGCCACCAGCCTAGAGGTGCCAGGGGAGCAGCTATCAGCCTAGAGGTGCCAGGGTAGCATCCACCAACCTAAAGGTGCCAGAGGAGCGACAGCTAGTGTAAAGGTGCCAGGGGAGTTGACACCAACCTAAAAGGTGCCAGGGTAGCATCCACCAACCTACTGTAAAGGTGCAAGAGGAGCGACCACTAGCGTAAAGGTGCCGGGGGAGCAGCCACGAGCATAAAGGTGCCAGGAGAGCGGCTACCAGCCTAAAGGTGCCAGGGGAGCGGCCACCAGCCTAGAGGTGCCAGGGGAGTGGCCGCCAGCCTAGAGGTGCCAAGGGAGCGGCCGCCAGACTACAAGTGATAAGGCACTGTAGTCTAGGTCACAGGGAAGCGGGCACTAAAGATTAATGTGGATCAGAAACTATCGTAAACTTCATCAGGGAGGAGTAGACATTATCCTAGACATCACCCAGGAGCAGCACCAGCTAAGGGGCTAAGTGATTAGTAGACACTATCCTAGTGATGATGAGTTGATTCATTCGTTAAGGTCACCGAGATGTGGACGCTATACTAGAGGGCACCAGAAAGAAACACTTTTGTGAAGTTCACCTTTAGGTCCTGAAGAAAAAAAATTTTGTGGGTTTATTCAGATTTTTCCTCGCACTGAATTTACAGATCAGCAGTCACAGCAGGGTGGTGGAAGTATTTTTATTTTCCAAATGTTTGACGGCATTTAAATGAGGAATAGAGTCAAAAATGAACAAATTTTGAAAGAGAACAGGTAAATCAAATTTCTAGTGTAATTATTTGCAATTAAAATAAAAACATGAGCATGAATGCATTATTTCTGTGCTTGAAGTTCTCTGAGAATTCATTTCGGAAGCATTAGTATTCAGAACCCAATGTTCTCTCATTATATACAAATGTTATTTTGATTACGGTGTTTTTCATGTCACTACAAGGGGAGAGGGCACAGAAAATGCCACACACTGTGAGAATTCATCAAGGTTTCATGCCTAATTAAAAACTATTCATGAAAGCTTATTTTTTATGTTTTATCACTGAGAAGATGCCAGAAAGTAAATGCTAAAAGAAGGGTCTCATCCCGATGAACAAGCAAATAGTGAGTATAAGTACGTCCTTCACTAGCGGCACTGAAGCACTTAATGACCCATTGTAGACCTGGATTGCCTTCTCTAGAGATGACAAGACAAAATATGCAAGCCCTGCAAAAACATTATTAAAGTGTAACCGTCGTTTTATTTTTTTATTTCATAATTCAATAGAACACATGAAAATAAGCAACTTTGTATTATATCTTATCAGAGAAATCTGCTTCTTTCTCTGCCAAAGTAGATCAGTCATTATCAAAATTTTCAATTCTGTAAAATCTGTATTCAGTGTAGACAGACTTTCCCATTACTGAGATAGGAGATGACAGCTGCTAGTGGTAAGACTCTATGTAGATAGAAGGGGAGGAGCTCGGCCTCTAGCTCCTCCCTCCTTCTGTCTACATAGAATTGTATCTGTAGCAGCTGCCATCTCCTATCTCAGTAATGGGAGAGTGTCTTGAGTGAATTACAGATTTTACCTCAGAATTGAAAATTTTGATAATCACTGATCAATTCTGAAAGAAAAAGAAGCAGATTTCTCTGATAAGATATATTACAAAGTTGCTTATTTAACATTTACTATTGATTTATGAAATAAAAAATAAAACAACGGTTACTCTTTAACCCCTTTCTGACATAAGACGTATCCATACGTTCCTATGGCCTAGTTCTTATTGACCAGCGGGAACTTTAACCCGCTAAAGGCTGCAATAGCAGCCTTTAGCGTGCAGGCAGAGGGAAGAAAGCCCCTCTGCCTTTGGATCTTTGCCATCGTGACCCGATGTCGTCATGGTGACATCCGGGTCACCAGAGCTAGGAAAGTTGCCAGATCATGGGCAGAGCTGTCAGTGCAGAACTGACAGTTTGTGTAACATAGGAATGCTGCTGCATCCTTATACTATACAAGCGATCAGCCCGCAATTAGTGAAAGTCCTGTCGTGGAACACAGTGTAAAAGTAAAAAAAAAGTGTAAAAATATTTTTAAAAAAAAATCACAAAATAATAAAAAAATAAATATATATAGCACCCATAAATAAATATTTTTTATGAAAAAGCAAATTAACAAAAAAAGTACACATATTTGGTATTGCCATGTCCGGAACGACCTGACCTATAAAACTGCCCCACTAGTTAACCCCTTCAGTGAACACCGTATAAAAAAAAAAAAAAAAACACGAGGAAAAAACTGATGCTTTATCATGATACCACCGAACAAAAAGTAGAATAAAACGCAATCAAAAAGACGAACATAAATGAAAATGGTACCGCTGAAAACTTCCTCTTCTCCCACAAAAAAACAAGCCACCATATAGCTCCGTCAATGGAAAAATAAAAAAGTTATAGCTCCCAGAATAAAGCGATGGAAAAATAATTATTTTTTCTATAAAATAGTTTTTATTGTGTAAAAGAGCCAAAACATTAAAAAAACGCTATAAATGTGGTACCGCTGTAAACGTACTGACCCGAAGAATAAAGCTGCCTTATCAATTTTACCACACACAGAACAACATTAAAAAAAAAAAAAAATTCCTGAATTGCTGGTTTTTGTTCATTCTGCCTCCCAAAAATCAGAATAGAAAGCGATCAAAAAAGGTCACGTGGCCAAAAATGGTACCAATAAAAACGTCAAATTGTCCTCCAAAAAGCAAGCCCTGACATGACTCTGTCGGCTGAAATATGGAAAAATGATTGCTCTCAAAATATGTCGATGAAAAAAAAATTGTTTTTGCAATAAAAAGTGCTTTTTAGTGTGTGACAGCAGCCAAACATAAAAACCTGATATAAATCTGGTATCGCTGTAATCGCACCAACCCGAAGAATAAGGTAGTCTAATCACTTATACCACATGAGGAATGGCGTAAAAGATAAATAAAACCAATTCATCACCTGCTTTGATTTGTTCATTCTGCCTCCCAAAGATTGCAGTAAGACTCTGCTCACATATATCCTGCGCTCACACCGGGGTTTCCATGTAAACCTCTGGAATACATGATTCAGACAGAACCCCCGGTGGAAGATTACCTATAATGAGGCAGGTGGAGGCACTGTGGACGCTGTCTGGCATATGATCTGGCGGTGTCCATCTTTTTATTAGGCGTGCATAAAAGTGCCGTCACCCACAGTTTTGTGCACTTCTGAAAAGGACAACGCTGAATAGAGGCCAGACGGAGGCCAAAGTAACTGTGCTGCCTCATTACAGTGAATGGCTCCCTCAGGGGTTTCATCTGAATCACGTCACTCGGCGATTTAGATGGAAACCCCGATATAAGTGCTCAGTGTAAAGCACAGGAAAAATGTGATCCAAAATGTTATGTAAAATGTTCCCAATAAAAGCTTCAACTCAGTCCACAAAAAAAAGCAAGTCTCCACTCAGGTCCCTCATCTATTATCGGAAATATAGGAGCTTCCACATTACTGATAGTTCAAAGTCTCTGGAAAAGCGCCATTGCTCATCACCCCCCGAAAGAAATTGAGCATGCAAACGGCAGTTTGAAATTTTCACTCAGCAACATCCGCTGCTGCTTGTTTCTGAAAAAGACCCATGGAGTCAAAATCTTCCCTACACCTTTAGATAAATTCCCAACGGTAAATAATTTCCAAAATGGGGTCACTTGAGGAGGGATTCTGCTATTCTAGCACTTAGGGGCTCTGTGCATGGAGTCTGCATACTATTTAGAAAACTTTGCGCTCCCGGAGGCAAATAGCACTCTGTCCCTCCGGAGTCTTGCCGTACGGCTAAGCAGTACTGCACAGCCATATATGGGGTATTTCTACATTCAGTAGAAATTGTGGGACAAATTTTATTGCCATTTTTTACCAATTTCCCAGTGGGAAAATGTAAAATCTGGGGCTAAAACAACATTTTGGTGGTAAAAATGTAATTATTTTTTTCTTCACTGCCCAATGGTATAAAATTCTGTGATTCACCTGTAGTTTCAATATACTCACTGCACCTCTAGATTAATTCATTCAGAGGTGTAGTTTGCAAAGTGGGGTCTCTTATGGGAGGTCTGCTGTTTTGGCACCTCAGGGGCTCTGCAAATGTGACAATGCACACTCAAACCTGTCCAGCAAAATCTGAACTCCAATATGGTGCTTCTTCCCTTCTGAGCTTTGCACTGTGCATCTAAAGTAGTTTTCGACCACATATGGGGTATCGGCGTACATAGGAAAAATTGCACAGCAAATTTTGGGGTCCATTTTCTCCTGCTATCCTTGTGAAAATGAAAACATTTGGGGCTAAACCAACAGTTTTGTGGGGAAAATATATTTTTTTAATTTTTACAGATCCCAGTTGTAAAATTCTGTGAAGCACCTGTGGGTCCAATTTTCTCACCACACATCTAGATAAATTCCTTGAGGGGTCTTAGTTTCCAAAATGGGGTCACTTGTGAGGGGTTTCCACTGTTTAGGCACATCAGGGCACATCATATCATTCTATCATAGTATGCGTTCCAAAATGTCACTTCTTCCTTTCTGAGCCCTGCCGTACGCCCAAACAATAGTTTTCTCCCAAATATGGGGTATCTGCGTGCTCAGGAGAAATTGCACAACAATTTTGGAGTCTATTTTTTCCTGTTACCCCTTTGAAAATGCAAAATTTGAGTCTGAAAAACATTTTTGCGGGAATAATGGGATTTTTTGTTATTTTCACGGCTCTATGTTATAAACTTTTTTGAACCTGGGCGTTCAAGGTGCTCATCACACATCTAGTCAAGTTCTAAACCCTAAGGGGTCTAGTTTCCACAGTGGTGTCACTTGTGGGGGGTTTCCACGGTTTAGGCACATCAGGGGCTTTCCAAACGTGGCATGGTATCTGCTGATTACAAGCAAATTTTACATTCAAAAAGTCAAATGGGGCTCCTTCCCTACCGATCCCTGCCGTGCGCCCAAACAGTGGTTTTCCCCAACATATTGGGTATCGTCTTACTCTGGAAAAATTTCACAACAAATGGTATTGTGCAATTTCTCCTGTTACCCTTATGAAAAAGCAAAATTTGGGGCTGAAAAACATTTTTGTGGGAAAAAAGTGAAAATTTTATTTTTACAGCTCAATGTTATAAACTTCTGTGAAACACCTGGGCGTTCAAGGTGCTCAGCACACATCTAGATAAGTTCCTTGAGGGGTCTAGTTTCCAAAATGGTGTTACTTTTGGGTATTTTCTGTCATAAAGGCCCCTCAAAGTCACTTCAAATATGATGTGGTCCCTAAAAAAATGGTTTTGTAAATTTTGTTGGAAAAATTAGAAATCGTTGGTCAACTTTTAACCCTTATAACTTCCTAACAAAAAAAAATTAGGTTCCAAAATTGTGCTGATGTAAAAGTAGACATGTGGGAAATGTTATTTAGTAACTATTTTGTGTGACATATCTCTCTGATTTAAGGGCATGAAAATTCAAAATTTGAAAATTTTCACCAAATTTACAATTTTTTTCACAAATAAACGCCAGTCATATCAAATAAATGTTACCACTATCATGAAGTACAATAAGTCACGAAAAAAACAATCAGTAGGATCCGTTGAAGCGTTCCAGAGTGTTATGCACACGCCCGGACTGACTGGCGTGTGCGGGTGTTGTGGTTCCACTGGACCATGGACCGGAGAGTGCCTGGAGGGGCGTGACTAAGTATCTGGCCGATCCGACCAAGGTGGCACGACGGCATACGACGCCAGTGCACCAGGGAGAAACCGGGCAGAGGGACCAGGTGCTACTCCAGGTCAAACTCCGGACACGGGGGTTGACCCACACTGGAATTACTGGAACAGACAGGTTAGGCTGGCACAGACTGGTGGATGTAAGCAAACACGGCAGGTATGCAGAGGGGTGGATACAGGCGAGTATGCAGGCAGGGAGGTACTGGCCGAAAGGACGGGCTGGAGCACAGAAAGGTTAAGACCCAGTACAGACTGGGTCACAGAACCGCAGATGCGGTAGACAACCACAGCAGAGAGGGAACGCCCAAAGCGGTGGGCAAGAACAGAGCAGGACGGGGCTGCAGGAGCAGCGAGCACAAGCAGGGCAGGACAGGACTGCCGGAGCAGCGGGCAGAAGCAGGGCAGGACAGGACTGCCGGAGCAGCGGGCAGAAGCAGGGCAGGACAGGACTGCCGGAGCAGCGGGCAGAAGCAGGGCAGGACAGGACTGCCGGAGCAGCGGGCAGAAGCAGGGCAGGACAGGACTGCCGGAGCAGCGGGCAGAAGCAGGGCAGGACAGGACTGCCGGAGCAGCGGGCAGAAGCAGGGCAGGACAGGACTGCCGGAGCAGCGGGCAGAAGCAGGGCAGGACAGGACTGCCGGAGCAGTGAGCAAGGAGTCAGAGCAGGACGGACAGGGCTCTGTTCACACGGAACAGACAGGAAGGGAAAGGCAGAGCCAGATACCCACAGGGTACTTGCAGTGAAGTAGCGAGGGGACCACAAACTCACAAACGGGAGTACAGAGACAACAAGCAGGAGTTAGGTACGAGTTCAGACTCTGCAGAAAAAGGAAAGGAACGGACATAGAGGCAAAACAGGTAAAGGATAGGAGAGAGTTCAGACTGGAACTGAGTGTACGGAAGAGACCGACACTGCAGCGGGATACAGGAGCGGGTCTGGGAATACGGCCCCCAGAGAGGCAGGACGAACAGGCAAGGAGCGTGTTCAGACAGGACAGACAAGATACAGGAACGGATCTAGGTAATCGGCCCCTAGAAGGCGGGAGGAACAGGCTAGGAGCGTGTTCAGACAGGCCTGGAAATACAGCCTCCAGGAAAGGCAGCAGGCAAGAGTACACAGACAGGACTCAGTTCAGACACGGGAACTGATACCGCAAGGCAGGAGACATAGACAGGACTCAGTTCAGACACGGGAACAGATACTGCAAGACAGGAGAAATAGACAGGACTCAGTTCAGACAGGAACAGATACCGCAAGGCAGGGACACAAACAGGACTCTGTTCAGACGGGAACAGATACCGCAAGGCACAGACAGGCAGATCTAGGAATACGGCCCCTAGAAGGCGAAAGAACAGGCAAGAAGCGTGTTCACAAGAACAGACCACAGTTCAGACACAGAACTGGAAAACAGGCAGGAAAACAGGATAGGACCTGGCATGTCAGAGACAAAAAAGCCGACTGACAGGACACAATGCTCAGGCGCCATCTTGAGGAAGAAGGTGGTATAAATACCCAAAGATGGACAGCAATAGGCTGAAGGTGCAACAGGGGCGTGTCCGCAGCAGGTACAAGAAACAGGAAGTTCAGCGGGCGTCGCCCTATGCAGCCAAAACAGACAAACAGACAGCAAGGAGGGAAGCCAGAGAGACATTCTGGACTGGAGATCAAGTGCGCGCTCTTGCACAGTGGGAGATGGACCACCATGCAAGGACGCCGCCAGGTATGTTACACAGAGTAATTACCTCATAAAGTGACACTGGTCAGAATTGTAAAAATTGGCCCAGTCATTAACATGCAAACAGCCTTCAGGGGTAAAGGGGTTAGATTAAGGGATACATCCATAAATCAGCAACCTCCAAACACTGCAACAATGGTGAACACTGCAAACTGCTCTCTACTGCCACAACCCAATATATTGCAGCACTGCTACATGCCCCTTTATAAGCCAGGATGAGAAGAACAATGCTCTATATAGTTATCTGTCCCTGCATCACCAGTCTCTGCAGTGCTGTAAAGTAAACACTCGGGCAGAGAAGGAGGACGCACATAACAGATTCTGATTTACGGAATTTAGGACAATGTTCTAAGAGTAAAGCCCCCGTCACACTAAGAGAGATCACTAGCGAGATCGCTGCTGAGTCACAAGTTTTGTGACGCAACAGCGACCTCAGTAGCGATCTCGCTACGTTTGACACTTAGCAGCGACCAGGCCCCTGCTGTGAGATCGCTGGTCGTGTCGGAATGGCTTGGACCTTTTTTTAATCGTTGAAGTCCCGCTGGGTAGCATGTGACGCGCCCCTGGGCCTGCTGTGTCGCGCAGCGTCTCGCGCACGGGGGCTTACCCGGAACCGGATCAGATGAGGGTTGTAGTCTCCGAGTGGCGGGGACCCGGTCCGTGCCCAGGGAGTCAAACTGAGCGGCGATGTAACAGCGGTAGATGCAGGACGACTACGCCACCCGTTGAATGCAGCTATGGAGCTGCCGCTGCAGGACAGTCCGCTGAGGCCGGTGGATGGATGGTGCAGCGTAGATGGTATAGCCCCCAACGGGAGGGGTATGGCCTCAGGGCAGCAGATGTGGATGATGGGGGTAGCAGGAACCACTCAGAGACGGTGCGGTGTAATTCAGGGTCTTTACTGGTAACAACGATAGACCCTCCCGGAGTACTTGCTAGTGAACGGGGCCTGGTCAGTCCTTGAGCAGATGGGATCTCCCCTGGCCAGGCGGAGTTGTAGGCCTCCCAAACTGACTGTACTCTTCTGGCTACCTTGCTAGAAGCGGATATAAGTAGCCCACGTCCCTGAGTGTACCGTGTGGTGCTCACCCGTATGGCCGGTGACTCGGGGCCTTCTAATGGCTTCCGCTCCACGATGGCGGTGCCGGTCCCACGCGTGTGACCGTGCCTTCGGGTTTCTTGGCCTGAGGACCTGAAATCCCCTGCCGGTTGGCTTCTGCTGCTGGGTAAGAGTTAGTCCCCACAGCCTCGGACGCCGGGTCCGGTAAGAAAGCTTCTCAGTCAGGGCGAGCTCTGCAGCTGCCAGCCCCTGACTCGTAGTAGTATTGCTTCTGCTGTTTCTTGTCTCTACTCTCCTTGACTGCTAACCCTGCTTCAGCCCCGGGTTTATATAGGGGAAGTTCTTCCCCTCCCAAGACTGGGCAGGAGGTGTGGCATGCACAGGATCCCTGACCAAAGGACCTCCCACCTGCTCTCAGACATAACATTACATTACTGTGGGAACCAGACCCCTGGGGTGCCACATTCCCCCCTAGTAAAATTTAGTACTCCGGGACTAAACATATTTTAGAAAAACATAACAAGATATAACAATAACAATACAATAAAGAAACACATAAAGGTGGTCACGGCATGTCCGTAACCGGGTGCAGTCTTTGAAGAAAGCAAGGTGTCCATTTCACCAAAACAGGGAGACGTAACCAGGTAGGGGTCTGTCCTACCCCGAGTCCTTAACAGTCTCTAGTCCATCCTGGGTTACGCTCCAACTATGTACAAGGATTCCCGGTAAATCCACCAAGGATTCCTAAAAATAACTGGAAACACAAAATTATACACAAGCAACAATACACAGATAAACATAAATAAAACAATTTATACACTTCAAATCCTCCAGCGTGCGGGTAACTGGCCTCTAGTGGCCCTAGTGGACCTACGGAGCTGACTGTCTGGCCCTGAACTACAGGGTGTAGGAGCTGTCAAGGGTAAACTGGGCAGCTGTCTACCGGCTCTTTGTCTCACTAGGGGTACGGCAGGCTCACTATAAGCAGAGGGTTGATCCTCCTGTTCTGCTTGTGTGGAGTCTTCTGCCTCCTGGACCGGCTGTTCTTCCAGCTCTACCTGTTGCTCCGTAGGTGCTTGGGATGCTGGTTGGAGGAAGGTGAGTACGGGTACTACAACTGCACCATCGACTTGAGTCCAAGACCGAGGGAAGTCCCCGAGCACAGTACTAACCATAACTTCCCTTTCCTCTACGGGTCGATGGTCTTCTTGTTCCTCTTCAGGGTTCCTCAGTTGTTCGGGACACTTCTTCAGGTGGTCCCGGGATACAATGGCTGTAGTTTCCCCTCCGTCTTTACTGATGGTACAAACCTTCGGGTTCTCGTGGCTTGAGGGCAGTACGGTGTACGGGTCCTTCTCCCACTGGTCGTCCAACTTGTGGAGCCGTCTCTTCCTCTTCAAGACCTGCTCTCCGGGTACCAGGGGAACAGCGGGAGCATACTGGTTGTAAGTTTTCTCTTGTCTTTCCCTAGCCTGACAGAGACTTCGCTCCACGCTCTCCTGTACTCTCCGGTACTGCTGCTGCCTCTCTGTGTCCCAGTCTGCTTCTGGTGAAGTGTCCTCGGGTGTCAGGACTCCCATTTCCAGGTCAACAGGTAACTTACCAGGTCTTGCCCTCATTAGGTAAGCCGGGGTACAGTTGGTGGAACCTACCGGGATGTGGTTGTATAGGTCCACCAGATCGGGCAGCTTCTCAGGCCACAGACTGCGTTCTTCCAGGGGCAACGTTTTCAGAAGATCCATTACCACCTGGTTCATTTTCTCACAAAGTCCATTAGTTTGCGGATGATAGGGTGTCGTCCTTATCTTCCGGCAGCCATACAGAGTGCAGAATCCTTGGAAGACCTCCGCTTCAAAGGCAGGTCCCTGGTCTGTCAACACTTGGTCCGGGTACCCGTGTGGACGGCAGAAATGCTGCTGGAAGGCTCTCGCTGCTGTTCGAGCTGTTAAGTCCTTGACGGGGACGACAACCAAGAACCGGGAGTAGTGATCCACGATGGTTAGTGCGTAGACGTAGCCACTTCTGCTTGGGGTCAGTTTTACATGATCCAAGGCTACCAGTTCCAACGGCTGCCGGGTGACGATGGACTGCAGGGGAGTCTTCTGGCTGGCACGGTCCTTCCTTCTTAGGTTGCACGGGCCATAGTCTCTGCACCACTTCTCAATGGTTCCCCTCATGCCTACCCAGTGGAATCGCTCGCGCAGCAGGAACTCCAGCTTCTTCCACCCGAAGTGTCCAGCTCCGTCGTGGTATGCCTCCATCACCATGGCTGCGTCTCTTCGTGGCACCACTACTTGCCAGAGTAGTTCATGCGTCCGGGAGTTAACCATTCTGCGGCACAACTTCCCCTTGTAAAGGAACAGTCGACTCCTCTCTGCCCATAGTTGTTTGGCTTCCTCCGGAGCGTCTGGTTCAAGGCAAGCCTCCGGGCGAGTCAGCATCTCCTTCACCAGTCGGACGGCAGGGTCGCTGTCTTGCGTTTCCACCCAGTTGTAGTGAGGTAAGGGGTTCAACGTAGCAGCCTGCTTACTCCTTACCCGGTGGGAGTACTGGGTAGTCCCATGACGGTGGAACGCAGGGAGTTCAACTTCTTCCAGTCCCTCCGGATCTTCTCCTTCGTCCGGCAGGTTGGGCATCCTGGACAGGGCGTCCGCGTTGGTATTGGAGCGTCCGGCCCGGTATTTGATTGTGAACTCGTAGTTGGACAGACGGGCCATCCACCTCTGCTCCAGGGCACCGAGTCTTGCCGTGTCCAGGTGTGTCAACGGGTTGTTATCCGTGTACACGGTGAACCGGGAAGAAGCGAGGTAATGCTTAAAGCGCTCGGTGACTGCCCATACTACGGCCAGGAACTCTAGCTTAAATGAGCTGTAATTCTCGGGCTTCCTTTCGGTGGGTCGCAGCTTTCGGCTGGCGTAGGCGATTACTCGTTCCTTCCCCTGCTGGATCTGGGACAGTACGGCTCCTAGCCCGATGTTACTGGCGTCGGTGTGGAGGATAAAGGGCTGGCTATAATCCGGGTACGCCAGGATTTCGTCCCCCGTGAGGGCCATCTTCAGCTGGCGGAAGGACTCTTCTTCCAGCTCCTCCCATTTGAAGGGCGGCTTCTGGTTCTTGGCCTTCCGGGACTGGCCTATCAGGAGGTCCTGCATAGGTGCTGCCTTTTTGGTGAAACCGGGAATAAACCTTCGGTAGTAGCCTACCAACCCGAGGAACTGCCGCACTTCTTTTACGCTGGAGGGGCTTGGCCATTCCTTAATTGCGGTGATCTTATCAGGGTCGGGAGCCACTCCGTCAGCGCTCACCACGTGTCCCCGGTACTGCACCTTTGGTTTCAGGAGGTGACACTTGGAGGGTTTCACCTTTAGGCCGTAACTCGCCAGAGCTTCGAACACTTCCGCCAGGTGTTTCAGGTGGTCCTCATACGTCTTGGAATATACGATGACATCGTCCAGGTACAACAGGACCGTCTCGAAGTTTCTGTGGCCCAGACAACACTCCATTAGTCGTTGGAAGGTTCCTGGTGCGTTGCAGAGTCCGAACGGCATGCAGGTGAACTCGCTAAGTCCCATCGGGGTGGTGAATGCGGTCTTCTCCCGGTCCGCCTCTGCTACAGGAACCTGCCAGTACCCGCTAGTGAGATCCAAGGTAGAGAAAAAGTTAGCAGATCTTAAAGCAGCCAATGACTCCTCTATCCTTGGTAAGGGGTACGCATCCTTGTGTGTGATACGGTTGATTTTCCGGTAATCTACACACATCCTCATGGTGTTGTCTTTTTTTCTGACTAAGACTAGTGGAGCTGCCCAGGGGCTACAGCTATCCCTGATCACCCCAGCCTCCTTCATGTCTCTAAGCATCCCCTTGGCGTGTTGGTAGTGTGCAGGGGGTACGGGTCGATACCTCTCTTTTATGGGAGGATGGTCTCCCGTGGGGATGTGGTGTTCTACCCCCTTGACTCGCCCGAAGTCTAACGGGTGTTTACTAAACACTCTCTCGTACTCTTGAACCACCCGAAAGACTCCCTGTTTCTGATGTGAGGGAGTGGAGTCAGTACCCAAATGTAGTTGCTGACACCAGTCCTCCATTGTTTTCTTAGAGCCGTTACCTTCCTCCGGGTGAGATGGAGGCAAGGGTTCCACAGATTGTATAGCATTTTGGTTAATGGTATATAATTTGGCTAGCGTGGCATACCGGGGCAGGTACACTTCCCTCTTCCCGATATTGATTATGCGAACGGGCACCCTCCCATGGCGTACATTAACCACCCCCCGTGCTGTCAAAATGGTGGGCCTACTGTCCGAGTAAACTGGTTCTACCATTGCCTGGTAATCTCTACCTCTCAGACCAATAGCTGCCCGGCACCAAATCATCATTTCACTTTTTGGGGGCATGGCAATAGGAAAAGGGTCACACATTCTTACGCTACCAATCTCACCGCCGGAGAGTTCCACCTGTTGCCGTCGCATCAGTGCCCGGATCTCTTTCTGGAGCACCCGCTGCTCGCCGGAGCTGGCGTTCTTGGCAACCTGCTGTAAAAGGAAAATCACCTCTGCAAGACAATTTTCAATTACATTAGTTCCTAGAGTTATTTTTGGGTGACTCTCATGTTTGTCAATATCTACAATGATCAGTCCCTGTGCTGCCAGTTCGACTCTACCGATTTTGATGGTCACCTCTTTAAATCCGATCTGTGGCACGGGCTGGCCATTGCTGGCGATGATACTCAAGTCGTCGTCAGGGTAGCGGGTAATATCCGAGTCATTCCAGTACTGCTTAAAGAGCACGTACGGGATGGTGGTGACCTGTGACCCGGTGTCCAGTAGGGCACTCATGGGAATGCCATCCAGTACCACAGGCAAGACTGGACGTCCTCCCACATATCTGTCGCGCCAGTTCGATGGGCCTGGTGATCTTTTTCCTGGGGGTTGGCCCTCTACCCCAGGTTGTGCCCGTTTAAAGAACAGTACCTTGCCATATGTCCAGGTTGATTGCAGCGGCGGCAGATGGGTCGTCCGTCCTCGCTGTATCGGTCACTGGGTCTTCCTCTGGCCGGTGGGGTCCTCCTTGGTCGACGCCACGGGATGTCCTCCGGTCCGGATGCCAGCTGGATCTTCCCTGGGGTGGAAGCCTGTAAAGACTGCACAGTTCGGGTTAGCGCAGCAACGCTCTTAGCTAGCTCTTGGACCTGATGGTGTAGGTCTGGAGCCGGGTCATTGTCCAAAGCCTGCGCATCAGCTCCCACAGGCCCTGCCGACAAGGGCGCCGCCTCCTGGTGGTAAGTGATAGCAGGGCGCTTGTGGGTCACAACGCCACCCGGTGCCGGTTCTCGGAGCACCCGGATGGCTCTGTCCTTGAACTGTGCAAAGCCCAGATGGGGATCCTGTAAGGCCATCGCCCGCAACTGGGTTCGGTGGGCATTACAATATAGTCCCTCTATAAATTGTTCGGTCAACAGCCTGTCCTCGTTTCCCACTCCATCAGGGTCGGTCTGCTTAATGGCCCTCAGGGCCTCTTGTAGGTTTAGTGCATAGTCCCTTATACTCTCATGCGCTCGCTGCTTGCACCCGTAGAATCTAAGCTTAATCTCGGCTGAGGTGCGGGTATCAAAGGTATCCTTCAGCCGGGTTAGTATCCCTGCGACAGTCTTCCTCCCAGGTGGCCAGGATTTTACTTCCCTTTTGGCTGCCCCGGTTAGTTGGGCCACCAGGATGCTCACTTTTTGCTCTTCTGTGAGGGGGTACACCTGGAAGAGGCTATCCAGCTTTTCTCTAAAGTCATGCAGGGTATGTGACTCCCCTGAGTACTGGGGTAGCCAAGCTGCTCCCGGGATATAGGGCATGGTGAAGGGCATAACTGCAGCAGCGGTGGCGCTGGCGGGGGTTGAGGCAATGAAGCTCTCCTCCGCATCCGACATCTTCCTCCCCCCTAGTGGACCGTGGCCTACCTTGCGATGATCCTGTTCTGTAGGCCGCGGCTCCGCAGTAGATCGTCAGGGTTGAGGACCTTCCGTCGCGCTCCGGTGACGTCGGCGTCTGCTGGGCTCCTTCCAGGACCTTACGCAACGTCCGGACGTGAGGCGGGGCTTCAGTTCTCGTGCGCTTTCGGAGTCCACGCCCCTCTTCTTCCCGCGCGGCGTCCTCAAGATGGCGTCCAACGGCGGGAAAACTCCACGGATGGCGGGAAGAAGGCTGAAGATGGCGCCGGATGGCGGGAATCTTCACAGATGGCGGGAAGAAGGCTGAAAATGGCGCCGGATGGCGGGAATCTTCACCGATGGCGGGAAAACTTCACGGATGGTAAGTTTTAAAAGTCTCTTTTTCAGGCACGCAGTACCCGGTGGTTGCGGGCACGAAATCCTGCCGACTACGCCAAAATAGACGCGCCCCTGGGCCTGCTGTGTCGCGCAGCGTCTCGCGCACGGGGGCTTACCCGGAACCGGATCAGATGAGGGTTGTAGTCTCCGAGTGGCGGGGACCCGGTCCGTGCCCAGGGAGTCAAACTGAGCGGCGATGTAACAGCGGTAGATGCAGGACGACTACGCCACCCGTTGAATGCAGCTATGGAGCTGCCGCTGCAGGACAGTCCGCTGAGGCCGGTGGATGGATGGTGCAGCGTAGATGGTATAACCCCCAACGGGAGGGGTATGGCCTCAGGGCAGCAGATGTGGATGATGGGGGTAGCAGGAACCACTCAGAGACGGTGCGGTGTAATTCAGGGTCTTTACTGGTAACAACGATAGACCCTCCTGGAGTACTTGCTAGTGAACGGGGCCTGGTCAGTCCTTGAGCAGATGGGATCTCCCCTGGCCAGGCGGAGTTGTAGGCCTCCCAAACTGACTGTACTCTTCTGGCTACCTTGCTAGAAGCGGATATAAGTAGCCCACGTCCCTGAGTGTACCGTGTGGTGCTCACCCGTATGGCCGGTGACTCGGGGCCTTCTAATGGCTTCCGCTCCACGATGGCGGTGCCGGTCCCACGCGTGTGACCGTGCCTTCGGGTTTCTGGGCCTGAGGACCTGAAATCCCCTGCCGGTCGGCTTCTGCTGCTGGGTAAGAGTTAGTCCCCACAGCCTCGGACGCCGGGTCCGGTAAGAAAGCTTCTCAGTCAGGGCGAGCTCTGCAGCTGCCAGCCCCTGACTCGTAGTAGTATTGCTTCTGCTGTTTCTTGTCTCTACTCTCCTTGACTGCTAACCCTGCTTCAGCCCCGGGTTTATATAGGGGAAGTTCTTCCCCTCCCAAGACTGGGCAGGAGGTGTGGCATGCACAGGATACCTGACCAAAGGACCTCCCACCTGCTCTCAGACATAACATTACATTACTGTGGGAACCAGACCCCTGGGGTGCCACACATGCATGCATTTGACACCTTACCAACGACCTCGTTGGCGACTCAGAACTGAGACACATAGGCGTGCATTTGCGTTGCATCATTATACAGGTCGCTACAGGTCGCCGTATCGTTGCTGTGTCGTTGGGAAGATCTGACTGTTTGACATCTCACTAGCGACCACATAGCGACGCAGCAACGATCCTTGCCAGGTCGTATCGTTGTCGGGATCGCTGTAGCGTCGCTAAGTGTGAAGGTACCTTTAGTCCTCGTTCAGAAGGTTGTAATGTGGGTGGATTAGCATCCGTGCAGTGACCTCATCTCCTGGCCCAACTGCTGGTTTAATGACCCAAAATAACAGTATCATAAGGATCCGTAGACTCGCAATTAGACCAGGACATGCAGCTTAATACAGATGCTAAAATGTGTCCATAGTCACACGTGGAGGCTTGACAACATGGATGGACCCTGCCATGGACAATTCATAATATTTAATAGGCAATACAACCTCTTAATTGGTGAATTTGTAGGAAATCCACTGTAATAATATTTTATTTATATAGCGCCAACATACTCCGCAGCGCTTTACAATTCAGACAATTCACAGACATTATTGGCACTGTCCCCATTGGGGCTCACAATCTACATTCCCTATCAGTATGTCTTTGGAGTGTGTTAGGAAACCGGAGAACCCGGAGGAAACCCACACAAACACGGGGAGAACAAACAAACTCCTTGCAGATGTTGTCCTTGGTGGGATTTGAACCCAGGACCCCAGTGCCGCAAGGCTGTAAAACTGTAAATACTAGACAAGAAAGAAGAGGGACATGCAGCAGCTTCTCACTTAGGCCACATTCACACTTTCAGTATTCGGTTAGTATTTTACCTCAGTATTTGTAAGCCAAAGTCAGGAGGGAACAATCAGAGGAAAAGTATAATAGAAACACATCACAACTTCTGCATTTTTCACCCACTTCTGGTTTTGGCTTACAAATTCTGATGTAAAATACTGAATGTATGAACGTGGCCCTAGGTGGGAAAAAAACTTGACAAGAACAGAAGAAAAGGATATAGCTGAATGTTTAACAGCAAAAAACACATTAAGATGAATACTCTTAGCGAGTGTGGAGACAAAAAAATGTACATTTACAGAAAATAGTAGAAGGGAAACATAAAATAAGGAGGTGATCAGACCCTGTCATCTGAATCATGCTGCCCGAACCATGAGCAGCATAAATCAAAACACTGACTACATGATTGCAGCCAGGAAGGTTTTACTATGAAACAATTTGGCGTTTCAGAAACTATATTCAGAAAAAGGTAACCGCGGGTTATGCTTCTGGAATGACTAGTCCGATGCGGTTTTTCCTTGTCCCAATTCACTGGATTGACAGGTCTCTCCCGATACACACAAAAAAGAGCTGTCAGTCATGGGAGGCAGGATGGGTCATGGTCCCCAGACAGCTTTTCTAAGTATGTTTTCTCTAAAATGACAGAGCACAATACAATAATGCAGCCAGGCTCTGATTCATGCTGCCCGAGGCTCAGACAGTAGTTCATAATAAAAGCAGATATTTCTGCCAATATCAGGTTGGGACACTTTGAAAATAGCTGATGACAATATGAGAAGACTTCACATAAGAGAATGATTCAGAACCTCACAGCTCTAGTTCACTCATTTTCTATATATATTTTATAGGGGGGCATGTTAGATTAGTTCCGATAACAGGTCAGTTCCCGAAGTGTTGATTGCACTTCTGCAGCAATTAATTATCTTGACATGACACAAACATGAATGTGAAACATTTCAATCACAGGTTCCACCATCGCATCACGTAGAAGAATGTCGCCTATTCTTCCTACCCTCCTCCAAGATTTTCACGCCTCAATTTATGCTACTAGAAGATAGGTATTTTCCATAATTGTAAGCATTGTCCTGACTTTTTCACTTCTCTCTGCAAAGTGTTTTGTGCGTCTGACAGACACATTTATCATCAGGCCGAAGGCCACCACGAAGCGGATGCATTTGCATGCTCGTAATTCATTTTTTAAATACAACTTTCATTTCTGTTCTGTACGACCCTTCGCAGAGATCCCAAAGGTTGAGTGTTTTGCATCAATTACCTTGTAGCAGCAGAAATTGCTGAATATGTTTTGTTAACCTCTTTCAGCGGGAACATCACTTATAAAAGTATCATTTGCATATGTTGTGTAATTACTGTAATGGCATCTTTACTTCTCCATTCTTTTCATGGCTGATACATGACATTTTCACAAATATGGAGATTTCAAATCCTTTCAAAGATTTGCAAAAGTGAGATAACGTGAGTTGTGCTGGAAACGTCGTGACGGTATGTACTGGGTGCTAATTGTTCATTTGCATATCAGATGCGTCTTGGGCTGTTACATCATGCTTTGGTCGTGTATCTGTCTTTATTTCTATCGGTAAGCAGAGGATATAAGGGTTCATATAAGGGAAAGGGAGTCTGCCAGCAGTTCTAACCTGAAAATCGCTGACCTCGCCAGAGAGCGGCGTAGAAGAGTTTGAACATATCTTTCTGTAATGTTCTTCTGTATTTTCTACTCCAGTATCTGGAAAGTCTCCTATTGACTTTAATCCTCTTTGCAATAAATGGATTGTGCATTCTCACTGTGTGGTACAAAAACAGCGCTCCTCTTAGTGCCCCACCTAGTAATGCCCACCACTGTGCACCTTACCAATTGATAATGCCTCCTTTGTGCTCTCTAGATGGTAAAATTGCCCCCTAGAAAGTATTAATGCAATGTGCATGTGTCCTCCACAATCTGTCCCTAGAAAGTAATACCCCATGTGCACCTTTGATGATCTCAATACTCTATGAGTGCCCCTATAACAATAATGCTTGTGTCCACTTAAAATTTAACAATGTCCGAGTTCCCCCATACAGTATGATGGGCCCACAGCTCCCCTATACACAGTATAATGCCCCCACAGCTCCCATATACACTGTATGATGGGCCCACAGCTCCACTATACACACTATGATGATCCCACTGCTCCCCTATACACAATATGACGATCCAACCTATCCCCTATACACAGCATTATGGGCCCACAGCTCCCCTATAGACAGTATAATGCTCCCAGAGCTCCACTATATACAGAATAATGCCCCCAGAGCTCTTCTATACACAGTATAATGGGTCAACATCTCCCCTATACACATTATAATGCCCCTACAGCTTCCCTATAAACAGTATGGTGGGCCCTCAGCTCCTTTATACACAGTATGATAGGCCCACAGCTCCCCAATACATAGTATGATGTCCCCCAGAGTTCCTCTATACATAGAATGATGGGCCTACAACTCCCCCAAAACACAGTATAATGACTCAACAGTATTACTCACACTTTAAGATGGCCCCCACAGTGTATAATGTCCCCCAAAGTAGCCCCCACACTGTTTATTGGTCCTCACGGTAGCACACACACTGAAATGGCTCCCACACTGTATAATAGCCCTCACACCTAATAATAACCGCCACAGTAGTCCCCACACTTTGAGGGCCCAACACAGTAGTCCCCACACTGTATAATGGCCCTCACATTAGCTCCCACACTGTACAATGGCTCCCACACTGTATAATGGCCTCCACAGTAGTCACCACACTATGTTAGCTCCCCACACAGTATATTGGCTCCTACATTATATGATGGCCCCCAAACTGTATAATGGCCCTCTCTTGTTAGCTCCCACATTGTATAATGGCCCCCACACTGATTGATGGCCCCACAGTAGCTCCCACATTATATAATGGCCACCACATTAGCTACCAAGCTGTAAAATTGCCCCCACACTATATGATGACCCCTTACAATAGTGCCTACAATGTATGAGACCTCCACACTATATGAGGGTCCATCATACTTTAAGATTCCTCTACTGTCAAACCACAAGTTTTAATAAAAATAAAAAACATCATATATTCGCCTAATCCAGAATCCTGCCGAGTCCACCAGCAAGGCCTGGGACGCACAGGACGTTAGAGTCCCAGTGCGGTGCAAAGACATCACCGCCCCAGGACTCTGACGCCTCGGCCAGTGCATCACCCTGCTGTTCTGTACACCGCACACTTAAAGTGACCTGCGGTCTACAAAACGGAGAGCGGTAGTGCAGGGAGATCATGTCTCCCTGCGCTACTGCAGAGCTTAAAGGGAACCTGTCATGTAAAATAACGCTATTAACCTGCACATATGGGGTTAATCTACAGGTTAATAGCATTCTGACACCGTGCGGCACCCACACTGAGAGCCCTGCTGCCGGGAGGAAATTAACTTTATTCCTCCCAGCAGCCTCGCAGCTGTAAACGCGCCCCGACACTGACTGACTCTACCACATGGTCGCTACGCTACCGGTGCCCCTATAAACAATATTGCTTCTTACATGCCCACTTAATATTTAATAATGTCTCCTTAGTGCCCCCATGTACAGTAATAATGACCCCAGCATTGCTTATGTGAGCAGGCGGTCATGTGACCACTAGACTCTTGACTTCTCTCAATTCTCTTTGATTGAGAGAAGACAAACCTTTCTAGTCGGCACGTGAAAATAGCAAATATGTGGTCACATGACCGCCTAGTAAGGCCAGTGATATTGGCGTCTCATGACAGCAGGTGCACCAGCAGGACATTTATCCCAAGCCTTTAATAACATTATAATAATATTAAATTGCTTATCATGAAATTACTAAATACAATGCAGCTCATGCCATGGTTACTGTACGGGGCCTTATTATACTAACAGGCTGGGCTTATAATAAGACCCAGCCCGCAAGTACAGTATATAAAGCCCCCTACATATCCATCTCCAACCTCCCCAGACAGCAACCATTACAGTTGGTACGGAAAGTATTCAGACCCCTTTAAATTTTTCACTCTTTGTTTCATTGCAGCCACTTGGTAAATTCTAAAAAGTTCATTTTCTTCTCATTAAAGTACACTATGCACCCCATCTTGACTGAAAAAAACAGAAATGTAGAAATTTTTGCAAATTTATTGAAAAAGAAAAACTGAAATATCACATGGTCATAAGTATTCAGACCCTTTGCTCAGACACTGATATTTATGTCACATGCTGTCCATTTCCTTGTGATCCTCCTTGAGATGGTTCTACTCCTTCTTTGGAGTCCAGCTGTGTTTAATTAAACTGATAGGACTTGATTTGGAAAGGCACACACCTGTCTATATAAGACCTCACAGCTCACAGTGCATGTCAGACCAAATGAGAATCATGAGCTCAAAGGGAACTGCCCAAGGAGCTCAGAGACAAAATTGTGGCAAGGCACAGATCTGGCCAAGGTTATAAAAGAATTTCTGCATTACTCAAGGCTCCTAAGAGCACAGTGGCCTCCATAATCTTTAAATGGAAGAAGTTTGGGACCACCAGAAGTCCTCCTAGACCTGGCCGTCCAGCCAAACTGAGCAATCGTGGGAGAAGAGCCTTGGTGAGAGAGGTAAAGAAGAACCCCAAGATCACTGTGGCTGAGCTTCAGAGATACAGTAAGGAGATGGGAGAAAGTTCCACAAAGTCAACTATCACTGCAGCCCTCCACCAGTCGGGCCTTTATGGCAGAGTGGCCTGACGGAAGCCTCTCCTCAGTGCAAGACATATGAAAGCCAACATAGAGTTTGCTCAAAAACACATGAAGGACTCCCAGACCATGAGAAATAAGATTCTCTGGTCTGATGAGACGAAGATAGAACTTTTTGGTGATAATTCTAATCGTTATGTGTGGAGAAAACCAGGCACTGTTCATCACCTGCCCAATACAATCCCAACAGTGAAACATGGTGGTGACAGCATCATGCTATGGGAGTGTTTTTCAGCTGCAGGGACAGGACGACTGGTTGCAATTGAAGGGAACATGAATGCGGCCAAGTACAGAGATATCCTGAATGAAAACCTATTCCAGAGTGCTCTGGACCTCAGACGTGGCTGAAGGTTCACCTTCCAACAAGACAATGACCCTAAGCACACAGCTAAAATAACAAAGTAGTGGCTTCAGAACAACTCTGTGACCATTCTTGACTGGCCCAGCCAATTGAGCATCTCTGGAGAGACCTGAAATGGCTGTCCACCAATGTTCACCATCCGACGTGACGGAACTGGAGAGGATCTGCAAGGAAGAATGGCAGAGGATCCCCAAATCCAAGTGTGAAAAACTTGTTGCATCATCCCCAAGAAGACTCATGGCTGTACTAGCTCAAAAGGGTACTTCTACTCAATACTGAGCAAAGGTTCTCAATACTTATGATCATGTGATATTTCAGTTTTTCTTTTTTAATAAATTTGCAAAAATTTCTACATTTCTGTTATTTTTTCAGTAAAGATGGGGTGCAGAGTGTACTTTAATGAGAAAAAAATGAACTTTTTAGAATTTACCAAGTGGCTGCAATGAAACAGAGTGAAATATTTAAAGGGGTCTGAATACTTTCTGTACCCACTGTACATGTGATGGAGTGCATATAATCTCATAACAATAAACAGTATAATAAGACCCCCAGTGCCCTGTCCCTCCTCCCCCCACTTAAGCTCCCACAATACCCCCATCCTCTCCTGGAGCAGTGGGGGCTTCAGCAAAAAGGTACCAATTGTTTTGGGGGGGTTTAAGCCGATGGGCCATTTTTTTTAATGAAATGGGACACCCATGTAATGGAGGGAATGGGTTGTGGTTTCCTTAAAGGGGTTGTCCAGTACTTTTAAAAATATGTCAATGTGTTTTAATGATAAATAGAAGCTTCTTTCTAATTACCTCCTGGTGCTGTTTCTGCCTGTGTGTGGCGCTATTCGTGGCTGCTCACAGGCAGCACGTGACCCCCGGCTGCAGCCGGCTCTGACATCCACTGACGTCACAACAAGTCCAGGCTGCAGCCGAGGGCTCCTCTTCCGCGTTCCACCGGTGGCTGCTGGGTTGTGGGTGGGGTTATCTCGCGCGTCACACCCGGCATCCACTGCGCGCTCTCCCTGTCCCCATTCATTGGGAAAGCGCGCGGTGGATGCTAGGTGTGACGCAGGGGAATAACCCCACCCACAACCCAGCGGCCACCGAGGAGACCCCAGCGCTGAGTCACGCCTCACTTGACGTGACGTCAACGGGGGGCACGTGCTGCCTGTGAGCGGCCAAGGATAGCGCCGCTCACAGGCAGAACCTGCACCAGAAGGTAATTAGAAAGAAGCTTCTTTTCATCATAAAAACACATTGGCATATTGGAAAACCCTTTTAAAATATTATTGTAGCTGCACTCATATATGCATCTACTGATATCGGCCAGGTCGCATGGCAGGCATCTGTTCTAATGAAAGAACAAGTAATGGATCCATGACAATTGCGCAGGCAACCTGGCAGATATCAGTAGATACGACATCAATGGCCCCTCTAACGCCCTTATGCGAAAGTGAACAGTACAGAAATTCAGCATTAGGGACGCTGAGACAGCAGCTGTAGGAGCCAAAAATACCTAAATGCAAGTTTTACTTTCTCATACATTCTGCTGCTAAAACATTACAGAAAGGTAAGTATACACCCCTCCCTTCCGCTCCTGTCTTCCACTGTCAGCAGTTTTACAGGGTCAGACCTGCAAACAATTTTAGTTTTGAAAGTCGTAGGCCAGAGTTCACACGTTCAGTATTTTACCTCAGTATTTGTAAGCCAAAATCAGGAGTCGAACAATCAAAAGAAAAGTATAATAGAAACACGTCACCACTTCTGCATTTTTCACCCACACCTGGTTTTGGCTTACAAATACTGATGTAAAATACTGACCAAATACTGAACATGTCCTAAATGTCACACTGGATCTCTCATCATCGGCAGTATGGAAAATCTCAAAGGTGTTCTCTCCAAAACTGCAAAATGACCACAATGGGAAAATGTTTCTGCAAAACTGTGGCAAAACACAGTCACAATTTTGCAAGATCACGGGCAAAAACAGCAATGAGACAGGTCACAAGGACAGGTTCATGCAGTCCAGGTTTAGCAGTGGTGGAGATTTTTCTTCATATTTATCTCATACGCCAATGACATCACATTTTACATTCTGTATTTTTTTTTTTAAATTAGGTTCATTTTTATTGAACAAGATTTCCAACTTTTAGGATACAAACATTTAAATACAGAAAGTAAAATAGATTAGGCTTACATAAAGTAATCACGTTGCATTTATCAAAAAAAACTTTTCAGCATTTCAATTAACTATCCTTATTAATCTTCGTACAGGAGATCAGAGCCAAAGCAGTTAAATACTTAAAAATACGAATAAACACTTACCAAGAAGCTATTCTCCTTTACTTTCAAGTCTGATGGGATCAGCGTAGAGGGGTATGAATTGATCCATCATTTTATTGCAAAGTAGAGTAGGGGACAGAAGGTCCGAGGTGTCAATCCACATGCTCCAGATCTTATAAAATTTGTAAACACCTCTTTCTACACGTAATACTTTATTCATTTTAGTTTTGAATTCTCTAATGGACGGGGGAGCAGCAGCTAGCAAAATTCGTAAGATGCCCAATACTATGAGGGAGGTTACATACGTTCCTTCTTCCAGAAGGCCTAGAATGCAAATTTTGGGATCTGGTTTTAACAGAATGTTGTATACTTTTTTTGATTAAGATCAAAATTCCTTTCCAATACTCCACTATGCTAGCACAATCCCATATCATATGAACAAGGTGCGCATCTTTCTGACCACATCTAGGACATAAGCCATCAGTTCTGACCCCCATCTTATAGAGCAGGCTAGGAGTCTTGTACACTCTGTGAAGGAGATACATTTGGGACAACCTCTGACCCTCAGATAGCAACAGTTTAGGAGTCTGCTCCAAGATATCTGTCCATTGAGTAATGGTTTTGAGGACCCAAATCCCTCTTCTATATGTCCTTAAAGGGGTTTTCCCATGAACAAAACTTCATTTTAATCAATAGATCTTGGAATAATAATAAGTTCCACAATTGGATGTGTTTAAATAAAATGTTCCTGTGCTGAAATAATCTTATAAATGTTCCCCTGCTGTGTACTGTGTAATGGCTGTGTCTGAAAGTACAGGACCCTGGTTTGATCACACCACAGCTCCTGGGCAGGGGAAGAGGAAAAGAGTATACAGACATTACAGCAGGGGATCACAGCTGATTTTTCTTGTGAGGTAAAACATTTCCTGCCTGTTTTTAAACAATGTTTTACTTCAAAGAAAGAATCAGCTGCAATCTCCTGCTGTAATGTCTGTATACTCTCTTTTTCTTCCTCCCCTGCCCAGGAGCTGTGGTATGTCTTTCGAGTGTTGATTTCTCTTATATATAAACCTCGAACGAAGGCATTTATGGCATTTCCCCCTATATGCTTAGAGGCTGAACTGTCATTTACATTAAAATACTCTAGAATATTTGTATGTGAAGAGCCCCTTCCTATATGAATCCAAAAGGGGTTTTGCCGATAGGGAATCTTAGTGATTATGCTCACATTTCCCACCGATAGCCGGACACTGATTGGCGAGGAGTTAGATATACTTCTAGTCAAATAGGTAACCATGCATATATAGGGTAAAATCAGAGGATTACCAATACCCAAGTCAATTCGAGCTAGGGAATGGTGTGAACTAGAGTAACAGGAGTATTGCCTAGCTTTAGGATTTTTTGTACGCCAAAGATCTAGAAACCCTGTTTCATCTAACACTCTAGAAAGTGAAGTAGGCGAAGCATTTTCTGGGACAATGCCAGAATGAAATTTGTCTATATTCTGTATTTATTACACTCTTATACTTCTGAGCTAAGCTGCATCAATATTAATTCTAGAAACAAAGATCCTAAGGCTATGTTCACATGTTGCGTTTTTTCAGCGTTTTTTAATGCAAATTTTTACCTGGGTTTTACAATACCAGCAAAGTCTATGAGATTTCAGAAATCGCATGCACACAGTTTGTTTTTTTTGTCCTCAGTATTTTGTGCAAAACCTTGGTTTTTGCAAAATGAAGCATGTGACTTCTTTCAGCGTTTTTCAACCATTGCAAGCAATGGGTAGTGGAAAGAAAGCTGAAAAAAAGCAGATATCAGGTTTTGCTGCGTTTTTGGTGCTAAATCATGATGAAGTTGAATAAGGTTATTTTTTTGGGGAGGGCACTAAACTTCATCAGCATGCACAAGAGACAAATGAACACTAACAAAACCAAAAGTAAAAACCGCACCAAAAATCGTAGCAAAAAACGCAGCAAAATCTCAGGAAACCCTGCTTTTTTGGGGCAGTAACTTCACTGCTAAGAGTGAACATAGTCAAACAGAGTTTATTTTTACAACCTGTGTAGTTAGACTTGACAGTTTTACTGGCTGAAACCCAGCGTGGACAAACATCAATAGTCGGAGATCCTGCAATACCAAACACCTGGCAGATTGGTTAGATGTGTGGCACGAGTAGATACATGAGGTAAATGGAAATTCTGCCAGCAAGGAATATTCCAACTCATGAACGACACATAGTGCTCCTTCCTTATAGGCGTTTAGAGAAATGTTCACATTTCCTTTCCAATCAAATATGGGTCGGGGAAATGGAAGGGGGGCAATTCACTCCCTAGACACTGCTTCTCCGGCCATGCTGGTTGTATTGTGGCTTTGCATAGCTGGAAACCACCGCTTAGTAAAATTGCCGATGGGTAATTTTTTCTAAAACATCACTTGCTACAAACCAAATGGATTTAAAAGGATATACAAAAAATCCAAATATATAAGTAGTGAGTAATAACAGAAATCTGAGCAGATCAGATTAAATAGGTGTGTATCCCGATTACCCAGCAGCGGCCCCTACACATTTGTTACGTCTGGCACTCAGAACAGCTTATTGGTGGAGATGACATGTGTCAAACCCTGACCGATCTGATACTGATGTATCTTATAGATTATGTCATAAATGTAAAAGTAATGGAGCAGCCCATTAATGTATGTGCACGCAGTAAAAAATTATGAAGTGATCCAGACAAAACAAATCTGCACCAGAAACAACTATGAAATCTGCAGCTGTTAAATGCGGATTTTGTTATTGGCTTTGTTGAGAAATGTAGTCACTGATTCTAATCATACATGTAATCAAATGAAATTTTGTGTCACAAGTCTGCAGCATTTTCGCAACAGAAAAGTCATGCTGAGGATTTGTATAAAAAAAAACAACGCATTTTGTGAATCCATGATGGATATTTTACACTACGGGCGAATGAGGCTTGCAGAAGTTCCATTCACTAGCATTATATTGTACCTTGTTGCAAATTTTTCAGTGTGATGTGAAAAACCACCCTTAGATGCCCATAGTGGATGGAAGATAAAAAGAAAAAATGAACATCCTCTGTCCACTAGAAACAATGTGCAAATGCAGCCAAAAGTGAATATGTGGCATGTAAAGTAGCCAAGAAGTCGAAAAGGATACAGTGGATTTACACATGGGAAGATTTATCAAGACTGTAACTTTTGGAGAATGCAAACAGACTAGACAGTAGTCAAAATGCACAAAATGTATCTTATTGGTTCATGCAGTTTCATCATTTTGGTGCATCTTTGTCCTGCCTACGTTTACAGCACCTATTAGTTGGCTTTTTTGTACCACAAATGTTCGCCCAAATCCTGCCCACTTTTTGGTGTACAGTGTTACAAAGAACCCTTCTGCACCTTGTCTAATAAAGAAGTGGCATGGCTTTATCACACAATATGGTGAAGGTCAGGAAAGGCTGTTTTTTGACAAAAATTGCCCCAGAATTCTGGAACATTTGGCTTAAAAACAGTATTGGTGCTGTTAGATTATGTTGCAGTAACCATTAAATTAAAGGGGCCTGCCTTGGCGACAGATTTGCCTTTCATACAACTGTCTATTTTGCTTTAAGAATTGGGTACCTCCACACGTGCTCACTTCTATATTACATCTGCCAAAAAAAAAGCTCAGCGAGACATTGATAAAAAGCAAAGGCAAGCAATGGTGCTTTTTAATCTGAATTTAGTGGTTAGGTCGCTGAAAAGAGCAGCAATTGAACCAGCAAAACATAGTTCAGATCAGTGAGAAACTAATTACTGTCCCTATTAGCAATCCCCAGCACTCCTTACTGACTCATAGACTATAATCCTTTGCACGGTACGAAAAAAAAAATCAGAATGGAAGAGATATGGACTATAATAAGATCTCGGTGGCTTGTAATGGATAACATTTTGGAGAGGAGTGCACTGAAGTGCATATTAACTGGCTACAATTAGACGCTAGATATTGAACTTGAAGCTTTTGATGCTTGGGATCAAAACAAATATTCCACTTCAGATACTAATTTACTTGTAGAGCAGCTTTTCTAACCTCTTGATGCGAAGAGATGGCAGAATAAAATGCAAAATCCTATTTTCTAGGGTTTGCAGACATGAATTATACGCTCCCTGATGATATATTTCAACCTGTTTCATTGTCCTACTTTACCTAGGCATAGAAAAAAAAGAAATAAGCAAGCTTCAAGTCATTAATTGCAACTGGCAAATGTAAGAGTCTAATGGCCTAATTTGGAAGTTTCTATCTAATAAATTCTCCGCTCCCTGCAGGAAATGAACTGTTTATGCAGAGATCATCCCGTAATAAGCAGTCGGCGCACATACAAAAAGGTACAGATCTCGCACAAAGAAGTAGAACCTGTCCAGCCCAGATGAAAATAATTAAAAGAGGAAGGAGATGACATTTCATGAAGGTAAGCTCTGTAATTGCAGTCAGAGTATACCACAGAAGAGTAAGGGGAAAGGAGAATTTAACAAGAATCGATCCCCAGGGGATGTTCTCAGCTACCTGTACGAATTGATAGGTAGAGGAACTGAATATCATTTACTCCTCATCCTGCAGTTTTATATTATTGGTCTATTGCCATGAAGAGCTTCATATGCAGATGTGATTACCTCTTTTCAGTAACACATGACTTGACCCCAGAACCCCCCCACCTCCCTTTGCAGTGATCCTCAGTACTGAATATACAGCTATTCTCTAGTACAGTGGTCCCCAACCTTTTTTGCACCAGGGACCGGCTTGAAGCAAGATCATTTTTCCATGGCCCAGCAAGGAGGGGGTGGGGTGGGCGGGGCTTTGGTCATATGGGGGCGGGGTAATGGAGGGATTTGGAGTTTAGTGCATACTTATCATATAGTGTAGACCAGGTCCCCGCCAGGAGCTATGCCAGGAGCCCCACATAATGTGCTGTGCCAGGAGCCGCATCACTGAGGCCCCATCACGCCCTGCAGCAGGACAGGGCAGCTGTCCTGACAGCTGCTGTTCAGCTGCATTTACTTCATCCCAGGGGCGGACACAGACTGTAGTGGGCCCCTGTGCAAGAAATTTTTGGGGGCCCCCCCCGCCCTTCATAAGGCAACAAAGTTATGTAAACATAACCCCCCCATGTGCATCTCTCACCCCCCCATGTGCAGCTCACCCCCGTGCATCTCTCATCCCCCTCCGTGCATCTCTCATCCACCCCCCGTGCATCTCTCATCCCCTCCGTGCATCTCTCATCCCCTCCGTGCATCTCTCATCCCCTCCGTGCATCTCTCATCCCCCCCGTGCATCTCTCACCCCCCCGTGCATCTCTCACCCCCCCGTGCATCTCTCATCCACCCCCCGTGCATCTCTCACCCCCCCGTGCATCTCTCATCTCTCCCCTCCCTCCCATGTGCATCTCTCATCTCTCCCCTCCCCCCATGTGCATCTCTCATCTCTCCCCTCCCTCCCATGTGCATCTCTCATCTCTCCCCTCCCCCCCATGTGGATCTCTCATCTCTCCCCTCCCCCATGTGCATCTCTCATCTCTCCCCTCCCCCCCATGTGGATCTCTCATCTCTCCCCTCCCCCATGTGCATCTCTCATCTCTCCCCTCCCCCCCATGTGGATCTCTCATCTCTCTCCTCCCCCATGTGCATCTCTCATCTCTCCCCTCCCCCCATGTGCATCTCCCATTCCCCCCACTCCTAGTTAATTGTATTTAAAAAAAAATAAAACTTGTTATACTTACCCCCATGCGATCCCTGCAGAATCCTGGCGCTCGTCCAAATCGCTGACACCAGGTTCTCCTGACTTCCGGCCATGTGACGGAGCCGTCACATGACCGGAAGTCAGGGGAATCATGAAGGTGCTGCCGCAGCAGCGCAGCGCTAAGATGTCCCGGACCCGGCGCTTAGCATGCGGCCGGGGGCCCCATGAGGAGAGAGACGCACAAGAGGGGGGCTCCGAGGGGGCTCCTACCGGCCGGGCCCCATACTGGAGTCAGGGCAGTCATGCCCTGATGGCGGCCCTGCTGGAGGCTGGAGGGGCCCCCTCTCCCCGCGGACCGGCTGAAAAACCCCAACGGCCCGGTCCTGGTCCGCGGACCGGCGGTTGGGGACCTCTGCTCTAGTACATGCCCAGCTTGTATTTGTGGTAGCCTCGCCTGGAAATGGCCAGGATGGAGGAGGGGGCTATGCAGAGCAGGGCTGTGGAGTCGGTAAGCCAAACCTCCGACTCAGACTCCTCAATTTCCATGACACAGACTCCAACTCCGACTCCCTCATAAATGGCTCATGTTTAAGTGATAAATTAACAAGCCTAACTAAAGAACTGCGACGGAACTCCAGGGTCGCTGAGCATAGATGGAAAAGATCCCACACCAATGAGCACTTCACCGCATTCAAACAGTCCCTCACTACCTTAAAGTCCACACTCACTAAAGCAAAACAAACATACTTCTCATCTCTCATATCCTCCCTGTCTCACAACACCAAACAGCTATTCAACACCTTCAATTCTCTCCTTCGTCCCCCAGCACCTCCTCCCTCTCCTCTTTTTTCAGCCGAAGACTTTGCCTCATTCTTCAAGCAGAAGATTGACACCATCAGACAAAGCGTTTGCCTAAAGTCCCCACAGCCCCTCCTCATATCCACTCAACCCTCCTCCTCCAAGACCACCTTCACCACCATTACGGAAGATCAACTTTCCTCTTTACTCTCCAAATCACACCTCACCACCTGTAAATTTGACCCAATCCCGTCCCACCTCATCCCAAACCTTACCACTATCTTCATTCCAACCCTAACCAACCTTTTCAACCTGTCACTAACAACTGGCGTCTTCCCCTCATGCTTCAAACATGCCTCAATCACATCCATCCTCAAAAAGCACTACCTTGACCCATCCTCTCTGACTAGCCATCACCCCATATCACTTCTCCCCTATGCCTCAAAACTTCTGGAACATCATGTTCATTCTGAACTGTCCTCCCACCTCTCCTCTTACTCCCTCTTTGACCGCCTACAATCTGGTTTCCGACCGCACCATTCTACTGAATCTGCACTGACTAAAGTCACCAACGACCTACTAACTGCCAAATCCAAGCGACACTACTCTATCCTCCTCCTCCTGGACCTGTCATCTGCCTTCGACACAGTGGACCATTCCCTCTTACTACAGACTCTCGCATCTCTCGGCATCACAGACTTGGCCCTATCCTGGATCGCCTCATACCTAACAGACCAGACATTCAGTGTCTCCCACTCACACACCACCTCCTCATCTCACCCCCTATCTGTCAGTGTTCCCCAAGTTTCAGTTCTAGGACCCCTGCTCTTCTCCAGCTACACCTTAGGCTTGGGACAGCTCATAGAGTCTCATGGCTTTCATTATCACCTCTATGCTGATGACACACAGATCTACCTCTCTGGACCCGATATCACCTCCTTACTAACCAAAATCCCACAATGTCTGTCTGCTATTTCATCCTTCTTCTCTGTTAGATTTCAAAACTTAACATGGATAAAACAGAATTCACCATCTTTCCGCCATCTCACTCAACCTCCCCAACTGACCTATCAACGTCAATGGCTGTCCACTCTCCCCAGTCCCTCAAGCTCACTGCCTTGGGGTAACCCTGGACTCTGACCTCTCCTTCAAACCACATATCCAAGCCCTTTCCACTTTCTGCCTACTCCAACTTAAAAATATCTCCTGGATCCGCACATTCCTCAACCATGAATCTGCAAAAACATTAGTGCATGCCCTCATCATCTCCCGCCTCGACTACTGCAACCTCCTGCTCTGTGGCCTCCCTTCCAACACTCTTGCACCCCTCCAATCTATCCTAAACTCTGCTGCCCGACTAATCCACCTGTCCCCCGCTATTCCCCAGCCTCTCCTCTCTGTCAATCTCTTCACTGGCTCCCCATTACTCAGAGACTCCAGTTCAGAACCCTAACCATGTCATACAAAGCCATTCACAACCTGTCCTTGCCATATATCTCTGACCTAGTCTCCCGGTACTTACCAGCAGGCAACCTCCGATCCTAACAAGATCTCCTTTTCTACTCCCCTCTTACCACTATCGCATGCAAGATTTCACCCGTGCATCACCCCTACTCTGGAATGCTCTACCCCAACATATCAGACTCTCGCCTACCGTGGAAACCTTCAAAAGGAACCTGAAGACCTACCTCTTCTGACAAGCGTACAACCTGCAGTAACCACCGCTCCACCATACAGCTGCATGACCAGCCCTACCCTCTCCCATTCCTAGTAGACTGTGAGCCCTTGTGGGCAGGGTCCTCGCTCCTCCTGTACCAGTCGTCGTCACGTTTTGTTCAAGATTATTGTAATTGTTTTCGCTATGTATACCCCTTTCTTATATGTAAAGTGCCATGGAATAAATGGCGCTATAATAATAAATAATAATTTTCTGTAGCACAGATTAATCTCAGCTAAAAGTCTAGACCCTTAGATCAGGAATAGGACAGACATTTATAGGACATTTCATAACTTTCCCAAATTCTTAAGAAAAAATATTCCCCACAAACTGCATTGAACTAATGTACCCAATTTATTATATATTTTAGGAGTCGGAGTTGGTCCATTTTATACTGACTCCAACTCCACCAAAATGGGCTCCGACTCCACGACTCCGACTCCACAGCAATGATGCAGAGGAGGCTTGAAGAGGTTATCCCATAAACATATCTTAAGCATTGGTAAGAAATGTATAATTGCAGGGGGGCTGATCCCACCAACCACAAGAACAGAGTCCCAAATCACCTGTGTGAAAGTAGCAGAAATGAGCATGTGTCACCACAGCTCCTTTCACTGTGTATAGGTGGTTGCACATTCCCACTGCCACTTCATTACCACAGTGGACTTGGGGCCCAAAGTTCATAGGATCAATGAGGGTTTCAGCATTAGGACCTTCAGCTATCATAGGTATAAGGTAATAAATTATGTTTATGGGGCAACCTCCACTTTAATGGGTTGAAAAACTCTTATGAAAAACTTTATTTAGAAGGGGTTGTCTCCTTCAGACAGTCCACTCTACATGTACTATTACAGCACTGTACAAAACTGTTCTTAGAGCATACACCCCAGGCACCACTACATGTAGTGCCCGAGGGGATGAATAAAACAGACTAAAATAAGCAAACCTACCCTCGTCCCATCAAGATCCCCTGTCAGTAATCACTAACATAGAGGCATATTTATTAAAAGGGCTGTCAAGGATATTATTGGCCAATCAGTAGAAAGGATAATTGTTATGGTAAATATTTTTACTTTGCTTTATAATTTAGGCAATTCACATATTTTTGATAATTTTGTATTTTAATATTAGCTGTATAAGTGTTATTTGTAAAAGCAAATAACATAAGGCGTATCTAATAGAGCTGTCTTTGTATTAAAGCCTTCCTTTGTTCTGAAAGTAGAGTAAAACTAGTAGTGTTGAGCCACCCCCGTAGTGTTCGAGTTCGGTTCGGTTCGTCGAACACCCGTGTGTTCGCCGAACTGTTCGTCGAACTGTTCGTCGAACACCTTCGAACACCGTTAAAACCAATGGCAGGCAAACAAAAACACATAGAAACACATAGAAAACACCTTCAAAGGTGTCCAAAAGCTGACAAACTGCTCAGAAGACACAACTAACACATGGAAAAGTGACAAGTACATATAGTCATGCGAAAAGAAAAGAGGTGGAGGAGTAAAAGGAGGGGGAGACACAGATATAGGCATGTCATGCCCTTCTAAAATCCAAAAAGTGAGAAGCCGAGACGGCCAGTCCGCTCCTGCCCGTGCCACCTCCGTGTCGCCGGGTTTGTGCCAGAGCCGCGGTGAACCCTGACGGCCAGCCCCCCTCTCCCAATACTGGTGCCTGTCCGCTGGTGGGTCGAGAGAGCCCCCCTGTGGTGGAGGCAGCTCTAAGCTTTTTAATTTAAATTGTCCCTCTAATTTGAATGAATACACTTTAAATCCATTTACAAGGATCTATTGGAGGGCAAGTCTCATGCCAGCAGCCGCGTAATTCCAGCTCCAGTAGCGTCCACTAAAGCTGCTGCAGTTAAAAAGCTTTTATAAGGATCGAGCTCGGCTGTCCACCGCAAGGCATCCTAGTGCCAGTCCCAGCCCCTATGCCTTGGGGTGCCTCCTGATGCTCTTCACTAAGTATCCCGTGGTCCCGAAGCATTTCCTTTGAAAAAATTAAGTGTCCAAACTACAGGTGGTGTAGCTTGCTTAACAGCCGGGATAATCCGCTGACTAGCAGACACTGCTACTAGGCACAAAGTATTTCCTGGGCTAGATGCAGTTAAAAATTTGTAAGTAGATACTCTCGTTGGATGCTGAGAAAGCATTCCATAGAGTCTCCTGGCACGCCATATATGATTCTCTTAAAAAGCTTGGGGTAGGGGTCTAGGGGACCCTTTTATAGCCAAAATCACGGCCCTGTATCACAATACGTCACCTAGGCTGAAGATAAATGGAACTGTAGCACCGAGGGCTCGGTTGCTACAGACGTATTGCACCTCACCCAGAGGTGTGATATCTCACTCTCAGATAAGGATGGAGTGTGGATCAGGACCCGACACCTGCATGCATTACACCACATTGCCGTGGGGCAGGGCGACCAATATGCCCCTGAGATGGGCACGACAGTCCTTGTCCCTGGCTGGAGTGGGGGGAGGGAACACTGCACCATCACCCCCATCCTCCGCATACACTGCCCTGAGGCTATACTCCTCCCGTGGGGAGTTATGCTACGCTCTGCTGCACCCACAACACCAGCCTTAGCGGTCTGCCCTGTAGCGGCGGTTCACTCTGACCGCAATCCACGGGTGGCGTAGTCGGACATTTAAACATCAAAACCACATAAATAGTTCCGCCACTGGTTTGACCGCCCTGAGCCACGGAACCGGATCGCCGCCACGAAGACTACAACCACCAGCATCCACCAAAAAGGGTCCGGCTCCGGGTGTCCCAAGGCCCAGGGGGTGCGTCAGAACATTTTCATCACCTTTCACAATCACCAATGGGACAAGGCAGGGATGTCCTCTGTCCCCTCTCTTATACATCCTAGTGACGGAGCACCTGCTCTCATCAATTCGCCATAACCCCAATATTAGGTGGATTGAGGTGGGAGGCACCGAGTACAAGTGCTCTCTATTTGCTGATGATGTCCTAGTATATATCACTCAATCACATATATCCATCCCTGCTGTTATGGCTGAAATAGATCACTTTGTTACATGGTAAAATTTTAAAATCAATGCAGCGAAGTCTGAGGCCCTCGATGTCTCCCTCCCTAAATCCATATAGGATTCCATCCAGTCCAACTTTCCCTTTGCCTGGCCCTCACAGGGTATCAAATACTTAGGAATTCCTATTCATAGAGACCTCTCCCATCTATGTTATCTTAATTTTGGGCCCTTTATTGAACAATTCCATACAGACCACGGTTGGCAAGTTAGAACTGTAAGATTCACTACGTGAACCACTGGTGTTTTGTGGAAAAGCACATGTACACCGCGTTCCAAATTATTATGCAAAAAGTGTTTAGGAGTGATAAGGGAAGAATTTGTTTGTTTGTCAGTTAAACTCATTGATGGTGATGTGTGTCAGGGCTCTTTATATCACTGTAAGCAATTGCAGACACCTGTGCTAATTAGTTTGGCAGGTGTGTCCAATGAAAGGCAAGACTACTTAAGAAGGCTCTCTCACATTATTAAGCAGCCTACATTTTCTGCCAAAATGGGAAAGAAAAAGGATGTGTCGGCTGCTGAGAAGCAACAAATTGTGGAGTGTTTAGGTCAAGGCATGACTACAATCAACATTGTGCGATGATCAGGATGAAGTGTCTTGGCAATCAAGAAGTATGTAGCTGATTCACAGTACACACGTGTGCGTGCTGATAAGGGCAAATTGAGGACTCTTTCCTACAGGCAATTACGTCAGGTTGAAAGAGCAGCGGCAAAAAAGCCTTGTCATAGCAGCAGACAAGTTTTTGAAGCTGCTTGTGCCTCCAACGTCCCCCGAACAACAAGATGCAGGGTCCTTCAGAGGTTTGCAGCTGTGCATACGCCATCCTGTCGACCTCCTCTATCCACTTCACACAAGCAGAAACGGCTCCAGTGGGCCAAACATTACATGAAGACTGATTTCAAAACTGTTTTGTTCACGGATGAGTGCCGTGCAGCGCTCGATGGTCCAGATGAATGGAGTGGAGGATGGCTGGTTGATGGACACCCCACGCAAACACGGCTACAGCGCCAACAAGGAGGAGGTGGAGTAATGTTTTGGGCTGGAATCATGGGGAGAGAGATTGTCGGCCCCTTTAGGATCCCTGAAGGCGCTAAAGATGAACTCCATAATGTATGTGGATTTTCTCAAACAGCACTTCCTGCCATGGTTCAAGAAGAAGAACCGTGTATTTCACAGCAAGATCATTTTTCTGCATGATAATGCACCATCTCATGCTGCACATAAAACATCTGCATCTCTGGCTGATATGGGCATAAAAGGGGACAAACTTATGGTGTGACCCCCATGCTCCCCTGACCTCTACCCCATTCAGAACCTTTGGAGCATCATTAAAAGGAGTGTCTATGATGGCGGGAGGCAGTTCACATCTAAGCAACAGCTCTGGGAGGGTATTCTGTCCTCATGCAAAACAATTGAAGCAGAAACCATCCAAAACCTGACAAATTCAATGGACGAGAGAGTTCAGAAGCTCCTTTCGAACAAGGGGTCCTATGTGAAAATGTAACATCACCTAGAATAAAGTTTTGAGTTGAAAACTGTTTGATTTCAGTTTCTAACAACCTGCTAATGCTTATAATTTCAAAAATGACCATTTTTTTGGTCTTTATTAAAATGAAAAGGTTGATCGAAAAGTTTGGGGGATCTAAGAGTGTGGCAACCCAGTAGTCATGATTACTTCGAATTCTGACAATATGAGGGTCATGCTGCAGGTAGTGCAGCAAGAAGGCACTTATGTGTCTTGCGCATCTCGGAGCCCCAAAATTATTTTCCGGGCTAGATGCAGCTAAAAATTATTTTTAATTTTAAATCTGGTGAAGCTTATTATAGATGGCCTAATAGGATCAGTGCTGCACACTGCTACAAAGCCCAAATTATTTTCCAGTCAAGATACAGATAAACATGATTAGTAATTTGAAAGCTTAAAACGGTTGGTAGGATGATTTTAACCAATCATCAAGCTTTTACTCTCCCCAGGATGACACAGGGGTAGAAAAGTCGTTTCGGATCCATGATTTGTTCATCTTTATGAACGTGAGTCTGTCTACATTATCAGTGGAGAGCCGCGTGCGCTTATCTGTCAGCACACCACCAGCAGCGCTGAACACACGTTCAGACAGAACGCTGGCTGCGGGGCATGACAAGATCTCCAAGGCGTAAGTGGCTAGCTCCGGCCATTTATCCAGATTGGAAGCCCAAAAAGAGCAAGGGTCCAGTGACACAGTCGTGGCTTCAATGTTTACTTGGAGATACTCCTGTACCATCGTCTCTAGGCGTTGACTATGTGTCAGACTTCTTGTCTCCTGTGGCCTTGCAAAGGATGGGCTAAAAAAGTGGTGAAATGATTCCGCAAAATTGATGTTACCAGCAGATACTGTGGTTCTGTTACGGTTTGAGTGCTGAACACTTGACGGTCCCACGGTTGGCAAGTTGGAACTGTGAGATTCACTACGTGCACCACTGGTATTTTGTGGAAAAGCACATGTAAGATTCTGCAACAGTCTCTGCTGATACTCCTGCATGCGTGCATCCCTTTCTATGGCAGGAATAATTTCTGCAAATTTACTTTTGTACCGGGGATCTAACAGTGTGGCAACCCAGTAGTCAGGATTATTTCTAATTCTCACAATTCGAGGGTCATGTTGCAGGTAGTGCAGCAAGAAGGCACTCATGTGTGTTGCGCATCCAGGAGCACCAAGTCCCTGTTGTGTTGGTGGCGAGGTAACAATCATGCTTCCTTCCTCTGTCCTCTCCCCCCAACCTCGCACAACAGAAATGTGATCAAGGTCTCCCTCATCTGATGAGTCTTCCATCAGTTCGTCCTCCACTTCTTCCTGGGCTCCTGCACCTTCCTCACTAGTTTGGCTGCTACCATGCGCCCTGGTAAAATCATCTCCCCCCACCCTCACATGCCTGCCGCCCTGGTGCTGCCGACCGTCTGGACCTTGCAGATGTTAGCCCTTCCGCATACAACACCTCCTCCTCTACTTCCTCCACCTCCTCTTGTGCCACCACCTGACTCCGAATTCTGTTTAACATGTGCTCCAGCATGTAAATCACCGGAATAGTCATGCTGATAATGGCATCGTCAGCACTAAACATCTTCGTCGCCATTTCAAAACTGTGCAGAAGGGTGCATAGGTCCCTGATCTGAGACCACTCCTCCAGCGTGATTTGCCCCACCTCTGAATCTCGTTGGCCCAGGCTATACGTCAGAACGTATTGCACCAGGGCTTGTCGGTGCTGCCACAGTCGCTGCAACATGTGCAGAGTTGAATTCCACCGGGTAGGCACATCGCATTTTAGCCGGTGAAGTGGCAGGCCCAACGACTTCTGTAGAGATGTAAGTCGCTGAGCTGCGGGATGCGAACGGCGGAAGTGAGCACACAGCGACCGTGCCCTCTGCAGAAGGCCATCTAGTCTGGGATAGTGGGCTAAAAATTGCTGGACAACCAGGTTCAACACGTGAGCCATACAAGGCACGTGTGTGACATTGCCCCGGCGAAGGGCCGCACCCAGGTTTGCAGCATTGTCGCACACGGCCTTCCCTGGTTTCAGGTCCAGTGGAGACAACCATTCATGAAATTGGTTCTCCAGAGCTGACCACAACTCCTCAGCTGTGTGACTCACATTTCCCAGACATTTCAATGTAAAAACCGCCTGATGACGTTGAGCCCTACTGCCAGCATAGTAAGGAGGTGTGCAGGATCCCTTCTGCGCAGTTAGAAAGCTTGTGGCATGACCAGACAGGCTTTGGGTGCAGGTGGAAGACCGAGAGGAGGTTGAGGAGGCAGAAGCAGTGGAGGAAAAATGACATAAAGAGGATTGACGCACAACTCGTGGGGACGGCAAGACTTGGACAGCAGCCCCTTGTCCTGCTGTCACCATAGTTACCCAGTGCCCAGTCAGCGACATGTAACGCCCCTGTCCATGCCTACTCGTCCAAGTGTCTGTGGTGAAATGCACCCTGTCACACACAGAGTTTCTCAAAGAAGCGGTGATGTTGTGTGCGACATGCTGGTGGAGCGCAGGCACACCTTTCTTTGAGAAGTAGTGCCGACTGGGCATCTGGTACTGGGGCACTGCGACGGACATAAGGTCTCGAAAATCCTCTGTGTCCACCAGGCGGAAAGGCAGCATTTCTGTAGCCAAGAGCTTGCAGATGGTGAAATTCAACCTCTTAGCTTTCTCATGGCTAGGAGGAAATGGTCTTTTACTTGTCCACATCTGAGGGACCGAGGGCTGGCTATTGTGCTTAGACGGGGTTGATAAGGGTGTCCCCGGCAAACTGCCGGTCTGTGAGGAAGATGCAGGCGGACATGTTAGGTTGCCTTGATCCAAAGGTGGTGCTATCGATGTCGGACAGCGCTCAAGACCAGCTGGTGTTACCACCTCCAAAGAAAATGATGACCTGCCAATCACGCTGGCTGTTGCGGGTAAAGAGGTGGCAGGTCTGCGCCCCAAAACAGGTGTGACTGCTGTCCCCCCAGTCACAGAGGATGAAGAGGCCGCGGATGCACAAGATATGGCAGACGGTGGTTGGCCCGGCCGGCTAGACCGCATTGTAGCACACTGAGCTTCCCACTGCAACTTATGCTTCATGTCCATGTGCCGGTTCATGCATGAAGTACTCAAACTATGTATTTTTTGGCCTCTACTTAGCTTTTGCTGACAAATGTTACAGATAACACGAGTTGGGTCATCTTTATCGATCTGAAAAAATGCCCAGGCTATGCAAGGCTTAGCACCCATGCGACCTGAAGAGCCACCACGACTTGTGGTGAGAGGCAGAGTTGTGTTTGAGGATGCAGTTGTTGACGTGCTTCCAGTACTACGTCTCTGTCCAGGAAGGCGCAACCTGACCTCGTCGTCACTAGCATCTTCCTCCACCTCCTCTGCTGACCTCATCTCTTGGCTGACTGTGGGTTGACAGTAAGTGGGATCTCCGACCTCATCATCATCACCCTGTGCGTTATCACACCCGTCGTCCTCAGAGCCAACCTGTTCCTGCCCTGACAAAAAACTAAAGTTGTCGCTCCAATCAGGTATTTGAGTCTTATCATCGTCTTCCTCATTGTCTCCACCAACAGGAGTTACAGTTTGGGAATGAGGGTCTACATTATGGTCAGAACCTTCTGCGTCTGGTCCTGGATCCGACTCATAAAGATTCTGGGCATCAGTGCAGATCATTTCCTCGTCTGGATTCACAGAAGCGCTGGAGTCGACCTCTGATTCCCAGGCTATAGTATGAGTAAACAGCTCTGCAGACTCAACCATCTGTTCTACCTCATACTCAGACGGGCAGCTGGAGATTTGGGAGCTGTGAGGAAGCAAGTGCGATTTGGGTGACACCTTTGAGGGCTGGAGTATTTGTGATGTTGAAGTTGATGTGGAGGAGAGCCCACTTAAAGGAGCACTTGATATCCGTTGAAGCACCTGCTGTTTTTGTGCCTCATCTGGAATTTGTAGCGATTGGCGTGGCCGTAAGAAAGGGATCTTATCACATTGTCCGCTAAAAGAAGTAGACATTTTAGTTTGGCTGGAAGATGGTCTTTCTTCTGCACCTACCCCACGGACACAACCTTTTTTCTCCTTCCCAACACGCCTATTCCCCTTTCCACCAGCAGCAGGCCTTTTTCCACTCATTTTGGTGGTTAACTAATTCACAACTCTGGAGTTGTTTGCACAAAAAAACAATGGATGGTAACCGAGCAGAGCTGAGTGGCCAAACTGTGGTATTAGGCCAAAACTATTGGCTGGGTTAGATGCAGAAAAAAATTATTTTTAATTTGCAACCTGATGGAGGTCAGTATAGATGGACTAATAGACCAAGTCCCACACACCGCTAGAAGCCCAAATATTTTTTCAGAGCTAGATGCAGAAAATTTTTTTATTCAATTTGCAACCTGATGGAGGTCAGTATAGATGGACTAATAGACCAAGTCCCACACACTGCTAGAAGCCCAAATATTTTTTCAGAGCTAGATGCAGAAAAAAATTATTTTTAATTTGCAACCTGATGGAGGTCAGTATAGATGGACTAATAGACCAAGTCCCACACACCGCTAGAAGCCCAAATATTTTTTCAGAGCTAGATGCAGAAAAAAATTATTTTTAATTTGCAACCTGATGGAGGTCAGTATAGATGGACTAATAGACCAAGTCCCACACACCGCTAGAAGCCCAAATATTTTTTCAGAGCTAGATGCAGAAAAAAATTATATTCAATTTGCAACCTGCTGGAGGTCAGTATAGAAGGACTAATAGAACAAGTCCCACACACTGCTAGAAGCCCAAATATTTTTTCAGAGCTAAATGAAGAAAAAAATTATTTTTAATTTGCAACCTGATGGAGGTCAGTATAGATGGACTAATAGAACAAGTCCCACACACTGCTAGAAGCCCAAATATTTTTTCAGAGCTAGATGCAGAAAAAAATTATATTCAGTTTGCAACCTGATGGAGGTCAGTATAGATGGACTAATAGAATGATGCTATGCCCAAAAGATTTTACTTCACTAGGTGCAGTAAAAAAATTGGTATTCTATACACAGGTGGTATATCTTGCAACACAGATAGGCTACTCCACTGACTAACACACTCTGCAATAGGCCAAAAAGGATTAGCTTTGCTAGATTCAGCCAAATGCTGTGAAAAAAACTTGCACAGCACTGGCACAGACCTGCCTGGCAAAAACTGATAGGAACTGATGTAACCTAGTCCTGAAAAGGACTCCAATTACAATTAGTCTTTACTCCCACAATCTATCTATTTAAGAGCACAGACCTGCCTGATAAAAGTCGTAGGAAATGCTGTAACCTAGTCCTTAAAAGGACTGCAATCACAACTATTCCCTACTCCCAAGCTATCTGTAGATTTGTGCGAAAATTGGCTTGAAATTAACAAGGTATAGCGCACACAGCAACAGCGGTGCCGTCTAACACGCAGCTGCAGCAGTGAGAAAATGGTGGCGACGGGGAAAATGGCTTGGTCTTATAGGGCAAGGACATGTGACATACACTGCCAATCACACATGCCCTTGCTTGTGTGAAAAAAAGCACTTCGCTCCGTGTGTGCGCTGCTGATAGGCTGACAGATTGCACCTCCCCACTGCAAATGCGGGAAAGAGAAAAAAAAATGGAGATCTTCATTGTTCCTGCAGAGATCCATCCCCTGCCCCTCCCCCCACCCCGCTGTACACTCAAACTGCGTATTAACATTAATTTTCATCATTACTGAGAAAAAATCCAGTTATGATTTTGGTGCACGAACAGTTATCGAACATAACCTCGAACAGCCGAATTTTTCTCAAATTGTTCGTGTTCGCCGACCGGCTCGAACACCGCCCAAAACAGCTCGAATTTGAGATTGGCGAACAGTTCGAGTAGAACAACGCTCATCTCTAAAAACTAGATATAACCAGCCTCCTAAGGAATGCAGCAGAAGACATGATTGACGACTTTGTTTTTCTCAACTTATCTCCATTTTTAGGTAACTTAATGTAAGCCTCTCCCACTTTCCTTCGCTTTGTGGTTTGTAATAAAGATATGTGACCAGGCATCTGAGACTCAGACGAGTCTGGGACACAGAATTGGTTGTGTGTTCTCTTGTCTCCGATCAATCGACTCACACACACACACTTTTATCAAACACTTCACAAGTGGTGGTGGGACTTTGAGTTCAGCAGCATTCAGACTATGCTATTTTTTTATTCAATTGCACACCAAAGCAAAAACACTATGCCCTGAATGTTTTATACAAGACTCACTGACTGTTTAATGTGCAATCACCATCTACCAGCAATAGGGAAAAGGGCGCACACAACACCACTCAGTCCTCATGGTAGATTTGCAAGACTGCCATTATTTTAGTGTACCAATTTGGGCGATAACATGACCAAGATGAGTTGAATGGCTTTTATTTCCACAACGCGTTTCAACGCTGCACTAGCGTCTTCTTGAAGTGAAAAAAAACAATTGCATAGTAAGTGTTCAAGGGCAAGTGTTCCTTTTACTTTCCTTTGCACCCAAAAGGGTATTACCAGGGTTATAGGAAGTTTCGCCCCCAGCAATTTGCCCCCAGCAGTTCGCCCCCAGGTACATTTCGCCCCCGCACATTTCACCCCTATCATTTCGCCCCCAGGAAGATTCGCCCCCGCACATTTCGCCCCCGGATGGGGCCGAACTGGGGGCAATATGTGCGGGGGTGAGATGTGCGGGGGCAAAACATCCTGGGGGCCAAATGCTGGGAACGAAATGTGCGGGGGCGAAATGTACCCGGGGGGGCGAATTGCTGGGGCGAACTGCTGGGGGCGAAACTTCCAATTCCCATTACCAGATGGTCTTGTGCTCTTTTTTTCCCCTACAGTTTTCCTACCATTATTTTAGTGTAGGTGACATTACTGCCATCCACGAGCTTTAACATACCTTTCTGCTGCTCATCTATCATTGTGCTTAGCTTCTGTTCCTTGGATTTCCAGCTCAAGATCATTAAAATCTTAAGACTGTTGGAAAATACAAGGACACAACAAGAATTCATGGATGGAAATTGGGACCCACTATAGTAATTGCACTTCACAGATAGCTACAGGTTCTATAGGTCGCTAAACAGAACTAATAAATGCATGGAGGGATAGATTCAGTCACATTGATTTATGAGCCTCTCCAATCATACAGAGCAGCTGTGAGCTCTTTAAAGATCGGAGAGAGACACCACATTTGGTTTTTTTTCCCTTGTTTATATTTGCAAACTCCAAGCTCACGATTCATAACCATCGCTGAACGTGAAGAAGGAAGAGATTGCAATTAACAGATTTGTGTTTCATTGTATGAAATATTGCATGTGCTCATCAGAAGCAATTTAGAAATGATTGTCTGTCTGTAACAGTGACTGTTCCATGTCAGATGCCTTTTAATTATTTGCAAATTGCATAAAACACACAGAGTTACAGTTTTGTAGAGTTTGGCTGAGGTTATTCACAGTGCAGGCAAAGTTATTTTGCATAGCTAAATCTATTATATGGATCTGAAATATCATAATTTCTATCCATCAGAATGTTACAATGTCCACCATACTGCTGAAGGGATTGTCTCATATTAAGATTCTCCTTATCCATACACCCCATTACTGAATATGGAAGTGAGAGAGGACCTGCCCCCCAAAAAAAGGGAGATAGATTCACAAAGCCGGTAGGTCTGGATGTACAGCACAGACCAGAGGAGTTGATGCAGCAAGATGAACCAGTAAAAAGTCATGCAGCTGGAGTAGCGCATGCTCGGCTTGAAACAGAGTTCAGCGAAGAAGGAGATCCCAGTGGAACAGAAGAGCTGGACATGTCAGATGACTCACTGGTTATGATGTAACAGAGCCCATAAGTATGACAAGTTGGACATGTCAGGAGGCAACCTAATGATAACATTGCAGAGCCCAGCGACATAGCAGATCTGGTTTGGTCAGGAGACTCGCAGGTAGCAAAGCAAGGAAAATCACAACTTAGGTTGACAAGCAGAACACATGATGCAGGGGCACAGCAGAGCTGGGCTTGTCAGAAGACACACTTGTGATGAGTCTAAAAGAGTTCTATTAGTGGTGAACATGCCAACTACCAGAATACTCATGCAGCTTTCCACAACCTGAGCCTGGCTTATAAGACCTAGATCATTGACCTTAGAGATGAGCACCAGGTTATCACAGTAACCCAAGAATCCCAGGAACAAAGTTATCCGGCTGACGGGATAAAGACTTACATGTCAGCGCTGGAGCCAGGACATGCAACACACTCTCACATTATACCATACGATTATATAGATATTGGAAAATACTGGGAAGCGAAAGAGCGCAAAATAGGGTCTTGTCTGGTAACACAATAGAATAGGAAAAGTGGAGCATTTTACTCACCTAATGTAGTTGCACATATGCAACATTTTTTTTGTATGAAAGAGCTGCTGCAGTACACGGGTAGAAGAGACCAAAGCAGATTGTTGATCCAGGTGTGGTGTGTCTAGGTCTGCACTGTTGATGGAAATCCTGGGACATCGGAAGGTTTCTTAAAAGAATTTCTCAAAAGAATATGTTTCCTCAGGACCAATTTTGTCCTGAGCGATTTCGACACGCGTTGACTGTAAAACCTGTACAAATAAACGTATTATTTTAAGAAATCTTCCGATGTCCTAGGATTTCCATCAGCAGCGCAGACATAGACACAGCACACCTGGATCAACAAATACCATTATATATAGAATCTACCCATCCTTGTCAGTGTTGGCCACTTGACTTTCCTTGGCACTGCTGTACTAGGGAACATATGTCACTGTCTGCAGCTTTGATGCATTGTCAATCAGAGTCGGAGGTCATTTCAAATTCATCCTCTCACTGGTTTCTGCCACATCCCTGCCGATGCTTTAAACTACAGCACTGATTTCTTTTAGCTCATGGTGGCGTGTTCAGTCACCGGTCTGAGTATACAGAGGCGGCTGTAACCGTACCCGAGGCCCTGACTGACACTGGCTCTGCATTGGGGCCGGCTGTCAGTCAGGGCCAGGGGTGCGGTTACAGCCGCCGCTCTGTATGCTCAGAGTGGTGACCGAACAAAAGGCCACAGTGACTGAAACCAAATGCTGTGGGGGGAAATAAAGTTAATTTTCTCCCCGCAGTGTTCAGTGCGCGCGTCGGGCAGCTTAGTAATGCTATTAATACTATATCTGCAGGTTAATAGCGTTTTTTCTGGTGACAGGTTCCCTTTAAGATTACCAATTTTTGCTGATAACCTGTAGCACTTACTACCCATCTGTGCTGGAGGCTTTACTATACTAAGCATTCATTGCCTTTCTGCTGCAAGGCTACCATATTCATTGTGGGAGCAAGACTTGTAAAATGCTCTGATGTGTGCTCTGGCATAAAGCCTTGTAGTAGAAAGTGGCTGCTTAGTTTAGAGTGGCTCGTAGCACAGACTTCGGTGGGCTATTTTTTTTTTTTTTTTAAATCTAGAATACATTATGCTGCGGAGTCCTGCACTGCAATAATTTTCTTGCGAAAGTGTACGTACTCTCAAGGCTAGCTCTACCCAGCGACATATGTCGGGTGACAGCAATTCTCTGGAAAATCGCGCAAAAAAACATTGATGCAACTTGTCTGCGACTTGCTGTCATGTGACTATTTTAGGGCTCCGATTTTGCTGTTAATACAACAGTCAAGTTGCAGACACGTCGCTCACAAGTAGCATGAGATGTGCACTGAAGTTTATGGCAAGTGTGTCGATTGCGACTTAAGATAGAAAATCCAACTTGGTGCCGCAGATTGGAAAGTGACACCACAGAAAATCATTACATTCAATATTGCAATGTGTCGCTGTGATAGCACCCTACAATGCAATGCAACACTGGCGGAATGGAGACGTAACCGCAAACTAGTGTAGACCGTGGTAACCCTACTGCCTGGCACCGATACGTCACTCTCCAAGCCCAATATCAGACGGAGCAGGTAACATTGAAGGGACACTTTAATTCATTTTGGGAGGTAGCATACAAATAAAAAAAATACAAGAAAAACACAAGATTTCATATTAATTTGCTTAATTCTAAATCATAATCCTGTAAAATATAGTAACATTTTCTAGTTGGGCAGAAACATTACTGATTTTAGTCCTGATTTTAGACTAAACAACAATTATTAAATGTGGCCCCCTCTTATTTTCTGATTAGAATTGCTGTGATAAGAACATCTCAACATCTCGGCAGTAAAAATGTCCTGGTACCTTTGTTCTATGGGTCAGTACCAGTGGCGTACCGCCAATGGCAGTAGACCATGCGGCCGCTATGGGGCTCATGAGCAGAGAGGGCCCAGTGGCAGGGCCAGCTCTGGGCCACCCCTCCCGGCACTCACTGTCTCCTCCATCATTGTCCCTCTGCGTCTGAGCACTGACGTTTCAAGGCAGCAGGCACGATGACCTGGGCCATAGCAGTCTCTCCGCTGCTGACAGCAGAGAATGGCAGCGGAGCTGCAGAGATCCGTCCTCTGCTTCCAGCCCGGCGCTTCCTCCCTCACACAGGCATGTGCAGCTTGATGACGTCAAAAACCCAAAAAACTACTTTTTCCACTGCAATGTCACACAGTGACAAAACTCAATATTTAATACTGAAGAAGGCTGGAGTGAGGGAGGAAGTTGCAGACAACAAGGATGCTGCGGCCTGTGGGGGAACGGGCAGACAGGTAAGTGTTTTTTTAATTTTTTTATTTTTACTGAAACGGTGGGGAGGAGAGGTGGGGGAAAGCAATAATGGGGCTGGGTAGAGCAATAATGGGGCTGGAAGAGCAATGATGGGGCTGGGGAGAGCAATGATGGGGCTGGGGAGAGCAATAATGGGGCTGGGCAGAGCAATAATGGGGCTGGGGAGAGCAATGATGGGGCTGGGGAGAGCAATGATGGGGCTGGGGAGAGCAATGATGGGGCTGGGGAGAGCAATGATGGGGCTGGGGAGAGCAATGATGGGGCTGGGGAGAGCAGTGATGGGGCTGGGGAGAGCAGTGATGGGGCTGGGGAGAGCAGTGATGGGGCTGGGGAGAGCAGTGATGGGACTGGGGAGAGCAGTGATGGGGCTGGGGAGAGCAGTGATGGGGCTGATGAGGCTGGGGAGAGCAATGACGGGGGTGCTGGGAAAGAGCAATGATGGGGGTTCTGGGAGAGAGCAATGACGGGGGTGCTGGGAGAAAGCAATGACGGGGTTGCTGGGAGAGAGCAATGACGGGGTTGCTGAGAGAGTGCAATGATGGGGTTGCTGGGAGAGAGCAATGACGGGGGTGCTGGGAAAGAGCAATGATGGGGGTTCTGGGAGAGAGCAATGATGGGGGTGCTGGGAGAGAGCAATGACGGGGGTGCTGGGAGAGAGCAGTGACGGAGTGCTGGGACAGAGCAATGACGGGGGTGCTGGGACAGAGCAATGACGGGGGTGCTGGGACAGAGCAATGACGGGGTGCTGGGACAGAGCAATGACGGGGGTGCTGGGACACAGCAATAACGGGGGTGCTGGGACACAGCAATGACGGGGGTGCTGGGACAGAGCAATGACGGGGTTGCTGAGAGAGCGCAATGATGGGGTTGCTGGGAGAGAGCAATGACGGGGGTGCTGGGAAAGAGCAATGATGGGGGTTCTGGGAGAGAGCAATGATGGGGGTGCTGGGAGAGAGCAATGACGGGGGTGCTGGGAGAGAGCAGTGACGGAGTGCTGGGACAGAGCAATGACGGGGGTGCTGGGACAGAGCAATGACGGGGGTGCTGGGACAGAGCAATGACGGGGTGCTGGGACAGAGCAATGACGGGGGTGCTGGGACACAGCAATGACGGGGGTGCTGGGACACAGCAATGACAGGGGTGCTGGGACAGAGCAATGACGGGGGTGCTTGGAGAGAGCAATGACGGGGTTGCTGGGAGAGAGCAATGACGGAGATGCTGGGAGAGCGCAATGACGGGAGATGCTGGGAGAGAGCAATGACGGGAGATGCTGGGAGAGAGCAATGACGGGAGATGCTGGGAGAGAGCAATGACGGGGGTGCTGGGACAGAGCAATGACGGGAGATGCTGGGACAGAGCAATGACGGGAGATGCTGGGACAGAGCAATGACGGGAGATGCTGGGAGAGAGCAATGACGGGAGATGCTGGGACAGAGCAATGACGGGAGATGCTGGGACAGAGCAATGACGGGAGATGCTGGGAGAGAGCAATGACGGGAGATTCTGGGACAGAGCAATGACGGGGGTGCTGGGACAGAGCAATGACGGGAGATGCTGGGACAGAGCAATGACGGGAGATGCTGGGAGAGAGCAATGACGGGAGATGCTGGGAGGGAGCAATGACGGGGGTGCTGGGAGAGAGCAATGACGGGAGATGCTGGGAGAGAGCAATGACGGGAGATGCTGGGAGGGAGCAATGACGGGGGTGCTGGGAGAGAGCAATGACGCGAGATGCTGGGAGAGAGCAATGACGGGAGATGCTGGGACAGAGCAATGACGGGAGATGCTGGGAGAGAGCAATGACGGAAGATGCTGGGAGAGAGCAATGACGGGAGATGCTGGGAGGGAGCAATGACGGGGGTGCTGGGAGAGAGCAATGACGCGAGATGCTGGGAGAGAGCAATGACGGGAGATGCTGGGAGAGAGCAATGACAAGGGTGCTGGGACAAAGCAATGATGGGGGTGCTGGGAGAGAGCAATGACGAGGGTGCAGGGAGAGTGCAATGGCGGGGGTGCAGGGAGAGCGCAATGAAGGGGGTGCTGGGAGAAAGCAATGACGGGAGATGCTGGGAGAGAGCAATGACGGGAGATGCTGGGAGAGAGCAATGACAAGGGTGCTGGGACAAAGCAATGATGGGGGTGCTGGGAGAGAGCAATGACGAGGGTGCAGGGAGAGTGCAATGGCGGGGGTGCAGGGAGAGCGCAATGAAGGGGGTGCTGGGAGAGAGCAATGACGGAAGATGCTGGGAGAGAGCAATGACGGGGATGTTGGGAGAGAGCAATGATGGAGGTGCTGGGACAGAGCAATGATGGGGTGCTTGTATATTTTCCGTGTGCACATAGCCTTACAGTTAATTGGGCAGAGTCACAAAGACTGAACAATTTATATTATTGGCCGGTGGAGATTATAGTTAATGCTGATTATAGTTAAAAATAAAGTGCTGCTTATCACTTTATTTTAATTACTAAGTGGCTAATAGTATATTAATAGGGGGGGTACATTTCTATATTCAGGGGCGCAGTGCGGGTGAAATGCATGTATATATACAATATATGTGACCTTGTCATTTTCTAGGCTGGAGATCATCGTGACAAGACAAGTCGTGGCTGGGAGATGTCGATATGAAGGTCTGACCAGATGGAGAAGAAGCGGCAGAAACCGATCAGATGACACATCAGCGGTAAGTGCCTGGATGTAAATATTATTCTGTATCTGCACTGTGTGACTTGGAGTGATAATGTTACATGTAAAATCCCTTAGGCCACATTCTCACATTTGTGTGAAAAGTCCGTGTGCTGCCAGATTTTTTTATCGGATGGTCCACGGACTCGTAGAGTTTTATAGATCAATTTTACACATCTATGAAATTCACGGATCTGAGAATGAGATGTGTGAGGGTCAGAGAATGTCCTGTTCTGATTTGATTTTGAGGATCAGAATAGGACATGCTCAATGCGTCTGTAAAAGCGGGCAGCATACCAACACTGCACACAGATACAGGAATGTAGCCTTATTATGTATAGCACAGTCCCTTAGTATATAGTGTACTCACTTATTATGTATAGTGCCAACCTTAGTTATATAGTTTCATCTTTTATTACTTACCATCCTTTCTAGCTCTAGGGCTCACAGTTGGGGGATCATACGGTGTTGGGGGTCAGCATACTTTGCCCTGGAAATTGAGGTGGGGTACAGTAAGGTCATTATACTGTGCATGTGAAGGAATTGACCATGGGGGTATCATACTATGTTTGGGAGACACTTTTGTTGGCATCACACTTTATGGGTCAATGAAAGAGGGACCTAGGACGTCAGCAGGAGGAAAATTACTATATAAAGGCTGGAAGGCTGTGAGATCTGCTCTTCTGTGACCCCAACAATTATTTACATTTTTTTTTTTTGGAGGGGGATGGGGGCCCAATTAGAACTTCTGCTATGGGGCCCCATGATTCCTATGTACGCCCCTGTGGGGGACATTAAACTGTTTGCAGGTACTATGTGGGGGCCATTATACGGTTTGCAGGGCTATGTGGGGGCCATTATACGGTTTGCAGGGCTATGTGGGGGGGCATTACACTGTTTGCAGTGCTACTTATATATTGTATGAATCTACTGCCATGAGTAAGGCATTCAATCCTACTTCTATTCAAGTCAACAGAACATTAATTCACCGTAGACGTCTAACGGTGGCCATGCAAATAAAATAAATATGTCCAATGGTCAACTGGCTAAAATAAGTGATCGCAGCAGGCAAGTAGATAAAGACTGAGAGGATCAGTGAACCATCAGTGCTGGATCGGTTGGAAGAGGTGAAAACTAATTATTTTTGCTCTTGTTGCTTTATAACATTTACTGCTGTTTTTATTGTCGTTCCTGAAGTTCGAGCACAACTTTAATTAACACTGCAAACCCCCAACACAACCACAACTTGTAGAATAACGTATTTGGAGACGATTAAATGACCTGCTGAAGTTAAAACCTTATTACAACAGAGTGTCACATTTTTTGCATTTTCTGATGCCCACTACTAACTACTACTAGGTTTTATACATTTTGAAATGCAACCACCCCATAAAATAAATAACTAAAAGCTGTTCTGACATTTCCTTAATTAGCGTAAAAGCCTCATCCCTGAGCACATCTCTTGTCGTAACAGCAGCACAGAATTACATTTAATGAGTACAGAATATAACATAAGTATGAGAACGGCACATTACATCTTTAATTCGGACGAGGATATTTCGGGAACATGTTCAAGTGCTCCCCTTGAGGAGAAGTGGCCACTGCTGCGAATGAAAAATAATATTTCATGGTTATTGGGTAAATGAGATAAAAGCGCTTCTATCTAGATTTTATTACTAAGAAATGTGAAGGTAGGAAAACTGAACGCCCTGAAAAGTACAAATTGACTGCTTATTAAAGAGTATTTCATGCCAACGTAAAGAAAAATCCTGATAAAGTACATGACTCTTCTTCTGCAGTTATTAAAAAGTCCATTCAACTATATAAATCTACTGTATATCTGTCCAGGAAAAGCTGGATCAGGTACTGTAGGGCTCACGACATTAGTTTCTCCAAACTTTCCTAAGCAATCAGGCAAGTTGGCAGTGATATTGGAATTTGAGTAAAAACATAGACGCTTAAAGTTTTACATCTTGTTGATCCATATCCTCTTAAGAATCAGGTGACTTTTTTTTTCTGATAAAAACTGGATACTGTCGCTCTAAACAGACGGACATGGAATATACAAAAAAGGGGACGTGCAAAGATAAATATATCTATAAGAATTGAATGTACAAAGTAATGTCCAGATAATCCCTTCAAAAATCCTGGTGATTCAAACTTACACTGGTATTTATCATCAGTACCTCTCTGTTAGGCTACGGCCCCACTATCAGTATTTGGTCAGTATTCAGTCAGTATTTTTTCTCAGGAGTGGGAGCCAAAACCACGTGAGGAACAATCAGAGAAAAGGTATAAGAATATGTGCCCACGATGCAGAAATGCTCAGGAATTTTTCCTGAGCGTTTCTGCATCTCCCTGGCAGAAAAAAACGCATGCGGATTGTACATGCGGATTGTACATGCGGATTGTACATGCGGATTGTACATGCGGATTGTACATGAGTTTTCCTGCCAGGGACATGCGGAAGTGAGGCGTTCTTCACTCGCATTTCCGCATGTGGGTTGACAAGCGCTTTCCAAGCGATTTTAGCATCACTTGGAAAGTGCTTGACAGCTTGGTCACACTATATAAATCCATGGAAACGGCATGGATTTATATACTGTGACCAAAAGAATGGTAAAAAATAAAAAAAAAATATATGCTTACCTTCTGATGGCCCCCGCAGTCTTGTTTCCCTCCGGTCTCCCTTGCCGGCATCGGTACACTGAAGGACCTGCCGACGTCAGCGTCGCGTGACCCGTCACATGACTCTGACGTCAGCGCAGGTCCTTCATTCCATCGCGAAGTGCCGGGAAGCAAGGAGGAGCGCAGAGCGGGCCGCCAGAAGGTAAGTATATAATTATTTTTTATTTTATTCTTTTTTTACAGCTTTTTTAATGGTACCTGGGTGTGGATGAGAGTCTCCTCTCCTCTACACCTGGGTACCATCCACACATTAGAACGCGCCAATTACGCAAGTACAGATGCAGTCTTGCGGAATTGGCGCGTTCTAATGCAAGTCAATGGCGGCGAAAACGCAGCACTTCCGCAAAATAATTGGTAGTGCTGCGTTTTTTTCTGCAGCGGAAATTTCCGCAGCATGTGCACAGCACAGCGGATTATTATTGGGGGACATGGCAGGCCTTCTACCATGCGTTTTTTAAGTGTTTCAGCAGCGTTTTTGCCGCTGCAGAAACGCTTAAAAAACGCATCGTGGGCACACAGCCTAATAGAAACAAGTCACCAATTCTGCATTTATCACCCACTCCTGGTTTTGGCTCCCACTCCTGAGAAAAAATACAGACCGAATACTGACCAAATACTGATAGTGGGGCCGTGGCCTTAGGCCACGATCCAAAGGTTAGGGAGGAGATAACTTATTGATCGGTGGAACCCGAGCAATGGAAACCGCACCGATCAGAAGAATGGGGAACTTTTATCCCTGACAGGGCACTTTTATCCCCATTTTAAAATGGAGCGGCAGGTGGGATGTCTGACCGCAGCTCCATTCATCCTCTTTGGGGGCTTCCATAAAAAGCCAAGTAATGGGAATAAAAGTTGCACATTCTGCCGATCGGTGCAGGTCCCAGCAGTCAGACGCCCACCAATCAATAACTTATAACTTATCCTTTGGCCGCATTCACACGTTCAGTATTCAGTCAGTATTTTTTCTCAGTATTTGTAAGCCAAAACCAGAAGTGGAACAATCAGAGAAAAGGTATAATAGAAACAAGTGCCCCAATTCTGCATTTAATCACCCACTACTGTTTTTTTCTTACAAATACTGAGGAAAAATACTGACTGAATACTGATGAAAGACTGATAGTGGGGCCGCAGCCTAAATAGAAGAAATAACAATTTGTGGTGTTTCTGCTAACTAACACAGCAAAAAACTGGAACGGTTTTTAAATATTTATGAAAACTTTTTTTTTTTTTAAGTTTATTATTTTAGTTTTGCCACCATCAGTAATTGATAGCAGCATCTAAATTTTAAACAGCAGCAACTGGGGCTCGCTCTGGTCGCTGATGTTACAGACAGACGCCGGCTGATTTACAGGTACATCCATTTGCACTAAGATGATAATGGTGGTTAAATTGAATGTTAACTATACTATGCCCCCTACATATAGACCGGAATTAAAGCAAGATGATAAATTCATAGAAATACAGATTAAACGTTATAGACAGTGCACATTAAACACGCATTCCACAGGTTGTCACAGCACCATCAAGATGTGGCCAAAAAGCCTCCGCTCCATAATAATGCCTCAACAAGAAGTCTATGCTGAGAATATTAATGCGTCTATCACTGACATTAGAAACCTGTAGTAAAACATTACTTCATTCATCGAGAAGATATTACTGACAAAAATACCCAAATATGACAATATAGAGGGACACCATTCACTTTACCATGAAAGGTACTGCAAAAACAGGAAAAAAAATTGCGGTGGGAAAAAATAAATTAAAAAACAAATTCCTCAATTTGTTTCTTAAGCTTCAATTTTACAATGTCAACCATGCGGTAAAAGGACCTTGCAACATGAGTCTTGTGGTCAGTACATTTATAGCAATAACAAACTTGTATTTTTTTTATTAGTAGTTTTTTAGTGTATTAAAAAAAAAAAAACAGAACTCTATGTCTTTACACCTTGAGATCCGGAACTTTAGTTTAGTTTACATTTTTTCAAGAGAAATGCATAACTGAATGAAAAATGGCAATTCTGGAGTTTAGATTTCTTTCTACTTTATGCAGTTTAACGTATGGATTAATTTTATATTCTCATAGATAGGACTTTTATATCATATGCATGTCATGGTGCGGGAAGGTGTTAGAGAAGTATTTGCAATTGAGTCATAAATGACAAATCCACAGCATATAACAGATGTCTGAAAAATGGGATCTTATCAGGATAATGGGGGTTCATGTCTCAGGTTGTAATACCCTTTTAATCAGAACTATCCAGCAGTCATTGGCAGTAGCACCAAAAAATCCAAAAATGTAGGCGCCAGCTAATGTGTAGACAAATGGGCTACCTCATTAAAATTTACATATACAGCAAGTTCAACAGATTCTCAAATGGTTATTTCACAATAGAAGATACATCTATAGGGGAAGCTTAGATGTGCCTAATGCCATCAATGATAAAATGAAGTGATCACACTATAGAACAGAAATGACACAACGGTACGTGTGAACAGATAATATTTGTCTAGGTTTCATTTAATTTTCGCCACTCTGATATGTTTATCACAAGGCGAAGAGGAACACCAGCAACCCAATGGCTTGATACTATCAAGATAACGGTGAAGACCCTGGTGGACCTATCTAGGCTAGCACAAGATCGATCTACCTACAGATTGTTCATTCATCAAAACGAAGGCCGTTAAATTTAAAAATAATAAATTATATGTTTATCACTTGTGTTATTTCACATAAGATCCAGGTTATTTTTATACTTCACAAAACTTCGAATTACTATGATCATACATACTTATAGTTTGCATTTTTGTTATTGGTCACTTACTTCTTTCAAGTACAATCAGAAGTATTCATGCATAGACTTCTTGCAGGCTTGTGATCAGATCCCAAAGGTGCCACCTTTACCATTCGGGGATGTAACCATTATTGGCGTCAGTGTGCACAACTGGAACTGTGGCATGGTATTGTTCAGACGTGCAGCAATGTGGAAGATGCTGAAATAAAGGGAAGGCTTTGGTATATTCATTTCATACTTCCATTATGTCAACATTTTTGTACTGCTAATTGGTTTGCTGATGAAGCTGATGGATAGAATATGACAGTGTGACAACACAGCATTCTTAATTATGCCAGACATATTTTTCAGTAGGTCAAAGGTCATAAGCCATTGTTCATATGAGCCTGAACGCTGACTCTTGAATTGATGATTGTTGATTTGTTAACTACCTATGGTATCCCTTCCTGCAGCTTATTGTTCTGCTATCCTTGGGGAACAAAGGCACAGGTTAAACAATCAATGTTTGTTAATTTTCTTAATGTCTGCTGACTACTTATTTTATCAGTCCATGCAGCTTGTTGTCCTGCAAACATTAAAGGACAAAATATGCATGTTAATTAAACACTTGAATGATGAGATATGACCTCCTCCCACCTTCCCCCAAACCTGTGGATAATGGACGGAATAAGAGTTGTGGATTATAAATGGGGGATATTCCTCTGTTTCCAGAGACTCTGCATGACAATACCCAAGGCAGCATGGCTCCAACTGGAGGAATACAGATTTGATCGACTGCCCATCACAGTGCCCATAGTGACGTTTGGAGAACCCAGGTTGGGACAATCGGGTCACCTGGCCACATACCTCAATAGATTGTCAGCTTCCTAAGCATACCTCTTCTCTGGGGGTGACCGCCAAAAGCAAAGAGCCACTAGTTGGGGTAGTTGGCCCTAGAAGCCCTGAAGTCGCAGATGTTTCAATTCCCGGTGAGCCAGTGGAAGGGTGAGACTCTGTCATTTGCACCATCTTATGCACTTGCTGGGACTGTACTATATGTTATTGTTTGTTGGTGGTCCAATAAAGTATTGCCACACTGTGTTACCCTCACCCCATGTTGTCTGAGTAGAATTATGCCCACGGGATAGGAATATGACCTTTAAGTGGGATGAGCCCTGGTTCATGCTCTTTCTAAAGACAGCCAGGCCAGTGGACGAGAGAACCCACTGACCCTTGTGTCTCCACAGATAGTATTGTTCTTTTGGTTACAATAACTTTCCAAACATTATTAATATTACTGTTGTAGTTTCAAATATTTAAAAAAAAACTTTAGTGATATATGATGATAACCTTTGCGATTTATTATATTCTCAACAGTAAACTAACAGGTTTAAATGGAACCTGACAGCAGGGTTTACACTTATTAACGCATTACAGAGCTGCATTTGTCATTTAACACCGATTTGTAGCAACCCCAATGTTTAGACAAAGTTCGCAGCATAGTTGTAAAATCACCTTCTCCACTACATTTTTAAAAGCTAAAAAAAATGCTGTACTATCCTCTTACACAATCACTCAAGATCAATTTTCTTTGTTTTGTCACCATGTTCTTGTAATTCTTGCAGTTTATCTCACAAGCCTCTTCATCTTGATACTTCATTTCTGGGGTGGTAATTTCTACTCATTGCTTCCTAAATTGTCCATGAGTATTAGCAGTGGCATCTCAGCCAGCACAAGGAACGCAGCACATTCTTAGGGCTCATTCAGATGTCAGTGATTTTTCATCAATGTTTGTATGCCAAAACCAGTAGTGGAACATACAGAGAAAAACTACCTGTTCTGTTTTGTAGGCACTCCTGGTTTTAGCATACAAATAGTGATGAAAAATCACTGACGTCTGAATGAGGCTCTGGCATAGCATTTTTGAGCTGTTTTTGAACCAGACTGGGTTTATAAACTGATGTTGTCACATCAGCAAAGTTTCCAAAAAATGTATTATTTTAATTCCTGACTTTTAAACAATTTTTATAGTGATTATTGGTGAAGTTAGAAGATAATGCATGTGAAAATGTCTTAAATTCCAATTGCTGATGCAATTTATTTTAAAGAATCACTTTCTATAATCATCCCCATACATTAAATCAACTTCTGTTTTTAAAAAACCATGGTCCCCCGGCCACAGTTGTTTTTTTGTTGGTTTGTTTTAAAACAAAGTTCTTTACTCACCCTCCGCCACTGATCCCGGTGTCCGTTATTGTCTGCAGGGCTGATGTCACTGATAGAGATGAGCGGACCTGCTGAAGTTCGGGTTCAACCGTACTTTAGTCGAAAGTTCGGTTCGGGTACCAGAACTCTACTCAAACTTTAACCACAACTCGAACCCCATAGAAATCAATGGGTGCCCAAACTTTTATGATGTAAAATGGTCTCTCTCTCTCCTTCCCCCAGAACTATGAACACTAAAACGGATCTCTGGGAGAAGTCAGTGTTCGGAGTACAGCACCAGACACTGGGTGCCCGATACGAACCCTGAACTTTACAGTTCGGGTTCGCTCATCTCTGGTCACCAAGATCGCATTGGAGCCAATTTGTGAGCTCAGCGACTCGCGCAGTCAATGGGGCAGAGCAACTGAACTCAGTTATTGGCTGCAGCGCTATCACTGTGATGTCACCACTGCAGATCATAACAGACACCTAAAGCAGTGGTAAAGATTCAGCGCTGGCCTCGGGGAAGGCAAGAAGAGACAGTATTTTTTTATTGTTTTTTTAAAGAGGAAAAAAATTGCAGCCATGGGAGAAGGTGTTTACCAAAAGTATAAAACTCATGTAAAGCACGGCATGCCTATGTGTGAACCAAACTGGTATTTATAGAATATGAATTTATCTTTCTACACATATAAGCTACAACTAAATATATTTTACCCCCTTTCCAGTAAAACATACAGTATTTACTGATATATAGTTAGTTACAAATTTACAGCTTATGCCGTAGACATAGAAAGAATTAGTATTTCCAGCATATTTTATCAGGATAAGTGATGAAAAACATACAAAAAAAAGTGTCAGTGACTCCTGATAATCGCTAAATTTCTTAAAATAAAAAGAACAGTTTTGAATATTTTCTCAGCTCAATCCCAGGAAATTTCATCACCATGAACTTCAGCATGAAAACACTGTGCAAAATGTTCAGTGTTAAGGAGGTGGTATGTGAAGAGGGGGCTCCTTTCTCTGGCAAAGTAGACAGCAGAGCAGATAGCCAGGAACCTAAGCGTACGTGCACACGGTCAGAAAACTCTGTGGATCAGACGCAGCGCACAAGCTACCACATTCGACATTACAAGGAAAGTGGATGGGATTTGTTGAAATCCCATGCCCACCATGCGTCTCCGTGCACCTGCGGATCACCTGCGGACACGGACATGCAACACGTCTTTCCAGACCACAGCATGTCAATTTCTCTTGCGGAGTCACTAGTCTCCCCAAGAGAAATTAGATCAGTGTAATGTATTGATTGCGGTGAATCCGCATGGTTCAATGAACACATGTGGATGCACCTGAATGCAGCGCTTTGGACGCAGCATAAAGTATGACAGTACGGATCGTGTGTACATACCCTAATAATACTGCTTTATTATTAAAGAAAAAACATACATGCCAAAGTGGTTTACAAGAAGTAACAGCAATCTACTAGATGCTGCTTTTTAAACAAATTTCTGCCAAGTTTATCAGCAAACTACAACTAAGGAATCTGCACCGTTTGCAAGTTAAAGGGGTTATCCAGTTTCTAGCAATAAGTAAATAAAATAAAAAATAATGTTTTTGTATTTCATTTACAACATTTTCTGGGTTTTTAAGCCCCCGTGAATTCATGTACTTCAAGTGCCAAACGAAAAAGTTTCACTCCTCCGGTCCGTGGTGGCCACAGAGTTCTAAAGTGGATGCCAAACAAGAGCACTGCAAATCCAATGATACAAAGAATATACAGAGGTGATGCTCTTTCTACTGTTACAGGAATAGATGTCAATTGTAGCATCAGTGTCTAGACGCCGTTCCCCTCACTGCCGCGGTCCAGGTCCGACGTCCTCCCGCTCCCCTGCTGCTGTGGCGCGCAGCCTCCCGGGCACTGTGCTTAGGGCGCGCCCTCCCTCCCTCTTAAAGGGGCTGCGCGCGCCGTCCTATAAAGTCCTCCGGCCATTGGCACACAGTGCTGACTTCAACAGTTGAAATGCGGTCTCTGTTTCCTCCGTCCACTTCACCATGGTTGATATGGTGCCTTTTAGGAGATTCGTCAGTGGCACGGCCATCATGGCAAAATTTAGGATAAACCGCCGGTAATATCCCACCATTCCCAGGAATGCTCTCACTTGCTTCTTGGAGAGCGGTTGCGGCCTCCACTCTCTTGACTTTGGGCTTTATTTCGCCTCTCCTGACAACATAGCCCAAGTACTTGGCCTCCTCTTTTCCAATGGCACAATTTTTTGGATTTATAGTAAATTCCACCTTCCTCAGAGCATCCAGAATGGCCTGTAGTTTAGGTAGATGACTAGCCCAGTCTGGGCTAAAGACTACAATGTCATCAAGGTAGGCTGCGGCATACTTCTTATGTGGGGCTAGGATCCGATCCATAGCCCTTTGGAAGGTGGCTGGGGCCCCCTGTAGCCCGAAAGGCATCCGAGTGTATTGAAAGCACCCATCAGGTGTCGAGAAAGCCGTCTTCTCCTTGGCCACCTGGGACATGGGGATCTGCCAATAGCCCTTCGTCAGGTCAAGGGTGGTGATATACCTCGCTGGTCCCAGCCTCTCGATGAGCTAGTCGACGAGGGGCATCGGGTATGCGTCGCACTTGGACACCTCATTCAGTCGGCGGTAGTCATTGCAAAACCTCTGCTCTCAGTTGGGTTTTGGCACGGGGGAGATTGGGCTCGACCACCCACTCTTTGACTCCTCTATCACACCGAGGTCTAACATCCTCTTCACCTCGATCGAGATCACCTCCCGGTATGCTTCAGGAATCCAATATGGCTTCAGGTTCACCCTTACATGCGACTCTGTTAGCACGTCATGTTCTACTACCTGGGTGTGCCCCAGCAACTCTGAGAACAAATCCCGATTCTGCTGGAGCAGTTCCCGACACTGTTGCTTCTGGGCTGGCGAAAGGGTCTCCGCTATTGTGACATCTTCCACCTGACCTTCGGGAGTGGCTCCCAGACAAGGAGTTCCAACAGGTTCCCGATCTCGCCATGGCTTGAGCAGGTTTACATGGTACACCTGGTGTGGCTTTTTTCAGCCAGGCTGATGGACTCTGTAGTTTACTTCACCGAGTTTCTCCACCACCTCATATGGGCCTTGCCACTTGGCCAGGAACTTACTTTCCACGGTGGGAAAGAGAACCAGACCGCGATCCCCAGGCTGGAACTGTCTTAGTCTTGCTGACCGGTTATACACCCTCGCCTGGGCTTCCTGCGCCTGGAGAAGATATTCCCTCACGATAAGCATCACCTTTGACATTCTCTCCTGTAACTGGGCGACATGTTCGATGATGCTCCGGTGAGGCATGACCTCGGCCTCCCAGGTTTCCTTGGCGATGTCTAGGAGACCTCTTGGATGCCATCCATATAGGAGCTCAAACGGAGAGAAGCCAGTGGAGGCTTGAGGAACTTCTCTGATGGAGAAAAGTAGAAATGGGAGCAGGTAGTCCCAGTCCCGCCCATCCTTTTCAACGACCTCCCTGAGCATTGCCTTTAAGGTCTTGTTGAAGCGTTCCACTAGGCCGTCCGTCTGCGGATGGTAAACCGAGGGCCGAATCTGGGCTATCTGAAGGACTCTGCAAAGCTCCTTCATCACCTTGCTCATGAAGGGGGTTCCTTGGTCTGTCAAAATCTCTTTTGGCAGACCTGTCTGAGCAAAAATATGGACCAGTTCTCGGGCTATACTTTTAATGGACAAGTTTCTTAGGGATACCGCTTTGGGGTACCGGGTCGCATGGTTCATGACCACCAGGATATATTGGTGGCCCCGAGCTGATTTAACTAAGGGACCCATGAGGTCCATGGCAATCCTCTCAAAGGGAACCTCTATCACAGGTAGTGGCTCTAAGGGACTATGGAAATGGGAGGTGGGCACGGTTATCTGACAGATGGGGCAGGACCTACAATAGTTTAAGATTTCCCAGTAACATCCTGGCCAATAGAACCTACTCATTATTCTCTCCTGGGTTTTCCCAACCCCTAGGTGTCCCTCCAGAATATGTGAGTGGGCCATGTCTAATACCCTCCGACGCTATGGCCCTGGAACTAACAGCTGCTCAACTACCTCTTCACCTCTCAGTCTAGTCACCCGGTTTAACAGCTCCCCCTAAAATGCAAAGTGTGGGTACCTGGTGTCCGCCCCCGGCTCTTGGGCAACTCCATTACAAACAGTAATATTGTCCCACACCCCTTTCAAGTCCCGAACTTGAGCTGATCCAAAGTTCTCTCTGGGCACCTCTAATTCAGGGAGGTCGGCCACCTCGGTTAGAGTCTCGTCCTCGTCGCCTGCAAGGACACACAGTGAGAAGTCATCCACTTCCAATGTGGACCAGGATATTTCTCTTGGCTCCTGGCTATTGTCCACGTGACTCAGTCTTGATCCCCTCCTTCACAAGTCCCAAAATAAGGAGAAATCGTGCCCCAATATGATGGGATGTATCAGGTCCTTGACCATCCCGACCTTGTGGGATTGGGCGCCCTCTGGCTGTCTGGCAGTCTTTACCTAGGACATCCATCGTTCTTTATAGCAGGCACACATGTTCCTGGAATCTTGCTCTCACACTAACTGTGGTAAGACGACTCGCTCGGCCGCTTCAGGAAGTAGACTCAGGAACCTGGGTTTTCTCTGCAGACTTTATTATACGGCATAAAGCTCTGCAAAATAAACACGGCCTTACTGGCAAAACGACAAAACAAAAGATAAACTATAGCACAGTCCATATGAGTGTGAGATTCGCCCACACAGGTTGTAATCCCAGCCTTCAGCTCCGTCCTGAGCTGAAGCTTTCCCAGTCTGGAGACCTTGCCTCTCCAGACCACAACAGGAAAAAAAATGGTGACTGAGCATTTAAGCCTTGCTCAGCCACACCCTGAGGGGAGGTAGGGGAATGGCCTCCCATCCGGTTTGCCATTCCCATAATACCACACCCTTTAAGAGAGTTAACCCCCAGCATATAACATGCTGGCCGAAAATTAGTAGGTTTCAGTTCACACAGGAGAGCAACCTGAGTGACACATACCTCCCCTCGTATATCATACCAGTGACTCTGTCACAACAAGTAAACACAATATGCAGTTTTTAAATAAAGGTCTTTATTAAGGGAAAAAGAAATCCAAACCTACAGGGCCCTGTGTGAAAAAGTAATTGCCCTCTAATCCTAATAACTCGTTGGTCCACCCTCAGCAGCAACAACTGCAATTAAGCGTTTGCGATTACTGGCAAGGAGTCTTTTACAATGCTCTGGGGGAATTTTGGCCCACTCATCTCTGCAAAATTGTTGTAATTCAGCCATATTGGAGGGTTTCTGGGCATGAACCGCCTTTTTAAGATTATGTCATCTCAATCAGATTAAGGTCAGGACTTTGATTAGGCCACTCCAAAGTTTAAATTTTGTTTTTCTTAAGCCATTCAGAGGTGAACTTGCTGATGTGTTTTGGATCATTGTCCTGCTGGATAACCCAAGTGCGCTTCAGCTTGAAGTCATGAGCAGATGGCCGGACATTCTCCTTCAGGATTTTTTGGTACACAGCAGAATTCATGGTTTCATTTACCACAGCAAATCTTCCAGGTCCTGAAGCAGAAAAACAGCCGCAGACCATTACACTACCACCACATTTTACTCTTGGTATGATGTTCCTTTTCTGAAATGCTGTGCTACTTCTATGCCAGATGTAATAGGACATATACTTTCCAAAAAGTTTAAACTTTTGTCTCGTCAGTCCGCAGAGTATTCTCCCAAAAGTCTTGCCGATCATCAAGATGTTTTCTGTCAAAACTGAGACGAGCCTTTATGTTCCTTTTGCTCAGCAGTGGTTTTCGTCTTGGAACTCTGCCATGCATGCCATTTTTGCCCAGTCTTTTTCTTATTGTGGAGTCATGAACAATGACCTTAACTGAGGCAAATGAGGCCTGTAGTTCTTTGGATATTGTTGTGGGGTCTCGTGGATGACTCTTCGCTGTGCCCTTGGGGTAATTTTGGTGGCCGGCCACTCCTGGGAAGGTTCACCACTGTACCATGTTTCTGCCATTTGTGGATAATGGCTCTCACTGTGGTTCGCTGGAGTACCAAAGCTTTAGAAATTATTTTATAACCTTTACCAGACTGATAGATCTCAATTACTTTGTTTCTCATTTGTTCCTGAATTTCTTTGGATCGCAGTACGATGTCTAGCTTTTGAGGATCTTTTGGTCTACTTCACTTGGTCAGGCAGGTCCTATTTAAGGGATTTCTTGATTGAGAACAGGTGTGGCAGTAATCAGGCCTGTGTGTGGCTAGGGAAATTGAACTCCGCTTCCCAAAGATGTGATAAACCACAGTTAATTTGTGTTTTAAGGGGGATCACTTTTTCACACAGGGCCCTGTAGGGTTTTTTCCCTTAATAATAAAGACCTTCATTTAAAAACTGCTGTCACGCTAGGTAAGGGGAGGACAAGTGTTCGACGATGGGAAAAGGAGGGAAGCTCAACAACTAAGGAAAGGGAGTGTGGAGACCCCTAGGCAGATCTTACAACACCCTGACTCCCCTACCGTCCCTAAATAGGTTCCGCACCTATCGCCGAGCAGGATACCTAATCTGTAACTGACCTTAGAGCATTTTGTGTTTACTTGTGTTATCTTTGTCTAACATTTAAATTTGTTTTGTGATCTGAAACATTTACGTGTGACAAACATGCAAAAAAATAAGAAATCAGGAAGGGGGCAAACACTTTTTCACACGACTGTATTATATTTGTGATACTACATAGTTTGAATCTCTGCCATGAAAAAACGACCTAAGGGCTCATTTAGACTTTAGTGATGTTTCATGAGTGTTTGCATGCCAAAACCAGGAGTGTATCCAAAACACAGAACAGATGTCAATCTTTCAATTCTAGTTTTTCTCTGTATGTTCCACTCCTCGTTTTGGCATTCAAACACTGATGAAAAATCACTGATGTGTGAATGAGCCCTGAGCCTGTCACCAACCAGTATCGAATGCCATTGTGCTACAGTATTTCTAGCATAATGCACCACATAATATGAGTTATGATTTTTGGTGATGTAAGGAAAGTCTTCTAAGCGGTATTTCTCCCCTTATCCACAGAATATGTGATAAGATACTGAGCACTTGGGGTTCGACCCCTGGAAACCGAGAGAATGGGGCTGTGAATCCTAAGAATCCCATCCTGAACCGAGCAGAGTTGTGCATGCTCGACCTTCATTACATTGTCGAAGGGACTGCCGAGCAGGCGCACCTCAGCTAATTCAAGATAAAGTCTGGTGGATAGAGGATTAGGGCAAAGACACACAGCCGTATTTCTCTTGCGAGGATCCCATCATAACCCACGTACTGGCTGGCACCTCTCCTGACATGAGCTTGACAGCTGCATAGAAATCCATCATGCTGTCATGCTCAGGTCAGGAGAGGTGTCGGGCCAGTCCATTCAGTGCCAGTTTATTCAGTGCGATGTGATCATTGCAAGAGTCGCTCAAATCTGGCATTAACCCTTCAAAAAGGATTTTAAAGAACTATTTTTTTTTTTTATTTTACATTACTCAGAGGGTCCCAAGTGGACTAGACAGAGGTTATCAGTAAAGCAAACAACCCCTTTAACCCATGAAACATCCTATTGTAAATCTTTACTAAAAAGCCAGTTTTGCACATTGCAAATGATATTAATAGATTTCTCATGTATCAGTTATCAAAGTCACTAATTGCCATTAATTAGGATGTGAGATATTTTTATGCAGATCGGAAAATCTGAAGCCAAGTAAGCACTTTGTTAATTAACAAAGAATAATGAGAATCATCAGCAGTCCAGAGGAGGGACCCCACCACTGCACCTAAGGGGCCGCCTTGAAATAATCTGCACAAGGATCTTCATTATATATGTCAGTTTGGTTTATAAAATAATATTCTACTAAATAGACATTCCCAAATATCTAGTGGATAAAACAAATCAGATGAGAAATATGAAGATTGAAACCGAGAACTATGTGATAAAGAAATGAAAGTTTATTATTTTCATAAAGGGATTGTCACACCTGGACAATACAGTTGTTGGGACTGTGGATATTATGGGATTGGCAGCAGATCTGTATTTAGCCTTTTGGCTCGCTCACACAAGCAAATAAATCGGACGAGTTCAATGTGAGAAAACACCTCATTGCACTCTGACCAACGTTATTTAATTAGTCATTGCTCATCTGCGAGTTTTTCTCAGCTTGAATCGGACTGATGAAAAAACTCACAGCATGCTGTCAGTGGATGCAAGAATCGGATCGCATTTGCCAATGCAAGTCAATGGGTGCAAAAAAAAAATCGGACACCACACGGACCATGCGCGTGCTATCCCATTTTTACACACACATCTCAAAGGAAACCCGACGTTTCATCAGCCAAGTACAGTAAATTCACAGCCCGAACCGTCAAAACAGAATAGATAAAATAGATAGACAGATGTCCTGCAGATATTTAATGTTACAAGCTACCTACATATAATAAACTTGCATCCTTTAGTGCCTTTCATGTGGCACTAAAGGGTGTTTAGCCTTATTAAACCAATTAAATAACTAATTTAAAAAAAAATGACATAGGGTCCCCCCTATTTTTGATAGCCAGCCAAGGTAAAGCAGACAGCTGTGGGCTTATATTAACAGGCTGGAAAGGTCCCTGATTATTGAGCTCTTCTCAGCCTAAAATAACAAGCCCGCAGCTGCCCCGAATTGGGGCATAATATGAGATGCGCCAATTCTGGCACTGAGCCCAGTTCTTCCATATTGCCCTGGTGAGGTGGCAATTGGGGAAATGGTTTATGGGTTTGATGTCAGCTGTGTAATGTCAGCTGGCATCAAGCCTTGGTATTAGTAATAGAGAGGCGTCTCCAGGTGGTAAGATATATTTAAATGATTGGCCGCATCATGGAGCACAGAGCAGAGGGACTTGGTTGAACAGTCACTTTGTGCTGACAGAGTCCCTTTAAAATTACACTGTTGGAGATTGACAGATATATTTAAGTGGTTACACAGGAGGTGCTGGCTTTATAACACAACCGACACCCACAGAGTTTGGTGCAGGCTGAACTTCTGAGTCTGCTCCATACACCTGACATGTGTTATACTGTACATGTACAATGAATGTTAGAAAGGGGTTAAACACAGCATCAAGCAAGCAGAGCTGCAATGTAAAGAATTGACTGATGAGAGAGGAATAGATTTCAGACAACTAAAGAAAAGCACAAGATGGGCTAGCTACATGTGTAATGGGCATCATCTGAATGAGCCCAATGCCAGTAATTGCTGCAAATTTGGCAGTGGACTTTTCAAGGGTGAAAATCACTGGAAATTTGTGGCCAACTCTCTACATGTGAATATGACGTTATGCAAAGGTACAGCTAAGCTCCTGCTTTTTCCAGCCCTGATTTACATAATTGACAATAATAAAAAGGAAAATAAAACTTTACTAACAATGAAAGACGACAAACCAAAGCTATGGGGGTCTCAGCACCGCAAAGGTCACAAGCGTTACAAGGTGGTATGCTGAATCCCATTCCTGCAGTAACCATATTGTGCAATGGATGCATTATTTATGGTCCAGGTGCTTCCTACTTCCATGCTGAGCATCTACAGTTAATTATTTATCACAACAGCCTGCACCTGACAATAAGCAGGCTTCATTAGTCACTTTCCCAGGACGGTGACATATGATAATGACCTGACCCATTTTAGGTGTTTCGTTGTCTTTTTATCCATAGGTGTGAGGATAAAGATGCTAATATGAACAAAAATGTCAAATATAAAATAACAATAATGCAGAACGAAAACGAAACTCTGCTTATTGCAGAAATACACATATTAACTGGTTCAAACCACAAACAATCCTGCATGTATTAAATGAGCTGTTTACAAGGATTTTTCATTTAGACTAGTTTTGTGGGTGACGTTATAAAGTCATAGCCAAAAGTGTTGGCACCCCTGAAATTGTTCCACAAAATGAAGTATTTCTCCTAGAAAATTATTGCAATTACACATGTTTTGTGTGTATTGGAACAACACAAAAAAAAACAGACAAAAAGGCAAATTGGACATAATTTCACACAAAATCACCAAAATGGACCGGACAAAATTGTTGGCACCTTTTCAAAATTGTGGGTAAACAACTTTGTTTCAAGCATGTGATGCTCGTTCAAACTCACCTGTGGCAAGTAACAGGTGTGGGCAATATGAAAATCTTACCTGAAACCAGATAAAAAGGTAGCGAAGTTGACTCAATCTTTGCATTGTGTGTCTGTGTGTACCACACTAAGCATAGAGAGTAGAAAGAGGGGAAGAGAATTGTCTGAAAACTTGAGAACTAGAATTGTTGAAAAATATCAACAATCTCAAGGTTAAAAGTCCATCTCCAGAGATCTTGATGTTCCTTTTGCAACATAATCTAGAAGTTTACAACCTATGACACTGTAGCTAATCTCCCTGGGCGTGGACAGCAGGAAAAAATTAATTAAAGGTTGTAACGCAGAAGAGTCCAAATGGTGAATAAGCCGCCTCAATCAAGATCCAAAGCACCTTGCAGGCTCAGGGTGCATCAGTGTCAGTGTGAACTATCCATCGACATTTGAATGAAATGAAATGCTATGACAGGAGACCCAGGAGGACCCCACTGCTGATAGACATAAAAAAAAGCTAGCCTAAAGTTTGCCAAAATGTACGTGATTAAGCCAAAATCCTTCTTGGAAAGCATCTTGTGCACAGATGAGACAAAAATAGAGCTTTTTGGTAAAGCACATCATTCCACTGTTTACCAAAAACAGAATGAGTCCTACAAAGAAAAGAACACAGTACCTACAGTCAATATGATAGAAGTTCAAAGATGTTTTGGGGTTATTTTGCTGCCACTGGTGCTGGGTGCCTTCACTGTGTGCAAGGCATCATGAAATCTGAAGATTATCAAAGGATTTTTGGGTTGCAATTTAGTGTCCAGTGTCATAAACCTGGGTTTGCGTCCTAGATCATGTGTTTTCCAGCAGGACAATGACCCCAAACATGCTTCAAGAAGCACCCAGAAATGGACGGAAACAAAGCACTGGAGAGTTTTGAAGTGGACAGCAATGAGTCCGGATGTAAATCCCATTGAATACCTGTGAAGAGATCTTAAAGGGAACCTGTCAGATCCCCCATGCCCTCCAACCCAGCTGCATTCAGCTATGTATGATTAAACTCCCTGCCTAACCAGCCATGTATAACATAATTCAGTTAAATAAAGGCTTTCAAAAAAGCATTTATAATGTCTCCATTTAATATGCTAATGACACATTAGTTCCCCAGACTAGTCAGCCCTTTTTCCATGTTATCAAGCACCTGTGGGTGTGATAACAATTTGCATGTTCTGGCCTCATCTCCAGCTCAGGCAAATCTGTGCATGCATGCCGCTCATTTCAGCAGCACCACTGCGTCTCTGAAGCCAGGTGTACACTTCGTGGCTTCAGAGGTGCACTGCGCATGACGGGAAGCCACCTTCTGAACCTCTGGACATGCGCAGTGCGTGCCTTTAATCATACATAGCTGAAGGCTGCTGGGTTGAAGGGCATGGGGAACCTGATAAATTCCCTTTAAAATTGTCGCTAGGAGAAGGCACCCTTCAAATATGAGAGACCTGGAGCACTTTGCAAAAGAAGAGTGGTCCAAAATTCCAGTTGAGGTGTAAGAAGCTTGTTGATCGTTATAGGAAGCGATTGACTGCAGTTATTTATTCCAAAGGGTGTGAAACCAAATACTAAGTTGAGAATGCCAATAATTTTGTCAGGCCCATTTTGGCGATTTTGTGTGAAATTATGTTCAATTAGCCTTTTGTTCTGTTTCTTTTTTTTGTGTTGATCCAATATACACAAAGGAAATAAACGTGTTTAACAAAACGTGTAATTGCAATAACATTCTGGGAAAAATACTTAATTTTCTGGAACAATTTCAAAGGTGCAAACACTTTTGGCCATGACTGTATGAAATCTCATCCACACGTGGTGAAAATATACATTGTAAATTAAGAGACAATACAGATTGCCAATTTTGGTAATGCAGTGGAATAAAAAATGAAAATTCATCAGTATCTGATCCGTGTCAATGTACCCTAAATATAACTTGTAGTGCAGAGAGTACAATAGATTAAGAATACAAAGGGACTTCCATTCACCATTTTACCTCTGAGCGACAAATATAAAGCTTGATGGATGGCAGGACATATTCAAAGTAATTTTTCTGTCTCCTCAACAAACATGCCCATGACAAGCTCAGCACTTAGAGAGTAATGCCACATTCAAAAGTTCAGTATTTTACCTCAGTATTTGTAAGCCAAAACCAGGAGTGGAACAATCAGAGGAAAAGTATAATAGAAACACGTGCACCACATCTGCACTTTCCACCCACTCCTGCTTTTGGCTTACAAATACTGATGTAAAATACTGACCAAATACTGAACGTGTCCTAACGTGTCTCAACGAGAAAGAAGAATCTCAGAATATAAACTGATGGTGACCTTTAACACTTTCAGAGCAGGAATGAATGTGTCGCAGGGATTTATGTGATTCTACATCAACTAAGGAATGTGCTCCTCAGAATTGTGAGGCCATCACAACACTGGACCTAGTCACAGGACAATAAAACCTGCACACTGCTTATCTATTAACTGCTAAAATATTTATAGCTAGAACTGTTTATCTCTTCCATAATAACTCTGCTTTTCATCACCTGTCTTACCTATTGCATTTTTTGTGTGTCTTATTGTGTATAAATGTGACTATTCAGATTTTGTGGTATACTAGCCTGATGAAGAGACCTGAGTAGTCTCGAAAGCTTACAATTTGTTACCATCTTTTCAGTTAGCCATTAAGAGGTATCAACCACTGAGGACTCTTAAATCTAAATATTTTTCTATCTACTGGCTAACACGGTACAAGAATATATATTTTCCCTATATAATTTTTCCAACAAAATTTACAAAAAAAAAAATTTTTAGGGACCTCATCACATTTGAAGTGACTTTGAGGGGCCTACATGACAGAAAATACCCAAAAGTGGCACTATTTTAAAAACTGCACCCCTCAAAGTGCTCACATTTGAGAAGCTTATTAACCCTTTAGGTGCTGCACAGGAATTTGAGCAATATGGAAGGAAAAAAATGGAAATTTTACTTTTTTCCACAAAAATTTTACTTTAGCTATAACATTTTGCATTTTCACAAGGGTGAGAGGAGAAAATGGACCATTCAATTTGTTTTGGAATGTCTCCTAAGTACACTGATACCCCATATGTGGTGGAAAACTACTGTTTGGGCGCACAGCTTGGAAGGGAAGGGACGCCATTTTGGCTGGAATAGGTTGTAGATGCCATGTCACATTTGAAGAGCCCCTGACATACCAAAACAGCAGAAACCCCCACAAGTGACCCCATTTTCGAAACGAAACCACTTGAGGAATTCATCTAGGGAGTAATGAGTATTTATAACCCCAGACAATTCACAGAATTGTATAACATTGGGTTGAGTAAATTAAATATTACATTTTTTTCCACTAAAAGGTTGCTTTGGGCCCGAGTTTGCAATTTTCAAAAGGGAAAATAGGAGAAAACGAACGGTAATTTTTTTTTACACAATTTCTCCTGAGTACACCAATACCCCATATGTGGTTGAAAACTACTTTTGTGGCACAGTGAAATGCTCAGAAGGGAAAGAGCGCTGCATTTTGGTGCACATTTTGCTGGAATGGTTTGAGGGTGTCATGTCACATTGCCAGAGCCCCTGAGATTCCAGAACAGCAGAACCTCCCCATAAGTGACCCCTTTCTACAAACTACACCTTTCAATTAATTCATCCAGGGGTCCAGTGATCATACTGACACCACAGGGGTGTAACAGAATTTCATACCATTGGGCGGTGAAGAAAAAATTACATTTTTACCACTGCATAGGACTCACTGAAAGGGATAATAAAAAGTAACTTTTATTCAACGTGTAAAAATAAATAACCTAAATGACATACAACATGGTGCACTCATGTGTTTCAATTCGTAGAGTGACAGAGAATTGACAAGACAAAAAAATCAAGTCTCCCCAAATGCGATCTATTGCCGTATTAAAATCAAGATGTCTGTCTTGACGCGTTTTGTCGCTCTGATTAGAACCACTCATCAGGAGACACAAAATGATAAAAGATGGAGAGAACAAGCCTTAAAAACAATATATAGTGGATTAAGTGTCTTCTCATAAATCTGTCTTCACAATATTACAGAAGTGAGTGGAATATCCACTCTAGAATGGGGTATATGCACTGTGCCTTTAAATTACTAAATCTAGCCTGTGTCGTGTCCTTACACTTTATTCAAAGGGTTAAGCCATTAAGATTTATATAGCAGCATATTGGTAGAATGCATTAATCAAAAATACCCTCTTAGCACATTTATCTTTGCACTTATCACTGTGACCAAAAGGGACCACGCATACATTGCAGGTGTGACTAAGGTAAGCGCAACAAACTAAGAGTTGCTTTTATGCTTGCACTCAAATCTCCTCTTAGGTAGATGCTGCTTCTAGTCCATAATCCACATATTGCACTTTCACCTGTATTGCCTAATCATCTAGCCTCATATATCTATAGTTATCCTTGCCATTCCACCACAGCATCAGTGATTATCTCCGCTTATTTATGGAGCTCCAAAACTCATCTATTTCCCCTTCAGTGATATCTCCCCCGATACACAAATCAGCAGGACGCTGATGATGAGTCCTGCTAATGCATTAGTTAATATCATATGGCACCGCCAGAACACCAGTTAAAGATTCGGCCACACCCACACAGTGACACGAAACCCAGCCACATCCTGATAGATTCGCCAGTGACCAATGGGATCTAGAAGGTCTGGATTCCCTAATGACGCATACACAGAGGGCTTGGTTCACTTAACCAACGGTAGAACCGCAGGGGCAGTACACAGGTACATAGCGCCCAATGCAGATCGGAGGTGCTCATCTATGTTCCTATAGCTAAATGAATACAATAAGGCAGGCGCCAGTAAATACACAGAAGCGTGTCTGAATATGAGAATCAACATATTTTCTCTGCACATGAATAGAAAGCAATGCAGTATGTCAATTGCATAAGTACTCATATAGCCGACAAAGCAGACATTAAAGGTATTCTGCGCATATGACTCGCCCCCTGGGCCGCGTGGGGAACCCAGAACCGGGCCTTGTGTGGGATGCTGGGGGTTGTAGTCACCGTGGCGATGACCCGGTCCCGTCGCTCAGGGTGGTCAAACCAGTGGCAGTCAATTGATATGGTTTTCATTATTTTCAAAAGTCCGACTACGCCACCCGTGGATTGCGGTCAGGATGAACCGCCGCTGCAGGGCAGACCGCTGAGGCTGGTGTTGGTGAGCAGCACAGGATTGGTATAACTCCCCACGGGAGAAGTGTAGCCCCAGGGAAGTGTAGGTGGATGATGGGGGTGATGGTGCGCGGGAATAATGTCTCAGAGTCTCTGTAATGCAGTCCAGGATCTTTACTCACAGTTCGTTAGTCCACGTTACTCCGGCCGGCTGTAACTTCCCGCCTCGCACCATGTTCACCAGGTGAGGGGACTCGGCCAACTCTCAGATGATTTTGGAGCGCTTCGCAGGACCCCCCTTGCGTGTCCTTCCTCTGGCCTGTCATACCCCACCAGTGACCACGCTTCTGTCCGGCTGCCTCAGCCTTCTCTGGGTAAACCTCGGCGCCAGTTTCAGTGACCCTATGTGGTGCCTTCCTAGCGGGTGTAGTGAGGGGCTGCACCATATGAAATGTCACAGCCTTCAGTTCCTAGTTGAGGGTAGTTCCCCGCCTCCACTAGTTTTGGGGACCGGTCTCCCCCTTGGCCTGACCCCTCTACTCAGGTAGATGCGGGCGTATGGTGGCTACCAGCCGGTCCACACCCCTGGGGTCCCTTCTTTCCTCTGTGCTCCTGGAGCCTCCTCCGCTCTTCTTCATTCCTTTTCCCCAACTCTCTCTCTCTCCTTTCAGTGCTGACTGGGCCTCACAGGCTAGACCCGCGTCCGGAGCAGAGCTCCACAGAGTCCTGCTCTGTCACATCTTCTCTCTGACTGAACTCAACCGACTTCTCCTGAACTAAGATGGTGCCCACCTTTTGTACCTCTCTCTAGGTGTACCCAGGAACTGCTTCCTCCCTGCTCCTGCACTACAGGGTTCCCCCTTTCCTAGGTGTTCCCTCCCCCCACTCCAGCCAGGGACAGGGACTGTCGTGCTCTACTTGGAGCATATCGGTCGCCCTGCCCCCCGGAAATGTGGTGTAATGCATGCAGGTGTCGGGGTCCTGGTCCACACTCCATCCTTACCTGAGAGTGAGATATCGCACAACTGGAAGAGATGCAATACCTCTGTAGCAACCGAGCCCCCAGGGTGCTACACATAGATGACGTAATACTAGTAAGAAGCAATACAGTATGTAACTTACATTATTACTCATATAGCTGACATTAGGAAAACTCTGCGCATAGACAGCATAGCGCTAGTAGGAAGCAATGCAGTATGTAATTTGCATTAGTCCTCATATAGCCGACAAAACAGACATTATGGAGACTCCTAAACGGACCCCATAAATACAGAATAAGACAGGAGGAAATAGACAGGGCGTAGGAAGGAGACTTGAAGAGGGACAGGAGTCCCCTTTTGCTTTCAAATCCTCAGTACAGAGGATGGAAAAGAAAAGGGAAAATGGGGAGCGTATCAAATAAAAGGTACAAATGATAGAGCATCATTAAGGCCAAGCGGTTTAACGCTATTTATCCAAAATATCCATTGAGCCTCCTTCCGTAATACCCTGTTATCAAAGTCACGTTTTCTAGCAGAGGGTCAAACAATCTCAATAGCTTGAAAACAGAGGCATCAAGCATCTCCTCCATGGTGTGACCACACGTTTGGCAACAGGTTTATCCACTCTCCTGTTGATGTCACAGATGTGTTCAAGAATTAGTCTACGAAACAGATGTATCATCTTGCCCACATAGTTTACAGGACAAGGGCAGATGATAAAGTATACAAGTCCTTGTGATTTGCAGTTAAAAAATTCTCTGCATTGATATCTCCGGTCATTAGATGCGTTTACAAACTCTGATCCATGGCCTATAAATTTGCAGGGCCTGCATGTCCCACATCTGAAGGTCCCTTTAATGTAACATCGCTTCACCCAGGTGGTCTTGGGTTTCTCAGGCATGAGGTGGCTATGGACTAGGCGGTCCTGAAGGTTCCTGCCCCGCCGATAAGTGACCGAGGCATGTTCAGCAATTATCATTCCAATATCCTCATTGATTTTGAGAATGGGCCTACAGGTATCCAGGAGATCTTTGACTTCTCTCCACTTGTCATCGTATGTCCCGATCATTCTGAAATAACCCTCCTCTACCTTCCTCTCATGTGAAATTAGGAGTCCCACTCTAGGTGCTGCTAATGTATGTTCAAAGGCATTATTTAGAACCCATTCAGGGTAGCCCCGTCTTCAGAATCTTCCATTGCGTTCTCTAGCTTGTTTATTGAAATCATGCAATGATGAGCAATTCCTCCTGAGTAAAAATTGCCCCTTTGGGATGCCTCTTTTAAGGGGAGTAGGATGGTGACTCTCCCATCTTAAAAAGACTGTTGGTCGCGGTCACCTTTCTGTAGATACTGGTCGACAATGTATCATTCACTTGCTTTGTAATCTTTATGTCAAGGAATGAGATCTTCCTTTCTTGTATATCCGAGGTGACCCTCAAGTCAATGTCATTGTTGTTCAATGCCTGCGTGAACTCAAATTCTCCGATACTACCCGTCCAAAGAATGATGACGTCATCGATGAAGCGTAGCCATAGCAGAATCAAACCCATCCATTTATGAAAACCATCAGAGAAGATAATTCTTTCCTCCCCAGCCCAGGAATAAATTTGCATATGTGGGAGCACACGGGCTCCCCATTGCGGTACCACTGAGCTGGTGGAAGACATGCCCATCACAAAGAAAGACGTTGTGTCTAAGCACAAAATTGAATAGTTTCAATATCAATTCATTATGAGAATGTAAATGCATAGCGCTTGTTCTTAAAAAAATGTTCAGTGGTGGTCAAACACCCCTTGTCATGGGGTATTGAGCTGTACAAAGCCTCGAAGTCCAAGCTGGCCAAAAAGGTATTGTCCGAACCCACCACGTCCTCGAGTCTCTGCAAGACATCCATGGTGTCCCAGACATATGACAAAAAAAAAAAGTCGCATGATGGTGTCAATGTGCACACTCACCCCCTGTGTCATACTGTCCATGCCAGTGATAAGCGCAAAGATAAATGTGTTAAAGTGCTATTCTTGAATAATGCACCCTACCAATATGCTGCTGTAAATGTTAATGCTTTAACCCTTCAGATAAATTGTAAGGAGACCACACAGGCTAGATTTAGTCATTTTGATTTTAATATTGACATCTTGATTTTAATACTGCAATAGATCACATTTGGGGAGACTTTTGTTTTTTTGTTGTCAATTTTCTATGTCACTCTAGGGATTGGAACACATGAGCGCACTATGTTGTACAGTGGGGGAAAAAAGTATTTAGTCAGGCACCAATTGTGCAAGTTCTCCCACTTAAAAAGATGAGAGAGGCCTGTAATTGACATCATAGGTAGACCTCAACTATGAGAGACAAAATGAGAAAACAAATCCTGAAAAATCACATTGTCTGATCTGGAAAGAAATTTTTCTCAAATTTTGATGGAAAATAAGTATTTGGTCACCTACAAAAGTTCATCTCAATACTTTGTTATATATCCTTTGTTAACAATGACAGAGGTCAAATGTTTTCTGTAAGTCTTCACAAGGTTGGCACACACTGTTGCTGGTATGTTGGCCCATTCCTCCACGTAGATCTCCTCTAGAGTAGTGATGTTTTGGGGCTGTAGCTGGGCAACACGGACTTTCAACTCCCTCCAAAGGTTTTCTATAGGGTTTAGATCTGGAGACTGGCTAGGCCACTCCAGGACCTTGAAATGCTTCTTACGAAGCCACTCCTTCATTCCTCTGGCGGTGTTCTTGGGATCATTGTCATGCTGAAAGACCCAGCCACGTTTCATCTTCAATGCACTTGCTGATGGAAGGAGGTTTGCACTCAAAATCTCACGATACATGGCTCCATTCATTCTTTCATGTACACGGATCAGTCATGCTGGTCCCTTGGCAGAGAAACAGCCCCAAAGCATGATGTTGCCACCCTCATGCTTCAAAGTAGGTATGGTGTTCTTTGGATGCAACTCAGAATTCTTTCTCCTCCAAACAGGACGATTTGTGTTTCTACCAAACAGTTCTACTTTGGTTTCATCTGACCATATGACATTCTCCCAATACTCTTCTGGATAATCCAAATGCTCTCTAGCAAACTTCAGACGGGCCCCTGACATGTAATGGCTTAAGCAGGGGGACACGTCTGGCACTGCAGGATCTGAGTCCCTGGCGGCGTAGTGTGTTACTGATGGTAGCCTGTGTAACATTGGTCCCAGCTCTCTGCAGGTCATTCACTAGGTCCCCCCCGCGTGGTTCTGGGATTTTTGCTCACCATTCTTGAGATCATTTTGACCCCACAGGGTGAGATCTTGTGTGAAGCCCCAGATCAAGGGAGATTATCAGTGGTCATGCATGTCTTCCATTTTCTAATTATTGCTTCCACAGTTGATTTCTTCACACCAAGCTGCTTGCCTTTTGCAGATTCAGTCTTCCCAGCCTGGTGCAGGGCTGCAATTTTGTTTCTGGTGTCCTTCGACAGCTCTTTGGTCTTCACCATAGTGGAGTTTGGAGTGTGACTGTTTGAGGTTGTGGACAGGTGTCTTTTATACTGATAACAAGTTCAAACAGGTGACAGTACTACAGGTAATGAGTGGAGGACAGAGAAGCCTCTTTAAGAGGCTCCTTAAAGAGGCAGGCAGAATATATAGGCAGACAGGGTATATAGGAGGGTGCATGAAAAACATAGCAGGGCACTTGGAACACACTAGTGCCCTCCGATTTTCATGCACCTGTCTCTTTAAAAAAGCCGGCTGGCAATTCTTCAGCGGCATACATCGGTACCCAACAATTTAGAACAGAAAGAATAGAGCATCACACATAGATTAGATAGAAACATGTCAGTCACATATATAATAAGTACAGTGACAGTGTTGGTTACTGTATTTGTCATTTAGTGTTAAAATAAAGGATTAAAAAAAAAATTGGCGTGGGGTTCCCCGTAATTTTAGTCTCTAGCGGAGGTTAAGCAGACGGCTGGGGCAGATGTTTGAAGCCTGGGAAGGGGGTAATACCCACAAAGCTTCCCAGGCTACTAATATCAGCCCCCAGCTGAATACCTAGCCTTTACTAGCTGTTAAAATGGGGGACTCAAAAAAAAATGACGTGGGGTCCCCCTATTTTAATAGCTAGCAAAGGCTAGGCAGACAGCTGGGGGTTGATATTAATAGCCCAGGAAGGGTGCCATGAACATTGGCCCCCTCCCAGGCTAGAAACACCAGCTGTCAGACGCCCCAGAAATGGCGCATCCATAGGATGCGCCAATTCTGGCACTTAGCCTCGCTCTTCCCACTGCCTTGTAGCGGTGGCAGTGGGGTAATAGGGTTGGGGTTGATGTCAGCTTATAATGCCAGCTGACATCAATCCCAGGTTAGTAATGGAGAGGCGTCTATAAGACACCCCCATTACTAACCCCATAGTGAAAGTTAAAAAAAAAACACAAACACACAGAATAAAGTTCTTTAATTGAAATAAAGACACAATTCTTTAATGTTCTAAATTAAACTCTACTTACCATCACGCCCATTCCAGCTGAAGCCAAGGATCTCCTGCAATAAAAGAAAAATAATAAACCAACCTCATCCTTACCTTTCCATGGTTCCCAGGATGGCCTCAGCTCTGCTACATTGACATGACAGGCTGGATCGCAGCAGAACGCTGGCATCCAGCTTGCCATGCCGCAGACACTGAGAAGCTCCTCAGAATTCAGCTGGGGGCTGATATTAGTAGCCTGGGAAGCTCCGTGGGTATTACCCCCTTCCCAGGCTTCAAACATCTGCCCCAGCCATCTGCTTAACCTCCGCTAGAGACTAAAATTACAGGGAACCCCACGCCAATTTTTTTTTAAATAAATCCTTTATTTTAACACTAAATGACAAGTACAGTAACCAACACTGTCACTGTACTTATTATATATGTGACTGACATGTTTCTATCTAATTTGTGTGTGGTGCTCTATTCTTTCTGTTCTAAATTGTCGGGTACCAAGGTATGCCGCTGATGAATTGCGGGCCGGCTTTTTTAAAGAGACAGGTGCATGAAAACACTTTTTTTTTTAAATAAATCCTTTATTTTAACACAAAATGACAAGTACAGTAACCAACACTGTCACTGTACTTATTATATATGTGACTGACATGTTTATATCTATCTAATCTATCTGTGATGCTCTATTCTTGCTGTTGTAAATAGTCGGGTACCGGTGTATGCCGCTGATGAATTGCCGGCTTTTGTTTCACTGTGAGCACTGTTCCCATTGATTTGGGCAATCACTGTATTGCCACAACCACCATGGCTGTGACATTACAATGAGTGGCAGACAATCCCTGCATGATTGGTGCTCTAAATAGCGCCAAACATGCAGGACGGGGACCCGAGCTCCCGCCCGAGCATCTCGAAAGTACTCGGCGAGCTCAGAGCATCTCGAGTACTGAGATGCTCGGGCGAGTACCGAGCAGTGGCGAGCATGCTCGCTCATCACTACTTATTATCCCTTTCAGTGAGTCCTAATAATTTAGGGATAAATATACTCTTGTCCAGTACTGCATAGCCACACGGCGAGACTTGGGAGAGAAGGAGCGTTATTTCAATCTCAGAGAACTAATTTTTGTACAATAGTTTTCAAACACTATATACAGAGCCCTTAGTGCCAGAAGAGCAGCATCCCCCCTCAAGTGACCAGATTTTTGAAATTGCACCCCTCTGGGAATTTATCTACAAGTGTATTGACGATTTTGACTATGGGTGTTTTCCAGAAACAAGCAGCAGTGGCTGCTGCTTAGTGAAAATTGTAAATCTTCCGTTGTAGTGTCCAGTACGTTGTAGTGCTGAGCTCTTTTTTTTCTGGAGACACGCACCCCTAAATTAAGCGGGCTCTCATTGCTACAGAAATGACAAACATGTGGATGATAAATGTGGGCTCTGGAGAGAGGGGGGCATTTGGATTTGGGACTGCAGAAATTGATGGATTTTGTTTTATTTTTTGCTTTTTTGGGAGGTGGTGGAGGGGTCATAGCGCTTTCCAGAGTCTTTGCGCTACCAGTAACGTGGAAGCCCCCTATATTTCTGTTAACAGATGACAGACTTTTTTTTGTGGAATAAGTTGAAACTTTTATTGGGAACATTTTATGTAACATTTAAATCACATTTATTTTGTGCTCTACGCTTAAGCCCTTGCATTGGACTTTCCATCTAAATCTGTGAATGATGTGATTCAGATGAAAGCCCCCCGAAGGATCCATTCCTTATAATGAGGCAGCAGAGTTACTCTGGTCTCCGTCTGACCTCTGTTCAGCACTGTCCTTCTTTTCAGAAGTGCAAAACACTGATGTCGTATGGGTCATTCCATGTCAAGTGAACCAATGATTTTTTCCTCTAGATTTTTAATTCTTTTGAGATTTTGTTCTCTGGTAATAGTGTGATAGAGAATGCAAAATATGAAGAAAAAAAATCTATATACTTTAATTTTTATTTTTATTAATTTCAAAGTTTTGAAAAAAGGGGAATTTTTGTGTTGCATGCCTTTATGTCCTTCATAACTCAGGCCAGAACCAAGATAGAGACACGGAAAAAAAACATTACTCAGAACTGTACATGCTTTCATCCGATATGTCACAAATGTATCATCGTTAATATTTTAACCATGCAGTCTCAAACGCAATATTTTGAAAAGCATTTCTAAAAAAAACTATATGATATAAAATTTTCAAAAAATTCACATGTGCCTCCTATGCTCATAGCCACATCTGTACCAAAATTCAAGTTGGGATCTCAAAGGGAACATACTTCAAAAAATAACTATATGAACAGTGTCAATTTGAAAATGTTAAATTCAGATCTGCTCAGCCAGCAGTCAAAGAGTGTAGGGATTATGTTTTCCAAATGAAAAAAACAAAGTGTTATGTCTTGTTCTGATCTTAAACCAGGCAAATCATTAGATAAATCTATAGTGGATACAGTGAAAGGTTTTTACAATAGTGATGAAGTGAGCCAAATTATACCTGCAAGAAAGTCTGTATCTATGAAAGTGAACGGTAAAAAAACTCATGTACATAAGAGGCTGGTTCTTGCCAATTTGAAAGAGACTCATGAATTATTATTTTTTTTCATTTAACTTTTGCCAAAATAGGATTTTCAAAATTTGCTGACCTCCGACCTAAGAATTGTGCCCTGGTTGGTGGTAGTGGCACACACTCAGTATTGCTTATGGACAGCACACCAGGATACTAAGATTATGATTGAAGGAGGTAAACGGAAAGATATTAGTCCAACCTTGGAGATTACAAAGTATGTGTCTCAAATAATGTGTCCAGAAAAGAGTTTAAACTGTTACCTAAATATCAGCAAAAAAATGCCCTCCAGTAATGGCTCTACATTATTTTGAAGAGGCTATAGTAGATAGTATAACTTATAAACAGTGGATATCTGTTGACAGATGTACTTTTGACACTATTTCTAAAAGTGCAGAAGACTTTGTAGAACATTTTTGTGACTAGCTGATAGTCCTTAAAGGGTTAGTCCGAAACCCATAGGTAAATTTCAATTAATAAATCTTTTAAAAGGAATAACTTTTGTAATTCAAGTTATGGTAAAATTCTCTACCCTTCACTCTGTACTGCAATTTAGGGTTCTGTTTATATTACTCACTCATCTGCTGGCTGAAAATGCTGTCACTCCTCTTTCCACCCTGAAATGAAGCATCATCGAAGGTGAGAGCGCTGGAACATCCTCACAATTCCCTTGATTTGTTTGCTGACCTGAAATGAAGCGTCATCAGTAGTGTTGAGCGATACCTTCCGATATCGGGAAATATCGGATCAGATTGGATCGGACCGATACCGAAAAAGTATCGGATATCGCCGATTCCGATACCGGAAACCAATGCAAGTCAATGGGACATAAATATCGGAATTAAAATAAACCCTTTCTTTCCTTGTAGGTTAATTCTACATGAAGGAAAACAACTAAGAATAATGTAGAATGTATTGGGGGAGGTGGGGGAGACAATAAAGGCATAGAGGTTTAGCCTAATCAAATGGAATAGCAGGAATTACTATTTTTTTAAGATGTTCTGAGTTACGGAAATATTAACTATGTTAAGTATTTTTATATTTTGTCAGATATTTATGTTTCACTACTTCCATGCTCTTCACCTTCTTTTTTACTTCTCCCACACTTTCTCCTTCATCATCCTCAGCATCTTTTTCATCCACTTCTTCTTCACCTTCTTCTTCTTCACCTTCTTCGTATTATTCTTTTTTTTTACATTCTTCATATTCTACTTCTTCATCTTCTTCATATTCTTCTTCTTCATCATATTCTTATTTGTGACAGGCATTCCTGTAGTTGTTATCTATAAAAGGTTGGACATTACACCTTTCGTTCTGCCCGTCACAAAAGATTCACAACAGGATTTGTCCGCGTTCAGTTTGGCCTGCAGCAGCAGGTCTTTTCCAGGGGCACCACGAGGAGGAACGGACTCACCCCCATACACTGCTTAGTCATATTCTGCTTATAATTTAGATATTATCTTTTGCTCTGAATTTTAATCTTATGCTTAATGTTCTTCCGCTTTTTGTTCTGCAGCTTCTTGTATTTCTGCTTCTTGGTTTTCTGTCTCTTGTTCTTCTGTATCTTGGTACTTGTCTTCTCTTCTTTGTCCTCTTGGTCAACTTCTTCAGGGTCATCTTCTTGGTCTTCTTCAGGGTGGTCTTCAGGGTGGTCGTCTTCCGGGTCCTCGTCTTCGGGGTCCTCGTCTTCTTCGGGTTGGTCTTCTGGGTCCTCGTCTTCGGGGTCCTCGTCTTCTTCGGGGTGGTCTTCAGGGTCCTCGTCTTCTTCGGGGTGGTCTTCAGGGTCCTCGTCTTCTTCGGGGTGGTCTTCAGGGTCCTCGTCTTCAGGGTCCTCGTCTACTTCGGGGTGGTCTTCAGGGTCCTCGTCTTCAGGGTCGTCGTCTTCGGGGTCCTCGTCTTCTTCGGGTTGGTCTTCAGGGTCCTCGTCTTCAGGGTCCTCGTCAGGGAGATCCAGAGTGATTACCAAGAACCATTTCAAAAAGCTTGAACTTGGAAATGTAGCAGAAAGTACAAGAAGGCTGAGGAACTACCGAGGACCAGCTGACGGTACTGGAACCCGGATGGGTAGCAGAAGGTACAAGAGCCAATGGAACTACCGAGAACCAGCTGATGTTACTGGAACTCGGTTACTAAGAAGGAGGTACCTGTGCCAGAAAGCACTACCAAGGACCAGCAGACGTTGGTGGAACTTGGATACCGAGAAGGAGGCACCTAATCCAAAGGCACTGCCGAGAACCAGCTGACGGTACTGGAACCCGGATGGGTAGCAGAAGGTACCCATGTAAAAAAAAGTTCAAGTCCGCGAGCCGGCCGCAGTTACCAAAACCCACAGTCCTACAGGGGGTGCTTGTCCTATTGGCACTATGGAACCAGCCTTCATTGCCAGATCCCGCAGCCCACATAGGAGTCACCTAAACTGCAGGCACCATAGAGTCGGCTAACCCGACCGCAACACGACAGGACAACGCATTGGAGGCAAAGTGACGTTGACACTACCCGGAAACAGCTGGCGTGCTGGAACCAGGCTGGGCAGGAGGGAGTACCCGTGCCAAAGACACTGCCGAGAACCAGCTGACGGTACTGGAACCCGGATGGGTAGCAGAAGATACAAGAGCAAATGGAACTACCGAGGACCAGCTGACGGTACTGGAACCCGGATGGGTAGCAGAAGGTACAAGAGCCAATGGAACTACCGAGGACCAGCTGATGTTACTGGAACTCGGTTACTAAGCAGGAGGTACCTGTGCCAGAAAGCACTACCAAGGACCAGCAGACGTTGGTGGAACTTGGATACCGAGAAGGAGGCACCTAATCCAAAGGCACTGCCGAGAACCAGCTGACGGTACTGGAACCCGGATGGGTAGTAGAAGGTACAAGAGCAAATGGAACTACCGAGGACCAGCTGACGGTACTGGAACTCGGATGGGTAGCAGAAGGTACAAGAGCCAATGGAACTACCGAGGACCAGCTGATGTTACTGGAACTCGGTTACTAAGCAGGAGGTACCTGTGCCAGAAAGCACTACCAAGGACCAGCAGACGTTGGTGGAACTTGGATACCGAGAAGGAGGCACCTAATCCAAAGGCACTGCCGAGAACCAGCTGACGGTACTGGAACCCGGATGGGTAGCAGAAGGTACCCATGTAAAAAAAAGTTCAAGTCTGCGAGCCGGCCGCAGTTACCAAAACCCACAGTCCTACAGGGGGTGCTTGTCCTATTGGCACTATGGAACCAGCCTTCATTGCCAGATCCCGCAGCCCACATAGGAGTCACCTAAACTGCAGGCACCATAGAGTCGGCTAACCCGACCGCAACACGACAGGACAACGCATTGGAGGCAAAGTGACGTTGACACTACTCGGAAACAGCTGGCGTGCTGGAACCAGGCTGGGCAGGAGGAAGTACCCGTGCCAAAGACACTGCCGAGAACCAGCTGACGGTACTGGAACCCGGATGGGTAGCAGAAGATACAAGAGCAAATGGAACTACCGAGGACCAGCTGACGGTACTGGAACCCGGATGGGTAGCAGAAGGTACAAGAGCCAATGGAACTACCGAGGACCAGCTGATGTTACTGGAACTCGGTTACTAAGCAGGAGGTACCTGTGCCAGAAAGCACTACCAAGGACCAGCAGACGTTGGTGGAACTTGGATACCGAGAAGGAGGCACCTAATCCAAAGGCACTGCCGAGAACCAGCTGACGGTACTGGAACCCGGATGGGTAGTAGAAGGTACAAGAGCAAATGGAACTACCGAAGACCAGCTGACGGTACTGGAACCCGGATGGGTAGCAGAAGGTACAAGAGCCAATGGAACTACCGAGGACCAGCTGATGTTACTGGAACTCGGTTACTAAGCAGGAGGTACCTGTGCCAGAAAGCACTACCAAGGACCAGCAGACGTTGGTGGAACTTGGATACCGAGAAGGAGGCACCTAATCCAAAGGCACTGCCGAGAACCAGCTGACGGTACTGGAACCCGGATGGGTAGCAGAAGGTACCCATGTAAAAAAAAGTTCAAGTCCGCGAGCCGGCCGCAGTTACCAAAACCCACAGTCCTACAGGGGGTGCTTGTCCTATTGGCACTATGGAACCAGCCTTCATTGCCAGATCCCGCAGCCCACATAGGAGTCACCTAAACTGCAGGCACCATAGAGTCGGCTAACCCGACCGCAACACGACAGGACAACGCATTGGAGGCAAAGTGACGTTGACACTACCCGGAAACAGCTGGCGTGCTGGAACCAGGCTGAGCAGGAGGGAGTACCCGTGCCAAAGACACTGCCGAGAACCAGCTGACGGTACTGGAACCCGGATGGGTAGCAGAAGATACAAGAGCAAATGGAACTACCGAGGACCAGCTGACGGTACTGGAACCCGGATGGGTAGCAGAAGGTACAAGAGCCAATGGAACTACCGAGGACCAGCTGATGTTACTGGAACTCGGTTACTAAGCAGGAGGTACCTGTGCCAGAAAGCACTACCAAGGACCAGCAGACGTTGGTGGAACTTGGATACCGAGAAGGAGGCACCTAATCCAAAGGCACTGCCGAGAACCAGCTGACGGTACTGGAACCCGGATGGGTAGTAGAAGGTACAAGAGCAAATGGAACTACCGAGGACCAGCTGACGGTACTGGAACCCGGATGGGTAGCAGAAGGTACAAGAGCCAATGGAACTACCGAGGACCAGCTGATGTTACTGGAACTCGGTTACTAAGCAGGAGGTACCTGTGCCAGAAAGCACTACCAAGGACCAGCAGACGTTGGTGGAACTTGGATACCGAGAAGGAGGCACCTAATCCAAAGGCACTGCCGAGAACCAGCTGACGGTACTGGAACCCGGATGGGTAGTAGAAGGTACAAGAGCAAATGGAACTACCGAGGACCAGCTGACGGTACTGGAACCCGGATGGGTAGCAGAAGGTACAAGAGCCAATGGAACTACCGAGGACCAGCTGATGTTACTGGAACTCGGTTACTAAGCAGGAGGTACCTGTGCCAGAAAGCACTACCAAGGACCAGCAGACGTTGGTGGAACTTGGATACCGAGAAGGAGGCACCTAATCCAAAGGCACTGCCGAGAACCAGCTGACGGTACTGGGACCCGGATGGGTAGCAGAAGGTACCCATGTAAAAAAAAGTTCAAGTCTGCGAGCCGGCCGCAGTTACCAAAACCCACAGTCCTACAGGGGGTGCTTGTCGTATTGGCACTATGGAACCAGCCTTCATTGCCAGATCCCGCAGCCCACATAGGAGTCACCTAAACTGCAGGCACCATAGAGTCGGCTAACCCGACCGCAACACGACAGGACAACGCATTGGAGTCAAAGTGACGTTGACACTACCCGGAAACAGCTGGCGTGCTGGAACCAGGCTGGGCAGGAGGGAGTACCCGTGCCGAAGACACTGCCGAGAACCAGCTGGCTGTGCTGGAACCCAGGGTAAATAATAAAAACAGAGTGGAGTCAGAGGCCTAATTGGAGCAAGTTTTAAATAAGTAGCACAGTGAATGTGGACAGAGCAGGAGAAATTGCCGTGAACACAGCAGGGGAACAGCTGACGTTACTGAACCCCAATAACACCGCAGCAAGTGTTGACTGTGCAGACGGCACTTCTGAGCGCCAACTGGCGGTGCTGGAGCCCAGGGATAAGAATAAAAACAGAGGAGCCAGAGGTGTAATTAGAGAAACTTTAAAATGTGTAGTACAGTGGATGTGGACAAAGCAGGAGAAATTGCCGTGAACACAGCAGGGGAACAGCTGACGTTACTGAACCCCAATAACACCGCAGCAAGTGTTGACTGTGCAGACGGCACTTCCGAGCGCCAACTGGCGGTGTTATAGCTCAGGGATAATACTGAAAACAGAGGAGCCAGAGGTGTAATTGGAGAAACTGTCAAATCTGTAGTAGTGAGAATGTGGACAGAGCAGGAGAAATTGCCGTCCGCACAGCAGGGGAACAGCTGACGTTACTGAACCCCAATAACACGGCAGCAAGTGTTGACTGTGCAGACGGCACTTCCGAGCGCCAACTGGCGGTGTTGTAGCTCAGGGATAATACTGAAAACAGAGGAGCCAGAGGTGTAATTGGAGAAACTGTCAAATCTGTAGTAGTGAGAATGTGGACAGAGCAGGAGAAATTGCCGTCCGCACATCAGGGGAACAGCTGACATTACTGAACCCCAATAACACGGCAGCAAGTGTTGACTGTGCAGACGGCACTTCCGAGCGCCAACTGGCGGTGTTGGAGCTCAGGGATAATACTGAAAACAGAGGAGCCAGAGGTGTAATTGGAGAAACTTTCAAATCTGTAGTAGTGAGAATGTGGACAGAGCAGGAGAAATTGCCGTCCGCACAGCAGGGGAACAGCTGACGTTACTGAACCCCAATAACACGGCAGCAAATGTTGACTGTGCAGACGGCACTTCCGAGCGCCAACTGGCGGTGTTGTAGCTCAGGGATAATACTGAAAACAGAGGAGCCAGAGGTGTAATTGGAGAAACTTTCAAATCTGTAGTAGTGAGAATGTGGACAGAGCAGGAGAAATTGCCGTCCGCACAGCAGGGGAACAGCTGACGTCACTGAACCCCAATAACACGGCAGCAAGTGTTGACTGTGCAGACGGCACTTCCGAGCGCCAACTGGCGGTGTTGTAGCTCAGGGATAATACTGAAAACAGAGGAGCCAGAGGTGTAATTGGAGAAACTTTCAAATCTGTAGTAGTGAGAATGTGGACAGAGCAGGAGAAATTGCCGTCCGCACAGCAGGGGAACAGCTGACGTTACTGAACCCCAATAACACGGCAGCAAGTGTTGACTGTGCAGACGGCACTTCCGAGCGCCAACTGGCGGTGTTGGAGCTCAGGGATAATACTGAAAACAGAGGAGCCAGAGGTGTAATTGGAGAAACTTTCAAATCTGTAGTAGTGAGAATGTGGACAGAGCAGGAGAAATTGCCGTCCGCACAGCAGGAGAACAGCTGACGTTACTGAACCCCAATAACACGGCAGCAAGTGTTGACTGTGCAGACGGCACTTCCGAGCGCCAACTGGCGGTGTTGTAGCTCAGGGATAATACTGAAAACAGAGGAGCCAGAGGTGTAATTGGAGAAACTTTCAAATCTGTAGTAGTGAGAATGTGGACAGAGCAGGAGAAATTTCCGTCCGCACAGCAGGGAAACAGCTGACGTTACTGAACCCCAATAACACGGCAGCAAGTGTTGACTGTGCAGACGGCACTTCTGAGCGCCAACTGGCGGTGTTGTAGCTCAGGGATAATACTGAAAACAGAGGAGCCAGAGGTGTAATTGGAGAAACTTTCAAATCTGTAGTAGTGAGAATGTGGACAGAGCAGGAGAAATTGCCGTCCGCACAGCAGGGGAACAGCTGACGTTACTGAACCCCAATAACACGGCAGCAAGTGTTGACTGTGCAGACGGCACTTCCGAGCGCCAACTGGCGGTGTTGGAGCTCAGGGATTACAGTTCAGGTGGTAGAAACATGAACAGAACAGGAGACCTGGATACTGTTGCCAACCAATTATTTATTCTGGAAGAGGACTGGCAAATTCATGAGAGATCCAGGCCTTGTTCATTTTGAGAAAAGTAAGCCGGTCAACGTTATCGGAGGATAGTCGCATGCGACGGTCTGTTAGTACACCACCTGCGGCACTAAAGACGCGTTCTGATAATACACTAGCAGCAGGGCAAGCTAGCACCTCCAATGCATACTGACTAAGCTCTGGCCATGTATCCAGCTTACAGACCCAAAACTTGAAGGGAGAAGAGCCGTCTGGGAGTACACTAAGAGGGCAAGACATGTAGTCTGTCACCATCTGACGGAAACGTTGCCTCCTGCTGACTGGAGCCGTCTGTGATGGTGTAGACATTTGTGGCGGCGGGGACACAAAACTTTGCCACATTTCGGCCATACTGGTCTTGCCTTGTGCTGAGGCGCTGCTTCTGCTCCCTCTTTGTGCAGAGCTTCCTCCACTGCCTCGACGCACTGAGCTGCTTTGTAAAGCACTAGCAGCACTGCTCTCGGTTGGAATGGAGAACATGATGGAATGCACCAGTGCGTCTTGGTACTCCCGCATTTTACGCTCCCGGTTCAACGGTGTTATGAGGCTTTGTAAGTTGTCCCGGTAGCGAGGATCTAGGAGGGTGGACACCCAATAATCAGCCGTGTTGAGAATGTGGGCGATGCGGCGGTCGTTTCTCAGGCACTGCAGCATGAAATCAACCATGTGCTGCAGACTGCCAACTGGCCAAGAAACGCTGTCCCCTGCTTGATGCGTGATCTCTGCCTGCTCTGCATCACCCCACCCTCGCTCTAGATACTGACTACTAGAGCATTGTGTACCTCCCTCCTCTGGACAGATGTCTTCCTCATCCATTGACTCCTCCTCATCCTCCTCACAAAGTGTCCCCTGCCTAGGCCTTTGTGAGGAACCACGTTGCGCAGACTGTAGAGAAGCAGATGGCATTTGTGACTCCTCATCCTCCACCTCTTCCAAAACCTCGTCCCTTAGTGCTTGCAGTGTTTTTTCAAGCAGGCAGATAAGGGGGATAGTCATGCTGACTAGTGCATCATCTGCACTCGCCATCCGCGTGGAATAATCGAAGGCACGCAAAACGTGGCAAATGTCCTTCATAGAGGCCCACTCAGTGGTGGTGAAGTGTGAACGGCGCGCACTGCGACTTGTTTGCGCCTGTTGCAGCTGGTACTCCATTACTGCTGCCTGCTGCTCACACAACCTCTCCAACATATATAACGTTGAATTCCACCTGGTGGGTAGGTCACATATGATGCAATGTTCCGGAAGACGTAATCGGCGCTGCAGAGCTGCAATGCATGATCTTGTATTGCTGGAACGCCGCAAGTGATCGCTCTCTATGCGGACCTTGTGAAGCAGTGCATCAAGATCCGGATAGTCCCTCAAAAAACTCTGCACGACCAAGTTGAGCACATGTGCCAGACATGGGATGTGAGTGAGGTTGCCTAGGCCCAGAGCTGCCACCAGATTTCGGCCATTGTCACACACTACCATGCCTGGCTGGAGATTCGCTGGCACAAACCACACGTCGCTCTGCTGCTTGATGCCATTCCAGAGCTCCTGCACTGTGTGGCTTCGATTCCCCAAAGAAATTAATTTTAATATGGCCTGTTGACGTTTGGCCACGGCTGTGCTCATATCGGTCATCATAACAGGTAACCGTTCACGGGTCGATGTGGAGGTAGACCGTGACGGCTCCTGCAGCGCTGATTCAGAGGAACTGGAGCATGAGGAGGAGTCAATGTGTACAGACTGGATTCCTGCAATCCTTGGAGTTGGCAGAACACGTACAGCGCCACTCTCAAGATTTGTACCCGGCTCCACAACATTTACCCAATGGGCAGTGAGGGCAAGGTATCGTCCCTGTCCATGCTTACTGGTCCACGCATCGGTGGTCAGGTGGACCTTGCTACTGACGGCGTTTTGTAGCGCATGTTTAATTTTTCCCTCCACATGATGTTGCAGGGCAGGGACGGCTTGCCTGCTGAAATAAAAGCGGCTGGGCACGTTGTATTGTGGGACTGCCAATGCCATAAAGTTATGAAATGTGTCAGTCTCCACCAGCCTGAATGATAGCATTTTCAAGGGCCAGTAGTTTAGCAATGCCAGCATTCAGAGCCTGTGCTCGGGGGTGGTTTGCCGAGTATGGGCGCCTTTTCTCCCATGCCTGTGCTAACGATGGCTGTAGACTGGCCTGGGAGTGTGAGGATGACTGGGAAAGTGGTGCTGTGGGTGGAATTACACTGTGTCTCTGTACAACAGTGCCAGAGATTCTTCCATGGCGATCCTGTGAGGAAGCCGAACCAGCTGTGTGTGAGCTGGAGGAAGAGGCTACAACACGAGCTGAAGAGGTGGTAGGTGGCGCTGTAGGTTGGCCTAGGTCTTCAGTGTGTTTTTGTAACTCCACCACGTGCTTGGTCCGCACATGTTTCCACATTTGTGGTATTGAGGTTGCTGACACTTTTCCCTCTTTTCACCTTCTGATTACACAGCTTGCATTTGACAAAGCAAATGTCATCTGCAACTGTGTCAAAAAAGGACCAGGCACTGCAAGTCTTGGGAGCGCCCGCTTTGGATTTTGGAAGAGCCATGCTCCTAATGGGTGCCGAAGTGGAGGCTACAGGCAACCAAGTCTGCCCCCTCCCTCTCCCTCCTTTTTGGGCCGTTCGGGGAATCTCTTCCTCAGAGCTGCTCCCACCACCTTCCTGTCCCTCACGCCATGATGGGTCAAGGACCTCATCATCTACACCACCCTCTTCAAACAACTGCTTCTCCTGGGTAGTCTCGACAGCAAAGTACGCACCAGAAAGTGGCACCTGAGTCTCATCATCAGATGCGTACTGAGGTGTGCTGCTGACCATAGGCACTGGCCCACCCGCCTCTTCAGATTCAGAGAGACAAAACGGTTGCGCATCACTGCATACTACCTCTTCTTCAAATTCTCGAATTCTGCTTGGCTGGCCCCCTCTTTCCAAGCCAAGAGATTCAGAGAACAGAAGTAGAGATGGCTCCTGTCCAGGGCTCTCTGACTGCCTGGGCAATTTGGCAGGTGGTGAAGAGACAGATGGGTGCTCTTCAGTGCTCAGGACCTGAGAGGATCTGGAACTAATTGAAGTCGATGCGTTAGCTGCCATCCATCCGACAACGGCTTCAATTTGGTCCTCGCGCAGCAGTGGGGTACGGCTAGCTCCTACAAAGCTGTGCATAAAGGACTGTTCCCTGGTAAAACTGGGGGATGCTGAGTCACTGGTGCCCGCAGCAGGCACAGAATCCCCACGTCCTCTCCCTGCAGGCACAGAATCCTCACGTCCTCTCCCTGCAGAAACTCCACGCCCACGCCCACGACCACATGCCTTACTCCCTGCCTTCTTCATCTTGGTAGACTGATAAAGATAGGCAGAAAAGTACTAAGGGCTTAGTGTGCTTATTCCTGAACAGCTGCTAACAGGTATAAGAAACACTAATTTTATAATGTGTGGACTAGACTTTAATATGAGCTAATGTGGCCTACACAACTGTAAAGTGGAGTGTTTGGTGAACTTTATTTAGGTTTTTTTTTGTCACAAAAAGACACTGGATGTGCCTAAAGATGTAATAACGATAGTATCACAAACTTTTTGTAGCTATTACAATGTAGGAAGGTAACCTACAATGCAATAGATGAGGCTACAAAAAATAGGCTAATACTAATCTGGCTGGGGCTGCAGGGCCCAATGCTGCAGAAAGGCTCCTCTATCTACACCTATATAGTGTGTTTGGAACCAATTTAGCTGAATACGGATGGAACCACCACACTAATAGGAGAAATCAGGAAAAATTATGAATTGGCAATAAAGGACAATGTATGAGGCAGTGACGCACGCTGAGCGCACTACAACCAGACGTGGCTGAAGCACACACTACAGGGTGAGCTGCACTCACACACCAGACCTTGCAGACAGCGGTGAACAGTACAGATGCAGAGCACTGTGCACTAGTGCTGCAAGACGGAAAAAAAATTCTCTATCTACTCCTATATAGTGTGTTTGGAACCAATTTAGCTGAATACAGATGGAACCACCACACTAATAGGAGATATCAGGAAAAATTATGAATTGGCAAAAAAGGACAATGTATGAGGCAGTGACACACACTGAGTGCACTACAACCAGACTTGGCTGAAGCACACACTACAGGGTGAGCTGCACTCACACACCAGACCTTGCAGACAGCGGTGAAGAGTGCAGGGAACTGTGCACTAGCGCTGCAAGGCACAGTGATTTAGAAAGTAGCTTGGGTAAAGCAATATAGAGCAAATAGGTAGCTAAAACTGTCCCTCAGAACAACAGCGTCCTATCCCTAACTGAATTCACAGCAGAGTGAGCTCAAAATGGCGGCGGCGGCTTTTATAGTGCATCATGACATCATTTCAGCAGCCAATCACAGCCATGCCATTAGTTAAGATGCCTACATGCCTAACAGGATGTGCCCACACTTCTTAGGATCCTCATTGGCTGAATAAAATGAAAATGGCTCATTGCATTATGGGAACTTCCGATTCCGGTATACGATATTGCAAAAGTATCGGAATTAAGTATCGGAATTCCGATACCGCGAATATCGGCCGATACCCGATATTTCAGTATCGGAATGCTCAACACTAGTCATCAGTGATGCTCGTTCCAGGGGCTGGTCCCTGCGGTGCCTCCCTTGTGCAGTCTTCCCCAGCACCCTGTGCGACGAGCGCAGCGTCCATTCTGTTGTCTGCTTAGCTGAATAGTAATAAGCCGGCTATGCTTAGTCAGAAATAAAATGCAAAAGTGTAGTTATGATATCTGAGTGCTTACTTCATGATTCAATAGCTGTTTATTTGTTAAAAAAAATGATTTCTGTGATAAAAACTGACTTCCTACCAAGTTTGAGCAAGGTCTACTACTTTTCAGGTGGCTCTTCTACACAGTATAAAAATAGGAATAAGCTTTATAAATGTATGCCATCACAAGAAAGATTTTGGAGTGGAAGCTGAATGGCACTTTTTTTTGCCACAGCTCATGGCAAAGGTGTATGTGATGGTTTCGGTGGCACCGTGAAATGTCTTGCAGCTCTAGCTAGCCTCCAGAGGATATATTCAGACCAAATCTTAACACCCATGCAACTTTTTAACTGGAGTGAGAAAAATATTAACATCCAGAACATGTACTGTACAAACCAGAACTACGAAGAAGGAGAGTTTGTTAAAACATCAGCTACAGGAAGAAGAACCCATCAAAGGGACTCGGCAATAACACACTTTCATTCCATGTAGTGAAATAAAGGATTTTTTTCATTTAGCAATGACAATGAAGTCCATGAAGTGATTGAAACTGGCACAAGATTGGCAATGGATGACATAACCGATTATGTGACCTGGGAATATGATCAGCACTGGTGGCTGCCGGCTAATATACTGTACTCTCCAAAGATGTCAATGAAGAAGTAGAAGTCACTTTCCTGCACGTTTTGGTCCATCCCCATCCTTAGTGTATCCAAGAAAACCAGACATTTTAAAAGTAAACATAAATCAGATATTAACTCAGGTGGACCCAACAACCATAAGGCATAAGGCTATGTGCCCACGATGCAGAAATGCTCCGGATTTTTCCTGAGCGTTTCTGCATCTCCCTGGCAGAAAAAACGCATGCGGATTGTACATGCGGATTGTACATGCGGATTGTACATGCGGATTGTACATGGTTTTTCCTGCCAGGGACATGCAGATGTGAAGCGTTCTTCACATGCATTTCCGCATGCGGGTTGACAAGCGCTTTCCAAGCGATTTTAGCATCACTTGGAAAGTGCTTGACAACTTGGTCACACTATATAAATCCATCCAAACGGCATGGATTTATATAGTGTGACCGTAAAAGAATGGTAAAAAATAAAAAAATAAATCTATACTTACCTTCCGATGGCCCCCGGAGTCTTGCTTCGCTCGGTCCTGGCTGCCAGCAGATCGCGGTACACTGAAGGACCTGCCGACGTCAGCATCACGTGACCCGTCACATGACTATGACGTCAGCGCAGGTCCTCCAGTCCACCGCGATCTGAAGGCATGAGAGGACGAGCGCACCGGGGGGCCGTCAGAAGGTAAATATAACATTTATTTTTTATTTTATTCTTTTTTTCACAGGTTCTATGGTACCCGGGTCCGGAGGAGAGTCTCCTGTCCTCCACACCCGGGTACCATCCGCACATTGGACCGCTTGGATTCCGCATCTACATATGTAGTAATGCGTAATCCATGCGTTCCAATGCAAGTCAATGGTGGCGAAAACGCAGCACTTCCGGAAAATAATTGGTAGTGCTGCGTTTTTTTCCGCAATGGTAATCCACAGCGGAAATTTCCGCAGCATGTGCACAGCACAGCTAGTTCATATTGTTTTATTTTATAGCTTGATGATTTAACTACTGTATTATTCTTTTGAAAAATGACATGTCAAGTGACATAATAAAAAAAATTGTTACATGTATATTTAAAGAGGTGTTAAATATTGATTCTTTTAATTTAGCATTAAACATATGATTAGGATGAGACTGTATTTAGAAAATCACACTTTGAAATATGATCCTACGGAGATCCCAATCCTTGAACAAATGTAACCATGAACACAACTAACACTTAAGCATTTTTAGAAAAATTTATAACATAGTTTTTCCCAAATCGCCCATCAAAATTTAGAATTTGACTCCTCAAAAACAAAATATGAACAGTCTTGTGACATCAAATGCAAGTCTGTACAATTCGGAACAAAATGGTGCCTCTCCAATCTCTTTATCTTTATTCTAGCCCGAGATATAACAAATGTAAGGTCATACAAGCCCAAAATTCTGTTGTTTTTTTTCAAAACTTTAGAAATCTATAAAAAATTAACTAATGAAGATAAAAATTCAAAACTTATTATTTTTACTTCACTAAAGTAGCATTTCAAAAAAAAACAAAGAAAATAAATATCCCAAGATATCAGGTAAAAAAAATATTCAGATTTGGATCACCTGAAATGGAATGACCCGTCTGCGCTTTTATGCAAGCTTAAGACTGACACAACCGGACAGACGGTGTCCACGGTGCCTCCATCTGCCTCATTACAGGGAATCTTCCGCCGGGGGTTCCGTCTGAATCACGTATTTCAGAGATTTACACGGAAACTCTGATGTAAGTGGTCAGCGCAAAGTGCAGGATAAATGTGTGCCGAGCATTACTGTTATTTTTGGGAGACAGAATGAACAAACCAATAGTAGGTCAAGAATTGGTTTTATTTATTTTTTATGCCGTTTCCCGTGCGGTATAAATCATAAAATGACTTTATTCTTCAGTTCGGTGCGATTACAGCGATACCAGATTTATATCTTTTTTTTTTTTTATGGTTGAGTACTATCACACACTAAAAAACGCTTTTGATGCAAAAAAAAAGAGAGTTTTTGCAGCGCCATATGCAGCGCTATAATTTTTTTTTTATATTTCTGCTGTCATGTGAGGGCTTGTTTTATGCGGCACGTGTTGACATTTTTATTGACACCATTTTCAGGCACATAATATTTTTTTGTTTTATTTTTTGCAGGGTGCAGCCAGGCCCATCAGTGTTGGCATTGTAAACTGGGTTGTCTGTTGCCAGGGGGTGCAGTTGGATAGTACCAGGCAGCCCATCTAGTTTAATAGTATGGGCGTAACTAATAGGCTGTAAGCCGGATACTGTGCACTATCCTAGTGTGTACAGCACCCTATACAAGCCTTTTTGTGTGCAATTCAAATACTAAGCAGTCACCCCCTCCATGAAATGGTAGGTTGTGAGTGGTTGTCTCATCAGTATTTTGCACCTGTGTAGCCGCCATCTAACCAAAATATGTAGAACCAAGCTGGGTAGAGTTCCTATGAGGGGAAAGTCACAGCCAGGCATCACAAAAGGGAGTGGGTGTGCGCCCAAGTGATAAACAATTTTTGACTAGACCTGACCAAACTGGCTAGTCAGAACTTTCAAAAATATAACTCATTCATTTCTGAGAACTGTAATTAGAACATTAATTAGAACATAAGGGATACTAGTATATTAACTAGCTAGGGCAATAGTAATTAGGCCCCAGCTAAGTGTTTCCCAGCATACAGGCGCTCACAAACAAGTATCACATATGCATAATAGCATTCATATCGCGTATACATCACAATATGCATATTATATAGGACACAGGTTATTTTTAAAGCTCGAATATTTCAATCTGGGTCTCTTGGAGGAGATCTGTTCACTGGTTTCAGCTTCCGTGGTCGTCTGAAGGATCTTTGTGGAAGCGCATCAGGTAGAGAGTCCTCTCTATCAGACCGACGGCGTGGTCCATTGTCTATAGTCAGAAGAGAGAAAAACTGCAGCCATTGAGGAAGCGATATATGAGGGAGATTAAGCTGAGACAGAAAATCTGGCAAGTCCTCTGGTGAAAGGAGACAAAGTTTGGAAGGTTTTTTTTTAATGCTGTTCACCATTTGGTAGACGTGATAAGGCAGCTTTATTCTTCAGGTCAGTACAATTACAGTGATACCAGATTTGACAATTTTTTATGTTTTACACACTAAAAACTATTTTTAGAGAAAATAATAATTTTTGCATCACTTTATTCTGAGAGCTATAACTTTTTTATTTCTCCACTGACGGAGCTGTGTGGCTGCCTGCTTTTTTGCAGGACAAGATTATGTCTTCAGTGATACCATTCTTATTTACATTTGTCTTTTTGATTGTGTTTTATTCCACTTTTTGTTCAGCGATATGATGAAAATGCATTTTTTTTGCCACTTTTCCTTTTTCTACGGTGTTCACTAGTGGGACAGTTTTATAGATCAGGTCGTTCCGGACATGGTGATACCATATATGTGTACCTTTTTGTTTATTTTTGTTTTTACATAAAAATATGTATTTATTGGTTTAATATTTTTTTCTTTTTTATTTAGTGTTTGTTTTTTAAAATAGTAAAAAAAAAAGTAATTTTTTTTAAACTTAGTCCCTGTATGGAACTTAAACTTTTATTTCTCTGATTACTTGTCTCATGCATTGCAATGTATACTGTATGTATTGCAATGCATGAGAATTGTCAATTTTACACTGACAGAACAATTGTTAGACTCTGATGTTGGCTGAGTCTAAGGCCATATTCACACGTTCAGTATTTTACCTCATTACTGTATTTGTAAGCCAAAGCCAGGAGTGGGTGAATAGTGCAGAAGTGGTGATGTGTTTCTATTATACTTTTCCTCTGGACTGTTTCGCTCCAGATTTTGGTTACAAATACTGATGTAAAAATACTGACCGAATACTGAACGTGTGAATGTGGCCAGACATGCCATCATAGCTGGCAGACCCGAAGGTCATCATTTGACCTCCGGCTGCCATGACAACCATCGGCTACTCGGTGATCACGTGGCGGGGGTGCTGGAAAGATGAGAGAAGGAGCACTCTCCCTCTCACAAATTTCTAAATACTGTGATCGCTAGTGATTGTGGCATCTAGAAAACAACACAGGGTTAACATCATCGGGACCTGAGCCAATCAGGTACCGATGATGTCACCGGTCATAGCAATCGCTCTTCACCGGAATCCCAGCACTTGCAGGACTCTGGGGGTCCCAAGTGCTGCAAGACCGCCAATTGTAGAGAAACATCGGAACTGCACAAAGTCCAGCAAGCGCTAACATTTATATACTGTCGGCGGTCGTAAAGGGGTTAAACATGGGTCATGAAGTCAAAAGCGCTGAGGGTAGAGTCCCATATAAGTGTTTGGTGCATGTCAGAGGTGTGGACGCTAAAAACTGCAGCGGCTTTCTGCTGCACCACTAGGCTCAGGCTAAACGGTGACCTGTCACTGACATCGCAGTGTCACTTTGAGACTTCATATCTAATGATTTCCTATGGTGCCACATTGAGACTTGTGATCCACCGAGACTGCAACACAGAGTCACAAATGTTTCCAAAGGCTTTGGATTTTGTGCTGCAGATCACGCAGCTCACTCAAGTTAGACTTCAGTGCAAGTGGTTTCCAACTGTGACGTTGTTTTGCTTTTTTTACAGCATAATTGCAGCTGTAAAATAGACATGCAGCAGCAAATTGCACAAAGTTTTTGGTAGAACATGACATGTCGCCCTGTAGCTCTAGCATTTTACAGTTGAACTGGAAATGTCTTATCTATTGTTAAAGGGCGGCATTAACAGAGATTAACAGCAGCTAGCGAACAGCAGCTCGACTCACTTCAATTAGAGGCAGATGATGTCTAAATAACATCCATCATGTGTTGGGAATGAGGCGGGTCCAGATCCTGAGCCTGCTGCATTCAACAGCTAACGACGTGTACCATACATGCATTGTTGGTGTGGCATTGCTCAATGGAAGGGTATTAAGTGAGGCCGTAAACAGTTTAGTTGGAGTGTGGCGAGCACCGGAGAATCTTCACAGTTTGCATAATGTGAGAATTCATAAGTCTGCAGTCTCAGAGTAACAGGCAGACTTGTATCTCAAGATCGGACAACACCTTTAAGAAAAAACAGAACAATCATCATATGAGGCCACAAGAGAAGCCGCAGGATCACTGCTGAGTCCTGACCTATGATAAGCATCAGTGCTATAAAATAATTGTTCGTGTGCTACAATAAAGACATAGGTAGCTTCTCTTATAAAAATTAACATAGACATAAATTGGTAACCTCGTCCATTCTGATGCAAGTTACACATCAATAGTCTAATTGATAGGTTTTATACACAATGCACCGTTGAAATGACAACCGAGAGAATACGTACAAAGAACGTTGTCACAGTGCCTACTAGAATCCTAACTGCAATAAATCCAATAACAAAAAAAGAACATTCACAGATTTGTGCTACAAAGTGACTGAACATTGTGCTCATCCATCAAAGAACGGCTACACGTAATCCTATTTTTAATGCACCGCGTCGGCTGTTGTTTTTTCAGCACAAAATGGTCAAACGATTGGAAAAATAAAAATGGATGAACTTTAGAAGAAAAGGCCAGGGCTCCAGAGACACCAAACTGTACAGCAACACAATGAGGCCTCCGAGGTAATGAGAAATGTTGACACTTCTGGAGTGAAATGGATGTCTCCCCGACGCACTCAAATGCCTTCCCTCTTAGTCCTGGCAAAATGTCAGTGGGAATGTATCTTCTGAAAGCTTCGGCACACAGACATCACATTGCATTTACCTTATTCTGCCTGTACCTCTACTAATATGACACAAAATGCATGTAGACGAGCGGTCCTAGGGATCTTCTGCTCATGCAACATACTCAAGAGGAGACACAGGGTGCGGTGGTGTAGTATTTTGCAACGCTTTTGGAAAATGATGGTAGAGAAACACTATGAGTTTTGCATGTGGACTAAGCCTAAGGCCACGGCCCCACTATCAGTATTCGGTCAGTATTTTTTCTCAGAAGTGGGAGCCAAAACCAGGAGTGGGTGATAAATGCAGAATTGGTGATTTGTTTCTATTACACCTTTTCTCTGATTGTTCCTTGCCTGATTTTGGCTCCCGCTCCTGAGAAAAATACTGTCCGAATACTGACCAAATACTGACCGAATACTGATAGTGGGGCTGTGGCCTTAGGCCTCTTTCATATCAACATGTTATACATAAGTTATACGGATCCAAAACACTGTGGTATAATCCATCCATCACACTAAGGCTCTTATTCATAAAGCTTTTAAACAACTGCCGAAAGACACTTTGAAAACATACATTTTTGCACAAATGCAGAATTGTGTGAAAAGTTGGAGCTTTTTGTCATTTTCACACCAGTTTGAAGCAGCTCACCTGCCTCACATCACATCTCTTATCATGAGTAGAGTCATGGCTAATCTGGAAATTGTGATCCATTCACAGACTGTGAAACTTGATTAGTGCATGCAGTTTTCCAAGCTACAATCAGGAGTGGGTCATAAAAGAAAAATAAAGAGAAATGTATTCACTATGCGTTTTCTGCCGCTATTTTCCAAATTCGCTGTAAAAACTCGTAAATTTTACTGAGATTTTTTTTTTTAAAAAAATGACAGCAAAAATGTAGCGGTTTTCCCACGATTGCAAAAAAAAACTGCAGTAAATTTAAAAAAATAAAAGTGTGATTGCATAATTTTCTCAAGTGGATTTAGGAAAAAAGATTTTGTTCCAAAATCCACATGAAAAACCTCTTTAAATACTGGAGTACACTGAGGCTGAAATCTATGCCAGATCATTGAGGACAATAGTGGGTGTAAGCATCAAGGCCTAATCTACCAAGTGAAGGGGTTACTACTGTTATTATGATGCTATTATTGTTCTATCGTTTCCTATTTAGTCATTTAGGAGTTGAAATAGATTTTTCCTGCTTGAAAGATTAAATAATTATAATTAAAATGAGACGACTAAAAACTATAACATGTAAAGTGACAGAGGGCAAAATGTCCTCATCAATTTAATTGCTGTTCTGCAGTAATAATTCTAAAATTCTTATAATAAATGACTGCTTCGTGTTATAGATTGGTAATGGTGCTGCAGGACTTACATGAGTGAACAGCGCCCCCTCATGGTAAAAGAGCTAACTGCAATACAATAAATATCAAGGCGTAAATCAGGCAAAATAAAACACACACCCATAGCTAAAAAATAAAATAGTCCCGGAAAAAAACCCTTTAATGAGCATGGTACTGGTTTTGGAAGCATGGAGCCATGATTTCCTAAGGCTGTGTTCACAGACAGTGGAAGTGCTTACAGCCCAAAACCACAGCAGGCGTGAGTCACCTCCAGCCTTGAACTCCTTGACACTTGCATACAATTTTTCTAGACATGAATAATTTTACAATAAAAAGAAACATACTCCCCTTCCAGAAACCCTGCAGATCCCGAGCAGACGGCTTTGAACTTCTGTGTCATCTCTGGAAGCGGTCTGCTCCATTCGAAAGTTCCAGGATTGCTGCAGTCTGTGATTGGCTGCAGTGTTCAGGAAACTAGAGGAGAGAAACATCTGAATGGTGCAGTCATCACTTCAGGAGCAGACCTCCAGAGACACCTGTGCTGGATCCACAAAGGCGCTGAAGAGTATGGACACATCCATTTATTATTTTAAGGCCACGGCCCCACTATCAGTATTTGGTCAGTATTCAGTCAGTATTTTTTCTCAGGAGTGGGAGCCAAAACCAGGAGTGGGTGATAAATGTAGAATTTGTGCACTTGTTTCTATTACAACTTTTCTCTGATTGTCCCTCACAAGGTTTGCCTCCCAAACCTGAGAAAAAATACTGACCAAATACTTATAGTGGGGCCGTGCCCGAAAACTATTTATGCTTAGAGAAAAAATCAAGTAATGGAGGACCCCTTTAATTTTTCAGAGTAACAATTATTTTCAAGAAAATGTGACTCAACATTAAGTTTTCCCCCGTAAGTGTATCCGATGCATCTGCCACATGTAGCTGACAGTCATGCCCACCTGTAAACTTGAATGTTCATCCACCCCTGCAGGAGGGTGAGGGTTGCATCCACATGTGGCAGCACGGTGGTACCCACATGTATCGGAATCGTTGTAGCTTTGACCTTCCATTTTTAGAAATACAGTATCTACACAAAGGAAGATGTTTAACCACTTCAAGACCCGGTCATATTCCCCCACTCCTGGCATATTTTTGGGTTTTATCAGTACACCTGTCACCAGAAATAATGCTATCAACCTGCAGATATGCGGTTAATTTGTAGGTTAAAATTGTTATTATGTTGCCCGGCGCCTGCACGCAGCCGAATGCAGTGGGGAGAAATTTAACTTTATTCTCCCTGCCAGCATTCGGTTTCAGTCATGGAGGCAGGGCTGGTTCAGTTATCGCTCTGAGAATACAGAGTAACCGCGCCTCGGCCCTGACTGACAGCCGGCCCCAATGCAGAGCGAGTCTCATTCAGGGCCGGGGCATGGTTGCAACCACTGCTCTGTATTCTCAGATCAATGACTGAATCTGAATGCTGGCGGGGAGAATAAAGTTAATTTCCTCCCCGCTGCGTGCAGGTGCCCGGCAGCATAATAACGCTATTAACCTGCAGATTGACCTCATATGTGCAGGTTAATAGTGTTATTTCTGGTGACAGGTTCCCTGTAAAAGCTCCAAAATGTTTTCCTCATTCAGATATTTTTTAAAAAAATTAATAAAAAAAACCATAGAGAAATAAGTGCCTGTTTTTTACTTTTTTTAATATATAGTTATATATTTTTATGACTACTAAAATACATTTTAAATGCAGTTCACCCTGGCATCAGGGAACTGATGGGTTACTATGCCAGCCCAGGGCCTGGAGAAGACCCCCGTAGCGGCCATTTTGGTGCTCCAGTGAGGCTCAGCCACGGGATGGGCTACAATGGAGCTTGCGATAATATTGTGGTTATTCAATAATAATAAAAAAAAATGTTAATGTATAAAGTTTAATTCACCTCATTTTCCCCCTACAAAAAAAAAAAATATATTACTGTATCCCCAAAAAAAAAAAAAAAAACCTTTGCTTCCAGGGTTGTAAGGTCTGCCCCGAGCCCACAGCAGCGCGTTCAAGTACCAAAAACCTCAGAGAAGGACATATATCTGAAATAGGGACGACCAGGACACGCTGAGCTTTGTGGTCCCACATCGCTGCTACACTCTCCCTGACTGCTGGGACTTGTTGTACTATAGCTTCAAAGGTATAACTAACAAAGCACTCACTCCAGTAAGATACTTCGCTGTTTATGGACTCTCCTCACACCCGGGCGCCATTTTCTGCTGATAGGAGGCGCTGACGCCGCCGACTCCTCAGTGCTAGTGTTGAGCATTCCGATACTGAAATATCAGGTATCGGCCGATATTCGCGGTATCGGAGTTCCGATACTTTTAGAATATCGTATACCGGAATTGGAAGTTCCCATAATGCAATGAGCCAGTTTCATTTTATTCAGCCAATGAGGATCCTAAGAAGTGTGGGCACATCCTGTTAGGCATGTAGGCATGTTAACTAATGGCATGGCTGTGATTGGCTGCTGAAATGATGTCATGATGCACTATAAAAGCCGCCGACGACATTTTGAGCTCACTCTGCTGTGAATGCAGTTAGGGATAGTACGCTGTTGTTCTGAGGGACAGTTTTAGCTACCTATTTGCTCTATTCTGCTTTACCCAAGCTACTTTATAAATCGCTGTGTCTTGCAGCGCTAGTGCACAGTTCTCTGTACTGTTCACCGCTGTCAGCAAGGTCTGTGTGTGAGTGTAGCTCACGCTGTAGTGTGTGCTTCAGCCAAGTCTGGTTGTAGTGTGACACCCCAGGGGTCTGGTTGCCACAGTGATAGAGATATTACGTCTGAGAGCAGGTGGGAGGTCTCTTGGTCAGGGATCCTATGCATGCCACACCTCCTGCCCAGTCCTGGGAGGGGAAGAACTTCCCCTAGATAAACCTAGGGCTGAGGCAGGGTTAGTGAGTAGAGAAGAAGTAGAGAAGAGAAGCAGCATAGGAAGAAACAACAGGAGCTCTGTGGGAGCAGTGCTACAAGGAGTCAGGGGCTGGCAGCTGCAGAGCTCGCCCTGACTGAGAAGTTATCACCGGACCCGGAGTCCGAGGCTGTGGGGACAAACTCCTATCCAGCAGCAGAAACCGACCGGCAGGGGATTGCAGGTCCTCTGGCCCAGAAACCCGAAGGCACGGTCACACGCGTGGGACCAGCACCGCCATCGTGGAGCGGAAGCTACTAGAAGGCCCCGAGTCACCGGCCATACGGGTGAGCACCACACGGTACACTCAGGGACGTGGGCTACTTATACCCGCCTCTAGCAAGGTAGCCAGAAGAGTATCGTTAGTTTGGGAGGCCTACAACTCCGCCTGGCCAGGGGAGATCCCATCTGCTCAAGGACTGACCAGGCCCCAATCACTAGCCAGTACTCCGGGAGGGTCTATCTTTGTCACCAGTAAAGACCCTGAACTACACCGTACCGTCTCCGAGTGGTTCCTGCTACCTCCATCATCCACGTCGGCTGCCCTGAGGCCATACCCCTCCCGTTGGGGGTTATACTATCACGCTGCACAATCCTACCACCGGCCTCAGCGGTCTGCCCTGCAGCAGCAGCTCCTTAGCTGTACTCAACGGGTGGCGTAGTCGTCCAACATCTACCGCTGATACAGCGCCACTTAGTCTGACTCCCTGGGCACGGACCGGATCACCGCCACGAGACTACAACCCTCAACAGATCCGGCTCCGGGTAAGCTCCCGCGTGCGCAACGCTGCGCGACACAGGCCCAGGGGCGCGTCAGTAGTGCGCTCAGCGTGCGTCACTGCCTCATACATTGTCCTTTTTTGCTAATTGATCATTTTTCCTGATTTCTCCTATTAGTGTGGTGGTTCCATCAGCTAAATTGGTTCCAAACACACTATATAGGAGTAGAAAGAGAATTTTTTTTTGTCTTGCAGCGCTAGTGCACAGTGCTCTGCATCTGCACTGTTCACGCCTGTCTGCAAGGTCTCTGTGTGAGTGCAGCTCACGCTGTAGTGTGTGCTTCAGCCACGTCTGGTTGTAGTGCGCTCAGCGTGCGTCACTGCCTCATACATTGTCCTTTTTTGCTAATTGATCATTTTTCCTGATTTTTCCGCATGGTTTTTTGTTGCCTTCCCCTGGATCAACGCTGCGGAATAGCTGCAGTGCACAAGAAATAGGCTGAACTGGATGGACACTTGTCTTTTTTCGGCCTTATAAACTATGTATATGTAAGTGTGGTGGTTCCATCCGTATTCAGCTACATTGGTTCCAAACACACTATATAGGAGTAGTTAGAGGAGCCTTTCTGCAGCTTGTGCCCTGCAGCCCCAGCCAGATTAGTATTAGCCTATTTTTTGTAGCCTCATCTATTGCATTGTAGGTTACCTTCCTGCATTGTAATCGCTACAAAAAGTTTGTGATACTATCGGTATTACATCTTTGGGCACATCCAGTGTCTTTTTGTGACAAAAAAAACCTAAATAAAGTTCACCAAACACTCCACTTTACAGTTGTGTAGGCCACATTAGCTCATATTAAAGTCTAGTCCACACTTTATAAAATTAGTGTTTCTTATACCTGTTAGCAGCTGTTCAGGAATAAGCACACTAAGCCCTTAGTACTTTTCTGCCTATCTTAATCAGTCTACCAAGATGAAGAAGGCAGGGAGTAAGGAATGTGGGCGTGGGCGTGGGCGTGGAGTTTCTGCAGGTAGAGGACGTGAGGATTCTGTGCCTGCAGGGAGAGGACATGGGGATTCTGTGCCTGCTGCAGGCACCAGTGACTCAGCATCCCCCAGTTTTACCAGGGAACAGTCCTTTATGCGCAGCTTTGTAGGAGCTAGCCGTACCCCACTGCTGCGGGAGGACCAAATTGAAGCCGTTGTCGGATGGAAGGCAGCTAACGCATTGACTTCAATTAGTTCCAGATCCTCTCAGGTCCTGAGCACTGAAGAGCACCCATCTGTCTCTTCACCACCTGCCAAATTGCCCAGGCAGTCAGAGAGCCCTGGACAGGAGCCATCTCTACTTCAGTTCTCTGAATCTCTTGGCTTGGAAAGAGGGGGCCAGCCAAGCAGAATTCGAGAATTTGCAGTGATGCGCAACCGTTTTGTCTCTCTGAATCTGAAGAGGCGGGTGGGCCAGTGCCTATGGTCAGCAGCACACCTCAGTACGCATCTGATGATGAGACTCAGGTGCCACTTTCTGGTGCGTACTGTGCTGTCGAGACTACCCAGGAGAAGCAGTTGTTTGAGGAGGGTGGTGTAGATGATGAGGTCCTTGACCCATCATGGCGTGAGGGATAGGAAGGTGGTGGGAGCAGCTCTGAGGAAGAGATTCCCCGAACGGCCCAAAAAGGAGGGAGAGGGAGGGGGCAGACTTGGTTGCCTGTAGCCTCCACTTCGGCACCCATTAGGAGCATGGCTCTTCAAAAATCCAAAGCGGGCGCTCCCAAGACTTGCAGTGCCTGGTCCTTTTTTGACACAGTTGCAGATGACATTTGCTTTGACAAATGCAAGCTGTGTAATCAGAAGGTGAAAAGAGGGAAAAGTGTCAGCAACCTCAATACCACAAATATGTGGAAACATGTGCGGACCAAGCACGTGGTGGAGTTACAAAAACACACTGAAGACCTAGGCCAACCTACAGCGCCTCCTACCACCTTTTCAGCTCGTGTTGTAGCCTCTTCCTCCAGCTCACATACAGCTGGTTCGACTTCCTCACAGGATCGCCATGGAAGAACCTCTGGCACTATTGTACAGAGACACAGGGTAGTTCCACCCACAGCACCACTTTCCCTGTCATCCTCACACTCCCAGGCCAGTCTACAGCCATCGTTAGCACAGGCATGGGGGAAAAGGCGCCCATACTCGGCAAACCACCCCCGAGCACAGGCTCTGAATGCTGGCATTGCAAAACTACTGGCCCTTGAAATGCTATCATTCAGGCTGGTGGAGACTGACACCTTCCGTAACTTTATGGCATTGGCAGTCCCACAATACAACGTGGCCAGCCGCTTTTATTTCAACAGGCAAGCCTTCCCTGCCCTGCAACAGCATGTGGAGGGAAAAATTAAACATGCGCTACAAAACGCCGTCAGTAGCAAGGTCCACCTGACCACCGATGCGTGGACCAGTAAGCATGGACTGGGACGATACCTTTCCCTCACTGCCCATTGGGTAAATGTTGTGGAGCCGGGTACAGATCTTGAAAGTGGCGCTGTACGTGTTCTGCCAACTCCAAGGATTGCAGGAATCCAGTCTGTACACATTGACTCCTCCTCATACTCCAGTTCCTCTGAATCAGCGCTGCAGGAGCCGTCACGGTCTACCTCCACATCGACCCGTGAACGGTTACTTGTTATGATGACTGATATGAGCACAGCCGTGGCCAAACGTCAACAGGCCGTATTAAAATTAATTTTTTGGGGGAATCGAAGCCACACAGCGCAGGAGCTCTGAAATGCCATCAAGCGACGTGTGGTTTGTGCCAGCGAATCTCCAGCCAGGCATGGTAGTGTGTGACAATGGCCGAAATCTGGTGGCAGCTCTGGGCCTAGGCAACCTCACTCACATCCCATGTCTGGCACATGTGCTCAACTTGGTCGTGCAGAGTTTTTTGAGGGACTATCCGGATCTTGATGCACTGCTTCACAAGGTGCGCATAGAGTGCACTCACTTGCGGCGTTCCAGCAACGCAAGATCGCGCACTGCAGCTCTGCAGCGCCGATTACGTCTTCCGGAACATCACATCATATGTGACCTACCCACCAGGTGGAATTCAACGTTACATATGTCGGAGAGGTTGTGTGAGCAGCAGGCAGCAGTAATGGAGTACCAGCTGCAGCAGGTGCAAACAAGTCGCAGTGCGCGCCGTTCACACTTCACCACCACTGAGTGGGCCTCTATGAAGGACATTTGCCACGTTTTGCGTGCCTTCGATTATTCCACGCGGATGGCGAGTGCAGATGATGCACTAGTCAGCATGACTATCCCCCTTATCTGCCTGCTTGAAGAAACACTGCAAGCACTAAGGGAGGAGGTTTTGGAAGAGGTGGAGGATGAGGAGTCACAAATGCCATCTGCTTCTGTACAGTCTGTGCAACGTGGTTCCTCACAAAGGCCTAGGCAGGGGACACTTTGTGAGGAGGATGAGGAGGAGTCAATGGAGGAGGAAGACATCTGTCCAGAGGAGGGAGGTACACAATGCTCTAGTAGTCAGTATCTAGAGCGAGGGTGGGGTGATGCAGAGCAGGCACAGATCATGCTTCAAGCAGGGGACAGCGTTTCTTGGCCACTTGGCAGTCTGCAGCACATGGTTGATTTCATGCTGCAGTGCCTGAGGAACGACCGCGGCATCGCCCACATTCTCAACACGGCTGATTATTGGGTGTCCACCCTCCTAGATCCTCGCTACTGGGACAACTTACAAAGCCTCATAACACCGTTGAACCGGGAGCGTAAAATGCAGGAGTACCAAGACGCATTGGTGCATTCCATCATGTTCTCCATTCCAACCGAGAGCAGTGCTGCTAGTGCTTTACAAAGCAGCTCAGTGCGTCGAGGCAGTGGAGGAAGCTCTGCACAAAGAGGGAGCAGAAGCAGCGCCTCAGCACAAGGCAAGACCAGTATGGCCCAAATGTGGCAAAGTTTTGTGTCCCCGCCGCCACAAATGTCTACACCATCACAGACGGCTCCAGTCAGCAGGAGGCAACGTTTCCGTCAGATGGTGACAGACTACATGTCTTGCCTGCTCAGTGTATTCCCAGACGGCTCTTCCCCCTTCAAGTTTTGGGTCTCTAAGCTGGATACATGGCCAGAGCTTAGCCAGTATGCATTGGAGGTGCTGGCTTGCCCTGCTGCTAGTGTATTATCGGAACGCGTCTTTAGTGCCGCAGGTGGTGTACTAACAGACCGTCGCATGCGCCTATCCTCCGATAACGTTGACCGGCTTACTTTTCTGAAAATGAACAAGGCCTGGATCTCGCATGAATTTGCCAGTCCTCTTCCAGAATAAATAATTGGTTGGCAACAGTATCCAGGTCTCCTGTTGTGTTCATGTTTCTACCACCTGAACTGTAATCCCTGAGCTCCAACACCGCCAGTTGCTGCTCAGAAGTGCCGTCTGCACAGTCAAGGCTTGCTTCAGTGTTATTGGGGTTCAGTAACGTCAGCTGACCCCTAGCTTTGTGTCAGGCAAATTCTCCTGCTCTGTCCACATCCACTGTACTACTAATTTAAAACTTGCTCCAATTACACCTCTGGCTCCTCTGTTTTTAGTATTTACCCTGGGCTCCAACACCGCTAGTTGCTGCTCAGAAGTGCCGTCTGCACAGTTAACACTTGCTCCAGTGTTATTGGGGTTCAGTAACGTCAGCTGATACCCAGCTGTGTGTCCGGCAAATTCTCCTGCTCTGTCCACATCCACTGTACTACTAATTTAAAACTTGCTCCAATTACACCTCTGGCTCCTCTGTTTTTAGTATTTACCCTGGGCTCCAACACCGCTAGTTGCTGCTCAGAAGTGCCGTCTGCACAGTCAACGCTTGCTCCAGTGTTATTGGGGTTCAGTAACGTCAGCTGATCCCCAGCTGTGTGTCCGGCAAATTCTCCTGCTCTGTCTACATCCACTGTACTACAAATTTAAAACTTGCTCCAATTACACCTCTGGCTCCTTTGTTTTTAGTATTATCCCTGAGCTCCAACACCACCAGTTGGCGCTCAGAAGTGCCGTCTGCACAGTCAACACTTGCTGCCGTGTTATTGGGGTTCAGTAACGTCAGCTGATCCCCTGCTGTGTGTCCGGCAAATTCTCCTGCTCTGTCCACATCCACTCTACTACTAATTTAAAACTTGCTCCAATTACACCTCTGGCTCCTCTGTTTTCAGTATTATCCCTGAGCTCCAACACCCCCAGTTGGCGCTCAGAAGTGCCGTCTGCACAGTCAACACTTGCTGCCGTGTTATTGGGGTTCAGTAACATCAGCTGTTCCCCTGCTGTGCGTACGGCAATTTCTCCTGCTCTGTCCACATTCACACTACTACAGATTTTAAAGTTGCTCCAATTACACCTCTGGCTCCTCTGTTTTCAGTATTATCCCTGAGCTCCAACACCGCCAGTTGGCGCTCAGAAGTGCGATCTGCACAGTCAACACTTGCTGCCGTGTTATTGGGGTTCAGTAACGTCAGCTGATCCCCTGCTGTGTGTCCGGCAAATTCTCCTGCTCTGTCCACATCCACTCTACTACTAATTTAAAACTTGCTCCAATTACACCTCTTGCTCCTCTGTTTTCAGTATTATCCCTGAGCTCCAACACCGCCAGTTGGCGCTCAGAAGTGCCGTCTGCACAGTCAAGACTTGCTGCCGTGTTATTGGGGTTCAGTAACGTCAGCTGTTCCCCTGCTGTGTGTATGGCAATTTCTCCTGCTCTGTCCACATTCACACTACTACAGATTTTAAAGTTGCTCCAAATACACCTGTGGCTCCTCTGTTTTCAGTATTATCCCTGAGCTCCAACACCACCAGTTGGCGCTCAGAAGTGCCGTCTGCACAGTCCACACTTGCTGCCGTGTTATTGGGGTTCAGTAACGTCAGCTGATCCCCTGCTGTGTGTCCGGCAAATTCTCCTGCTCTGTCCACATCCACTCTACTACTAATTTAAAACTTGCTCCAATTACACCTCTGGCTCCTCTGTTTTCAGTATTATGCCTGAGCTACAACACCGCCAGTTGGCGCTCAGAAGTGCCGTCTGCACAGTCAACACTTGCTGCCGTGTTATTGGGGTTCAGTAACGTTAGCTCTGCCCCTGCTGTGTGTACGGCAATTTCTCCTGCTCTGTCCACATTTACACTACTACAGATTTTAAAGTTGCTCCAATTACATCTCTGGCTCCTTGTAATGCACACGCCCGGACTGACTGGCGTGTGCGTGTTTAGTGGTTCCACTGTGCCATGAACCGGAGAGTGCCTGGAGGGGCGTAACTAAGTATCTGCTCGATCCGACCAAGGTCGCACGACGGCATACGACGCCAGTGCACCAGCGAGGAACCGAGCAGAGGGACCAGGGTCTACTCCAGGTCAGACTCCAGACACAGCTGTTGACCCACACCGGGGAATACAGGAACAGGCAGGCTAGAGTGCAGGCTGGGTAGGGTCCAGTACAGACTGGGAGATGGGTTCAGAGCCGCAGATGCGGTAATAAAGCAGAGCAAAGCGAAACCGCAGACACGGTGGACAAGGCCGAGCAGAGCAAAACCGCAGACGCGGGAGACAAGGCTGAGCAGAGCAAAACCGCAGACGCGGTAGACAAGGCTGAGCAGAGCGAAACCGCAGACGCGGTAGACAAGGCTGAGCAGAGCGAAACCGCAGACGCGGTAGACAAGGCTGACCAGAGCAAAACCACAGACGCGGTAGACAAGGCTGAGCAGAGCGAAACCGCAGACGCGGTGGACAGGGCTGAGCACAGCAAAACCGCAGACGCGGTGGACAAGGCTGAGCAGAGCGAAACCGCAGACGCGGTGGACAAGGCTGAGCAGAGCAAAACCGCAGACGCGGTGGACAAGGCTGAGCAGAGCAAAACCGCAGACGCGGTGGACAAGGCTGAGCAGAGCGAAACCGCAGACGCGGTAGACAAGGCTGAGCAGAGCGAAACCGCAGACGCGGTGGACAAGGCTGAGCACAGCAAAACCGTAGACGCGGTGGACAAGGCTGAGCACAGCAAAACCGCAGACGCGGTGGACAAGGCTGAGCAGAGCAAAACCACAGACGCGGTGGACAAGGCTGAGCCGTGCAAAACCGCAGATGCGGTGGACAAGGCTGAGCAGGCAGGAACCTCCGAAGCGGTAAGTAAGACTGGACAGAGATAAATCGCCGAAGCGGTAAACAAAGACAAAGCAAAGGGGACAGGGCTCTGTTCACACGGAACAGACTGGAAAAGAAAGGCAGAACCAAATACACACAAGGTACTTGCAAAGAAGTGGCGAAAGGACTCCAACTCACAAACGGAAGTACAATGACAACGAGTAGAAGTTAGGTGCAGGTTCAGACTCTACAGAAAAAGGGAACAAACGGACATAAAGACAAAACAGGTAAGAAGCTAGGAGACAGTTCAGACAAGAACAGTTACTGCAACAAAATGCAAGAACGAGCCTAGGTAAAGCCAAGTGCTGGTTCAGACACTGCAGAAAAAGGGAGCAAACGAACATAAAGACAAAACAGATAAGAAACTAGGAGACAGTTCAGACAAGAACAGTTACTGCAACAAAATGCAGGAACGAGCCTAGGTAAAGCCAAGTGCTGGTTCAGACACTGCAGATAAAGGGAGCAAACGGACATAAAGACAAAACAGATAAGAAACTAGGAGACAGTTCAGACAAGAATAGTTACTGCAACAAAATGCAGGAACGAGCCTAGGTAAAGCCAAGTGCTGGTTCAGACACTGCAGAAAAAGGGAACAAACGGACATAAAGATAAAACAGGTAGGAAGCTAGGAGACAGTTCAGACAGGAACTGTACTACAACAAATACAGGAGCGAGTCTGGGTATGCGGCCCCCAGAGGGTGAGACGAACAGGCTAGGCGCGTGTTCAGACAGGCCTGGAAATACAGCCTCCAGGAAGGCAGAGAGACAGCTGGCTAGAGTGCACAGACAGGACACAGTTCAGACACGGGAACTGATACCGTAAAGCAGGAAACATAGACAGGACCTGGCATGTCAGCGACCAGAAGCCAACTGACAGAACAAGATGCTCAGGCATGGATTCCAAGAAGCAGCTGGTTTAAATACCTGGTGACAGACAGCAATAGGCTGAGGACGCATTAGGGGTGTGTCTGCAGCAGCTACAAGAATCAGGAAGTTTGGCGACGTCGCCCTAAACAGCAAGAGCAAAGCAAAGCAGACAACATGGAAAGAAGCCAAAGTGGCAGTCTGGACTGGAGATCAAATGCGCGCTCCTGCACATTGGGAGATGGACCACTATGCAAGGACGCCGCCAGGTATGTTACAGTACCCCCCCCCCTTACGCCCCCTCTTCTTCAGGCCTGCCAAAATCTTCCGCAGGGAATTTGAGGGCCAATCCTTCTCTTCAAGGAGATTACTTCTACTGTCCACAGGAAAAGACAAAACTGGTCTCATCTGGGTAGCTAGGATGCTACCTCCTATCCAGCCATCCTCAGCACCAGACGAAACGGGTGGAGTACCAGGAACAGCACACAAGGAAGTCTCTCTCCACTCATTATCAGGTAGCACCCAAGAGGGTTCAGGAGACAACTGGAAGTCCTCCGCCGGGTTGGAGAGGTGCAGAGACTCGGGGGTAACCTCTGCTTCGGGGTACATCTTGTCAAGCTCACAGGATGAAATAGGCGAGGTATCAGGTACAAGGTGTAGAAAAGTCACTGTCCCTTTGTTATCTGGTGGTACCCCGGAGGATTCAGGAAACAACTGGAGGTCCTCCGCCGGGTTGGAGGAGTGCAGAGACTCAGGAGTAACCTCTGCTTCGGAGTACACTAGGTCAGACTCACTGGACGAAGTGGGCGAGGTATCAGGTACAGAGTATAGGAAAGTTTCTGTCCATTCGCTACCAGGTAGCACCCCGAAGGGTTCAGGAGACAACAGGAGGTCCTCCGCCTGGTCGGAGAGGTGTAGAGACTCGGGGGTAACCTCTGCTTCGGAGTACACTAGGTCGGACTCACTGGACGAAGCGGGCGAGGTATCAGGTGCAGAGTATAGGAAAGTCTCTGTCCATTCGCTACCAGGTAGCACCCCGAAGGGTTCAGGAAACAACTGGAGGTCCTCCGCCTGGTTGGAGGGGTATAGAGACTCGGGGGTAACCTTTGCTTCCGAGTACACTAGGTCGGACTCACTGGACGAAGCCAGCGAGGTATCAGGTACAGAGTATAGGAAAGTCTCTGTCCATTCTCTACCAAGTAGCACCCCGAAGGGTTCAGGAGACAACTGGAGGTCCTCCGCCTGGTCGGAGGGGTGTAGAGACTCGGGGGTAATCACTGCTTCGGAGTACCCTTGGACAGGCTCACCGGTTAAAGTGGGTGAAGTATCAGATACCGGGTGCAGGAAATCCTCCTGTGTGGATTCTGGGTGTGCAGCAGTCTCTTCGGGCAGGAGAACTGGTGCGCTACCCACGCACATTACCCGTTGGGGCTGCTCTGGGATATTGGGAAGTGAAGCTTCAGCAGGGGCTTCTGGGTTAGGGTCATCAAAGACCATTAGAAAGGCCACCAGGAAGGCCTGCAGGTCCAGGACGATAGGATCCTGTGCGTCCCATAGGGGGGTGATCCATTTCAAGGCATCACCCGCTAGGTAAGACATCATGAATCCTACCTTAACCCGATCGGTGGGAAAATAAAGAGGGTAGAACTTGAAGTGTAGCAAGCATTGCTCCACAAATGCACGACTCAGTCTTGGATCCCCATAGTACCGTGGCGGATCCGCAGGAACGAGTGCTGATAGATCCATCTGGACGGGTGCGTAATTCGCCTGGAACTCAGCTGGTAGCAAAAAAATAAATAAATAAATTTCTTCTAGATGCACGAATTCACTGAAAAATGTCTCAGAGAGCGAAGGCCGTGGGGCTCAACGGGAACCATGGCCTGAGCATGCTGTAATGCACACGCCCGGACTGACTGGCGTGTGCGTGTTTAGTGGTTCCACTGTACCATGAACCGGAGAGTGCCTGGAGGGGCGTAACTAAGTATCTGCTCGATCCGACCAAGGTCGCACGACGTCATACGACGCCAGTGCACCAGGGAGGAACCGAGCAGAGGGACCAGGGTCTACTCCAGGTCAGACTCCGGACACGGCTGTTGACCCACACCGGGGAATACAGGAACAGGCAGGCTAGAGTGCAGGCTGGGTAGGGTCCAGTACAGACTGGGAGACGGGTTCAGAGCCGCAGATGTGGTAATAAAGCAGAGCAAAGCGAAACAGCAGACGCGGTGGACAAGGCCGAGCAGAGCAAAACCGCAGACGTGGTAGACAAGGCTGAGCAGAGCGAAACCGCAGACGCGGCAGACAAGGCTGAGCAGAGCGAAACCGCAGACGCGGTAGACAAGGCTGAGCAGAGCGAAACCGCAGACGCGGTAGACAAGGCTGAGCAGAGCGAAACCGCAGACGCGGTAGACAAGGCTGAGCAGAGCGAAACCGCAGACGCGGTAGACAAGGCTGAGCAGAGCGAAACCGCAGACGCGGTAGACTAGGCTGAGCAGAGCGAAACCGCAGACGCGGTAGACAAGGCTGAGCAGAGCCAAACCGCAGACGCGGTAGACAAGGCTGAGCAGAGCCAAACCGCAGACGCGGTAGACAAGGCTGAGCAGAGCCAAACCGCAGACGCGGTAGACAAGGCTGAGCAGAGCGAAACCGCAGACGCGGTAGACAGGGCTGAGCAGAGCGAAACCGCAGACGCGGTAGACAAGGCTGAGCAGAGCGAAACCGCAGACGCGGTGGACAAGGCTGAGCAGAGCGATACCGCAGACGCGGTGGACAAGGCTGAGCAGAGCGAAACCACAGACGCGGTAGACAAGGCTGAGCAGAGCGAAATCGCAGACGCGGTGGACAAGGCTGAGCAGAGCAAAACCACAGACGCGGTGGACAAGGCTGAGTAGAGCAAAACCGCAGACGCGGTGGACAAGGCTGAGCAGGCAGGAACCGCCGAAGCGGTAAGTAAGACTGGACAGAGATAAATCGCCGAAGCGGTAAACAAAGACAAAGCAAAGGGGACAGGGCTCTGTTCACACGGAACAGACTGGAAAAGAAAGGCAGAACCAAATACACACAAGGTACTTGCAAAGAAGTAGCGAAAAGAATTCCAACTCACAAACAGAAGTACAATGACAACGAGTAGAAGTTAGGTGCAGGTTCAGACTCTACAGAAAAAGGGAACAAACGGACATAAAGACAAAACAGGTAAGAAGCTAGGAGACAGTTCAGACAAGAACAGTTACTGCAACAAAATGCAAGAACGAGCCTAGGTAAATCCAAGTGCTGGTTCAGACACTGCAGAAAAAGGGAGCAAACGAACATAAAGACAAAACAGATAAGAAACTAGGAGACAGTTCAGACAAGAACAGTTACTGCAAAAAAAAGGAATGAGCCTAGGTAAAGCCAAGTGCTGGTTCAGACACTGCAGAAAAAGGGAGCAAACGGACATAAAGACAAAACAGATAAGAAACTAGGAGACAGTTCAGACAAGAACAGTTACTGCAACAAAATGCAGGAACGAGCCTAGGTAAAGCCAAGTGCTGGTTCAGACACTGCAGAAAAAGGGAACAAATGGACATAAAGATAAAACAGGTAGGAAGCTAGGAGACAGTTCAGACTGGAACTGTACTACAACAAATACAGGAGCGAGTCTGGGTATGCGGCCCCCAGAGGGCGAGACGAACAGGCTAGGAGCGTGTTCAGACAGGCCTGGAAATACAGCCTCCAGGAAGGCAGAGAGACAGCTGGCTAGAGTGCACAGACAGGACACAGTTCAGACACGGGAACTGATACCGTAAGGCAGGAAACATAGACAGGACCTGGCATGTCAGCGACCAGAAGCCAACTGACAGAACAAGATGCTCAGGCATGGATTCCAAGAAGCAGCTGGTTTAAATACCAGGTGACAGACAGCAGTAGACTGAGGACGCATTAGGGGTGTGTCTGCAGCAGCTACAAGAATCAGGAAGTTCGGCGGGCGTCACCCTAAACAGCAAGAGCAAAGCAAAGCAGACAACATGGAAAGAAGCCAAAGTGGCAGTCTGGACTGGAGATCAAATGCGCGCTCCTGCACAGTGGGAGATGGACCACTATGCAAGGACGCCGCCAGGTATGTTACACTCCTCTGTTTTCAGTATTATCCCTGAGCTCCAACACTGCCAGTTGGCGCTCAGAAGTGCCGTCTGCACAGTAAGCACTTGCTGCCGTGTCATTGGGGTTCAGTAATGTCAGCTGTTCCCCTGCTGTGTGTATGGCAATTTCTCCTGCTCTGTCCAGATTCACACTACTAGTCTACTACTGATTTTAAAGTTGCTCCAATTAGGCCTCTGGCTCCACTCTGCTTTTAGTATTTACCCAGGTTCCAGCATCGCCAGCTGTTTCCCAGCAGTGTCTTTGGCAGGGGTACTCCCTCCTGCCCAGCCTGGTTCCAGCACGCCAGCTGTTTCCGGGTAGTGTCAACGTCACTTTGCCTCCAATACGTTGTCCTGTCGTGTTGCGGTCGGGTTAGCCGACTCTATGGTGCCTGCAGTTTAGGTGACTCCTATGTGGGCTGCAGGATCTGGCAATGAAGGCTGGTTCCATAGTGCCAATAGGACAAGCACCCCCTGTAGGACTGTGGGTTTCGGTAACTGCGGCCGGCTCGCGGCCTTGAAACTTTTTTTTTCATGGGTACCTTCTGCTACCCATCCGAGTTCCAGTACCGTCAGCTGGTTCTCGGCAGTGCCTTTGGCTTAGGTGCCTCCTTCTCGGTATCCAAGTTCCACCAATGTCTGCTGGTCCTTGGTAGTGCTTTCTGGCACAGGTACCTCCTGCTTAGTAACCGGGTTCCAGTACCGTCAGCTGGTCCTCGGTAGTTCCATTGGCTCTTGTACCTTCTGCTACCCATCCGGGTTCCAGTACCGTCAGCTGGTTCTCGGCAGTGCCTTTGGCTTAGGTGCCTCCTTCTCAGTATCCAAGTTCCACCAACGTCTGCTGGTCCTTGGTAGTGCTTTCTTGCACAGTTACCTCCTGCTTAGTAACCGAGTTCCAGTACCGTCAGCTGGTCCTCGGTAGTTCCATTGGCTCTTGTACCTTCTGCTACCCATCCGGGTTCCAGTACCATCAGATGATTCTCAGCAGTTCCTCAGCCTTCTTGTACCTTCTGCTACATTTCCAAGTTCAAGCTTTTTGAAATGGTTCTTGGTAATCACTCTGGATCTCCCTGACGAGGACCCTGAAGACGAGGACCCTGAAGACCACCCCGAAGAAGACGAGGATCCCGAAGACGAGGACCCTGAAGACGATGACCCTGAAGACCACCCCGAAGAAGACGAGGACCCCGAAGATGACGACCCTGATGACGAGGACCCTGAAGACCACCCCGAAGAAGACGAGGTCCCCGAAGACGACGACTCTGAAGACGAGGACCCTGAAGACCACCCCGAAGAAGACGAGGACCCCGAAGACTAGTGTTGAGCCACCCCCGTAGTGTTCGAGTTCGGTTCGGTTCGTCAAACACCTTCGAACACCGTTAAAACCAATGGCAGGCAAACAAACACACATAGAAACACATAGAAAACACCTTCAAAGGTGTCCAAAAGCTGACAAACTGCTCAGAAGACACAACTAACACATGGAAAAGTGACAAGTACATATAGTCATGCGAAAAGAAAAGAGGTGGAGGAGTAAAAGGAGGGGGAGACACAAATATAGGCATGTCATGCCCTTCTAAAATCCAAAAAGTGAGAAGCCGACACGTTCAGTCCGCTCCTGCCCGTGCCACCTCCGTGTCGCCGGGTTTGTGCCAGAGCCGCGGTGAACCCTGACGGCCAGCCCCCCTCTCCCAATACTGGTGCCTGTCCGCTGGTGGGTCGAGCGAGCCCCCCTGTGGTGGAGGCAGCTCTAAGCTTTTTAATTTAAATTGTCTCTCTAATTTGAATGAATACACTTTAAATCCATTTACAAGGATCTATTGGAGGGCAAGTCTCATGCCAGCAGCCGCGTAATTCCAGCTCCAGTAGCGTCCACTAAAGCTGCTGCAGTTAAAAAGCTTTTATAAGGATCGAGCTCGGCTGTCCACCGCAAGGCATCCTACTGCCAGTCCCAGCCCCTATGCCTTGGGGTGCCTCCTGATGCTCTTCACTGAGTATCCCGTGGTCCCGAAGCATTTCCTTTGAAAAAATTAAGTGTCCAAACTACAGGTGGTGTAGCTTGCTTAACAGCCGGGATAATCCGCTGACTAGCAGACACTGCTACTAGGCACAAAGTATTTCCTGGGCTAGATGCAGTTAAAAATTTGTAATTAGATACTCTCGTTGGATGCTGAGAAAGCATTCCATAGAGTCTCCTGGCACGCCATATATGATTCTCTTAAAAAGCTTGGGGTAGGGGTCTAGGGGACCCTTTTATAGCCAAAATCACGGCCCTCTATCACAATACGTCACCTAGGCTGAAGATAAATGGAACTGTAGCACCCTGAGGGCTCGGTTGCTACAGAGGTATTGCACCTCACCCAGAGGTGTGATATCTCACTCTCAGGTAAGGATGGAGTGTGGATCAGGACCCGACACCTGCATGCATTACACCACATTGCCGTGGGGCAGAGCGACCAATATGCCTCTGAGATGGGCACGACAGTCCCTGTCCCTGGCTGGAGTGGGGGGAGGGAACACTGAGGAAGGGGAACCCTGTAGTGCAGGAGCAGGGAGGAAGCAGTTCCTGGGTGCATTGAGAAGGGAGTATAAAAGGTGGACACCATCTTAGTTCAGTGCAGAGAAGTCTGAGCAGAAGTGGCAGGGAGCAGGGGCTCTGCATGAGCTCTGCTCCGGAGGCGGGCCTAGTAACAGAGGCCCAGGCCTGGAAGAGGGAGAAGGAAGGAAGAGGAGCGGAGAAGGCTCCAGGAACGAGGAATGAAGGGATCCCAGGGGTGCGGACGGGCGAGTCGCCACCGCACGCCCGAATCCACCTGCGTGGAGGGGTCAGGCCAAAGGGGGAGACCGGTCCCCGAAACTAGTGGAGGCAGGAAACGACCCTCAGCTAGAAACCGGAGGCTCTGACATTTTATGTGGCGCAGCCCCTCGCTACACCCGCTAGGAAGGCACCACATAGGGTCAGGGAAACTGGCGCCAAGTTTACCAAGAGGAGGCCCGAGGCAGCCGGACAGAAGGGTTGGTAAGAAAGGCCAGACAAAGGACACACAAAGCTTAGGTGCCTCCTTCTCGGTATCCAGCTGGTCCTCTGTAGTTCCATTGGCTCTTGTACCTTCTGCTACCCATCCGGGTTCCAGTACCGTCAGCTGGTTCTCGGCAGTGCCTTTGGCTTAGGTGCCTCCTTCTCAGTATCCAAGTTCCACCAACGTCTGCTGGTCCTTGGTAGTGCTTTCTTGCACAGTTACCTCCTGCTTAGTAACCGAGTTCCAGTACCGTCAGCTGGTCCTCGGTAGTTCCATTGGTTCTTGTACCTTCTGCTACCCATCCGGGTTCCAGTACCATCAGATGATTCTCAGCAGTTCCTCAGCCTTCTTGTACCTTCTGCTACATTTCCAAGTTCAAGCTTTTTGAAATGGTTCTTGGTAATCACTCTGGATCTCCCTGACGAGGACCCTGAAGACGAGGACCCTGAAGACCACCCCGAAGAAGACGAGGATCCCGAAGATGAGGACCCTGAAGACGATGACCCTGAAGACCACCCCGAAAAGACGAGGACCCCGAAGACGACGACCCTGATGACGAGGACCCTGAAGACCACCCCGAAGAAGACGAGGTCCCCGAAGACGACGACTCTGAAGACAAGGGCCCTGAAGACCACCCCGAAGAAGACGAGGACCCCGAAGACTAGTGTTGAGCCACCCCCGTAGTGTTCGAGTTCGGTTCGGTTCGTCGAACACCCGTGTGTTCGCCGAACTGTTCGTCGAACTGTTCGTCGAACACCTTCGAACACCGTTAAAACCAATGGCAGGCAAACAAAAACACATAGAAACACATAGAAAACACCTTCAAAGGTGTCCAAAAGCTGACAAACTGCTCAGAAGACACAACTAACACATGGAAAAGTGACAAGTACATATAGTCATGCGAAAAGAAAAGAGGTGGAGGAGTAAAAGGAGGGGGAGACACAAATATAGGCATGTCATGCCCTTCTAAAATCCAAAAAGTGAGAAGCCGACACGTTCAGTCCGCTCCTGCCCGTGCCACCTCCGTGTCGCCGGGTTTGTGCCAGAGCCGCGGTGAACCCTGACGGCCAGCCCCCCTCTCCCAATACTGGTGCCTGTCCGCTGGTGGGTCGAGCGAGCCCCCCTGTGGTGGAGGCAGCTCTAAGCTTTTTAATTTAAATTGTCTCTCTAATTTGAATGAATACACTTTAATATTGGAGGGCAAGTCTCATGCCAGCAGCCGCGTAATTCCAGCTCCAGTAGCGTCCACTAAAGCTGCTGCAGTTAAAAAGCTTTTATAGGGATCGAGCTCGGCTGTCCACCGCAAGGCATCCTACTGCCAGTCCCAGCCCCTATGCCTTGGGGTGCCTCCTGATGCTCTTCACTGAGTATCCCGTGGTCCCGAAGCATTTCCTTTGAAAAAATTAAGTGTCCAAACTACAGGTGGTGTAGCTTGCTTAACAGCCGGGATAATCCGCTGACTAGCAGACACTGCTACTAGGCACAAAGTATTTCCTGGGCTAGATGCAGTTAAAAATTTGTAATTAGATACTCTCGTTGGATGCTGAGAAAGCATTCCATAGAGTCTCCTGGCACGCCATATATGATTCTCTTAAAAAGCTTGGGGTAGGGGTCTAGGGGACCCTTTTATAGCCAAAATCAAGGCCCTGTATCACAATACGTCACCTAGGCTGAAGATAAATGGAACTGTAGCACCCTGAGGGCTCGGTTGCTACAGAGGTATTGCACCTCACCCTGAGGTGTGATATCTCACTCTCAGGTAAGGATGGAGTGTGGATCAGGACCCGACACCTGCATGCATTACACCACATTGCCGTGGGGCAGGGCGACCAATATGCCTCTGAGATGGGCACGACAGTCCCTGTCCCTGGCTGGAGTGGGGGGAGGGAACACTGAGGAAGGGGAACCCTGTAGTGCAGGAGCAGGGAGGAAGCAGTTCCTGGGTGCATTGAGAAGGGAGTATAAAAGGTGGGCACCATCTTAGTTCAGTGCAGAGAAGTCTGAGCAGAAGTGGCAGGGAGCAGGGGCTCTGCATGAGCTCTGCTCCGGAGGTGGGCCTAGTAACAGAGGCCCAGGCCTGGAAGAGGGAGAAGGAAGGAAGAGGAGCGGAGAAGGCTCCATTAACGAGGAATGAAGGGATCCCAGGGGTGCGGACGGGCGAGTCGCCACCGCACGCCCGAATCCACCTGCGTGGAGGGGTCAGGCCAAAGGGGGAGACCGGTCCCCGAAACTAGTGGAGGCAGGAAACGACCCTCAGCTAGAAACCGGAGGCTCTGACATTTTATGTGGCGCAGCCCCTCGCTACACCCGCTAGGAAGGCACCACATAGGGTCAGGGAAACTGGCGCCAAGTTTACCAAGAGGAGGCCCGAGGCAGCCGGACAGAAGGGTTGGTAAGAAAGGCCAGACAAAGGACACACAAAGGGGGTCCTGTGAAGCGCTCCAAAGTTATCTGGGAGTTGTCTGAGCCCCTCACCTGGTGAGCACAGTACGACGTGGGCAGCCGTTACCTGCAGACGTGGTCTGGATAATAAGAACTGTGAGTAAAGGCCCTGGACTGCATCACTGACTCCGTGTCGTTACTGCTGCTGCCCTGCACCATCACCCCCATCCTCCGCATACACTGCCCTGAGGCTATACTCCTCCCGTGGGGAGTTATGCTATGCTCTGCTGCACCCACAACACCAGCCTCAGCGGTCTGCCCTGCAGCGGCGGTTCACTCTGACCGCAATCCACGGGTGGTGTAGTCGGACATTTAAACATCAAAACCACATAAATAGTTCCGCCACTGGTTTGACCACCCTGAGCCACGGAACCGGGTCGCCGCCACGAAGACTACAACCACCAGCATCCACCAAAAAGGGTCCGGCTCCGGGTGTCCCAAGGCCCAGGGGGTGCATCAGAACATTTTCATCACCTTTCACAATCACCAATGGGACAAGGCAGGGATGTCCTCTGTCCCCTTTCTTATACATCCTAGTGACGGAGTACCTGCTCTCATCAATTCGCCATAACCCCAATATTAGGTGGATTGAGGTGGAAGGCACCGAGTACAAGTGCTCTCTATTTGCTGATGATGTCCTAGTATATATCACTCAATCACATATATCCATCCATGCTGTTATGGCTGAAATAGATCACTTTGTTACATGGTCAAATTTTAAAATCAACGCAGCGAAGTCTGAGGCCCTCGATGTCTCCCTCCCCAAATCCATATAGGATTCCATCCAGTCCAACTTTCCCTTTGCCTGGCCCTCACAGGGTATCAAATACTTAGGAATTCCTATTCATAGAGACCTCTCCCATCTATGTTATCTTAATTTTGGGCCCTTTATTGAACAACTCCATACAGACCACGGTTGGCAAGTTAGAACTGTAAGATTCACTACGTGAACCACTGGTGTTTTGTGGAAAAGCACATGTACACTGTGTTCCAAATTATTATGCAAAAAGTGTTTAGGAGTGATAAGGGAAGAATTTGTTTGTTTGTCAGTTAAACTCATTGATGGTGATGTGTGTCAGGGCTCTTTATATCACTGTAAGCAATTGCAGACACCTGTGCTAATTAGTTTGGCAGGTGTGTCCAACGAAAGGCAAGACTACTTAAGGCTGTCTCACATTATTAAGCAGCCTACATTTTCTGCCAAAATGGGAAAGAAAAAGGATGTGTCGGCTGCTGAGAAGCAACAAATTGTGGAGTGTTTAGGTCAAGGCATGACTACAATCAACATTGTGCGATGATCAGGAGTGTCTTGGCAATCAAGAAGTATGTAGCTGATTCACAGTACACACGTGTGCGTGCTGATAAGGGCAAATTGAGGACTCTTTCCTACAGGCAATTACGTCAGGTTAAAAGAGCAGCGGCAAAAAAGCCTTGTCATAGCAGCAGACAAGTTTTGAAGCTGCTGGTGCCTCCAACGTCCCCCGAACAACAAGATGCAGGGTCCTTCAGAGGTTTGCAGCTGTGCATACGCCATCCTGTCGACCTCCTCTATCCACTTCACACAAGCAGAAGCGGCTCCAGTGGGCTAAACATTACATGAAGACGGATTTCAAAACTGTTTTGTTCACGGATGAGTGCCGTGCAGCGCTCGATGGTCCAGATGGATGGAGTGGAGGATGGCTGGTTGATGGACACCCCACGCAAACACGGCTACAGCGCCAACAAGGAGGAGGTGGAGTAATGTTTTGGGCTGGAATCATGGGGAGAGAGATTGTCGGCCCCTTTAGGATCCCTGAAGGCGCTAAAGATGAACTCCATAATGTATGTGGATTTTCTCAAACAGCACTTCTTGCCATGGTTCAAGAAGAAGAACCGTGTATTTCACAGCAAGATCATTTTTTTGCATGATAATGCACCATCTCATGCTGCACATAAAACATCTGCATCTCTGGCTGATATGGGCATAAAAGGGGACAAACTTATGGTGTGACCCCCATGCTCCCCTGACCTCTACCCCATTCAGAACCTCTGGAGCATCATCAAAAGGAGTGTCTATGATGGCGGGAGGCAGTTCACATCTAAGCAACACCTCTGGGAGGGTATTCTGTCCTCATGCAAAACAATTGAAGCAGAAACCATCCAAAACCTGACAAATTCAATGGACGAGAGAGTTCAGAAGCTCCTTTCGAACAAGGGGTCCTATGTGAAAATGTAACATCACCTAGAATAAAGTTTTGAGTTGAAAACTGTTTGATTTCAGTTTCTAATAACCTGCTAATGCTTATAATTTCAAAAATGACCATTTTTTTGGTCTTTATTAAAATGAAAAGGTTGATCGAAAAGTTTGGGGGATCTAAGAGTGTGGCAACCCAGTAGTCATGATTACTTCGAATTCTGACAATATGAGGGTCATGTTGCAGGTAGTGCAGCAAGAAGGCACTTATGTGTCTTGCGCATCTCGGAGCCCCAAAATTATTTTCCGGGCTAGATGCAGCTAAAAATTATTATTAATTTTAAATCTGGTGGAGCTTAGTATAGATGGCCTAATAGGATCAGTGCTGCACACTGCTACAAAGCCCAAATTATTTTCCAGCCAAGATACAGATAAACATGATTAGTAATTTTAAATCTGGTGGAGCTTATTATAGATGGCCTAATAGAATCAGTGCTGCACACTGCTACAAAGCCCAAATTATTTTCCAGCCAAGATACAGATAAACATGATTAGTAATTTGAAAGCTTAAAACGGTTGGTAGGGTGATTTTAACCAATCATCAAGCTTTTACTCTCCCCAGGATGACACAGGGGTAGAAAAGTCATTTCGGATCCATGATTTGTTCATCTTTATGAACGTGAGTCTGTCTACATTATCAGTGGAGAGCCGCGTGCGCTTATCTGTCAGCACACCACCAGCAGCGCTGAACACACGTTCAGACAGAACGCTGGCTGCGGGGCATGACAAGATCTCCAAGGCGTAAGTGGCTAGCTCCGGCCATTTATCCAGATTGGAAGCCCAAAAAGAGCAAGGGTCCAGTGACACAGTCATGGCTTCAATGTTTACTTGGAGATACTCCTGTACCATCGTCTCTAGGCATTGACTATGTGTCAGACTTCTTGTCTCCTGTGGCCTTGCAAAGGATGGGCTAAAAAAGTGGTGAAATGATTCCGCAAAATTGATGTTACCAGCAGATACTGTGGTTCTGTTACGGTTTGAGTGCTGAACACTTGACAGTCCCACGGTTGGCAAGTTGGAACTGTGAGATTCACTACGTGCACCACTGGTGTTTTGTGGAAAAGCACATGTAAGATTCTGCAACAGTCTCTGCTGATACTCCTGCATGCGTGCATCCCTTTCTATGGCAGGAATAATTTCGGCAAATTTACTTTTGTACCGGGGATCTAACAGTGTGGCAACCCAGTAGTCAGGATTATTTCTAATTCTCACAATTCGAGGGTCATGTTGCAGGTAGTGCAGCAAGAAGGCACTCATGTGTGTTGCGCATCCAGGAGCACCAAGTCCCTGTTGTGTTGGTGGCGAGGTAACAATCATGCTTCCTTCCTCTGTCCTCTCCCCCCAACCTCGCACAACAGAAATGTGATCAAGGTCTCCCTCATCTGATGAGTCTTCCATCAGTTCGTCCTCCACTTCTTCTTGGGCTCCTGCACCTTCCTCACTAGTTTGGCTGCTACCATGCGCCCTGGTAAAACCATCTCCCCCACCCTCACATGCCTGCCGCCTTGGTGCTGCCGACCGTCTGGACCTTGCAGATGTTAGCCCTTCCGCATACAACTCCTCCTCCTCTACTTCCTCCACCTCCTCTTGTGCCACCACCTGACTCCGAATTCTGTTTAACATGTGCTCCAGCATGTAAATCACCGGAATAGTCATGCTGATAATGGCATCGTCAGCACTAAACATCTTCGTCGCCATTTCAAAACTGTGCAGAAGGGTGCATAGGTCCCTGATCTGAGACCACTCCTCCAGCGTGATTTGCCCCACCTCTGGATCTCGTTGGCCCAGGCTATACGTCAGAACGTATTGCACCAGGGCTTGTCGGTGCTGCCACAGTCGCTGCAACATGTGCAGAGTTGAATTCCACCGGGTAGGCACATCGCATTTTAGCCGGTGAAGTGGCAGGCCCAACGACTTCTGTAGAGATGTAAGTCGCTGAGCTGCGGGATGCGAACGGCGGAAGTGAGCACACAGCGACCGTGCCCTCTGCAGAAGGCCATCTAGTCTGGGATAGTGGGCTAAAAATTGCTGGACAACCAGGTTCAACACGTGAGCCATACAAGGCACGTGTGTGACATTGCCCCGGCGAAGGGCCGCACCCAGGTTTGCAGCATTGTCGCACACGGCCTTCCCTGGTTTCAGGTCCAGTGGAGACAACCATTCATGAAATTGGTTCTCCAGAGCTGACCACAACTCCTCAGCTGTGTGACTCACATTTCCCAGACATTTCAAAGTAAAAACCGCCTGATGACGTTGAGCCCTACTGCCAGCATAGTAAGGAGGTGTGCAGGATCCCTTCTGCGCAGTTAGAAAGCTTGTGGCATGACCAGACAGGCTTTGGGTGCAGGTGGAAGACCGAGAGGAGGTTGAGGAGGCAGAAGCAGTGGAGGAACTTTGACATAAAGAGGATTGACGCACAACTCGTGGGGACGGCAAGACTTGGACAGCAGCCCCTTGTCCTGCTGTCACCATAGTTACCCAGTGCCCAGTCAGCGACATGTAACGCCCCTGTCCATGCCTACTCGTCCAAGTGTCTGTGGTGAAATGCACCCTGTCACACACAGAGTTTCTCAAAGAAGCGGTGATGTTGTGTGCGACATGCTGGTGGAGCGCAGGCACATCTTTCTTTGAGAAGTAGTGCCGACTGGGCATCTGGTACTGGGGCACTGCGACGGACATAAGGTCTCGAAAATCCTCTGTGTCCACCAGGCGGAAAGGCAGCATTTCTGTAGCCAAGAGCTTGCAGATGGTGAAATTCAACCTCTTAGCTTTCTCATGGCTAGGAGGAAATGGTCTTTTACTTGTCCACATCTGAGGGACCGAGGGCTGGCTATTGTGCTTAGACGGGGTTGATAAGGGTGTCCCCGGCAAACTGCCGGTCTGTGAGGAAGATGCAGGCGGACATGTTAGGTTGCCTTGATCCAAAGGTGGTGCTATCGATGTCGGACAGCGCTCAACACCAGCTGGTGTTACCACCTCCAAAGAAAATGATGACCTGCCAATCACGCTGGCTGTTGCGGGTAAAGAGGTGGCAGGTCTGCGCCCCAAAACAGGTGTGACTGCTGTCCCCCCAGTTACAGAGGATGAAGAGGCCGCGGATGCACAAGATATGGCAGACGGTGGTTGGCCCGGCCGGCTAGGCCGCATTGTAGCACACTGAGCTTCCCACTGCAACTTATGCTTCATGTCCATGTGCCGGTTCATGCATGAAGTACTCAAACTATGTATTTTTTGGCCTCTACTTAGCTTTTGCTGACAAATGTTACAGATAACACGAGTTGGGTCATCTTTATCGATCTGAAAAAATGCCCAGGCTATGCAAGGCTTAGCACCCATGCGACCTGAAGAGCCACCACGACTTGTGGTGAGAGGCAGAGTTGTGTTTGAGGATGCAGTTGTTGACGTGCTTCCAGTACTACGTCTCTGTCCAGGAAGGTGCAACCTGACCTTGTCGTCACTAGCATCTTCCTCCACCTCCTCTGCTGACCTCATCTCTTGGCTGACTGTGGGTTGACAGTAAGTGGGATCTCCAACCTCATCATCATCACCCTGTGCGTTATCACACCCGTCGTCCTCAGAGCCAACCTGTTCCTGCCCTGACAAAAAACTAAAGTTGTCGCTCCAATCAGGTATTTGAGTCTCATCATCGTCTTCCTCATTGTCTCCACCAACAGGAGTTACAGTTTGGGAATGAGGGTCTACATTATGGTCAGAACCTTCTGCGTCTGGTCCTGGATCCGACTCATAAAGATTCTGGGCATCAGCGCAGATCATTTCCTCGTCTGGATTCACAGAAGCGCTGGAGTCGACCTCTGATTCCCAGGCTATAGTATGAGTAAACAGCTCTGCAGACTCAACCATCTGTTCTACCTCATACTAAGACGGGCAGCTGGAGATTTGGGAGCTGTGAGGAAGCAAGTGCGATTGGGGTGACACCTTTGAGGACTGGAGTATTTGTGATGTTGAAGTTGATGTGGAGGAGAGCCCACTTAAAGGAGCACTTGATATCCGTTGAAGCACCTGCTGTTTTTGTGCCTCATCTGGAATTTGTAGCGATTGGCGTGGCCGTAAGAAAGGGATCTTATCACATTGTCCGCTAAAAGAAGTAGACATTTTAGTTTGGCTGGAAGATGGTCTTTCTTCTGCAGATGTTACTGTTGCTTTAACACCTACCCCACGGACACAACCTTTTTTCCCCTTCCCAACACGCCTATTCCCCTTTCCACCAGCAGCAGGCCTTTTTCCACTCATTTTGGTGGTTAACTAATTCACAACTCTGGAGTTGTTTGCACAAAAAAACAATGGATGGGAACCGAGCAGAGCTGAGTGGCCAAACTGTGGTATTAGGCCAAAACTATTGGCTGGGTTAGATGGAGAAAAAAATTATATTCGATTTGCAACCTGATGGAGGTCAGTATAGATGGACTAATAGAACAAGTCCCACACACAGCTAGAAGCCCAAATATTTTTTCAGAGGTAGATGCAGAAAAAAAATATATTCAGTTTGCAACCTGATGGAGGTCAGTATAGATGGACTAATAGAGAAAGTCCCACACACTGCTAGAAGGCCAAATATTTTTTCAGAGCTAGATGCAGACAAAAAAATTATTTTGAATTTGCAACCTGATGGAGGTCAGTATAGGTGGACTAATAGAACAAGTCCCACACACTGCTAGAAGGCCAAATATTTTTTCAGAGCTAGATGCAGAAAAAAATTATATTCAGTTTGCAACCTGATGGAGGTCAGTATAGATGGACTAATAGAACAAGTCCCACACACAGCTAGAAGCCCAAATATTTTTTCAGAGGTTGATGCAGAAAAAAATTATATTCAGTTTGCAACCTGATGGAGGTCAGTATAGATGGACTAATAGAACAAGTCCCACACACAGCTAGAAGCCCAAATATTTTTTCAGAGGTAGATGCAGATAAAAATTATTTTTAATTTGCAACCTGATGGAGGTCAGTATAGATGGACTAATAGAGAAAGTCCCACACACTGCTAGAAGGCCAAATATTTTTTCAGAGCTAGATGCAGATAAAAATTATTTTTAATTTGCAACCTGATGGAGGTCAGTATAGATGGACTAATAGAGAAAGTCCCACACACTGCTAGAAGGCCAAATATTTTTTCAGAGCTTGATGCAGATAAAAATTATTTTTAATTTGCAACCTGATGGAGGTCAGTATAGATGGACTAATAGAGAAAGTCCCACACACTGCTAGAAGGCCAAATATTTTTTCAGAGCTAGATGCAGAAAAAAATTATATTCAGTTTGCATCCTGATGGAGGTCAGTATAGATGGACTAATAGAACAAGTCCCACACACAGCTAGAAGCCCAAATATTTTTTCAGAGGTAGATGCAGATAAAAATTATTTTTAATTTGCAACCTGATGGAGGTCAGTATAGATGGACTAATAGAGAAAGTCCCACACACTGCTAGAAGGCCAAATATTTTTTCAGAGCTAGATGCAGATAAAAATTATTTTTAATTTGCAACCTGATGGAGGTCAGTATAGATGGACTAATAGAGAAAGTCCCACACACTACTAGAAGGCCAAATATTTTTTCAGAGCTAGATGCAGAAAAAAATTATATTCAGTTTGCAACCTGATGGAGGTCAGTATAGATGGACTAATAGAACAAGTCCCACACACAGCTAGAAGCCCAAATATTTTTTCAGAGGTAGATGCAGATAAAAATTATTTTTAATTTGCAACCTGATGGAGGTCAGTATAGATGGACTAATAGAGAAAGTCCCACACACTGCTAGAAGGCCAAATATTTTTTCAGAGCTAGATGCAGATAAAAATTATTTTTAATTTGCAACCTGATGGAGGTCAGTATAGATGGACTAATAGAGAAAGTCCCACACACTGCTAGAAGGCCAACTATTTTTTCAGAGCTAGATGCAGAAAAAAATTATATTCAGTTTGCAACCTGATGGAGGTCTGTATAGATGGATTAATAGAACAAGTCCCACACACAGCTAGAAGCCCAATATTTTTTCAGAGGTAGATGCAGAAAAAAAATATATTCAGTTTGCAACCTGATGGAGGTCTGTATAGATGGATTAATAGAACAAGTCCCACACACAGCTAGAAGCCCAATATTTTTTCAGAGGTAGATGCAGAAAAAAAATATATTCAGTTTGCAACCTGATGGAGGTCAGTATAGATGGACTAATAGAGAAAGTCCCACACACTGCTAGAAGGCCAAATATTTTTTCAGAGCTAGATGCAGATAAAAATTATTTTTAATTTGCAACCTGATGGAGGTCAGTATAGATGGACTAATAGAGAAAGTCCCACACACTGCTAGAAGGCCAAATATTTTTTCAGAGCTAGATGCAGAAAAAAATTAAATTCAGTTTGCAACCTGATGGAGGTCAGTATAGATGGACTAATAGAACAAGTCCCACACACAGCTAGAAGCCCAAATATTTTTTCAGAGGTAGATGCAGATAAAAATTATTTTTAATTTGCAACCTGATGGAGGTCAGTATAGATGGACTAATAGAGAAAGTCCCACACACTGCTAGAAGGCCAAATATTTTTTCAGAGCTAGATGCAGATAAAAATTATTTTTAATTTGCAACCTGATGGAGGTCAGTATAGATGGACTAATAGAGAAAGTCCCACACACTGCTAGAAGGCCAACTATTTTTTCAGAGCTAGATGCAGAAAAAAATTATATTCAGTTTGCAACCTGATGGAGGTCTGTATAGATGGATTAATAGAACAAGTCCCACACACAGCTAGAAGCCCAATATTTTTTCAGAGGTAGATGCAGAAAAAAAATATATTCAGTTTGCAACCTGATGGAGGTCTGTATAGATGGATTAATAGAACAAGTCCCACACACAGCTAGAAGCCCAATATTTTTTCAGAGGTAGATGCAGAAAAAAAATATATTCAGTTTGCAACCTGATGGAGGTCAGTATAGATGGACTAATAGAGAAAGTCCCACACACTGCTAGAAGGCCAAATATTTTTTCAGAGCTAGATGCAGATAAAAATTATTTTTAATTTGCAACCTGATGGAGGTCAGTATAGATGGACTAATAGAGAAAGTCCCACACACTGCTAGAAGGCCAAATATTTTTTCAGAGCTAGATGCAGAAAAAAATTAAATTCAGTTTGCAACCTGATGGAGGTCAGTATAGATGGACTAATAGAACAAGTCCCACACACAGCTAGAAGCCCAAATATTTTTTCAGAGGTAGATGCAGATAAAAATTATTTTTAATTTGCAACCTGATGGAGGTCAGTATAGATGGACTAATAGAGAAAGTCCCACACACTGCTAGAAGGCCAAATATTTTTTCAGAGCTAGATGCAGATAAAAATTATTTTTAATTTGCAACCTGATGGAGGTCAGTATAGATGGACTAATAGAGAAAGTCCCACACACTACTAGAAGGCCAAATATTTTTTCAGAGCTAGATGCAGAAAAAAATTATATTCAGTTTGCAACCTGATGGAGGTCAGTATAGATGGACTAATAGAACAAGTCCCACACACAGCTAGAAGCCCAAATATTTTTTCAGAGGTAGATGCAGATAAAAATTATTTTTAATTTGCAACCTGATGGAGGTCAGTATAGATGGACTAATAGAGAAAGTCCCACACACTGCTAGAAGGCCAAATATTTTTTCAGAGCTAGATGCAGATAAAAATTATTTTTAATTTGCAACCTGATGGAGGTCAGTATAGATGGACTAATAGAGAAAGTCCCACACACTGCTAGAAGGCCAACTATTTTTTCAGAACTAGATGCAGAAAAAAATTATATTCAGTTTGCAACCTGATGGAGGTCTGTATAGATGGATTAATAGAACAAGTCCCACACACAGCTAGAAGCCCAATATTTTTTCAGAGGTAGATGCAGAAAAAAAATATATTCAGTTTGCAACCTGATGGAGGTCAGTATAGATGGACTAATAGAGAAAGTCCCACACACTGCTAGAAGGCCAAATATTTTTTCAGAGCTAGATGCAGAAAAAAATTATATTCAGTTTGCAACCTGATGGAGGTCAGTATAGATGGACTAATAGAACAAGTCCCACACACAGCTAGAAGCCCAAATATTTTTTCAGAGGTAGATGCAGATAAAAATTATTTTTAATTTGCAACCTGATGGAGGTCAGTATAGATGGACTAATAGAGAAAGTCCCACACACTGCTAGAAGGCCAAATATTTTTTCAGAGCTAGATGCAGATAAAAATTATTTTTAATTTGCAACCTGATGGAGGTCAGTATAGATGGACTAATAGAGAAAGTCCCACACACTGCTAGAAGGCCAAATATTTTTTCAGAGCTAGATGCAGATAAAAATTATTTTTAATTTGCAACCTGATGGAGGTCAGTATAGATGGACTAATAGAGAAAGTCCCACACACTGCTAGAAGGCCAAATATTTTTTCAGAGCTAGATGCAGAAAAAAATTATATTCAGTTTGCAACCTGATGGAGGTCAGTATAGATGGACTAATAGAACAAGTCCCACACACAGCTAGAAGCCCAAATATTTTTTCAGAGGTAGATGCAGATAAAAATTATTTTTAATTTGCAACCTGATGGAGGTCAGTATAGATGGACTAATAGAGAAAGTCCCACACACTGCTAGAAGGCCAAATATTTTTTCAGAGCTAGATGCAGAAAAAAATTATATTCAGTTTGCAACCTGATGGAGGTCAGTATAGATGGACTAATAGAACAAGTCCCACACACTGCTAGAAGCCCAAATATTTTTTCAGAGCTAGATGCAGAAAAAAATTATATTCAATTTGCAACCTGATGGAGGTCAGTATAGATGGACTAATAGAATGATGCTATGCCCAAAAGATTTTACTTCACTAGGTGCAGTAAAAAAATTGGTATTCTATACACAGGTGGTATATCTTGCAACACAGATAGGCTACTCCACTGACTAACACACTCTGCAATAGGCCAAAAAGGATTAGCTTTGCTAGATTCAGCCAAATGCTGTGAAAAAAACTTGCACAGCACTGGCACAGACCTGCCTGGCAAAAACTGATAGGAACTGATGTAACCTAGTCCTGAAAAGGACTGCAATTACAATTAGTCTTTACTCCCACAATCTATCTATTTAAGAGCACAGACCTGCCTGATAAAAGTCGTAGGAAATGCTGTAACCTAGTCCTTAAAAGGACTGCAATCACAACTATTCCCTACTCCCAAGCTATCTGTAGATTTGTGCGAAAATTGGCTTGAAATTAACAAGGTATAGCGCACACAGCAACAGCGGTGCCGTCTAACACGCAGCTGCAGCAGTGAGAAAATGGTGGCGACGGGGAAAATGGCTTGGTCTTATAGGGCAAGGACATGTGACATACACTTCCAATGACACATGCCCTTGCTTGTGTGAAAAACAGCAGTTCGCTCCGTGTGTGCGCTGCTGATAGGCTGACAGACTGCACCTCCCCACTGCAAATGCGGGAAAGAGAAAAAAAAATGGAGATATTCATTATTCCTGCAGAGATCCATCCCCTGCCCCTCCCCCCACCCCGCTGTACACTCAAACTGTGTATTAACATTAATTTTCATCATTACTGAGAAAAAATCCAGTTATGATTTTGATGCACGAACAGTTATCGAACATAACCTCGAACAGCCGAATTTTTCTCAAATCGTTCGTGTTCGCCGAACGGCTCGAACACCGCCCAAAACAGCTCGAATTTGAGATTGGCGAACAGTTCGAGTAGAACAACGCTCATCTCTACCGAAGACGACGACCCTGAAGACGAGGACCCTGAAGACCACCCCGAAGAAGACGAGGACCCCGAAGACGACGACCCTGAAGACGAGGACCCTGAAGACCACCCCGAAGAAGACGACGACCCCGAAGACGACGACCCCAAAGACGACGACCCTGAAGACCACCCCGAAGAAGACCAAGAAGATGACCCTGAAGAAGATGACCAAGAGGACAAAGAAAAAGAAGACAACCACCAAGATACAGAAGAACAAGAGACAGAAAACCAAGAAGCAGAAGTACAAGAAGCTGCAGAACAAAAAGCGGAAGAACATTAAGCATAAGACTAAAAATCAGAGCAAAAGATATTATCTAAATTATAAGCAGAAGATGACTAAGCAGTGTATGGGGGTGAGTCCGTTCCTCCTCGTGGTGCCCCTGGAAAAGACCTGCTGCTGCAGGCCAAACTGAATGCGGACAAATCCTGTTGTAAATCTTTTGTGACGGGCAGAACGAAAGGTGTAATGTTCAAACTTTTATAGATAACAACTACAGGAATGCCTGTCACAAATAAGAATATGATAAAGAAGAAGAATATGAAGAAGATGAAGAAGTAGAATATAAAGAAGAATAATAGTTGAATAAGAAGAATATGAAGAATGTAAAAAAAAAGAATAATACGAAGAAGGTGAAGAAGAAGAAGATGAAGAAGGTGAAGAAGAAGCTTATGAAAAAGATGCTGATGCTGAGGATGATGAAGGAGAAAGTGTGGGAGAAGTAAAAAAGAAGGTGAAGAGCATGGAAGTAGTGAAACATAAATATCTGACAAAATATAAAAAAACTTAACATAGTCAATATTTCCGTAACTCAGAACGTCTTTAAAAAAATATTAATTCCTGCTATTCCATTTGATTAGGCTAAACCTCTATGCCTTTATTGTCTCCCCCACCTCCCCCAATACATTCTACATTATTCTTAGTTGTTTTCCTTCATGTAGAATGAACCTACAAGGAAAGAAAGGGTTTATTTTCATTCCGATATTTGTGTCCCATTGACTTGCATTGGTTTCCGGTATCGGAATCGGCGATATCCGATATTTTTTGGGTATCGGTCCGATACAATCGGATCCGATATTTCTCGATATCGGAAGGTATCGCTCAACACTACTCCTCACAGGAGAGCAACACATTCCGGCCTTTTCCCCTGGTGACTTCACCAGCCTAGGAGGGCGGGGCGGAGCTCCCTCTAGTGTTGAGAAGTGGACAGACGCTGCTCAGTGTGTAATTCTGTACTAACCTCGTGCAGGTTTAACATTTACCCGCGTCATTACTGTACATCCTATAGGGATCATCTCCTCCCACCCAGTAGTGGCTGGGTGCAATGCAAACAACTGGTTTACATACTCACCCTTGGGACAGGGCAGTTCCCATAATTTTACCCTCTCAGGCTATGTGCCCACGATGCAGAAATGCTCCGGACTTTTCCTGAGCATTTCTGCATCTCCCTGGGAGAAAAAACGTATGCGGATTTTACATGCGTTTTTCCTGCCAGGGGCATGCGGAAGTGAAGCGTTTTGATCATGCGATTTTGCATGCGGGTTGTCAAGCGCTTTCCAAGCGATTTTAGCATCACTTGGAAAGTGCTTGACAACTTGGTCACACTATATAAATCCATGCAACCGGCATGGATTTATATAGTGTGACCAAGTTATAGTAAAAGAATGGTAAAAAATAAATATTATACTCACCTTCCGATGGCCCCCGGTCTCCTTATCCGATGCATCCGGTCTCCCCGGTGTCTCGCGGTTGTGTAAAAGGACATGACGTCATTTAGTCAAGTGACGGGTCACGCGACAGCCGATGTCAGCGGTTGCGTGACCCGTCACATGACTAAATGACGTCATGGCAGGTCCTTTTAGACCATCGCGAGCTGCCAGAAAGCCAGGACGCACCATAGAGGAGACCGGGGGACATCAGAAGGTAAGTATAATGTATATTTTTTATTTTAGTTCTTTTTTTTTACAAATACTATGGTACCCAGGTCCGGATGAGAGTCTCCTCTTCTCCAAACCCGGGTACCATCCGCACATTGAATCGCTTAATATCCGCATGTGCACATGTAGTCATACGGATATTAAGCGATTCAATGCAAGTCAATGGCGGCAAAAACGCAGTGATTGCGCAAAATAATTGGTAGTGCTGCAGATTTTTCCACAATGATAATCTGCAGCGGAAATTGCCGCAGCATGTGCTCAGCACATGCGGATTATCATTGGGAAACATAGCAGACCTTCTACCAAGCATTTTTTAAGTGTTTCTGCAGTGGAATTGCCGCTGCGGAAACTCTTAAAAAACACATAGTGGGCACACAGCCTCACTGTTCCTCATCTCTTGCCCATGTTCCCAGATGGATGAGTTGGGCCACCTCTTTATAGGAGCTACACAGCATGACCTGCCCCCAGTGTATCACTATACAGCAGCTACTCCTCCATACATGTGTCATTACCCCCTCTATACATGTGTCATTACCACTCTATTAGTGATGGGTGAGCGCTAAAATGCTCGGGTTGAGCATATTGGAATACTCGGGTGCTCGACCCGAGCAACGAGCCCAATGTAAGTCTATGGGAAACTCGAGCATTTTTCAGTCGGCTCCACCCGGCGGTCTGCAAAGGGCCTAAAAATTGGCCAAATCGATGGGAACAATGCTCAAATGACATGGGAACGGCATGGGGAAGACCCCTGGAAGCATTTCTGACTCCCAGGTCACTGCTGTCAACAACGTTGTCAGAGGTATTACACCACTTTTACGGACTCACAATAAAACATACAAAAATGAAACCAAAATAGATTTTCCTGGGAAATATGTTAAGGAACAAACTTTCCAGGGTAATGACTTGTGTATAAGGCAAAATATATAACCAAAAACAAAAATACTCCTCCACACCTTGGGCTATGTTCACACGTAGCGTTTTTGCACTTTTGCATTGCTTTCAACCTTGACAAATGCATTCACCGGAAAATGTCATTTTAACATTTTACAACCTTATCTGGCCATGTGGTGTGTGACACATGATCAGACACATCCTGTGTCATTTATGAAGGAGGGACTCTGAAAGGGCCATCAGGCGGCCTTTACTATTCTTAAAGGGCCAGCAGTCGGCCCTTGCTATTCTTAGAGAGCTATGCTTTGTTGTTCCCATTACTAAAGAGTGGGTCTCCTATACTGTTATTGCGTGTGCAGTGAGTGGCAGTTCTGCCCAAAATTTAGACACACCCCAATACCCCTTTGAAAATTTGGATGTACCCCAATACCTCTTTGAAGAGACTTCGAGGAGGGCCTCCTGAAAACAATGTTCCCATTATTAGGAAGTGGGTCTCCCATACTGTTTTCCTATGCAGTGAATGCAAGGGCTACCAAAAATTTGGACCTACTCCAATGCCCCTTGGAAGAGACCTAGAGGAGGGCCTCCTGAAAAAAATGTTCCCATTATTAGGAAGTGGGTCTCCCATTGTGTTTGCCTATGCAGTGAATGCAAGGGTTGCCAAAAATTTGGAGGCACTCCAATGCCCCTTGGAAGAGACGTAGAGGTCAGAGGGCCTCCTGAAAACAATGTTCCCATTGTTAGGAAGTGGGTCTCCCATAGTGTTGGCCTATGCAGTGAATGCAAGGGTGGCCAAAAATTTGGAGGCACTCCAATGCCCCTTGGAAGAGACGTGGAGGTCAGAGGGCCTCCTGAAAACAATGTTCCCTTTATTAGGAAGTGGGTCTCCCATTGTGTTTGCCTATGCAGTGAATGCAAGGGTTGTCAAAAATTTGGAGGCACTCCAATGCCCCTTGGAAGAGCCGTAGAGGGCCTCATGAAAAAATGTTCCAATTATTAGGAAGTGGGGCTCCCATAGTGTTAGCCTATGAAGTGAATGCAAGGGCTGAAAAAAAAATTGGGAGGCACTCCAATGCCCCTTGGAAGAGACGTAGAGGGCCTCATGAACAAAATGTTCACATTAGAAAGGAGTGGGTCTCCTATACTTGTAATGCCCATGCACTAAGTGTATGGGCTGACAAACCTTTACCCCTGGGGGGTATACATGAACATACTGTATAAAAAAAAAATTTTTACGGGCATCATAAACACCCTTTAAAAAAATTATGTGGGTGTTGCATCACTGACCACAGTCACCCTGGTGATATGGTGGTGGAGGATAAGGATGAGGAGAAGGAGGAGGACAAGAGCAAATAGCCAAAATCAGAAAGCTTATACCCATGTGTGGGTGTGAAAAGGTGCATGGGAATACATCTCCCAAAAAAAAGACACTGGATTTGAGTTTATGTTACGCTGCTATCATTCAGTGGTGTTGAGAAGTCTGGCCCAATCCAGTCCTTGTTCATTTTTATAAGAGTCAGCCTGTCAGCATTTTCAGTTGACAGGCGGATGAGCTTATCAGTTACAATTCCACCAGCGGCACTAAAAACCTGCTCTGATAAAATGCTGGCGGCACGGCAGACCAGGACCTCCAAGGCATAGAGAGCCAGTTCATTCCACGTATCCAGCTTGGATACCCAATAATTATAAGGCACAGAGGAATCACAGAGGACGTTGGTACGGTCGGCAAGGTACTCCCTCAGCATCTTCCCAAACTTTCCACTCCTTGTGAGAGTACCCCATGCTCCAGGGCCTGTGCGATGGGAGGGACTGAGAAAACTCCCAGAACTTTTACAGTGTCCCCCTGCCTCAGCTGGATTAGAGTTGTGTCTCTCTCGCCTGTACTCCTTGGTTGTCCAACGAACTGTGACCTCTGCCACCAGCATTTTCAGATGGGAATTTTTTTAATAGTTCCGCAGCAAGGGCCTTCTGGATCTGCCACATTTTTGTAGACCTGTCCACCTCAGGAATATGAGATATAAAGTTCTCCTTGTAGCATGGGTCTAGAAGTATCACCAACCAGTAATGACTGTCACCCAAAATTTTGAGAACGCGAGGGTCACGGGAAAGGCAGCGTAACATAAACTCAGCCATGCGTGCCAGACTGCTAACAGGCAAGACTTCCGTGTCCTCACCAAGAGGACGACTGACCATGTTCTTCTCCTCCTCCACCTCCTCCTCCTCCCTGTCCTCAGGCCATCCACGCTGAACAGACGGTATGACAGTTGTGCAGATAGTACCGTCTATAGCGCATGAAACTAGCTCTTGTTCTTCCTCCTCCTCTTCCTCCTCTTCCTCATTGTCACCCAATCCACATTGGGATGATATGAAGCTGGGCTGTGTGTAATCACCCTGTATGGTTCCTTGCTCCATCTCATCATGCTCCGCCTGCAATGCATCCTCTTTGATTGTGAGCAGAGAGCGTTTCAGAAGACATAGAAGCGGGATGGTGATGCTAATTATGGCGTCTTCGCCGCTCACCATCTTGGTGGAGTCCTCAAAGTTTTGGAGGATGGTACATATGTCTGACATCCATGTCCACTCCTGAGGTCTTATGTGTGGAGTCTGAACTGAATGCCGACCGCCTTGTTGATGCTGGTAGTCAACAACTGCCCTCTTCTGCTCACAAATCCTTCCCAACATCTGCAGTGTAGAGTTTCAACGCATGGGGACATCACACACCAGTCGGTGAGCCGGATGCTGCAAACACTGCTGAAGCACGGCAAGGGCGGCTGAAGCTATAGATGACTTTCTAAAATGGGCACACAGATGGGTTACTTTGACAAGCAGATCTGGCAGCTCCGGGTAGGTTTTGAGAAACCGCTGAACCACGAGGTTAAGCACATGGGCCAGGTATGGTACATGTGTGAGCTCACCTCAGAGCCGCCACCAGGTTCCGGCCATTGTCACACACGACCATGCCTGGCTGTAGGTTCAGCGGTGTCAGCCACAGATCTGCCTGCTCTTTCAGAGCTGTCCACAACTCTTCAGCAGTGTGCGATTTGTCACCTAAGCATATTAGCTTCAGCACAGCCTGTTGCCGCTTGGCTGACGCAGTGCTGCAGTGCTTCCAGCTTGTGACTGATGTGGTCATTTCGGAGATGGAGGCTGAAGAGGAGGAAGAGGCTGAGGAGGATAAGGTGCAGGAGCGGTAGACTGTGGGGGCAACTCTGATTGACCTAGGGCCCTCAATCCTTGGTGTCGGGAGGATATGTTCCGTCCCAAGGTCCGACTGGATCCCGGCTTCCACTATGTTCACTCAGTGTGCCATCAGCGAGATGTACCATCCCTGCCCATAAGCACTTGTCCACCTGTCCGTGGTTAGGTGGACTTTCCAGTAACTGCATGGCTGAGGGCACGGCTAATGTTGTGGAACACGTGCTTCTGTAATGCGGGGACGGCACCCCGGGAGAAATAGTGGCGGCTGGGGACCGAGTACCGAGGGACTGCCGCCGCCATCAGGTTGCGGAAAGCTTCCGTCTCCACGAGCCTAAAAGGCAACATTTTGAGCGCAAGCAGTCGCAAAATGTGTGAATTTAGTAGTGTGGCCTGTGGGGCATTGGCTGCGTATTTGCGCTTGCGTTCAAAGGACTGTGGTATGGACTACTGAACGCTGCGCTGGGACAAGGACGTGCTTGCTGATGGTGCTAGTTGAGAGTGTGCAACGACAGGTGCAGGGCAGGAGGCATCTTCGCATGCACTATGGACAGGGGATTGGCTTGCACGCACAACAGCGGAAGAAGCAGTGGTGTCACCCATAGACACTGCTCCTGGACCCTGGGGTCCGGCCCACAAAGTTGGGTGCTTTGCTGCCATGTGCCTGATCATACTGGTGGTGGTCAGGCTGGTAGTTTTGCTACCCCTGCTGATGCTAGCCTGGCAGGTGGTGCAAATGGCCTTTTTGGGGTTATTGACAGAGTCTTTAAAAAACAACCAGACTCGGGAAGACCTAACTGTTGTACTGGCAACTTCCATCGTGTTGGTGTTACGGGGAACGGTTGCACCGCCTTCTGTCTGCGGCCACCACACTGCTTCTTCCTGCCTGTTGGGGTGCTCTGCCTCCCTCCCCCTGGGTGCTGCTGTCCTCGCTCTGCATATCCTCCTGCCAGGTTGGTTCAGTTACTATGTCATCCACCACCTCGTCTTCCACTTCCGCACCCTGGTCCTCCTCCTGACTTTCTGGCAATTGTGTCTCATCATCGTCCACCTCTTGCGACACTTTCCCACCGTCTCCTTCGTATGACCGTGGCTGCTCAAATATTTGGGCATCTCTACATGCGTTCTCCTCTTGCCCCGCTTCAAGTGGACCAGGCGAGAGGCCCGAATCTATAAATGGAAATGTGAACAGCTCTTCAGAGTGTCCAAGTGTGGGATCAGTTGTCTCTGGGCACTCGGCATGGTGGGAGGAAGGAGGATCAGGGTGAGGAAAATGCTGTCCAGACTCACAGCTACTAAGACATGACCGTGTGGAAGACAGGGTGGTGGTGGTGGTGGCTAAGTGACCTGAAGCATTATCTGCTATCCAACCAATAACCTTTTCACACTGCTCTTTGTTCAATAGTGGTGTTCTGCGGTCCCCTATTAATTGGGACAGGAAGGTTGAGCGAGAAGATGTGGGTGTTTGTTGTGGCACAATTTCAGCTTGCCCACGGCCTCGGTCTCTGCATGCACCATCACAATCACGTCCAGTTCCCCGTCCCATGCCACGTGCCTTGCCAATTTTAAATGGAGGACAATATCTTCCACGCTCACTACAAATGGCTGAATTTGGAGCGAACTTATATGTGATCCGTGTGACAACAAACCACGGTTTTAAATAGCTGGCCTGTAGATAACTATTTTTAACAGCAAACTGGTGTCAATAAATTCGCTGACACACTGAAACAAAATTTTAATGGAGGCTAGAAATGACAGAATTTTTAGCTCAATTATATGTGATCCGTGTGATGGACAAACCACAGTTTTAAATAGCTGGCCTGTAGGTAACTATTTTTAACAGCGCCGGCCTCGTGTCAATAAGTTCACTAACACACTGCAACAAAATTTCAATGGAGGCCAGAAATGGCAATATTTTCAGCGCAATTATATGTGATCCATTATTTAAGCAAATAATCAGGATTAAGATAAAAAAAAATATTCCTGGCCCCTAATACTTGGGGCTTCTACAAATATATGTAAAAGCACCAGCAGACAGAACTGGAATGGACCCTTATGCACTGCAGTCTGCTATATACCCTGCCTGCCTGCCTAGCACTGATATCTCTGCAGCTGGATTAGTCCTCAGAAGGACTGTTAGTTGAGATGGATATAATAAATAAATAAATAAATATGTAGATATCTTGTAGAATATGTAGAGAATCTTGTAGAATACCTACACTAACTAATAAACAACCAAATCTAGCTCAGCAGCACCTCTCCCTACACTGCCTGATTGCGGACTGTGACGAGCATCTAAAGAGCACCAAACATGTAGGGAGGAGACCCGAGCTCCCGCCGAGCAACCCCGGAAATACTCGTCGAGCACCGAGCATTTCGAGCAGTGAGATGCTCGGGCGAGCACCGAGCAGTAGCAAGCATGCTCACTCATCACTACCCTCTATACATGTGTCATTACTAGTGATGAGCGAGCATTAACATGTTCGGGTACTTGTTGCTTGGGTAAAATTGGAATGCTCGAGTGCTCGGTCCGAGCAACGAGCCCAATGTAAGTCTATGGGAAACTTGAGCATTTCTCCGGCGGCTCCCCCCGGCGGTCAGCTGGGCGGCTAAAAACTGCTCAAAATCAATGGGACCAGTACTCAAATGACATGGGAACAGCATGGAGAAGGCCCCTGGAAGCATCTCTGAGTCCCAGGACACTGCCTAAAACTGTGGTCAGCAGACGTGATCCTATATTACTGCGGTAATAATATAGACATTTTGGGCAACGTGACAAATATTAAACTCCATTTAAAATGGGCAAGGTGTGTGGTAAGGGACGGGGAAGTGGACGTTATGGTGATGGTGATAGTGTGCGCAGAGGCCGAGGCCGTGGGCAAGATGAAACTGTGACTGCTGAGGGAGTACAACAAACACCCACATCATGTCGAACTACCTTCCTGTCCCAATTTGTAGGGGGCCACGGAACACCACTATTGTAGCCAGAGCAGTGTGAAAAGGTTGTTGGTTGGATAGCAGATAATGCTTCCAGTCAGTTTGCCACCACCACCACCCTGTCTTCCACATGGTCCAGTCTCAGTAGCCGTGAGTCTGGACCACATTATTATTATTACTTTAGTGCCATTTAATTCATGGTGCTATACAAGTGAAAAGGGGGTATACATCGCAAAAACAATTAAAATAAGCTTTAACAAAAATGTGACAGCGACTGGTACAGGAGAGGACCCTGCCCGTGAGGACTCACAGTCTACAAGGGATGGGTGAGGATACAGTATGTGAGAATAGAGCTCGTTGTGCAGCGGTATGGTGGAGCGAGGGTTACTGCAGGTTGTAGGCTTATCGGAAGAGGTGGTTTATCAGGTGCCTTTTGAAGGTTTCAACAGTAGGCGAGAGTCAGAAATGTTGGGGCAGAGAATTCCAGAATAGGGGGATGCACGGGAGAAATCTTGTATGCGATTGTGGGAAGAGGAGATAAGAGGGGAGTAGAGAAGGAGATCTTGTGAGGATCGGAGGTTGCATGCAGGTAAGCCCCAGGAGACTAGGTCACAGATGTATGGAGGAGACAGGTTGTGGATGGCTTTGCATGTTAAGGGTAGGGTGTTGAACTGGAGTCTCTGGGCAATGGGGAGCCAGTAAAGGGATTGCCAGAGGGGAGAGGCCAGGGAATAGCGAGGGGACAGGTGGATTAGTTGGGCAACAGAGTTTGGGATAGATTGGAGGGGTGCGAGAGTGTTGGAAGGGAGGCCACAGAGCAGGAGGTTGCATTAGTCGAGACGGGAGATGATGGGGGCGTGCACTAGTGTTTTTGTGGATTCGTGCTTGAGGAATGTGCAGATCCCGGAGATTTTTTTTACTTGGAGTCGGCATCTTCCCAGTGCCGTAACTATAAACTTCGGGGCCCCGGGGCAAAACTTCATAGTGGGGCCCCTCAACATTTCAATCACTAGAGGTTGTGCGGAACGTGGTGAAGCCTGCTATGCATTGTTGTATACAACACACAGGCTTCACCACGTTCCACAAGACCTTTAATAGATTTTGTTGTTTATGATGCAAGTTTTAGAAGTTAAATTTTCAGTGAATATGTTTGGAAAATTAATAAGGTGAATAATTCCAAATATTGCACAATTTTCAAATAACTGTATATGTTTATTAAATAGCCGGGCTTCTCACAGTTTGTCACAGAGATATTTGTGTCTGCTGAGACTGTCTCCTCTCATTGATGCTGAGAGTTTGTTACAGTCAGTGTGCACTGTGCCTGCCTTGCCAACTCTCTGTGATCTCCAGACTAACATATTGTTACAAATCTTGTGCTATGAGACTCTCCAGGCCAGTGCAGGTTTCCATTCATTGACAGCTGGCAGAGCTCCTGGAAATTATTGAAATGATAGTCTCTCCTGTCCTCCGGGTGACAGGAATATAGGAGCTAGGTATTTGATGAGAAATTAAAGTATTAAAATACAATTTTTTACCATCAGTTTGGGGCCCCTTGGGTGGTTGGGGCCCCGGGGCAGTGCCCCGGCTGCCCCGGTTGTAGTTACAGCCCTGCAACTTCCTCACCCTGATCATCCTTCCTCCCACCATTCCGAGTGCCCTGAGACAACTGATACCACACTTGGACACTTCGAAGAGCTGTTTTGTTCATCTTTCCATTTATAGATTCTGGCCTCTCGCTCGGTCCGCTCGGAAGTGGAAAGAGCTTGTATATGTGGTTTGAAGGAGAGATTAGAGTCCAGGGTTACCCCTAGAGCTGTTCACTTTTCAATTGATAGATTCGGGCCTCTCACCCGGCCAGCTTCAAGCAGGGCAACAGAACAGAAGATCGCATGTAGCAATTAGAGCAGCCATGGTCACCCGAAGGTGATGGTGGGAAAGTGCAATTACTGTCGCAAGAGGTGGATGATGATGAGACTGCTACGGGTCCAGGTGGTTGACCTCTGTGCTTCGGTGCAAGGAGAGACCAGAGGGGCATGACTAAGTGCCTACTCGGCCTGACCCAGGTCACCCCGCGGCTTAGTCGACTCCGTGAACCAGGGAGGGACCAGGCAGGTGAACCAGGTGCCACTCTGGGACCGACCTTGTGTGAGAGCAGGTGACTCTCATGGGTCAGATGACAGGAACTGACCGGTACAGCGGATGAGCACTGCAGGAAGGGGCAGACGGGTGGTCCTGGTAGATCCGCAGGCAGGTACGGCAGATAGTCAAACAGGTACTCTGGGTAGGCAAGCAGGCGGGTACGGCGGATAGCTAGGCAGGTGCTCCAGGTAGGCAGGCTGGCAGGCACGACAGGTAACTGGCAGGTGCTCCAGGTAGGCTGGCTGGCAGGCACAACAGGTAACTGGCAGGTGCTCCAGGTAGGCAGGCTGGCGGGCACAGCAGGTAACTGGCAGACTGGCAGGCAGGACTATTAGACAGACTGCCGGGCTTGACTGTAGACAGACTGGCGGGCTGGACTGTTAGACAGACTGGCGGGCTGGACTAACTGGCATCGGGACCTGAGGGCTGAAGCAAGTGTTAGCACATGGAACAACAACCTTGCATAGGCACCTCCATTTTGGAGGAGGTGCCTTATAAGGGAGAAGTCTTCCGGCCATTGGCCAGGGACTCTTTAGGATGGCGTGCGCGGCCCCTTTAAGAGGGAGCGTGCGCACGCGCCCTAAGCACAGTGCCCGGGAAGCAGCGCATGGTGCGTGCCACAGCAGCAGGACCGCGGTGGTGAGGGGAACGGCGTCTCTGCCCGGCAGGAGGCAGAGAAGCCGATGCTACAGAGACACAATGGACAGAAAGACAGGAGGAGGACCAGGGTGCGGAAGTGGAAGACGAAGCGGTGGACGATGAAGTCACTGACCCAACCTGGCAAGAGGACATGCAGAGCGAGGACACAGCACACAGGGGGAGGGAGGCATAGCACCACAACAGGCGGGAACAAGGAGTGTGGTGGCCACAGACATAAGGCAGGCAACTGTTCCCCGAAACACCAACACGATGGAAGTTGTCAGTACAACTGTTAGGTCTTCCCGACTCTACATGTTTTTTAAAGACTGTTTAGATAACCCTAAAAAGGCCATTGCAACATCTGCCAGGCCAGCATCAGCAAGAGCACCAAAACTACCAGCCTGACCACCACAAGCATACTCAGGCACATGACAGCAAAGCACCTGACTAGCTGTGCCGAACACCAAGGTCCAGAAACAGTGTCTGCGGGTGACACCACTGCCTTTTCCGCTGTTGTGCGCGCATGCCAATCCCCTGTCCATGACGCATGCAAAGATGCCTCCCGCCCTGCACCTGTCATTGCAGATTTGCAACCATCACCGTCCACGTCCTTGTCCCAGCGCAGCATTCAGTTGTCCCTACCCCAGTCCTTGGAATGCAAGCTCAAGTATGCAGCCAGCCACCCTCCCACCTGCAGGCCGCAATACTAAACTGCCACATTTCTAAGCTTCCTATAATAATAAAAAGACTCCACAGAAATCACATGTCAGTTTTAGTTCATCCGATCCAGATATATCGGATAGTAATACTAATGACTCAGATTCCAGTCACTTAACTAAGGATTTTTCCTATTACCAGAATATAAAAAAACGCAGAAGAAACGCAAACGAGGTGGACGGAAACATTCCAAGCACCTCAAGAATGACAACTCGCTACAGAAAGTAACATGTGATTCATCCCCTACAAAGAATGTCCTGAATTTATCCAAACACCAGCTCACAAGTGAACAAATACAAGTTCTATCCTATGGACTGAATTTTGCACCTGATAGAAAATTCGATCTCTTTGGGACCTTGAAAGATGTCAATAAATTTGTAAGAAACCTGACGGTAAAAAGACATTTTTTTGATGAGACTGAATCTGCACCTAACAATATAGATCATGACAAAATAACTAATGAATTTCGGACTCTAAATTTTCAGGAACAATCAGCATTACTACACCTTCAAGATTTGGAAAAGGAAAATCGCTCTTCACAACCTAGCATCAATTCAGCAGTTTTTTTCAGGGCGGAATCCTTTTTTTTATCCTATACAATCGAGAACGGGAGCAATGGATAAATTTCAGGAAACTATTCAACGTGAACTAAAAAATCTCCATATGCAGGTGGAAAATAACAGCTCAAAAAGTAATTTGAACAAAAAACAAATGAAGGCATTACAGGAACTAAAATGGATGGAGGATGTCATTATTAAGATGTCAGATAAAGGCGGACTAGTAGTAGTTATGGATGCAGACATGTATCACAACCAAATGTTGGAGCTTTTGTTGATACAACTACTTACACAAAAATTCCATCAAATCCTTCCACAGATTACAAAATAACAACCCATGCTATAATAAACGAAGGTCTTGTTTTGGGGGTTATTACAGCAAAACAAAAAGAATTTCTTATTGTTGAGCATCCCATGCTACCACTTTTATATGGTCTACCCAAGACACACAAGGGCATCAATCTCCCCCCCCAATGAGGCCAATCATTTCTAATATTAATTCTGTTCCAGAGCATCTTGGTAATTGGATGGACACATTATTTCAACTGTTAGTGCAGAGATCTGCTGGTTTTCTTAAAGATTCAAGAGATGTTCTGGACCAATTAACAAATATCACATGGCAGGAAGGATACGTATGGTTGGGGTGTGATGTAGTGTCTTTGTACACAAGTATACCATATGATGTTGCTCTGCAAGCATTGGATTTTCTTCTTAATAGGTATAGTAATTATACCTTGGATTTAATTAATTATCTTTTGTCTTGTACACAATATCTTATGACTAATAATTTTTTTATGTACAATCAGGAATTTTATCTCCAATGTAGAGGAGTATCCATGGGATCTAGCTATTCTCCATTGTTGGCAAATATGGTAATGTCCCATTGGGAATATGTTGCATTGTACACCTTCGCCAATCCATGGGCTCGTGATGTTTTCTGGTATGGCAGATACATCGATGATTTGATCTTCATTTGGAGTGGGGATGTGTCTGCCATACCAGAATTCATCAAATATTTAAACAACAATGAATTCAATCTTTCTTTCACTTACACCTTTGATTCTAAGTGTATATCATTTCTTGATCTAAAATTGGAGATTCTTGACGGTTCCATCACTACTTCCACATTTTCCAAATGCATATCTGGGAATACCATTCTACATGCCAAAAGCGGACATCCGCGCCATACTATAAAAGCTATACCTGTCGGGGAACTGACAAGAATCAAACGTAACTGTAACAATGCAAATAAATTGGATGAAGAATTCATCAGGTGTAAAAATGAATTGAAATCTAGGGGTTATCCGGATTGGTCTTTAAAGAGAGCAGAAAAAATTGTGGACAGTAAAAATAGACTGGATCTAATTGATCTGTCTAGGACAAGGATTAATCGCAATGATATTACAGCACATAAAAATCGAAATGTTATTTCCTTTAGATATAGTTCACAATTTCAACTGATTAAAAATATAATACTGAAACATCTTCCTATTTTATTTGAGGATACTGTATTATCTAAAATTCTTGATTCTGGAGTTTTGGTGGTGGCAAAAAAAGCGCAAACAATAGGGGGGCTATTGGCATCTAGTCGCCCAAATAATCGACAAAAACGGCATACCTGGCTTAATTGTAAAGGGTTTTACAAGTGTGGTTGCACCAGATGCGGCATTTGTCGCTATGTAAAAATCACTAAAAACTTCCTAATGCTGATTCTAGTGAAACACACAATATAAAAAGCTATCTGAATTGCAACAGTAATTATGTGGTTTACATCATAAGATGTGCCAGTTGTGATCTGTTATATGTGGGATGCACTATAAGAAAACTAAAACAGCGAGTGGTAGAACATCTTTCTGATATTTTTAATGTCACTAATCATAACATTTCTTGTGCCTCCAGATATTTTATTGAGCAGCATAATAGAGAGACATCCTCATTTCAGGTTTTTGGCATTGAAAAACTTACCTTTGATCCTCGGGGCGGGGATAATAGGAGACGCCTACTTGATCGAGAAGCATTTTGGATGTATCATCTGAACACTTGCCGACCAAATGGACTAAATTTACGGAGGGAACTACTGTTCCATTATAGCGAGTAACTTTTCTATGCATATGTGATTTCTTCTTTGTCATGTGATTGTTTTTACTATGCATATACTCTGCAAATTGGTTTTATATTTTTGTATGCAAATCTATGTATCATGTGACTTCCATTTTGTATGCGATTGGTGAACAATGGTTTATATACCATGGGTATGCCATTTGCAAGCCAGTCTTGACAAAGAACGCATCTTTAGCGTTCGAAACGCGTTGCCCTGGCTATACTATGTGACTATGGAATCTGTTTTTAAAGAGCTTTTTTCACAATAAAGAAACCTATTTTTTTAACTATTCATGAAGCTGGTAATCCTTTCTCCATATGCTATGGAACTACTGCGAATGGTTCATCGCACCTATGCTTCAGGACGTCATTGCTCAGGTGACCTGGTGTTACCTTATTACTACATTTCTAAGCTGCTTGCACTCGAAATGTTGCCTTTTAGGCTCGTGGAGGTGGAAGCTTTCCATAACGTCGTGGCGGCGGCCGGGGCTCAGTACTCGGTCCCAGCCGCCACTATTTATCGCGATGTCGTCCCCGCCTTACACAAGCATGGGTCCCAGAACATTACCCGTGCCCTCCTTAGCGCAGTTAGTGGGAAGGACCGCCTAACTTCAAACATGTGGACAAGTGATTGTGGCCAGGGACGGTACATCTCACTGACACATTTCACTGAGTTAATATTGTGGAAGCCAAGACCGAATGGGACACTGGGACGGAACACGTCCTCCCGACGCATGGGATTGCGAGCCCTCGGTCAATCGAGCTTCAAGACAACTATGTTCACAAAGTAGAAAGTTCACAGCAGCAGTGGTCAGTCTCCTAGACAACGAGCAAATTATTCATGATGATGATAGAGGCAATCCATCTCCTTAGCTTTCTGGTACTTGGAATGCAAGCGGAAGTATGCAGCCTGCCAGCCACCCAGCCACCCACAGGCCGCAATATTATTATTATTATTTATTATTATAGCGCCATTTATTCCATGGCGCTTTACATGTGATAGGGATATACTGTACATAGCAAAAACATTTACATAATTTACATAATCTTAACAAAACAAGTCAGCGACTGGTACAGGAGGAGCGAGGACCCTGCCAGCGAGGGCTCACAGTCTACAAGCGATGGGTGAGGATACAGTAGGTGACGGTAGAGGAGGTCATGCAGTAATGTGGTGGAGCGGTGGTTACTGCAGGTTGTAGGCTTGTCGGAAGAGGTAGGTCTTCAGGTTTCTTTTGAAGGCTTCCATGGTAGACGAGAGTCTGATATGTTGGGGTACCGAGTTCCAGAGCAGGGGCGATGCACGGGAGAAATCTTGTATGCGATTGTGGGAAGAGGAGATAAGAGGGGAGTAGAGAAGGAGATCTTGTGAGGATCGGAGGTTGCGTGCAGTATCGGGAGACTAGGTCACAGATGTATGGAGGAGACAGGTTGTGGATGGCTTTGTATGCCGTGGTTAGAGTTTTGAACTGGATTCTCTGGGCAATGGGGAGCCAGTGAAGGGATTGACAGAGGTGGAGGCTGGGGAATAGCGGGGGGACAGGTGGATTAGTCGAACAGCAGAATTTAGGATAGATTGGAGGGGCACAAGAGTGTTGGAAGGGAGGCCACAGAGCAGGAGGTTGCAGTAGTCGAGGCGGGAGATGATGAGGGCATGCACTAGTGTTTTTGCAGAGTCTTTGCTGAGGAATGCACGAATCCGGGAGATATTTTTGAGTTGGAGTCGGCAGGAAGTGGAAAGGGCTTGGATATGTGGCTTGAAGGAGGGATCAGAGTCCAGGGTTACCCCAAGGCAGCGAGCTTGTGGGACTGGGGAGAGTGAACAGCCATTGACGTTGATGGATAGGTCAGATGGGGGATATGAATGAGAGGGTGGAAAGATGATGAACTCTGTTTTATCCATGTTGAGTTTTAGAAATCTGGCAGAGAAGAAGGATGAGATGGCGGACAGACATTGTGGGATTTTGGTTAGTAGGGAGGAGATATCGGGTCCAGAGAGGTAGATCTGTGTGTCATCAGCATAGAGGTGATACTGAAAGCCGTGAGACTCTATGAGCTGTCCCAGGCCAAAGGTGTAGATGGAGAAGAGCAGAGGTCCTAGAACTGAACCTTGGGGGACACCGACAGATAGGGGGCGAGATGAGGAGGTGGTGCGTGAGTGGGAGACGCTGAATGTCCTGTCTGTTAAGTATGAGGAGATCCAAGATAGGGCCAAGTCCATGATGCCAAGAGATGAGAGAATCTGTAGTAAGAGGGAATGGTCCACTGTGTCGAAGGCAGATGACAGGTCCAGAAGGAGGAGGATAGAGTAGTGTCGCTTGGATTTGGCAGTTAGAAGGTCGTTGGTGACTTTGGTCAGGGCAGTTTCAGTCGAGTGATGCGGTCGGAAACTAGATTGTAGGCATCGAAGAGGGAACAGGAGGAGAGGTGGGAGGACAGTTCAAGGTGGACATGTTATTCTAGTAGTTTTGAGGCAAAGGGGAGAAGTGATATGGGGCGGTAGCTAGTCAGAGAGGATGGGTCAAGGGAGGGCTTTTTGAGGATGGGTGTGATTGCGGCATGTTTGAAACATGAGGGGAAGACACCGGTTGTTAGTGACAGGTTGAAGAGGTGGGTTAGGGTTGGGATGAAGACTGTGGTAAGGTTAGGGATGAGGTGGGATGGGATTGGGTCAAGTTCGCAGGTTGTGAGGTGTGATTTGGAGAGTAAAGAGGAGACTTGACCTTCTGTAATGGAGAAGTGGGGTTTGGAGGAGGAAGGTCGAGTAGATATGAGGAGGGGTTGTGCGGGCTTTAGGCAAAAGCATTGTCTGATGGTGTCAATCTTCTGCTTGAAGAATGAGGCAAAGTCTTCGGCTGAGATGAGAGAAGAGGGAGGCGGTGCTGGGGGACGAAGGAGAGAATTGAAAGTGTTAAATAGCTGTTTAGGGTTGTGAGACAGGGAGGATATGAGAGATGAGAAGTAGGTTTGTTTTGCTGTAGTGAGCGCGGACTTGAAGATAGTGAGGGATTGTTTGAATGTGATGACGTGCTCGATGGAGTGAGACCTTTTCCATCTCCTCTCCGCAACCCTGGAGGCCCGTCGCAGTTCTTTAGTAAGTTTGGTGTGCCAGGGTTGCCTGTTGATTGTGCGAGATTTGGTATGTGTGAGAGGGGCGATCGAGTCGAGAGCTGCAGCTATTGTGGTGTTATATGAAGCGGCAGCAACATCTGCTTTGTGTAAGGAATTTATGTCTGTAAGAGGGAGAAGGGATTCAGAGAGTGAGTGTAGGTCAAGGTGTTTGAGGTTTCTGCGAGCGTGTGTAAGTTTGTGGAGTGGGGATTGTGCACTTGGAGAGGAGAGGGTAGAGAATGTGAGGAGGTTATGGTCAGAGAGAAGGAGGGGTGAGTTAGAGAGGTTAGATAGGGAACAGAGGCGGGTATAGATGAGGTCCAGTGTGTGGCCATCTTTATGAGTAGCTGCCGAAGACCATTGAGCAAGGCCGAAGGAGGAAGTGAGGGATAGGAGCTTAGAGACAGACGAGTGGGAAGTGTCAATGGGGATGTTGAAGTCACCCATTATGATAGTGGGCATGTCAGTGGAAAGGAAGTGAAGCAGCCAGGTGGTGAAGTGGTCTAAGAAAGTGGTGGCTGTTAGAACCTTGCTGTTAGTTTTTTTTTCCTTTGCTGGTCACATGACCTTGTTGGCCTATTTAATCCTGCTCCGCCCTTCTGGCTTTGCTGGACTTCATTGTATAACTACTTTCTAGCTAGCCTGTGCTCTGTATCTAACTCTGTTAGTTTGCTTGGTCTACAGACCTCTATGTTCTATCTATTTTGTTTGTTCGTCTGTCTGCTACTATTTCTGTTAGGAGGTGTCCCATATTCCTCCCAGTCCTTAGTACTTGTAGGGATTCCCTCCCCACATCTATAGGTCTTCGTACAGACTAGATTAGGACTTTAGCAGGTCTGATCGCAGGATCAGGTTCCCTGTTACATCGTAGGGATTCAGCTGAGTCTTATAGTAGGGACAGATCTCCTCTCTTTCCTTAGCTTTGGTAGCAGAACATAACAGTGGCTAGCCCTGGGGGTCGGTAAATGACGGCCAGTTGGAGGTCAGAAGGGGAATAGATGCGCACACAGTGCACCTCAAAAGAGGGGAGTGTAACAGAGTGTGGCAGTGATATTTGGGTGAAAGCGCAGGTATCTAAATACTAAACTGCCACATTTCTGGACTGCTTCCTCTCGAAATGTTGCCTTTTAGGCTCGTGGAGGCGGAAGCTTTCCATAACCTCATGGCGGTGGCCAGGGCTCAGTACTCGGTCCCCAGCCGCACTATTTCTCCCAGTGTCATCCCCGCCTTACAAAAGCACGGGTCCCAGAACATTATCCGTGCCCTCCCCAGCGCAGTTAGTGGGAAGGACCACCTAACTACAAACACGTGGACAAGTGAATGTGGCCAGGGAAGGTACATCTCACTGACACTTTTTTCTAGGTTAATATTGTGGAAGCCGGGACCCAGTGGGACCCTGGAACGGAACACGTTCTCCCGACGCATAGGATTGCAGGCCCTGGGTCAATCGAGCTTCAAGACAACAATGTTCACAAGGTAGATAGCAGCAGTGGTCAGTCTCTTAGACAACGAGGAAATTATTCATGATGATGATAGAGGCCATCCTTCTCCTTAGCTTTCTGGTACTTGGAATGCAAGCGCAAGTATGCAGCCAGGTCAGTGTTAGTAATTTGAACTGGATACGCTGGACAATTGGGAGCCAGTGAAGGGATCTTATCGATTGCAATCTTATAGATTGCTGGAGCCAGTCCACAGTAAAAAAAGCAGCCATAGAGTATCCGGGAACCTTGCCACAGACTTTTCTTAGCCAGGGCTCCTAGGCAGGGTTGGATGAGCCCACCAGAGAACCGGAGACTCCTCCGGTGGGCCCTGGCTTCTCCTTCAGGAGAGTTCATAGTGCAAACCTTGCAGGTCGTGATTATGAAAGAGGCCGCCATCTCCTTAGCTTGCTGCTGGTACTTTTCTGTGGGAATTAGCTTGGCTCCAACCAGACTAGAATATTTCCAGTGAACTATTACACTCCATTTAAAGTATTACAGTTGTGGGTTCAAACCTATTCACAGTTGTTGGCTGACAAATAGCATATCTGTGAACAATGTTGTCACAGTATCACGCCACTTTTATGGACTGATAATAAAGAAAACATACAAAAAACAAACTAAAATAGAAAAAATGTTAAGAAACATTCTTTCCAGGGTAATGACTGGTATATAAGGACAAAGAAATAATAAAAAAACATGTTATGCCCGCCTTATGTCTGTGGCCACCACACTGCTTGTTCCTGCCTGTTGTGGTGCTACGCCTCCCTCCACCTGTGTGCTGCTGTCCTCATTCGGCATGTCCCCTTGCCAGGTTGGGTCAGTGACTTCATTGTCCACCATTCGTCTTCCACTTCCGCACCCTGGTCCTCCTCCTGTCTTTCTGTCCATTGTGTTTCATCATCATCCACCTCTTGCGACAGTAATTGCACTTTCCCACCGCCACCTTCAGATGACCATGGCTGCTCAAATCACTACATGTGATCTTCTGTTGTCCTGCTTGAAGCTGGCCGGGCGAGAGGCCCGAATCTATCAATGGAAAAGTGAACTGCTCTTGGGGTAACACTGGACTCTAATCTCTCCTTCAAATCACATATCCAAGCTCTTTCCATTTCCGGGCGGACCGAGCGAGAGGCCAGAATCTATAAATGGATAGATGAACAAAACAGCTCTTCGAAGTGTCCAAGTGTGGTATCAGTTGTCTCAGGGCACTCGGAATGGTGGGAGGAAGGAGGATCAGGGTGAGGAAGATGCCGACTCCAAGTAAAAATAATCTCCCGGATTCGCACATTCCTCAAGCACAAGTCTACAAAAACACTAGTGCACGCCCTCATCATCTCCCGTCTCGACTACTGCAACCTCCTGCTCTGTGGCCTGCATTCTAACACTATCGCACCCCTCCAATCTATCCTAAACTCTGTTGCTCGACTAATCCAGCTGTCCCCTCTCTATTCCCTGGCCTCTCCTCTCTATCAATCCCTTCACTGGCTCCCCATTGCCCAGATACTCCAGTTCAAAACCCTAACCATGGCATGCAAAACCATCCACAACCTGTCTCCTTCATACATCTGTGACCTAGTATCCTGATACCAACCTCCGATCCTCACAAGATCTCCTTCTCTACTCCCCTCTTATCTCCTCTTCCCAAAATCACATACAAGATTTCTCCAGGGCATCCCCCCTACTCTGGAATTCTCTACCCCAACATTTCTGAGTCTCCTCTACTGTTGAAACCTTCAAAAGGCACCTGAAGACCCACCTCTTCCGACAAGCCTACAACCTGCAGCAACCCTCGCTCCACCATACCGCTGCATGACCAGCTTTATCCTCACCTACTGTATCCTCACCCATCCCTTGTAGACTGTCCCCTCTTCTCCTGTACCAGTCGCTGTCACATTTTTGTTCAAGATTATTGTAATTGTATTTGTGATGTACACCCCCTTTTCACATGTAAAGCGCCATGGAATAAATGGCGCTATAGTAATACTAATAATGTGGTCAAGACTCACGGCTACTGAGACTGGACCATGTGGAAGTCAGGGTGGTGGTGGTGGCAAACTGACTGGAAGCATTATCTGCTATCCATCCAACAACCTTTTCACACTGCTCTGGCTTCAATAGTGGTGTTCCGTGGCCCCTTACAAATTGGGGCAGGAAGGTAGTTCGACATGATGTGGGTGTTTGTTGTACTCCCTCAGCAGTCACAGTTTCATCATCACCATAACGTCCACTTCCCCGTCCCTTACAATACACCTTGCCCATTTTAAATGGAGTTTAATATTTGTCACGTTGCCCAAAATGTCTATATTATTACCGCAGTAATATAGGATCACGTCTGCTGACCACAGTTTTAGGCAGTGCCCTGGGAGTCAGAGATGCTTCCAGGGGTCTTCCCCATGCTGTTCCCATGTCTTTTCAGCACTGTATGGATGTGTCTGATCATGTCTCATACACCACATGGCCAGATAAGGTAGTAAAATGTTAAAATAACATTTACCGGTGAATGTATTTTTGACCGTTGAAAACAATGCAAAAGTGCAAAAATGCATCAAAAACGCTACTTGTGAACATAGCCCAAGGTGTGGAGGCGCCTTTTTGTTTTTGGTTATTTATTTTACCTTATATACAAGTCATTACCCTGTAAAGGATGTTCCTTAATATTTTTCCCAAGAAAATCCATTTTGGTTTAGTTTTTGAATGTTTTATTGTGAGTCCATAAAAATGGCGTAATACTCTGACAACATTGTTCACAGCAGTGACCTGGGAGTCAGAGATGCTTATAGGGGTCTTCCCCATGCTGTTCCCATGTAATTTGAGCACTGCTTTTCCATCGATTTGGGCACTTTTTAGGCCCCCTGCAGACCTCAGGGGGGAAGGGCCCCAAAAAAATGCTTGAGTTTCCCATAGACTTACAACATTGTTCACAGCAGTGACCTGGGAGTCAGAGATGCTTCCAGGGGTCTTCCCCATGCTGTTCCCATGTCATGTGAGCACTGTTCCCATCGATTTGGGCAGCTTTTAGGTCCACTGAAGACCTCCGGGGAGAGCCGCCGGAAAAATGCTCGAGTTTCCCATAGACTTACATTGGGCTTGTTGCTCGGGTCGAGAACTTGGGCATTCCAATTTGCTTGACTCGAGCAACGAGTACCAGAGCATTTTAGTGCTCGCTCATCACTAGTCATTACCCCTTTATAAATGTGTCATTACCCCTCTATAAATGGGTCATTACCCCTCTATAAATGTGTTATTACCCCTCTATAAATGGGTCATTACCCTGCTATAAATAAGTCACTAGCCCTCTATAAATGTGTCAGTACCCCACTATAAATGTGTCATTACCTGTCACACAAGGTGAGGGAAAGACTAAGTGCACAATGATGAGAATTGGAGGGAAGCCCAAACACTAGGGAAAGGGGGAGTGGAGACCCCTAGGCAGATCTGACAGTCACCCTGACTCCCCTACTGTCCCTTAATAGGTTCCACACCTATCGCCGAGAAGGAAACCTAATCCCTGACTGCCTCTAGTGATAGGCCCTAGGTAGGGAGGGGACGGGGTAAGCACTAGTTAGCCCCCATTGCAACTAAAGGTCAACAGGTAAACAGGCAAGGGAAACACTTAGCCTGAGAAGACACCAGAGAGATCATGCCAACTATCCTCCAAGGGAACTCCAAGAAGACACTAGCCGACTGCTAGTACGACAGGCCTAGACAGAGGAAAATAGAGGTATCACCGGCGACTCTCTGGAGAGACTGAAGGTATTTAAACAACCTGCAAGGGTGTGTCAATAAGCAGCAGAAGGTGGAGGTCACTGCTAGGTCCTAGAGGGAGAAGGATATCACTACACTACAGAGATGAAAAGATCAAAAAGGTGCCTGCATAGCCAAGCGCAATGACCTTCTGCAGTTGGATCCAGAACGACTGTCTGTCACAACTGACACACCCGTGACATTTCCGCTCTATAAATGTGTCATTACAGTTCTAGAAATGTGTCATTACCCCTTCTAGAAATGTGTCATTAACCCTTTATAAATGTGTCATTACCCCTCTATAAATGTATTATTCCCAATCTATAAATGTATTATTACCCTCCTATAACTGTGTTATTACCCCTCTATTAATTTATTATTACCCCTTGTAACAATGTTACTCACTTAGGAGCGATATAAGGTATAACAGAAATCGTTTCTATTTAAAAGTCTGGCTGGTTTATTGCAGTTCTCATAAACCATATCACAGGAAATCTTAAATACAGCTTTTGTCCGGCACAACATAAGGTAACAAGTTCATACGATAGTGCTGAGTCCCGCTTCTATGTCCATTAACAAAGGCACTCAATACAGGAGATCTGCAACCTCCTTTCATCCAGCATGTGTGAGACAAACAGCTCACAATTTACCCAGTGAATCACACTCAGGGGTGGAGATATGGTGAGCAGCCGTTCAGCTGCTCTTAATCAACCTGTCATGGCCGATTAACCCCTTTTAGTCCTATATGCACTAAAGCATTACTTCAAGTTTATCTCCCAATCACTAGGCGTCTAACAGCCAGCTGCCATACGTCCCGTCTCTGCCTAAAGCTGTGGGCTTGTCACCTTCTACCACTAGACACGGGATTCTCAAGAGGGCATCGGCATTACCATGTAACTCCCAGCTTTATGTTCTAAATGGAACTGGATATCCTGCAGGGCTAGAAACCAGCGGGTAACACAAGCATTTTTCCCATTTTCCTTCCTCATCCAACTGAGTGTCAGAATTCCTGTTGTCCTTCTACAGTTTGACCACTAGTGGCTGCTATTGTTCACCTTAATAATTGTGCTGCAATTCCACTCTTTACCACTGGAGGCACCTATTGTGTTCTGCAATTGCCTTTTACTAATATGGCAGATTCTGAACCTGCGGAATCCATCTTGTTTCCTGTTGGGCCTAATTAAAGCCACATGGATCTCTCACTCATTGCTTGAGTATTGTGTCTAGCTGTTAGCCTAGTTTCAGTCTCCAGCTCCCGAACATTCTTACTCAGACTGTTCTCATTCATATACGGATTGTTTTCTACAACTACTTTGCTGAACTTTTACTACAGCTTGCTGTTCCTGCTTGTGCACCTTCAGTCACTTGTTTCCAGCAGTACTATGCCAGTATCGTAACCCTGAGTGGACCATGGTCTGACACCATAGGTGGATTAAAATGAGGGCAATCTGGGCTACCGCTCCGGGGGGCCCATGGCCAGATTGCCCTCATTATAATGTTTTGTGCACCGCCATGAGCTCTGCTGTCAATGATACATAATGGCAGCGCAGCGCCAGGAGAGCTCCCGTCCCCTCTGACGTGTCAGCTCAATGACATCATCAGCTGCCCAGTAGTAATGGAGCTTCAGGTACAGGAGCTGATTGCAGCTGGAATGGGAGCGAGATGAGTATGTATATATGTGTTTTTTTTAATAATATGTGAATGGAATGTGGAGCTCATACTCTAAATAGGAGGCAATATGGGGGCACACACTGTATGCAGGAGGCTATGTAGGGATTCATATTGTATATAGGAGGCTATATAGGGGCTCATACTGTAAATAGGAGGCGCTAAATCATCCTTCTCCACTTACAAAATTAAAGGAATAGTATGATATTATGATATCATCTATGATCATCGCACTGTAATCAGCATATCCATTTGTCTATTCTTCATGCAGGTATAGCACCCAACTTTCCATGTGTGTGATCAACCTTACCTCTCCTGTGCTTACTAACTCTGGTATATTTGTAAGCTGACCACTGCACGACCCCTGTTCAACACTTTTCTTTTCTTTATGACCGGCCTGTTTTACTTTGCTTGTGTTATATCCTGCATCTGGCCCAATTTGTAATTATCTGATAAAGATGAGTCTGAGGCCTCTCCCCTCTGCTTACCACCTGAATGCATTTGCTAGCACATATATTGTGAGTACTCAGTCTGCTGACGTAGTCTGCCAGTGTGGATCAGACAAGTGTGACATTGAATTAGACCTGAATTGAACCTGAAGGGAACTGAAGGAAACTGGATACCCAGGCAAAGTAAACAATGTTTCTGTTTGTTTTCACTCTCTCCCCTATAGTCCTCCACTTTCTACTAACACCCCTAATCCCCACACCTAGTAATGAACTCTTCATCTCTCCCTCCATCCTCCCCATTCATCTCACCTCCTCCTCAGAACTATTCCTCAAAATACAATCCTGTGTCTCCAAACGCAGACAGCCATCTCCTGCTCCCACCTGCTAACACTTTCCCTGCTACTTCTGACTGCTGGTGATATCTCTCCAAATCCTGGCCCTCCTCACCACATCCCTACAGTCACTTCTACCTCTCATCTATGATGTATCACAAACTCTCCCAACCTTTCGAACCTTATAGCCTCTGCCCAGCCCCCGTTTCCGCAGTCACACTAACAGGAGCTCTATGGAATGCTCGCTCCGTCTGCAACAAACTTTCCTGCATCCACACTTTCATTACTAACAAACTTTCCTTCCTCACCATCACCGAAACCTGGCTCACCCCCTCTGACACAGCCTGTCCAGCTGAACTTTCGTACGGTGGATTCCACCTTTCTCACACCCTCCACTCCAGCGGCAAGCATGGTGGAGGAGTAGGTTTTCTCCTGTCAGATAACTGCTCCTTCACCCAAATCCCACTGCCACCCTCCGTTGCTCACCCATCTTTTGAGGTGCATTCTGTGCGCATCTACTCCCCCTCCAACCTCCAACTGCCCGTCATTTACCGCCCCCCAGTGCCAGCCACCACTTTCTTCAACCACTTCACCACCTGGCTACTTCACTTCCTTTCCACTGACATCTCCACTATCATCATGGGCGACTTTAAAAACCCCATTGACACTTCCCACTCATCTGTCTCTAAGCTTCTATCCCTCACTTCCTCCTCCGGCCTAGCTCAATGGTCTTCTGTCCCCACTCACAAAGATGGCCACACATTGGACCTCATCTCCACCTGCCTCTGTTCCCTATTTAACCTCTGTAACTCTCCTCTCCCTCGGTCTGACCACAACCTACTTACATTCTCTTCCGTCTCCTCTCCAGGTGCACAATCCCCACTCCACAAACTTGCACACCCTCGCAGAAATCTCAAACACCTTGACCTACACTCACTCTCTGAATCCCTTCTCTCTCTTACAGGCATAAGTTCATTACATGATGCAGATGCTGCTGCCGCTTTATATAACACCACAATAGCTGCAGCTCTCAATTCGGTCGCCCCCTCACACATACCACAGCTCGCACACTCAACAGGCAACCCTGTCACACCAACCTGACTAAAGAACTGTGATGAGCCTCCAGGGTAGATGAGTGGAGATGGAAAAGGTCCCACTCTAACGAGCATTTCATCGCATTCAAACAGTCCCTTACTTCTTTCAAGTCCACACTTACTGCAGAAAAACAAACCTACTTCTCATTTCTCATATCCTTCCTGTCTCACAACCCTAAACAGCTATTCAACACTTTCAATTCTCTCCTCTGTCTCCCAGCGCCTCCCCCCTCTCCTCTCATCTCAGCCGAAGACTTTGCCTCATTCGTCAAGTATAAGATTGACACAATCAGACAAAGTTTTTTCCTAAAGTCCCCACAGCCCCTCCTCCATTTCTATTCAATCCTCCTCCTCCAAAACCAGCTTTTCCAACATTACTGATGATCAACTTTCCTCTTTACTCTCCAAATCACACCTCACCACCTGCGAACTTGACCCAATCCCGTCCCACCTCATCCCTAACCTTACCACAATCTTCATCCCAACCCTAACCCACCTTTTCAACCTGTCACTAACAACTGGTGTCTTCCCCTCATGCTTCAAACATGCCTCGATCACACCCATCCTCAAAAAGCCCTCTCTTGACCCATCTTCTCTGTCTAGCTATTGCCCCATATCATTTCTCCCCTATGCCTCAAAACTACTGGAACAAAATGTCCATTCTGAACTGTCCTCCCACCTCTCCTCCTGCTCCCTCTTTGACCGCCAACAATCTGGCTTCCGACCGTATCACTCCACTGAAACTGCTCTGACTAAAGTCACTAAGACCCACTAACTGCCAAATCCAAGCGACACTACTCTGTCCTCCTCCTCCTGAACCTGTCATCTGCTTTTGACACAGTGGACCATTCCCTCTTACTACAAACTCTCTCATCTCTTGGCATCACAGACTTGGCCCTATTTTGGATCTCCTCATAACTAACAGACCGGACATTCAGTGTCTCCCACTCACACACCACCTACTTATCTCGCCCCCTGTCTGTCGGTGTCCCCCAAAGTTCAGTTTTAGGGCCCCTGCTCTTCTCTATTTACACCTTCGGCCTGGGACAGCTCATAGGGTTCCACGGCTTTCAGTATCATCTCTATGCTGATGACACACTGATCTACTTCTCTGGACCTGATATCACCTCCTTACTAACCAGAATCCCACATTGTCTGTCCGCTATTTCATCCTTCTTCTCTGCTAGATTTCTAAAACTTAACATGCATTAAACTGAATTCATCATCTTTCCACCATCTCACTCAATCCCCCCCATCTGACGATCTAGCCATCATAGTCAATGGCTGCCCACTCTCCTCAGTCCCGCAAGCTCGCTGCCTCGGGATAACCCTGGACTCTAATCTCTCCTTCAAACCACATATCCAAGCCCTTTCCTCTTCCTGCCGACTCCAACTTAAAAATATCTCCCGGATCCGCACATTCCTCAACCGCGAATCTGCAAACACATTAGTGCACGCCCTCATCATCTCCCGCCTCTACTACTGCAACCTCCTGCTTTGTGGCCTCCCCTCTAACACTCTCGCATGACTTCCAATCTATCCTAAACTCTGCTGCTTGACTAATCCACCTGTCCCCCCGCTATTTCCCAGCCTCTTCTCTCTGTCAATCCCTTCACTGGCTCCCTATTACCCAGAGACTCCAGTTCAAAACTCTAACCATGGCATACAAAGCCATCCACAACCTGTCTCCTCCATATATCTGTGACCTAGTCTCTTGGGACTTACCTGTACACAACCTTCGATCCTCACAAGATCTCCTTCTCTACTCCCCTCTTATCTCCTCTTCCCATTATTGCATACAAGATTTCTCCCGTGCATCCCCCCTACTCTGGGACTCTCTATCCCAACACATCAGACTCTCGCCTACCATGGAAATTTTCAAAAGGAACCTAAAGACTCACCTTTTCCGACAAGCCTACAACCTGCAGTAACCCTCGCTCCACCATACCGCTGCACGACCAGTTCTACCCTCACCTACTGTATCCTCACCCATCACTTGTAGATTGGGAGCGCTCACGGGCAGGGTCCTCTCCTCCTGTACCAGTCGCTGACTTGTATTGTTCAAGATTACTGTACTTGTAATTGTTTTTTGCTATGTATACCCCTTTCACATGTAAAGCACCATGGAATAAATGGCGCAATAATAATAAATAATGATAATAATATTGCGTACACTTTTGTATATTTTAACATACAAAGGTTAAGTACATATACTCACGTCATCACCAAGGAGCTTTTTAAACATCATCGGTCTGGAATATCAGAGAAGCAACCACCAAGACAGAGAACCCCTGGAAATATCACAACACTGTGTGGGCTTCCCCACTTATGCAGGTACTAGATGGTGGCCCGATTCTAACACATCGGGTATTCTAGAATAGGTATGCGGCCGACCGGGCGCAAGCAGCAGAGCGGTGTTTACATTTGGCGCCAAAATCGCTGATTGGTCGAGGCCAGCAACTGCAACCAATCAGCAAAGCGGTGTTAAAATTTGGCGCCTATATCGCAGATTGGTCACGGCCGGCGGTCACGACTAATCAGCAGAGCGGGATTTAAATTTGGCGCCAATAATGCTGATTGGTCGCGGCCAGCGAACGTGACCCATCAGCAGAGCGGGGTTTAAATTTGGCGGCTATAAGTCTGATTGTTTGCGGCCGACGGTCGCGACCAATCTGCAGAGCGGTATTTAAATTTGGCGCCAATAATGGTGATTGGTCACGGCCGCGACCAATCAGCAGAGCGGTGTTTAAATTTGTCGCCAATAATGCTGGTTATTCGTGACCGGTAACCGCGACCAATGAGCAGAGCGGTGTTTAAATATGGCGCCAATATCGCTGATTGGTCGCGGCTGGCCACCGCGATCAATCAGCGAAGCGGTGTTTAAATTTGGCGCCAATATCGCTGATTGGTCATGGCCGGTGGTTGCGACTAATCAGCAGAGCGAGGTTTAAATTTTGCGCCAATACTGCTGATTGTTCGCGGCCGGCGACCGTGACAATTAGCAGAGCATTGTTTAAATTTGGCGCCAATCTCGCTGATTGGTCGCGTCTGCCGTCCGCGACCAATCAGCAGAGCGTTGTTTAAATTTGGCGCCAATCTCGCTGATTGGTCGCGGCTGGCGTCCGCGACCAATCAGCAGAGCCTTGTTTAAATTTTGCTCCAAAATTGCTGATTGGTCGCGGCTGGCGGTAGCGACCAATCAGCAGAGCGGTGTTTCAATTTGCCACCAAAATCGCTGATTGGTCGGGGCCGGCCACCGCGACCAATCAGCAGAGCGGGGTTTAAATTTGCCGCCCATATCGATGATTGGTCGGGGCCGGCGGCCGTAACCAATCAGCGTCGTATTAGTGAGGATCGGGGAGCGGCACTGCCTGTGCCGGTACTTCCGCTGCGAGCAGCTGGGAGATGAGCGGCTGCTCGCAGCAGAAGCATCCCGACCGGCGGCGCCGCTCCTTGGTCCTCCGTTCACACTTGCCGTCGGGAGATCATAGCGCTGTTTAAATTAGGCGCCAATCTCACTGATTGGTCGCGGTCGGCTGGCGGCCGCAACCAATCAGCAGAGCGTTGTTTAAATTTGGCGCCAATCTTGCTGATTGGTCGCGGCTGGCGGCCACGACCAATCAATAGAGCGTTGTTTAAATTTGGCGCCAATCTCGCTGATTGGTCGCGGCTGCCGTCCGCGACCAATCAGCAGACCGTTGTTTAAATTTTGCGCCAATCTCGCTGATTGGTCGCGGCTGGCAACCGCGACCAATCTGCAGAGCGCTGTTTAAATTTGGCGCCAATCTCGCTGATTGGTCGCGGCTGGAGATCGCGACCAATCAGCAGTGCGTTGTTTAAACTTGGCGCCAATCTCGCTGATTGGTCGCGTCTGGCGTCCGCGACCAAACAGCAGAGCGTTGTTTAAATTTGGCGCCAAGCTCGCTGATTGGTCGCGGCTGGTGTCCGCGACCAATCAGCACAGCAGTGCTTAAATGTGGCGGCAAGATCGGTGATTGGTCGCGGCCGCTATTTAAATGTGGCGCCCAAATCGGTGATTGGTCGCAGGCAGCGGCCGCGACCAATCAGCAGAGCGGTGTTTAACTTTAGCGCCAAGATCACTGATTGGTCGCGGGCGGAGAGCGCGACCAATCAGCGAATCGTATTGGTGAGGACCGGGGAGCGGAATCGTATTGGTGAGGACCAGGGAGCGCCGCTGCCTGTGCGGATACTTCCGCTGCGAGAAGCCGGGACATTAGCGACTGCTCGCAGCAGAAGTATCCCGACCCGCAGCGCCGCTCCCCGGTCCTCCCTTGACACGCTAGCCGCTGATGTCCCCACAGTATCCGCATGGTGTTACAAAGGTCCGGACATTTGTGTTAAAAATCGCTGATTGGTCGCTGGCGCTGCCCGCGACCAATCACCGATTTGGGCGCCAAATTTAAATATCGGCGGCGACCAATCACCGATTTTGGCGCCATATATAAATAGCGTCCGCGACCAATCAGTACAGCGGTGTTTAAATGTGGAGCCAAGATCGGTGATTGGTCGCGGCCGATATTTAAATTTGGCGCCTAAATCGGTGATTGGTCGCAGGCAGCATCCGCGACCAATCAGCACAGTAGTGTTTAACTTTTGCGGCAAGATCAGTGATTGGTCGCGGGCCAAGACCGCGACCAATCACCGATTTGGGAGCAACAGTTAAATAGCGTCCGCGACCAATCAGCACAGCGGTGTTTAAATGTGGAGCCAAGATCGGTGATTGGTCGCGGCCGATATTTAAATTTGGCGCCTAAATCGGTGATTGGTCGCAGGCAGCATCCGCGACCAATCAGCACAGTAGTGTTTAACTTTTGCGGCAAGATCAGTGATTGGTCGCGGGCCAAGACCGCGACCAATCACCGATTTGGGCGCAACATTTAAATAGCGTCCGCGACCAATCAGCACAGCGGTGTTTAAATGTGGCGCCAAGATCGGTGATTGGTCGCGGCCGATATTTAAATGTGGCGGCCAAATCGGTGATTGGTCGCGGGCAGCGCCAGCGACCAATCAGCGATTTTTAACACAAATGTCCGGACCTTTGTAACACCATGCGGATACTGTGGGGACATCAGCGGCTAGGGTGTCGAGGGAGGACCGGGGAGCGGCGCTGCGGGTCGGGATACTTCTGCTGCGAGCGCCCGCTCATGTCCCGGGTTCTCGCAGCGGAAGTATCCGCACAGGCTGCGCCGCTGACATCCATGCGCCTAGGGTGTGAAGGGAGGACCGGGGAGCGGTGCTGACATCCAATTGGTCGCGGACGCTATTTAAATGTGCCGCACAAATCGGTGATTTGTCGCGGTCTTGGCCCGCGACCAATCACTGATCTTGGCGCAAAAGTTAAACACTACTGTGCTGATTGATCGCGGACGCTGCCCGCGACCAATCACCGATTTGGGCGCCAAATTTAAATATCGGCCGCGACCAATCACCGATCTTGGCTCCACATTTAAACACCGCTGTGCTGATTGGTCGCGGACGCTATTTAAATGTGGCGCCAAAATCGGTGATTGGTCGCGCCCGGCGTCGGCGACCAATCAGCACAGCGGTGTTTAAATGTGGAGCCAAGATCGGTGATTGGTCGCGGCCGATATTTAAATGTGGCGCCCAAATCGGTGATTGGTCGCCTGCAGCGTCCGCGACCAATCAGCACAGTAGTGTTTAACTTTTGCTGCAAGATCAGTGATTGGTCAGGTCCGAAGACCGCGACCAATCATCGAATCACCTTGGTGAGGACCGGGGAGCGGCACTGCCTGTGCGGGTACTTCCGCTGCGAGAACCCGGGACATGAGCGGGCGCTCGCAGCAGAAGTATTCCGACCCGCAGCGCCACTCCCCGATCCTATAGTTTGGAAGAAAAAAGACTCAGGATATACAACCGTGCACACCCAATATTAGAAAAATGAAAAAATCTTTATTACATGATTACACACTGACAACACAAGAAAAAATAAAAACATTTAAAAACAGACAAGGCATAACAATATTCATGGGGGAAGAACAATAATAGTGTTCCAAAGCAATAAATCCCCTCTTAGGCCACAGGTATAATATATATCATTTTTAATATCTCATAATACAATAATGGTTTTTAACCAAGCTATGTCGCCCTAGTGGAGGGTAGCACAGCACCACTAGACCAAACATAGGTGATGAACCAGGCACTCCCAAATAATCAGACTATACATCATAATAGATCAAGGAATGAAGGAATGAGTGGGAGTAATAACCTGCTAGCACTAGGGGCCCGTATAGTATCAGCATTTACCAAAAAATGTCATCCCACGTAAGGTACGACATCGGATCATGAGTTAAATCATGTATGGCAAAACGGGCACTCCTGAGTAGTCAAGGGATAAATCAAAAATAATAAATTGACATAGTTACCTGTTGGCACCAAAGACCCTACGCGTTACGCTGCTGGACCGCAGCTTCGTCAGGGGTATATCGATCCTCCCTTCCACATGGAGGTCAGCGAGGCCGGCAGTCCTTCAGCTGCTACCGGCCGGGAGATGAGCGCCTCGCGCCGCTCATCTCCCGGCTGCATCTCCGTCCCGCAGATGGGTCCAGCGGTCGAGGTCCTTCTGCTGGTACCGGCCGGGAGATGAGCGCCTCGCGCCTGTCATCTCCCGGCTGCATCGCCGCTGAGCTCAGTCCCGCAGATGAGCCGCTAACGGCCGCCATCTTTTTTCAGAAATCCCGCGGCGCTGATTGACCGCTGCCGGACCAATGAGTGACGCGGGATTTCCAGGACAGACAGGCAGACAGACAGACAGACGAGATAAGACGATTATATATATAGATTACAACACTGTACACATATAAGTACAGGTACACAGCTTTTGTTTCTGTCTTAGTCATGTTTCTCTGGCCTTATATAGTGATCTGCACTATGTTTTAAGTCCAGTTCACCTTTGCCCTCCAGTGGCCAGCCTTTGCGATTACATGAATCAGAGATACAAAGCAAGCCTTAGACAATGGGCAATAAACCGACGCAATTCAAAATCTCTCAAGAATCACATAAGTCAACAGCAGACAAAAGTTAAACAATGCAAAAAAAGAGCATGGACCGCACCTCCAAAAATTCATACATTGATCTAATGCCTCTTGGCAAAAATATATATAACTGAACATGAGGTTCTTTGTTTAACATTCTGATCAGACTGTATGAAGCCCACTGCCACGTCATGGCAAACCTCTTAGTGGGTCCTAACGTTTCCTGCCTAAAAGGAGTGGCGCCGTGCGCCAACCACCATCGCGGCGTCAATGCACCAGCAGAGTGGGTGGCCTGGTGCCTTACAGTACCATGCTGCAAGACTGAGTCCCCATGACTCCATACCGCGCCGCCCCACCAGCACAAAGCCACAGCAACTATCACCTACATACTGCACCAACACCACATGGCCTCATACATTCTGATCAGAGTGTTAAACTAAGAACCTCATGTTCAGTTTTATATATTTCTGCCAAGAGGCATTAGATCATCGTATGTTTTTGGAAGTGCTGTCCTTTCTCTTTTTAAGCGTATTGCATGATCTGTCCTTTTTTTTCGGATGTGCACTTCTCCCATTTGGCACAGGTGATTTTAATTTGCAGGAGACTGCAAAGAGGGTCTAGCCTATTTTGCTCTCACTTGAGGCTCCTTTTATGTGGTGTTGGTGCAGTGTGTCGGCCATTGCTGCTGTGGCTTTGTGCTTGTGGGGCGGCGTGATCTGGAGTCATTGGGACTGCTGGTGCATTGTCACTGCGACGGTGGTTGGCTCACGGCACCGCTCCTTTTAAGGCAGGAAATGTTAGGACCCACTAAGAGGTTTGCTGTGACGTGGCAGTGGGCTTCATACAGTCTGATCAGAATGTTAAACTAAGAACCTCATGTTCAGTTTTATATATTTTTGCTGAGAGACATTAGATCATTATATGTTTTTGGAGGTGCTGTTCATTCTCTTTTTAAAGATTAAACAAATCTCCATGTTTTACAATAACAAACAATAAACATCACACTATTTGAGAGGTAAACCTTCAGACAATGTAAGTAAACAATTATTAAGATTTTGTCACCATGAACATTGTCTGTGTTTAAACATCAGGCAAGACTTCAATGAGCAATGTCTATCTGTAAATGTATGACCAACAATACTGGTCTGTCATGGTTTGAATGCATTCTGTATATTTCAATATGGACTCAAAATATCCATTTTTATGTTCACACCTCAACACTGTATACAAGAGGCTATATAAGGGCTTATACTGAATATAGGAAACTAAATAGGGGCTCATACTGTAAATAGGAGGCGATATGGCGGCACACACTGTATACAGGAGGCTATATGGAGGCTCATATCGTATATAGGAGGCTATGTGCAGGCTCATAATGTATATAAGAGGCTAAATGCAGGCTCATACTGTATATAGGAGGCTATGTGAAGGCTCATACTGTATATTGGAGGCTATGTGTGGGCAAATACTGTATAAGGGGCTGTGTGGAAGCTCATACTGTATATAGGAGGCTATATAGCGCTCATACTGTATATAGGGAGCTATGCAGGGCTTATACTGTTTATAGAAGGCTATATGCAGGCTCATACTGTATATAGGAGGCTATATGAGGCTCATACTGTATGTAGGAGGCTATGTGTGGGCTCATACTAGGAGGCTATATGGGTGCTCATACTGTATATAGGAGGCTATGTGGGGGCTCATACTGTATATAGGAGGCTATGTGGGGGCTCATACCATATATAGGAGGCTATGTGCAGGCTCATACTGTATATAGGAGGCTATGTGGGGGCTCATACTGTATATAGCTGTCACAGGTGTGTCAGATGTGTCAGACAGTCGCCCTGCAGTGGTTGCCGAAGATCTCTTCATTTGGCATTACAGACACTTTCTTAGATCTGTCTCACTCTAGGACCCAGCAGACACCTCCCTCCTGCTAATTGACACCCAGGCCTGGGTGTTTAAATACTTTCTGTTTTCTACACGGAGGTGCCGTTGATATTCACATGTTCCCTTGTGAAGGCTTGGAGCTATTGCAGTCTGCTTACTTCCTCTCAGGTGCTAGGAGGATGTGTGGTGAAATCTCTCTGAAGTTGGCTCAAGCTAAGTTATTTTCCCCTGTGTTTGTCTCACTTGTTGTCTTTAGTTGTTAGTGGGGACTGACTAGGGTTCGTCCCCCATCCCTATCCAGGGCCAAGAGCTAGGGAAATACAGGGTTTAGGTTCCTGTGTGGCAATTGGTGAAGAACCAATATAGGGACATTAGGGGAGACAGGGTGATATCAGATCAGCCTAGGAGGTGTCCACTCCCCCTTTCCCTAGTGTCTGTGCTCCCTTCCCCTCTTCCCTTCGTATTGCACTTAGTCTTTCCTACAGCTTACGTGACAATAGCAGGCTATGTGCGGGCTCATACTGTATATAGGAGGCTATGTGCAGGCTCATAATGTATATAGGAGGCTATGTAGGGGCTCATACTGTGTATAGGAGGCTATATGCAGGCTCATACTGTATATAGGAGGCTATGTGCAGGCTCATACTGTATATAGGAGGCTATGTAAGGGCTCATACTGTGTATAGGAGGCTATATGCAGCCTCACATTGTAGATGATCCTTCTACAATGTGATGTCTCAGGTCAGAAGGTGCAGTGACGTCTTTCCACCGCGCCCTCTCCTGAGCCATCACAGGCAGCGCAGAGCAGGAAGACGCTTGCGACGCTGGAGTCCAGACCTGAGCAGCGGCAGCAGGTGAGGAGGAGTGAGGTGAGTATTTTTTTTATTGTATGGAGACATGGGGCATTATATGGGGGGTGACATCCTGCATGGGGCATGATATGGGGGGGTGACATCTTGCATGGGGCATTATATGGGGTCTGACATCCTGCATGGGGCATTATATGGGGGGGTGACATCCTGCGTGGGGCATTATATGGGGGGGAGTGACATCCTGCATGGGGCATTATATGGGGGGTGACATCCTGCATGGGGCATTATATGGGGGGGAAAGGGACATCCTGTATGGGGCATTATATGGGAGGGAAAGGGACATCCTGCATGGGGCATTATAAGGGGGGGAGAGGTGACATCCTGCATGGGGCATTACATGGGGGGGGGGATCCTGCATGGGGAATTATATGGGGGGAGGTGACATCCTGCATGGAGCATTATATGGGGGGGGGACATCCTGCATTGGGCATTATATGGAGGGGGGAGGGACATCCTGCATGGAGCATTATATGGGGGGGAGGGACATCCTGCATGGGACATTATATGGGGGGAAGGGACATCCTGCATGGGGCATTATATGGGGGGAAAGGGACATCCTGCATGGGGCATTATATGGGGGGGGGAAGGGATAGCCTGCATAGGGCATTATATGGGGGCCAGTATCCTGTATGGAGCGCTTATGGGGGCCAGTATTCTGTATGGAGCGTTATATGGGGGCCAGTATTCTGTATGGAGCATTATATGGGGACCAGTATTCCGTATGGAGCATTTTTTGGGGGCCAGTATTCTGTATGGAGCATTTTATGAGGGCCAATATTCTGTATGGAGCATTTTATGGGGGCCAGTATTCTGTATGGAGCATTTTATGGGGGCCAGTATACTGTGTGGAGTGATTCTCCGGTTTCTGAGCTATTGTGTAATTTACAATAAATATCGCTCATGTAATGTAAGAAGTGAAATCTTTACATTGTACTATATACAACCCCTGGCAAAAATTATGGAATCACCGGGCCCGGAGGATGTTCATTCAGTTGTTTAATGTTGTTGAAAAGAAGCAGATCACAGACATGGCACAAAATTAAAGTCATTTCAAATGGCAACTTTAGGGCTTTAAGAAACACTAAATCAAGATAAAAAATGTGGTACTCAGTAAGGGTAATTTTTTTCAGACCATGCAGAGGGAAAAAATTATGGAATCACTCAATTCTGAGGAAAAAAATATGGAATCACCCTGTAAATTTTCATTTCCAAAACTAACACCTGCATCAAATTAGATCTGCTCATTAGTCTGCATCTAAAAAGGAGTGATCACACCTTGGAGAGCTGTTGCACCAAGTGGACTGACATGAATCATGGCTCCAACACAAGAGATGTCAATTGAAACAAAGGAGAGGATTATCAAACTCTTAAAAGAAGGTAAACCATCACGCAATGTTGCAAAAGATGTTGGTTGTTCACAGTCAGCTGTGTCTAAAATCTGGACCAAACAACCAATACAAACAACATGGGAAGGTTGTTAAAGGCAAACATACTGGTAGACCAAGGAAGACATCAAAGTGTCAAGACCGGAAACTTAAAGCAATATGTCTCCAAAACAGGAAATGCACAACAATACAAATGAGGAACGAATGGGAGGAAACTGGAGTCAATGTCTGTGACCAAACTGTAAGAAACCGCCTAAAGCAAATGGGATTTACATACCCAAAAGCTAAACATAAGCCATCATTAACACCTAAACAGAAAAAGCAAGGTTACAATGGGCTAAGGAAAAGCAATCGTGGACTGTAGATGACTGGATGAAAGTTATATTCATTGATGAATCGCGAATCTGCATTGGGCAAGGTGATGATGCTGGAATTTTTGTTTGGTGCCATTCCAATGAGATTTATAAAGATGACTGCATGAAGAGAACATGCAAATTTCCACAGTCATTGATGATATGGGGCTGCATGTCAGGTAAAGGCACTGGAGAAATGGCTGTCATTACATCTTCAATAAATGCCCAAGTTTACATTAATATTTTGGACAGTTTTCTTATCCCATCAATTGTAAGGATGTTTGGTGATGATGACATCATTTTTCAAGATGATAATGCATCCTGCCATAGAGCAAAAAGTGAAAAACTGTGAAAACATTCCTTGAAAGAAGACACATAAGGTCAATGTCATGGCCTGTAAATAGTCCGGATCTCAATCCAATTGAAAATCTTTGGTGGAAGTTGAAGAAAATGGCCCATGACAAGGCTCCAACCTGCAAAGCTGATCTGGCAACAGCAATCAGAGAAAGTTGGAGCCAGATTGATGAAGAGTACTGTTTTTCACTCATTAAGTCCATGCCTCAGAGACTGCAAGCTGTTATTAAAGCCAGATGTGGTGCAACAAAATACTAGTGATGTATTGGAGTGTTCTTTTGTGTGTTTGTTTTTCATGATTCCATAATTTTTTCCTCAGAATTGAGTAATTCCGTATTTTTTTCCCTCTGCTTGGTCTGAAAAAAATTACCCTTACTGAATACCACATTTTTTATCTTGATTTCTTTTAGTGTTTCTTAAAGCCCTAAAGTTGCCATTTGAAATGACTTTAGTTTTGTGCCATGTCTGTGATCTGCTTTTTTATCAACAACATTAAACAACTGAATGAACATCCTCGGAGCCTGGTGATTCCATAATTTTTGCCAGGGGTTGTATATATTTCTCTGCGGTATCTGTGCATCATGAATCGTGGTATGTGTTAAAGGGGCCACTGAGACTCTTTCGCCCGGGGCCCAGAAAAACCGGGAGCCGGTCCTGATCCTTCATACAGTATAATGCACCCTCCATTGTCCTCTATGCAATATAATGCACCCCCATGGTCCTCCATACAATATAATGCACTCCGCATGGTCCTGCATACAAAATAATGCACTCCCCATGGTCCTGTATACAATATAATGCACCCCCCATGATCCTCCATACAGTATAATGCATTCCCATGGTCCTCCACACAATATAATGCACCCCATGGTCCTCCATACAGTATAATGCACCCCCATGGTCCTCCATACAATATAATGCACTTCCTCCATGGTTCGCCACACAATATAATGCACTCCCCCCATGGTCCTCCACACAATATAATGTACCCCCCATACTGTATTATGGCCACCGGTCACTGAGTTAAAAAAAAAATAAACACAGTACTCACCTCTCCTGGTTCCACCTGATGCTCCAGTCTCCTCAGCGTTCGGTGTGAATCACCGGACATCTCAGAGCAGCGGGCGCCCTGTAATGACGTCATCGCACCCACTGCTCTGACAATTCAGATGCCAAAAAAGAATGATGGGGGTGGAAGTGTCTGCTGACGCTCCCTCCTCCATCATCATTGTTCGCACTGGGCCCCCCCTCCAGCCGTCAGCACAAGCAATGATAATGGAGAAAGGAGCGACAGCAGACGCTTTCACCCCCATCATTCTGTCCGTAGTGGTCAGGCAATGCGGGTGCTAACGGGCGGAGGCGGGGCCTGGTGCGGTGAGGACTCCCCCCCTGCTTATGGGCCCCATAGCAGTGGCGTGGCCTGCCGCCAGTGGCGGTACATGACAGATAGGAGGCTATATGGGGGCTCAAACTGTATATAGGAGGCTATGTGCAGGCTCATAATGTATATAGGAGGCTATATGGGGCTCATGCTGTATATAGGAGGCTATGTTGGGGCTCATACTGTATATAGGAGGCTATATGGGGGCTCATACTGTATATAGGAGGCTATATGGAAGCTCATACTGTATATAGGAGGCTATATCGGGCTGATACTGTATACAGGAGGCTATATGCAGGCTCATACTGTATACAGTGGTGGCCAAAAGTATTGGCACCCCTGCAATTCTGTCAGATAATACTCAGTTTCTTCCTGAAAATGATTGCAATCACAAATTCTTTGGTATTATTATCTTCATTTAATTTGCTTGCAAGGAAAAAACACAAAAGAGAATGAAGCAAAAATCAAATCATTGATCATTTCACACAAAACTCCAAAAATGGGCCAGACAAAAGTATTGGCACCCTCAGCATAATACTTGGTTGCACAACCTTTAGCCAAAATAACTGCGAACAACCGCTTCCGGTAACCATCAATGAGTTTCTTACAATGCTCTGCTGGAATTGTAGACCATTCTTCTTTGGCAAACTGCTCCAGGTCCCTGATATTTGAAAGGTGCCTTCTCCAAACTACCATTTTGAGATCTCTCCACAGGTGTTCTATGGGATTCAGGTCTGGACTCATTGCTGGCCACCTTAGAAGTCTCCAGTGCTTTCTCTCAAACCATTTTATAGTGCTTTTGGAAGTGTGTTTTGGGTCATTGTCCTGCTGGAAGACCCATGACCTCTGAGGGAGACCCAGCTTTCTCACACTGGGCCCTACATTATGCTGCAAAATTTGTTGGTAGTCTTCAGACTTCATAATGCCATGCACACGGTCAAGCAGTCCAGTGCCAGAGGCAGCAAAGCAGCCCCAAAACATCAGGGAACCGCCGCCATGTTTGACTGTAGGGACCGTGTTCTTTTCTTTGAATGCCTCTTTTTTTTCCTGTACACTCTATGTTGATGCTTTTTCCCAAAAAGCTCTACTTTTGTCTCATCTGACCAGAGAACATTCTTCCAAAACGTTTTCGGCTTTCTCAGGTAAGTTTTGGCAAACTCCAGCCTGGCTTTTTTATGTCTCGGGGTAAGAAGTGGGGTCTTCCTAGGTATCCTACCATACAGTCCCTTTTCATTCAGATGCCGACGGATAGTACGGGTTGACACTGTTGTACCCTCGGACTGCAAGGCAGCTTGAACTTGTTTGGATGTTAGTCGAGGTTCTTTATCCACCATCCGCACAATCTTGCGTTGAAATCTCTCGTCAATTTTTCTTTTCCGTCCACATCTAGGGGGGTTAGCCACAGTGCCATGGGCTTTAAACTTCTTGATGACACTGCGCACGGAAGACACAGGAACATTCAGGTCTTTGGAGATGGACTTGTAGCCTTGAGGTTGCTCATGCTTCCTCACAATTTGGTTTCTCAAGTCCTCAGACAGTACTTTGGTTTTCTTTCTTTTCTCCATGCTCAATGTGGTACACACAAGGACACAGGACAGAGGTTGAGTCAACTTTAATCCATGTTAACTGGCTGCAAGTGTGATTTAGTTATTGCCAACACCTGTTAGGTGCCACAGGTAAGTTACAGGTGTTGTTAATTACACGAATTAGAGAAGCATCACATGATTTTTCAAACAGTGCCAATACTTTTGTCCACCCCCTTTTTAGGTTTGGTGTGGAATTATATCCAATTTGGCTTTAGGACAATCCTTTTTGTGTTTTTTCATTGAAGACAAATTAAATGAAGATAATAATACCAAAGAATTTGTGATTGCAATCATTTTCAGGAAGAAACTGAGTATTATCTGACAGAATTGCATGTGATGCTTCTCTAATTTGTGTAATTAACAGCGCCTGTAACTTACCTGTGGCACCTAACAAGTGTTGGCAATAACTAAATCACACTTGCAACCAGTTAACATGGATTAAAGTTGACTCAACCTCTATCCTGTGTCCTTGTGTGTACCACATTGAGCATGGAGAAAATAAAGAAGACCAAAGAACTGTCTGAGGACTTGAGAAACCAAATTGTGAGGAAGCATGAGCAATCTCAAGGCTACAAGTCCATCTCCAAAGACCTGAATGTTCCTGTGTCTTCCGTGCGCAGTGTCATCAAGAAGTTTAAAGCCCATGGCACTGTGGCTAACCTCCCGAGATGTGGACGGAAAAGAAAAATTGACGAGAGATTTCAACGCAAGATTGTGAGGATGGTGGATAAAGAACCTTGACTAACATCGAAACAAATTCAAGCTGCCCTGCAGTCCAAGGGTACAACAGTGTCAACCCGTACTATCCGTCGGCATCTGAATGAAAAGGGACTGTATGGTAGGATACCCAGGAAGACCCCACTTCTTACCCCGAGACATAAAAAAGCCAGGCTGGAGTTTGCCAAAACTTACCTGAGAAAGCCGAAAACGTTTTGGAAGAATGCTCTCTGGTCAGATGAGACAAAAGTAGAGCTTTTTGGGAAAAAGCATCAACATAGAGTGTACAGGAAAAAAAAAGAGGCATTCAAAGAAAAGAACACGGTCCCTACAGTCAAACATGGCGGAGGTTCCCTGATGTTTTGGGGTAGCTTTGCTGCCTCTGGCACTGGACTGCTTGACCGTGTGCATGGCATTATGAAGTCTGAAGACTACCAACAAATTTTGCAGCATAATGTAGGGCCCAGTGTGAGAAAGCTGGGTCTCCCTCAGAGGTCATGGGTCTTCCAGCAGGACAATGACCCAAAACACACTTCCAAAAGCACTATAAAATGGTTTGAGAGAAAGCACTGGAGACTTCTAAGGTGGCCAGCAATGAGTCCAGACCTGAATCCCATAGAACACCTGTGGAGAGATCTCAAAATGGCAGTTTGGAGAAGGCACCCTTCAAATATCAGGGACCTGGAGCAGTTTGCCAAAGAAGAATGGTCTACAATTCCAGCAGAGCATTGTAAGAAACCCATTGATGGTTACCGGAAGCGGTTGTTCGCAATTATTTTGGCTAAAGGTTGTGCAACCAAGTATTAGGCTGAGGGTGCCAATACTTTTGTCTGGCCCATTTTTGGAGTTTTGTGTGAAATGATCAATGATTTGATTTTTGCTTCATTCTCTTTTGTGCTTTTTCCTTGCAAGCAAATTAAATGAAGATAATAATACCAAAGAATTTGTTATTGCAATCATTTTCAGGAAGAAACTGAGTATTATCTGACAAAATTGCAGGGGTGCCAATACTTTTAGCAACCACTGTAGGAGGCTATATGGGGCTCATACTCTATATAAGAGGCTATGTGGGGGCTCATATGGTATATAGGAGGCTATATGGGGCTCATACTGTATATAGGAGGCTATGTGCAGGCTCATACTGTATATAGGAGGCTATGTGAGGGCTCATACTGTATATAGGAGGCCATGTGGGGGCTCATACTGTACGTAGAGAGGCTATGTGGGGGCTCATACTGTATATAGGGCGCTATCTGCGGGCTCATATTGTATATAGGAGGCTATATGAGGGCTCATACTGTATATAGGAGGCTATGTGGGGGCTCATACTGTATATAGCTGTTACAGGTGTGTCAGATGTGTCAGACAGATCTCTTGTTTGGCATTACAGACACCTTCTTACATTACATCTGTCTCACTCTAGGACCCAGCGGACACCTCCCTGCTGCTAATTGACACTGTTAGAACACTCCTGTTTGTTCTTTTTCTATTTTGTTAGTCACATGACTTTCCGCCTATATAATCCAGCTCCGCCCTTCTGGCCTTGCTGGACTTCAGTGTTACATTTACTCTTAAGCTAGCCAGGTGCCTTGTACCTAACTCTGTAGTTTGCTTGGTCTTTGGACCACTAGTACTTTTTGTTTGTTTGTCTTTGCTCTGCTACAATTTCTGCTAGGAGGTGTCCAACTATATCCCAGTCCTTAGTTCTTGTAGGGACCCCTCCCTTATATCTATAGGTCTGCGTTCAGACTAGCCGAGGACTTAGGCGGGTCTGTTCACAAGGAACAGGTCCCCCGCTGCATCGTAGGGAATCAGCTTAGTCCTATTGTAGGGACAGTTTTCCTATCTTTCCTTAGTGCTTGTAGCAGTTCAGAACAGAAACCCAGTCATGGGTGTTTAAATACTTTGTTTTCTACAGGGAGGTGCCGTTGATATTCACATGTTCCCTTGTGAAGGCTTGGAGCTATTGCAGTCTGCTTACTTCCTCTCAGGTGCTAGGAGGATGTGTGGTGAAATCTCTCTGAAGTCGGCTCAAGCTAAGTTACTTTCCCCTGTGTTTGTCTCACTTGCTGTCTTTAGTTGTTAGTGGGGACTGACTAGTGCTCATCCCTATCCATATTGCCTGGGCCTGTGAGCTGGTTTCCTCATTGCAGTACGGCTCATGGTCTCCTTTTCTTGTCTTGAATAAAGGAATTCCTCGATGAACTCCTGAATGAACAAAAGAGGGGGAAACGTTTCGGAAGAAGATGAAATATGGGACTCAGTATAACTTTGTGGACTTTTCATTCCTTTCTCTTTTTGTATTTCTGCACTCACTAATTTTATTGATTATATTATTTTATTTAGTTAAACTTTTGGGGGTTAACCCTATCTCATTACCTCATCAGCTCAGCAATATATAGTGTGGGTACCCTCTGATGGGTTGTACCTATATGGTGGAATCACAATATTTTCTTGCTTGTTTAATAATAATTCTGCTGCAACTGTTACTTGTAATCTACACTCACATACAGTATGCAACAGCAATCTTGTTGCGTGTGATATCTATTGTTTGCACGTGTAAATCTTTTTTGTACTAGTCTAGTACTCGTGACACTTTTGAGTACTCATATTTAATACTACATGTTCATTCTTCTTTAACATCAAAACATTTAGAGCAATTTTTTATCTAGTCTATATTCGCGTGGACAATAGCAGTATTGCCGTGATCGATACCTGTAGTTTGCATATGCAAACATATGTACTTACCTTAGATCTTTCTTGTACTTGAGCACCTATGTCTGATAACTTGCTTCCACTTATCTTTTCAAAATATCTAAATTCTCGTTGTGATCGATGTGACGGGAGCTAGTTACCCCATCCGCAGATGTCCAATCTTCTTCTGCAGGCCCCTGACATGGAAAGGCTTTTTTAACACTGGGATATATAAAATATGACTATCGCACAGTGTCTCCAAGATGAACTTAACTTTTATTCTCACAAGCAGGTTTTATAGAGAATCACACAGGCTATTTTTAGCACCCATTGTTCTCACCAGATAATACCCACAGTAGGCTCCCAGACAGCAGTTATGCAAAAACCCATTAATCAGCACATTGTCTGTTTGCCACTGCTAAGTGAGCACAGGAAGGTGGGGGCCAAGAGTGCTTCAGTCACATCACAGAATGTCCAACAATATGCGATCCACAATATTCACCCCACTTTATAACATTATGTCCCATTAGCTGCATAGGCGCTACGACAACCCCCATGTGGCAAAATCTTGGAGTACGGGGTTTATCCGTCACAATGCTCCCCCTTCCCGGACAGGATCGGCCTACCCAGGCTGCTCCCCGACGGATCAGCTGGAGGAGGTCCACGATTTATGAGGTTGGTAGCAGGTCAGTTTGTCGGCTTAGTCCATCGGCGTTACAATTTTGCTTGCCGGGTCTATAGTGGATGGTGAAGTCTAATGGTTGTAGCGCCAAACTCCACCGTAGTAGTCTGGCATTGTCCCTGGAGACCCGATTAAGCCATACCAGGGGGTTATGGTCCGTTATGAGGGAAAACTGTCTTCCATACAAATATGGTTGGAGCTTCTTGGCAGCCCATACTACTGCCAGGCATTCCTTTTCGACGGCCGCATAGCTGACTTCTCGAGGCAGTAATTTCCGACTCAGATAAGCTATTGGGTGTTCTTGGCCGTCCGGCCCGACTTGGCTCAGTACTGCCCCCAACCCAAACATAGATGCGTCTGTGTGAACAAGGAAACATTTAGTTGGATCGGGGGCAGCCAATATCGGGGTATTTGTGAGAGCGTCCTTTAGCTAGCGGAAGGCTTCCTCACACTCGGGGGTCCAGGTTACCTGGCGGGGGAGGTTCTTACGTGTCAGATCAGTGAGGGGCTTGGCAATGTTGCTGTAATTAGGGACAAATTTCCTATAATACCCCGCTGTCCCTAGAAAGGCCATGACTTGGGTTTTAGTACGTGGGGTGGGCCACTTGGCTACGGCATCAATCTTGGCGGGTTCCAGTCGTTGTTTTCCACCCCGCACCCAATGTCCTAAATACTGCACCTCTGCTTTGCCTACATGACACTTGTTGGGGTTCAGGGTGATTCCGGCTTTGTGGATCCTATCCAATACTGTCTCTAGGTGATTTCGATGCTCATCCCATGTCGCGCTGTAGACGGCGATGTCATCCAGGTAGGCACAAGCATAGTCCTGGAGACCATCCAGAAGCCGGTCAGCCAGCCTCTGGAAGGTCACGGGGGCATTCTTCATCCCAAATGGTATAACCCGAAACTGGAATAAGCCAAACGGGGTGACAAATGCAGACTTGGGAATAGCGTCAGGACTCAGGGGGATCTGCCAATAGCCTTTACATAGATCGATGGTGGTCAAATACTTTGCCCCAGCCAGTCGGTCTAACAACTCGTCCACACGCGGCATGGGATACGCATCCGTCACAGTTTTCTCATTTAGCTTGCGATAGTCTACACAAAACCGGGTAGTCCCATCTTTCTTAGGCACTAACACTACCGGGGACGCCCAGGGACTATCTGACTCCTCAATGACCCCTAAACGCAACATCTCCTGTATCTCTTGTCGCATCCCTTCTCGTACAGACTCCGGAAGGGGGGTTGTCTCAGGGGGGTCTGATCTTGTGTCTCAACCTTGTGTTGTGCAAGTCGGGTGAACCCCGGTCTCTCTGAGAACATCCTCTGCCGCTGCCTCAGCACTGTCTCGGGCTGCTTTCTCTCCCGGGCCCCTAGGTTTTCTCCTAAGTGTACCTGGTCCCAGATTTTCGACTGAGTCCTCTCACCTAAGACATCAGGCAAGGGGAATTCGGCTAAATCCTCTGCTTCGGGTGCGCAGATGGCAGCTACCTCTTCAGGGCGCTCCCGGTAGGGCTTCAGCATATTCACGTGGAACATGCGGATAACCCTGGGGTCATCACAATCGGCAACATTGTAGGTGGTGTCGGCTATTTTCCCCACTACCCGGTAAGGCCCCTGCCATGCGGCCTGGAATCTGTTCTGCCTAACCGATTCTAGTACCAGGACCTTCTGTCCTATCTCGAAGGTGCGTTCTCTAGCCCTCTGATCGTACCATACGCGCTGGCGGAGTTACAGCACGAAGGGCACGATAGAGGTTCCTGCTATGGTTTCCTCCCCTTCCCAGAGTTCTCGCACTAAGTCTAGGGGCCCCCTCACCCGCCTCCCATATAACAGTTCAAATGCGGAGAACCCCGTAGATTCTTGGGGCACCTCCCGATAGGCGAACAGGAGGTGCAGCAAGAATTTCTCCCAGTCCCTGTAGGTCCGGGTGAACGTCCCAATGAGTTGTTTTAACGTTCCATTAAAGCGCTCACACAACCCATTGGTTTGCGGGTGGTATGGGGCGCTTCTAATGGACTTTACACCACACAGTCTCCACAGTTGGCTGGTCACCTCTGCCGTAAATTGGGTGCCCTGATCCGAGATAATCTCCCGGGGAAATCCAACCCGTGAGAAAACCTGGAGCAGGGCAGCCGCCACCATCTCTGCCAGTATGTTAGGTAAGGCAACCGCCTCTGGATACCGCGTGGCGTAATCTATCACTGTCAATATATACCTTTTCCCTGACGGACTGGGTTTGGCTAACGGCCCTATCAGATCGACCGCTACTCGGCTAAATGGCTCCTCCACAATGGGAAGGGGGTGTAATTTGGCCTTGCAGCGATCTCCCCTCTTGCCAATGCGCTGGCAACTGTCACAGGTCTGGCAGTACTGACGAACATCATGGGATAACCCTGGCCAAAAGAAATTTTGTGTCAGACGATGCCTGGTGCGGCTGACTCCGAGGTGCCCCGCCAAGGGTATGTCATGAGAGATTCGCAGCAACTCCTGCCTATACTTTTTGGGAACTACCAGCTGTCGTTTTACAGTGGGGCTTGTCCCTGAGTGAGTTTGCTCTGTAACCCTGTAGAGGAGTCCCTGATGCCATATAAACTGTTCACCTTCCAGAACCCCTCTCCCCTCCTGTGCCTTTCCGCGATTCCCCTGCAATGAGGGATCCTCTAGTACCTCCCTCCTAAATTCTGCTGGGGTGTCCCATGAAATGTGTCTGGCTATGGGAATACGCGAAGGGCTGTAGAGTCTTACCTGGGCCTCCTCCGAGTGTGATTCCGCCTCCGCAGCTTGAGCTTGTCTCCGGGTAGTCACAGGATATGTCTCAGCCAGGGGGGCGACCGAGAAGGAAGACAACATGGGCCCCAAGTCATTTCCCAGCAGGACATCTGCAGGCAAATCCTTCATCATGCCGACCTCGACAAGGCCATCCTCGACCCCCCAGTTCAGGTGAATCTTGGCTGTGAGCAGTCGATGTATGGCTCCCCCTGCTACACGGACTGCCACTGTCCGACCCGTCTTTTGGTCTTGGGCGAGATGCGACTTCACAAGGGTCAGAGTAGCTCCGGAATCTCTTAATCCCTGCAGCCATTTCCCATTAATCCACACCGACTGTCGATGTTGTTGTCGATTATCTGCCTGGGCTGCCTGCACAGGGTCCACTTCATGCAGCACTCCCTCTATCTCTTCCATCCCATAATTAGCCATAGCTCTATCTTGGTCCGCTCTGCCATCTCCATCCTGGCTAGCTCCATCCGCTCTGCCCTCTCCATCTCCATCTTTTTATCCAGATCAGTACGCACATCAGCCATCAGCTTATCTATGATCTGTACTGCCGGGTTGGGAGCATAAAGTGCCAGTCTGATCTTTACCTCCCTCTGGAATTCAGTCTCTTCCAGGTTCCCGTTGGAGGTTGTTGCGTTGTCAAGCTTCATAATGGCTGCTATCAAATCCGCTTTTGTTTTGTTGCTGGCGGTTAATCCTCGAGCTTCCACAAGGTCCTTCAACATATTCCTCTTTAGCTTCTGGTAGATGTCTTCCATTCAGTCCTTGGTTCCTGAAGAAGATGGACCGCATCCCACCGCTGCCACCAGTTTGACGGGAACTAGTTATCCCATCCGCAGATGTCCAATCTTCTTCTGCAGGCCCCTGACGTGGAAAGGCTTTTCTTACACTGGGATATATAAAATATGACTATCGCACAGTGTCTCCAAGATGAACTTAACTTTTATTCTCACAAGCAGGTTTTATAGAGAATCACACAGGCTATTTTTAGCACCCATTGTTCTCACCAGATAATACCCACAGTAGGCTCCCAGAAAGCAGTTATGCAAAAACCCATTAATCAGCACATTGTCTGTTTGCCACTGCTAAGTGAGCACAGGAAGGCGGGGGCCAAGAGTGCTTCGGTCACATCACAGAATGTCCAACAATATGCGATCCACAATATTCACCCCACTTTATAACATTATGTCCCATTAGCTGCATAGGCGCTACGACAACCCCCATGTGGCGAAATCTTGGAGTACGGGGTTGATCCATCATAATCGATACTCACTGTTGACATGTGCAACTGACTAGCTTTATCCCGGCAGTATTATGATTTGATTGTCCTTTGTGCAAACCTTCATCTTCATGATATTAACTTTCTTTTGCATATCTTGATGAACACTTTCATGATTATTAATTTTATTGTCTGCATATATTATGTAGATACCCCTTTATTGTAGTTTTTATCTTGGATCTGCAATAAGAAAACATTACTCTATGTTATTCTATATAAAGCAAATATTTATGTTCTATTATTTTTACACCTTGTGTGGGCACCCCTTTATTATGGAGGTTTCCTCTTACTAAGATATGATGAATAGAAAATATATATGTGTACTCATCCATTATTTTACAGAGTTTTCTATATTTGTGCTGCTTGGGTTTCCCATTTTCTAGCACTATGTCAGCATTTATCTCTTTGTACTAAGATTATACCTGTAGCATCGGCGTCTCTGCCCCGTTCTAGGCAGAGACGCCGTCCCTCTCACCTCCCCGCTCCTGGCGCGGCGTCCTCCAGCGCTGCTCTCCCCGCTGCTTCCGGCACGCGCTCCTTCCCCGGCAGTGTGCTTAGGGCGCGCGCGCGCGCGCTCCCCCTCTCTTAAAGGGACCGCGCGCGCTGTCCTAAGGAGTCCCCGGCCAATTGCCGGAGGACCTCCCATATAAAAGGCACCTCCTCCAAAATGGAGGTGCCCGAGCAATGTTGTAGCACTGTTCACTACTCTGCTTCAGCCCTCAGGTCCCGTTGCCAGTTACCTGCCAGATTCCTGCCAGTCTGCTGTCTAATTCCTGCCTGATTTCCTGCTACCTGCCTGCTAGCCTGAGGCCCGACGGTCTGCCTTACTACTCCTGTCAGTCTGTCTATGGACCAGCTTGCCCGCTCACCTGGGAGCGCACTCCTGCTACCTGCCTGCTAGCCTACCTGGAGGCTCTGCCGTCACGTGCTGTGACCACCTGCCTGTCCAGTGACTCCTGCCCGCTCACCTGGGAGCGCTCATCTGCTGCCTGTCTGCTAGCCTACCTGGAGGCTCTGCCGTCACGTGCTGTGACCACCCGCCTGTCCAGAGACTTCTGCCCGCTCACCTGGGAGCGCTCATCTGCCGCCTGTCTGTTGGTCTTCCTGGAGGCTCCGCCGTCACATGCTGTGACCACCCGTTTATCCAGAGACTCTCGCCTGCTCACCTGGGAGCTCACGTCTACCATCAGCCGCCACAGGTCGTACCAACCCTTTACCCAGAGACTGCCCCGGTCACTTGCCGTGACCATCTACCCGTTTATCCAGAGACTGCCCCGGTCACTTGCCGTGACCTCCTGCCCGTTCTTCTAGAGACTGCCCCGGTCACTTGCCGTGACCATCTGCCCGTTTATCCAGAGACTGCCCCGGTCACTTGCCGTGAACTCCTGCCCGTTCTTCTAGAGACTGTCCCGGTCACCTGCTGTGACTGCCTGCCTGGTCGCCACCCGCTCCCTTACAAGGACCGGCCCCTTGTATAGTAGCTCAGAGGTTCCGCCTCCCAGACCCGTTACAGTTTGCTCGGGCCATGGAACCCGGTGGCACCCAAGCTCCCTCGCTCTCTGACCTATACCATGAACTCTCCCGTCAGAGATCCCAGTGTAGCACCCTGAGGATTCGGCTGCTACAGGGGTATTGCACCTCAACCCAGAGGTGTGGTATTCCACTCCCGGGTAAGGATGGAGTGTGGAACTGAGCTCAGAAGGCTGCATGCACTACATACATCCCATTTCCGGGGGACAGAACTACGGTACTCCCACCAGATAAATGTGCAGGTACGACAGCGTCTGTCCCTGGCTGGAGTGGGAGGGGGGTGGAACATCCCAGTAGTGTAGGGGCAGATAGGGGGAGCAGTCTGGGTAAAGCTAGGAGCTCATTGGGTGCTGGTCACCTGGGCTCACACATAGAGGGAGTATATAAGGTGGGCACCATCTTAGGACAGGGTCAGCCAGTCAGTCAGTCAGTGAGTCAGCAGTAACTCCAGGAGAGGAGAAGGAAGAGGGACCCAGAGGCGCAGGACGAGAGGGGACCCCAAGAGCCCGTATGAGAACTGATAAGGGTGAAGGGTCGGCAAAAGGGTACCGGATCCCAAGCTGGCGGAGGCCAAAGCAAACCTTAGCCAGGAACCGGAGGCCGTGGGCAAGATTTGCCACGACCCTCACCAAATCCACCAGAATGGCACACCGAGCATAGGGTCAGGGAAGCCAGAGAAGGTTCAATCACCAAGAGACCCGAGGGAGCCGGACACAGGTGGATCCCTGGTGGGAACGGCCAGAGAGAGAGAAGAAGGGAGCTCAGGACCATACTCAGGAATTGCCCGGGAGTTGACCGAGTCCCGCACCTGGTGGACGCAGCACGGCTTGGGTGGTCACTGCTGTACAGAGTGACCCGAGCAACACCAGTGAGTAAAAACCCTGAACTGCATTTCATGCCTCTGAGTCTCCTTGCTGCACCTTCACAACCACCATCCTCCACGTCTGACCCCCTGAGGCTATACCCCTCCCGTTGGGGGTTATACTACCACAGCTGCACACACACCACCAGCCTCAGCAGACCATTCTGCAGCGGCGGCCTTTTGACCGCAAATCAACGGGTGGCGTAGTCGACACTAAGAACATCTGCAAGGACTGCCGCACACTGAGTTTGACACCCTGGGCACGGACCGGGTCACAGCCACTCGGAGACTACAACCCCCATCTGATCCGGCTCCGGGTATCCCTAACAACATGGCCCAGGGGGCGCGTCAACTTTGGCGTAGTCGGCAGGATCACGTGCCCGCCACCACCGGGTACTGCGTGCCTGAAGAAAAGTTCACAATTACCTCAAAACGAAGTCTCCCGCCAATTCCAGAGGGTCCCCGCCATCGGACGCCATCTCGGATTAGTTCCCGCCATTTGCCCGTCATCTGCAGTCTTTTCCCGCCATCTGCAGTGTTTCCCGCCACTGGGAGACGATTCCCGCCATCAGAGAAGATTTCCCGCCTTGGCAGAGCGGACGCCATTATGGGCGTGCCAAAGGATGGCAAGAGGCCACCTCCCATCGTGGGCCAGGACCGAAAATGGCGCCAAAAGTGGAAACCGCCCCCACCAGCAGAGACTGTGATGATTGATATGTCCATCAGCGTGAGGGAACTGCCCCTGGAACTGGCAATCACAAAGTTGCCCCAGGACGACCCCCAATGTGGGCGGAGACAGAACAAAAGAAAGAAGATGGGAGCAGCCTGGAAGAGTCTAGAGAGAACACACCCGGAGATGGAGGGAGAGTCAGGCAGCACCGACCCTGTGGTCAGGAGCCTGTTGCAGGCCGCCACTCCAGAAGGCCTGCTGGAGATCCTGGCGCAGCTCCCCGGAGATCGGGAGCGTGCACAGACCGCGCTGGAGGGCCTAGCACGAAGGATGGCCCGGGTGCAGCAGGAAACACTGGCGGAGTGGACCCGAGAGATGGCCCGGCAGGCCGGAGCCCGCCAGCGAAGCATGCCACCCGCAGCGAGGAGCAAGTCCACCTCTGAGGACGGCGAAGGATGGACGACGGCCGGAGACGACGCCGCGGAGGGAGCCGAAGAGATGAAGGCAGGTAATGGGGACGACAACATCCCGTGCCCAGAGTCCGTAAACCTGCCCCAGCTCCCCGTCGCAGAGCCCGAAGCCCCACTCACCGTTCCCGTAGCCGCTGCGTCATCGCTCCAAGCTAGGCCTCAAGCGGCCGGAGCCGCGGCCACGCCCCCTGTGACGTCACGGGCCTCAATTCTGAGCGCGGCCAAGCAGGAAGCGCCACCGGCCTGGTCGCAGGGCCGAGTACCCCCGGGCGCCGCCGTCTTCACAGCGCCCTCTACTTCCATCATGTCCCCGGCCTGGTCGCAAGGCCTGGTAGACCCGGGCGCCACTGCCTCTAAAGCGCCCTTTGTCTTCCGGCTACCTTCGGCCTGGACGCAAGGCCAGGAACCCCTGGGCGCCGCCAGCACCACAGCGCCCTCTACCTCCACAACACCCCGCCTGGGCGAAAACCTCGCTGCCCAGCACGCCATTCCGGATGGGCTGCTCGTCGTATGGCCACTGGAATACGTCCACCCCCGACTCCGAAGGGAACGGCCTCTGGATGAGCCTCTAATACCGGCTCCGGCGCCTGCCAAAATCGACCCGCTTCCGCTGAAGGACGCCCAGTTCGAGTGGGACTTTACCGGTGAGGACCTAATGGGATTCACCGAGGAGACCCGGGCAGCCGCAGCCCAGCGTGCGGAGTGCTGCCAGCAACAATTGGAGGTTTTTGCTAGAGAGCGACGAGAGAGGCGGGACCGCGAGGAGCGGCTCCAAGTGAAGAGCGCCGAGCAGAAGAGCCGAGCCCGCAGAAACCCCCGTGCTGCCCACGGTCCCCGTGCCAGCGGGACTGTAATAAAATTCCAGTTGGAGCACGGGTGGGGTTTCATCCGGGACCACAAGACCCCCGGCGACGTCTTTGTCACCCGCAGAGACGTTGAAAGTCATCTGCCGGAGGGACACAGAGGTCGTGACCTATACCTGGGTGATGAGGTCACCTTCACCCGGCATCAGTGCGCCAAGGGCCCGTATGCCCTGCATGTGCATAGACTGACTGAGGAGGAGCTACGGGGTGAGGAGGATCAAGAGGACCCGGACGGGTCTAAAGATTACCCTCAGCCAAGAGCACACCGCCACTGATGAACTGTAAATAGAATATGTAAATAGTTACCCGTGTGGGTACAAAAACTGCTGCTACCAAAGTGTAGTCCCCGTCGGGACCAGCAAGTGAATACCCGTGTGTCCCTATCCCCTAACAGGCTGAGGACTGTGAACAGCCATCCCTTTTCCCCACTGGCCGAGGACTGAGAGCGGCCATATTCCCCTTTTGTACATAGTTGCGCTTTCTAAGGCGCCCCCTACTGGTTTTGTAAGGAACTGTGTTTTTCCAGAAGAGACTGTTGCACTTTACCCGGTCACAAGTTGCACCGTGGCCGGAGGAACAAGAATGTTTACTATGAAAAGTTTTTATATGAAGAGTTTATTGATGCTGATGATATATATAATGTTTTATATGTTTATGATGTTTTGAAAAAAATTTGTATGTTTGTGGATGTTTTTATTCTTTTACAGCCCGAGGACGTGCTGTGATTTACCAGGGGGGGAATGTAGCACCCTGAGGATTCGGCTGCTACAGGGGTATTGCACCTCAACCCAGAGGTGTGGTATTCCACTCCCGGGTAAGGATGGAGTGTGGAACTGAGCTCAGAAGGCTGCATGCACTACATACATCCCATTTCCGGGGGACAGAACTACGGTACTCCCACCAGATAAATGTGCAGGTACGACAGCGTCTGTCCCTGGCTGGAGTGGGAGGGGGGTGGAACATCCCAGTAGTGTAGGGGCAGATAGGGGGAGCAGTCTGGGTAAAGCTAGGAGCTCATTGGGTGCTGGTCACCTGGGCTCACACATAGAGGGAGTATATAAGGTGGGCACCATCTTAGGACAGGGTCAGCCAGTCAGTCAGTCAGTGAGTCAGCAGTAACTCCAGGAGAGGAGAAGGAAGAGGGACCCAGAGGCGCAGGACGAGAGGGGACCCCAAGAGCCCGTATGAGAACTGATAAGGGTGAAGGGTCGGCAAAAGGGTACCGGATCCCAAGCTGGCGGAGGCCAAAGCAAACCTTAGCCAGGAACCGGAGGCCGTGGGCAAGATTTGCCACGACCCTCACCAAATCCACCAGAATGGCACACCGAGCATAGGGTCAGGGAAGCCAGAGAAGGTTCAACCACCAAGAGACCCGAGGGAGCCGGACACAGGTGGATCCCTGGTGGGAACGGCCAGAGAGAGAGAAGAAGGGAGCTCAGGACCATACTCAGGAATTGCCCGGGAGTTGACCGAGTCCCGCACCTGGTGGACGCAGCACGGCTTGGGTGGTCACTGCTGTACAGAGTGACCCGAGCAACACCAGTGAGTAAAAACCCTGAACTGCATTTCATGCCTCTGAGTCTCCTTGCTGCACCTTCACAACCACCATCCTCCACGTCTGACCCCCTGAGGCTATACCCCTCCCGTTGGGGGTTATACTACCACAGCTGCACACACACCACCAGCCTCAGCGGACCATTCTGCAGCGGCGGCCTTTTGACCGCAAATCAACGGGTGGCGTAGTCGACACTAAGAACATCTGCAAGGACTGCCGCACACTGAGTTTGACACCCTGGGCACGGACCGGGTCACAGCCACTCGGAGACTACAACCCCCATCTGATCCGGCTCCGGGTATCCCTAACAACATGGCCCAGGGGGCGCGTCACCAGCAGGAGTCCATCCTGAACCATCTGCGGAATGTCAACTCCCGCCTGGACACACTGTCTGCTCCACCAGCAACCACCGCTAGTGTCACGACTCGCGCCCCGGCAGCACCGTTGCCCACCAATACCATGGCATCCTGTCTCAGACCCCGGCTGTCTGCACCTCCTCGCTTCGGAGGGGACCCCGCTCAAGCTCGGGGCTTCATAAACCAGTGCACCCTGCACTTTGAACTCTTGACTCACCAGTTTATCTCCGACCGGGCCAAAGTGGCATTCATCATGTCCCATCTCACTGGAGAGGCACTGGCATGGCTTAACCCCCTGTGGGAGAGAGGGGATCCCCTGGTGTCCGACCTGTCGTCTTTCCTCATTGCTTTCCGGAGAGTCTTCGATGAACCGGGACGAAAAACCTCATCGGCCTCCTCTTTGCTACGTCTCCGTCAAGGGAGTCTCACCGTGGGCCAATATGCCATACGGTTCCGCACCCTCGCTTCTGAGCTTGCCTGGGATAATGAGGCCCTGGTGTCCGTCTTCTGGGAGGGCCTTTCCGGTCGGATTAAAGATGAGCTCGCCGGTCGGGATATTCCTACCACCCTGGATGACCTGGTGTCGTTGGCTACCCGGATTGACATCCGGTTTCAAGAACGCACCAAAGAGACCACCCGAGAGAGAAGGTTTCCCCGCCTAGCTCCTACTTTCCAGAAACCTATCTCCTCTTCTGTCACTCCCCGGGCACACTCACCCGAGCCCATGCAGGTCGACCAGACCAAGATGGTCAAATCTCGCCAGGAGTCTCGCCGAGCCGAGGGGAGCTGCTTCTATTGTGGCAGTAAGGAGCACTTGATTCGTTCCTGCCCGGAGAGGCCGGGAAACTCCAGTGTCTAGGACCGCTCGGAGAGGTCGCCCTAGACAAAAATAAATCCTCTCCAACCCTGACCTTGTCTGTATCTATCTCCTGGGGAGAGACCCGTCACTTTGAACTCGCCCACCTGGATTCTGGATCCGCTGGAAACCTCATCTCCCAGTCCCTGGTTGAGAAATACCGTATTCCCACCAAGTCTCTGGCTGAACCCTTGTCGGTCGCCTCAGTGGATGGAAGACTCCTTCCGGTGACCATCCTGCTCGCCACGGAACCCATAACCCTGCAGGTGGGAATGCTGCACTCTGAGGTAATCTCCTTCCATGTGTTGCCCGGACTCTCCCACTCCCTATTGCTAGGTCTACCTTGGCTCCAAACACACGAACCCGTGTTGAACTGGCATTCCGGTGAAGTACTCCGGTGGGGGCCGGACTGCCATAAGACCTGCCTGGTTCCGGTTCGTCCGGTTCGTCCTCCACCTACCCCAGCTAACTTACCCGGTCTTCCGGCTCCTTACTGGACCTATGCTGACGTCTTTGGTAAGAAGGAAGCAGAGACATTGCCACCTCATAGGCCATATGATTGCCCGATTGACCTGGTTCCTGGCGCCACTCCACCCCGTGGGCGTATTTATCCGTTGTCTGCGGCCGAAACCCGGGCCATGTCTGAGTATATAGAGGAGAATCTGGCCAGGGGATTCATCCGGAAGTCTACTTCCCCGGCTGGAGCCGGATTCTTCTTTGTCAAAAAAAAAGATGGCTCGCTACGCCCCTGTATTGACTATAGAGGACTCAATCAGATCACGGTTAAAAATAAATACCCCCTTCCGCTCATCTCCGAGTTATTTGATCGCCTTAAAGGCGCCAGGATCTTTTCCAAGCTGGATCTACGTGGAGCGTATAACCTGGTCCGTATCCGTCAGGGAGACGAGTGGAAAACGGCATTTAATACCCGTGACGGACACTATGAGTACCGTGTGATGCCCTTCGGTCTCTGCAATGCTCCCGCCGTCTTCCAAGAACTGGTCAACGACATCTTCCGTGACCTTCTTTACTCCTGCGTGGTGGTATACCTGGACGATATCTTGGTCTTCTCTCCGGATCTTCCCTCACACCGGAGGGATGTTCGTCAGGTCCTGCTGAGGCTCAGGCAGAACCACCTCTATGCTAAATACGAGAAGTGCCTTTTTGAGCAGACCTCTCTTCCATTTCTGGGCTACGTTATCTCCCAGACGGGTTTGCGAATGGATCCCGAGAAGCTCTCTGCTGTCCTAAAGTGGCCCCGGCCGGAGGGCTTGAAGGCGATACAGCGATTCCTGGGCTTCGCTAATTACTATCGTCTCTTCATTCCTCACTTCTCGTCTCGGACTGCGCCCATATCTGCACTCACCCGTAAGGGAGCAAATCCCAAGGTATGGCCACCCGAAGCTGAGGAGGCCTTCCTTTCCCTGAAGCAAGCCTTCTCCTCTGCCCCTGTGCTGCACCGTCCGGACTGCAACAAACAGTTCTACCTGGAAGTTGATGCTTCCTCCTCTGGAGCCGGAGCGGTGCTCACCCAAAAGTCTTCTTCCGGGAGAATGGTAACCTGCGGCTTCTTCTCTAAAATCTTCTCCTCCTCTGAGCGCAATTACTCCATTGGAGACCGAGAACTGTTAGCCGTTAAATTGGCGCTGGAGGAGTGGCGTTACCTGCTTGAAGGGGCTCTATACCCGGTGATCATCTACACGGATCACAAAAACCTGGCATATCTCCAAAATGCCCAGAGACTTAATCCACGTCAGGCCCGGTGGTCTTTGTTTTTTGCCCGCTTCGATTTCATCCTTCATTTCCGCCCGGCGGACAAGAATGTCAAAGCTGATGCCTTGTCCCGATCCTTCCTGTCCTTCGACCAAGAGGAGGAGCCTATGCACATTATCGACCCCTCCAAGGTGATGAATGTGGCCCCCCTGGATTTGACTCGTCTTCCACCCGGCAAGACGTTCGTGGCGCCTCCTGACCGTGAGAAGGTTCTTCAATGGGGTCATTCTTCTAAACTTGCTGGCCATGCCGGCCAAAAAAAGACCTTCCTACTCATTTCCCGGCATTACTGGTGGTCTACCCTGCGTAAGGATGTGGTAGACTTCGTCTCTGCATGTTCATCTTGTGGCCGCAACAAGGTTCCCAGACACTTACCAGCTGGTCATCTCCTGCCGCTTCCCATACCTGTTGCCCCGTGGCAACACATCGCTATGGACTTCATTACCGATCTTCCTGTCTCTGCCGGGTGTACTGTCATTTGGGTGGTCGCTGACCGCTTTTCTAAAATGGCCCACTTCATTCCCCTGCCTGGTCTTCCATCTGCACCTGAGCTGGCTAAGGACTTTATCCGCCATATCTTCCGTCTTCATGGCCTACCCCTCCACATCGTGTCGGATCGAGGAGTTCAGTTCACCTCGCGCTTCTGGAGAGCCACATGTAAACTGCTGGACGTCACCCTGGACTTCTCCTCCGCTTACCACCCTCAGTCCAATGGTCAAGTAGAGCGGATCAATCAGATCCTTACCAGCTATCTCCGGCACTTTGTTAATGCCCACCATTCTGATTGGGTGGACCTCCTCCCTTGGGCCGAGTTCTCTTACAATAACCACGAGAGCGAGTCCTCTTCCAAATCCCCGTTCTTTGTTGTCTTTGGCCAGCACCCCCGGATTCCGTTTCCCGTCTCCGCCTCTGTGGACAACCCTGCCGCGCAGTCTCTTGTCAGCGAGTTTTCTACCATTTGGGAAAGTACTAGATCCGCACTTCTTCTGTCCTCCGAGCGGATGAAGAGATATGCTGATAAGAGACGTCTGGATCCGCCTCAATTCCGTCCGGGAGACAAGGTTTGGCTCTCCTCCAAACATGTGCGGCTCAAGATACCCTCCTACAAGTTAGGTCCTCGCTTCATCGGCCCATTCGAAATCCTCAGGCAAATAAATCCGGTGGCCTACAAACTGAAACTCCCGGCCACCTTACGGATTCCTAACTCCTTCCATGTGTCTCTCCTCAAACCCGTTGTCTTTAACTCTTTTTCCAATAATCCAGGTGCCCCTCCTGCTCCGGTTTCCGCTGATGACGTCTTTGAGGTAGAGAGTATTCTGGCCTCCAAGAGGGTAAGAGGAAAGACCTTTTTTCTGGTAGATTGGAGGGGGTTTGGTCCTGAGGAGAGAACTTGGGAACCCAGGGAGAACATCAACGCCCCGCTTCTCCTTGAGAAATTTCTTTCTGGCCAAAAAAAGAGGGGGCCTGAAGGGGGGGGTACTGTAGCATCGGCGTCTCTGCCCCGTTCTAGGCAGAGACGCCGTCCCTCTCACCTCCCCGCTCCTGGCGCGGCGTCCTCCAGCGCTGCTCTCCCCGCTGCTTCCGGCACGCGCTCCTTCCCCGGCAGTGTGCTTAGGGCGCGCGCGCGCTCCCTCTTTCTTAAAGGGACCGCGCGCGCCGTCCTAAGGAGTCCCCGGCCAATTGCCGGAGGACCTCCCATATAAAAGGCACCTCCTCCAAAATGGAGGTGCCCGAGCAATGTTGTAGCACTGTTCACTACTCTGCTTCAGCCCTCAGGTCCCGTTGCCAGTTACCTGCCAGATTCCTGCCAGTCTGCTGTCTAATTCCTGCCTGATTTCCTGCTACCTGCCTGCTAGCCTGAGGTCCGACGGTCTGCCTTACTACTCCTGTCAGTCTGTCTATGGACCAGCTTGCCCGCTCACCTGGGAGCGCACTCCTGCTACCTGCCTGCTAGCCTACCTGGAGGCTCTGCCGTCACGTGCTGTGACCACCTGCCTGTCCAGTGACTCCTGCCCGCTCACCTGGGAGCGCTCATCTGCTGCCTACCTGGAGGCTCTGCCGTCACGTGCTGTGACCACCCGCCTGTCCAGAGACTTCTGCCCGCTCACCTGGGAGCGCTCATCTGCCGCCTGTTTGTTGGTCTTCCTGGAGGCTCCGCCGTCACATGCTGTGACCACCCGTTTATCCAGAGACTCTCGCCTGCTCACCTGGGAGCTCACGTCTACCATCAGCCGCCACAGGTCGTACCAACCCTTTACCCAGAGACTGCCCCGGTCACTTGCCGTGACCATCTGCCCGTTTATCCAGAGACTGCCCCGGTCACTTGCCGTGACCTCCTGCCCGTTCTTCTAGAGACTGCCCCGGTCACTTGCCGTGACCATCTGCCCGTTTATCCAGAGACTGCCCCGGTCACTTGCCGTGAACTCCTGCCCGTTCTTCTAGAGACTGTCCCGGTCACCTGCTGTGACTGCCTGCCTGGTCGCCACCCGCTCCCTTACAAGGACCGGCCCCTTGTATAGTAGCTCAGAGGTTCCGCCTCCCAGACCCGTTACAATACCCATACAAAGATATCCATTTATTGTACTCCGTCCTTTCTGCATCTTCATTATGCAGGATACATTTACACTTCATACTTGCGCAGCACGAAAATATTTGATGGGAAAAGTAACGCCTGGTGATTACATCTGCGCAGTGGTTGGAACGCACGTAATGTAGCTCTTGTCATTCTCTCTTGCGTGGTGAGGTCATGACGTACTGGCATTTGCACATTTGCAACATGCGCAGACTCTGGAACGCATCTGTGTGTTCCATGCATGTGAAACTAAGACTCATTCGAGTCTGCACATTTTAGGGGCCGGCGATTTGTTTTGTACTCGTGCAATAGTGATGCAACTATGACTATGTTATTGATCATCAACACATATGTGTTAAATACTTCCGGACGTCGTTTCTCCCCGCGACAACTAAGTCTGTATATCGACAGCTGGTAATACTTACTCTTTAATTATTGCATTACAAAATGTATACACTTGCTAACATGGGTATTCTACCCCTGAGAAAGCCACCAGGTGGGTGGCATTAGGCGTGGGGCTTATCCTCATCTCTATTTTTGCTCCATCGATTTAGCACTGCATTATGATCTTTATCCATTTGGCTGATGTTTCTATACTAGAATATAGGTTGTTGTTTATATCATATAACATTTTTCTATAAAATTCTATTTGTTTGTATATGAGTACATTGTGGTTTGTGTAAAGGAATATATTTATTAACTTATTATTTTCTTTAGGTTTATTTAATGTTTTATATATTGTGGAGCAGATGAGGAAAGGTGATTGCTATTACTCTTGCACACCTTCATGAGAATTGTATCCCTTTGGCTTTAAATGTTTTTAATTGATTGTAAGTGTTGTGAGGCAGTGAGGGGGATCATATCCGAGGGACGGTATGTATCCCCCAGGATGTGCATAGAGGCATATTGAACCGGCTGGAGTGCATTGCAATCGCAGAAGCAGCTGTGGTTGCAGTGCAAAATAAAAGTAAAGTTTGGACTTGGTCAAACTATTTGGCTAAGTTGGAGTAAGAAAACCCGGCATGGGCTTTTATTTTGGGAGTGATCTAGGGGTGGCAGTGGGGCGGGTCACTCCCTCCTGCCGGGTCTTACAAGTGGCTCATGGTCACAGATTCCATTTAAAAACCTGCAGCCAAGATTTGGGTGGGTCAGTGTTGGGATTGCTAGCAGCAGAGCAGGAAGCTCTGCACTGCCAGCCTGGGTGATGCTGAACACAGGCCTGTGAAGGCAACGTATTTGATGCACCCTCAGTGACACGGCGTGGCCATCTTTCACAGCAACGGGTTTACACGGACTGTGTGTATATCCCGGCTGCAATCCTGAGGACTGCTTTTGCACTTGAGTTGTGATTTTTTGGCAAATAAAGACGTTTAAGTTGGACTTTCCTTGAGTCACTGCCTCATTACCGCACAGTGTGAACACCGCCGCAATACAGTATCTATATGTAGTTAATAAAATTTTTAGGTGATCCCAAATTGTTTCAGCATACTACTTTTCTGTTTTGTTTTGTTATGTTATGTATGGAGCTGTACACAAGGGAAAAACTTGTGCGGCGCGCAATGCGCACCGCTATCTCTATCATTTTCCATATACGGATGTGCAATAAAGCACCTGTGTGTTACGCACAGGACCTATCACATGATATATCAACGGTGATCATGTGACATGTCATGTGGTACATCTAGTAGCTGGTTGGGGGGGGGCGCCTTTTAAACTACCCGGGGCTCTGGCTACTCTTAATCCACCCGTCTGACACCAATTTAAATTCTTGCCCCAAGAGATAACATTGCAATGTGTCCACCGCCCACTTTATGGCCAGGCATTCCTTTTCTACAATGGAATAATTTTTCTTACATGCCGACAATAATTTCCCACTCAGGTAGAGAACAGGATGCTCCTCTCCATGTACAGTGGGGGAAATAAGTATTTGATCCCTTGCTGTTTTTGTAAGTTTACCCACTGACAAAGACATCAACAGTTTATAATTTTAAGGGTAGGTTAATTTTAACATTGAAAGATAGAATATCCAAAAAAAATCAAGAAAATTGCATTGTATAAGTTTATTTGCATTTTACAGTGAGAAATAAGTATTTGATCCCCTACAAACCATTATGAGATCTGGCTCCTACAGACCAGTTAGATGCTTCTAATCAACTCATTACCTACATTAAAGACTCCCACAGGAGTCTTTTATACAGTCACCGGTATAAAAGACTCCTGTCCACAGACTCAATTAATCAGTCAGACTCTAACCTCTACAACATGGGCAAGACCAAAGAGCTTTCTAAGGATGTCGGGGACATGATCATAGACCTGCACAAAGCTGGAATGGGCTACAAAATCATAACTAAGACGCTGGGTGAGAAGGAGACAATTGTTGGTGCAATAGTAAGAAAATGAAAGAAATACAAAATTACTGTCAATCGACATCGATCTGGGTCACCATGCAAAATCTCACCTCGTGGGGTATCCTTGATCATGAGGAAGGTGAGAGATCAGCCTAAAACTACACGGGAAAATCTTGTTAATGAACTCAAGACAGCTGGGACCACAGTCACCAAAACATTGGTAACACATTACGCCTTAAAAGATTAAAATCCTACAGTGCCCGCAAGGTCCCCCTGCTCAAGAAGGCACATGTGCAGGCCCATCTGAAGTTTGCCAATGAACACCTGGATGATTCTGTGAGTTATTGGGAGAAGGTGCTGTGGTCAGATGAGACAAAAATTGAGCTCTTTGGCATTAACTCAACTCGCCATGTTTAGAGGAAGAGAAATGCTGCCTATGACTCAAAGAACACCATCCCCACTGTCAAGCATGGAGGTGGAAACATTATGTTTTGAGGGTGTTTCTCTGCTAAGGGCACAGGACTACTTCACCGCATCAATGGGAGAATGGATGGAGCCATGTACCGTAAAATCCTAAGTGACAACCTCCTTCCCTCCGCCAGGACAGTAAAAATGGGTCGTGGTTGGGTCTTCCAGCAAGACAATGACCCAAAACATACAGCCAAGGCAACAAAGGAGTGGATCAAAAAGAAGCACATTAAGGTCATGGAGTGACCTAGCCAGTCTCCAGACCTTAATCCTATAGAAAACTTATGGAGGGAGTTGAAGCTCCGAGTTGCCAAGCGACAGCCTCAAAATCTTAATGATTTAGAGATGATCTGCAAAGAAGAGTGGACCAAAATTCCTCCTGACATGTGCGCAAACCTCATCATCAACTACAAAAAACGTCTGACTGCTGTGGTTGCCAACAAGGGTTTTGCCACCAAGTATTAAGTGTTGTTTGCCAGAGGGATCAAATACTTATTTCTCACTGCAAAATGAAAATAAATTATCTAATTTATACAATGTGATTTTCTTGATTTTTTTTTTTGGATATTCTCTCTCTCAATGTTAAAATTAACCTACCCTTAAAATTATAGACTGTTCATGTCTTTGTCAGTGGGCAATTTTACAAAAACAGCAAGGGATCAAATACTTATTTCCCCCACTGTATCTCTTGAAAGAGGACCACTCCTAATCCGACTTCTGAGTCCACCGTGTGGCATACAAATTTCTTCTTAAAGTCGGAGTTAATCAGGAATGGCGGCTTACACAGAGTCACTTTCAGTTCTTGAAAGTTGTCTCCGCCTCCAACGTCCATTTGGCCATGACTAATTTTGTCCCCTTAAGGAGGTCGGTCACAGGCGCGGCCACCATGGCAAAATGTCACACTAGGTGAGGGAAGGACCAAGTGTATGATGATGGGAAAATGGAGGAAGCTCAACAACTAGAGAAAGGGAGAGTTGGGACCCTTAGGCAGATCTTACAACACCCTGACTCTCCTACCGTCCCTAAATAGGTTCTGCATCTATCGCTGAGCAGGATACCTAATCCCAAATTGTCCCTAGAGCTAGGCCCTAGGTAGGAAGGGGAAGGGGTGAGCACTAGTCAGCCCCCACTGCACCTAAAGACAAACAAGGAAAACAGACAAGGGAATATAGTTAGCTTGAGAAGGCACCAGAGAGAAGACGACAATAATCCACCAAGAAACTCCAAGAAGAAACAAGCCGACTGCTAGTACTCCAGACCTGAGCAAGGGAAAATAGTTCTATCACCGGCGACACTCTGGGGACACTGAGAGTTTTTATATATCAAGCAAGGGTGTGTCAATTAGCAGCAGAAGGTGAAGATAACTGCTGGGTCCGAGTGAAAGAAGGATACCACTACACTCCAGAGATGAAAGGATCAAGAAGGTGTCTGCAAAGCCAAGCACAGAGACCTTCTACAGCTGGATCCAGAATGACTGTCTGTCAAACCTGATATACCCGTGACACAAAGTTTGGAATGAACCTCCTGTTGTACCCCACGATTCCCAGAAAGGCCCTAACTTGCTTTTTTGAGAGTAGATTCAGCCAGTTCTGGATTGCGTCCACTTTATCGATCTGGGATTTGATTTCGCCTCTACCTACTACATATCCAAGGTATTTAACCTCTTCTTTCCCCATGGCACATTTTTTTGGATTTAAAGAGAACCCCGACTTCCTGAGTGCATCAAACACTGCCTGGACCTTTCCCAGATGACTTCCCCAATCCGGGCTAAAGATTACAATATTGTCCAGGTATGCCACAGCGTAGTTCTTGTGGGGTGCGAGGATCCAGTCCATGGCCCTCTGGAAGGTGGCTGGAGGTCCCTGCAGTCTGAATGGCATCTGGACATATTGGAAGCAACCATCGGGTGTAGATAAAGCCGTTTTCTACTGGGCTTCTTGTGATATGGGGATTTGCCAATATCCCTTTGTTCAATCCAAGGTAGTTATTTACCTTGCCAGCCCAAGTATTTCGACACGTGGCATCAGGTATGTGCTGAACTTGGAGACTTCGTTCCGCTTCCGATAATCAATACCGAATCTCCATCCTCCATCAGATTTTGGAACAAGGACAATCAGGTTAGACCACCCTCTCTTAGATTCCTCAATGACCCCGAGATTCAGCATATGCTTCTTTTCACTAACATTGCTGTTTTTGGGCCTTCAACAGTGTTTCAGCCTCTGTGAGGTCGTCAATGTCCCCTTCTGGCTTAACCAGCCAACATGGAGTTTCAACGGGGTCGCTCTCTTGCCCTGCCTTGATGGATAGCTGCACGAGAGGATTTCAGAAGTGAGAGGTGGAAGCAGTTAACTGGAAGGTGGGACAGGACTTGCAATACCTTAGGATTTCCCAGTGACATCCGTGTCAATAGAACCTCTGCATAACCCGTTCTTGAGTTTTGTCCACCCAAGACATGTGAATGGGCCATGTCCAACACCCTCCGTCTATAGGGTCCTAGTATCAACAATTGTTCCACTATCTCCTACCTCACCTTAGCAACCTGGTAGAATAAGTCCCCTCTCAACATGAAATAGAGAAACCTGGTGTCAGCCCCCGAATCCTGTGCTATGCCGTTTATTGAATGCTTATTTTAGAGTTAGGTCCCTTTGTTGCACGAAACCAAAATTTTCTCTGGTCACCCCTGTCTCAGAAATGTCAGCCTCAGGAGATACTACCTCCTCATCTTCCCCCATTATACAGAAGTGTAGTGGAAAGAAGGTTTCCCTTTTTCGGCGCTTCCGGAGGATAAGGATGGTTAAAGATTATTTTTCTCAATATCAGATTTATTCAAACATTTTTCTAAGAACAAACAAGGCATTTCTGCCAGCACTGGCCTTCATCAAGTATAACATACACTTGTAAGGACTTCAAAAGAAGACAATCTTTATAGACTCGGCTGTACTGCGGCTTGACAACTCCATGATCCAAGGAGGGACGAGGGAGGTGGACCAGGTGCTAAAACAGGGCAGATCTCGGTCATATGGCTGCTGACCCACAATGAGGCATGCAGGTACGGCTGGTATACAGATAAGCATGGGCAGGTAGGTACTGGTATAAGGAAGGTATACAGACAGGCAGATAGACAGGCTGGGTAGGGCCCAGTACAGACTGGAATACAGGAGCGGAACCGCAGGTGCGGTCAGGCGAGGAGTAGGGCAGGCGCTGTCAGGTAAGGAATACCACAGGCGCGGTCAGACAAGGAAAATAGTAAGTACACAGAGGATAAATACAGGGACAGGGTAAAGGGACAGACAGCCAGATTCACACAGGGTACTTACTATGAAGTAGCGCGTGGACACACAACTCACAAAATGGAGTACAGAGACAACAGATTGGAGATAGATTCTGGTACAGACACTGCAGATTATGAGAAAGGTACTGGAACAGACACACGAGGTGAAGGGAAAGATCAGACAGATACTAACAGGTACAGGAATAGGTCCTAGTTCAGACAGGGACTGACATAGGGATAAACAGGTGCAAGATTCAGGGAACGGGCTTGGGTATTCAGCCCCCAGAGTGGCAGAAAAACTAGAAAGGACACAGGTAAAGGTTCAGGTTTTAGGCCTGGGAACTCAGCACCCATGGAGGCAGATAACAGACTAGAAACAGGACAGGACCTGGCAACTCAGCAGTTGCACAGAACACACTGAAAGAGAGTGTTGCTCAGGCACCTCCCACAGGGTGGAGGTGCTTTAAATAAATTGTCCACTACTTTTTCACTGATGCTCTATCCGTAGGATAGGGCATCAATGTTTGATCGGCCGGGGTCCCACACCCGGTCCCCTGCCAATCAGCTGTTATCTGTGCCGGTGGCGGCCGGTAGTACTTACTTGCGGTGCTTGGCCGCCATCTGTAGTGGCCTCCACGGGGTACTGCACATCCGCCTCCTATTCAATTCAATGGCGGATCCTACAGATAGAGCATCAATGAAAAAGTAGTGGACAACTTCTTTAAGTACCCAGTGCGTCTCAGCAATAGGCAGGGGACACATTAAGAATGCGTGCACTGTTCCTTTAAGAATCAGGAAGTGCTGGCGCCACCGCGCTAAGCATGTAGCCAAGACACATGTACACAGCAAGCAGAGGAACACACTGCGCAGCCTGGACAGGTGAGTAAGTCGGCGGCCTTGCATGGTGGGGGATGGGAAGCCATGCCAGCACGCCGCCAGGGATGTTACATAAATGTATTATTACCCCTCTATAAATGTTTTATAACCCCTCTATAAATGCATTATTACCCCTTTATAAATGTATTATTATTAAACCTCTATAAATGTATTATTACCCCCTCTATAAATGTATTATTACTGTCTATAAATGCATTTTTACCCCTTGTAAGATGGCTGCAGGACAGGTCCTCGGGGGGTAAATATGTATCATCGAGTCTGGTATCTGTCACGCTGGTGGAATTGGACCCACTGTGCCACAGGCCGGGTTTACCATAGAGGGACCTAACTCAGCGGCTACCTGGTGTTCACTAGAGCCTCTGATGGTGAGATTAGGCTTCAGCTGCAAGTAGCCACCAGGTACTACTCTAGAGCGATCTCTGGTACTGCAGCTGCTGATCCCAGGGGTCATGGACACAGGTGCGGACTCAAAGTCCAAGGTAGGATCGGATACTGATGTTGGTTCAGATAGTATGGATTCTGGATCACCAGACAGGGCAGAGACGGGTGCTGGTTCAGACAGTGTGGGTTCTGCTACAGGTATTGACAGTACGGGTAACAGGTTCAGGTGCTGGTTCATACTAGATGGGTTCAGGAAGGCAGAACGGGTTCAGGTTCAGAGTAACAGGACGGGTGTGGGAACGGGGATCTGACAACGGACTTAGCAGCTTGCAGACAAACTAAACACTGATTTTGGTCAGGCATTTCTCTACAGGGGAAGGTGCCTTAAATACTTAGCGCCTCCCTGCTATTGGTTGGGGACACATCAGGAGTGCGAACTACCCCTTTAAGAAGCGGGGAGCACGCGCGCTATTCGCACTACCAGGAGACCTGCGCGGCATGGAGGGAGAGGGACCATGCAGGGACGCTGACTTTACAGTACCCCTACACCCCCTTACACCAACTAATTTTCAAGCCCACAAGGAATCTCTCCAGAAGTTGGGCAAGAATATTCTTCTTGGCTCCCACGATCTCTCTTCATGACCGAACCATTTCCAATCCACCAGAAAAAAAGGTCTTACCTCTCATCTTCTTCATGAATAGGATATTCTCCACCTCAAAGACATCCTCAGAGCTGACTGTAACAGGAGTGAAACCAGGATCCTTGAAGAAGTTGCTTAACTTGATGCCACGGGTGTGTCAGATGCAACAGACAGTCGCTCTGCATCTGGCTGCAGAAGGTCTCTGCGTTTGCCATTGCAGACACCTTCTTAATCCTTCTGACTTTTAGACCCAGCGGCAACCTTCTTCCTGCTCTGATTGACACACCTTGGTCTGGGTATTTATAAACTCGGCTTCAGGGAGTTGCCGGTGATATTCTCATTTTCCCTTGTGAAGGCTTGGAGCTATAGCAATCTGCTAACTTCCTCTCTGGTGCCCTTGGAGGACGTTTGGTGTTCTCTCTGGAGTCAGCTCAAGATAAGTTTCTCCCCCTTTGTTTGTCTCCCTGCTTGTCTTTAGTTTATAGTGGGGACTGACCAGTGCTCACCCCCCTCCCTATCCAGGGCCTAGCTCTAGGGATATACAGGGCTTAGGTTTCCTGCTCGGTGATTGGTGTGGACCCAATATAGGGACGGTAGGGTAGGCAGGGCATTATTAGATCTGCCTAGGGGTCGCCACTCCCCCTTTCCCTAGTGTCAGGGCTTCCCCTGATCCCTTCGTGTTGCACTTAGTCTGTCCTACATTGTGTATGACACTTGAGGAGAGATACATGGAAGGAGATAGGCATGTATAATGAGGCTGGAAGCTTCAACTTGTAGAATACAGCGTTGATCTCCTTGAGGACCTCAAAGGGACCGATAAAGCGAGGACCTAACTTATAAGATGGAATCTTGAGACAGATGTATTTCAAGGAGAGCCACACCTTATCTCTTGGATGAAAACATGCTGGATCCACGCCTCTTCTGTTGGCATGTTTTTTCATCTGTTTGGATGACTTTTCAAGAGTGGTATTGGTCTCCCTCCAAATCTTGCAGAAATCTTTAGTGAGGGCATCGGCTGCAGGAACGTCAGTAGCGGCCAACACTGGAAGAGGAAAACTAGGCTGGTAACCATAAACAATGAACGGTGATTTCGCAGAGGCTTCACTGTCTTAGATGATTAATATAGAAATACTACGCCCAAGGCAAAACCTTAACCCAGTCGTTGTGGTGCACATTCGTAAAATGCCACAGAAAATTAGACAGAATCTGGTTGACTCTCTCCACCTGATCATTGGACTGAGGATGGTAAGCAGAAAAAAAGTCCAAGACCACGTTCAAAAGTTTGCAAGTAGCTCTCCAGAATCTGGATGTTAACTGAACGCCCCTGTCGGACATAATGTGAACTGGGAACCTATGAAGGCTGAAGATGTGCTGAATAAAGCTTTTGGTGAGCTCAGGAGCAGACGGAAGGCCAGGTAATGGAGTAAAGTGAGCCATCTTCGAGAAGCGATCCACCACCATACAGATGATGAAGCATCCAGAGGACACAGAGAGATCCGTAATATAGTGCATTGCAATGTGCTGCCAGAGAGATGAAGGAACGGGAAGCAGTAAAAGTCGCCCGGATAGAAGTTGCTGGGGAGTCTTGTTTCGCACACAGGAGGGACAGGCAGAAACAAATTCCAGAATTCCTTTCTCAAAGTTGGCCACCAATAATAATAACACGAGATACAGGTGCTTCTCGCAAAATTAGAATATCATCAAAAAGTTAATTTATTTTAGTTCTTCAATCCAAAAAGTAAAACTCATCTATATATATAATCGTCTTATCCCGTCTGTCTGTCTGTCTTTCTGTCTGTCTGTCTGTCCTGGAAATCCCGCGTCGCTCATTGGTCCGGCAGCGGCCAATCAGCGTCGCGGGATTTCTGAAAAAAGATGGCGGCCGTTAGCGGCTCATCTGCGGGACGGAGCTCAGCGGCGATGCAGCTGGGAGATGAGCGTCGTGAGGCGCTCATCTCCTGGCCGGTAGCAGCGGAAGGACCCCGACCGCCGGCACCGCCGACCTCCATGCGGAAGGCAGGACTGGGAAGCGGCGCTGCGGGTCGGGATACTTCTGCGAGCGCCCGCTCATGTCCCGGGTTCTCGCAGCGGAAGTACCCGCACAGGCAGCGCCGCTCCCCACCAAGACGATTCGATGATTGGTCGCGGTCTTCGGACCCGACCAATCACTGATCTTACCGCAAAAGTTAAACACCGCTGTGCTGATTGGTCGCATACGCTGCCTGCGACCAATCACCGATTTGGGCGCCAAATTTAAATATCGGCCGCGACCAATCACCGATCTTGGCTCCACATTTAAACACCGCTGTGCTGATTGGTCGCCGACGCCGGGCGCGACCAATCACCGATTTTGGCGCCACATTTAAATAGCGTCCGCGACCAATCAGCACAGCGGTGTTTAAATGTGGAGCCAAGATCGGTGATTGGTCGCGGCCGATATTTAAATTTGGCGCCCAAATCGGTGATTGGTCGCGGGCAGCGTCCGCGACCAATCAGCACAGTAGTGTTTAACTTTTGCGGCAAGATCAGTGATTGGTCGCGGGCCAAGACTGCGACCAATCACCGATTTGTGCGGCACATTTAAATAGCGGCCGCGACCAATTGGATGTCAGCGCCGCTCCCCGGTCCTCCCTTCATACCCTAGGCGCATGGATGTCAGCGGCGCTGCCTGTGCGGATACTTCCGCTGCGAGAACCCGGGACATGAGCGGGCGCTTGCAGCAGAAGTATCCCGACCCGCAGCGCCGCTCCCCGGTCCTCCCTTGACACGCTAGCCGCTGATGTCCCCACAGTATCCGCATGGTGTTACAAAGGTCCGGACATTTGTGTTAATAATCGCTGATTGGTCGCTGGCGCTGCCCGCGACCAATCACCGATTTGGCCGCCACATTTAAATATCGGCCGCGACCAATCACCGATCTGGGAGCCACATTTAAACACCGCTGTGCTGATTGGTCGCGGACGCTATTTAAATGTTGCGCCCAAATCGGTGATTGGTCGCGGTCTTGGCCCGCGACCAATCACTGATCTTGGCGCAAAAGTTAAACACTACTGCGCTGATTGGTCGCGGACGCTGCCCGCGACCAATCACCGATTTGGCTGCCACATTTAAATATCGTCCGCGACCAATCACCGATCTTGGCTCCACATTTAAACACCGCTGTACTGATTGGTCGCGGACGCTATTTAAATGTGGCGCCAAAATCGGTGATTGGTCGCGGCCGATATTTAAATTTGGCGCCCAAATCGGTGATTGGTCGAGGGCAGCGCCAGCGAACAAGCAGCGATTTTTAACACAAATGTCCGGACCTTTGTAACACCATGCAGATACAGTGGGGACATCAGCGGCTAGGGTGTCAAGGGAGGACCGGGGAGCGGCGCTGCGGGTGGGATACTTCTGCTGCGAGCAGTCGCTCATGTCCCGGCTTCTCGCAGCGGAAGTATCCACACAGGCAGCGGCGCTCCCCGGTCCTCACCAATACGATTCGCTGATTGGTCGCGCTCTCCGCCCGCGACCAATCAGTGATCTTGGCACTAAAGTTAAACACCGCTCTGCTGATTGGTTGCGGCCGCTGCCCGCGACCAATCACCGATTTGGGCGCCACATTTAAATAGCGGCCGCGACCAATCACCAATCTTGCCGCCACATTTAAACACTGCTGTGCTGATTGGTTGCGGACGCCGGCCGCGAACAAACAGTAGTATTGGCGCAAAATGTAAACAACGCACTGCTGATTGGTCGCGACTGCCGGGTGTGACCAATCAGCGATTTTGGCGCCAAATGTAAACCCCGCTCTGCTGATTGGTCGCGGTGGCCGACCGCGACCAATCAGCAGTATTGGCGCCAAATTTAAACCTCGCTCTGCTGATTAGTCGCAACCACCGGCCGTGACCAATCAGCGATATTGGCGCCAAATTTAAACACCGCTTCGCTGATTGGTCGCGGTGGCCGGTCACGAATAACCAGCATTATTGGCAACAAATTTAAACACCGCTCTGCTGATTGGTCGCGGCCGTGACCAATCACCATTATTGGCGCCAAATTAAAATACCGCTCTGCTGATTGGTCGCGACCGCCGGCCGCAAACAATCAGCATTATTGCCGCCAAATTTAAACCCCGCTCTGCTGATGGGTCGCGTTCGCTGGCCGCGACCAATCAGCATTATTGGCGCCAAATTTAAACCCCGCTCTGCTGATTAGTCGCGACCGCCGGCCGTGACCAATCAGCGATATAGGCGCCAAATTTTAACACCGCTTTGCTGATTGGTCGCGGTTGCCGGCCTCGACCAATCAGCGATTTTGGCGCCAAATGTAAACACCGCTCTGCTGCTTGCGCCCGGTCGGCCGCATACCTATTCTAGAATACCCGATGCGTTAGAATTGGGCCACCATCTAGTATATTATATAGAGTCCTTACAAACAGAGTGATCTATTTCAAGCGTTTATTTCTGTTAACGTTGATGATTATGGCTTGCAGCCAATGAAAACACAAAAGTCATTATCTCATTAAATTAGAATGGCATGGAGGCAATCAGCCTGTGGCACTGCTGAGGTTTTTATGGAAGCCCAGGTTGCTTTGATATCAGCCTTCAGCTCATCTGCATTGTTGGGTCTGGTGTCTCTCATCTTCCTCTTGACAATACCTCATAGATTCTCTGTGGGGTTAAGGTCAGGCGAGTTTACTGGCCAATCAAGCACAGTGATACTGAAATAAATTAACTTTTTGATGATATTCTAATTTTGTGAGAAGCACCTGTAAGTTGACAAGTCTTTCTCAGACCGGTATGACCAGCCAACTTTGAAGAGTGCCCCCACAGCAGGACACGCTTCCTTTCAGATTCTGACACAAAAGTCTTCAAGGGGTAGAACCTGAGACAAGTTCACCAGAGACACGGTAACCATGTTGGAGGGTTTAATGATATGTTGGCTCTCCTCCTCTTGATGGATGGGTAGAAAGGACCTAGAGAGTGCATCTGCCTTGACGTTCTTGACAGCCGGCCGAAAATGTAGGATGAAGTTAAAGAGGGCAAAGAACAGCAACCACCTAGTTTGGTTTGGGTTCAGCCCTTGTGCGGACTGCAGGTAGGCCAGGTTCTTATGGTTTGTGTATATGACGACCGGATGGAATGCCATCTCGAGTAACGCCATTCTACTAGAGCCATCTTCATTGCTAATATCTCTTGATCGCTAAATTGAGTAGTCTCGTTCAGGGACAGAGAAGGCCTTGGAGTAGAAACCGAAGGTTACCATTTGGCTGGAGGAAGACTTCTGTGTGAGAATTGCCCCTGCTCCAAAGGATGAAGCACTTCCACTTCCAGGAAGACCTGTTTTCTGATCTAGGGTCTATGCAGCACTGGAGCAGAAGCGAAGGCCTGTTTTACAGACAAAAATGCATCCTCAGCCTCAGGAGTCCAGATCTTCGGATTGGCTCACTTGCGGATCATCGCTGACATGGGAGCGGTCCGGACGGGAAGTGAGGGATATACTGGCGGTAACAGTTGGGAAATTTCAAAAATCACTTGATTGCCTTAACGCCAGTTGGACACGGCCATTTGAGAATAGAAGACAACTTCTCAGGCTCCATCTTCAAACCCGTGGCCGAGATGATAAGACCTGGTTTTCCACATCTGCTTGGCGTATGCGGATTAGGTTGTACTGTATGCTCCTCTTAGATCGAGCTTGGTGAAGATCTTGCCATCTCTAAGACAATCAAACAATTCTGGAATCAGTGGCAACGGATATTTGTTTTTTATCTTAATCTGGTTGAGGCCTCTGTAATCTAAATGAGGCCGGAGAGTTCCATCCTTCATGACAAAGAAGAAAGCAGCTCCTGCCGTGGGGACGGCTTCTGGGTGAATCACCTTGTAAGGGTATGTGCCCACGATGCAGATTTGATGCAGAGTGTTTTTGCCTCTCCCTGGCAGAAAAAACGCATGCAGATTTACATGCGTTTTTTTCTGCCAGGGAGAAACGTTGTTTTCAGCGTTTTTACATGCGTTTTTGCATGCTTTTTTTCAAGCGCTTTTTTAAGCGATTTTGAGCATCACTTGGAAAAGTGCTTGACAAGTTGGTCACACAATATAAATCCATGCAACTGGCATGGATTTATATTGTGTGACGAACTTAGATGCTTTAGATCAGAGGTCCCCAACCTTTTTTGCACCAGGGACCGGCTTTAAGCAAGACCAGTTTTCCATGGCCCGGTGGGGGTGGGGGCGGGGCTTTGGTCATATGGGGGTGGGGTTATGGAGGGGTGGAGCTGTATGGGGAGGATGCTGGCGGGACCTCGGTGTACAGCGCTGCTAAGTAGCAGCATTGTACATTGAGCGTCAGTGTATACAGCGCTGCTGCTTAGCAGCGCTACACACTGAACACCGGTACCGGGAGCCGCGTCACTGAAGCCAGTCTGCTGCCCCAGCACGCCCCACATAACATGTTCTGCCGGGGGCGTGTCAGTGAGGAGAGCCTGCCGCCCCACCCCGTCAGGAACACACCATGCTGTGCAGGAGGGCCGCGTCACTAAGACCCGCCCCGTGACGTACAACAGGTACCATGCTGTGCTGTGGAGGGCTGCGTCACTAAGACCCGCCCGACGCCCCACCCCGTCCTGCATAATGTTCTCTGCCGGGAGCTGCGAGCTGTCACGGCTATGGCAGAAAACATTATAAATCCACACAGAGCGAGCTCTGACCAGGCGCAGGGCCGCGGAGCTAGCTGTCAGCGGCGCCGCGGACCGGCTGAAAAACCCCAACGGCCCGGTCCTGGTCCGCGGACCGGCGGTTGGGGACCTCTGCTTTAGATGATGCATCTATAGTAAAAAAAAAGAATTAAAATGTTAAAAATAAAAAAAACCTGTATACTCACCTCTTTGGTCTCCTCCCGGCGGCGGCGATCCTCTCTCCTCGGAGTCCCGCGGTGTACTGGCAGGACCTGCGGTGACGTCATTTAGTCAGCTGATGGTCACGCGACCATCACCTGACCGCTGACGTCAGCAGTCGCGTGACCATCAGCTGATTAAATGATGACACCGCAGGTCCTGCCAGAACACCGTGGGACGCTGAGGAGAAAGGACGCGGCCGGGAGGAGACCGGAGAGGTGAGTATACAGGTTTTTTTTATTTTTAACTTTTTTATTTCTTTTTACAAGTGTTTTCGCGGCGTTTTCGCGGTCGTAAAAATGCAGCAAAAACGCTACAAGAACGCTACGTGGGCACATAGCCTTAGATTCTCCTTGATGTAATCGGACATGGATTGAATTTCAGTCTGAGACAGATAGTAGATACAGCCTAAAGGATGTAAAGATGCCTGGAGCAGGTCAATGGGACAAACGTACGGCCTGTGTGGAGGTAATGTCTCTGCTTCCTTCTTATCAAAAAATGTCAGCATACGACTAGTAAGCAGGCGGCAGGCCCAATAGGCTAGACGGAGTTGCTGGTGGCCAAATTGGATGTATAGGGACAAGACACCTCTCGTGGCAAGACTGTCCCCAATGAAGCACTTTACTAGATCTCCAGTTTAGGATGGATTTGTGAAGACGCAATCATGGCAGGCTCAAAAGAAGAGAATGTAACAGGCTAAGAAGCACATAAAAAGTGATACTATCTGTATGAATAATTCCCACCCAAAGCTCCACCTGCTCAGTAACAAAATGAACGACTTCAGATAGGGCCCTTACATCGACAAACGACACCATCAAAGGACGACCTGCCGTATGAAGTTTTGAGCTGATACGGAATCTTGGTAGGCCATCTCAATGAGCAGGATACCTCCACTTGACACAGATACAGACAGAATCAATGGTAGAGAGGAGTTACTTTCATCTATGGTAGCCTCTCTAACAGAGCCTATGCTTGCGAGTTTCCTGACTTCTCGGGACAAGAGCAGATAAGGTGTCCTGTGCTACCACAGTAGTAGCACAAACCCTTGGCTCGATTGATCTCCTGCCATTACTCGGCCAGCTTTACGCAGTCTACTTGCGTAGGTTCATGGAAAACAGCTGACACGGACGGCTGAGGAATGAGCGGCCTCTGGAAAGACGGAACGAGACAAAGCGGCTTTCTCTCACACGCAGTCTCTCTGGCGCTTTCCTGGAACCTGAGGTCCATACAGATACAGTTATATGAAAAAGTTTGGGCACCCCTATTAATCTTAAGCTTAATGTTTTATAAAAATTTGTGTTTTTGCAACAGCTATTTCAGTTTGATATATGTAATAACTGTTGGACACAGTAATGTTTCTGCCTTGAAATGAGGTTTATTGTACTAACAGAAAATGTGCAATCTGCATTCAAACAAAATTTGACAGGTGCATAAGTATGGGCACCTCACCAGAAAAATGACATTAATATTTAGTAGATCCTCCTTTTGCAAAAATAACAGCCTCTAGTCGCTTCCAGAAGCTTTTAATGAGTCCCTGGATCCTGGATGAAGGTATTTTTGACCATTCCTCTTTACAAAACAATTCCAGTTCAGTTAAGTTTGATGGTCGCCGAGCATGGACAGCCCTCTTCAAATGATCCCACAGATGTTCAATGATATTCAGGTCTGGGGAGTGGAATGGCCATTCCAGAACATTGTAATTGTTCCTCTGCATGAATGCCTGAGTAGATTTGGAGCAGTGTTTTGGATCATTGTCTTGCTGAAAGATCCATCCCCTGCGTAACTTCAACTTAATCACTGATTCTTGAACATTATTGTCAAGAATCTGCTGATACTGAGTGGAATCCATGCGTCCCTCAACTTTAACAAGATTCCCGGTGCCGGCATTGGCCACACAGCCCCAAAGCATGATGGAACCTCCACCAAATTTTACTGTGGGTAGCAAGTGTTTTTCTTTGAATGCTGTGTTTTTTTCCCGCCATGCATAACGCCTTTTTGTATGACCAAACAACTCAATCTTGGTTTCATCAGTCCACAGGACCTTCTTCCAAAAAGAAATTGGCTTCTCCAAATGTGCTTTTGCATACCTCAGCCGACTCTGTTTGTGGCGTGCTTGCAGAAACGGCTTCTTTCGCATCACTCTCCCATACAGCTTCTCCTTGTGCAAAGTGCGTTGTATAGTTGACCGATGCACAGTGACACCATCTGCAGCAAGTTGATGCTGCAGCTTTCTGGAGGTGGTCTGAGGATTGTCCTTGACTGAACTCACCATTCTTCTTCTCTGCCTTTCTGATGTTTTTCTTGGCCTGCCACTTCTGGCCTTAACAAGAACTGTCCCTGTGTTCTTCCATTTCCTTACTATGTTCCTCACAGTGGAAACTGACAGGTTAAATCTCTGAGACAGCTTTTTGTATCCTTCCCCTGAACAACTATGTTGAATAATCTTTGTTTTCAGATCATTTGACAGTTGTTTTGAGGAGCCCACGATGCCACTCTTCAGAGGAGATTCAAACAGGAGAACAACTTGCAAGTGGCCACTTTAAGTAGCTTTTCTCATGATTGCATTCACCTGGCTATGAAGTTCAAAGCTCAATGAGGTTACAAAACCAAAAAAAGTGCTTTAGTAAGTCAGTAAAAAGTAGGTAGGAGTATTTAAAACAAGAAAATGATAAGGGTGCCCATACTTATGCACCTGTCAAATTTTGTTTGAATGCAGATTGCACATTTTCTGCTAGTACAATAAACCTCATTTCAAGGCAGAAACATTACTGTGTCCAACAGTTATTACATATATCAAACTGAAATAGCTGTTGCAAAAACACCAATTTTTATAAAACATTAAGCTTAAGATTAATAGGGGTGCCCAAACTTTTTCATATAACTGTAGCTAGGGAAATTAGGTAATCTAGAGTAGCAGGGATGTCTCGACCAGCCAGTTCGTCTTTAATTCTTCCGGACAATCCCTTCCAGAAGGCGGCTACCAGCGCCTCGAGTCCAGCTGGATCATTAATGGTGGTGTGTGCAAGGTAGATGATCTTGCTGGTGTGGCTGCTGGAGGCTGAGTGAAGGTCTAACATTTAAATGGGTGAGCCCGTGCTTTAGGCCACATTCAAATGTTCAGTGTTTGGTCAGTATTTTACATCAGTATTTGTAAGCCAAAATCAGGAGTGAGTGAGAAATGCAGAAGTGGTGATGTTTTTCTATTATAATTTTCCTCTCCTGGTTTTGGCTTACAAATACTGATGTAAAATATAGACCAAATACTGAAAGTGTGAACGTGGCCTGATATCAACTGTTTGTTTTCTGTTTTGGTGCTGTTATAACTTTTGTACCCAGAAGAGGCTGTTTTTGTTTGTTAAATTGGATGGTTTATGGACATTTAATAAACCGCATGATTGTTTTGAACCAGCGAATCAGACCCTGTGTGTGCACCAGTATCTACCTGAGAGCTGATCCTTTACAATTGGTGCTAGAAGTGCAGGTAAGATCCCCAAGAAGCACAGCACGAATTCTGAGGGGCACATATGACTGCTTCGGAGATACTGCATGTCTTGAGTAAAAGCGACTGCAGGAGCGAAAGTAGACAAAATGGAGGAGCTGATAATGCAACTGATGCAGGCTAATCTCCAGCAGCAACAGTTATGGCAGCAGCAGCACAGACAACAGATGAAATTCCTAGCCAGGGTGATCCGTGGAATGGCAACCACCCCACCCCCGAGTCAAGGTGATGATTCGCACGTAATAAAGAGAGTAAGGAGAGCCTTGCAAAATATGACCCTGCGTGATGATGTCGAGGCGTTTCTGGCAGTTTTCAAAAGGGTGGCAGAACGGGAGAAATTGCTTCCAGAGCAGTGGGTGGAGGTTCTGGCACCATATCTAACAGGGGAACCACAGAAGGCCTATTATGACCTGGTGTTACGAATCGTGGTTCTGTGCTCCCACGTGGGAATGGAGCAGGTTCGATACTACGCTACTCCTGTTGCAAGCGCCGCCATTGTCCTGACCATGGAGGCGGAGTTACTATGCATGCAGGGAAACTGTCCCAACTTGTGGAGCGTCGCGTTCTGGTGCTGTGGGATGTGTGAGGACACGGGACGCCGTGTCTCTCACTGATTTCTCTGCCCAGAAAAAATGGGACGCTGTCTTCCCCAGTTGCAGGCAACACAGGACGCTGTTTTGTTTGGTACTAAGCGCTGGTGGACCCGTTGAAACGGCTGTCGTTCGTTCACTGTGCTACATCCCTCCCTGAAAATATGTTTTTATGCCTTAAATAAAGACTTTGAAGTTTGAAGAACCGGTGAGTGCTACTTCTACTCTCTTTTTTCTTAAGCAATGGTGGGATTTTATCCAGTCTGCTGTTGAAGCTAGCAGGAAGTGGCTGTCTATGGATGATTGGGAAGTAATCAACACCTGATCATTAGACGGGCTATATAACACTGCTCCCTGCTCAGTCCTTTGCTGTTTATTGCAGTTCCCTATGTGCTTGGTGGTGAATGGTGCTAGCATTAGTCTTGCTATCTTTTCAGGGGTTTTCTCATATTCTCTTCTTGTTTTACTTCCTGGGGTTCTTGCTGAGGTACTTACCTAGTTATTGACTAGGCATCAGCCGCGTCACCAGACCACAACTGTCCGGTAACAGTGGGCCTGGGGAGGTCTCTGCCAAAGTCCCCCTTCCATTTACTGAGAGCTGGGTGAAGAGTATTCCTGGCCCCCAAGGGCTCGTCTAGCTGGGCAGCTTTTGCCAAGTGCGTCTGTGGCTGCGCTTGTTTGGTGCCAGTCTTGCTGGGTCCCCCTGCGAAGCAAATAACACTTGGCCTTGCAGGACGCAAAAGAGTATGCCTAGTTGGAAATGTAGATTGGACCTCCTTAAGGGTACAAAGTCGGCTATGGCCAAGTGTTCTCCAGAAGCTGAGCGTTCCAGGAACTGAAGCTTTCTTTAAACAGCCAGTGTTGGTGGCTCCGAACTTCTCCAAGGAGTTAGTAGTCCAGACGAACGCATCAGATGTCTGATTAGGTGCCATCGTGTCTCAAGAAGTGAACGGCGAAGAACACCCAATAATGTACTTGAGGTGTAAACTGTCTCCCTGTAAGAAAAACTACTCCATCGTGGAGAAGGAGTGTTTGGCCATCATGTGGGAGTTGGACACTCTAAGGTACTACCTCTTAGGCAGGAAGTTCAGGCTAGTGTCAGACCTTACCCGGTTGAGGTGGATACGAGTGATACCCGAGTGATCAGGTGGTTCCTAGCACTTCAGGATTTTAGCTTCCTTGTAGAGCATAGGCCTGGGAAACTACATGGCAATGCTGACGCACTGTCCAGGGTCCACTATTTGATGGCAGAACGTCAAAGCCCCCCGGCTTTGGGCAAAGAGGGGCTATTTAAGATGGTTGCCGGATATGTCCTCGAGGGGAGATATGTATCATTGAGGCTGGTTGCCTCAGGATGTAAGCCTTGAAAAGCAGGATCCAGCACTTGTAGTGCTGAGAGAGTTAATAGGGCCGGATTTATGAGTCAAAGAGATGGGAGGAACTATATTGCACAGGATGAAGGCCTTTCCTATATTACACAGGATGGAAAGTCTCTCCTATGTTATGCAGGATGCAGGCCTTTTCTATATTACACGTGATGGAGGCATCTCCTATATTACACGGGATGGAGGCCTCTCCTGTATTACACAGGATCGAGGCCTCTTCTATATTACATGAGACAAAGGCCTCACCTATATTACACGAAATGAAAGGCCTCTTTTATTACATGGGATGAAAGGCTTCTATTAAATTACAAAGAATGGAGGCCTCCTATATTACACGGCATGGAGGTCTTTCCTATATTACACAGGATGGAAGCCTCTCCTATATTACACAGAATGAATGACTTTTCTATATTACACATAATGGAAGGTCTCTCCTATATTACATAGGATGGAGGCCTCTCCTAAATTACACTGGATGGATGCCTCTTCTGTATTACACTGGAAGGAGATCTCTCCTTTATTACATGGGATGGAGGCCTCTCTTATATTACATGGGATGGAGACCTTTCCTATATTACACAGGATGGAGGCCTCTCCTGTATTACACAGGATCGAGGCCTCTTCTATATTACATGAGCCGAAGGCCTCTAGTATATTACACGGGATGAAAGGCCTCTCTTATATTACATGGGATGAAAGTCCTCTCTTATATTACACAGCATGGAGGCCTCTTCTATATTACACAGAATGGAAGAATAATTCTATATTATTAATTCTATATTCTACAGAATAATTCTATATTATATAATATGGAGGTCTTTCATATATTACATATGATGGAAGCCTCTCCTATCTTACACGGGATGGAAGCATCTTCTACTGTATATTATACTTGTTGGAAAGCCTCTCTTATATTACAGAAACACAGCTCCCGAAACCTGTATCGTAAGTGCACATACCTCCATAAGCCGAGGAGAAGGGCTGTGACATCAGAAGAAATAAATCTTCTCCATGGCTGACTGAGCATGGAGAAAAAAAATCCTTTGCGCTCAGTAAGCTGAGGATTTTTCTTCTGATATCACAGCCCTTCTCCTCTGTTTATTTACAGTACAGACCAAAAGTTTGGAAACACCTTCTCATTTAAAGATTTTTCTGTATTTTCATGACTATGAAAATTGTACATTCACACTGAAGGCATCAAAACTATGAATTAACACATGTGGAATTATATACTTAACAAAAAAGTGTGAAACAGCTGAAAATATATCTTATATTCTAGGTTCTTCAAAGTAGCCACCTTTTGCTTTGATGACTGCTTTGCACACTCTTGGCATTCTCTTGATGAGCTTCAAGAGGTAGTCACCGGAAATGGTTTTCACTTCATAGGTGTGCCCTGTCAGGTTTAATAAGTGGGATTTCTTGCCTTATAAATGGGGTTGGGACCATCAGTTGTGTTGTGCAGAAGTCAGGTGGATACACAGCTGATAGTCCTACTGAATAGACTGTTACAATTTGTATTATGGCAAGAAAAAAGCAGCTAAGTAAAGAAAAACGAGTGGCCATCATTACTTTAACAAATGAAGGTTAATCAGTCCGAAAAATTGGGAAAACTTTGAAAGTGTCCTCAAGTGCAGTTGCAAAAACCATCAAGCGCTACAAAGAAACAGGCTGACATGAGGACCGCCCCAGGAAAGGAAGACCAAGAGTCACCTCTGCTTCTGAGGATAAGTTTATCCGAGTCACCAGCCTCAGAAATCGCAGGTTAACAGCAGCTCAGATTAGAGACCAGGTCAATGACACACAGAGTTCTAGCAGCAGACACATCTCTTCAACAACTGTTAAGAGGAGACTTTGTGCTTCAGGCCTTCATGGTAAAACAGCTGATAGGAAACCACTGCTAAGGACAGGCAACAAGCAAAAGAGACTTGTTTGGGCTAAAGAACACAAGGAATGGACATTAGACGAGTGGAAATCTGTGCTTTGGTCTGATGAGTCCAAATTTGAGAACTTTGGTTCCAACCACCGTGTCTTTGTGCGACGCAGAAAAGGTGAACGGATGGACTCTACATGACTGGTTCCCACCGTGAAGCATGGAGGAGGAGGTGTGATGGTGTAGGGGTGCTTTGCTGGTGACACTGTTGGGGATTTATTCAAAATTGAAGGCATACTGAACCAGCATGGCTACCACAGCATCTTGCAGCGGCATGCTATTCCATCCAGTTTGCGTTTAGTTGGACCATCATTTATTTTTCAACAGGACAATGACCCCAAACACACCTCCAGGCTGTGTAAGTGCTATTTGACCAAGAAGGAGAGTGATGGGGTGCTACGCCAGATGACCTGGCCTCCACAGTCACCAGACCTGAACCCAATCGAGATGGTTTGGGGTGAGCTGGACCGCAGACTGAAGGCAAAAGGACCGACAAGTGCTAAGCATCTCTGGGAACTCCTTCAAGATTGTTGGAAGACCATTTCCGTTGACTACCTCTTGAAGCTCATCAAGAGAATGCCAAGAGTGTGCAAAGCAGTCATCAAAGCAAAAGGTGGCTACTGTGAAGAACCTAGAATATAAGACATATTTTCAGTTGTTTCACACTTTTTTGTTAAGTATATAATTCCACATGTGTTAATTCATAGTTTTGATGCCTTCAGTGTGAATGCACAATTTTCATAGTCATGAAAATACAGAAAAATCTTTAAATGAGTAGGTGTGTCCAAACTTTTGGTCTGTACTGTAGGTATGTGTGCTTACAATACAGGTCCACAGGTCTCAGGGGCTGTGATTCTTCAGACTGTGGCACGTCCTGACCCATGAATATGACGAGATGCTGACATGATGGGGGGCCATTTTATTACATTTTTGGAGAACCTTTTCACCACTGGACTGGTGTAGGGGCTCAGGGAGTGCTGGTTTGGGGGCTTTGTCCTGGGAGACCCACAATGCATCACTGGGTGATATGTATTTATGCAAAGCACCCAGGACTGTCCTGATAATAGGGGGCGTCATTCCAGACGTTTATGGCAGAGATGGAAATCTATGTGCGTGCGGCAGCCGGTGGTGGTCGAGGTGACAGACAGGGCTGTGGAGTCAGAGTCGTGGAGTCGGTGTCCATTTTGGTGGAGTCGTTATAAAATGGACCGACTCAGACTCCTAAAATATGTAATAAATTGGGTTCATTAGTGCATTGCAGGATGTGCTGTCATTTTTTTCATAAGAATTTGGGAAAGCTGTGAAATGTCCAATCAATGTGTGTTCTGTTCCTGATCTGAGGATCTCGGCTTTTAGCTGAGATGAATCTGTGCTGCACTTTATGTACACGCTCAGTAGTGAGGCCGGGCTGTGGAGTCGGAGGTCAGGGAAATTGAGGAGTTGGAGGTCAGGCTTACCGACTCCACAGCCCTGCCATGGCCGAAATTCCCATACAAGCGTCACCACATGACCTGTCTGGCTGTCTGTGATCCCGACTGCTGCTTATACACAGGTACTCATGCCGTAGATGGGAACACCCCTTTAAGTCTTGGAGATTCATTTAAAGGGACTGTCCGGTCATAGTCATGAGGCTGGACACCGATACAATCTGTAGGGCAGGGGAGCTACGAGAACGTCGCGGAGCCACATTTACCCAAAAACAATGAAAATCACTAGTGATCAACCATTGATGTAATCATGTGACCAGGTTGCAGCCAATCAGATGACAGCTTTTATTTCCCAGGCTGTTACTTGATTGGTTGCATTTACCATAGGTGAGCTGTTGTGACACTACAACTCCCAGCATGAGCAAACATAGGAGCAAACTGAGAGGCGTAGTGCAGCGCCCGGATTATGAGATTTGTCACCGCCCCCCACACTGCAGCGCTCTCTCAGGTACACGGGGCCTACTAACAGTAGCGAGGCCTGTGCACGTCACCATGGTGACAGAGGGAGGACGCACAGAGCTGTGGACGTGATGACATCGCCCTGAACGTGCGGGTTCCCGCCGTGCGGCTGCTGCTGCGGAGAGGTCGCTTCTTTGGTGCCGGTGTCCACAGCTCGTTCGGCGGCTCATTTCACCGGGATGGGCGGGGATCGCGTCCTCCGTGCTGGTCTGAGGCTGGAGCGGCCCAGGAGGTGAGTGCGAGCGGGAAAGAGGCGGCGGGGCCTGAGCGGAGAGCAGGGAGGAGGCGGCAACCACAGCCGGGAGCGGAGGTCCGGGGAGAAGAGAGGAGACAGGGCGGGGAGCGCGGCGGTGCAGAGACATGGAGGCCTCAACCACCGCCCGAGCTCTGCACGGCCACCATCCACTGCGGGGGACACCGCACACCCCATCATCCACTGCGGGGGACACCTCACACCCCACCGTCCACTGCGGGGGACACCGCACACCCCACCCCACCCCACCGTCCACTGCGGGGGACACCGCACACCCCACCCCACCCCACCGTCCACTGCGGGGGACACCGCACACCCCACCGTCCACAGCGGGGGACACCGCACACCCCACCGTCCACAGCGGGGGACACCGCACACCCCACCCCCCACCGTCCACTGCGGGGGACACCGCACACCCCACCCCCACCGTCCACTGCGGGGGACACCGCACACCCCACCCCCCACCGTCCACTGCGGGGGACACCGCACACCCCACCCCCCACCGTCCACTGCGGGGGACACCGCACACCCCACCCCCCACCGTCCACTGCGGGGGACACCGCACCCCCCACCGTCCACTGCGGGGGACACCGCACCCCCCACCGTCCACTGCGGGGGACACCGCACCCCCCACCGTCCACTGCGGGGGACACCGCACCCCCCACCGTCCACTGCGGGGGACACCGCACCCCCCACCGTCCACTGCGGGGGACACCGCACCCCCCACCGTCCACTGCGGGGGACACCGCACCCCCCACCGTCCACTGCGGGGGACACCGCACCCCCCACCGTCCACTGCGGGGGACACCGCACCCCCCACCGTCCACTGCGGGGGACACCGCACCCCCCACCGTCCACTGCGGGGGACACCGCACCCCCCACCGTCCACTGCGGGGGACACCGCACCCCCCACCGTCCACTGCGGGGGACACCGCACCCCCCACCGTCCACTGCGGGGGACACCGCACCCCCCACCGTCCACTGCGGGGGACACCGCACCCCCCACCGTCCACTGCGGGGGACACCGCACCCCCCACCGTCCACTGCGGGGGACACCGCACACCCCACCCCCACCGTCCACTGCGGGGGACACCGCACACCCCCCACCGTCCACTGCGGGGGACACCGCACACCCCACCCCCCACCGTCCACTGCGGGGGACACCCCACCCCCCACCGTCCACTGCGGGGGACACCGCACCCCCCACCGTCCTCTGCGGGGGACACCGCACCCCCCACCGTCCACTGCGGGGGACACCGCACCGTCCACTGCGGGGGACACCGCACCCCCCACCGTCCACTGCAGGGGACACCGCACCCCCCACCGTCCACTGCGGGGGACACCGCACCCCCCACCGTCCACTGCGGGGGACACCGCACCCCCCACCGTCCACTGCGGGGGACACCGCACCCCCCACCGTCCACTGCGGGGGACACCGCACCCCCCACCGTCCACTGCGGGGCACACCCCACCGTCCACTGCGGGGCACACCCCACCGTCCACTGCGGGGCACACCCCACCGTCCACTGCGGGGCACACCCCACCGTCCACTGCGGGGCACACCCCACACCCCACCCCACCGTCCACTGCGGGGGACACCGCCCACCCCACCGTCCACTGCGGGGGACACCGCCCACCCCACCGTCCACTGCGGGGGACACCGCCCACCCCACCGTCCACTGCGGGGGACACCGCCCACCCCACCGTCCACTGCGGGGCACACCGCCCACCCCACCGTCCACTGCGGGGCACACCGCCCACCCCACCGTCCACTGCGGGGCACACCGCCCACCCCACCGTCCACTGCGGGGCACACCGCCCACCCCACCGTCCACTGCGGGGCACACCGCCCACCCCACCGTCCACTGCGGGGCACACCGCCCACCCCACCGTCCACTGCGGGGCACACCGCCCACCCCACCCCACCGTCCACTGCGGGGCACACCGCCCACCCCACCCCACCGTCCACTGCGGGGCACACCGCCCACCCCACCCCACCGTCCACTGCGGGGCACACCGCCCACCCCACCGTCCACTGCGGGGCACACCGCCCACCCCACCCCACCGTCCACTGCGGGGCACACCGCCCACCCCACCCCACCGTCCACTGCGGGGCACACCGCCCACCCCACCCCACCGTCCACTGCGGGGCACACCGCCCACCCCACCCCACCGTCCACTGCGGGGCACACCGCCCACCCCACCCCACCGTCCACTGCGGGGCACACCGCCCACCCCACCCCACCGTCCACTGCGGGGCACACCGCCCACCCCACCCCACCGTCCACTGCGGGGCACACCGCCCACCCCACCCCACCGTCCACTGCGGGGCACACCGCCCACCCCACCCCACCGTCCACTGCGGGGCACACCGCCCACCCCACCCCACCGTCCACTGCGGGGCACACCGCCCACCCCACCCCACCGTCCACTGCGGGGCACACCGCACCCCCCACCGTCCACTGCGGGGCACACCGCACCCCCCACCGTCCACTGCGGGGCACACCCCACCCCACCGTCCACTGCGGGGGACACCGCACACCCCACCCCACCGTCCACTGCGGGGGACACCGCACACCCCACCCCCCACCGTCCACTGCGGGGGACACCGCACACCCCACCCCCCACCGTCCACTGCGGGGGACACCGCACACCCCACCCCCCACCGTCCACTGCGGGGGACACCCCACCCCCCACCGTCCACTGCGGGGGACACCCCACCCCCCACCGTCCACTGCGGGGGACACCGCACCCCCCACCGTCCACTGCGGGGGACACCGCACCCCCCACCGTCCACTGCGGGGGACACCGCACCGTCCACTGCGGGGGACACCGCACCCCCCACCGTCCACTGCGGGGGACACCGCACCGTCCACTGCGGGGGACACCGCACCCCCCACCGTCCACTGCGGGGGACACCGCACCCCCCACCGTCCACTGCGGGGGACACCGCACCCCCCACCGTCCACTGCGGGGGACACCGCACCCCCCACCGTCCACTGCGGGGGACACCGCACCCCCCACCGTCCACTGCGGGGGACACCCCACCGTCCACTGCGGGGCACACCCCACCGTCCACTGCGGGGCACACCCCACCGTCCACTGCGGGGCACACCCCACACCCCACCCCACCGTCCACTGCGGGGCACACCGCCCACCCCACCCCACCGTCCACTGCGGGGGACACCGCCCACCCCACCCCACCGTCCACTGCGGGGGACACCGCCCACCCCACCGTCCACTGCGGGGCACACCGCCCACCCCACCGTCCACTGCGGGGCACACCGCCCACCCCACCGTCCACTGCGGGGCACACCGCCCACCCAACCGTCCACTGCGGGGCACACCGCCCACCCCACCGTCCACTGCGGGGCACACCGCCCACCCCACCGTCCACTGCGGGGCACACCGCCCACCCCACCGTCCACTGCGGGGCACACCGCCCACCCCACCGTCCACTGCGGGGCACACCGCCCACCCCACCCCACCGTCCACTGCGGGGCACACCGCCCACCCCACCCCACCGTCCACTGCGGGGCACACCGCCCACCCCACCCCACCGTCCACTGCGGGGCACACCGCCCACCCCACCCCACCGTCCACTGCGGGGCACACCGCCCACCCCACCCCACCGTCCACTGCGGGGCACACCGCCCACTGCGGGGCACACCGCCCACCCCACCCCACCGTCCACTGCGGGGCACACCGCCCACCCCACCCCACCGTCCACTGCGGGGCACACCGCCCACCCCACCCCACCGTCCACTGCGGGGCACACCGCCCACCCCACCCCACCGTCCACTGCGGGGCACACCGCCCACCCCACCCCACCGTCCACTGCGGGGGACACCGCACCCCCCACCGTCCACTGCGGGGGACACCGCACCCCCCACCGTCCACTGCGGGGGACACCGCACCCCCCACCGTCCACTGCGGGGGACACCGCACCCCCCACCGTCCACTGCTTGGGACACCGCACCCCCCACCGTCCACTGCTTGGGACACCGCACCCCCCACCGTCCACTGCTTGGGACACCGCACCCCCCACCGTCCACTGCTTGGGACACCGCACCCCCCACCGTCCACTGCTTGGGACACCGCACCCCCCACCGTCCACTGCGGGGGACACCGCACCCCCCACCGTCCACTGCGGGGGACACCGCACCCCCCACCGTCCACTGCGGGGGACACCGCACACCCCACCCCCCACCGTCCACTGCGGGGGACACCGCACACCCCACCCCCCACCGTCCACTGCGGGGGACACCGCACACCCCACCCCCCACCGTCCACTGCGGGGGACACCCCACCCCCCACCGTCCACTGCGGGGGACACCGCACCCCCCACCGTCCACTGCGGGGGACACCGCACCCCCCACCGTCCACTGCGGGGGACACCGCACCCCCCACCGTCCACTGCGGGGGACACCGCACCGTCCACTGCGGGGGACACCGCACCCCCCACCGTCCACTGCGGGGGACACCGCACCCCCCACCGTCCACTGCGGGGGACACCGCACCGTCCACTGCGGGGGACACCGCACCCCCCACCGTCCACTGCGGGGGACACCGCACCCCCCACCGTCCACTGCGGGGGACACCGCACCCCCCACCGTCCACTGCGGGGGACACCGCACCCCCCACCGTCCACTGCGGGGGACACCGCACCCCCACCGTCCACTGCGGGGGACACCCCACCGTCCACTGCGGGGGACACCCCACCGTCCACTGCGGGGCACACCCCACCGTCCACTGCGGGGCACACCCCACCGTCCACTGCGGGGCACACCCCACCGTCCACTGCGGGGCACACCCCACCGTCCACTGCGGGGCACACCCCACCGTCCACTGCGGGGCACACCCCACCGTCCACTGCGGGGCACACCCCACACCCCACCCCACCGTCCACTGCGGGGCACACCCCACACCCCACCCCACCGTCCACTGCGGGGGACACCGCCCACCCCACCCCACCGTCCACTGCGGGGGACACCGCCCACCCCACCGTCCACTGCGGGGGACACCGCCCACCCCACCGTCCACTGCGGGGGACACCGCCCACCCCACCGTCCACTGCGGGGCACACCGCCCACCCCACCGTCCACTGCGGGGCACACCGCCCACCCCACCGTCCACTGCGGGGCACACCGCCCACCCCACCGTCCACTGCGGGGCACACCGCCCACCCCACCGTCCACTGCGGGGCACACCGCCCACCCCACCCCACCGTCCACTGCGGGGCACACCGCCCACCCCACCCCACCGTCCACTGCGGGGCACACCGCCCACCCCACCCCACCGTCCACTGCGGGGCACACCGCCCACCCCACCCCACCGTCCACTGCGGGGCACACCGCCCACCCCACCCCACCGTCCACTGCGGGGCACACCGCCCACCCCACCCCACCGTCCACTGCGGGGCACACCGCCCACCCCACCCCACCGTCCACTGCGGGGCACACCGCCCACCCCACCCCACCGTCCACTGCGGGGCACACCGCCCACCCCACCCCACCGTCCACTGCGGGGCACACCGCCCACCCCACCCCACCGTCCACTGCGGGGCACACCGCCCACCCCACCCCACCGTCCACTGCGGGGCACACCGCCCACCCCACCCCACCGTCCACTGCGGGGCACACCGCCCACCCCACCCCACCGTCCACTGCGGGGCACACCGCCCACCCCACCCCACCGTCCACTGCGGGGCACACCGCCCACCCCACCCCACCGTCCACTGCGGGGCACACCGCCCACCCCACCCCACCGTCCACTGCGGGGCACACCGCCCACCCCACCCCACCGTCCACTGCGGGGCACACCGCCCACCCCACCGTCCACTGCGGGGCACACCGCCCACCCCACCGTCCACTGCGGGGCACACCGCCCACCCCACCCCACCGTCCACTGCGGGGCACACCGCCCACCCCACCCCACCGTCCACTGCGGGGCACACCGCCCACCCCACCCCACCGTCCACTGCGGGGCACACCGCCCACCCCACCCCACCGTCCACTGCGGGGCACACCGCCCACCCCACCCCACCGTCCACTGCGGGGCACACCGCCCACCCCACCCCACCGTCCACTGCGGGGCACACCGCCCACCCCACCCCACCGTCCACTGCGGGGCACACCGCCCACCCCACCCCACCGTCCACTGCGGGGCACACCGCCCACCCCACCCCACCGTCCACTGCGGGGCACACCGCCCACCCCACCCCACCGTCCACTGCGGGGCACACCGCCCACCCCACCCCACCGTCCACTGCGGGGCACACCGCCCACCCCACCCCACCGTCCACTGCGGGGGACACCGCACACCCCACCGTCCACTGCGGGGGACACCGCACACCCCACCGTCCACTGCGGGGGACACCGCACACCCCACCCCCCACCGTCCACTGCGGGGGACACCGCACACCCCACCCCCCACCGTCCACTGCGGGGGACACCGCACACCCCACCCCCCACCGTCCACTGCGGGGGACACCCCACCCCCCACCGTCCACTGCGGGGGACACCGCACCCCCCACCGTCCACTGCGGGGGACACCGCACCCCCCACCGTCCACTGCGGGGGACACCGCACCCCCCACCGTCCACTGCGGGGGACACCGCACCCCCCACCGTCCACTGCGGGGGACACCGCACCCCCCACCGTCCACTGCGGGGGACACCGCACCCCCCACCGTCCACTGCGGGGGACACCGCACCCCCCACCGTCCACTGCGGGGGACACCGCACCCCCCACCGTCCACTGCGGGGGACACCGCACCCCCCACCGTCCACTGCGGGGGACACCGCACCCCCCACCGTCCACTGCGGGGGACACCGCACCGTCCACTGCGGGGGACACCGCACCGTCCACTGCGGGGGACACCGCACCGTCCACTGCGGGGGACACCGCACCCCCCACCGTCCACTGCGGGGGACACCGCACCCCCCACCGTCCACTGCGGGGGACACCGCACCCCCCACCGTCCACTGCGGGGGACACCGCACCCCCCACCGTCCACTGCGGGGGACACCGCACCCCCCACCGTCCACTGCGGGGGACACCGCACCCCCCACCGTCCACTGCGGGGGACACCCCACCGTCCACTGCGGGGGACACCCCACCCCCCACCGTCCACTGCGGGGGACACCCCACCCCCCACCGTCCACTGCGGGGGACACCCCACCCCCCACCGTCCACTGCGGGGGACACCCCACCCCCCACCGTCCACTGCGGGGGACACCCCACCGTCCACTGCGGGGGACACCCCACCGTCCACTGCGGGGCACACCCCACCGTCCACTGCGGGGCACACCCCGCACCCCACCCCACCGTCCACTGCGGGGCACACCCCACACCCCACCGTCCACTGCGGGGCACACCGCCCACCCCACCCCACCGTCCACTGCGGGGGACACCGCCCACCCCACCCCACCGTCCACTGCGGGGGACACCGCCCACCCCACCGTCCACTGCGGGGGACACCGCCCACCCCACCGTCCACTGCGGGGGACACCGCCCACCCCACCCCACCGTCCACTGCGGGGCACACCCCACCCCACCGTCCACTGCGGGGCACACCCCACACCCCACCCCACCGTCCACTGCGGGGGACACCGCCCACCCCACCCCACCGTCCACTGCGGGGGACACCGCCCACCCCACCGTCCACTGCGGGGGACACCGCCCACCCCACCGTCCACTGCGGGGCACACCGCCCACCCCACCGTCCACTGCGGGGCACACCGCCCACCCCACCGTCCACTGCGGGGCACACCGCCCACCCCACCGTCCACTGCGGGGCACACCGCCCACCCCACCGTCCACTGCGGGGCACACCGCCCACCCCACCCCACCGTCCACTGCGGGGCACACCGCCCACCCCACCCCACCGTCCACTGCGGTGCACACCGCCCACCCCACCCCACCGTCCACTGCGGGGCACACCGCCCACCCCACCGTCCACTGCGGGGCACACCGCCCACCCCACCCCACCGTCCACTGCGGGGCACACCGCCCACCCCACCCCACCGTCCACTGCGGGGCACACCGCCCACCCCACCCCACCGTCCACTGCGGGGCACACCGCCCACCCCACCCCACCGTCCACTGCGGGGCACACCGCCCACCCCACCCCACCGTCCACTGCGGGGCACACCGCCCACCCCACCCCACCGTCCACTGCGGGGCACACCGCCCACCCCACCCCACCGTCCACTGCGGGGCACACCGCCCACCCCACCCCACCGTCCACTGCGGGGCCCACCGCCCACCCCACCCCACCGTCCACTGCGGGGCCCACCGCCCACCCCACCCCACCGTCCACTGCGGGGCCCACCGCCCACCCCACCCCACCGTCCACTGCGGGGCCCACCGCCCACCCCACCCCACCGTCCACTGCGGGGCCCACCGCCCACCCCACCCCACCGTCCACTGCGGGGCCCACCGCCCACCCCACCCCACCGTCCACTGCGGGGCCCACCGCCCACCCCACCGTCCACTGCGGGGCCCACCCCACCCCACCGTCCACTGCGGGGCCCACCCCACCCCACCGTCCACTGCGGGGCCCACCCCACCCCACCGTCCACTGCGGGGCCCACCCCACCCCACCGTCCACTGCGGGGCCCACCCCACCCCACCGTCCACTGCGGGGCCCACCGCACACCCCACCCCACCGTCCACTGCGGGGCCCACCGCACACCCCACCCCACCGTCCACTGCGGGGCCCACCGCACACCCCACCCCACCGTCCACTGCGGGGCCCACCGCACACCCCACCCCACCGTCCACTGCGGGGCCCACCGCACACCCCACCCCACCGTCCACTGCGGGGCCCACCGCACACCCCACCCCACCGTCCACTGCGGGGCCCACCGCACACCCCACCCCACCGTCCACTGCGGGGCCCACCGCACACCCCACCCCACCGTCCACTGCGGGGCCCACCGCACACCCCACCCCACCGTCCACTGCGGGGCCCACCGCACACCCCACCCCACCGTCCACTGCGGGGCCCACCGCACACCCCACCCCACCGTCCACTGCGGGGCCCACCGCACACCCCACCCCACCGTCCACTGCGGGGCCCACCGCACACCCCACCCCACCGTCCACTGCGGGGCCCACCGCACACCCCACCCCACCGTCCACTGCGGGGCCCACCGCACACCCCACCCCACCGTCCACTGCGGGGCCCACCGCACACCCCACCCCACCGTCCACTGCGGGGCCCACCGCACACCCCACCCCACCGTCCACTGCGGGGCCCACCGCACACCCCACCCCACCGTCCACTGCGGGGCCCACCGCACACCCCACCCCACCGTCCACTGCGGGGCCCACCGCACACCCCACCCCACCGTCCACTGCGGGGCCCACCGCACACCCCACCCCACCGTCCACTGCGGGGCCCACCGCACACCCCACCCCACCGTCCACTGCGGGGCCCACCGCACACCCCACCCCACCGTCCACTGCGGGGCCCACCGCACACCCCACCCCACCGTCCACTGCGGGGCCCACCGCACACCCCACCCCACCGTCCACTGCGGGGCCCACCGCACACCCCACCCCACCGTCCACTGCGGGGCCCACCGCACACCCCACCCCACCGTCCACTGCGGGGCCCACCGCACACCCCACCCCACCGTCCACTGCGGGGCCCACCGCACACCCCACCCCACCGTCCACTGCGGGGCCCACCGCACACCCCACCCCACCGTCCACTGCGGGGCCCACCGCACACCCCACCCCACCGTCCACTGCGGGGCCCACCGCACACCCCACCCCACCGTCCACTGCGGGGCCCACCGCACACCCCACCCCACCGTCCACTGCGGGGCCCACCGCACACCCCACCCCACCGTCCACTGCGGGGCCCACCGCACACCCCACCCCACCGTCCACTGCGGGGCCCACCGCACACCCCACCCCACCGTCCACTGCGGGGCCCACCGCACACCCCGCCCCACCGTCCACTGCGGGGCCCACCGCACACCCCGCCCCACCGTCCACTGCGGGGCCCACCGCACACCCCGCCCCACCGTCCACTGCGGGGCCCACCGCACACCCCGCCCCACCGTCCACTGCGGGGCCCACCGCACACCCCGCCCCACCGTCCACTGCGGGGCCCACCGCACACCCCGCCCCACCGTCCACTGCGGGGCCCACCGCACACCCCGCCCCACCGTCCACTGCGGGGCCCACCGCACACCCCGCCCCACCGTCCACTGCGGGGCCCACCGCACACCCCGCCCCACCGTCCACTGCGGGGCCCACCGCACACCCCGCCCCACCGTCCACTGCGGGGCCCACCGCACACCCCGCCCCACCGTCCACTGCGGGGCCCACCGCACACCCCGCCCCACCGTCCACTGCGGGGCCCACCGCACACCCCGCCCCACCGTCCACTGCGGGGCCCACCGCACACCCCGCCCCACCGTCCACTGCGGGGCCCACCGCACACCCCGCCCCACCGTCCACTGCGGGGCCCACCGCACACCCCGCCCCACCGTCCACTGCGGGGCCCACCGCACACCCCGCCCCACCGTCCACTGCGGGGCCCACCGCACACCCCGCCCCACCGTCCACTGCGGGGCCCACCGCACACCCCGCCCCACCGTCCACTGCGGGGCCCACCGCACACCCCGCCCCACCGTCCACTGCGGGGCCCACCGCACACCCCGCCCCACCGTCCACTGCGGGGCCCACCGCACACCCCGCCCCACCGTCCACTGCGGGGCACACCCCGCCCCACCGTCCACTGCGGGGCACACCCCGCCCCACCGTCCACTGCGGGGCACACCCCGCCCCACCGTCCACTGCGGGGCACACCGCGCGCCCCACCGTCCACTGCGCGGGGGAGGCCCCTCTGTCCACTGCGCGGGTGGCACCGCGCGCCCCCTCAACATGCTCACTGTTGTAGTGCCGGGTTCTGTTTTGATATTCCTTTACTTGTTTGCTTTTTATGAATGATTTTGTAGATTCTCATTTGTTCTTTTCCTTTCTTTATAGGACGTGAGCTCTTCCGGAGTGTTTGCTTTTGCAGCTCTCGCAGCTGCAGCTATAATGTTCCTTCTGAATGCCCCTCCTCCGGCAGCTTTTCAGACACAATGGACGCCGTTTGGGTGTAACGTCCCATGCAGAGTGCCCACATCCCTTCCACAGCCTGCACAGGTGGCCCCCGAGCTTGAGGGCACCATAGACAGTCCACAGAGTGGTGAGTCTTCTGGGACTGTGAATCTCGAATATGAGCGGATTATGCAGAAGAACAGAAAGGGGGAGCTTATTATCAATGGAGGACTGAAATCCAGTCCTACCCTCTTCAGGGAAAACGCCAGAGAAAAGGCCACACTCATCGTTCCAGCACATTTCAGAGACACTATAGAGGAGGACTCTGACTTCATGGGTCTGGCTCTGGACTCGGACAGCGACGATTCTGTAGACAGAGGCATAGAAGAAGCTATCCAGGAATACCTAAAGAACAAGGTTGCCACCCCGCCCCTGTCCTGCTCTCCTGCGGCGAAAATACCAGACCTCCCTGAGAGTGATGGAGAACAAGTAAAATCCGCTCAAAATGATGTCCTGGCCAGGAAGTCTCCCGTCAAGATGGTGACGTCACCCAAAGTGTGCAATTTCTTTCCAGGGCCCAGCCAGTCCCGATGCTCATCACCAGACAGTGTGGGGAGCGACGACTCCTTTGAGGAAAGCATCAAAAAGGAAATTGAACAGTTTTTGATTGAGAAGAAGCTGCAGAACAATGTGAACGAGACCAGCCCTTGTAAGAAAGCAACAAGCAGCCACTCTGCAGCCAAACTAAAATCAAAACCCACCAAGGTAGAGAAACCGCGCCCCAAGCAGGGAATTAAGGCGCCAGCGGTGAAAACAGTCCTCGAAAGCCTTGATCTACTTGCTAGGAATCTGAAATCCAAAGCAGAAAGCTCAAAAAGTATCATCCGCCCCAAGACTGTGCTCGTCCCCTCTAAGCCCAATGTCCTGAGGCCGCTGCCTCCTGCTCCTGCCCAGAGTCCCGAGCTTTCAGACTCCAGCAGTGATGATGGGATTGAGGAGGCCATTCAACTGTACCAGCTGGAAAAAAGCAGATTAGAAGGAACCCTAAGCTCCGCTGATAGGACCTCTCCAGAGAAAGATGGGAAAAACACGGCGTCTGATGGTGGTCACTGCCAGATGAAGAACACTCTTCTCGAACCCCACAAGAAGGCCACAGACTGCAGGAAGAGGAAACTGCCCAACATTAAACCCTCTGCGTCTCAGAACTTCCCATATAAGAAGGCGCTGCATTCTGGAGATGAAGCAGCAGCAACACGCAGGGCAGAGACTGCAGCGGAGCTAATGTGTGCAGAGGCCATACTGGACATCTCTAAAACAATATTGCCTTCACAGTCGGAAAGATCTTTTGTCTCTTCGCAGGACAAGCCGTCAGCTCAGCCTTCATCTCCATGTTCTAGCGACAGCTCGGTTGACAGTGATGACAGCATAGAACAAGAAATAAGAACATTTTTGGCCCATAAAGCTCAAGTTGAGAGTCTCTGTGTGACCTCAGCCAAACAACCCTCAAAGGAACAAATGTCTGAACTCCAAAAACAGTCATTCCTTCCCAATACTAAGGCTGCTGGGACTAGTGAAGGCAAAGGAAGTGACAACAAAGTTGTACTTAAGGACTCTCCTAGGAAAGGTGTTGAGTCTGTGAATGTAGATAGCAGCCCAGGACATTCATCCTTGAGTAAACATGTACAGGTTAAGACTATAGAGACTGGTCCTGGCGGCTGTCCTAAACCTCCCTGCCAAGCAGAGGATGCCAGGCATCACATTATCCAGGCTGTGGAACGTCTGGAGTATTCTCCTGGAGCAAGTGGAGAAAAGCGGAAACGGTACATAAAAATGAGGAGCAACTTCAGCGGCGATAAGAGCAGCTCTCTGGACAGCGATGAAGACTTGGACTCTGCTATAAAAGACTTACTAAGGTCCAAAAGAAAATGCAAAAAGAGACCAAAGGATGGCCGACCGCAATGTAAGAAGAAGGTCCGATTCGCTGAGACCACCACAAGACTGTTGGAACCAGTGGGTGTTACGGATCAGAAGGATTGCAGCACCAAACCTCTGGTTGTCAAAAGCTGCCTTGTCGTTTCCAGTGACGCAAAAGATAATTCCTTCAAAAAATCAAAGACTATCTTGAAACTGAAAGATGAGAAAAAGATCCTGGTGGGAAATGTAGAGTTGTCTTCTGTTAGCAAAACTGTTGAGTCCAAACTTGCTTGTGCCTCTGACAAGTCTGTGAAGATATGTAGTGCCTTGCCCGATAACCAAGACAGCAGCTCGGTGGACAGCGATGATAGCATAGAGCAAGAAATACGGAAATTTCTAGCCGATAGAGCTCGGGAATCTGTGGAACTTAGTGCCACACAAGAGACCACTGCACCTTTGATTGCTCCAACTGTTAACAGGACCGAGACTACTCCAATATGCATTATTAATCCCACAACCATACGGAAAGAGCCCGGGGTGTTATCGAGCTCCGTGACTGAGACCATTCTCCAGAAAGTCCGCGAGAAAGATCGCTCCAGCACCCCGGCGACACAGCGTCTATACGGATATAAAGACGACGCATCCCCAGGCGCAACGCTGCAGCTACCCAAAGGCGTAGAAAAGACAACCTCTCCTGTCTGCAGCGTCATCGTCAACAGCGAGTGCTTTGTAGATCAAAACAGGATTGCAAGGCCAGGAGAGAAAGTGCTGCCAGCTCCTCCGGACAGGGTTCTGATAAGGACTGGTGTGAACAGTTGTCAGGGGAACATCCCCATTTCCGGGAACTTTGTTGCTGGTCTTAAATACATTTCAGGAACTGAGCAGCAGCTTCTATTGAACGTGGGGAAGTCGGGGGCTACCAGGTTGGCCACTGACTTCTACAATCCTGGAGGAGCCATCGCTCAGCTGGGGAACTGCCAGAACAAAACACTTATTTTAGAGCAGCCTAAAGTTGTACAAGCCCCTGCATTCTCTCTGGGCGCCCCCATGGTCCGCCCCGCACTGTATGTCGTAACTACCAAAGTGGTGCAAGAAACTTCTGGCTCCTTGTGTCTCCCCATCAATGCTGCCACGTATGACCCTGGCCTGAACTTAATGAGTATTCAGTATTGTCCGGGTCAGGTAGCGTCCCACACGTCTGCATGCACTGCCCCATTCTCCTTTCAGCAAACCCGAAATAGCGATACCATGGTCATTGCCCCCGGAAAGGCAGGAGAGATCCCCACCCTCATTACCAAAGCCAGAGCAAGCGAGACGACGGCAGGGCTACTAGATGGAGAAAGCAGGTGCCGTAATGTAACTGAGCGAGCAGAAGGTAGAAAGGTGCATAAAGATGAGGTGTAAGTACTAGAGATGTATTATAGATGTATATAGAGAACTGACCTGAGGCATGCCTTGGCATTTGCCCCTTTTTGGGGGTCGAGGGACAGGTATATCCTAAACCCCATAAATGCATATAGACAAAGCAATGTGTAACTTTTCTACTTTTACATTACTAATAGGGATTTTCATTTGGAGGTATACAGGCGATTATATAAGAAGACTGCGTTATCTGATGCGGGAGCAGTGAAACCTGTGGCACATAGGCAGAGTATATAATATATACAGCTCTGGGCAAAGAGGAGGATAATGCAGATCTTGTGCGTCACCTTGGTACTTCCATGTTAGGGCAGAGATGGTCATAATCCTGTGTCCGTAATCACTCCAGGAATAAGAAGCGTCTGACAACAGCAGGTGCATGTGGATTATCTCTGCCCCCGGTGGTCTGCTTTACAGGGAATGTGTCGCCTATATATTTTTTTCTTTATTTAGATTGTACCATAGTAATAAATAGACTGAAAATATTCATTGACTTCTATGGGAGAGCGTTGTGGGCATGCTCTGCAACCTGAACAGGAGTCATTGTGCAGGGTAGGAGGTGAGCTGTGTCCATCGTCTTTTGTGAACGGTGGATCCTGGTCCTTTTTAACATTTTAAAAAAAAAAATTTTCGTGCTGTCAGGGAACTAGATCATGCGATCTCTCTTGATTGCTGGCAAACTCTCTACAGTATTATCAATGTGGCAGGTATAGAAAAATGGCGGACCTGGGGACTTCACGTCGCCATCTGCAATGAGAAACCGCAGTCACGTTGGTAGATAAGAATAGAGGCTTCTCTTTGTATCACATCAGATGACGTGGCTACTATTGACCAAAGCATCTAAGCGATTAACTGAGATTAGTGTTATTTCTGATCTCTGCCGTTGCAGCAGGAGTCCAGCTGTATATTCCAGCCGGCTCCCGATGTAAATAGTGTGGTCTCTGCTCTTAGGCCGACACCAACGCTCTGGTGTACAGTGCTGATCGAAAAGAGGTTAAAGGGATTGTCCACTTGCAGGAAAGTTGTCCCCAAACTGTGTAAAATAACAAACTTGGCATATACTAATCCTCCCTGGGTCTAGTGCTGGCTCCCCACCGCTGCTTTATTCCTGGTGTTGGCTACAACCCTATACATTACCGCTGTAATCAGTCCCTGAGCTCCGTGCTTGTGCAGAGGTTGATGACTAGTAATGCTGAGCTCTGTGACGGCCAGAGTGGTGCAGCCAAAACACAAGGACTGGAACAGCGGCGGGGAGCTGGCGCTGGACCTTTGGAGTGAGAGTACCTACTGAGTTTTTTAGGCAATTTACTCATTTTGAGGCCTGCTTTTCTAAAAATAGACCACCCCTTTAAAAAAAGAAAAAAGGAAATTTAGGCTGAGTGCCCACGATCCGGATTTAATGCTTTTCCGTGGCGGGATTTTCGCCTCGGAAGAGCATTAAAATCGCTTGGTTAGAGGTCTGGGTTGTATCCCAATGATAATCCGCATGTGCTGTGCACATGCTGCAGAAATTTTCGCTGCGTATTATTGCAGAAAAATCCGCAGCACTACCAATTTGGGCGCGATTTTGCAGCGAAATCGCACCCATTGACTTGCATTGAACCGCATAATATCCGCATGTATACATGCAGATGTTATGCGGTTCAATGCGCGGATGGTATCTGGGTTGGGAGAAGATGAGACTCTCCTCCAACCCATGGTACCTGCAAGTTAAAAAGTAAAGAATTCAAAAGTAAAGAATTCAGTCACCTCTCCGGCGGCCCTCGGTCTCCTCCCGGCAGCGTACTCTCTCCTCGGCGTCCTGTGTTGTACTGGCAGGACCTGCGGTGACGTCATTTAGTCAGCTGATAGTCACTCGACCTCTGACGTCAGCTGTCAGGTGATGGTCGCCTGACCATCAGCTGACTAAATGACGTCACCACAGGTCCTGCCAGTACACCGCGGGACGCCGAGGAGAGAGGACGCTGCCGGGCGGAGACCGGGGGCCACTGGAGAGGTGAATATAAGGTTTTTTATTTTTTTACTTTTTTAATTTTTTTTTTTTACTTTAGATGCAGCATTTGATGGTAGAAATTTCCTCGAAGTTGGTCACACAATATAAATCCATGCCAGTTGCATGGATTTTTATTGTGACCAACTTGTCAAGCTCTTTGCCAAGTGATGCTCAAAATTGCTTGGAAAAACTCATGTAAAATCCGCATGCATTTTTTCTGCCAAGGAGATGCAGAAATGCCCAGGAAATTTCTGCTTCAAATCTGCATTGTGGGCACATAGCCTTTATAAGGAAAATTTTTGTGAAAAAAGATAAAAATACTCTGACACATTCCCTTTAAGGAGGCCCATTATATCTGAAGTCTGCAGTGGACCCCCAATAATAATAATGGTCACCCGCAGGTGTGGGGGGCCTCGCCTGCTTCATTTCCCTCACAGATTCCGGGAAGTCCCAAGAACATTCCAAAAATAATAATTTGTGAAATTTGATAAAATGTAAATATTTTACTTTTCACCTTGATTTTAGTGTCTTTTTATGTCTAGCTTTTAAGCCTTTTGGGCACTTGAAGGATTTATTTGCACTTTTTTTTCAATACAGTTTTTTACATTCTTGAAATGTTTGGATTTTTTTTTGCTGATTTCTTGAACATTTGTTCCCGTGGATGCGGCGTCCGGGAGGTGTCCTCAGCTGATCACTGTTTTCTGTTTGCTTCCTGACTTCTCACCACGTTCTAATCTGTAGATATTGTAAATTGTGTAAAAATGTTAATCTCTTCTTTTTTCCTTTTGATGAGAAAGAGAAAAACCACAACGGGGGCCTTGACATTGAGATTCCCAGAGTTTGTGTTGCTTTTATTCAAGATTGATCAAGTTCTGTGTTTTACATAAAGCTGAATTTCCTTTCCTTATAAAAGGGTGTACTGTATTAGTGTCACTGTGTTTCATGATTTTATCACCTGCACTTAGCGCTGACTATAAGGACTTGTTCAGACAAGCGTGTTGTCAGCAGCGGTTCACTCTCTGTATTCCAGGGTAACACGTGGATTCCTCCTGGATATACAAGATCGCTATGTTGCAACAAGTTCGGTTCAGTCGGGGGTCCGAGCTTTACTTGGGAATACAGACGGTAAAATATGGCTGCTAGAGTTGAGCAGAAAGAATTGCGCTGCCCAAATCTGTTTGTCTGTGACATCCTAGTCGCCTCTTGCACGTTCTAGGCCATATGACCTCACATGAGGCCTAGTGATGGGCGAGACCTCATAGGTGACGCGTCCTGTGGATCGCACTATATCCTTTGTCGGAGGTAGCTGCCGCGGCCACATAGCAGGTACCTTTACTTGCCTATGATTGTGTCCAGGCTAATGGAGCGCCTGCCGCCATTACTTGTACTTCTCCAGTTAATCAGAAGAGCAGGTGGCTCGTTCTTTGCCCGGCTGCTGCCCCCTAGTTTAGTGTCTCTTGTATCTTGCAGCGTATATGAAGAACTTGTTCATACATGTCGATAACAGTACTGCGTAAAGCATCATCTCATTCAGAAGCCATCATGGAGGCATGAAGAATGGGTACACTGTGCCAAACCTCCTCAGCCAGTGAGACATGAGAAGTGCAGCGGAGTGGACAAAACACAACTCTGCGAGATGTTGTAACGGTATAACATAACATGACATTATGGAGTCTTATGACACGACTGGTTAACCAGCCTTATTCTGTTGTAAAGTTAATTTACCTCAGAATTATGAATGCAGCTCTGGATGTGACTAGAGCATAATACATAGCTCTGTATACGGCTCCAGCCTGAGACGTGCCGCAGCTGTTCTGAGAGGGGAGAGCATTTCATACTGCTCCCTCCTGACGGAGTCCTCAGAGACTTTCTGTTTTGGCGACAGGTAAATTCAAGGATTAGAGCTCCATTATATTAACAGCCGGCTGAGGTTGTCAGGACATTTACAGGTGACCCGATACAAGTGCAGCTCTGCAGGAAACACTTCATGAGCAATCACTGTGTATATACAGGGTGTAGATCCATACAATAGTTTGCTATATAACAAATCTCTATAATCAGCATAGTTGATGTGTACATACAGTTAGGTCCATATATATTTGGACAGAGACAACATTATTCTAATTTTGGTTCTAGACATTACCACAATGAATTTTAAACAAAACAATTCAGATGCAGTTGAAGTTCAGACTTTCAGCTTTCATTTGAGGGTATCCACATTAAAATTGGATGAAGGGTTTAGGAGTTTCAGCTCCTTAACATGTGCCACCCTGTTTTTAAAGGGACCAAAAGTAATTGGACAGATTTACTCCAAGGCTATTTCATGGACAGGTGTGGGCAATCCCTTCGGAAGACAACAGTGTTGTCCCTGTCCAAATATATATGGACCTAACTGTACATTTCTTACCAGCAGTAGTGAGTGCAGCTCTGGAGTATAATACAGGATGTAACTCAGGATCAGTACAGGATAAGTAATGTAATGTATGTACACAGTGACTGCACCAGCAGAATAGTGAGTGCAGCTCTGGGGTATAATACAGGATGTAACTCAGGATCAGTACAGGATAAGTAATGTAATGTATGTACACAGTGACTGCACCAGCAGAATAGTGAGTGCAGCTCTGGAGTATAATACAGGATGTAACTCAGGATCAGTAATGTAATGTATGTACACAGTGACTGCACCAGCAGAATAGTGAGTGCTGCTCTGAAGTATAATACAGGATGTAACTCAGGATCAGTACAGGATAAGTAATGTAACGTATGTACACAGTGACTGCACCAGCAGAATAGTGAGTGCAGCTCTGGAGTATAATACAGACTATTAACAAGGTGTTGACCCTGCCCACAGAACAGTTGCGTCTCTGTATCATATGGTTCTCATGTTTGTCCAGATTATTAGTGATGAAGATTTGGTGTTTTGCTCACATTTTTTAAGATAATATTCTGATGTATGAGACTTTGCAGTTTCATATATTGAACAGAGTGGACCTAAACCCAAAGGAAAATCTCTTCATCTCCGTTCTCCTCATCACTACACACCTGTATACGTGTATGAGAACTGTACAATCTACTTTGGATCTTGGAGTAAGAAGACGTTCCACGTGGGACACTGGATGAGCCGTGAGACAACCCCTGAGGGAGCTGCAGTGGTGATCCCCTCGATTGTACCCAATGACTACAAATTTTATTTTTAAAAATGTGGGATATTTTTTTGGTCTTTGTACATTTTTGGTTCTGTTTGTTTAGAAGAAATGAGTGTCCCTTATGCAGACATGGTACATGTGAAATCTATGATGCTTGTGTTTAAGTGAGCAGCAAACTTTTCTTGAATCCCCATCCCTTATTAATATGGAGGTTGGATTTAAATGATCACCCTGATTGCCTGCTTCTCACCTCCCTACCTGCCTTCGCCTCCTTTGTACATGTGCACTGCAAGAATCTTTGGTCATGCACCCCACCCCACCCAAAAAAAAAAGTCCCACATTTCCACTTCAGTCTTGTGTGCGCATTCTGTAAAACTCAGAAACTTTCTGCTTTCCCATCTGTGCAGGAGATGGCTGACTGCTCGGTGCATCGGCGACGTCCGTCCTCCATTCCTCTTATTCACACATTGGATGCCCAGAGTCAGAACGCTCCAGTCACAACAGATATGCACATTCCCACTAATGTGGGTGGCAGGGTGCCCCTGTGTGATCAATGCTATAGCTACAATCGCACGTAGCAGGAGACCACTAATTCCTGTGGAACCATTGGAATGTATCTAGTGTAACCCAAATTGTCTCTTCAGAGAGGAAGAGGACTAGAACTCTAGTGCCACCGATAGGAAGTAGCAATCCTAAAAGTCAATATCGATTTTCGAGCCTTGTCACATGGCTTAGGGTTAAAGCCAAAATCTCAATTTGCAGACACTGTGCTTCGGGGTACTGCCCCTTGTTAGTGCAAAGTGTGAGATCTGGTTTGGCTGGGTGAGAGGCGTCTGACCGGGATCCAAGGGGTAACTTTTCTCCTTGCGGAAAGTGACATGTCTAGCCGGACATACCGAGGTGAGAAGACTTTTAAGCTGCAATGCTCCTCTGGGAAATATGCAAATTGTCTTTTCAGAGAGGAAGAGGGCAAAAACTCTACTGCCACATAGGAAGTAGCAATCGTAATAGTCAATATCGAGTCTCTAATGAGCCCTGTCACATGATTTAGGATTAAAGCTGAAACCAAAATCTCAATTTGCAGACACTGTGTTTCAGGGTACTGCCACTCATCAGTGCAAAGCGTGAGATCTGGTTTGGCTGGGTGAGAGGTGTGTAGTGTAACCAAGCAACAGGAACTGAGAAACCTGTGTGCAGGGACTTGAAAAAAACTGGTAAAAATGTGGAAGAGCTTTCTTATTGTACATTAATAAAGATGGCTGAACAGAAGGAGAGATATTTTTCACAGTTCACTCAGATGGTTTGTGTGCTTCCCGCTATTCTGTATTGCCAACATAAGACTGGACACTGGGAATAACAGCCACAGAGTGTGACCCCATTTCCTCCACCATCTGATGAAGGTGTTGTAATGGAGGACTTGAGGGCTAGGACCATGTCCACTCATCAGGGGAGGAGGTTTGTTGCGGGCCAGCTTTTCAAGTGGGGCCAGACAGTACAGGGTGAGGAGTCCACAGTAGATGCCCATGAAGCATTGGCATGACATAGGTGGCATATTTATCCTTCTGGTCTAGTTTAGCTTAGGTGGTACTTTCCGTGTCACCAGTTTGGAGAACTATTTTGAAGGTGCATTCCTCTAATTTTATTGAATCTTCTATCATAGCAGACGAGCAGCCTCTCATTGTGCTAAAGTCAGTAATCATGGAGCAGATTTCAGCCTGACTGGAGCTGAAAGCATTTAGGATATATTATACTGGGTTTCCATGATGGTTTTGTACAAATTCCCCACCTTTGGATTGTCCATATCATTGTATGGTGCAGGAGCAGTTGGATGAGCTGCCTATTAACTCTGCGAACCATCTCAAAAGACAAGAAGGATGTGTCCACTTATATGGGGAGTTGAAGTTCCCACTAAGTATAATTAGGAGACTCCCTGGAAATTCCTCCAAGTCTTGGAGAAAGTGAATCACAAGCTCCTTTTTTTTAAAGGCTGTATTTTCCATTTTAACACAACACAACATAATAAACAATAGCAACCATTACAAAGGATGTAATAAGTATCATCTGTGACAATGTTCATTGAAATCACTTCAGTAAGAAGATGAAAGGTCATTTAAATACTTCAAGACCTGAGTATATTAATTTCAATAACATACTGCTGACTAGATAATAGCAAGCTCCTTCTGAACTCTGTTGGCAAAATCTGCATTTGCAATAAATCACATCTGCTGGAGAAGTTTAAGTAAAATAAAATTGCACATCCCTTGATGTAAAACAAGTGCTCTGGATGGAGCTAGCCGGCAGCATAGAGGGAGGACCTGCTGTTTTGGGAGAGTGCACCGTGCATATCAGTATACCCAGTATGGATTGGAGAGGGGAATTCAGGGGCCTGGATGGGCATCAGGGAATGTGGAGGAGGAGAAATAAAAGTCACATGCCACAGACGCCAGATATGTGTATTGCAAAAAAAAAAACAAAACATCTTAACTATAAGGCTGGCACATACAGTGCATGACTGGTGTCAGTGATGGTGGTGTACAGAAGTGCAGGGTCATTGATCCTGGGTTCTTTAAAGTTCACACATGCAGGATTAAGGCTGGACCAGTAAATTGTGCTCTGCTGTGGACATATATTTTGCATAGCAGTTGCACTGGCAGAAGAAGATGGCATAGTGGCCCAGCCGTAATGAACATGAGGTGAGATCAGTTGTGGTAAAATAGACACGTCAGGTGGGAACTAATAAGGAGATTAAAGGAGCTAAGAAACATGGGAAAGTCTTCAGGGGAGCTGAAATAGTAGCCACAAGATGAATTAGTGGCCCCATGTAGAGCTGACCTCTCGCTGTTGAGCTAAGTGCCCACGATGCAGAAATGCTCTGGATTTTTCTTGAGCGTTTCTGCATCTCCCTGGCATAAAAAACGCATGCGGATTGTACATGTGGATTGTACATGCGTTTTTCCTGCCAGGGACAAGCGGATGTGAAGCGTTATTCACTGGCATTTCCGCATGCGGGTTGTCAAGCGCTTTCCAAGCGATTTTAGCATCACTTGGAAAGTGCTTGACGACTTGGTCACACTATATAAATCCATGCAAACAGCATGGATTTATATAGTGTGAACAAAAAGATTAAAAATTGTAAAAAAAAACATTATACTGATGGCCCGCGGTCTTTTCTCTGCTGCGTCTGGTCTCGCGTCCAGTGTCTTTGGCGGCTCGCGGTGGTGTGAAAGGACCTTCCATGACGTAATTTAGTCATGTATAGTAATAACCTGGCACTCGAAGACTTGAGATAATTTTTCTTGATTTTAATAAAGTTGATATACACACAATGTACAAACGTTTCGGTCACTTAAGACCTTCATCAGTGTACTATAGCAACAAAACAAAAATAAATGACAATTAATATGTGGTCATAATAATTGAAAAAAACAATATATAAGATAATAATGATATAATGTAATGGGCGATATATAGCTGATAGCTATTGTGAATTGTTAACTACCTGGGATGGGAAGGTACATAGAAGGAGGGGAAGAAAGCATGAGGTAGTTGTCCAAGTTAGAGAGAGAATGGGGAAAGAACATACCAGTATGTTATTTTGAGTGGGGCCGCCTTGACTTGTCTGAGACTACAAAAGAGAGAGAGGCTATTAGTGATGAGCAGAAATACAGAGGTTGGTGGGCCCAAGAAATGAGCACATACCCTGTGTTGATAGCTATACTGTATACCTCTGTAAGAACGCGGTGTAAGGTGTGCAATATGAGTGGCATGTCTTAAATAGGCGGTGGGTGGGTCCAGTATGGATGAATAGACATTGGTGGCAGTGAGATGCCGGGAAAATGCGCAGTATCACGAAAGACCTGCCGGACCGGAAGTGATGTGTCACAGGTCCTGGAGGTAAATGGAGGTCACGTGGGCGGAAGTTACGTGCCGCTTGCGTTCCACCGCAAGGTTTTGCGTTCCATAGTGCGGCTAGTGGAAATAGCTGGCTAAGATAAAGGATATGAGTAGTTTATGAGAAGGAAAATCCAGAGTGGGGACATCAGGAGGGATCAGGGAGGGTGCAGGGATCTAGGAGTGATTCTAAAAAGCAAAAAAAGGAGAACATTAGATTGCATGGGAAATTGCATATGAAAGTTTAACAAGATATTCCATACATTGGCAATTATATATAGATTGTACAGTGATGCTCTAAAACATGACATGTATTGCTTATAGAGCAGAAACGAGAAAATCCATCTCTAATTTCAATATGTATATGATGGTTTGACAAAATATTCAATATACTGGCAATTGTATATAAATTGTACAGTAATACTTTGAAACATGACATACATTTACATATAGAGCAAAAACAGGAAAATCCATCTCCGATCCCAATATAACGTCAACTGAAGAATCTTATACGAAGAAACCGAATTAGTATGTGTTCAACGCATGAGTTGTGGTGGAATGTATCCCCATGGCTGTTATTTAGGTAAAAGAGAGGAGATCATATTCTCGATTAAGTCCCCCGGGTGTAAGGGATTGTAGTTCGTGAATCCAGTAGGCTTCTCAGTTTTTAAGCATACGTATTCGGTTGCCCCCTCGACGTGGTAATGGTATGTGGTCAATAACCTGAAATTTGAATTGTGAAATTGTATGTCCGGCTGTAGTGAAGTGATATGGTAATGGTAAAAGTAAATTTTTGCAACGTATGGTAGATTTATGTTTCGATATACAGTCTTTGACGGATTGGGTTGTTTCTCCCACGTAAACGAGTCCGCAAGGGCATTTGATTAGATAGATCACAAAGGATGAATTGCAAGTGTAATAGTCTTTGATATGGTATTGTTTACCTGAGTGTGGGTGGTAGAAAGAATTACCTCTGGTGACATTATTTATGGTGGCATTGTAGACACGGAAATGTACTGGTTTTCGGATTTGAAAGAAATCTTTGTCTGGGTAAGGTTTTGATGGTACCAAAGTCAGCTCTGATAAGTCGGTCTCTAATATTGGGGGCTCTTTTGACGTCAGCGGTCGCGTGACCCATCACATTACTAAATGACGTCATGGAAGGTCCTTTTAGACCATCGCGAGCTGCCGGCAAGCCAGGATGGATCGCTATGGAGACCGGGGGCTATCAGAAGGTAAGTATAATGTATTTTTTTATTTCAATTCTTTTTTTTAACAGGTACTATGGTACCTGGGTCTGGAGGAGAGTCTACTCTTCTCCAAACCCGGGTACCATCCGCACATAGAATCGCATAATATCCGCATGTGCACATGTAGTCATGCGGATATTATGCAATTCAATACACGTCAATGGCAGCGAAAACGCAGCGATTCCGCAAAATAATTGGTAGTGCTGCAGATTTTTCCGCAATGATAATCCGCAGCGGAAATTTCTGCAGCATGTGCTCAGCACATGCGGATTATCATTGGGGAACATGGCAGACCTTCTACCAAGCGTTTTTTAAGCGTTTCTGCGGTGGAATTGCCGCTGCGGAAACGCTTAAAAAACGCATCGTGGGCACACAGCCTTGGAGTACTGGGTGAGAGTAAGATCACTCCGCACATACGCAGGGTCATGTAGACAAAGTTCATATTTTTATTATTTTCTTTTATCCTTTTTTTTTGCCCCTTTTCTCCCACATTTCCTATATCTTTACACTGATTATTATTGTGAGAGGCACCATACCTGCTGTCCGGTGTCAGTAGATAATATGGAGACTCCTTTTTGGTTTCTCTTTGTATATGGGTATAGTGCTGGCTGCTCGGTTTCTCTTCCTATGGCCAGATGACTGACCTCTCGCTCTTCTCCCCAGCTCTTCCATAGACCCGGGATGGACAGCGGAATCTTATATATCTCTGAGCCCATGTAAGAAGTCATCACGCTCGGTCATCCGCAGAAGAGCTATTAGGTTTATGTCTCAGGTATATTCCCTCCTGTAACTGTATAGCAGTACAGTGGGTGAAATAAGTATTGAACACGTAACCAATTTTTTAAGTAAATATATTTCTAAAGGTGCTATTCACATGAAATTCTCACCAGATGTCCTTAACAACACATCCAATTCACACAGGCAAATAAATCACACCATGGATGTCCATAAATTAAGTTATGTGTAATAATGAGAAATGACACAGGGAACAAGTGGTGAACACATTAAGAAAGAGAAGGTACAAAAAGCCATGGAAATTCATGACACCAGCTGAAATCTATCAGTAATTAGAAATCAATCCTGCTACTTAGTAAAAAATATCAGCTGGTTCAACTGATGGCTTATAGAAAGGTGTCCCATTACCAAGGTACCACACAAGAAACATCTCATGATGGGTAAAGCCAGTGAGCTGTCCCAAGACCTTCGCAACCTTATTGTTACAAAACATACTGATGGCGTTGGTTACAGAAGAATTTCTAAACTACTGAAGGTTCCAGTGAGCACTGTTAGGGCCATAATCCGTAAGTAGAAAGAACATCATTTCACCATAAACCGGCCACAACCAGGTGCTCCCCTCAAGATTTCAGACAGAGGAGTGAAGAGTTATCAGAAGAGTTTTCCAAGGACCACCTGTGGAGAGCTACAGAAACACCTGGGGAATCATCAGGTACAATTGTTTGAAGGAAAACAATAAGTAATGCACTCAAGCTCCATGGCCTGTATGCACGCTCACCACGCGAGACACCATTGCTGAACAAAAAGCATTTTCAAGCACGTTTAAAGTTTGCTAAACAACATTTAGACAAGCCTGTGAAATACTGGGAGAATTTAGTCTGGTCAGATGAGACCAAAATTAAACTCTTTTAATGCCATAATACACACCATGTTTGGAGGCCAAAGGGCACTGCAGATCGCCCCAAAAACACCATACCAAAAGTGAAGTTTGGAGGTGGGAACATCATGGTGTGTAGCTGTTTTTCAGCATACGACACTGGCGAAGTTCATTGAAGGAAGGATGAATGGATATTCTTGATAAAAATCTGCGGCCATCTATGATAAAGATGAAACAAGGGTAGACATTTCAGCAAGACAATGATCCCAAACACACAGCCAAGGAAGCTCTCAATTGGTTTCACTGTGAAAAAATAAAGCTGCTAGAATGGCCCAGCCGAATACCGGACCTGAATACAATAGAAAATTCATTGAAGGAGCTAAAGCTCAGCGTTCATAGAAGGAGATCACGGGACCTTCAGGATGTGAAATGTGTTTGTGTGGAAGAATGGGCCAAAATCACACCTGAGCAATGCCTGCGACTAGTTTCTCCATACAGGAGGCGTCTTGAAGCTGTCATGAACAACAAAGGCTTTTGTACGATGTATTAAATAAATTTCAGTAGGCGTGTTCAATACTTTTTCCCTGTGTCATTTCTCTTTATTACACATAATTTACGGATATATATGGTTTGATTTCTTTGCCTGTGTGGATTGGATGGGCTGTCTGGTGATAATTTCATGTCAATAGCGCCTTTAGAAATAGGTTTACTTAGAAAATTGGTGACGTGTTTCATTCGTATTTCACCCGCTATATATACGGTTTGTATCATTCACATCTAACCACTCCCCGCCTCCTCAGGAGAAAGTAGGGCAGTATAATATTGTCTTTTCTGTATCATATAAATATATACCCAAATAGCACCGATCTCTTCCTCCAGGAGACAGTAGAGCAATTATACTGGGACACAATGGACAGATTTGTAGATTCTCCTAAATTTAAAACTGTAAACCTGGACCCGGGGGCAGAAGATGCCAGAAATGTATCATGATAGCACTCGCTGCTCGCTAGAATGAGCTTAACATCTGATTAGTAAATCTATTAGAAAGTTACAAAGGGGTTAATTCTAGGTACACAGGACCCCCATATACTACTTCATCCCTGATCATCTCCCAGTGTGATCGCTCCTCTGGTGTCACAGCTCTGATTCTGGTTACATTTTAGGTTGATATTGGAGACACCACTGAGAGATGGACTAGAATCTCCCACAAGTAACATCCCAAAGGTGAGTGCACTCTCCAATGCCTCTATTACTCCCTGTTATCAGCCATTACTGGGGAGAGGTGACTGTAGGATATGTGACTACAATCTATTACTCCCTGTTATTAGCCATTACTGGGGAGAGGTGACTGTAGGACATGTGAGTACAATCTATTACTCCCTGTTATCAGCCATTACTGGGGAGAGGTGACTGTAGGTTGTTATGCACACGCCCGGGCTAAGCGGCGTGTGCGTGGGATTGGTAGTGATTCCACTGGACCGTGCCGGAGAGTGTATGCCTGGAGGGGCGTAACTAAGTATCTACCCGATCCGACCAAGGTGGCACGACGGCATACGACGCCAGTGCACCAAGGAGGAACCGAGCAGAGGGACCAGGTGCTACTCCAGGACAGACCCCGGACACGGCTGTTGACCCACACAGGGAAATACAGGAACAGACTGGTATGCAGGCAGGCGGGTATGCAGGCAGGCGGGTATGCAGGCAGGCGGGTATGCAGGCAGGCGGGTAAAGGCAAGCACAGCTAGAGTGCAGACGGGGAGGCACTAGCAGGTAGGAACACAGGCGGGATAGAGCCCAGTACACACCGGGACTCAGGAACAATACAGGCAGGATAGGGCCCAGTACACACTGGGACTCAGGAACAATACAGGCAGGATAGGGCCCAGTACACACTGGGACTCAGGAACAATACAGGCAGGATAGGGCCCAGTACACACTGGGACTCAGGAACAATACAGGCAGAGGGGTACAGGCAGGGCAGGACAGGACTGCCGGAGCAGCGGGCAGAAGCAGGGCAGGACAGGACTGCCGGAGCAGCGGGCAGAAGCAGGGCAGGACAGGACTCTGTTCACACGGAACAGACAGGAAGGGAAAGACAGAGCCAGACACCCACAGGGTACTTGCAGTGAAGTAGCGAGTGGACCACAAACTCACAAACGGAAGTACAGAGACAACTGGCAGGAGTTAGGTACGAGTTCAGACTCTGCAGGAAAAGGAAGGGAATGGACATAGACAAAACAGGTAAAGGATAGGAGAGAGTTCAGACTGGAACTGAGTGTACGGAGGAGACCGACACTGCAGCGGGATACAGGAGCGGGTCTAGGTAATCGGCCCCTAGAAGGCGGGAGGAACAGGCTAGGAGCGTGTTCAGACAGGACAGACAAGAGAACACAGAAAAGACTAAGTTCAGACACGGGAACTAATACCGCAAAGCAGGAGACATACAGGACACAGTTCAGACACGGGAGCTGACACCGCAAGGCAGGAGAAATACAGGACTTAGTTCAGACACGGGAACTAATACCGTAAAGCAGGAGACATACAGGACTTAGTTCAGACACGGGAACTAATACCGTAAAGCAGGAGACAAACAGGACAAAGTTCAGACACGGGAGCTGACACCGCAAGGCAGGAGAAATACAGGACACAGTTCAGACAGGCCTGGAAATACAGCCTCCAGGAAAGGCGGACAGGGAAACAGGAACGGGACCTGGCAACTTCAGAGTGCAAGCACACACTGAAAGAAACACATATGCTCAGGCAGGGATAGAAGGGAGCTGCTGAACTATATACCAAGTGACAGACAGCGATAGGCTGAGGACGCACAAGGGGTGTGACCCACAGCAGGTACAAAAAGCAGGAAGTGATCGGGCGCCGCCCTTAAGCAGCAGAGACAGACACAAACAGACAGCATGGAGGGAAGCCAGAGAGACATGCTGGACAGGAGATCAAGTGCGCTCTCTTGCACAGTGGGAGATGGACCACCATGCAAGGACGCCGCCAGGTATGTTACAGTACCTCCCCCCTTACGCCCCCTCTTCTTCAGGCCTGCCAGAATCTTCCGCAGGGAATTCGAGGACCAGTCGTTCACTGGGTTGGAGGGGAACAGAGACTCTAGGGCAATCTCTGCCTCGAGGCACATCCCGTCAAGCTCACAGGAAGAAACAGACGGGCCATCAGGCACATAATGAGGAAAAGTCACTGTCTCTTTGTTATCTGGTGGTACCCCGGAGGATTCAGGAAACAACTGGAGGTCCTCCGCCGGGTCAGAAGAGTACTGAGGCTCAGAGAAAACATCTGCTTCAGAGTTCACTAGGTCGGACTCACTGGAGGAAGCAGGCGAGGTATCAGGTGCAGGAAATAGGAAAGTCTCTGTCCATTCACCACCAGGTGGCACCCCGAAGGGTTCTAAACACAACTGGAGGTCCTCCGCCTGGTCGGAGGGGTGTAGAGACTCGGGAGTAACTTCTGCTTCGGAGAACACTAGGTCGGACTCACTGGAGGAAGCAGGCGAGGTATCAGGTACAGGAAATAGGAAAGTCTCTGTCCATTCACCACCAGGTGGCACCCCGAAGGGTTCTAAACACAACTGGAGGTCCTCCGCCTGGTCGGAGGGGTGTAGAGACTCGGGAGTAACTTCTGCTTCGGAGAACACTAGGTCGGACTCACTGGAGGAAGCAGGCGAGGTATCGGGTACCGAGTATAGGAAAGTCTCTGTCCATTCACCACCAGGTGGCACCCCGAAGGGTTCTAAACACAACTGGAGGTCCTCCGCCTGGTCGGAGGGGTGTAGAGACTCGGGAGTAACCTCTGCTTCGGAGTACACTAGGTTGGACTCACTGGAGGAAGCAGGCGAGGTATCAGGTACAGGAAATAGGAAAGTCTCTGTCCATTCACCACCAGGTGGCACCCCGAAGGGTTCTAAACACAACTGGAGGTCCTCCGCCTGGTCGGAGGGGTGTAGAGACTCGGGAGTAACCTCTGCTTCGGAGTACACTAGGTTGGACTCACTGGACGAAGCGAGCGAGGTATCAGGTACAGAGTATAGGAGAGTCTCTATCCTTTCATTACCAGGTAGCACCCCGAAGGGTTCAGGAGGTCTCAGGGAGGACAGACCCAGGCGTGACTGCTTGCCTCTAAGTCTAGCACGTCTGGACTGCCTCTTGAGGTTGGGAGAAGTATTCCGGAAAGCGTAGTCACCCTGTGAGGATTCTGGGTGGGCAGTAGTCTCATTGGGCTGGAGAACTATTGCGCTACCCACACACATTACCCATTGGGGCTGCTCCGGGATACTGGGAAGTGAAGCTTCAGCCGGAGCCTCCGGGTTAGGATCATCGAAGACCATTAGAAAGGCCACCAGGAAGGCCATTAGGTCCCGGAGGATCGGATCCTGTGTCTCATATAGGGGGTTGATCCATTCCAAGGCATCCCCCGCCAGGTAAGACATAATAAAGGCCACTTTAGCCCAATCGGAAGGAAAATAAAGAGGGTAGGCCTTAAAGTGTAGCATGCATTGCTCCACAAATGCACGACACTGTTTTGGATCTCCATAGTAACGTGGCGGATCCGCAGGAACGAGAGCTGATAGATCCATCTGGACGGTGCGTAATTCGCCTGGAACTCAGCTAAGGGAAAAAAAAATTTATTTATTTATTTTAATGCATGTATTCGCTGGAAAACTTCTCAGAGAGCGAAGGCCGTGGGGCTCAACGGGAACCATGGCCTGAGCATGCTGTTATGCACACGCCCGGGCTAAGCGGCGTGTGCGTGGGATTGGTAGTGATTCCACTGGACCGTGCCGGAGAGTGTATGCCTGGAGGGGCGTAACTAAGTATCTACCCGATCCGACCAAGGTGGCACGACGGCATACGACGCCAGTGCACCAAGGAGGAACCGAGCAGAGGGACCAGGTGCTACTCCAGGACAGACCCCGGACACGGCTGTTGACCCACACAGGGAAATACAGGAACAGACTGGTATGCAGGCAGGCGGGTATGCAGGCAGGCGGGTATGCAGGCAGGCGGGTATGCAGGCAGGCGGGTAAAGGCAAGCACAGCTAGAGTGCAGACGGGGAGGCACTAGCAGGTAGGAACACAGGCGGGATAGAGCCCAGTACACACCGGGACTCAGGAACAATACAGGCAGGATAGGGCCCAGTACACACTGGGACTCAGGAACAATACAGGCAGGATAGGGCCCAGTACACACTGGGACTCAGGAACAATACAGGCAGGATAGGGCCCAGTACACACTGGGACTCAGGAACAATACAGGCAGAGGGGTACAGGCAGGGCAGGACAGGACTGCCGGAGCAGCGGGCAGAAGCAGGGCAGGACAGGACTGCCGGAGCAGCGGGCAGAAGCAGGGCAGGACAGGACTCTGTTCACACGGAACAGACAGGAAGGGAAAGACAGAGCCAGACACCCACAGGGTACTTGCAGTGAAGTAGCGAGTGGACCACAAACTCACAAACGGAAGTACAGAGACAACTGGCAGGAGTTAGGTACGAGTTCAGACTCTGCAGGAAAAGGAAGGGAATGGACATAGACAAAACAGGTAAAGGATAGGAGAGAGTTCAGACTGGAACTGAGTGTACGGAGGAGACCGACACTGCAGCGGGATACAGGAGCGGGTCTAGGTAATCGGCCCCTAGAAGGCGGGAGGAACAGGCTAGGAGCGTGTTCAGACAGGACAGACAAGAGAACACAGAAAAGACTAAGTTCAGACACGGGAACTAATACCGCAAAGCAGGAGACATACAGGACACAGTTCAGACACGGGAGCTGACACCGCAAGGCAGGAGAAATACAGGACTTAGTTCAGACACGGGAACTAATACCGTAAAGCAGGAGACATACAGGACTTAGTTCAGACACGGGAACTAATACCGTAAAGCAGGAGACAAACAGGACAAAGTTCAGACACGGGAGCTGACACCGCAAGGCAGGAGAAATACAGGACACAGTTCAGACAGGCCTGGAAATACAGCCTCCAGGAAAGGCGGACAGGGAAACAGGAACGGGACCTGGCAACTTCAGAGTGCAAGCACACACTGAAAGAAACACATATGCTCAGGCAGGGATAGAAGGGAGCTGCTGAACTATATACCAAGTGACAGACAGCGATAGGCTGAGGACGCACAAGGGGTGTGACCCACAGCAGGTACAAAAAGCAGGAAGTGATCGGGCGCCGCCCTTAAGCAGCAGAGACAGACACAAACAGACAGCATGGAGGGAAGCCAGAGAGACATGCTGGACAGGAGATCAAGTGCGCTCTCTTGCACAGTGGGAGATGGACCACCATGCAAGGACGCCGCCAGGTATGTTACATAGGTTATGTGACTACAATCTATTACTCCCTGTTGTCAGCCATTACTGGGGAGAGGTGACTGTAGGACAGGTGAGTACAATCTATTACTCCCTGCTGAGAGTAGCACCTGCCTCGTGAGTTCCAGGAGGAGGGTTGTAGTCTGCCTCTCTTCTCCCCAGGGAGAGGCAGGATTACTGGGAGGCCGGCACGGCTTCCCAGCCTTCTGTCCCCCGGTCTATGCCGGCAGGGGACAAGGAGCTACAACAACCGGCCCAGGAGGGAGTGAGGAGATCGGGAAGGGTGAGGAAGAACATACCCACCTACTCCAACCCCGAGACGGTTCATCGCCCGCCCAGAGGGGGAGACCGGGGCACCCCAGGCCCCAGGATCAAGAGCCCAGCAAGATCCTGGGGGGAGATGAGCTCCAGTGAGTCCACAAGTTCCTTCTCCTCCCGAGTGGTCGCCATGCTGCGAGAATATGAGGACGCCGGCAAAGCACTAACCCAGCTGAAAGAGGAGCTGCGGGAGGCCCGGGTCCTGAACACCCGGGCTTCTAACAAGGAAAGACCTGTGACCTCCCAGAGGTTTAAAGCCCTCAGAGACGAGGTGGTCCGGTTAGTGCTCCTCCGGGAGGGGATTGAGAAAAGCGCAGGTCCCTTCCTGGAGAGGTTTAAGAACCAGCGGCGGTTCTCAGAAATGAAGGGGTTAAACACCTATAGAGAACCGCCAGCCGGCGTCCTTAGTGAAGAGGGGGAGGATGAAGAGGTGACTGGAGCCCCAGGTGCTGGAGCCAAGCGGGAGAGTGAGGGGCAGAGCCAGAGACCAAGTGGTCTCCCTGCAGGGCAGAGGACTCCGACAGCAGAGGCTGGAGTGTCGGAGGAGGAGGAAGGAGGATTGTTAAGGGAGATCCGACTGCTGGAGTCTCCGGTGGACCTGACGCGGTTTTCCTTCAGGGAGGATGAACCAGTGGAGGAGACAGGGAAGAGGAAGAAGAAGACCGGAGGAGCTGCACAGGAGGTGGTGAGTTACAAGTATGTACCAATGTCTGATGTTGCGCCTGCCACCTCCTGTGTAAACCCCACCAAACCTAAAGGCACGGGCTCTGCAGTGGGTTCGAGGCAGAGGCAAGGTGGGGAGAGGAGAAGGACGTCCGGCGATGCTGCCATCTGTGCAGGGAACAGTGCAGGGGGCGAGGCTGTGGAGGCACTTACGGCGCCGGACATAGGAAGTTCTGTGGAGTTTCCCTCCCTGCCCTCTGCGGCTAAGCCGGTTATCACCGGGGCCGGGGAGGCCGGGAGGGATGTAAAAAAAACCTCTGCGAGGAATACTGGGCGCACTGCTGCGACAGGGGGGCACTGTGCCCCAGCCCCCAAAAAGGACACTAAGGCCCCAAAGTCTGTGGGTGCAGGACGGGCAGCGGTGCCCAGGAAACAAAATGCAGTAGGGGGGCAGGGCGCTCCAGGAGACGACCTGCAGAAAGCCAGCACCAACCAAAAAAAAACGGGTGTGGTGCTGAAGGGAAAGGAGTCTCTGGAAGTGCTCCCCTCCCCCGGCCTAGCAGGTGTGAGTGCAGAGACACCAGACACAAGGAAAGAAGGAATGGATGTGACTGGAAGCTGCAGAGAACAGTGGAGTAAATGGTGGTAATGGGGTGACAAGTAAAGGGAGTGGAAGTAGTGGTGCAGTGAATCATGGGAGTAGTGGTGGAGTGAATGATGGGAGTAGTGGTGCAGCAAATGGTGGGAGTATTGGTGCAGCAAATGGTGGGAGTAGTGGTGGAGTGAATGATGGTTGTGGTGGGAGTAGTAGTGGAGTGAATGATGGGAGTAATGGTGCAGCAAATGGTGGGAGTAGTGGTGCAGCAAATGGTGGGAGTAGTAGTGGAGTGAATGATGGGAGCAGCACTGGTGTTGGTGGGGGGGAGGTAGGCGTTGGTCCCGCTGCCCCCCCCAGCATTGGCGGGTGCTTCAGCCCAAAGCTATTCAGGAGCTGTCAGTGCTGGGGGTAGTAGTGCGCCCTTGTCTGGTGGCCCTTGGGATGGTGACTTGCAACAGCAACTCCTAGACGCCCTGAGGAGAGGGGAGAGCTCCATCACTGTAGAGGGGAGGGAGGTTGATCTGTCTTTCTGGATAGAGAGACATGGTCTTTCAGCCTTCCGAGATAGAGGGGCAGAGACTGTCTGGTCTCTGCCGACAACGGGGCAGAGGAGTAGCAGTAGGAACGTGGCCCGTCTTCAGTGGGTAAGCAAGGATGCCTGTCCTGATAGGTCGAAGGTGGTTGAGCTCCTGCTGGGGATGGGCTTTGCGGCATATGACATCTTTGCCTTGATCCATCCCTACGGGACCTCCTACTTTGATGTCAGCTTCGCGAGACCGGAGGGCCTTGAGCTTTTCTGGTCTCGCCATGAGCTGGCTCGGAGTCGCCCCGAATGGCAGAGTTTCTTTCCCCTGGCAATAACCCGCCGAAATTCAGTCAGGAAGGTGACCGTCTTGACTAGTAACGAGTCGCTTTCCTGTATGCACATTACGACCTGGGTAAGTCGATACGGAGAGGTCACCAATATTCCCCAAAAGAATCTTGATGACCATGGTATCTGGTCAGGGGCCTGGACCTTCATGGTGAAATTGAAGGTTTCGGGAAACACTGTTACCCATATCCCCTCCTCCACCTTTTTGGGGAGTGATAGGATCTTGATATATACTTCAGTGCGCAGTGTACCACCCAGAAATGAGCACTGTGTGGGGACCTTGGTCATCTTGCCGCTGCTTGTGGCAGGATTAGGTGTAACTTGTGTGGTGACCTCGGTCACCCGTTCAGTCGCTGTGCGCGTTCCTTCGCCAATGCTGTCCTGAAAGCGGCGAGTGCGGGACAGGCGAAAGCCGGGACTAATCTTGCCGGTGAAGAGACCAGCAGAGGCGGGGGAGGCAGGGAACCGTGCAAGCTGCCGCCATCCAACATCAGGCGGCAGGAGCAGCGCCGTGGGGACATAGGGCAAGGAGTAATGTCCCTAAACTCTGACCCAGGTACTTCACTTGCAGCTGAGGATCCTAAAGACAGCGAACTGGGTGAGGAAGTCAAGAGACTTGAAAGGGAATAGCTAGAGGACGCCACGTCTTTCCAGGAACCCTCATCTGGTGACAGTCTTGATGAGGGAGAGGGGGAGTGGTCACAGAAAAAGAAAAAGGGTAACAGGAAAACGGCCAGAGGTAAGAGGGGGGACCAGGTCTCGAGCTGCCTCTTTGGAGTGCCAGGCGCCATTGGAGGGTTCAGCCGTTCCCCCTCTGGTGGATCTCTCCAACCGGTTCGGGGCCCTCCAGGTCCTCCCTCTGGAGGGGGGGGATGGGGACCCGGGGCCGGAGGTTGCGGACAAGGTGGTTGGGGCTCAGGAGATGGCTGGGTCTTCCTCTCGAGGGGCAAATACAAAGCCCTCTGGGGGGACGACTAACCCAGGACCACCAGACAAGGGCAAGAATGTATGTAAGGAGAGAATGGATGAGTCTGTTTGTTTTAAGCGCACTAAAAACCCATCGTTATCGGAGGAAGAGGTTGGGACTGTCAGTGGTGGGAAGAAAAAGGCTATCTAATTCAATCAGTCATGATGGCGGCACCCACCCCGTTGACGCTGGCAACTATTAATGTTTGCAGCATAAAGTCAGATGCGGCAAGGTACACGGCCTTTCATTTTCTCGGCCAACTTGACTCAGACATTTTGTTTTTGCAGGAGACCAGGTTGACCGATATATCAACCTTGCATAGAGCAAGGCGGGAGTGGAGGCATGGGCCCTCCTACTGGTCTCTTGCGGCCGAGCTTTATAGCGGGGTGGTGGTCCTTTTTAAGACCGCAGCGGTTGAATGCAGACGAGTGATCGAATTAGAAATGGGGAGATGCTTGATCCTAGATGTCTCCATGGGGGGACAAGAGCTTCGGCTCATTAACATCTATGGTCCCCAGTCCAAGAAGGACCGCAAATGTCTCTTCCTGAAGATCAAACCTTTTTTATTTTCGAGTCGGCAGGTGGTCTTTGGAGGGAATTTCAACAATGTCACGAGATCCTGTGACAGAGGAGGTTCCGGAGACCAGCTGGCTTATGACTGCGTCGCGTTAAACAGGATAGTAAGTGAGGCTCGCCTGGTGGATGTCCACATCCGGCACAACCCAGGCGACACGGGATTCACCTTTTTTAGAGGTAGTCAGTGCAGGTCTAGGCTAGACAGGTTTTATTTGAAGGAGGAGGCCGTCTCTTCACCGTTGTCGGTTGTGGAGGTGGAGTTCTCCGATCACTGTTTGATTATGTTTTCTCTGAATGTTACAGAGACTCCTCGGATGGGAAGAGGTTATTGGAAGCTGAATTCGTCACTCCTTGAGGAAGAAGCTGTAAGACGGTCTTTTGAGGAATTCCTTCAGAGCCAGGTATCATTGCTGGGCCTAAGTAACACTAAGTCAGAGTGGTGGGATATGTTCAATCATCGGGTGGCGAGATTCTTCCGGCAGCTCTCGAACCTCAGAAGCCTGAACAGGGATCGCCTGTATCAGAGCCTGAGGAGGAAACTCGAACATCTTTTCTCGACTGGAGGTAGCCGCTAGGAGATCTCCAGAGTGAAGTCCTTGCTGAAGAGGTGTCAGTACGATAGGCACGCATCTTTGGTTTTCAAGAGGGACTACGGAAAGTACTGCTCGCCCGACCCTTACAGAAACTGTATGATGTCAGTGAATAGTAAGATAGTGACGGGGCTGATGGACAGTACGGGGTCCCTGAGAAGGTCCAGATCTGGGACCTTGGAGGTCGTCAGTTCTTACTACTCGCACCTCTTGGGAAGGAGGGAGCTGGATCGTGACGGGTTGTCGGCTTTCCTGTCTGAATCTGTTCCTGAGCCAGGGGCTGACCTCTCGCTGGGCGGTTTGGCAGAAGCGATCAAAGAAGAGGAAGTGAGACTGGCGATCGATGGGCTTAGGCCCAAAAAGTCGCCAGGTCCGTGTGGCTTAACATCCGAGTTATTTAGGACCTTTAGGGACTCTTTGGTCCCCCTCTTGACTCAGGTGTTTAACGAGTGTCTCTCCTCGGGCACTCTGCCGAGATCATTAAGGAGGTCAGCTTTGATCATTTTGTCAAAGGGTAAGGATCCGTCACGCATGGAGAACTGGCATCCCATAGCACTTCTCAATGTGGACAGGAAGATTGTGGCTAAGATACTTTTCAACAGGCTGGTGAAGATTGCACCCCGGCTCCTTTCGGAGGTTCAGCAGTGTTGCTTTCCTGGCCGTAGCACTTTTAGTGCTGTTCTATGTGTCCGAGAGGCCGTGGAGCAAGGCAGGGCGGGCCTTTGGAATGGGTTCTTGCTGACCCTGAATCAGGCAAAAGCCTTTGATCGGGTTAACCACGAGTACCTCTGGTTCACTCTTTTGAGGTATGGTCTGCCTGGAGGGTTTGTGGACTGGCTTAAGACCTTGTATGCAGGGGCTGAGACTTTCCCTCTCGTAAATGGGTGGATTGGACAACCTTTCGGGGTAGGATCCGGTGTCCGTCAGGGCTGTCCTCTTAGCCCTTTGCTTTACGCGTTTGCAATCGATCCCTTCCTCAGAGGGATCGATTGTGGACCGTTGGCGGGGGTGCGGATGGGCGGGGCGTCGCCGGAGGCTATCCTGAGGGTGGTGGCCTACGCGGACGATGTCACCGTCTTTGTTTCTTCGCAAGAGGAGGCATTGGTGGTGATGTCAGAAGTGGAACGCTACTTGGAGGCATCCGGGTCCAAGGTCAACCAGGATAAGTGTGAGAGTCTCTGGCTGGGAGGCGGAGATCCCGGGTTTGATCTTCCGGACACCCTCCCCGAACCCCAAGAACATGCCAAAGTCCTGGGCATCGAATTCGGCCAGCCCACGAAAAACTGGGAAGGCAGAATTAAAGGTGTCGCCCAAAGAGTGGACCAATGGAGGGGTTGGTCTTTGACCCTGAGGGAAAGGGTTGGCCTGTGCAAAACTTTCGTGCTCCCCTTGCTAATCTACCTGGGCAGCGTCTGTGTCTTGCCAGAGCCTCTCTGGACACGGGTCTATAGTCTGCTCTTCCAGATGTTATGGGGGAACAGACTGAACCTAGTCAAGGAGGAGGTCACTTACCGCACAAGGAGACTAGGGGGTTTGAATATGGTGAACCCCGTGGTGTTCCTAGTGAACACCTTCTTGAAAGTGAACATGGCAAACCTCTGGAAGGCGAGGGCTCCTCCGTGGGTATTCTCCTGCAAGGGATGGTTTCAGCCTTTCTTCCAGGAATGGGAGACAGGGGGGAAGATTGAAGGATCTTCGCACACCACACGGGCATCTCCCGTCTTACGTTACCCCGGTTTTGAAAATGATCCACCGGTGGGATCTGGGAATGTGGGAGGTGAGGTCCCTCCTGAGGAAACTCCTCGATATGAGGGTCTTGCTTTCTCATTTTCAGAGTCCATTGGTCCTCAAAGACTGCCCAAGTCGGGATCTGGAGGTTGGGTTGAGTTTGTTAAATTCTAGCAGGATCCCCAAGAAGTACTGGGACTTGACTTGGCGCTGCTTCCATGGTAAGTTGCTGGAAAGCATGGAGCACTTCCTGCTTCATTGTCCCTTTAATACAGAGGTGTACAACAGGGTGGGGGCTTCCATTGGTTGGCCGCAGCTGGCTACTCTGTCCTATGCCGGTTGGGCCTATGGAGCGTTTGGAGACCTTGGGAGAAGGGACCGAGCCACTTTATTCAATAGTAAGCGCAGTGGTCAGGTATTTCACGTGGAACGCACGAGTTTTAGTTTCGACGCAGATTAAAATCCTCCATGTAGATGAAGTTTTTAGGGACATCCTAGGTGACCTGGTGAAGGTACGTTCTCTGGAGTATGAAAGACTGGGTGCCCGGAGGGCGGCCCATCTCTGGAGGGGCTTTTCCTTCAGGGTGCCGGTAGTACTCCTATATCCTGGTGGTGGGCTGATGTCTTTCCACCCTAGATTTTTGTTTTGTATTTCTGTCTCCTGAATAGAAGGTTTGCAGGCATCGAACTTGAGCCTTGGTTGATGAGTATGTAGGTTGTGTTCTGTAATGTTGGTTTCTGTATATAATGTATAATAGATTTTTTTTAGTTAGGTTGGGTGGGGGATTTGGGTGGTTTTCATCAACAGTGATAAGAGGACTGATCTGGCCTGGCCTAGGCCCCGCCTGGGGAAAAACTTTGGGGCCTGATCCTAGCTCGAAGTAATCCTGAACTTTGTGGCCAGAGCTGGATCAGGGGTTGCGGGATAGTTAGTGTAGGTGTGTTTTATATTTATATATATATATATATATACACAGTACAGACCAAAAGTTTGGACACACCTTCTCATTTAAAGTTTTTCTGTATTTTCATGACTTTGAAAATTGTACATTCACACTGAAGGCATCAAAACTATGAATTAACACATGTGGAATTATGTACTTAACAAAAAAGTGTGAAACAACTAAAAATATGTCTTATATTCTAGGTTCTTCAAAGTAGCCACCTTTTGCTTTGATGACTGCTTTGCACACTCTTGGCATTCTCTTGATGAGCTTCAAGAGGTAGTCACCGGAAATGGTTTTCACTTCACAGGTGTGCCCTGTCAGGTTTAATAAGTGCGATTTCTTGCCTTATAAATGGGGTTGGGAACATCAGTTGTGTTGTGCAGAAGTCAGGTGGATACACAGCTGATAGTCCTACTGAATAGACTGTTAGAATTTGTATTATGGCAAGAAAAAAAGCAGCTAAGTAAAGAAAAACAAGTGGCCATGATTACTTTAAGAAATGAAGGTCAGTCAGTACTAAAAATTGGGAAAACTTTGAAAGTGTCCCCAAGTGCAGTTGCAAAAACCATCAAGTGCTACAAAGAAACTGGCTCACATGAGCACCGCCTCAGGAAAGGAAGACCAAGAGTCACCTCTGCTTCTGAGGATAAGTTTATCCGAGTCACCAGCCTCAGAAATCGCAGGTTAACAGCAGCTCAGATTAGAGACCAGGTCAATGCCACACAGAGTTCTAGCAGCAGACACATCTCTACAACAACTGTTAAGAGGAGACTTTGCGCAGCAGGCCTTCATGGTAAAATAGCTGCTAGGAAACCACTGCTAAGGACAGGCAACAAGCAGAAGAGACAAGTTTGGGCTAAAGAACACAAGGAATGGACATTAGACCATTGGAAATCTGTGCTTTGGTCTGATGAGTCCAAATTTGAGATCTTTGGTTACAACCACCGTGTCTTTGTGCGACGCAGAAAAGGTGAACGGATGGACTCTACATGCCTGGTTCCCACCGTGGAGCATGAAGGAAGAGGTGTGATGGTGTGGGGGTGCTTTGCTGGTGACACTGTTGGGGATTTATTCAAAATTGAAGGCATACTGAACCAGCATGGCTACCACAGCATCTTGCAGCGGCATGCTATTCCATCCGGTTTGCGTTTAGTTGGACCATCATTTATTTTTCAAAAGCACAATGACCCCAAACACACCTCCAGGCTGTGTAAGGGCTATTTGACCAAGAGGGAGAGTGATGGGGTGCTACGCCAGATGACCTGGCCTCCACAGTCACCAGACCTGAACCCAAATGAGATGGTTTGGGGTGAGCTGGACCGCAGAGTGAAGGCAAAAGGGCCAACAAGTGCTAAGCATCTTTGGGAACTCCTTCAAGATTGCGTTTAGTTGGGCCATCATTTATTTTTCAACAGGACAATGACCCCAAACACACCTCCAGGCTGTGTAAGGGCTATTTGACCAAGTAGGAGAGTGATGGGGTGCTACGCCAGATGACCTGGCCTTCACAGTTACCAGACCTGAACCCAATCGAGATGGTTTGGGGTGAGCTGGACCGCAGAGTGAAGGCAAAAGGGCCATCAAGTACTAAGCATCTCTGGGAACTCCTTCAAGATTGTTGGAAGACCATTTCCGGTGACTACCTCTTGAAGCTCATCAAGAGAATGCCAAGAGTGTGCAAAGCAGTCATCAAAACAAAAGGTGGCTACTTTGAAGAACCTAGAATATAAGACATATTTTCAGTTGTTTCACACTTTTTTGTTAAGTATATAATTCCACATGTGTTAATTCATAGTTTTGATGCCTTCAGTGTGAATGTACAATTTTCATAGTCATGAAAATACAGAAAATCTTTAAATGAGAAGGTGTGTCCAAACTTTTGGTCTGTACTGTATATATTCCTGTGGTGATGGTGATTTTGTTCTTTCTCAGTAGGTCAAATCTTCTCCCCTTTCCATTTGATTTATTTTGCTTCTATTTTCTGTGATTTGTGTCGGGTTTTTGTCGTCTTGTTCTGCAGTTTTGTTCTTATGTTTTGTGTCCTGTAATGTATTATTGTTGTGTCATGTTTTGTATTCTTCTATAAATAAAAAAAGACCTACAATCTATTACTCTCTGTTATCAGCCATTACTAGAGACACAACTGTTGGATAGATGAGTACACCTCTCCCCCCTTTCTTCCCAGTAATGGCTAGTAACGGAGTAATAGATTGCACTCACCTGTCCTACAGTCACCTCTCCGCTTCCTGAAATGGCTGATAACAGGCAGCAGTAGTGAAAGAGGATGCAAGTGTAGTGATACCAGGATTGTTTTAAGGTTTTTCTGCTTTGACTTTCCCTCATTTTCTCTCTTTTCTTATAGGGAATTTCTGCTGCTGATTAGTGGGGGATGTGCGGCACCGCGGCATTCTCTGCCTTCCCCGGGAGCCGGTCATTCACAGTCTCCGCCGCTCCTCTGTGTAATTGTTTGGTCCCTCCCACAGTAATAGGGAGCAGTTCCACTAATAACGCAGTGTGAGGAATGACCATTTAAGCATTTCCCCCAATATATGGTTAAATGATGTGCAGACCTCCAGGGGGCGCTGTGCTGAGCGCAGACCCCCACAGCCATATAAAGAGGTATGCTGTGATACATTGTGTATTAGAAGATTATTGTTACATTGTATCATTGTAAGATGTCAAACCAACCAGTCAGACGGGAGGACGTCCCATGGGGTCTGCTGATTGGCTGCTTTGTTAGTTCTTTTTATGTTCCTCATTAATTGTTATTGTGTCAGGTCACACCAGTATGATAGATGGGGCCACAGCTGCTGAGGATGAGGGGCCCCCGAGACAGACGCCAGTGTGAATTTGAGGGAGCTCTTGTTTGTTTGTTACTTCCACTTTTTTCTGTATTGTCCTATTGAGGCCGGTGTCACATGTCCAAGTGCACAATGTCCGGTCCGGCCGCAGCTTTCCTGACCCGAATTCAACAGCCTCTTTTACACCTCTGAGGCTGTTCATTTTGGGACATTGTGTACTTGGATTGTGAATACCGGATGTGTGACACGGGTTTAAAGGGACTCTGACAGCACAGAACGACGGTTCAAGTCCAGGCAATTGGTTCTCCATAGCGCGGCCAAACAATTAAGTACACCTTCCTTTTTTCCATCTATTTCCGAACTTATCTGACTTTATGAAGCCAGAGCGGTCAATCAAAGAAGAGGGAGGGGAGTGGAGATACTTGGAAAACAAGCAGGGGAGAAGGTGTGCTTAACTGTTTAGCTGCGCCATGATGCACTGAGCGCCTGGACTTGGTTTGAACAGTCATTCTGTGCTGACAGAGTCCCTTTAATGGTTGGACTAAGTGTCATTCCTTAAAGGGCTTGCCCACCTTTGGAGACAATTGTTTTCTTACTTAAATGCATGAAATTGGGTCTAAAAATAATTTTTGCATTTGAATACCATTAAACATTTTACCCCTTTTGCCTCCTGCAGCCGTGGTATTACACTGTCTATTGCTGGCTGCAGAATGAAGTGACGGGGTCTGCCACATTATCTTTATCAGATGTGTTGGGGACATGATTAGTGGCACTGACTACTAGCCAGGTATGTAGGTTCTCCTCCGCACAGACTGCACAGCTCTCCGGTCCCTGCTGTGGCTGCTGGTGGAGGAGCAGTGACCAGACTGGTCCATCAGCCTCGTCCAACTGAAAACCTCACATGAGAAAGCTGCCTTTCTGTTGGAGGAGACTGACGGACAGGTCTGGTCACTGCTCCTCCACCGGCAGCCACTGTATGGACCGGAGAGCTGTGCAGTCTGTGCGGAGGAGAACCTACATACCTGGCTAATAGTCAGTGCCACTAATCATGTCCCCAACACATCTAATAAATAAAGATCATGTAGCTGACCCTGTTACCTGATTCTGGTGCGATCAACAAACAGCGTAATACAGCGGCTATAGAAGGCAAACGGCAACATTTTTAATTAAACCAAATTACAAAAATGATTTTTAGCCACAATTACATGCATTTAAGTAAGAAAACAAATAGTCCCCAAAGGTGGACAACCCCTTTAAGTGACGAATTTTTGAATGTTATTGCTGAGGGTATTGGGGGCCATGGATGATCCTCCAGACGAGTGCTCACTGCACCCAGAGAACCATACGTAGAATTGTACGACGAAGTCTTTAAGGACATCTCCATTGTGTTATATTTCCAGTTCAGAATAAAATGTTTGTAAAGTTTTCATTCAGCTTACTAGTTATTACAATTCTTTACAAAGAGCCGACATATTCTATAGCAATGTACACAGCAAATGTAGCTCCCATCACACCCTGCCGGAATAATGGCAAAATGTGCAGAAACCAGCAAAAAAGAACAACGATGTATCCCCTGCTACATCCGGCTCCCCTCTATATCCTGCTCCCCACTATCGCTGATCGCTCTCTCTTGCTCCCCTCTATTGCTTATCATTCTATTTTGCTCACCACTATAGCCGATTGCTTTCTTTTGTTCACTGCTATTAATGTTCGCTCTCTTTTGCTCCCCACTATTGGTGATCGCTCTTTTACTCCCCACTATTACTGATCACTCTCTCTTGCTCCCCACTATTCCTGATCGTTCTTGTTTGCTCTCCACAATTGCTGATCACTCTTTTGCTCCCCACTATCCCTGATCACTCTCTTTTGCTCCCCACTCTCCCTGATCACTCTTTTGCTCCCCACTATCGCTGATTGCTGTTTTGTTCCCATTGCTCCCCACTATCGCTGATTGCTGTTTTGTTCCCAAATATCGCTGATCTCTGTCTCTTACTTCCCAATATCACTGATTGCTTTCTTTTGTTCACCACTATTACGGATCGCTCTCTTTTGCTCCCCACTATAGCTGATTGCTCCCTGCTAACCCTGATCACTCTCTTTTGCTCCCCACTATTGCTGATTGCTCCCTACTATCCCTGATTTCTCTCTCTCGCTCTCCACTATTGCTGATCATTCTCTTTTGCTCTCCACTATCCCTGACTGTTCGGTTTTGTTCCCCACTATTCTTGATCACTCTCTTTTTCTACCCATTATTGCTGATTGCTCTCTCTTGCTCCTCACTATATTCTGCTCTCACCTATCCCTTCTCCTGGCTATATTTTTCTCCCCATTATTTCCTGCATTCTCCTTGCTGGCTGCTATCCTCTGCTCCCCATTATGTACAGTAGGGTCAAACATCCATTGCATGATGTGCACTATGACCCTGGAAAAGGTAAATATTAACTGTGATGCCCCCCGATCATGACCACTCACTCTATCTGCCAGTGAAGACTCAGTCTGTAGCGGATCTCTGGTGCCATCTATATAACACTTCACTTTCCTTGATATTAGCAGCTGACCACAGAGAATATGTGGCAGCGGGAAGGCACCAAAATGCTCTAGGAATATAGAATGTTTCATTTTTGGATTTATACTTTTTATTAAGTTTTATGGATGAGAGAAGTTTTTTTGGTTATTTTATTTCCAGACATGAATGCCGGTGTAGATGTTGGGAGTAGTTATCCAGCGGGCAGTTCATACAGTCCCAGGTTTATCTGTAGCTGCTGATCAGGCGCTGTAGGAAGGGCCACTCATGTTATAGCTCCTGTGGAAGTTCAGCCGGTCGTGGGCGGTGATGAGATTGTCCGTACCAGTCACGAAGCTCTTCTCAATGTACGTGTTAAATCCATAGTTCCGGAACATTCCACACTTGGTTGCGGCTTCTGAAAACTTATCTGATACTCCATTAAATGTGGTCTGGAAATAGACAAAATGCTATTAGTAACATAGAATCAGTCATTGCTTAGGAATCCAAAGTAGCAGAGTGGAGGATGGGCATCCCCCAGAAAAGAGCCCAAAATCATAGAACAAGGTCCCTCAACCTACAACTCTCCGGCTGTTGCAAGACTACATCTCCCATGATGCCCTGTCTGTCACAGGTGGGGCTGATGCATTATTAGGGCACAATAGGTGGAAAAATGTCATCCCATTAATACCCATATTAGACAATATGGTATCATAGAGGGAGGGTCTCAGTTTAAGGCCACGGCCCCACTATCAGTATTTGATCAGTATTTTTTCTCAGGAGTGGGAGCCAAAACCAGGAGTGGGTGATAAATGCAGAATTGGGGACTTGTTTCTATTATACCTTTTCTCTGATTGTTCCTCACCTGGTTTTGGCTCCCACTCCTGAGAAAAAATACTGACCGAATACTGACCAAATACTGATAGAGGGGCTGTGTCCTAAGACCCCTTTTCATTAGCCTCTCTCTCTGGCTATGTGACAGATCAGACGGCAGCGGATTGCAGTGTCTCACCGGCATCTCGTGGACGGTCGGCGGTTTATTCCCATATGTCTGGTTTGTTGTTCTGTACAGCGGATTCCCCGGTTTTGATCTGAAAAAAATTAGGAAAACTTAAGTGATCTTCACCCAACTAAAAGTGTGGAATACATGTCTGCTAGGAACGTCTGTCCTATCATGCCCTGCCCGGCTCTGTGCAGACTACAGTCAACCCTGCAGGGCTTCATGCAAAAAAAAAAAAGAAAAAGTGTCTTTTTGACCTCTGGATGCGGTGGTATAGAACTATAGGAAAGCCCGGCTGATTTTCCTACATAGAGGTTCACCACAAAAGACATTACAGCAGGGTGTTACAATGGTGGTATGTTCTGAGCCAGCATTCATTATGTATCTGCACCCATGGGAATCGATTCTCCTCTGCAGCTGTAATAAGAGGGTTCATGATACCAATCGTACCCTCCTGTCTGGCTGCTCGGTCTGTTTCTGGGACAGCTAGCTGATCATTAATGTGGCCGCAATTCCAGGGGATAACTTGCTGATCACTGGGACCAGCAATCCTGAGGACGGGGCAGAGATAGTCGAGCGCTGCACTTGCTGCATCCCATTGTTGGAGGTCCAGAGCCCCCGTGGTTTGGACCTTAGCGGTCGGACCCTCAGCAATCAGCCAGTTATCCCCTATCCTGTCACCTTTGGCTAAGTGCATGACTTCTTCACCTTGTCTGTAAGTCACAACTTCAGGACTTGTATTTGTCCTCATAGTTTATTCGCTGCGCCCATCCCTTTTTTTTTTCCAATATCATTATTATTTGATTTTCCATGACACAAATATATAACACATCAGATCTGGTACATAGACAGGTAAGAGTGCCCGTACACAGACTGGGTCTATAACAACTCTATTCACATATTTAATTGGTATAACAGATCTAACAAACAACAAAATGAATTAGTTGACAGAATGTCTTATATCTCATTGAAGCCATCATGGATAATTAATGCATTTATATCTATGCCAGAAGTCCTGGCCCATTGATTGTTCTCCTCACCATTCTCTTCTTCATTTTAAGTTAAGCGAAGTGGACCTAAGTTATTTTTGAGATCTTCTAGTATATACCAAGCTGTAGATATAAGGGGTTCTACCATTTTTCTTTTGTCCTCTATTGTGCAGCAATTTATAATAAACTGTTTCCATTTTAGAAGGTATTTGCCTGCTTGCTTCTCTTTATTACATAGGGCATCTTGTTGTTCTACCTCCATATAATGCTTCATTTGTGCTATTAGTTCCGTAATGGGGGGATATTGGGATCTAGTCAGTGTTTTAGGAGCTGTTTTTTTCGCCTATATAAGCCAGGTATGTAGTAGCTTGGGGGGACTCCCTATTAATTTGTTAGGGTTGTTTATGTTAGGTCAAACATGCAGCAGGGCTAAACATGGAGAAAGGACATATCCTGGTCCCCACGCCCATCCTTTTACCTGTATCCTCCTCTCCATGTGTCCGGATGATTAAACCTGGCAGGCAGGTCGGGCTGCACCCGATAGTAGTCGCTGGTTTTTGGGCTTGTGGGTGCTTGGGATTCTGCGGGGTCAGGCATTGTGTCCTCCAACTGCAGCCGCACAGAGATCACACGATCCTGATGTTTAGGCTCCAGCGCCATGGAGATTGTTGCTAGGAAACCTCCAGAAGGCAACAAAGTATCATCGTCCAGGAATACAATGGAGGGCGTGGCTACCATGGATCATGTGATGGTGGCTGCACAGACCCATGAGGCCCAGTGCCTGCAGCGCCCCCTGGTGTGTCCGGCCATGCCTGATCCGCAGCAGTTCTCTATACACACTTGCATGGAGCTTGTTCTTAGAGGCGCATAAAGGGCTCGTCCAGCGCCATTCACTTCTGGTTAATGCCAATGACGTCACGTTTGGGGGGCGGTCTCGTTCAGATCAGACGGTTAATTCGATTTGATCCCAATGAAATTATTCCAATTGAAACTGCTGCGATAAACATTTGTTATGTTCTGACGTCTCTACAGACACCAAAATAGGGCAGAAAGGGTTAAAAAAAAAGCGCCTGTCCTCCCCCTATCACAGGCGCATGCCCCCTGGTCCTGCGGGTGCCCGCTCCTCCAGCAGTGAGATTGGGAATGACACGTGTCACACCCCAGGTGAGGTCTAGTGCTGGAGGGAGGAGCGGGGCGACCCGCAGGATCGGGGCGAGCGGGTATAACCCCTCCTGGCCCTATAAGCCATCCAGCGCCTGGCTGACCACGATTTTGCTGGATTCATGGGAAGGAAATCACTAAAGATATGGATTTCTGGCAGACCTGATTTTTTTTAATGTCATTTGTCATCTCTATGACCGTGTTTGTGGCAGCAGACAACCCCTCTACCTTACACGTTCGCTGCTTCATGGTTGTATCTGATCCTGGACAAGCTGGGTGACCACTAATAGGAATGTCGGAGCGGTGGATGAAGCACTGGAAGGATGGATCCAGGAAGCCTGAGACGCAAAGCCCCATGGGAAAAATAATGCAAATGTGCTTTCCTCCAAGAAGAAGTAATTTGCATAATTCTGCCATTAAGAGCTTGGGGAAAGCTGAGTGCAACAAGATCCGTGTGAGGAGGTGGCTGCAGTCTCCCAGAGCTGAGCACAACACGGCACGTCCCAGCACCTCCACCAGGTGGCGCTACGGAGCAGTCAGTGCTGGAAGAGGAGGCGCCCGGGGAGGAAGTGTCGGCGCAGTGTGACCTTCCCCCGGCGCAGACAGCATGGCCTCCCCTGCTCTGGCCGCGCTCCTCCGGACTGGTGAGGTCACTGCTGCTGGACACTACTGGGACGGTGTCGCCTTGTAATGTTCCGTCTCTGGCGCTGCAATAATGTACATTGTATAGGGAGGACCGTGGTGTGCGCGCACAGGGACCGTCATTACTGTGGTGTGCGCGCACGGGGACCGGCAGGACAGCAGAGTATGCGCAACAAGACGTGGGAGCGGCATGACCGGGGCGTATGCGCACAGGGACCGGCAGGATGGGGGATAGGCAATCGGAACCTTCAGGACGGGGATGGGATGCAAACGGAGCGCACAGAGACCAGCAAAACGGGTGGTGCAAACGGGGACCAGCAGGATGGGGGGATACAGACGGGACCGGAACGGGGACGAGCGGGATGACTTATGATGGACCTTGGGACCCCAAATAATTCCAAACTCGAGGGGCCATTATCCCCATTAGGCCACGGCCCCACTATCAGTATTATTTCTCAGGAGTGGGAGACAAAACCAGGAGTGGGTGATAGATGCAGAATTGATGCACTTGTTTCTATTATACCTTTTCTCTGATTGTTCCTCACCTGGTTTTGGTTCCCACTCCTGAGAAAAAATACTGACCGAATACTGACCAAATACTGATAGTGGAGCCGTGGCCTTAGACCAAAGAGTGGACTAGATTCTCCTTTTGAAGATTAGATTTGGTATGGAGTCCAGATGTCCTTTAACCTGTGCGCCTGTTTCTTGTGCAGCCCCTGAACCTGCACCTGATGCCATTTTGTCTTTCAGCGGCCCCGAGGTTTTCCGGCCTCGTCCTCCCAGCAGCCGCGTCACCGCAGCTCCTCTCGTCCGTCAGTCCAGGCAGCAGAACATTCGGAAGTATCCCATCCCCCGCAGCCGAGACCAATGTGAAGGGTCAGTGACTAGAAATTCCCTGATGACGTATGAAGTTGTACTAATTAGTCGTTAACCCTTTCATTTGCTTTTCTTTTCTAGATTTTACGGACTGGCTGGTCTCCGAGCCCCTGAAGCACCCAGATTTCTTTAATGTGAAGGAATTGCTGTCGCTTCAGACGCTTTTTGATGCTCGCGTTCACCTGGGGCACAAGAAAGGATGTCGGCACAGGTGCGTCACCGTCCAATGAAGGATGATACATGGAGTCCTAAGCAGGGAAGGGAGCGAGTTGTCCTGTGATTAGAAAAAAAAATCAGGTTTCTTCCAAAACTTGCAATACTACACACAAGCTGCAGCAGGTGTGGCACTGTTGAGTCACCATGTTTTCCCTATATTATTTAACCCTTTTAAGCTTGGTTACAAATATAACGTTATCATGAAAATAAAATCTCTGGAGTGTAACACTGGGGCTAGACGGCGACTTTGGCAGTGACACCGGCTGGTGCTGCCGCAGAGCGCTCTGTGCTGCTGCTTAATGCAAGTGAATGCGATGACATTACATCCAGCGAGCGAGTTGGAATTCTTGTGAACTGTTGCTTGTGCTCCCATAGAGCGCGCGGTGCGATCCCATTTACCCACATTACACTGCGACATAGCAGCGGCACAGAGCGGTTTTTGGACACGTCGCCTGTGTTGTGGCCAAAGTCGCCATGTTGCCCCAGCCTTTCTGATCCTTTCTTAAAGGGGAAGTATGTATTCATAGGACACTAAAACCGTTCAGTGGAAAACTTCCAGTCCTACTCGCACAGCTGTTTGTCTGGTTACTAAACCAGCTCCCATTACGCTGCAGTGAGCTCCACACCTGTCAGATGAACATCATCAGGAAGGTTGTTTTCAGCTTTCAGTCGTTCTATTCAGTGACAGCAAGCAGCGTTAATAAATTATGAGGCCTTGAGGCACCGGATATACCAAAACGTTGCAGATCTGTACTAAGCCCTTCAGATCCTGATGTTGGCAATGGATGCAGGCTTTGGGGCATTTCTCATTTCTGCGGCTGTTTCCCCTTGCTCTAGGCTGATGGAGTCGTACATTTTTGGCTGTCGATTGGATCAAGACATCATCGATCTGAACCAGACGCTGGAGCACCTGCAGTTGGCACTGAATTTCACCGCCCACGTCGCTTACCGCAACGGAATCATCTTGTTTATTTGTCGCAATCGTCAGTTTGGTCACAGGGTAGAGACGTTAGCGGAGGAGTGCGGTGAGTATGCCCACACCCGGTTCTGGAGGGGCGGCCTGCTTACCAATGCGCACATCCAGTACAGCCTCGGCGTCCGCCTTCCAGATGTCATCGTCTTCCTGGGGACTCTCACTACAGTGTTTGAGCAGCACGTTGCCATCCGGGATGCTGCCAAAATGAACATCCCAACAGTGGGAATTGTGGACACCAACTGCAACCCCAGCCTGATCAGCTACCCCGTCCCTGGAAACGACGACAGCCCCTCTGCCATGGAGCTGTACTGCCAGCTCTTTAAAATGACCATCACCCGAGCCAAAGCCAAGAGGAAGCAGATGGAGATTCTGTACGGACTGAGACATAAGATTGAGGACTCGTAACCCAACCTGAGGGGCCCGAGCCCCAGAAATGTTCATCTTTGTAGACTGTTCATTATAAATAATATAAATATAAGGTTCTTCTGTTATCTGGTCTCTTCCTGTAGTCACATGATCACCAAACTTTAATTTAACAGGCAGTGCTATACTTTATATATTCTTGTACATAGGGGGCAGTGTTGTAGCAGTTATATTCTTGTACATGCAGGGGGGGGCTGCGTTGTAGCAGTTATATTCTTGTACATGGAGGGGGGGGCAGTGTTGTAGCAGTTATATTCTTGTACATGGAGGGGGGGGCAGTGTTGTAGCAGTTATATTCTTGTACATGGAGGGGGGGCAGTGTTGTAGCAGTTATATTCTTGTACATGGAGGGGGGGCAGTGTTGTAGCAGTTATATTCTTGTACATGGAGGGGGGGGCAGTGTTGTAGCAGTTACAGTATATTCTTGTTCATGGGGGGGGGGGGCAATTTTTATAAAAAAAAAAAAAAAAAAAAAAGTGTATATATATTACACTACATTCCGACAAGAAATGCTAAAACAATACAAAACCATAAATAAAATGTTATGGTAATATTAGTTTAAGTCAATTGCTCTGGAAAAGGGGAGAAAAAAAGGAATTAATAACCAACACAAATTGCTTCATAAAGGTGAATCAACATTGAGGCTATGTGCCCAAGATGCAGAAATGCTCTGGATTTTTTCCTGAACGTTTCTGCATCTCCCTGGCAGAAAAAAACGCATGCGGATTGTACATGCATTTTGGAAAGTGCTTGACAACTAGATCACACAATATAAATCCATGCAAACGGCATGGATTTATATAGTGATAGTGTGACCCGAGAGAGTGTTAAAAATAAATATATACTTACCCTCCGATAGCCCACGCTGGCTTGTTTCGCTCGGTCACGGCTGCCGGCAGCAGTGGATTGAAAGACCTGCCGACGTCAGCGTCACGTGACCTGTCACATGACTCTTACGTCAGCGCAGGTCCTTCAATCCACTGCAAAGTGCCGGGAAGCAAGTAGAAGCTCAGCGCGGGCCGCCAGAAGATAAATATACATTTATTTTTTATTTTATTCTTTTTTTTACAGATTTTTTAATGGTACCTGGGTGTGGATGAGACTCTCCTCTCCTCTACACCCGGGTACCATCCGCACATTAGAACGCTTGGATTACGCATCTACATATACAGTGATGCGTAATCAATGCGTTCCAATGCAAGTCAATGGCGGCGAAGACGCAGCACTTCCGCAAAATAATTGGTAGTGCTGTGTTTTTTCCCGCAATGATAATCCGCAGCGGAAATTTCCGCAGCATGTGCACAGCACATATGGGTTATCATTGGGGAACATGGCAGACCTTCTACCATGCGTTTTTAATGCGTTTCCGCAGCTGCGGAAACGCATTAAAAACGCATCGTGGGCACACAGCCTAATCCTTATGTACATGCCTCCATAATGTTTTGCTTTTCCCATTTTTCCTGATCCTAGATATTTCATCCACTTCATCTCTGACGTGATCAGGTTCACTGCTGTCGTATGATAGAAGGGTTCATTATTGAGGGATACTCTATTTCTCATATGCCAGTGGTAGTATTTTATGACTGTAATAATCGTATACATGGTCCCCCTGTCAATGTCACCTACAGTAGCTCTTACACCATAGATAATATCTGGATATTTTAGGGACTGCAATCTTGGGGCATTTAATTTGCAGGATATTTTTTTTCCATATGTTCCTCACACCCCAGCACTCTGTTCACAACACATTCGATCTGACAGGCTCAAACACTTTAGGTTCCCTTGCACTTACAGCTTCCCATGTAATGACAGCCAAGCAATGTCAAAAAATTTAGCTGGGTGTCTCGCTGCATTGAGAAACCTCAGACTTACCTGCAAGGTGGTAGTTGTACAATCTCTCCGTGCAGGCTGTAAACAAAGGAAAGTCCGGCATATCCTGACATACAGGCCCTTCCTGGTCTTACAGAGAAGCCTTATATTGAGAGTAAGTGAACTTCCAGTTCTTTCATCACTGAACCTTTTGAGTTTCTGGTTTCCAACTTTCCAATTTAATCTTACACCCTGAATTTAACCAGTAGGCTCTTAATATGGGTGGGGGCCTCAGCAAACTGCAGCAGATCAAAGCCTGGATCAGCATCCAATGTCCCTTTTTTCAAGGTTGACTGGAGCCCTTTATATAATTTCTGATGGGCACAGACAACATCTACACCTCATGAGGATTAGATATCACCATTATCACATCGGCTGTGTAGGCAACAACATTCGTGCAAGCAGTGGGGGACTGGCACCCTCTGAAAGCCATACTCCTGTAGTAACCTCAAAAATGGGTCTATGGCAAAAACATACAGAAGGGGACTCTGCGGGCAGTCATGTCTCACCCCTGCTCAACTCCAAAAGTGTTACCCTGGCAACCATTAATCAGAGGAAAGCTCACTGCCTCTCTGTACAAAGTATACAGCCAATCCACAAATTGTCCCTGAATACCATACTAGCCTGGTCTACACTGACGACAGATCTCCCACACTGCAGAGCTTTACATCTCTCAAACATCTACTGTATCAAGATGACTGCTCCAGAGATGTTCCTCCCATTTAATGCACCAAACTAAGAGCCTGCCAAACGTGCTGGGGACAGACACTAACCTAGAAAACAGGATCTTTTCCAGAAGCTTCTTGTCAACATTCAAGAGGGCAATTGGCCTCCAGTTCTTGATGTTACTCGGCTCTTTATCTTTAGACAGCAGAATTAACAAGGGCACTTTAAAGCCCAAGACATATTAATACGTATCTGTGCCCTGGGCTTTAAGAGCCTGATGCGTATTAGTACGTCTTTGCAATCGTGCCTGTACACGGGCTGTGCGGGCGCGATCGCCGCCGGGTGTTAGCTGATCTTCACAGCTGACACCTGGTACTATGTTAAGGCAGCTGCCCCGCACTGCTCCCAGCACATTAACCCCCGCAATGCTGCGATCGAAGTCGATCGCAGCATTGCTGTGGCAAGGGGAGGTGATCGCAATACTCACCTCCTCTTCCGGCCTCCAGCACTGTCTGCCGCGGCTTCCCGGATGTTGCCATGACGACCCAATGTCGTCATGACAACATCCGGGTCACCAGACAGCAGTAAGATAGTTTGGTCATGCGCAGTGCATGACCAAACTATCTTCTCCCTGTCCAGCGCTGACAGCCTGCGTAGCACAGGGATGGTGCTCCATTCCTGTGCTATGCAGGTGATCAGAATAAAAAAAGTGAAAGTCCCATAGTGGGACAAAGTAAAAAAAAAAAATTTGTAAAAATAAAAAAAATAATCCACCAAAAATATAATGTACCTATCGATAAGTATTATTATAAAAAAAAAAATATATAAAAGTACACATTTGGTATCGCGGCGTCCGGAACGACCTGACCTATAAAATTGTCCCACTAGTTAACCCCTTCAGTGAACACGGTAAAAAAAAAAAAACAAGCAAAAAGCAATGCTTTATCATTATGCTACCAAACAAAAAATGGAATAACACGCGATCAAAAAGATGAATATAAATAAAAATGGTACCGCTGAAAATGTCATCTCGTCCCGCAAAAAACAAGCCGCCATACAGCTCCATCAGCCGAAAAATAAAAGTTATAGCTCTCAGAATAAAGCGATGCAAAAAAATAATTTTTTCTATAAAATTGCTTTTATTAAGTAAAAGCGCCAAAACATAGAAAAACGATATAAATGTGGTACCGCTGTAAACGTACTGACCCGAAGAATAAAGCTACCTTATCAATTTTACCACACGCGGAACAGAATAAAAAAATAAAAAAAAACAATTCCTGAATTGTTGGTTTTTGTTTATTCTGCCTCCCAAAAATCGGAATAGAAAGCGATCAAAAAATGTCACGTGCCTGAAAATGGTACCAATAAAAACGTCAACTCATCCCGCAAAAAACAAGCCGTCATATGACTGTCGGCCAAAATATGGAAAAATTATACCTCTCAAAATATGGCGATGCAAAAACTAGATTTTACAAAAAAATGCGTCTTTTAGTGTGTGACAGCTGTCAATCATAAAAACCCCATATGATTCTGGTATCTCTGTAGTCGCACCGACCCGAAGAATAAAGTCGTCTAATCACTTATACCGCACGAGGAACGGCGTAAAAAATAAACTCTTGGGTTAGGGTTGTGTTAGGGTTAGGGTTGGGATTTTTTTCAAAAGTAAAAAAAAAAAAAGATGACGATATGGCAACTAGTGTTGAGATCAAGTGCTCGCTACTTGAGTTTGCATCGGGTGCTCGGGTATCCATTGAGTATCGCGGGTGCTCTAGTCTCCGCCCCATATGCTTCGCGGCCAAAAAAAACCTCGCGGTGATTGCCTGCCATGCACGAGCGATCCCTGTCTGTTTTTTTGGGGGTGTCTAATAACCGTGAAACATGCGGACGGGGACTCGAGCATGTCACTCGAGCACCCGTGATACATGGTGCATGCCTGAGTACCCAATGCAAACTCAAGTAGCGAGCACTTCCACTCAAGACTAATGACAACTTATTCATCCTAATGTTATCAAATTCTGTGTCGTACCTCTGGGTTCTAAATGTTCACTATACCCCTTGATAAAATCCTTGAGGGGTGTAGTTTCCAAAATGAGGTCACTTGTGGGGGGGTTTTCACTATTTAGGCACATCAGGGGCTCTCCAAACGCGACATGGCGCCCGCTCTCGATTCCAGCCAATTTTGCGTTCAAAAAGTCACACAGTGCTCCTTCCCTTCTGATCTCTGCCGTGCGCCCAAACACTGTATTTTCCCCACATATGGGGTATTGGTGTACTCAGGAGAAATTGCACAAAAGTTTTTGGGTTCCATTTTCTCCTCTTACCCTTGTGAAAATAATAAAATTGGGGCTAAAACATCATTTTTATGGAAAAAGTTAGATTTTTTTATTTTCACGGCTCCATGTTATAAACTTCTGTAAAGGACTTGGGGGTTCAAGGTGCTCACCACACATTTAGATAAGTTCCCTGAGGGGTCTAGTTTCCAAAATGGTGTCACTTGTAGGTGATTTCCACTGTTTAGGCACATCAGGAGCTCTCCAACGCAACATGGCGTCCGCTAATTATTCAAGCAAATTTTACAATCAAAAAGCCGAATGGCACTCCTTCCCTTCCGAACCCTGCCGTGCACCCAAGCAGTGGTTTTACTCCACAAATGGAGTATCTGCTTACTCAGGAGAAATGCTGGTGCAATTTCTCCTGTTACCCTTATGAAAATGCAAAAGTGGGGGCTGAAAAATGTGAAAATTTTATTTTTACGGCTCAATGTTATAAACTTCTGTGAAGCACCTGGAGGTTCAAGGTGCTAACCACACATCTGGATAAGTTCCCTGAGGGGTCTAGTTTCCCAAATGGGGTCACTTGTGGGTGGTTTCCACTGTTTAGGCACATCAGGGGCTCTCCAAACGCAACATGGCGTCCGCTAATTATTCAAGCAAATTTTACAATCAAAAAGTCAAATGGCGCTCCTTCCCTTCCGAACCCTGCCGTGCGCCTAAGCAGTGGTTTTCCCCCACATATGGGGTATTTGCGTGACCAGGGGAAATTACACAACAAAGTTTGGGATCTATTTTTTCCTGTTACCCCTGCGAAAATAAAAAAAAATGGGTCTAAAGTAACATTTTTGTGAAAAAAAGTTAAATGTTCATTTTTTTTCTTCCGCATTCCAAAAATTCCTGTGAAGCACCTGAAGGGTTAATAAAGTTCTTGAATGTGGTTTTGAGCACCTTGAGGGGTGCAGTTTTTAGAATGGTGTCACTTTGGGGTATTTCTGTCATAAAGACCCCTCAAAGTGACTTCAAATGGGATGTGGTCCCTAAAAAAATGGTTTTGTAAATTTTGTTGGAAAAATGAGAAATCGCTGGTCAACTTTTAACCCTTATACAGTGCCTACAAGTAGTATTCAACCCCCTGCAGATTTAGCTGGTTTGATAAGATGCAAATAAGTTAGAGCCTTCAAACTGCAAACGAGAGTAGGTTTTATGAACAGAAGCATAAATCTTACAAACCAAAAAGTTATGTTGCTCAGTTGAATTTTATTAAATTTTAAACATAAAAGTGTGGGTCAATTATTATCCAACCCCTATGTTTAATATTTTGTGGAATAACCCTTGTTTGCAATTACAGCTAATAATCGTCTTTTATAAGACTTGATCAGGCCGGTACAGGTCTGTGGAGTTATCTTGGCCCACTCCTCCATGCAGATCTTCTCCAAGTTATCTAGGTTCTTTGGGTGTCTCATGTGGACTTTATTCTTGAGCTCCTTCCACAAGTTTTCAATTGGGTTAAGGTTAGGAGACTGACTAGGCCACTCCAACACCTTGACTTTTTCCCTCTTGAACCAGGCCTTGGTTTTCTTGGCTGTGTGCTTTGGGTCGTTGTCTTGTTGGAAGATGAAATTACGACCCATCTTAAGATCCTTGATGGAGGAGCGGAGGTTCTTGGCCAAAATCTCCAGGTAGGCCGTGCTATCCATCTTCCCATGCATGCGGACCAGATGGCCAGGCCCCTTGACTGATAAACAGCCCCACAGCATGATGCTGCCACCATCATGCTTGACTGTAGGGATGGTATTCTTGGGGTCGTATGCAGTGCCATCCAGTCTCCAAACGTCACGTGTGTGGTTGGCACCAAAGATCTCGATCTTGGTCTCATCAGACCATAGAACCTTGAACCAGTCTGTCTCAGAGTCCTCCAAGTGATCATGAGCAAACTGTAGACGAGCCTTGACATGACGCTTTGAAAGTAAAGGTACCATACAGGCTCGTCTGGAACGGAGACCATTGCGGTGGAGTACGTTACTTATGGTATTGACTGAAACCAATCTCTCTGATTTAAGGGCATAAAAATAAAAATTTTGAAAATTACAAAATTTTCAAAATTTTCGCCAAATTTCCGTTTTTTTCACAAATAAACGCAAGTGATATCGAAGAAATTTTACCACAATCATGAAGTACAATATGTCACGAAAAACAGAATCAGGGGGATCCGTTGAAGCGTTCCAGAGTAATCTAATATATATAATTGTCTTATCCCGTCTGTCTGTCCTTCTGTCCAGGAAATCCCACGTCGCTGATTGGTCCGACCGCGACCAATCAGCGACGCGGGATTTCAGAACAAGATGGCGGCCGTTAGCGGCTCATTTGCCGCACGGAGGTCAGCGGCGATGCAGCCGGGATATCACCCTCACACGCTCACCCTCAGACGCTCCCACGCTCACCCTCACATGCTCACCCGCACCCGCTCACCCTCACACGCACACCCGCTCACCCTCACACGCACATCCTCACCCTCAGACGCTCACCCTCAGATGTTCCCACGCTCACCCTCACACGCTCCTACGCTCACCCTCACACGCTCCTACGCTCACCCTCAGACGCTCACCCTCAGACGCTCACACGCACACCCTCACACGCTCACCCTCACACGCTCCCCCTCACACGCTCACCCTCACACGCACACCCTCAGACGCTCAACCTCACACGCTACAATGCTCACCCTCACACGCTCAACCTCACACGCTACAATGCTCACCCTCACACGCTCACGCCCTCAACCACACACCCTCAGACCCTCAGACGCTCACCCTCAGACGCTCACCCTCAGATGTTCCCACCCTCACACGCTCACCCGCACACGCTCAACCTCACACGCTACCACGCTCACCCTCACATGCTCACCCTCACACGCTCACCCTCACATGCTCACGCTCACCCTCACATGCTCACCCTCACATGCTCACCCTCTGATGTTCCCTCCCTCACACGCTCCCACGCTCACCCTCACATGCTCCTACGCTCACCCTCACACGCTCACCCTCAGATGTTCCCACCCTCACACGCTCCTACGCTCACCCTCACATGCTCACCCTCACACGCTCACCCTCACACCCTCCCACGCTCACCCTCACACGCTCCCACGCTCACCCTCACAAGCTCCCACGCTCACCCTCACACGCTCACCTTCACACGCTCACCATCACACGCTCACCCTCACATGCTCCCACGCTCACCCTCACAAGCTCCCACGCTCACACCCTTACACGCTCATACCCTCACACGCTCACCCTCGCACGCTCATACTCTCACACGCTCGCCCTCACACTCTCACACGCTCACCCTCAGACGCTCACACACTCACTCTCAGACGCTCACCCTCAGACTCTCCCACACTCACCCTCACACGCTCCTACGCTCACTCTCTCACACTTACACGCTCACCCTCACACGCTCACCCTCAAACGCTCACCCTCAGACGCTCACGCTCAGATGTTCCCACCCTCACACACTCCTATGCTCACCCTCTGACGCTCACCCTCAGACGCTCACCCTCATGCTCACACCCTCAGACGCTCACCCTCAGACGCTCACCCTCAGACGCTCACCCTCAGACGCTCACCCTCAGACGCTCACCCTCAGACGCTCACCCTCACATGCTCACCCTCACACGCTCACCCTCACACGCTCACCCTCACACGCTCACCCTCAGATGTTCCCACCCTCCTACGCTCACCCTCACACGCTCCCACGCTCACCCTCACAAGCTCCCACGCTCACACCCTTACACGCTCACACGCTCACCCTCACACGCTCCCACGCTCACCATCACACGCTCACACCCTCACATGCTCACCCTCACATGCTCACCCTCACACGCTCACCCTCACATGCTCACCCTCTGATGTTCCCTCCCTCACACGCTCCCACGCTCACCCTCACACGCTCCTACGCTCACCCTCAGACACTCACCCTCAGACACTTACCCTCAGACGCTCCCACGCTCACCCTTACCCGATCACCCTTACCCTCACACGCTCACCCTCACACGCTCACACCCTCACATGCTCACCCTCACATGCTCACCCTCACACACTCACCCTCACATGCTCACCCTCTGATGTTCCCTCCCTCACACGCTCCCACGCTCACCCTCACACGCTCCTACGCTCACCCTCAGACACTCACCCTCAGACACTTACCCTCAGACGCTCCCACGCTCACCCTTACCCGATCACCCTTACCCTCACACGCTCACCCTCACACGCACACCCTCAGACGCTCAACCTCACACGCTACAATGCTCACCCTCACACGCTCAACCTCACACGCTACAATGCTCACCCTCACACGCTCACGCCCTCAACCGCACACCCTCAGACGCTCACCCTCAGACGCTCACCCTCAGATGTTCCCACCCTCACACACTCACCCGCACACGCTCACCCTCAGACGCTCAACCTCACACGCTACCACGCTCACCCTCACTTGCTCACATGCTCACCTTCACACGCTCACCTTCACATGCTCACCCTCACATGCTCACCCTTTGATGTTCCCTCCCTCACACGCTCCCACGCTCACCCTCACATGCTCCTACGCTCACCCTCAAATGCTCACCCTCAGACGCTCAACCTCAGACGCTCACCCTCACACGCTCCCACGCTCACCCTCACACGCTCACCCTCCCACACGCTCACCCTCACACGCTCACCCTTAGATGTTCCCACCCTCACACGCTCCTACGCTCACCCTCACACGCTCACCCTCACACGCTCCCACGCTTACCCTCACAAGCTCCCACGCTCACCCTCACACGCTCACCCTCACACGCTCACCTTCACACGCTCACCATCACACGCTCACCCTCACATGCTCCCATGCTCACCCTCACAAGCTCCCACGCTCACACCCTTACACGCTCATACCCTCACACGCTCACGCTCATACTCTCACACGCTCGCCCTCACACGCTCACCCTCAGACGCTCACACACTCACTCTCAGACGCTCACCCTCAGACTCTCCCACACTCACCCTCACACGCTCCTACGCTCACTCACACGCTCACCCTCACACGCTCACCCTCACACGCTCACCCTCACACGCTCACCCTCAAACGCTCACCCTCAGACGCTCACACTCAGATGTTCCCACCCTCACACACTCCTATGCTCACCCTCACACGCTCACCCTCACACGCTCACCCTCATGCTCACACCCTCACACGCTCACCCTGACACGCTCACCCTGACACGCTCACCCTGACACGCTCTCCCTGACACGCTCTCCCTGACACGCTCACCCTGACACGCTCACCCTGACACGCTCACCCTGACACGCTCACCCTGACACGCTCACCCTCTGATGTTCCCTCCCTCACACGCTCCCACGCTCACCCTCACACGCTCCTACGCTCACCCTCAGACACTCACCCTCAGACACTTACCCTCAGACGCTCCCACGCTCACCCTTACCCGATCACCCTTACCCTCACACGCTCACCCTCACACGCACACCCTCACACGCACACGCTCATCCTCACACGCTCACCTTCACACGCTCACCCTCAGATGTTCCCACCCTCACACGCTCACCTCACACGCTCCTACGCGCACCCTCACCCTCACACGCTCACCCTCACACGCTCATCCTCACACGCTCACCCTCACTCGCTCACACCCTCAGACGCTCACCCTCAGACGCTCACCCTCAGACGCTCACCCTCAGACGCTCACCCTCAGACGCTCACCCTCAGACGCTCGCCCTCAGACGCTCGCCCTCAGACGCTCGCCCTCAGACTCTCGCCCTCAGACTCTCGCCCTCACACGCTCACCCTCACACGCTCACCCTCACACACTCCTGCGCTCACCCTCAGACGCTCACCCTCAGATGCTCACCCTCAGATGCTCACCCTCACACGCTCCCACGCTCACCCTCACACGCTCACACCCTCACATGCTCACACGCTCACCCTCACACACTCCTACGCTCACCCTCAGACGCTCACCCTCAGACGCTCACCCTCAGACGCTCACCCTCAGACGCTCACCCTCAGATGCTCACCCTCAGACGCTCACCCTCACATGCTCCCACGCTCACCCTCACACGCTCTCACCCTCACACGCTCACCCTCCCACACGCTCACCCTCACCCTCAGATGTTCCCACCCTCACACGCTCCCACGCTCACCCTCACACGCTTCTATGCTCACCCTCAGGTGCTCACCCTCACACGCTCACACCCTCACCCTCACACGCTCACCCTCACATGCTCACCCTTACACGCTCATCCTCACTCGCTCGAACGCTCATCCTCACCCGCTCACACACTCGCCTTCACACGCTCACCCTTACCGCTCAACCTCACAGCGCTCACCCTCAAACGCTCACCCTTACCGCTCAACCTCACAGCGCTCACCCTCAAACGCTCACCCTCACACGCTCACCCTCACACGCTCACTCTCACATGCACACCCCCAACCGCACACCCCCAACCGCACACCCTCACTCTCACACGATCACCCTCACACGCTCACCCTCACACGCTCACCCTCACACGCTCACCCTCTCACCCTTTCACGCTCATGCTCACACGCTCACCCTCCCACCCTCACACGCTCACCCTCACACACTCATCCTCACCCGCTTACCTTCACACGCTCACCCTCACACGCTCACCCGCTCACCCTCACACGCTCATCCTCACACGCTCACCCTCACATGCTCACCGTCACACGCACACCCTCAACCGCACACCCTCACTCTCATACGCTCACCCTCACACGCACATCCTCACTCTCACACGATCACCCTAACACGCACACCCTCACATGCACACCCGCACACGCTCACCCGCACACGCTCACCCTCACACGCTCCTACGCTCACCCTCAGACGCTCACCCTCAGACGCTCACCCTCAGACGCTCACCCTCAAACGCTCACCCTCACATGCTCACCCTCACACGCTCACCCTCACATGCTCACCCTCACACGCTCACCCTCACATGCTCACCCTCTGATGTTCCCTCCCTCACACGCTCCCACGCTCACCCTCACACCCTCACAGGCTCACCCTCACACGCTCACCCTCCCACACGCTCACCCTCACACGCTCACCCTCACACGCTCACCCTCCCACACGCTCACCCTCACACGCTCACCCTCAGATGTTCCCACGCTCCCACGCTCACCCTCACACGCTTCTACGCTCACCCTCAGGTGCTCACCCTCACACGCTCACACCCTCACCCTCACACGCTCACCCTCACATGCTCACCCTTACCCGCTCACCCTCACACGCTCATCCTCACCCGCTCGAACGCTCATCCTCACCCGCTCACACACTCGCCTTCACACGCTCACCCTCAGACTCTCACCCTCACACGCTCACCCTCACACGCTCACCCTCACATGCTCCCACGCTCACCCTCACACGCTCCCACGCTCACCCTCACAAGCTCCCACGCTCACACCCTTACACGCTCACCCTCACACGCTCCCACGCTCACCCTCACAAGCTCCCACGCTCACACCCTTACACGCTCACACCCTTACACGCTCACCCTCACACGCTCACCCTCACATGCTCACCCTCACGCGCTCACCCTCACATGCTCACCCTCTGATGTTCCCTCCCTCACACGCTCACCCTCACACGCTCCTACGCTCACCCTCAGACACTTACCCTCAGACGCTCCCACGCTCACCCTTACCCGATCACCCTTACCCTCACACGCTCACCCTCACACGCACACCCTCACACGCACACCCTCACACGCACACCCTCACACGCTCACCCTCACACGCTCACTCTCACACGCTCACCCTCCCACGCTCAACCTCTCACGCTCACCCGCACCCACTCACCCACTCTCACGCTCACCCTCAGACGCTCACGCTCACCCTCACACGCTCACCCGTACCCGATCACCCTTACCCGATCACCCTTACCCGCTCACCCGCTCACCCTCACACTCTCACATCCTCAAACTCACACGCTCACCCTCCCATCCTCTCACCCTCACACGCTCACCCTTACCCGCTCACCCTCACACGCTCATCCTCACACGCTCACCTTCACACGCTCACCCTCAGATGTTCCCACCCTCACACGCTCCCACGCTCACCTCACACGCTCCTACGCGCACCCTCACACGCTCACCCTCACACGCTCATCCTCACACGCTCACCCTCACTCGCTCACACCCTCAGACGCTCACCCTCAGACGCTCACCCTCAGACGCTCACCCTCAGACGCTCACCCTCAGACGCTCACCCTCAGACGCTCGCCCTCACACGCTCACCCTCAGAAGCTCAAGCTCAGATGTTCCCACCCTCACACGCTCCCACGCTCACCCTCACACACTCCTGCGCTCACCCTCACACACTCCTGCGCTCACCCTCAGACGCTCACCCTCAGATGCTCACCCTCAGATGCTCACCCTCACACGCTCCCACGCTCACCCTCACACGCTCACACCCTCACATGCTCACACGCTCACCCTCACACACTCCTACGCTCACCCTCAGACGCTCACCCTCAGACGCTCACCCTCAGACGCTCACCCTCAGACGCTCACCCTCAGACGCTCACCCTCAGACGCTCACCCTCAGATGCTCACCCTCAGACGCTCACCCTCACATGCTCCCACGCTCACCCTCACACGCTCTCACCCTCACACGCTCACCCTCACACGCTCACCCTCCCACACCACACCCTCAGATGTTCCCACCCTCACACGCTCCCACGCTCACCCTCACACGCTTCTATGCTCACCCTCAGGTGCTCACCCTCACACGCTCACACCCTCACCCTCACACTCTCACCCTCACATGCTCACCCTTACCTGCTCACCCTCACACGCTCATCCTCACCCGCTCGAACGCTCATCCTCACCCGCTCACACACTCGCCTTCACACGCTCACCCTTACCGCTCAACCTCACAGCGCTCACCCTCACACGCTCACCCTCAAACGCTCACCCTCACACGCTCACCCTCACACGCTCACTCTCACATGCACACCCCCAACCGCACACCCTCACTCTCACACGATCACCCTCACACGCTCACCCTCACACGCTCACCCTCACACGCTCACCCTCACACGCTCACCCTCACACGCTCACCCTCTCACGCTCACCCTTTCACGCTCATGCTCACACGCTCACCCTCACACGCTCACCCTCTCACCCTCACACACTCATCCTCACCCGCTTACCTTCACACGCTCACCCTCACACGCTCATCCTCACACGCTCACCCTCACATGCTCACCCTCACACGCACACCCTCAACCGCACACCCTCACTCTCATACGCTCACCCTCACACGCACACCCTCACACGCACACCCTCACTCTCACACGATCACCCTAACACCCACACCCTCACATGCACACACGCACACACTCAAACCTCTCACGCTCACACGCTCACCCTCACACGCTCACCCTCAGACGCTCACCCTCAGACGCTCACCCTCAGACGCTCACCCTCAGACGCTCACCCTCAGACGCTCACCCTCAGACGCTCACCCTCAGACGCTCACCCTCACACGCTCACCCTCACACGCTCACCCTCACACGCTCACCCTCACACGCTCACCCTCACACGCTCACCCTCACACGCTCACCCTCTGATGTTCCCTCCCTCACACGCTCCCACGCTCACCCTCACACGCTCACACCCTCACAGGCTCACCCTCACAGGCTCACCCTCACACGCTCACCCTCCCACACGCTCACCCTCACACGCTCACCCTCAGATGTTCCCACGCTCACCCTCACACGCTTCTACGCTCACCCTCAGGTGCTCACCCTCACACGCTCACACCCTCACCCTCACACGCTCACCCTCACATGCTCACCCTTACCCGCTCACCCTCACACGCTCATCCTCACCCGCTCGAACGCTCATCCTCATCCGCTCACACACTCGCCTTCACACGCTCACCCTCACACGCTCACCCTTACCGATCAACCTCACAGCGCTCACCCTCACATGCTCACCCTCAAACGCTCACCCTCACACGCTCACCCTCACACGCTCACTCTCACATGCACACCCTCAACCGCACACCCCCAACCGCACACCCCCAACCGCACACCCTCACTCTCACACGCTCACCCTCACACGCTCACCCTCACATGCTCACCCTCACACGCTCACCCTCTCACGCTCACCCTTTCACGCTCATGCTCACACGCTCACCCTCCCACCCTCACACGCTCACCCTCACACACTCATCCTCACCCGCTTACCTTCACACGCTCACCCTCACACGCTCACCCTCACACGCTCATCCTCACACGCTCACCCTCACATGCTCACCCTCACACGCACACCCTCACTCTCACACGCACACCCTCACACGCACACCCTCACTCTCACACGATCACCCTCACCCTCACACCATCACACGCACACCTTAACACGCACACCCTCACATGCACACACGCACACACTCAAACCTCTCACGCTCACCCACTCACCTGCTCACCCGCACACGCTCACCCACACACGCTCACCCTCACACGCTCCTACGCTCACCCGCACACGCTCACCCTCAGACGCTCACCCTCAGACGCTCACCCTCAGACGCTCACCCTCAGACGCTCACCCTCAGACGCTCACCCTCAGACGCTCACCCTCAGACGCTCACCCTCACCCGCTCACCCTCACACGCTCACCCTCACCCGCTCACCCTCACCCGCTCACCCGCACACCCTCACACGCACACCCTCAACCGCACACCCTCAACCGCACACCCTCACGCTCACCCTCACACGCACACCCTCACACGCACACCCTCACATGCACACACGCACACACTCAAACCTCTCATGTTCACCCACGCACACGCTCACCCTCACACGCTTCTACGCTCACCCTCAGACGCTCACCCTCAGACGCTCACCCTCAGACGCTCACCCTCAGACGCTCACCCTCAGACGCTCACCCTCAGACGCTCACCCTCAGACGCTCACCCTCACACGCACACCCTCACTCTCACACGATCACCCTCACACGCTCGCCCTCACACGCACACCCTCACACGCTCACCCTCACACACTCACGCTCACCCTCACACGCTCACCCTCACACACTCACCCTCACACACTCACTCTCCCACGCTCAACCTCTCACGCTCACCCTCACCCGCACACCCTCACCCTCACACGCACACCCTCACTCTCACACGCTCACCCTCACTCTCACACGCTCACCCTCACTCTCACACGCTCACCCTCACTCTCACACGCTCACCCTCACACCCTCACTCTCACACGTTCACCCTCACACGCTCACCCTCACACGCTCACCCTCACACGCTCACCCTCACACGCTCACCCTCACACGCTCACCCTCACACGCACACCCTCACATGCACACACGCACACACTCAAACCTCTCACGCTCACCCGCACACGCTCACCCTCACACGCTCCTACGCTCACCCTCACTCTCACACGATCACCCTCACACGCTCACCCTCACACGCTCACCCTCACACGCTCACCCTCTCACGCTCACCCTCTCACGCTCACCCTCTCACGCTCACCATCTCACGCGCACCCTCAACTTCACACCCTCACTCTCACACGCACACCCTCACACGCACACCCTCACACGCTCACCCTCACACGCTCACCCTCACACGCTCACCCTCACACGCTCACCCTCCCACGCTCAACCTCTCACGCTCACCCGCACCCGCTCACCCGCACACCTTCACACGCTCACCCTCACACGCTCCTACGCTCACCCTCACACGCTGACCCGCACACGCTCACCCTCAGACGCTCCCACGCTCACCCTGACACGCTCACCCTCTCGCTCACACGCTCACCCTCACACGCTCACACGCACACTCTCACTCTCACACGATCACCCTCACACGCTCATTCTCACACGCTCACCCTCTCACGCTCACCCTCACACGCTCACCCTCACATGCTCACCCTCACATGCTCACCCTCACATGCTCACCCTCACCCGCTCACCCTCACACGCTCACCCTCACCTGCTCACCCGCTCACCCTCACCCGCTCACCCTCACCCGCTCACCCTCACCCGCTCACCCTCACACGCTCACCCTCACACGCTCACCCTCACACGCTCACCCTCACACGCTCGCCCTCTCACGCTCACCCTCTCACGCTCACCCTCACACGCTCACCCTCACACGCACACCCTCACATGCACACACGCACACACTCAAACCTCTCACGCTCACCCTCACACGCTCCTACGCTCACCCTCACTCTCACACGATCACCCTCACACGCTCACCCTCACACGCTCACCCTCACACGCTCACCCTCTCACGCTCACCATCTCACGCGCACCCTCACACGCTCACCCTCACACACACACCCTCAACTGCACACCCTCACTCTCACACGCTCACCCTCACACGCTCACCCTCACACGCACACCCTCACACGCACACCCTCACACGCTCACCCTCACACACTCACCCTCCCACGCTCAACCTCTCACGCTCACCCGCACCCGCACACCCTCACACGCACACCCTCACACGCTCCTACGCTCACCCTCACACGCTGACCCGCACACGCTCACCCTCAGACGCTCCCACGCTCACCCTGACACGCTCACCCTCTCGCTCTCACGCTCACCCTCACATGCTCACCCTCACACGCACACCCTCACTCTCACACGATCACCCTCACACGCTCATTCTCACACGCTCACCCTCTCACGCTCACCCTCTCACGCTCACCCTCACACGCTCACCCTCACACGCTCACCCTCACACGCTCACCCTCACGCTCACCCTCACCCGCTCACCCTCACACGCTCACCCTCACACGCTCACTCTCACACGCTCACTCTCACACGCTCACCCTCACACGCTCACCCTCACACGATCACCCTCACACGCTCACCATCACACGCTCACCCTCACACGCTCGCCCTCTCACGCTCACCCTCTCATGCTCACCCTCACACGCTCACCCTCACACCCTCTCACCCCCACCCTTACCCGCTCACCCTTACCCGCTCACCCTTACCCGCTCAACCTCACACGCTCACCCTCACACGCACACCCTCACACGCTCACCCTCACACGCTCACCCTCACACGCTCACCCTCACACGCTCACCCTCTCACGCTCACCATCTCACGCGCACCCTCACACGCTCACCCTCACACGCTCACCCTCACACGCTCACCCTCACACGCTCAACCTCACACGCTCACCCTCACACGCTCACCCTCACACGCTCAACCTCACACGCTCACCCTCACACGCTCATCCTCACACGCTCACCCTCACGCTCACCCTCACACGCTCACCCTCACACGCACACGTCCACACGCACACCCTCACATGCACACCCTCACACGCTCACCCTCACACGCTCACCCTCACACGCTCACCCTCACACGCTCACCCTCTCACGCTCACCCTCTCACGCTCACCCTCTCACGCTCACCTCTCACGCTCACCCTCTCACGCTCACCCTCTCATGCTCACCCTCTCACGCTCAACCGCACACCCTCACATGCTCACCCTCACACACCCTCACACGCACACTCTCACATGCATACCCTCACACGCACACCCTCACACGCATACCCTCACACGCATACCCTCGCACGCACACCCTCGCACGCACACCCTCGCACGCACACCCTCGCACGCACACCCTCGCACGCACACCCTCGCACGCTCACCCTCACACGCTCACCCTCACACGCTCACACGCACACCTCCACACGCTCACCCTCACACACACACCCTGTGCTAGCTGGTCATCTTCCTCACACGCTTACCCGCTCACCCTGTGCTAGCCGGTCATCTCCCGGCTTCTCGCAGCAGAAGTACCCCTACTGGCGGCCTCGTTCCCCGGTCCTCCAAAATTCATTAGGGGCCCCGGGGGGATACATTGGGGGGTTAATTTAAAGTAGTGCACAACCCATTTAAATGCTACTTCGCTGATTAGTCGTGCCCAGTCGGCCGCATACATATTCTAGAATACCCGATGCGTTAGAATCGGGCCACCATCTAGTTACCTCATAAAGTGACAGTGGTCAGAATTGTAAAAATTGGCCTGGTCATTAACGTGCAAACCACCTTGGGTTGTAAAGGGGTTAATGGATGGAGGCATCAGGTGATGGTCTAGATGCTTTCAAACACATCCATGAGAATTGGAGCCAGGAGGTTTCTGAATTTCTTATAAAATTCTGCTGTTATACAATCTGGACATCGTGTCTTCTTCAGATGTAATTTATCAACAGCCTCCGCAACTTCCTCCACCACTAATTCTGCTGTCAAGGAAGAAAAGTCCAGATTATCAGTATCAGGCACTGGAGTTGCCTCCGAGAATGGAGCCAAACAAGTCACCATAGTAAGATCTCACTACACAAAGGATACCCTCCTGAGATTCCTGCAATACACCCCTGGGAGTCAGTGAGACCTGTAAACAATTTATTGCCCACCTGCTCCCAGCTGTTCTCAAAAGGATCTGGTGCCCCCAAGCAGCCATAATCCCATTCAAGAACCAGGGAGGTATACAGTAGTGCTCAAAATAATAGCAGTCCAATATGACTAACCAGATTAATCACCGTTTTTGGTATAAATTATATTACCACATGTCAAACAATTTACCAGTTGGTGCAGTAGATTCTAAGAAAACCAACAGACTCCGCATTCATGATCTGCAGGTTTTTGAGTCTGTGTATTTGAATAATTAATTGAAAGGGGGTGTGTTCAAAGTAATAGCAGTGTGGGGTTCAATTAGTGATGTCAATCATTCTGTTAAAAACCAGATGTGAATCAGATGGCCCTTATTTAAGGGAGAAGCCAGCACATGTTGTACATGCATTTCTTCTTGAAAGCCTGAGAAATGTGGGTTGTTCGAGACATTGTTCAGAAGAACAGCGTACTTTGATTAAAAAGTTGATTGGAGAGGGTAAAACTTATAAAGAAGTGCAGACAATGATAGGCTGTTCAGCTAAAATGATCTCCATTGCTCTAAAATGGAAAGCAAATCGAGAGAGACGTGGAAGAAAACCGAAAACTGCCATTCGAATGGATCAAAGAATAGCCAGAATGGCAAAGGCTCAGCCAATGTGCAGCTCCAGGATGATCAAAGACAGTCTCAATTTACCTGTGAGTACTGTGACAGTTAGAAGGCGCCTGTGTGAAGCTAATCTCTTTGGAAGAAGTCCCCGCAAAGTCCCACTGTTAAAAAAAGAAAACATGTACTGAAGCGGATACAATTTGCCAAAGAACACATCAACTGGCCTAAAGAGAAATGGAGAAACATTTGTAGACTGATGAAAGTAAAATTGCTCTTTTTGGGTCCAAGGACTGCAGACAGTTCGTCAGACGACCCCCAAACTCTGCATTCAATCCACAGTACACTCTGAAGACAGTGAAGCATGGTGGTGCAAGCATCATAATATGGGCATGTTTCTTTTACTATGGTGCCGGACCTATTTACCGCATACCAGGGATCATGGACCAGTTTCATATAGCAAATTACTTGAAGAGGTCATGTTGCCTTACGCTGAAGAGTATATGCCCTTGAAATGGGTGTTTCAACAAGGCAATGCCCAATCCCCCGACCTTTATCCGTTAGAACACTTGTGGGGTGACATCAAAAATTCAGTTTCTGAGGCAAAGCCAATAAATGCCAAAAATTGTGGGATGTAGTCAAAGCATCCTGGGCTGGAAAAAAACAGTTGAAAGGTGCCAGAAGTTGGTTGACTCTATGCAACATAGATGTGAATCAGTTCTAAAAAAAAACCTGTGGGTATACAACTAAATATCAGGTTAGTGATTCACAGGAATGCTAAAAAAGAGTACATATTGTAAGTTTGTAAAGACAAATGCAGACACTGCTATTTTTTAGAACAACCCAATGTTCATTTTTTGTTATTTTCTGTAAATGTTTCATGTTTTTCAACACACTGCTATTATTTTGAACACTACTGTACCTGCTGTACTGATACTGCCTTATCTCAGATTTCAGTTGGTCAATCCTCTCTTTGTCTTCCTCACCCGCCGAATAGAGTGACTCGAATTCTTTACACAGTCTTAGGTACTGGCTATGCTCTGTCCTCCCTGTATTAACAGACAATCTTTTTAAGAAGGATCTGATATCATCCTTGACAACCTCATACCAGTTGGCCATGTTGTCATAGAAGTCCACTCTCTGTAGATGACCCTGAAAAAGGGAGTAGACACCACTCTGAACATAAACGTCATCCAGGAGACTGGAATTAAGTTTCCACAACCCTTTACCTATGTCAAGGCATCTAGTGGCCCCCAGACAGAAACACAAAGCGAGGTGATCAGAGTAAGGGACAACTTTCTCACTCATGGCACTGACATCTTCTCTGGGACTCACAAAAGTCAAATCAATCCTACTACTTCTGTTGGAACAGGAATAGGTACATTTTGATTTCCAACCTCCCTGTGTAAAAGCATCACACAATCCAGCCTGCAGAATGATGTTATTTAAGCATTTAGCGTCCCTGATCACGGTCCTGCCTGAGGAGCTATCGTCTGATGTCGTTGTGAAGTTGAAGTCCCCCGCCATTACCACCAGAAGTGAGGTGAAGAGAAATGGCTTAATCTCATTAAACACCAGGATCCTGTTAATCCTGGTAATCCCATATTAATAGGCATATCTCTCTTTTTATGTTTCTTTGAGAGTGTTTTGCACGATTTTGTATTTTAAATTAAAATAATCAAAGGTATATTTTCAGGGTTTTTTCTATGTTGGTCGTTACCTAATTGGACCCCGCATGATATATTTTTTCTTCTGGTGTTTGAACCCAGATGACTCTTTAGTTGATGCCATTGCTGGTTTTGTGGCTCTAGGCTCCACAACACTTTAACTGCTGCCACCTGACTGCGGCCTCGTGCGTCATGAGCGTGCCGTGACAATCACCAAGTCTTTCTGCTATTGATTTTCCTGGAGTATTTGCTTCTCCAGTGATGTCCATCTCTGCCTGTTTGGAGTGAGCTGCACACCAGAGGCCTATGATGGGATCTGCTTCACCTCCTGTGTGACAAGCCGGTCTCCAACATTCAGTTTCTCAACAGAAGATTCCTTTGGCATTTTCTTTATTGCTCTGCACAGTGTTTGCCCACCCAGGAGGGCCACTCCCTGGACTTACTCCAGACATGAGGAGAACTACCAAGACACATCCTCACAGCTAGGCGGCAGTATTATAGTAGTTATATTCTTGTACATAGGGGGCAGCATTATAGTAGCTATATTCTTGTACATACAGTAGGAGCTGTATTATAGTAGTTATATTCCTGTACATTGAAGGCAGAATTATAGCATTGTGACAGAGTCAGTGGTATGGTATATGAGGGGAGGCATGTGTCACGCAGGTTGCTGGCCTGTGTGAACTGAAACCAATAGACTTTCTGCCAACATGTTATATGCTAGAGGTAAACTCTTTTAAAGGGTGTGGTTTTATGGAAATGACGTAGAGATGGGAGGGAAGTCATTCCCCATACCTCCACCTCAGGGTGTGGCTGAGCAAGGTTTAAATGCTCAGTCACCCTCTTTTTTTTCTGTTGTTGAGTTTGGAGTGGCAAGGACTCCAGACTGGAAGGCCACAGCTCAGAGAGGAAAGCTGGGGCTACAACCTGTGTGGGTGAAACCCGCACTGCTATGGACTGTGTTATCGTTTATCTTTCTGTTTTGTTGTTTTGCCAGTAAGGCATTTTTTTTGCTGGAGTGCAGAGCTTTATGCCACATATTAAAGCCTGCAGAGAAAACACGGTTCCTGAGTCTACTTCCAGAAGCGGCCGAGTGAGGCGTCATACCACAGTAGGTATGTTCTTGTACACAGGCGCGGTATTATAGTAGTTATATTCTTGTACATAGGGCGCAGTATTATAGTAGTTATATTCTTGTACATAGAGGCAGTATTATAGTAGCTATATTCTTGTACATAGGTGTAGCATTATAGTAGTTATATTCTTGTACATAGGGGCAGTATTATAGTAGTTATATTCTTGTTGTTAGAACCTTGCTGTTAGGTTTTTTTTCCTTTGCTGGTCACATGACCTTGTTGGCCTATTTAATCCTGCTCCGCCCTTCTGGCTTTGCTGGACTACATTGTATATCTACTTTCTAGCTAGCCTGTGCTCTGTGTCTTGCTCTGTTAGTTTGCTTGGTCTACGGACCTCTATGTTCTTTATATTTTGTTTGTTCGTCTGTCTGCTACTATTTCTGTTAGGAGGTGTCCCATATTCCTCCCAGTCCTTAGTACTTGTAGGGATTCCTCCCCCACATCTATAGGTCTTCGTACAGACTAGCTTAGGACTTTAGCAGGTCTGATCGCAGGATCAGGTTCCCTGTTACATCGTAGGGATTCAGCTGAGTCCTATAGTAGGGACAGATCTCCTCTCTTTCCTTAGCTCTGGTAGCAGAACATAACAGTAAGTCCAGCCAGCAAATTCTCTAAGGAAAGATTTTTTTTGTTCCATCATGGTGTCGGTTCAGGATTTGGCTAAACACCTGCAGGGACTCTCTCTGGAAGTGGCCGAGCTCCGTCAGCGCGTGAGTAACTGTTCTGGAGCACATTTCTTGGAGCCTAAGGTATGTTTGCCGGATTTATTTTTTGGTGAACATCGAGAATTTTTTTCATTTAAAAATGCTTGCTTATTGTATTTTCGTTTGAGACCCAAGTCCTCTGGGGATGAATCCCAGCGCGTAGGGTTCATAATGTCACTTTTGCGCAAAGAGCCTCAGGAGTGGGCCTTTTCTTTGCAACCTAGTGATACATGCTTCAGATCAGTGGATAGTTTTTTTTCTGCTTTAGGACTATTATATGATGATCCTGACCGTGTCGCATCAGCTGAGACTGAGTTGAGACGTTTAAAACAAGGATCAGGTAATGTCGAAAAATATTGTACACATTTTCGTCGTTGGTCCACTCAAACAGGGTGGAACGATTCTGCTCTGAAAAGTCTATTTCTTGCTGGGCTCAGTGAAAGGGTTAAAGACCTGCTAATTGCTTATCCTACACCTGAGGATTTGCAACAGGCTATGCAATTAGCTATACGGGTGGATAGAAGACTGCGTGCTAGGGTTAATGAGAGCAAATCCTCTGCTATGTCAGTTTCTGGTTATGATAATGTGTGTACTAACAGTGGTGAACCGATGGAGATTGGATCGGTGGCACCTCGCTCTCAAGAAAAAGACCGTCGTTTTTCGAAAGGCTTGTGTTTCTATTGCGGAAAATCTGGTCATTTGATTAAAGGCTGTGAGCTTCGTATGAAGAAAGAAAAAAAAATGGTCAGTCACGCCCGTATTGCCTGTTTAAATTCCAAGGGTGTATTTTTAGCTGCTTCCACGATTGCTCAGGAAAAATTAATGGAATTTCGGGTGTTTGTTGATTGCGGGTCTACACTGAATGTAATTGATGGGGGATTCGTGGAAAAACTCAATTTAAAACCTGAACCTTTATCATCCCCCATTGCTGTGGTTTCTGTGGATGGTTCCCCTTTGAAGAATATTACTCTCAAGGTCTGTGAATTTCCTCTCACTATTAATGGTGTTCACCATGAGAAATTGGATTTGGTAGTGTTGAATAACTTGCCTTCTCCAGTAATATTGGGTTTGCCCTGGTTAAAATTTCACAATCCTGTACTGGATTGGTCTACCAGTGAAATTAAATCCTGGAGCCATAAATGTTATGACAAGTGTTGTAACGGGCGTATTGCAGCTTTGGATAGGGGAGAATTACCTGTTCCTATTCAGGATTTTTGGAGAGTTTTTTCTGAGAAAGATTCGCAGGTTTTGCCTCCCCATAGAGACTATGATTGTTCTATTGAATTTGTCCCTGGAGCGACTCTTCCTAAAAGTCGTTTATTTAACCTTACTATTCCTGAGAGGAAGGCTTTGGAGGAATACATACAGACAAGTTTGGCCGCCGGTCACATTAGGCCCTCTAAGTCTCCTGTGGCGGTTGGATTTTTTTTTGTAAAAAAAAAGGACGGCGGTTTACGTCCTTGTCTGGATTTTCGTGAGATTAACAAAATTACGGTACGCAATCCTTACCCACTGCCATTGATTCCTGATCTGTTTAACCAGTTATTGGGGGCCAAGTGGTTCTCTAAAATTGACCTTAAGGGGGCATACAATCTGTTGCGCATGAAGGAGGGTGATGAATGGAAGACTGCTTTTAACACTCCTGTGGGTCATTTTGAGAATCTGGTTATGCCTTTTGGTCTTACTAATGCTCCTGCATTTTTTCAGAATCTGATTAATGACATCCTTAGACCTTTGATCGGTAAAAATGTGGTTGTGTATTTGGATGACATTTTGATTTATTCGCCAGATCTGGAGTCTCATTGGCGGAGCGTGCGTGAGGTATTACAGTTATTAATGGACAATTCGCTTTTTGCTAAGCTGGAGAAATGTGAGTTCGCTGTACAGAGAATTAGTTTTTTGGGCTACATTATCTCCAGCAAAGGTTTTGAGATGGATCCGGTTAAGGTTCAGGCTGTGCAGGAATGGCCTAGGCCTATTGGTTTGAAATCGATACAGAGGTTTTTGGGTTTCGCCAATTACTATAGAAAATTCATAAAAAATTTTTCTAGTATTGTCAAACCTCTGACTGATCTCACCAGGAAAGGTGCTGATGCGGTTCAGTGGTCTTCTGAGGCCATTGAAGCTTTTGTGTATCTCAAGGAGAGGTTCACCTCTGCTCCCATCCTTATGCAGCCTGATGTTACTAGGCCGTTTTTGGTTGAGGTTGATGCTTCCTCTGTGGGGGTTGGCGCAGTATTGTCTCAGGATAACGGGGATGGATTACATCCCTGTGCCTTTTTTTCAAAAAAATTTTCGGAGACTGAATTGAATTACGATATTGGTAATCGGGAATTATTGGCTATTAAACTCGCATTTGAACACTGGCGCCACTTCTTGGAAGGTGCGGAATTTCCCGTTCAGGTTCTTACGGATCATAAAAATCTGATATATCTTGACGCTGCCAAGCGCCTGAATGCCCGTCAGGCTAGGTGGGCACTGTTTTTCTCGCGGTTAATTTCTCCGTTACTTACATCCCTGGTACTAAGAATGTTAAGGCGGATGCCTTGTCTCGCAGTTTTTCTCCCATAGTCGGTGCTGAGAAAGAGGAAAACATTTTACAAGAAGGTGTTGTGATAGCTGCTTTAGACTCCGTTTTGGAAGATGAGATTCTTAAAGCTCAGGAGAATGCCCCATCTAACACTCCTCATGGGAGGTTGTTTGTGCCTGGGACCTTTAGGAGAGATTTGTTTGTTGAGTGTCACGAATCTCGGTTGGCAGGTCATCCCGGAATCTCTGAGACCAAGAGACTGGTGGGTCGCAGTTTTTGGTGGCCTGGATGGCAGAAGGAAGTCATTAAGTGGGTACGCCAATGTACTGTATGTGCTAGATCTAAGTCCTCACATACTCCTGCTGCGGGGTTGCTTTGTCCTTTGGAGGTCCCCAGTGCTCCTTGGACACATTTGGCTATGGACTTTATAACTGACCTTCCCCCCTCTGAGGGTTTTACTGTCATCTGGGTGGTCGTGGACCGTTTTAGCAAGATGTGTCACTTGGTTCCCTTCATCAAACTGCCCTGCGCTAAAACTCTCGCTAAGGCCTTTGTCAAGGAAATTGTCAGACTTCATGGCGTTCCTACTGACATTGTTTCTGATAGGGGTCCTCAGTTCGTGGCTCGTTTTTGGCGTGCCTTTTGTGACAGGTTGGGAATTCATTTGTCGTTTTCGTCCGGATATCATCCTGAATCTAATGGCCAGACAGAAAGGAAAAACCAGGATGTTGAGCAGTTCTTGCGTTGTTTTGTGGCAGACAATCAAGAGGGGTGGTCTGAGTTTCTGCCACTTGCCGAATTTGCTCTGAACAATCATACATCTTCTTCTGCTGGTTGTTCGCCTTTTTTTTGTTGTTCTGGGAGACATCCGTCGTTTGGGTCGTTCTCCAAGTTGGGATCTGCCGTGCCTGAGGAGGAGAATTTTTCCGGTGATTTGGAAAGAGTTTGGACGGATGTGCGTGGTAATCTTCAGGAGGCCAACAGAAAATCTAAAGACTACTTTGATAGGAAACGACAGGAGGTTTTGTTCGCTGTTGGTGACATGGTTTGGTTGTCCTCTAGGAATCTGCGGTTGAGGATTCCTTCTAAGAAATTGGGTCCCAAGTTTGTAGGGCCCTTTAAGGTGCTTCAGGTTGTCAACCAATCTGCTGTTAGGTTGGAGGTTCCTACCTCCTGGAGAATTAATCCGGTCTTTCATGTCTCTCTGTTAAAAAAAGCTGTTGTGTCGGATGGTGACGCCTCTGCCTCTGTTCCTCCGGTGGTGGAGGACGGGGAATATGAAATTTCTCGCATCCTTGACTCTAGACGGTATAGAGGTAGTTTGCAGTATCTTGTGGCCTGGAAAGGTTTCGGACCCGAGGATAACTCTTGGGTGAGGTCAGATGATGTTTCCGCGTCCAGACTTATCAGAGCGTTTCACAGGAGATTTCCTGATAAGCCTGGTCCTAGGGGATCCGGAGGATCCTCTTAGAAGGGGGGGTACTGTTAGAACCTTGCTGTTAGGTTTTTTTTCCTTTGCTGGTCACATGACCTTGTTGGCCTATTTAATCCTGCTCCGCCCTTCTGGCTTTGCTGGACTACATTGTATATCTACTTTCTAGCTAGCCTGTGCTCTGTGTCTTGCTCTGTTAGTTTGCTTGGTCTACGGACCTCTATGTTCTTTATATTTTGTTTGTTCGTCTGTCTGCTACTATTTCTGTTAGGAGGTGTCCCATATTCCTCCCAGTCCTTAGTACTTGTAGGGATTCCTCCCCCACATCTATAGGTCTTCGTACAGACTAGCTTAGGACTTTAGCAGGTCTGATCGCAGGATCAGGTTCCCTGTTACATCGTAGGGATTCAGCTGAGTCCTATAGTAGGGACAGATCTCCTCTCTTTCCTTAGCTCTGGTAGCAGAACATAACACTTGTACATAGAGGCAGTATTATAGTAGCTATATTCTTGTACATAGGTGTAGTATTATAGTAGTTATATTCTTGTACATAGTGGGCAGTATTATAGTAGTTATATTCTTGTACATAGGGGCAGTATTATAATAGTTATATTCTTGTACATAGGCGTAGTATTATAGTAGTTATATTCTTGTATATAGGAGCTGTATTATAGTAGTTTTTTTCTTGCACATAGGGGCAGTATTATAGTAGTTATATTCTTGAACATAGGGGGCAGTATAATAATAATAATAATAATCTTCTTTTTATTTATATAGCGCCAACATATTCTGCAGTGCTTTACAATTCAGACAATTTACAGACATTATGGGCACTGTCCCCATTGGGGCTCACAATCTACTTTCCCTACCAGTATGTCTTTGGAGTGTGGGAGGAAACCGGAGAACCCGGAGGAAACCCACGCAAACACGGGGAGAACATACAAACTCCTTGGTGGGATTTGAACCCAGGACCCAGCGCTGCAAGGCTGCAGTGCTAACCATTGAGCCACTCTGCTGCCCTTATTATAGTAGTTATATTCTTGTACATAGGAGCAGTATTATAGTAGTTATATTCTTCTACATAGGGGTAGTGTTACGCTCGCGCCCGGACTGACTGGCGTGAGCGTGATTAGTGATCCCACTGTACCATGAACCGAGGAGTGCCTGGAGGGGTGTAACTAAGTATCAACCCAATCTGACCAAGGTTGCACGGCGGCTCAGTCGACTCTGTGAACCAAGGAGGAACCGAGCAGAGGGACCAGGTGCTACTCCAGGTCAGACCCCGGTCACAGCTGTTGACCCACACCGGGGAATGCAGGAACAGGCAGGTTAGACTGGCATGTAGACAGGTGGGTACTAGCAAACATGGCTGGTATGCAGACAGGTGGATATTGACAGGCACAGCTGGTATGCAGACAGGTGGGCACTGGCAGGAATGGCTGGCGTGCAGACAGGTGGGCACAGGCACGCACGGCTGACATGCAGAGAGGCAGGTACTGGCAGGTAGAAAGACAGACAGGATAGGGACCTGTACAGACTGGGACACAGGAACGGAGCCGCAGGTGCGGTAGACGAGCAGAGCAGAGCAAAACCCGCAGATGCGGTACACAAGCAGAGCAGAGCAAAACCTACAGATGCGGTAGACAAGCAGAGCAGAGCAAAACCCGCAGATGCGGTACACAAGCAGAGCAGAGCAAAACCCGCAGATGCGGTAGACAAGCTGAGCAGAGCAAAACCCGCAGAGGCGGTAGACAGGCAGAGCAGAGCAAAACCCGCAGATGCGGTAGACAAGCTGAGCAGAGCAAAACCCACAGATGCGGTAGACAAGCTGAGCAGAGCAAAACCCGCAGATGCGGTAGACAAGCAGAGCAGAGCAAAACCCGCAGATGCGATAGACGAGCAGAGCAAAACCCGCAGATGCGGTAGACAAGCAGAGCAGAGCAAAACCCGCAGAGCTTGTACATAGGGGTAGTATTATAGTAGTTATATTCTTGTACATACGGAGCAGTATTATAGTAGTTATATTCTTATACATAGGGGCAGTATTATAGTAGTTATATTCTTGTACATAGGGGGCAGTATTACAATAGTTATATTCTTGTACATATGGGCAGTATTATAGTAGTTATATTCTTGTACATAGGGGGCAGTATTATAGTAGTTATATTCTTGTACATATGGGCAGTTTTATAGTAGTTATATTCTTGTACATAGGGAGCAGTGTTATAGTAGTTATATTCTTGTACATAGGGGCAGTATTACAGTAGTTATATTCTTGTACATAGGAGGCAGTATTATAGTAATTATATTCTTGTACATAGTGGGCAGTATTATAGTAATTATATTCTTGTACATAGTGGGCAGTATTATAGTAATTATATTCTTGTACATAGGGGGCAGTATTATAGTAGTTATTTTCTTGTACATAGGGGCAGTATTATAGTAGTTATATTCTTGTACATAGGGACAGTATTATAGTAGTTATATTCTTGTACGTAAGGAGCAGTCTTATAGTAGATATATTCTTGTACATAGGGAGCAGTATTATAGTAGTTATATTCTTTTATATAGAGGCAGTATTATAGTAGTTATATTCTTGCACATAGGGGGCAGTATTATGGTAGTTATATTCTTATACATAGGGGCAGTATTATAGTAGTTATATTCTTGTACATAGGGGCAGTATTACAGTAGTTATATTCTTGTACATAGGGGGCAATATTATAGTAGTTATATTCTTGTACATATGGGCAGTATTATAGTAGTTATATTTTTGTACATAGGGAGCAGTATTATAGTAGTTATATTCTTATACATAGGAGCAGTATTATAGTAGTTATATTCTTGTACATAGGGGCAGTATTACAGTAGTTATATTCTTGTACATAGGGGGCAATATTATAGTAGTTATATTCTTGTACATATGGGCAGTATTATAGTAGTTATATTCTTATACATAGGGAGCAGTATTATAGTAATTATATTCTTGTACATAGGAGCAGTATTATAGTACTTATATTCTTGTACATGGGAGTAGTATTATAGTAGTTATATTCTTGTACATAGGGGCAGTATTATAGTAGTTATATTCTTGTACATAGGGGCAGTATTATAGTAGTTATATTCTTGTACATAGGGGGCAGTATTATAGTAGTTATATTCTTGTACATACGGACAGTATTATAGTAGTTATGTTATTGTACATAGGGGGCAGTATTATAGTATCTATTTTCTTGTACATAAGGGGTAGTATTATAGTAGTTATATTCTTGTACAGAGGGAGCAGTATTATAGTAGATACACTGCTCAAAAAAATAAAGGGAACACTTAAACAACAGAATATAACTCCAAGTAAATCAAACTTCTGTGAAATCAAATTGTCCACTTAGGAAGCAACAGTGATTGACAATCAATTTCACAAGCTGTTGTGCAAATGTAATAGACAATAGATGGAAATTATTGGCAATTATCAAGACACACTCAATAAAGGAGTGGTTCAGCAGGTGGGGACCACAGACCACATCTCAGTACCAATGCTTTCTGGCTGATGTTTTGGTCATTTTTGAATGTTGGTTATGCTTTCACATTCGTGGTAGCATGAGACTGACTCTACAACCCACAGAAGTTGCTCAGGTAGTGCGGCTCATCCAGGATGGCACATCAATGCGAGCTGTGGAAAGAAGGTTTGCTGTGTCTGTCAGCGTAGTGTCCAGAGGCTGTAGGCACTACCAGGAGACAGGCCAGTACACCAGGAGACGTGGAGGGGGCTGTAGGAGGCAATAACCCAGCAGCAGGACCGCTACCTCCGCCTTTGTGCAAGGAGGAACAGGAGGAGCACTGCCAGAGCCCTGCAAAATGACCTCCAGAAGGCCACAAATGTGCATGTGTCTGCACAAACGGTTAGAAACTGACTCCATGAGGGTGGTATGAGGGCCCGACGTCCACAGCTGGGGGTTGTGCTCACAGCCCAACACCGTGCAGGACGCCTGGCATTTGCCACAGAACACCAGGATTGGCAAAGGCGCCACTGGCGCCCTGTGCTCTTCACAGATGAAAGCAGGTTCACACTGAGCACATGTGACAGACGTGAAAGAGTCTGGAGACGCCGTGGAGAGCGATCTGCTGCCTGCAACATCCTTCAGCATGACCGGTTTGGCAGTGGGTCAGTAATGTTGTGGGGTGGCATTTCTTTGGAGGGCCGCACAGCCCTCCATGTGCTCGCCAGAGGTAGCCTGACTGCCATTAGGTACCGAGATGAGATCCTCAGACCCCTTGTGAGACCATATGCTGGTGCGGTTGGCCCTGGGTTCCTCCTAATTCAGGACAATGCCAGACCTCATGTGGCTGGAGTGTGTCAGCAGTTCCTGCAAGACGAAGGCATTGAAGCTATGGACTGGCCCGCCCGTTCCCCAGACCTGAATCCGATTGAGCACATCTGGGACATCATGTCTCGCTCCATCCACCAACGTCACGTTGCACCACAGACTGTCCAGGAGTTGGCGTATTCTTTAGTCCAGGTCTGGGAGGAGATCCCACAGGAGACCATCCGCAACCTCATCAGGAGCATGCCCAGGCGTTGTAGGGAGGTCACACAGGCACGTGGAGGCCACACACAATACTGAGCCTCATTTTGACTTGTTTTAAGGACATTACATCAAAGTTAGATCAGCCTGTAGTGTATTTTTCCACCTTAATTTTGGGGGTGACTCCAAATCCAGGCCTCCATTGGTTAATAAATTTGATTTCCATTGATGATTTTTGTGTGATTTTGTTGTCAGCACATTCAACTTTGTACAGAACAAAGTATTCAATGAGAATATTTCATTCATTCAGATCTAGGATGTGTTATTTGAGTGTTCCCTTTTTTTTTTTGAGCAGTGTATATTCTTGTACATAGGGGACAGTATTATAGTAGTTCTATTCTTGTACATAGGAGCAGTATTATAGTAGTTATATTCTTGTACATAGGGGGCAGTATTATAGTAGTTATATTCTTGTACATAGGGGGCAGTATTATAGTAGTTATGTTCTTGTATATAGGGGTAGTATTATAGTAGTTATATTCTTGTACATAGGGGACAGTATTATAGCAGTTATATTTTTGTACATAGGAGCAGTATTATTGTAGTTGTATTCTTGCACATAGGGGGCAGTATTATAGTAGTTATATTCTTGTACATAGGAGCAGTATTATAGTAGTCATTCTTGTACATAGGGGCAGTATTATAGTAGTTATATTCTTGCACATAGGGGGCAGTATTATAGTAGTTATATTCTTGTACATAGGGGACAGTATTATAGCAGTTATATTTTTGTACATAGGAGCAGTATTATAGTAGTTGCATTCTTGCACATAGGGGGCAGTATTATAGTAGTTATATTCTTGTACATAGGGGCAGTATTATAGCAGTTATATTTTTGTACATAGGAGCAGTATTATAGTAGTTGCATTCTTGCACATAGGGGGCAGTATTATAGTAGTTATATTCTTGTACATAGGGGACAGTATTATAGCAGTTATATTTTTGTACATAGGAGCAGTATTATAGTAGTTGCATTCTTGCACATAGGGGGCAGTATTATAGTAGTCATATTCTTGTAAATAGGGGGCAGTATTATAGTAGTTATATTCTTGTACATAGGGGACAGTTTTATAGCAGTTATATTCTTGTACATAGGAGCAGTATTATAGTAGTTATATTCTTGTACATAGGAGGCAGTATTATAGTAGCTATATTATTGTACATAGGAGCAGTATTATAGTAGTTATATTATTGTACATAGGAGCAGTATTATAGTAGTTATATTATTGTACATAGGAGCAGTATTATAGTAGTTATATTATTCTACATAGGGAGCGGTATTATAGTAGTTGTATTCTTACACATAGGGGGCAGTATTATAGTAGTTATATTCTTGTACATAGGGGGCAGTATTATAGTAGTTATATTCCTGTACATAGGGAGCAGTATTATTGCAGTTATATTTTTGTACACAGGGGGGCAGTATTATAGTAGTTACAGTTTTCTAGATAGCAGCTGCATTATGGCAGTTACTATGTGATTCCAGCAGTGAAATATATGTGAGATCTCCTATGATTCCCTTGTAATCATTAAGGTCTGTATATAACTTCCCAGCGCAGATAACATTGTATAACACGATGTAATAATTCTGTTATCGCCCTTATACGATTTCCATATATATTCTGCCACCATCTAGCGGCGCATTGTTTTATTACAGCATCAATGCTTGACTCTCCATGGACGGACAGAAAAGAGGCGGCTCTGCTGCCATCTGGTGGCTGACTGCCGCATTATAATATTGACCCCTCTGACGCGCCGTAGGCGGCTATTTAAATCCCTGTGAGCGCATGTGCGTTCTCTTTCTCCGCTGACTGTATGGTGGGGTGGATCGGTGTGGCCGGGGCTCGTGCTGTGTGAGTTTCCTGCTGGGGGTCGTAGATTATATTGTGTTACCTCATCGCAGAGGATTAGAGGGGCGCAGGTTTCGGGTGAGTCTGAGTTGCTCCTCAGTGTACAGTCTGTTGATGGCTTGTAGCTAGAACTATAATCCTTGCAGGCTGGAGCTTGTAGTTCCCCTGGGGGTTGGGAGCATGGGCCATTGTGGGATATGAGTTGCCCCTAGAGGCGTTGCAGACATGACCTTGGTTTCATGTTTGTGTCATTAGGTGGCATAGAGGATCTCTGCTGTGTCTACACTTGGTGCCCTGTGTGTGGGTGCTAAGAATGGTTTACAGCTGGATACTTGTTAATTGCTGCATTATAATTTCTGCTCTGGCAGGCGGGTCATAGAAAGCCATGTGAAACGCAGTATCTTTTTATGAATCTTGCATTCAGGTTAATGGGTGCGCAAAAAAATCACAACCCAAATGGCTCATCTGTACGGTGTCCAGTTATTACTTTCTTGTTGCAATTAACTTGAAAAACTGCTTTTAAATTTTATTTTATTTTTTTTTACAACAAGTTTGACTGAATCAGGCAGTTTTTATGTTTGTCTGAACCCGGCCGTAGACTTACGCAGTCTTGGCTTCATTCTCGCATACATAGAGCCATGTTTATTTTACATCTGTATGAAATGAACCTTATAATTTTCTTCCATGTCTTATCTATGGCTCGTTTCATGGCTTTTAAAAACTGAACAGGAGTTTTTTTTTTGTTTTTTTGCCCATTGACTCCTTTACAATTGATCAATGAATCGCTGTATAAATTGTCTATACGGATCCCCATAGACTTTAACAGTGTCTGATCCACAAATTGCATGAGAACTGAGTCCCTGACCAGACACAGATCCGTTTTTAAAACTGATTGTATGGATTGATGAAACTCTGGGGCCATGTGCTCTCCAAAGCAAAAATGGCCGGCATGTGGATGTGATTGCAGCGTTAAGATTTTTTTTTTTTTTTCCTGTTAGTCACCATGTCGCGTTGTACGATCTGTGCACTAAGGTCCTCTGTCTTATAAGCTTATTCTGTGGCAGTTTCCGTTTCTCCATTACGTCTTGCACACGGTGGCTGCTGGATTCTTTGGTTTGTTTTCTGCAGTCACAGCAGATTGCACCTGTTCACATTTGTTTCTGCTATTAGAAGGTGCTGTGAGATTTTGCTTCCTTTGTAATTCTCACTGACTGTTAATGACCAGGTTGTAGATAGGTTAGGATGGTGGTAGTAGTTGGCGGTTTTTGTATATAATTTTTTTTTCTGTCTTGCAGGATGCGTAAAGGTTATCTGGAACCTCATCTGTACAGGTGATGCTTTTCCTAAAACCTATTTTTAAAAGGTTCTCCTTGCCCCTAGAGGCGTTGCAGACATGACCTTGGTTTCATGTTTGTGTCATTAGGTGGCATAGAGTAGCACGGCTGTGTCTACGCTCGGTACCCGCTGTGTGGGTGCTCAGAATGATTTCCAGCCGGACATCTGACTTGCGTTGATCGGCTTCTGTCCAGGGTTGCACAAACAGCCGTATGTTAACAACATTACATTACATGGCTGGCGGCCAAACCATGCTTCAAATGATCGGTTGAACAACAGCCATCTCAGCCGACAATCCTGTGTTCACTGAGAAAGCCACTCGCTGACACCTCGGCCGGTGGATAATCTCTGGAAGAAGACAATTGGCAGTCCAAAATCAAACCTGTCCGCTCTACCCTAAGGATCATTAGGCCTGCAGCCCATTCAGTGTCTGCTGACATTGGTCTAATGTGTATGGGGGCTGTTGGTTTATGCACATGCTGCTTGTCACTCAATCAGATGTGAAGCAGATTAGCACTGAGTGCACATGGGTGAACTGATCTGCATAAGAGGGTGGTTGTTAGTGTAGCCTCAGCTTATTCATGTAGTTACAGCTCAGGCGCTATCTAAGGGTGCATTTACACTGACTATTGTGGATTAGCGAGCCTAGGAACACTTCCCAATAATCATCATGCAGTTTGAACAGGCTGCCGATCACCCAACAAACATCTAAACTGCTTGTTCGTGGAGGAATTGACTTTAAACTACAGACGTCTGGACAGTCCACACCTTACTCTGCACTGATCTTTTATAAGTCAAGGCAATGTAGTCAGTTGGCACTAGATTGTGGGGGGTGAGGAGCCAGCTGTCACACTGCCATACCTCCTCACAGAGGAAATAAACATTGGCTATTACCATCTACCTTCTCAGTCACTATACAGAGCTGAACCAGCTATTGTGTATACATATAGCAATGACCATGCTTCCCCCTCCGGACCCAGCGGTCGTATGATTGCTGGGTGTAGGGAGAACACAGGAGGTGCTGGGTCCTAGGAGGCTCAAACTCCCCTGCAACTGGGGCTGGCATACCAGTTACAATGGGAGCTGGCATTAAAAATAATGAACCATGTTAAAATGCCCCCAAGGGCCTTTTAAGATCTTATGGGGTCAGTGTGTGAAATAAGGAGAAAAAAAAACCTAAAACAGATACTTTGAGCAAGGCTAAAATCGGGGAGGATGTCCAATATATAAGAATAATTTAAGAAGGGGAAACTCAATTTAAATTGTCTTTAGCAGTGAAATGGACATACTTTTACTATGTTTCTATGTTTTCCCCCAATATCGGCAAAAAGAAAAAATGAATCCCCAGAAATCGCAAAAAAGAGGTTATAATTGAATATATAACTGAGAAAGTTTGATAAAATCCAAAAATTAGTCTGGTCAGGAAGGTAAGGGTACGTACCCACGATCAGGAGATGCTGCTGGTTTGACACGGCGTGTTATACAGTTGTACAAATCCCATGTCCACTATGCGTCTCTGCACCCGCGGAAACTGACATCTGATGCGTCTTTCCAGAGCGCAGCATGTCAGTTTCTCCTACGGGTCCGCATGTGGACGTTCCCCATAGACTTAACCTCCTATGAGGAAAGTCCACATGGGGGGGGGGGGGGATCACGCCGCTTATTTGCATAATGAGGGCGGAAGTGATGCGGCTATTCTGCAGCGTCGGGGCCACAGCGGCTCCTGATCGTGGGCACATACCCTAAAAGGCCCACATAAACAGGACTTGTTCTGCCGTGAATTAGTGTCTAATCGCCTAAAATGATCGTTTGCCAATTGTTCGAATCGTGGCCAATCTGTCTGAACAGGCTATTAGACCGCTGATCGGCGATTGTTTGACGTCCGTTATTGGCGAGGGAAATGGGCCCCAAGTTATTAAGCTTTGTGTTTTGCCCTGGGTAATCATACTCTGACCCTCATCCTATTCAGTGCCCCTTGTCTCCATGTAGAGTAGTATTGGGGATTTGCCTTTATTTTAGCCTTTTGGTGATGTCAGTGTTTTTGATGGATTTGTAAGGTTTTGGTAACACCATCTTTCCTTTTATCTTACAGGATGGGTGCAGTGTCCCTGGAGCTTTGGCTGCTCAGGTTTGTCTACCATCTTATTCAGCATTTTCCTGCCCCTAGAGGCGTTGCAGACATGACCTTGGTTTCATGTTTGTGTCATTAGGTGGCATAGAGTAGCACGGCTGTGTCTACGCTCGGTACCCGCTGTGTGGGTGCTTAGAATGATTTCCAGCCGGACATCTGACTTGCGTTGATCGGCTTCTGTCCAGGGTTGCACAAACAGAGCCGTATGTTGACAACATTACATTACATGGCTGGCGGCCAAACCATGCTTCAAATGATCGGTTGAACAACAGCTATCTCAGCCAACAATCCTGTGTTCACTGAGGAAGCCACTCGCTGACATCTCGGCCGGTGGATAATCTCTGGAAGAAGGCAATTGGCAGTCCAAAATCAAACCTGACGATCATTAGGCCTGCAGCCCGTGCAGTGTCGGCTGACATTAGTCTAATGTGTATGGAGGCTGTTGGTTTATGCACATGCTGCTTGTCACTCAATCTATCAGATGTGACGCAGATTAGCACTGAGTGCACATGTGTGAACTGATCTGCATAAGAGAGTGGTTGTTAGTGTAGCCTCAGCTTATTCATGTAGTTACAGCTCAGGCGCTATCTAAGGGTGCATGTACAATGACTATTGTGGATGAGCGAGCCTAGGAACACTTCCCAATAATCATGCAGTTTGAGCAGGCTGCCGATCACCCAACAAACATCTAAACTGCTTGTTCGTGGAGGAAATGACTTCTGGACAGTCCACACCTTACTCTGCACTGATCTTTTATAAGTCAAGGCAATGTAGTCAGTTGGCACTAGATTGTGGGGGGTGAGGAGCCAGCTGTCACACTGCCATACCTCCTCACAGAGGAAATAAACATTGGCTATTACCATCTACCTTCTCAGTCACTGTATACAGAGCTGAACCAGCTATTGTGTATACATATAGCAATGACCATGCTTCCCCCTCCGAACCCAGCGGTCGTATGATTGCTGGGTGTAGGGAGAACACAGGAGGTGCTGGGTCCTAGGAGGCTCAAACTCCCCTGCAACTGGGGCTGGCATACCAGTTACAATGGGAGCTGGCATTAAAAATAATGAACTGTTAAAATGCCCCCCAAATGTCTTTTGACCTTATGGGGTCAGTATGTGAAATGAGGGAAAAAACATAAATAAAGCAGATACTTTTTAGCCTTGCTCAATCAGTGAGGATGTCCAATATATAAGAATAATTTCTTAAAGGGAAACTCAACTTAAAATGTCGTTAGCAGTGAAATGGACATATTTTTACTATGTTTCTTTACATTTTCCCCCAATATCGTCAAAAAAGGAAAAAATCAATCCCCAGAAATCGTGAAAGAGGCTAAAATTGAGTATCTGACAAAATCCAAAAATTAGTCTGGTCAGTAAGGAGGGTAAAGCCCACGTAAACAGGACTTGTTCTACCGTGAACTACAGTCTAAATGGGCCCCAAGTTATTAAGCTTTGTGTGTTGTCCTGGGTGCGTAATCATACGCTGACCCTCAGCCTATTCAGTGCCCCTTGTCTCCATGTAGAGTAGTATTGGGGATCTGCCTTTATTTTAGCAGTTTGGTGATTCAATGTTTTTGATGGATTTGTAAGGTCTTGGTAAAACCTTCTTTCCTTTTATCTTACAGGATGGGTGCAGTGTCCCTGGAGCTTTGGCTGCTCAGGTTTGTCTGCTGTCTTATTCAGGATTTTCCTGCCCCTAGAGGCGTTGCAGACATGACCTTGGTTTCATGTTTGCGTCATTCGGTGGCATAGAGGAACTCTGCTGTGTCTACGCTCGGTGCCCACTATGCGGGTGCTCAGAATGATTTCCAGCCGGACACTTAATGACTCTTCTGGGGTCTTCGTAGGGTGGGCTGATCTTTCACAGGGGCTCCGTGCTGATGCTCCTTATGGCTGTGCACCTTCTTAATATGGTAGGTGGCAAGATACGGTCTTGTGGGCTATGGCTCATCTTGGTGTCCCAACTAAATAAGGCTAGGGCTACACAGCGACTTTAGCAACAACACAAGTCATGTAGCCAAAGTTATCTAGGTATTGCAGCACAGTAAGTCAGTGGGGTCACATTGTGACCCCCCCCCCTAGGGCACTTTGACCATGACAAAGTTGCAAAAAAATCCAACTTTGTTGGGCTTTTTGTGACTTGTTGCTTGGGGACTTGCCCTTTTTAGGCTGCGAGAAGACCCTATGATCTCTGTTGAGCGGCAGTGTAGCATCACCCAGAAAACTTTGGCCGCATGACTAATGGCAATGTAGCCTAAGATTTGCAGAATGGGGGTGTAGTACTTAAGTGGCATAGTGCATTAGTTCAGCTTCTGGTGGGCAGATCCCTCACCAATCTGTTTTCAGTGAAAACTCCTTTAACTTAATTAACTGCATAAATCTTATAACCCCTTTTTATATTTGGGATCAAACTTTCATTATTTTTCTTTATTAGGATGTAGCTTGCTGTATGAGACCATGATGAGGAATAGATGTGAGTTTTATGTCCTCTGGAAGACCATTCTCAAGAATATCATCTTCAGCAACTGGGGAGAAAACTAGCACAGCTCTGATCAGCACTAACGTGTTGTACTAGTACTCTTGTTTCTGCCCATGAGGTACAGTATGAGGGGTATTCGAGACGTTGGTTTCTCCAGCATGTCTGTCAGTGTTGGGGAGCTGAGCTTTCCTCTGCATGTACAGTGCGGGTCTACAGAGAAAGTGAGGGATTTAGAGCTTTGTTCCATGATATTTCTTCCTTTTTTAAGGAATTTAGAAGCCTAAAAGGATGGTTGCTGTATATGGTGATGATGCACCTTCCTACTACCAAGGAATGTTGAGTTTTGGGCCAAGCTGTTTAAATGGGGTAGGGAAACAACTGAAGATGATCCACTCTCCCGGTTTAGGGAGACCTGGCGAAGCATCTGTAGAGGAAAAGTGCTGTAATGTGAAAGCCATGATTTTAGAAGACACTGGGGTCGAAGACAGTGTTATAGCTCATGAATTGGGCATTTCAGTTGGCACGGTTTTGAGTGTCGCTCATGTTTTGATATGAAAGGCCCGTTTCCGTTAGGTGCCATGAATGTTGATGCTTGAGCAAAAAGTGTCTTCAGCAATTTAGCCAAGAGAATTTAGAAACACTCGTAGAAAATCCAAGAGGCTTCTATTCCGAAGGTGACGAAACATGGGTCCACCACCATGATCCTGAGACCAAATAAGAGACCAGGCTATGGAAGCACAAGGAGGTCACCAACTCCAAAGAAATTTAATGTTGAGCCGTAAATTCAGCAAACTCTTGAAGGCTTTCAATCATACGTAATTGACTACAAACCCTCAGGGTGCAGTCAGATGGATATATAAATTGGACTGGCCGGCAGCTTTCCTGAGCGTGACAGCATCATATTTGTATGCAGCGGTCATTCATGTAGTCTAGAGAACTGCAGCCAGTCCAAGAGTAGTTATACCGCCGTCTTACTGCGCCCTTGTGTGGTGGCGATTGTAGTGGTAAGCAGCAGAAACTGATGAATAGTGTTCATTATAGAAGTGTAAGGTCTCCGTTATGTTAAATTCATGTGGTCTGGCCACGGAGCACCTAATACTGCAAATAATTGTAGAAAAGCTGTGTAGTTGTGGGCAACTAGATGGCATTTCACTGCATGACCGTTAGCAAACTGTTTAATAGCAGGCAACCTGAAACTGCACCAATATAAACTGTGTAGATCTGGTGCAGTTCCAACTTGTGAATTCAACTTTTTTGGAGGAGTATATAAATCCTACAGGGTTCTGTGTGGTCTTATAGAATATATTAGATATCTCCCCACTTTTTGTTCAAATAAAGTAATTAAAAAAGAAAACTGCTTCTGTCCATGTGTCTAGTGATTGTGCTGTCAAATCTCAATTGCCAGTATTTTGTTCTGCATGTGTTTGAGGTGTGGTGCCACATACTTGTGACGTACCTATAGCAGAGGTGGGGGTGGGTGGGAAAACTTCTGAGTGGGCCCCTAACCAGGTAACCTTGATTCCAAATATGGTGGCGCATCCTAAGGACAGAGACACTGCTGTATAATGAACTCGTGCAAGGATCGCATCTCTCTCCTGACCTGAGCATGACAGTGTGATGGATTTCTATGCCACTATCAAGGTCCGATCAGGAGAAGTGCTGGCCAGTACGAGGCTTATGATGCCATCCTCGCACGAGAAATACAGCCGTGTGTCTCTACCCTAATGGTGTATGTAGGAGAACCTCAGCAGATGACTGCACTGTTGCTGAAAATAATCTATACAAAGACCTAAAGTTTCTCCTTGTGGAGAGTGACATACCAGTCCTGGCATGCCAATGTAAGGAAGCTTATTTGCTGTACAGTGTTCCTCTGGGAAATTAAATATGCAAACTGCGTCTTCAGAGAGGAAGAGGACGAGAACTCTAGTGCTGCTTCCAACAGGTGGTGCTATAGAGTTCTAGTCCTCTTCCTCTCTGAAGAAGCAATTTGCATATACAAAGACCAACACTGATATTGCTTCCATATAGTTACATATAGTGGTAGATACCAGTGATGCAGAACATGAAAGATATTGCAGTACAGTTACAGCTGGTGAAGTCATTCACTTTTCCATCTGGCCCAGACCAACATAACAACTTCTCCAGCCACGACTCTGCTGCAGAGATTACAACAAAAACACCTGACTTCTCACATTTGCATCACTGTCTCCAGCCTGAAGAACTTCTTATCCTGCTGATACCCCCAATGCTCAGCTGTTGTTGCCGTGTCTCTCTATTACTGTGCCCACTAACATTAATAATGTCCTGAGTCACCCCCCCCCCTTCCCTGTACAGCTCTCATATACACAGTATGACAACACCCACTGTATAGTATCCCCCAACCTGTTTGTATTGCTGTGAGCAAACCGCACGGTGCGTATCATGTGATGTCCGCACAGCATGCGTGATGACATCAGATTCAGAGGGGGAATGATGGGAAAGAGCGTTAGCTGATGCTCTGTCTCTAATCATTACTTTCATCTATATCGGCATGTGGAATGCTCATGCACTTGAATTTGCGATGCCGGGTGGGGGGGACCCCATAGCGGCTGTGTGCCGGTGTCAGGAGATCGTGTCTCCCTGTAACACTGCTGCAGAACGTGTAAGAGGTTACACATGGTGACTTAGAGCTGCCGGTGTTTCTGGTGGAGTCATTCACTCTCTCCATCTGGTCCAGACCGACATGACAACTTCTTCCAGCTTGGACTCTGTTGTAATCTCTGCAGCAAAAACATAATTTCTCACATTTCCATCTCCATCTATTCCTAGCCGGAAGAACTCCTTATCCTGCTGATACCCCAATGCTACTGTTGTATGTGTCCCTATTACTGCACATTAGTGTGTGCCCCTACATGATAAAACAAATTTCTAGAATACTGTATATTAATGCCCTGTGCAAGTTCCCTACAAAACAGTGCCCACATTTTGCCCCTAGAAATAAGTGCCCTCTGTGTGCCCCTTTTGACAGTCACAATAACCCGAGCTCCCCCATATCGATAAGTGCCCACTTGACATTTTATAATGTCCTGAGTCTCCCTCCCCCTGTACAGCTCCCTGCTACACAGTACAATTACCCCAGCACTGTATAGTAGCCCTCAAACAGATGGCCCCAACACTGTACAGTCATGGCCAAAAGTATTGAGAATGGAAAAATTACTATTTGTCTCAAAGTTTACTGCTTCATTTTTTGTAATGGCAATTTGCATATACTCCTGAATGTCAAATAGTGATCAGCTTAACAGCAATTACTGTACTTGCAAAGTCCATATTTGCCCAGAAAATGAACTTTAACCCCCAAAACACATTTCAACATCATTGTAGTCCTGCCTTAAACGGAGCAGCTAACATCGTTTTAGTGATTGATCCATTAACACAGGTGTGGGTGTTGATGAGGACAGGGCTGGCGATCAATCAGTCATGATTAAGTAAGAATGACATCACTGGACACTTTAAAAGTTGGCTGGTTCTTGGTATCATTGTTTCTCTTCAGTTAACCATGGTTATCTCTAAAGAAACACGTGCAGCCATCATTGCACTGCACAAAAATGGCCTAACGGGGAAGAGTATCGCAGCTGCAAAGATTGTTGACTGAGGTGCAATCTATTGCATCATCAAGAACTTCAAGGAGAGAGCTTCCATTGTTGCCAAAAAGGCTCCAGGGCGCCTGAGAAAGACCAGCAAGCGCCAGGATCGTATCTTAAAACTGTTTCGGCTGCGGGATTGGACTACCAGCAGTGCCGAGCTTGCTCAGGAATGGCAGCAGGCTGGTGTGAGTGCTTCTGCACGCACTGTGAGGCGGAGACTCTTTGAGCAAGGGCTGGTTTCAAGGAGGGCAGCAAAGAAGCCACTTCTCTCCAGAAAAAACATCAGGGACCGACTGATATTCTGCAAAAGGTACAGGGAGTGGACTGCTGAGGACTGGGGCAAAGTCATTTTCTCTGATGAATCCCCTTTTCGATTGTTTGGGACATCTGGAAAACAGCTTATTCGGAGAAGAAGAGGTGAGCGCTACCACCAGTCTTGTCTCATGCCAACTGTAAAGGATCCTGAAACCATTCATGTGTGGGGTTGCTTCTCAGCCAAGGGAATTGGCTCACTCACAGTCTTGCCTAAAAACACAGCCATGAATAAAGAATGGTACCAGAATGTCCTCCAAGAGCAACTTCTCCCAACCGTCCAAGAGCAGTTTGGCGCCCAACAATGCCTTTTCCAGCATGATGGAGCACCTTGCCATAAAGCAAAGGTGATAACTAAATGGCTCATAGAACAAAACATAGAGATTTTGGGTCCATGGCCTGGAAACTCCCCAGATCTTAATCCCATTAAAAACTTGTGGTCAATCATCAAGAGACGGGTGGACAAACAAAAACCAACAAATTCTGGCAAAATGCAAGCATTGATTATGCAAGAATGGACTGCTATCAGTCAGGATTTGGTCCAAAAGTTGATTGAGAGCATGCCAGGGAGAATTACAGAGGTCTTGAAGAAGAAGGGGCAACACTGCAAATATTGACTTGCTGCATTAACTCATTCTAACAGTCAATATAACCTATTGGTCCTCATAATATGATTGCAATTATATTTCTGTATGTGATATAAACATCAGACAAACACTAATAAAAACCAGAGGCCAGCAGATCATGTGAAAATATAATTTTGGTGTAATTCTCAAAACTTTTGGCCATGACTGTACAAACACCCTACATTAGCTCCAACACTGCATGGTGCCCCTTTCACTGTAATGCCCACACTGTATGAGGGCCCCTTAACTAGCCTCCATACAGTATAATGCACTATAAAGCATCCAATCACTGCTAAACTACTAGGAACGGCATAAAAATAAATAAAACCAATTCTTCGCCTGCTGTGATTTTTTATTTTTTTATTCTGCCTCCCAAAGATCACAGTAAGGCTCTGCGCACATTTATCCTGTGCCCTATACTGAGCGCTTACATGGGGGTTTCCGTGTAAATCTCTGAAATACGCGTACTTGGGAGGAATCGCATAGATTTTATTGTCCATTTTTTCCTGTTACACTTGTGAAAAGGAAAAATTTGGGGCTAAAGCAACATTTTTTCGGGAAAAAATTCGATTTTTTTTTTTTGTTGTTTTTTTTTTTTTTTTTTTTTATTATTTTCACGGCTCAATGTTATAAAATTCTGTGAAGCACCTGCGGGTTCAAGATGATCACCACACATCTAGATAAATTCCTTGAGGGGTCTAGTTTCCAAAATGGGGTCACTTGTGGGGGGGGGGTTTCCACTGCTTAGTTACATTAGGGTCTCTGCAAACGTGACATGGCACCCGCTATCTATTCCAGTCAGTTTTGTGCTTTAAAGGAATCTTGTCAGCAGGATTTTGCTTTGTAATCGGTAACACCAGTAGCTTATCATTGCTGTGACTAGCTGGTAGTGTGCCTCCTGGTCTGACATGCCCCCTCCTGTGATAGGCAGCTCAATATCTATGGACTTTGTTCATACACAGCCTGGTGGGGGCAGGGTTAGCTTTTCAGCTCTGCTTCATTGCTAAATCTAAAGGCTCTGATTGGGTCAGAAAGGCTGCACCCAGTAATCTTAAGTGATACATCATTGGAGTCAGCGTCTCTTTGCCTACATTATCTGCTCTCAGATGAAGTAGCAAAAACCTGCTGACAGATTCCCTTTGAAAGTCAATTAGCGCTCATTCCCTTCCAAGCCCTGCTGTGCTCCCAAACAGTAGTTTTTCACCACATATGGGGCATCGATGTACTCAGAAAAAATTGCACAACAGATTTTGGGGTGCATTTTCTTCTGTTATCTTTGTGAAAATGAAACATTTAGGGCTGAAGCAACATTTTTGTGGGAATTTTTTTTTTCCCCCACATTCATGGCTTGGCATAATACAATTCTGTGATGCACCTGTGGGTTCAAGGTGTTCACTACCCCTCTAGATAAGTTCCTTGAGGGGTGTAGTTTCCAAAATGGTGTCACTTGTGGTGGGGGGGGGGGAGTTCCACTGTTTAGACACATCAGGGACTCTCCAAACAGGATGTGGCGTCCGCTATCGATTCCAGCCAATTTTGTGCTCCAAAAGTCAAATGGTGTTCCTTCCTTTGCAAGCCCTGCTGTGCACCCAAAGAGTAGGTTTTCATCATATATGGGGTATTGGCGTACTCTGGCGAAATTACTCAACACATTTTATGGTCCATTCTCTCATGATACCCTTGTGAAAATTAAAAATTTGGGGCTTAAGCAACATTTTTGTGGGAAAAATATATATATATTTTTTTATTTTCATGGCTCAAAAATGTTGTGAAGCACTTGTGGGTTCAAGGTGCTCACCACACATCTAGATAAGTTCTTTGAGGGGGAGTTTGGTTTTCAAAATGGGGTCACTTGTGGGAGGTTTCTACAGTTTAGGCACATCAGGGGCTCAGCAAACACAACATGACCAATTTTGAGCTCCATAAGTTTAATGGTGCTCCTTCCCTGCAGTGCGCCCAAATAGTTTTCCACCACAAATGGGATATCGGTGTACTCTGTAGAAACTGCACCACAAACTGTATAGTCCATTTTCTCCTGTTACCCTTTTGAAACTGCACAATTTGGGGCTAAAGCAATATTTTTTTTTGTGGGAAAATAAAATTTTCATTTTTTCCTTCCACATTGTTTTAATTCTGGCGAAGCCCCTAAAGGGTTCATAAACTTCTTGAATGCGTTTTTTGTGCACTATTATGGGTGTAGTTTTTAAAATTGTCAATTTTGGGTATTTTCTGTTACATAGGCCCATCAATGTCACTTCAAATGGGATGTGGTCCCTAAAAATAATAAATGGAAAAATGAGAAATTGCTGATAAAACTTTTAACCCTTTTAACTTCCTAATAAAAAAAAAAAAGTTTCAAAAGGGAAGGGATGCTGATATAAAGTAGACATGTGGGAAATGTAACTTCTTAACTATTTTTTTTTGTGGTATAACTATCTGGTTTAAGAGTGTAAAAACTAAAAGTTTGAAAAATTTTCAAATTTTTGATATAACAAATGCAAATCACATCGACCAAAATTTACCATTATCATGGAAGTACAACATGTTATTAAAAAAAACAGTCTCAGAATCACTGGGATATGTTGAAGTGTTCAAGAGTTATTACCTCATAAAGTGACACTGGTCAGAATTGAAAAAATTGGCCTAGTCAGGAAGGTAAAAACTGGGGAGTGAAGAGGTTAATGGTGTAAAAAAAAAAAAACACACAGCAAACAAGTCTTAAATAGGTCTCACATTGCGTTTGGGCCATGTCGGCGCTTTCCGTGTAAAGCCCTATAAAATGGTATTTGGACAGAATCCCTGATGAGTCCAATCACTTAAATTAGGCAGTCGCTTTGTTCTGTTTCTGGCCTTTGTTTCGGTGGTGCCCATATTTTTGAGGTAGGTACAAAGAAAGGCTCTGTCAGGGATTGCAGCTAATTTGTCGTTTTTCAGGGCTGCAGATGCAAGAGTGAATGGAGTCTCTGACATGTTGCCAGATGCAATGTGAACATGCTCATCTGTATAGTGCAGAATGCAGACAGGCCGCAGTGCTATATGGTGGTAGCACAGATATTCAATACTGATGAACTTGCACTTGTTTTATTTATTTTTTTTTCCCTGTGATGTGTTTTGGATTTTATCATCTCTGGTGAATTGTTTTGTGCCCTCCCAAATTTCTGTGCTACTCCACGTGTATTTTCATTCAGCCCAGCTGTCGACTATCATATGGCTTGTTGCTCTGGGGTGGATCTGGCACATTGCAGGTGGATATGTTGATACTGTACAAGCCGCCTCAGTCATAACTTGTTGTAGGATGATGGCGAAATGGATCGTTTGATGAATAACCTGGCAGGATCCTGCACAACACTAGGAAATTTCTCTCATTAAACTGAAATTATTGGGGCCAAAGGTGTCATTAGCAAAGCTGCAGCTGCTGGCTGCAAAATGAAAGCTGTTAATTGGTAAAAGGCACAACTAATGGAAGAGAGTCCTTAAAGAATTTTAATGAGATTCCCCACAGAGGTGGCTGTGCATTCACATGAGCGGGAAATGTGATGTGCAAATAGTGCAACTGAACAGAGATGCTCTGGTGCAGGGAATGGGGCTCCTGTGCACCTCGGGGGGCTGCTCTCACTTAGATTATTCAAAATTTGGGTTAGGGTCACATTGAGGGTGGCTGTATCGTGCTGAATGTACTAGTCATGGCTTGTTTGCAACTGCAAAGTGGCTCATTGTGCTGCATCTGTTCTTGAAATCAATCTGAGAGACCACTCCAGGGGGTGCACAAGTGATGGTCTGTGGGGAGAACCACCATAATATGGCATCCACTGGAATCTGTCAGGAGTCATAGGTCATTTCTCTGCTGTGAACTGTGACTAGGAGCTTGTATGAAGCTGTGTCCACAAGGCTTTATAGTATCAATATTTAAAGCGGACTTCGTAGACAACACTGGTTAGCTTTTGCAGATGTAAGATGCCAAGACACCTAAACTGGCAAACATACGTCAAAATTGGGCGCAGCTTATGTCTAGAATGGGGAGAGAAGAGTGAGTCCTTGCCATATTTCGCTGGCCTCCTTCCAGAGCTAATCTGGGGGAAATATCGGGACTAGGTGTTGATTTTTGTCAGGGCTGATTTTTCTCTCCCCAGATGACATCTGCCAGAGTTGAGGCCTCCATAATGATTAGATGGCTTGGGTGACTAATGATTTTTCAAAGTATTTCCACTGAGCTAAGTATGTTCTTATTTTAAGCTAATCACTCCTGAGCAGCCTTTCACTCTGTATCTCTCGTAATACTTCACTTCCCAAGCTTGTTCTAGCCACAGGTCATAACGTAAGGGGAGCTGCACAGGTTGTAGTGCACCTGCTGTAAAACATGTAAATGTACTCACTGTGTACTACTGTTACTTTACCACTTGAGGGCACTGCTGCAGAGCATGTAGAAATGTGGTCACTATGTGTAGTACTGATATTTTACCACTTGAGGGCAGCACAGCTCCATGTATGATGGAACCTGTATGACCAGATCCTGATTGTCCTCTGGTTTCAGTTGCAGTGTAGTTTTCTGGGTGCCGTCTGGTCACAACATCTTCAAGTTGTGATCTGTGCAAGAATGATGTAGAAACTGACTCTCTGATGCTGTATTAGTGGACACCTTTCTAACTTTTGGGGTTCAAGGCACCCTGAAATCAGCCTGAGGCCACAGCCCCAGGGAGTAGTGTGTAGTATTTTGCCACGCTTTTGGAAAATGATGGTAGAGAAACACTATGATTTTTGCATGTGGACTAAGCCTAAGGCCACGGCCCCACTATCAGTATTCGGTCAGTATTTTTTCTCAGAAGTGGGAGCCAAAACCAGGAGTGGGTGATAAATGCAGAATTGGTGACTTGTTTCTACTCTACCTTTTCTCTGATTGTTCCTCACATGGTTTTGGCTCCCAATCCTGAGACAAAATACTGACCGAATACTGATAGTGGGGCCGTGGCCTTAGGAATAGCTGTCAGCACGTGGATTACAGACGCAAGCATTTGGGGATTCTGATTCTGGATCCCCATTAATGTCAGGAATAAGGGGAATTTTTTTGGTTAGAAGTGCAGCTGCCTCATCCAAGTAGTCAGAATTTACTGCACTCAGAAAAGCTGAAGGGGGCGCTGCACTTGGACTATAATTTTGGTATATAGTTACCTATTACTAATGTGTGGGGAAACTCCCGAACAGTGAGCACAGGGTTTGGTTTCTGCGGGGATTACATGGGGGCCTGCAGTGATGCAGCGTCTTTCTTCTCCGGCTGCTGCTTCTCTTATTGGAGACAGAGCAGCGTTTACTCCAAGGCCCCAAATTGTGGTGTCACATAATAGGACAGCAGAACACCCAGAGAAATAAAGGCCGATGCTGGGCAGACATGATGATCTCGGTATGAGCTTGCTCTGAGGGACACCAGCTGTGTGCCTTTTTTGGGGGGGTGAGTGCTTATGTTGGGGGGTCTACAAGTATAACACCATGGTTTCTGAACTCCAGTAATTGGAGCAGATAATCACATAACTAGGGGCAGCAGCCTTAGTGCTGGAAAAGTAAAGAGCTGAAGAAGTCTGAGCGCAGGGGGCTACAATCAGATTAGACCACCAGTGATCGATGGTGTATAACTGCACTGCTGAGCTGAGATCTGCCAGTATATGGACACTGGCTGGCGGTATTATTCATCTGTGTAACTGGTTTTTATTCCATCCCTGTTCAGGGGTAATGGTATTATTTGGGCCTTGTAGTGGCACAGTGTGGCAGTAGTATCTGTATGTACCCATGTTGTTGGGAAGACATATCTCAGCATTTAGGGCCAGCCTTGGTCTACACCCGGGCCCGATTCTCTGAGGCATCTGGGTTTGGCTTGCAGCCTCCAGAGCTGCTGAGGCTTCACTTCTCCTGACGTCAAATCCTTCACTGCTGGAGTGGTCTCGAGAAGCGTTTCATTGCGTCGCTGCTCTTAGGAACTAAAGGAGTTTATAAATTGCTGCCCTTTCAGCGTCCCCGCAGCCGGCATTCAGGGTTGCCATAGAAATCATTTTAAGTAGCGTGATTTGAGTCACATTCACCCAGAGTAACTCCGCGCTTTATGCATAAAGGAGAGAAATGTATTATCGGGCAGAATAAGAGGCGAAGCAGGTATGTGCGGAGGTTAAATGCAATCCCATAAGTGGAAATGAAAGGGACGAGTTCCCGCTACATCCTGTTAAGACGAGGTGTTCGTAACTAATGGTGACACAATAAACAGCGAGGACGCATCACATAAAATCATTTAATTTACATGTAAATTGCCGCATGGAAACGGCGCTGACGATTGCAGGCGCCATGGAGGGAAGTGGGAGCCTGCAGGAGCGAGTAGTTGGCGCGTTTCACATGGAGGAAGCATGTTGTCTGCAGATCGGCCCGGACACCGTACCATTTTGGATTGGACAATAGCGGGGGGGGGGGGGGGACACATTAAATCAATGGAACACTTTTTTACAGCACACATGGCTAATGTATGCACAGGGCCCTGTTCACACGATAGCAGACTGCCCTTCTGGCCAATGTTCCGCTGATATAGATCTGTTTTCTTTACAGACTATGCCACACAATTTAGCAGAAAGAAAAGGAAATGGAAAACATAAATCCTTTTATAGTTGGAGCCTACAACGTGGTACCGGTCAAAGTTATAAGTCCGGATATCTTTCTGGTATATACTGCAAATGCAGCCAATATCCAAAATTTAACAATCCGGGCTGACAATTTATTTACAGATAGATGGCCCCTAAAAGGGGAATTCTACTTCCAGTCATCTTGTGATGCAAGTCAGAAGGACCGTACAGCGCTCACGTGGTCAGCCACTATTTTAGAAGGGCTGTATAGCACTCACGTGGGCAGCCACTTTTTATTTAGGAGCACCATACAGTGCTCACGTGGGCAGCCACTTTTTATTTAGGAGGACCGTAGAGCACTCACGTTGGCAGCCACTTTTTATTTAGGAGAACCGTACAGCACTCATGTTGGCAGCCACCTTTTATTTAGGAGGACTGTACAGCGTCTCGTTGGCAGCCACCTTTTATTTAGGAGGACCGTACAGTGCTCACGTGGGCAGCCACCTTTTATTTAGGAGGACCGTGCAGCGCTCACGTGGGCAGCCACTTTTTATTTAGGAGGACCGTACAGCACTCACGTTGGCAGCCACCTTTTATTTAGGACTGTACAGCGCTCACGTTGACAGCCACCTATTTTTTAGGAGGACTGTACAGCGCTCACATGGGCAGCCACCTTTTATTTGAGAACTGGCATTGCTTACAGTCTCCTCCCATGGAGGTCATCTTCTGATGCATCATTGTGACAAGATGAATTTTTGTGGAATTGCCCTTTAATTAGAATTTAGAGAATCATAATCTTACACCTCATTGGTATCTTTACTATTTTGATGTGAGTTATCAAAATGGTACCATCTCCGGGAGGCATCATGTAGCCCATAGACATGACAGGGCTGGTGGCAGATCCAGCCACATAAAAACTGGCGGCAATGTAAAGTCAGTAGCCAGCCATTAACATTAGAGTGGCTGGATCCGTCACCTGCTGTATTGTGTGAGCGCAGCTGTAGGCTCCAGTTAGGAATATTTGGTATTTGAGATCTTTTTCCACAGTAAGGTCTTCAGGTTGTTTAACACCAGTGAATGGTGAACTTCCATCTGACTGGCGAGTCCACTGAGGGTCATACAAGTCCGCAGCTGCTTCTGCAGCTCCTCCCGAAGGTCTGCTGGCGAGCCGTACAGCAGGTATTCCTGCAGCAGTTTACAAGCTTTCGCCAGGTTTGGCTGGATAACGTCATTTTTACACTGTTTCATGAGTTTGTCACAGGCGGCTGTACAATCTCTGCCGAACGTGCAGTCCGAGTTCTGCTCGCAGTGCCGCCCCTTCAGGAAGCCTCTGATGGTCATCTCGGTGGCCACCTGCCGCAGGTTTACCACTTTGAAGTCGTACTTTTCATTGTATCCAATGTTTTTAAAGCTGGTTTCGCAGACGAAGAAACTTCCGTAAGTCCCGTGGAAAATCTCCTCCACAAATTCCAATAGTCCGATGGCGATTTTGGCTCTTCGGGGCCAGGCGGGAGCAAACCACTGGTGAATGAGTCTGTGCACGGGGGAAGGCAGCAGGTTTTGGAGGAAACTGGGCATCCGTGTGCCGTAGAGGGAGTCGTGAGGGATCTTCTCAGTGACATAGAGGTCTCCGCAGTGCCCGAGCAGCTGAGATGTGTGCTCCTTCTCGTGTAACGAGAGCATGAGAAGAAACTCGTTCAGTTGCAGCAAAGCCCATATAGACTTGGCTTCCGCCAAAGACACTTTCCCGTCCTCGTTGACGTCTGCCATTGTTAAAATCTGGCTCACCAGGGTCGCCAGTGAAGTCTGATCTCCCAAATTAACCTGGAAGGATGGAGAGCAGTGACAATCAGGACAGATACAATCGGCCTGACTGATGCACAGAAAAGACTGTGGTCCTAATGCTAACCGATTCTCTGGTCCTGTGCTGACACTAATTGCTACAGGGTCATAAGGATGACAGGTCACCACGGCTCGCAGTGATTGGCGGTGGTAGTTCGGTGACTGTCCCCAGACAAATGAGAAACTTGTGACTGGCTGATAGATGCAGAAGGGAAGGTCACGTATTTCAGTTTATGACCATACACCCCTAATGCACCAGACACGGGTTAGAGATCGGTAATAGTGGCGCTCATGTCTTCAGCACAGACAGTTTTTCACTTGCCTTTGGTAACATTGTGGGAAAGAAAATCAGCAGGGACCTACGCACTATCAACAGGTACGTGAGGACGCAATGACATCGGACCCGATTACCTCTCACTGCAGAAGAGCCATGCTACAAACAACCCCTTTCAGACATCCTATACTTACTGAGCCGTATTAAATAATAAGGTACTGATGAACTTATGTTCCATTACAGGATATATATTTATTCCTCTGTTACTTAAAGGGATTTTCCCATGAACAAAAGTTCATTTTAATCAATAGATCTTGGAATAATAATAAGTTCCACAATTGGATGTGTTTAAATAAAATGTTCCTGTGCTGAGATAACCGTGCAGGAACATGGTCTGATCATACCACATCTCCTGAGTAGGGCAGAGAGCTAAAGATAGTATACAGATATTCAGCTGGGGATCACAGCTGATTCTTTTTTTTTGAGGTAAAACATTCCCCTGTCTGTTTTTAAACAATGTTTTACTTCAAAGAAAGAGTCAGCTGTCATCCCGTGCTGTAATATCTGTATTCTCTTTTGCTTCCCCCTCCCCCCCTGCCCAGGAGATGTGGTATGATCAGACCATGTTCCTGCACGGTCAGACACAGCCATTACACAGTACACAGCAGGGGCACATTTATAAGATTATCTCAGCACAGGAACATTTTATTTAAACCCATCCAATTGTGGAAATTATTATCATTCCAAGATCTATGGATTAAAATTAACTTTTGTTCATGGGAAAACCCCTTTAAAGGGCAGGTCCACTACATTACACCCTGCCGTTATCTGTCCTAACAGCTGCAGTCAAGCACTTGTTATCGGCTTTTATTACATGAACACGTTTCTAAGCCGTCATATCACGGCCGGGCATGCGATTCAGTGCCTCTCTTCACCGTTTCCTTCCGGTGACTTTCCATCTTATCTGCACTTCCTCTGGGCTATGGATTGAGACAGATTGCGTGAAGCATTGGTGACCATCTCTGGAGGGGGCACAGTGACAACCGGTCCGAATCCAGAAGCCGGAAGAAAAAATTGTAGAGACACAATGAATGACGTGACTGGCAGCAATTACAAATATGCGTGGCTAAAGCTGTTCGGACAGGTGGGGGCGATTTATAAAGTAGTGGACAACCCCTTTTAAGTAGGCATATTTGGCGGGGGTAGAGGGGCTGGGCGATACTGGTCCTTTATGGATTATATCATTCTTGCGACAACACAGCTGTACATAAAATATTATATCTCGCAGCAGTGACATCTCTACTTTCCAATTGGCCAATTGTTTCTATGGGGGATTGGATCTTCTTCCTTTGTAATCCCAGCGCCCTCCATTCTCACCTTCAGGAAGTTCAGTAGCATCTCCTTGAATTCGTCCATGGACGTCCCTCTTGTGGGTTTATCAAACAGGACGAGCTCCCTCCGCGGGACGGCGTCCGGGTTACTGTCTACTTTTAAGTTCTCCTCCACCCCGCACTTAATGATGACCTCTCGGTCGCTCCATAGCCCCCTGTAGACCTGCAGAATACAGAAATATCCTTTTACTATGGTTTGGACCCATTCGACCTCTCGCGTCCAGCCCTGACAATGGTTGCCAAGGTTTCCTAATGACATTTGTGACATTTCAACAAATCTAAAAAAAAAGTCTCATTGATTACAGTCAACTGCAGGGAACATGAACCCGAGACAAAAGAGGGGTGTTCTTATCAAGAGATATAGTAACAAAAATTCCTTATATGTAATAATAAAGGGGTTGTCTGCTGGTGAGCGGTGGTGCTGTCATGTCTGTACATAACTGCTGAGATGCGGATATGCCTGTGTAGACGGGCCGACCCGAAATACGTGCACAGAACAATTGTTAATACGACCATTCTGTGAGCATAAAATACCATGTCGTCAGCAGCAGCATGTCCGAGCTACACCGGTCAATGTGCTGCTGAAAGTCATCAACGATCCAATCACCAGATGAACGAGTGGTTTGCTGGTTCTTCAGGTGATTGTCGGCCTGATTACACAATTCAATACTCGGCGAATGAGGGTAAGACATGTTCCAAATTATCGGCTTGTCTGAATGGGCCTTTAGACTACACATGGTGTTCATTTTCTGCCATGTATACATTGCAAAGGTTGAAATCTTCAGAAATTAGACAATGACAATGTTACCAGTAGACATTAGGAAAGGCTGGGGTCACATGCACTGATTTCAGCAGATTTTTCACATACACCGTACTGCAGACTTTTGCTCTTTATTCTAGCAGACGGACTGATCGCCATTTTGAGCTCCTTCTTTAGTAGGCGTTGCAATCTCATCAGTTACTAGTGGTGACATTTTCTTGCACCAGTTTACATATCTGTAGTATAATCCGCCTTCCCCAGTATCTCGCATACATTCTCCTTATAAACCCGTCGATCGCTAACCTTCACCTATATATCACGGTCTACAGCGTAATACCTGGTGGGTGGGCGAGGAGGACAGGCACTGATGGAAGACCAGTGTGTGGTCGTCACATAAGTCTTTGCAGGCCGAGCCGGAAATAATCCCTTTCTTGTACTGGTCGCACTGGAAGAAAGACAAACAGCAGGGTTAGGGGGGTGCTGCAACGGGGCGTTTAGCCTAAAGACCCCCCCCCAACTCTTTGCACCTCAAAAGACATTATCAATTTCATGTAGACTTGGTGATTATAGGATTTCTCATGGAAAAAAATGGTTTTGCAACTTCATCATATACTTTTTAAACATTTTTATTTATTTTGTGCACGGTTTACATTTACAATTCGATGGACAGATTCAGTTCAGATTAAATTTTTGGGATATGACTTGACGCAATGTGATTGCCGTTTTTTAGAAGGAATCTCACTGTCCTTCCTTAAATCCCATAAAATCCGCAGCATGTAAGATGGCGATTTTGTGCTTTCCTCGCCCTCCTCCCTCCCCAGGTAGCAGGCGGTGCGGACTCTCTATAGCTGAAGCTTCCTTACAGACTTCAATAAATAAATTAGTCCCAGTAGACGCCGGGTCAATACATTGTTATCAGTCCGTCTTTAACAGTAACCACCATCTGACAGACGCACAAGTACCTTAATTAAAACAGAGTGGCAGCCGGCCGCTCACCGCAAAATATCTGCCAGCATCTTTAAGGCACAAAGCCATTTTCAACAAGCTCAACTTTAATTGCATTCCCCGAGCTGCTCCAAACTGCGGAAATATCTGCAACGTTGTCATCTCCTAATGGGGGACGGGACAGGAATATTCTGCAGGTCGGAGGCCATGCCTGCGCCACAGGGAGAAGCAAATTACCTGTAAAACCACGACAGACGGAATATGGACTCTGGAGAGGGGTATTTTACTGTCGCTTATAGACCAGACCCTGGTGGAGGCAAAAAGCTGAAAATCTCTTTTTATACTGTTCATAAATCAGGACGAGATGTCGGGGGCCATTCCCGCAGCAAACCGCAAAAGTCCGCTGCAAATCCCTCTCTCATGCACATTTATTTGCTAAAATGCCATAAAACATTAGTAGGGAGAGATCAACCCCACATCGTAGAAGGAAGGGCCGCAGCACTTCTCCATGGGTCACACATGTCTAGGAAGAGAGAGAAAATCTGCGATTCCTCTTTAAGAACACAAGCACATGTTCCTAGGCATCAGCACCTGGTTTTATTCCTTCAGGACCCTGACATCTTACCCGCAGGACAGGAGGGACGTGGACAAAGGATTCATTGACCGACACTGGGAACCAGCGGAGAACAAAGCAGACAGGTTCTGAGCTGGTAATTCGGACAAATTACAGGTTTCTGGTCTTTTTACTAAGCGACTGATGAAGCTTCAAACAAAGCCGAACTCCAGACTGAACTGTCCACAGCGGCACTGGACGTACCCAGACAGGAGTACAACTCCCAGCATGCTCCGCCAACCTCTGTCTCCAACCTGTGGTGTTACAGCTACTGCACAACCACAACTCCCAGCATAACCAGACAGGCAAACGCCCTCAGGGCATGCAGGAACGTGCAGCTTTGCAACAGCTGGAGAGCCACAAGTTGGAGACCACTGACCTAAATCCTGAAAAGCTGGGTGACAACCCTCATAGGAGCTGTGACAGTGGTTGTCAACCTCTCTCATGTCCCTTAAAAGCAGATGAAAAACAGCCTCATGGCGGAAATCTCACATTTATGTTTCTTTTTTTATTTTTGGGGGAAGCCTACAAAGGAATTGCAGCTCGGTTCATATGTTTGGATGAGGAAGAGACAGAAAGTGAAAAGAGATGAAGCTTCAGAGACTCCCAAATTCCCTAGTATCTGGTTAGCGGCCAAGGCGTAATGGAATTAGGTCTGCAGAACGCAGCAGGTGTTTGGTTCCGATAAGTGCGCCTCTCTGTCCGTGCTCCAGGATCATCTGGTGTGCTCACTGAAGTGCATTAGTCTGAGCGCTCTTCAAAAAAAAAAAAACTTCTTATGGATCTCAAAAAAAAAAAAGGGAAATAAATGAAAATGGGCCTAATCCTCTAATTCAATCCATGAGAAATACAAAGCACTAAGAGCAAACAGATGCAACAGCATTAGGTGCAGCGTCCACAGTAACAGGCATCTTCCCTCCTCGGGTCTCATCGGCTTTTTCTATTAAGACTGTGTTCCCATGATGAGCCTGTGGTGAGTTTTTGATGTTGCAGATTTTCTGCACCCATTAAGTAAAATAGGTTAATTGTATTTTTTTCAAAAATCCACAGCGTAAAAAAACTCACCAAACACTCATTGTGGGAATTTAGCCTAACAATCGATATACACAATTATCAAAATGCAAAAGAGATTTCTTTCCGGTTTTTATGTCCTCAAAACTCAGCTTTTCTGCTTTCTGCTGCATTGAACAGAGCTGGTTTTCAAAAGGCCGGCTCCTCGTAATGAATATTAATGACCGCGAGCCACTTGTAAGAGCCGCGCAGCTCCCAGAAGACTAAATCTCCGAGTAATCTCATGCAAATACCAGCCTGCGTCATCAAGTTTTGCTTTAAAAGAGATTTTTGAGTTTATGGTGCAGTCAACGCACAAGACTGGCAGCAGCTACCAGGGCGATTGGCATCCTTTACTGGACGGGTACCAGTGCCATCTGTCCTGGCCTCAGTGCTACCTGGTAATGGACCTGACAATGACTCTGAATAGGATGCTGGAAGCTGCAGTGTTCACAGTTGGTTTTATGAGAGGCCCTGAGTCTGAATTTCGTCACCATGTAATAGGCAGTGCGTGACATACTGACATTTTAGTACCCAGTAGACTCCAGATTTCAGATCTTAGTCTTCATCATATCCAGAGACTTAAAACCGGTTCTGACCCGGTCCTGCTCCTGTGCGAGTCACACATGCACAAAAATGCTGCACTTTGTGTTCTGCAGGTGCCCGCAACAAAATATGCACTAGCAGTCGAAGTTGATTACGGCTCTTTATTATCTGTTTTTGAGGCCAATTTGCTGCACAATTTTTCATTGTAGAATCATCTGGAATCTCCACTTAAAAAATGCAATTGTGTTTTTTATATGTATTTTTTGCATGCTTCCCATAGAATCCTATAACGAAAAAAAATAGCACCAAAAAATATTATAAATATCCACTACTTGAGCAACCCTTCTTGAACTAAATGTTTGGCCCCGATAAAATAAAGGTTATACTCATCTCCCATGCTGACGCCGTTCCCGTGGTATCGGCACTCGATTTCCTCGGGGCTCTCATGCTGTTGTTGTGACACGTGACGCCGTCGCCCAATCATTGCTGGCGTCACTGTCATCGCCTTCGGGCAAATCGAAGTCCAGGCTGCGGCTGATCTCTGACTTCCTCTTAATGTTCATTTAGACAGGAGGTGACACCAGCGCTGATTGGGCAACGGCGTCACGTGTCAGCATGGAAGGTGAGTATAGGCTTTTTTATTTTATCTGGGCCAAGCATGGGGGATGACAAGGAGTAGTCCAAGCAGTGGGCAACTTCTTTAATGCTGTGGCTACACAGTGACGTGAAGACTGAAGTGTCAACTTTCCACATAAAAGTCAGATCTATCAAAATATAAAGTAAATTAATCCGATCAGTAAACGGTGTAAGGAGAAATATAATCAAAACGCCAGAAATTATGTTTTTTGGCTGCTGCAATATTGCAATAAAACGCAATAAGAGGCAATCAAAACATCATATCTACCACGAAATGGTATCAGTAAAAATGTCAGCTCAGGGTGCAAAAAATAAATCCCTCACACAGCCCCATATCTCGAAAAATGAAAACTTTCTGAGTCTTGGAAAATGGCGACAAAAGCAAAATTATTTTTTTACAAATTTCAGAATTTTGTTTTCACCACATAAATAAAAAAAAAACCTATAAATGTTTGGTATCAGCGTACTCATACTCACATGGAGAATTATAGTGCCAGGTCAGTTTTACCGTATAGTGAACATGGTAAATAAGAAACTTAAAAATACATTTTGGAATTGCACTTTTTTTTACAATTTCAATGCACTTGGATTTTTTTTCCTGTTTTCCAAGACACTGTGTGGTAGAATGAATGGTGTCAATCAAAAGTACAACTCCTCCTGCAAAAAAAACAAACCATAATACGGCTGTGTAGACAAAAGAATAAAAAAGTTATGGCTCCTGGAAGAAGAAAACGTAAAAACTGAAAATTGCCTGGGGGTGAAGGGGTTAAAATTCTTGTAATAGCCATATAATAGCAGCACGAGCGCACCCTGCAGGTTTCATTCTTCGGATGTCCATGACAGGGTTACTAACAAACTAAAAAAAAAATAAATAATCATATCTATAAAATGTCCTCAGGGTTAAAGGACTTCATTAATTCCTAAATGTGTAGACCAGAGGTCTCAAACACGCGTCCCGCGGGCCGCATGCGGCCCCTGAGGCTGCTTTATGCGCCCGCAGGCACAGACCCCTTGACGATCCCGACCTGGTCCAGGAGGTGCCGCCGACAGCAGCGCTGCATTGCTGCGTACTGCGCGCAGAGACGGTCTCCCAGCACAGCATTTCCAATGCCAGCCACCGGCCAATTAGAGGCCAGCAGCTGATCGCTGTGCTGGGACGCAGATGAGTATGGCGTCACTGCTGGCAGATGTCAGCTGCTGGCCTGTGATTGGCCAGCGGCTGGCATTGGAAATGCTGTGCTGGGAGACGGTCTCTGCGCGCAGTACGCAGCAATGCAGCGCTGCTGTCGGCGGCACCTCCTGGACCAGGTCGGGATCGTCAAGGGGTCTGTGCCTGCGGGCATTATGTGCACAAAGGACGCCGAGGGAATGGAGAACAGGTGAGAAGAATCTTTTTTTTTTTTTTCTTTTATGTGTGTGTGAAGAACAGCGCAGGGGACAATTCTACAAGATGGGGACCTGGATGGGGCATTACTACCGGATGGGGGACATTACTCCAAGACGAGGACCAGGATGGGGCACATTACTGCAAGATGGGGACCACCAGGATGGGGCACATTACTGCAAGATGGGGACCACCAGGATGGGGCACATTACTGCAACTGGGGACCACCAGGATGGGGCACATTACTACAAGATGGGGACCACCAGGATGGGGCACATTACTGCAAGACAAGGACCAGGATGGGGGCACATTACTATAAGATAGGGACCACCAGGATGGGGCACATTACTCCAAGACGAGGACCAGGATGGGGGTACATTACTACAAGGTAGGGACCACTAGGATGGGGCACATTACTACAAGATGGGGACCATCAGGATGGGGCACATTATTGCAAGATGGGGACCACCAGGATGGGGCACATTACTGCAAGATGGGGACCACTAGGATGGGGCACATTACTGCAAGATGGGGACCACTAGGATGGGGCACATTACTGCAAGATGGGGACCACCAGGATGGGGCACATTACTCCAAGATGGGGACCACCAGGATGGGGCACATTACTACAAGGTGGGGACCACCAGGATGGGGGCACATTACTACAAGGTGGGGACCACCAGGATGGGGGCACATTACTACAAGGTGGGGACCACCAGGATGGGGGCACATTACTACAAGATGGGGACCATTACTACAAGATGGGGACCACCAGGATGGGGCACATTACTGCAAGATGGGGACCATTACTACAAGATGGGGACCACTAGGATGGGGCACATTACTGCAAGATGGGGACCATCAGGATGGGGCACATTATTGCAAGATGGGGACCACCAGGATGGGGCACATTACTGCAAGATGGGGACCACTAGGATGGGGCACATTACAGCAAGATGGGGACCACTAGGATGGGGCACATTACTGCAAGATGGGGACCACCAGGATGGGGCACATTACTCCAAGATGGGGACCACCAGGATGGGGCACATTACTACAAGGTGGGGACCACCAGGATGGGGGCACATTACTACAAGATGGGGACCACCAGGATGGGGGCACATTACTACAAGATGGGGACCACCAGGATGGGGGCACATTACTACAAGATGGGGACCATTACTACAAGATGGGGACCACCAGGATGGGGCACATTACTGCAAGATGGGGACCATTACTACAAGATGGGGACCACTAGGATGGGGCACATTACTGCAAGATGGGGACCACCAGGATGGGCACATTACTGCAAGATGGGGACCACCAGGATGGGGCACATTACTGCAAGATGGGGACCACCAGGATGGGGCACATTACTCCAAGATGGGGACCACTAGGATGGGGCACATTACTGCAAGATGGGGACCACCAGGATGGGGCACATTACTCCAAGATGGGGACCACCAGGATGGGGCACATTACTACAAGGTGGGGACCACCAGGATGGGGGCACATTACTACAAGGTGGGGACCACCAGGATGGGGGCACATTACTACAAGGTGGGGACCATTACTACAAGATGGGGACCACCAGGATGGGGCACATTATTGCAAGATGAGGACCACCAGGATGGGGCATATTACTGCAAGATGGGGACGACCAGGATGGGGCACATTACTGCAAGATGGGGACCACCAGGATGGGGCACATTACTGCAAGATGGGGACCACCAGGATGGGGCACATTACTACAAGATGGGGACCACCAGGATGGGGTACATTACTGCAAGACGAGGACCAGGATGGGGGCACATTACTACAAGATAGGGACCACCAGGATGGGGCACATTACTCCAAGACGAGGACCAGGATGAGGGTACATAATTACAAGGTGGGGACCACTAGGATGGGGCACATTACTACAAGGTGGGGACCACCAGGATGGGGCACATTACTACAAGATGGGGACCACCAGGATGGGGCACATTACTACAAGATGGGGACCACCAGGATGGGCTACATTACTGCAAGACGAGGACCAGGATGGGGGCACATTACTACAAGATAGGGACCACCAGGATGGGGCACATTACTCCAAGACGAGGACCAGGATGGGGGTACATTATTACAAGGTGGGGACCACTAGGATGGGGCACATTACTGCAAGATGGGGACCACCAGGATGGGGCACATTACTGCAAGATGGGGACCACCAGGATGGGGCACATTACTGCAAGATGGGGACCACTAGGATGGGGCACATTACTCCAAGATGGGGACCACCAGGATGGGGGCACATTACTACAAGGTGGGGACCACATTACTACAAGGTGGGGACCACCAGGATGGGGCACATTACTACAAGTTGGGGACCACCAGGATGGGGGCACATTACTACAAGATGGGGACCATTACTACAAGATGGGGACCACCAGGATGGGGCACATTACTACAAGATGGGGACCACCAGGATGGGGCACATTACTGCAAGATGGGGACCACCAGGATGGGGCACATTACTACAAGATGGGGCACATTACTGCAAACTGGGGACCACCAGGATGGGGCACATTACTACAAGATGGGGACAACCAGGATGGGGCACATTACTGCAAGACGAGGACCATGATGAGGGCACATTACTACAAGATAGGGACCACCAGGATAGGGCACATTACTCCAAGACGAGGACTAGGATGGGGGTATATTACTACAAGGTGGGAACCACTAGGATGGGGCACATTACTACAAGATGGGGACCATCAGGATGGGGCACATTATTGCAAGATGAGGACCACCAGGATGGGGCATATTACTGCAAGATGAGGACGACCAGGATGGGGCACATTACTACAAGATGGGGACCACCAGGATGGGGCACATTACTGCAAGATGAGGACCACCAGGATGGGGCACATTACTACAAGATGGGGACCACCAGGATGGGGTACATTACTGCAAGACGAGGACCAGGATGGGGGCACATTACTACAAGATAGGGACCACCAGGATGGGGCACATTACTCCAAGACGAGGACGAGGATGGCGGTACATTATTACAAGGTGGGGACCACTAGGATGGGGCACATTACTACAAGATGGGGACCACCAGGATGGGGCACATTACTACAAGATGGGGACCACCAGGATGGGGCACATTACTACAAGATGGGGACCACCAGGATGGGGCACATTACTGCAAGACGAGGACCAGGATGGGGGCACATTACTACAAGATAGGGACCACCAGGATGGGGCACATTACTCCAAGATGAGGACCAGGATGGGGGTACATTATTACAAGGTGGGGACCACTAGGATGGGGCACATTACTACAAGGTGGGGACCAGGATGGGGCACATTACTACAAGATGGTGACCACCAGGATGGGGCACATTACTACTGTATGTGGCCAATTGGGGGAAACAAAATTGTAAAAATTAAAAAAAAAAAAGTTAAAAATAAAGCATGAAAAAATATTTTGCCACTAAAAATGCTGTTTTATATATAAACTAAAGTAAACACAGAAAAGTGCATGTTTATTATCGTCACATCCGTAACGAACCAAGCTATAAATAAAATAAACACAGCTAAAATGTTCAGACGGTGTATACAAAAAAAATTGGTATCACTGAAAATGGCACTTTGACCTGCAAAGCATGCGGCACCCCAAATTCAAATTTTTTCCATGTGCGGCCCATCTACCCAGCCAAGTTTGAGACCCCTGGTGTAGATAGTTATCAGGCAGAACTTACAAGACATTAAGTTCAACATTTCCACTAGTTACCACCCTAGTGAACCCATAACAGCACAAGACAGGAAGTGTTGTCATAGGGATTTACAGTTAAGTAGATGTTCCTATGAAAACGTTCTTCTTACTGACTTTTCAGTCTGTAAGGCTGTGTGCCCACCATGTGTTTTTTAAGCGTTTCCGCAGCGGCAAAAACGCTGCAGAAATGCTTAAAAAACGCATAGTAGAAGGTCTGCCAGGTTCCCCAATGATAATCCGCATGTGCTGAGCACATGCTGCGGAAATTTCCGCTGCGGGTTATCATTGTGGAAAAAAACGCAGCACTACCAATTATTTTGCGGAAGTGCTGCGTTTTCGCCGCCATTGACTTGCATTAGATCGCATGGATTCCGCATCACTGTATATGTAGATGCGCATTCCATGCGTTCTAATGTGCTGATGGTATCCAGGTCTAGAGAAGAGGAGACTCTCCTCCGGACTTGGGTACCATAGAAAACTGTAAAATAAAGAATAAAATAAAAAATAAATATATACTTACCTTCCGATGGCCCCCGCAGTCTTGCTTCACCGTCCCGGACGCCGGCAGTTCGCGATGGACTGAAGGACCTGCGCTGACGTCATAGTCATGTGACGGGTCACGCGACGCTGACGTCGGCAGGTCCTTCAGTGTAACGCGATCTGCCGGCAGCCGGGACGGTGAAGCAAGACTGCGGGGGCCATCGGAAGGTAAGTATAGATTTATTTTTTGACATTCTCTTGGGTCACACTATATAAATCCATGCCGTTTGGATGGATTTATATAGTGTGACCAAGTTGTCAAGCACTTTCCAAGTGATGCTAAAATCGCTTGGAAAGCGCTTGACATCCGCATGCGGAAATGCATGTGAAGAACGCTTCACATCCGCATGTCCCTGGCAGGAAAAACGCATGTACAATCCGCATGTACAATCCGCATGCGTTTTTTTCTGCCAGGGAGATGCAGAAACGCTCAGGAAAAATCCGGGGCATTTCTACATCGTGGGCACATAGCCTTAAACTTATTTTATTAAACATTTGTAGGTAATTCTTAATTAATTAAAGGAGTCATTTGTTCAGAATCCTCATCTCTTGGTCATAGTATAAGTGGTTACAAAGAGCGTCTCTCTCTGGAGGACCCGTCCTGTATGACACTCAATGGTGTGAGTGTACATGTGAGTGTCTGTCTGTCTGTGTGTCTCTGTGTGTGCGGTTGAGCCTATAATGTATAGACTCTTGGTGTTGTATAAATATATACAGTTGAAACCAGAAGTTTACATACACTGTATAAAAAGACACAAATGCATTTTTTTCTCAATATCTGACATGAAATCAGAATAAACCTTTCCCGTTTTAGGTCAATTAAGATTACCATAATTTTTAATATTTGCCAAATGCCAGAATAATGAGAGAGAAAATGTTTTAAGGCATTTTTATTACTTACTGTAAAGTCAAAAGTTTACATACAGTAAGATTACTATGCCTTTGAACAATTCTGGACTGCCCATATGATGATGTCATGTGTTTGGAAGCTTCAGATTTTTTGGCAACATCTGAGTTAGAGACACAAAACATGCAGATGTATCTTTTTATATAGTGTATGTAAACTTCTGGTTTCAACAGTATATGTGTGAAGACATGTAAGTTTGTGCTCTGTATACATGTGTGTATGTGCTCGGTGTATACATATACTGTATATCTGTATGTATGTGCTCTGTGTATACATATACTGTATATATGTATGTGCTCTGTGTATACATATACTGTATATCTGTATGTATGTGCTCTGTGTATACATATACTGTATATATGTATGTGCTCTGTGTATACATATACTGTATATCTGTATGTATGTGCTCTGTGTATACAAGCTTGTGTGCTATGTGTGTCTATACATATGTGTGTAACATACAAGGTGTGCGTCACATATGATGTATGAATGCAGCATCCACATTTATAAATAGCGGTAGCACAGACGAGAGTCCATAGGTGTAATCATCACCAATCGCCCAACGAAAATGCTGTTTATTCATCAAATGATTGGATTGTTTATGGTGGAACAAAAATCCTTGTTCTCAGCAGCACATTGCCCGGTGTAAGCTGCAGATGAGCTTCTGATAACATGATACTGTATTAGTTATCGGTCTGTCCCCATCATTCTTCCTCAGCCGGTGTAAAGAGGCCGGGAAACAAGGGCCGAACAACTTCAGGATTGTTGATTGCGCTCATTTAATGGTCTGAACTCTGCACATATAAATACAACCAAAATGAGTGTGATTGTGCAATATGTAAGCACTTAGGGCCCCACTTTAAACTTTTACTCAGTGCCCCACTCTGTCTAAAACCAGCCCTGCCTGCAATGTAGGTTGTATGGGACCGCGCTTTGCCCTCCATGTCAGCAGGAGCACAAACAATTGTGCGACTATTTTGGACCTGAAATTTGTCTCTAAAAAGAGAAGTGAAGTTGCAGATAGACTGCACGGTCACACACATTACTGGTAAAGAGTGCGCCCTGCACCCACAATGCCAGCATGCTTCTTGCCTCTGTGGGGTCTCCATAGGTTACAGCGGGATCCCATAGACAATCATTGGATGTGATGTGGCAGTGTAACCGGCCCAGCCTAAAGTAATGGTAAAAAAGAGACCCTCATTCACTGACAGCAAAGGACTGCAAAACAGCGAGAGGCGGACCTGCAAAGAGTGGGAGAAAGTGGCAGAAGTTTTCCGCTCAGAGGTCACACAGGTAAAGTCTCCTAACAAATAGGCCCCATGCCCCATGATGCACCACTGTAGCCGCCGTTCTGACACCTGTGCAGGAAACATAAGGCGCCTGACAATTGCCTGCCGGTGTTAGTATGAGGCAGACTGCGAGAATGTAACAGTGTCGGGAGCTCGTTATGGAGGGTCTGTGTGGCCCCCCGCAGTCCCAGGGCCAGGCCCAGGCCCTTTCTCTCACTCTGGTCTCCCATCTCCATGACAATTCCATAAGTTCCTCGCTGGAATCAGCCAGATTCATTACTGCGTCATTATCCAGCCATTAATCTTGCACGGTGGCGGCGGAGGATGGAGCCTGGCGTCTACGTGCTGTTGTCAGGAAGGAGAGTCCGCTAATTCCCCTCAGGTGCCGTTCACCTCAAAAATCACAGTTACCAGAACAGAACTGGCAGCAGGGTCAGCCGAGGCGTGTACAGGCATCTGACGGGCAAGAGGGGGCTCATCTGCATCTCTTACCACATGATGGGGGTTATAGTCCTAAACCTGAGCCTGACGGGGCGCAGGGGGGCCGCAGAGATCAGGGGCCAAGCCCTAAATGTGTCCGCAGCACAATGAGGAACGTAGTACTACTGGCCAGATACCAGAACATATATCAGCACAGTATCACACAGGATAGGATTAGATACAGGAGCTCAGCAGACAGTATCACACAGGATAGGATTAGATACAGGAGCTCAGCAGACAGTATCACACAGGATAGGATTAGATACACAGCTCAGCAGACAGTATCACACAGGATAGGATTAGATACACAGCTCAGCAGACAGTATCACACAGGATAGGATTAGATACACAGCTCAGCAGACAGTATCACACAGGATAGGATTAGATACACAGCTCAGCAGACAGTATCACACAGGATAGGATTAGATACACAGCTCAGCAGACAGTGTCACATAGGATTAGATACACAGCTCAGCAGACAGTATCACACAGGATAGGATTAGATACACAGCTCAGCAGACAGTATCACACAGGATAGGATTAGATACACAGCTCAGCAGACAGTATCACACAGGATAGGATTAGATACACAGCTCAGCAGACAGTGTCACAGGATAGGATTAGATACACAGCTCAGCAGACAGTGTCACACAGGATAGGATTAGATACACAGCTCAGCAGACAGTATCACACAGGATAGGATTAGATACACAGCTCAGCAGACAGTATCACACAGGATAAGATTAGATACACAGCTCGTCAGACTGTATCACACAGGATAGGATTAGATACACAGCTCAGCATACAGTATCACACAGGATAGGATTAGATACACAGCTCAGCAGACAGTGTCACAGGATAGGATTAGATACACAGCTCAGCAGACAGTGTCACACAGGATAGGATTAGATACACAGCTCGTCAGACTATCACACAGGATTGGATTAGATACACAGCTCGTCAGACGGTATCACACAGGATAGGATTAGATACACAGCTCAGCAGACAATATCACACAGGATAGGATTAGATACACAGCTCAACAGACAGTATCACACATGATAGGATTAGATACACAGCTCAACAGACAGTATCACACAGGATAGGATTAGATACACGACTTAGCAAACAGTATCAAACGATAGGATTAGATACAGAGCTCAGCAGACAGTATCACACAGGGTAGGATTAGATACACGGCTCAGCAAACAGTATGACACAGGATAGGATTAGATACACAGCTCAGCAGACAGTATCACACAGGATAGGATTAGATACACAGCTCAGCAGACAGTGTCACACAGGATAGGATTAGATACACAGCTCAGCAGACAGTATCACACAGGATAGGATTAGATACACAGCTCAGCAGACAGTATCACACAGGATAGGATTAGATACACAGCTCAGCAGACAGTATCACACAGGATAGGATTAGATACACAGCTCAGCAGACAGTGTCACACAGGATAGGATTAGATACACAGCTCAGCAGACAGTGTCACACAGGATAGGATTAGATACACAGCTCAGCAGACAGTATCACACAGGATAGGATTAGATACACAGCTCAGCAGACAGTATCACACAGGATAGGATTAGATACACCGCTCAGCAGACAGTATCACACAGGATAGGATTAGATACACAGCTCAGCAGACAGTGTCACAGGATAGGATTAGATACACAGCTCAGCAGACAGTGTCACACAGGATAGGATTAGATACACAGCTCAGCAGACAGTATCACACAGGATAGGATTAGATACACAGCTCAGCAGACAGTATCACACAGGATAAGATTAGATACACAGCTCGTCAGACTGTATCACACAGGATAGGATTAGATACACAGCTCGTCAGACTGTATCACACAGGATAGGATTAGATACACAGCTCAGCAGACGGTATCACACAGGATAGGATTAGATACACAGCTCATCAGACGGTATCACACAGGAGAGGATTAGATACACCGCTCAGCAGACAGTGTCACACAGGATAGGATTAGATACACAGCTCGTCAGACTATCACACAGGATAGGATTAGATACACAGCTCGTCAGACGGTATTACACAGGATAGGATTAGATATACGACTTAGCAAACAGTATCAAACGATAGGATTAGATACAGAGCTCAGCAGACAGTATCACACAGGGTATGATTAGATACACGGCTCAGCAAACAGTATGACACAGGATAAGATTAGATACACAGCTCAGCAGACAGTATCACACACGATACACTGGGATGCAGTCACTAATGCATTGTGTGTCCCGGTCTGGTAATCTACAGTGTTGGCTCGTGTGTAATAATCGTTCATTAATATCCCATGTTCCCCACAGAGGCCGTGTCTTTACCAGGCCGAGGCGGATGAGTTCTGTCAGGGTCGAGGTTTGTTGGTTTCATGTGTGATGCTTACACTGAGAACGGACATCGCCTGATGAGGAAAATAACTGAATCTGTTCTCGATCCTTTATAAATCAGCAGTTAACGTAAATCAGCCGGGACACGATCTCCACTGACAGATCAATGGCAAGGTCGTCATACATGAAACCGCGCTGGAGACTGCAGCTAAGCCGAGTATTAGACACCACGGACGAGAACCCCGGGTCTAAGCCAAATATATCCACAGTGCACAGACCCTGACCCAGATAGTAAAGTACAGTATGTACACAGTGACTACACCAGCAGAATAGTGAGTGCAGCTCTGGAGTATAATACAGAATGTAACTCAGGAGCAGCACAGGATAAGTAATGTAATGTATGTACACAGTGACTGCACCAGCAGAATAGTGAGTGCAGCTCTGCAGTATTATACAGGATGTAACTCAGGATCAGTAATGTATGTACACAGTGACTGCACCAGCAGAATAGTGAGTGCAGCTCTGATCAGCTGCTGCTCGGTGTGCTGATTACGGGTGTGGTGGCTGCAGATCTTGCTGTGTGCTCCTGATCTCTCTGAGAACCAACACCTCTCCACCTGGGGACCTGCTCTCTCTCCTACCCAGGGAGGGAGTGGGTTTCTGGGATGAGTGATGGAGCCAAGTCCCAGGCTTCTGCTTCCCGAACCAGGTGGGGGGCAGGAGAAACCAGCAACCGGCCTGCACATCAGAGGACTCGGGGGTGAGACGCTCCACCAGGAGTCGCAGCAATGTGGCTCCTACTCCCCCCGAGACTGTGGAGACTCCCAGAAGCCGCAAGGCTTCCAGCATTGAGGTAAAGCCTGACAGCGGCGTGCATGATGGCGCTCCTTCCGGAGGAAAGCTGAGTGCTCACGGAGGTGAGGCCGACCTCACTGAGGGGGGTTGGGCGCTGCAGGGACCCCAGGAGTCTGTGTCCACCTCTGCCTCCCGGGTCATGATCCACCTCCGTGAGTATGAAGATGCAAGTAAGCTGGTCAGGAGACTTCGGGAGGAGCTGCGCTGCACAAGCGCAAAAGCTGCGGGGGCCTCCAAACAGAGGAAGGCTAAACTCCAGGCGGAGGTAAAGAGGCTGACCAGTGAGATTCACCTGCTGGAAAGCCACCATCAGGGAGCAGAGTGGTCCATTCAAGGAAAAGCTGATAAATGAAGACCACTACAGAGAAATGTCTGATACCAGAGAGCAAAGGCAGATGGGGCTGCAGTCTGAGAGCCAGGTGGATGATGAGAGTGATGATGACCAGCAGGAAGCCCCACCTGGCAGCCTGCAAAGTCACCCGCAGGCCACGTGCAGCGAGTTCCCTGCAGGACAGGCAGCAATGGCATCCGGTCGCAGTTCTGCCGGCTCTGGGGAGGACAGTGACAGCAGCGGCCAGGGAGGGGCGCTAATGGCGGAAATAAAGCTCCTGAAGTCCCCAGTGTGCCTCCAAAACTTCCATCTTGGTGGCGATCTACCAGAAGAAGCACCTGGGGGCCACAAAAAGGCTAAGAAGACCAAGCCAAAGCTGCAGGAAGTGTTAAGCTATGTCTATGCCCCCCTCCCTGTACCCCGAGTCGGCGGCAGGCTCAGCTCGCTGTATAAGCCCCGTTGCCCAGCCCAGGTTCTGCTGTGGATCCGGTGCAAAGGTGCGGGGAGATTGCACAGCGCGGTAGTGAGGCGCAGAGCTCCGTCTCTGCTTGTAGTAGCGGGGACGCAGCAGGAGGTGCATCAGCCAAGAGGCTGGACAGTGAGGGCGGCCCGACGGCGGGCGTTCCGTCAGGCCACGATGCTGTTGTGTGCTCCTCAGTGGGAGGGGGGAGCGGCCTGGTGTCGGGGGCAGCACCGGTAGCCTCGGCGCCTCTGAATGCTGTTGCCACTGATCACTTAGTTGAGGAGCGGCGGCAGTGTGAGGGGGCTGTCGGGGCTGAGCGTTCCAGTCCTCCCACCAAAGTGCTATTCTGTGTTGGCGCTGCTGGTCAGGAAGATCCTGATGCTAAAGATCAGCGGCGCCTCACAGCGGCGCATCACTACAAATTCAAAACAGCAGAAATTACCGACTGATGATGTGGAGGGCACACACAAGACCAGGGGTGAGGTTGGCTCCAGTTCTATGGAGGTGACTGAGCCCCTTGTGCCTGATGCTGAGGTCAAAAGGTCATCCACCATTGTCACTGGTCCAGCAGGAATGAATGTGGTGGTGGGTGTGAATGAGGCCAATTCATTGTCTAGTGGTGTGGTTGCTGGTTTGGTGGAGGGTGAGATGGAGGTGGGTAATAGTGATGCTGTTGGGGCTGATGTAGTCACTGGTCCGGTTGCCCCCCCGGGGTGGCAACGCCTGTCCAGAGGTATGCCAGTGTCACCTCCGGGTCAAATAGGGCATCCTCCTCGTCTCCGGGCTTTGGGGACGGCATTTTGCAACGGCGCCTTCTGAAGGCTCTAAAGAAGGGGGAGAGATCACTAATGGTAGAGGGTCGAGAGGTTGATCTATCCTTCTGGATAGAGAGGCATGGCCTCGGGGCCTTCCGAGAGCAAAAAGGGGGGGTACAGTGTGGTCACTCCCAACAGCCGGGCCAGGGAGTGTGCGTAGGAATGTGGTCCGTCTTCGGTGGAGGGGCAGTGATGCATGTCCTCCAAGGTCTAAAGTTGTGGAGCTCCTGCTGAGGATGGGCTTCAAGGCTATTGACATCTACGCCTTGATACATCCCTATTCCACGCCTGAGTTTGATGTCAGCTTTGTTCGGCCGGAGGGGCTTGAGCTCTTCTGGACGAATTATGAGTTGGCAAAAAATGAGCCCGGCTGGCGAGACTTTGCCGTTCAGGCAGTGTCTCGCCAAAACCAGATCAAGAAAGTGACCATGATGACTCGTAACGAGTCGCTTTCTTGTTATGACATCATGACGTGGCTTGGTCGGTATGGCGAGGTGGTGGAGATGCCAAAGAAAAACCGCGACGAGTTTGGTATCTGGTCAGGGGCCTGGACGTTTATGGTAAAACTTAAGCGTTCAGGTGGTACGGTTGCCCACATTCCATCATCTGCCTTCCTTCTACTAGGGGCAACCGAAGCTCTGTCACAGGTGCGGCGACCCCACACACTTCAGTCAAACTGCACTGTGCAGAAATGTGCGTTGTGTGGGGGTGTCGGCCATCTTGCTGCCTCTTGTGTGGAGATTAGGTGCCACCTGTGTGGTGAGTTAGGTCACCCATTCAGCTGTTGTCCTCGCTCCTTCGCTAATGCAGTCGAGACCCCGGTGGGAGAAAGCCGTGAGGCCGATTCTGCTGGGGAGGAGACTAGCAGGGGTGGGGGAGCTGAGGGGCCAGGGAAGAAAAGCAATAAAAAGACGCCTGCCCAGCTGAGGCGTCTAGACAAGCGCAGACAGGAGAGGGAGCAAGGCGAGCCACAGGATACTGGGGCAACCCTGTCCTGGATGCCAGTGTTGCTGCTGAGGCCCCGAGGGATGATGAGTTGGATGAGGAGGTCAGGAGGATCCACAGGGAGGAAACTGCCTCTGCCTCAGAATCCTCCCATTATGAAAGTATGGATGAGGATAATAAGCGGTGGCTAGAGAACAAGCGTAAGCTCGGCACCAAAAAGAAGAGAAAGAAGGGAGATAAAACATCTTCTCCCGCTCTGACCAAGGTACCTAAGGAAGGTAAAACTGACTCCCCTCTAGTTGGTCTTTCTAACCGGTTCCAAGCCCTTGATAACATCTCTTCCTCAGAAGAGGAGGCTGAGGGTGAGGTTCCAGCTTCGGCGGAGCTTACAGGGGGTGCCGAGTCTCCTTCTCCTGGGGATGCAAGGTCCTTGGGGGGGGGAACTGGCCCAGAGTCCGGAGAAGAGGACGAAAATAGAAGGAAAAATGTGGGAATGGACACCTCTGTGTCATTAAAGAGGGGGAAGGATTCCTCCTCTGAGGCAGAGGATAAGGGGAGTGGGAAGAAGAAAGCCATCTATCTCAATCACCAATGATGGCGGTACCCACTCCGTTGACGCTGGCGTCCATTAATGTCGCCAGCATTAAGTCAAATATGGCTAGATTTGCGGCCTTTGATTTTCTCAGCCGGGTTGAAGCTGACATTTTCTTTTTGCAAGAGACCAGGCTGCCAAATATGGCAGAGGTGTTTATCGCTAAGAGGCAGTGGAGACTCGGGCCCTCTTATTGGTCTCTTGCAGCCGAGCGGTATAGCGGAGTGGCTGTCCTTTTTACCGCACCGGTAGAATGCCGACGGGTTACTGAGTTAGAAATGGGGAGGTGCCTGATATTAGATGTCCTCATGAAGGGTCAGGAGCTTCGGCTCATTAACATCTATGGTCCCCAATCTAAGTGGGACCGTAAGTGTCTCTTTATGAGGATCAAGCCCTACTTTTTTACGAGTCGGCAGGTCGTTTTTGGAGGGGACTTCAACACTGTCACGAGGCCCCGGGATAGAGGAGGTTCCAGAGACAAGCTGACTTATGATAGCGTCGCCCTTAATAGTATAGCTAGTGAGGCTCACCTGGTGGATGTCCACATCCGGCACACCGCAGGCCACGAGGGGTTCACCTATCATAGAGGTAACTGTAGGTCCAGGATAGACAAGTTTTATTTAAAGGAGGAAGCCGTCTCTTCAGCAGTATCTGTTGTTGAGGTGGAGTTCTCCGATCACTGTATGATTTTGTTTTCCCTGAATGTTACAGAGACCCCCTGGATGGGAAGAGGCTTTTGGAGGCTCAATTCGTCAGAGTGGTGGGAGATGTTCAAGAAAAGGGTGGCGAGATTCTTCCGCCAGCTCTCGAGCCTCAGGAGCCTGTACAGGTACCGCCTGTATCAGGGACTGAGGAGGAAACTCGAGCATCTTGTCTCAACTGGAGGTAGCCGTGAGGAGATCTACAGAGTGAAATCTTTGCTAATGAGGTGTCAGTATGATAGACACGCATCTTTGGTTTTTGAGAGGGATTATGGGAAGTACCGCTCGCCCGACCCTTACAGAAACTGCAAGATGTCAGTGAATAGTAAAGTTGTTACAGGACTGGTTGACACTGCGGTGTCCCTGAAAAGATCCAGATCAGGGATCCTGGAGGTCGTCAGATCCTTCTACTCGTACCTCTTGGGGAAGAGGGATCTGGATTGGGATGAGATGTCGGCTTTTCGGGCTGACGCCGTCCCCGAACCAGGGGTAGACCCCTCTCTTGGCGTTTTGACAGAGATGATCAAGGAAGAGGAAGTTAAGTAGGCGATTGAAGGGCTTGCCCTAAAGAAATCTCTCGGTCTAGATGGCTTAACATCTGAATTCTATAACTCCTTTAAGGATGCCTTGGTTCCCCTCTTGACTGAGGTATTCAATGAGTGTCTTTCCTCGGGCACTCTGCCAAAGTCAATGAGGAGGTCTGCCCTGATCATCTTGTCAAAGGGTAAGGACTCATCTTGCATTGAGAATTGGTGTCCCATAGCGCTTCTCAATGCAGACAGGAAGGTTTTGGCAAAGGTGCTGTTTAATCGGCTGGTGAAATTTGTGCCCCGACTCCTTTCGGGAGCCCAGCATTGCTCTGTTCCGGGCCTCAGTACAATTAGTGCTGTACTCTGTGTCCGAGAGGCGGTGGAGCAGGGTAAGGCTGGTCACTGGAAGGGGTACATGTTGTCATTGGACCAGGCAAAAGCGTTTGATCGGGTTAATCATAAGTACCTCTGGTCTGTCCTTCTGAGGTATGGCCTGCCGGGGGGGTTTGTTGATTGGCTTAAGACCTTGTACGCTGGGGCAGAGAGTTTCCCGCTTGTGAACGGTTGGATTGGCAGCTCTTTTGAGGTTGGGTGTGGTGTTCGCCAGGGTTGTCCCTTGAGCCCACTGCTGTACGTGTTTGCGATTGACCCGCTTCTTAGGAGGGTGGAGCGTGGACCGTTGGCTGGGATCGGGATGGATCAAACAGCACCGGAAGCCACTCTGAGAGTGGTGGCGTATGCCGACGACGTCACCGTTTTTATTTCCTCTGATGGGGAGGCAGAATGGCTGATGTCAGAGGTAAATCGCTACTCGGAGGCATCCAGGTCCAAGATCAACCGGGATAAGTGTGAGAGTCTCTGGTTGGGAGGAGGAGATCCTGGTTTTGATCTCTCGGACATCCTTCCAGGACCCAAAGTCTCTGCAAAAGTTCTTGGCATCGAATTTGGCCAGGGGGATTACCCCAAACAAAATTGGGACAGCAAGCTAGAGATCGCCACTCAGAAGGTGAACCAATGGAAGGGTTGGTCTTTGACCCTAAGGGAAAGGATAAACCTGATCAAAACTTACCTGCTCCCTTTGCTGATCTATCTGGGCAGTGTGTGCATCTTGCCGGAGCCTCTCTGGACTCGGGTCTACAGTTTGTTCTTCCAACTGTTATTAGGGAATAAACTGAACCTGGTCAAGAGGGAGGTTACTTACCGTACGAGGAGACTAGGAGGGTTAGGTATGGTCAACACTGTGGTATTCCTTGTGAATACCTTCATTAAGATCAATATTGCAAACCTCTGGAAAGAGAGGGCTCCTCCGTGGGTATTCTCCTGTAGGGGATGGTTTCAGCCTTTCTTCCAGGAATGGGAGACAGGAGGGCAAGTGAAGGATCTACGCACACCGCATGGACATCTCCCGGCTTACGCTACCGTGGTTCTGAAGGTAATTCGCCGGTGGGGTCTGGGAATGTGGAAGTCAGGACTCTGCCAAGGAAGCTCCTTGACAAAAGGGTTCTGTTGACCCATTTTCAGAGGCCTCTGGCGCTCAGGGATTACCCAAGTCGGGATCTTGGGGTGGGTCTGCATCTTTTCAATTCTATCAGGATCCCCTCAAAGTTTTGGGACTTGGCTTGGCGCTGCTTCCATGGGAAACTGTGTGTGAGGGACAATCTGAAGTGGAGGAGCTCTGAGGACAGGAACTGTCCTCGAGAGCATTGTGGTACCATGCTTGAAAGCATGGACCACTTCCTGCTTCGTTGTCCCTTTAACACAGAGGTGTACAACAGCGTGGGCGCCTCCATTGGCTGACCCCGGCTGGCCGGTCTCTCTTATGCAGAATGGGCCTAAGGAGCATTCGGGGACCTGGGTGGTCCTTAGTTCTAGTTAGCGCAGTGGTTAGGTATCACACGTGGAACGCACGGTGCTTAGTATCGACGCAACGGAATATCCTCCCAGTGGACGATGTGTTTAGGACCATACTCGGTGACCTGGTGAAGGTGCGTTCTCTGGAGTATGAGAGACTGGGTACACAAAGGGCCGCTGTCCTCTGGAGGTGCTTTTCTTTTAGTGTGCCCTAGTCTGGTCATCTCCTCTCCTGGTGGTGGGCTGCTGCTGACACCATAGATTTTGTTTTGTTTTGATCAGTAGACAGTGATGTAGGACTGCAGGCCCGAACTTGGGCTTTGTTAGTTGTGGTTATTGTATTGTTTGTTATTGTATTGTTTGTTTCTGTATATATTGTATATATGGATTTGGGTGTAAGTGTTAGGAAAAGGGGGGAGGTGGGTTCATCTTGAGGGACACTGGTTATTTGGGTGAAAAACTGGCACTGCCTGATCTGGCCTATGGACGTTGGATATAGGCATGAGACGCAGGACCAGCTTTCAGGTCAGTGCCGGGGTTGGGAATGGTGGGCTTGAGTGTGGGGTGTTTTGTTTAGTATTGTATATATTTGTATAGTTAGTATTTATTTTATATTAATTAAAAAAAAAAAGTTTGTATATATTTGTCAGCTATTGTTTATTTTGTTTATGTTTATTTTATTTATTGTTTGTGGTTATTATTTTCTATGGTAACCGGACCAGAAGTCTGTAGTGTAAGTTCTTATTATTGCGTGTATATGTATAATATGTGTGTGAGGGGAGAGGGAGCGGCTGGACCAGTTCATTACATTGTTTATTTTCTGGTTATTAATTTTATGTTATGTTTTTCATTTTTATAATAAAAGATCTACAGGATGTAACTCAGGATCAGTAATGTAATGTATGTACACAGTGACTGCACCAGCAGAATAGTGAGTGCAGCTCTGCAGTATAATACAGGATGTAACTCAGGATCAGTACAGGATAAGTAATGTAATGTATGTACACAGTGACTGCACCAGCAGAAAAGTGAGTGCAGCTCTGGAGTATAATACAGGATGTAACTCGGGAGCAGCACAGGATAAGTAATGTAATGTATGTACACAGTGACTGCACCAGCAGAAAAGTGAGTGCAGCTCTGGAGTATAATACAGGATGTAACTCAGGATCAGTACAGGATAAGTAATGTATGTACACAGTGACTGCACCAGCAGAATAGTGAGCGCAACTCTGGAGTATAATACAGGATGTAACTCAGGAGCAGCACAGGATAAGTAATGTAATGTATGTACACAGTGACTGCACCAGCAGAATAGTGAGTGCAGCTCTGATCAGCTGTTGCTCACTGTGGTGATTTTGGGTGTGGTGGCTGCAGATCCTGCTGTGTGCTCCTGAGAACCAATACCTCTCCACCTGGGACCCTGCTCTCTCTCCTACCCAGGGAGGGAGTGGGTTTCCTGGGATGAGTGATGGAGCCAAGTCCCAGGCTTCTGCTTCCTGAACCAGGCCGGCGGGGAGCAGGAGAAACCAGCAACCCGCCTGCACATCGGAGGACTCGGGGGTGAGACGCTCTACCAGGAGTCGCAGCAATGTGGCTCCTACTCCCCCCGGGACTGTGGAGACTCCTAGAAGCCGCAAGGCTTCCAGCATGGAGGGTAAGCCTGACAGCGTGCATGATGGCGCTCTTTCCGGAGGAAAGCTGAGTGCTCACGGAGGTGAGGCCGACATCACTGAGGAAGGTTGGGCGATTCAGAGACCCCGGGAGTCTGTGTCCACGTATGCCTCCCGGGTCATGAGCCACCTCCGTGAGTATGAAGATGCGAGTAAGCTCGTCAGGAGGCTCTGGGAGGAGCTGCTCTGCACAAGCGCTAAAGCTGCGGGGGCTTCCAAATCGAGGAAGGCTAAACTCCAGGCGGAGGTAAAGAGGCTCACCAGTGAGATTCATGTGCTGGAACTAAAGAAAGCTACCATCAGAGAGCAGAATGGTCCTTTTAAGGAAAAACTGATAAATGAAGACCGCTTCAGAGAAATGGCTGATAACAGATCAAAGGCAGATGTGGCTGCAGCATGAGAGCCAGGTGGATGATGAGAGTGATGATGACCAGCAGAAAGCCCCACCTGGCAGCCTGAAAAGTCACCCGCAGGCCACGTGCAGTGAGCTCCCTGCAGGACAGGCGACAATGACATCCGGTCGCAGTTCTGCCGGCTCTAGGGAGGACAGTGACAGCAGCGGCCAGGGAGGGGCGCTAATGGCGGAGATAAAGCTCCTGGAGTCCCCAGTGTGCCTCCAAAACTTCTTTGTGACGATCTACCAAAAGAGGCACCTGGGGGCCACAAAAAGGCTAAGAAGACCAAGCCAAAGCTGCAGGAAGCGGTAAGATACGTATATGCCCCCCTCCCTGTACCCCCTGAGTCGGCGGCAGGCTCAGCTCACTTTATAAGCCCCGTTACCCAGCCCAGCCCAGGTTCTGCTGTGGATCCGGTGCAAAGGTGCGGGGAAATTACACAGCATGGTAGTGAGGAGCAGAGCTCTGTCTCTGCTTGTAGTAGCGGGGACGCAGCAGAAGGTGCATCAGTCGAGAGGCTGGACAGTGAGGGCGGCCCGGCGGCAGGCGTTCGGTCAGGCCATGATGCTGTGGTGCGCTCCTCAGTGGAAGGGGGAAGCAGCCCGGTGTCGGGGGCAGCTCCAGTAGCCTCGGCGCCTCTGAATGCTGTTGCCGCGCTGATCACTTAGTTGAGAAGCGGCGGCAGTGTGAGAGGGCTGCTGAGGCTGAGAGTTCCAGTCCTCCCAAAAAAGTGCTATTTTGTGTTGGTGTCGCTGGTCCGGAGGGTCCTGATGCTAAAGATCAGCGGCGCCTCACAACAGCTAAAGATCAGCGGCGCATTATACCTAACGTCAAACAGAAATTACTGACTGATGATGCGGAGGGCACACATAAGACCAGGGGTGAGGTCGCCTCCAGTTCTGTGGAGGTGACTGAGCCCCTTGTGCCTGATGATGCTGAGGTCAAAATGTCATCCACCATTGTTACTGGTCCAGCAGGAATGAATGTGGTGGTGGGTGTGAATGAGGCCAATTCATTGTTTAATGGTGTGGTTGCTGGTTTGGTGGAGGGTGAGATGGAGGTGGGTAATGGTGATGCTGTTGGGGCTGATGCAGTCACTGGTCTGGTTTCCCCCCCGGTGGTGGCAACGCCTGTCCAGAGTTATGCCAGTGTCACCTCCGGGGCAAATAGGGCATCCTCCTCCTCGTCTCCGGGCTTTGGGGACGGCATGTTGCAACGGTGCCTTCTAGAGGCTCTAAAGAAGGGGGAGAGATCACTAATGGTAGAGGGTCGAGAGGTTGATCTATCCTTCTGGATAGAGAGGCATGGCCTCGGGGCCTTCCGAGAGCAAAAAGGGGGGGGGTACAGTGTGGTCCCTCCCAACAGCCGGGCCAGGGAGTGTGCATAGGAATGTGGTCCGTCTTCGGTGGAGGGGCAGTGATGCATGTCCTCCAAGGTCTAAAGTTGTGGAGCTCCTGCTGAGGATGGGCTTCAAGGCGATTGACATCTACGCCTTGATAAATCCCTATTCCACACCTGAGTTTGATGTCAGCTTTGTTCGGCCGGAGGGGCTTGAGCTCTTCTGGACAAATTATGAGTTGGCAAAAAATGAGCCCGGCTGGCGAGACTTTGCCGTTCAGGCAGTGTCTCGCCAAAACCAAATTATGAAAGTGACCGTGATGACTCGCAACGAGTCACTTTCTTCTTATGACATCATGACGTGGCTTGGTCGGTATGGAGAGGTGGTGGAGATGCCAAAGAAAAAACGCGACGAGTTTGGTATCTGGTCAGGAGCCTAGATGTTTATGGTAAAACTTAAGCGTTCAGGTGGTACGGTTTCCCACATTCCATCATCTGCCTTCCTGGGTAGGGATCGTATCCTGGTCTTCTACCAGGGGCAACCGAAGCTCTGTAACAGGTGCGGCGACCTGACACACTTCAGTGCAAACTGCACTGTGCAGAAATGTGCGTTGTGTGGGGGCGTCGGCCATCTGGCTGCCTCTTGTGTGGAGATTAGGTGCCACCTGTGTGGTGAGTTAGGTCACCCATTCAGCTGTTGTCCTCGCTCCTTCGCTAATGCAGTCGAGACCCTGGTGGGAGAAAGCCATGAGGCCGATTCTGCTGGGGAGGGGACTAGCAGGGGTGGGGGAGCTGAGGGGCCAGTGAAGAAAAGCAGTAAAAAGACGCCTGCCCAGCTGAGGCGTCTAGACAAGCGCAGAGAGGAGAGGGAGCGGGGCAAGCCCCGGGCTACTCGGGCGGCCCCTGTCCTGGATGCCAGTGTTGCTGCTGAGGCCCCGAGGGATGATGAGTTGGATGAGGAGGTCAGGAGGATCCACAGGGAGGAAACCGCCTCTGCCTCAGAATCCTCCCATTATGAAAGTATGGATGAGGATAATAAGTGGTGGCTAGAGGAAAAGCGTAAGCTCGGCACCAAAAAGAAGAGAAAGAAAGGAGATAAAACATCTTCTCCTGCTCTGACCAAGGTACCTAAGGAAGGTAAAACTGACTCTCCTCTAGTTGGTCTTTCTAACCGATTACAAGCCCTTGATAACATCTCTTCCTCTGAAGAGGAGGCTGAGGGTGAGGTTCCGGCTTCGACGGAGCTTACAGGGGGCGCCGAGTCTCCTTCTCCTGGGGATGCAAGGTCCTTGGGGGGAGGGACTGGCCCAGAGTCCGGAGACGAGGATGAAAATAGAAGGAAAAATGTGGGAATGGACACCTCTGTGTCATTAAAGAGGGGAAAGGATTCCTCGTCTGAGGCAGAGGATAAGGGGAGTGGGAAGAAGAAAGCCATCTAACACAATCACCAATGATGGCGGTACCCACTCCGTTAACGCTGGCTTCCATTAATGTCACCAGCATTACATCAAATATGGCTAGATTTGCAGCCTTTGATTTTCTCAGCCGGGTTGAAGCTGACATTTTCTTTTTGCAAGAGACCAGGCTGCCAAATATGGCAGAGGTGTTTATCGCTAAGAGGGAGTGGAGACTCGAGCCCTCCTATTGGTCTCTTGCGGCCGAGCCATATAGCGGAGTGGCGGTCCTTTTTACCGCACCGTTAGAATGCCGACGGGTTATTGAGTTAGAAAGGTGAGGTGCCTGATATTAGATGTCCTCATGAAGGGACAAGAGCTCCGGCTCATTAACATCTATGGTCCCCAATCTAAGTGGGTTAGTGAGGCTCACCTGGTGGATGTCCACATCTGGCACACCCCAGGCCACCAGGAGTTCACCTATCATAGAGGTAACTGTAGGTCCAGGATAGACCGGTTTTATTTAAAGGAGGAAGCCGTCTCTTCAGCAGTATCAGTTGTTGAGGTGGAGTGCTCCGATCACTGTTTGATTTTGTTTTCCCTGAATGTTACAGAGACCCCCCGGATGGGAAGAGGCTTTTGGAGGCTCAATTCGTCTCTCTTGGAAGAAGCGGAGATAAGACAGTCCTTTGAGGATTTTCTTCAGAGCCAGGTACCCTTACTGGACCTTTGTAGTAGTAAGTCAGAGTGGTGGGAGATGTTCAAGAAATTCTTCCGCCAGCTCTCGAGCCTCAGGAGCCTGGACAGGTATCGCCTGTATCAGGGCCTGAGGAGGAAACTCGAGCATCTTGCCGCGAGGAGATCTCCTGAGTGAAATCTTTGCTAATAAGCTGTCAGTATGATACACATATCTTTGGTTTTTGAGCGGGATCATGGGAAGTACCGCTCGCCTGACCCTTACAGAAACTGCAAGATTTCAGTGAATAGTAAAGTTGTTACAGGACTGGTTGACACTGCGGGGTCTCTGAAAAGATCCAGATCAGGGATCCTGGAGGTCATCAGATCCTCCTACTCGCACCTCTTGAGGAAGAGGGATCTGGATTGGAATGAGATGAGATGTCGGCTTTTCTGGCTGACGCCGTCCCTGAACCAGGGGTAGACCCCTCTCTTGGCGTTTTGACAGAGATGATCAGGGAAGAGGAAGTTAAGTTGGCGATTGAAGGGCTTGCCCTAAAGAAATCTCCCGGTCCAGATGGCGTAACATCTGAATTCTATAAGACCTTTAAAGACACCTTGGTTCCTCTCTTGACTGAGGTATTCAATGAGTGTCTTTCCTCGGGCACTCTGCCAAAGTCAATGAGGAGGTCTGCCCTGATCATCTTGTCAAAGGGTAAGGAACCATCTTGCATTGAGAATTGGCGTCCCATAGCGCTTCTCAATGCAGACAGGAAGGTTTTGGCAAAGGTGCTGTTTAATCGGCTGGTAAAATTTGTGCCCCGACTCCTTTGGGGAGCCCAGCATTGCTCTGTTCCGGGCCGCAGTACAATTAGTGCTATACTCTGTGTCCGAGAGGCGGTGGGGCAGGGTAGGGTTGGCCACTGGAAGGGGTACATGCTGTCATTGGACCAGGCAAAAGCATTTCATCGGGTTAATCATGAGTACCTCTGGTCTGTCCTTCTGAGGTATGGCCTGCCGGGGGGGCTTGTTGATTGGCTTAAGACCTTGTACGCTGGGGCAGAGAGTTTCCCACTTGTGAACGGTTGGATTGGCAGCTCTTTTGAGGTTGGATGTGGTGTTCGGCAGGGTTGTCCCTTGAGCCCGCTGCTGTACGTGTTTGCGATTGACCCACTTCTTGGGAGGGTGGAGCGTGGACCATTGGCTGGGATCGGGATGGACCGGGCAGCACCGGAAGCCACTCTGAGAGTGGTGGCGTATGCCAATGATGTCACCGTTTTTGTTTCCTCTGATGGGAAGGCAGAATGGCTGATGTCAGAGGTAAATCGCTACTCGGAGGCATCCAGGTCTAAGATCAGCCGGAATAAGTGTCAGAATCGCTGGCTGGGAGGAGGAGATCCTGGTTTTGATCTCCCGGACACCCTTCCAGGACCCAAAGTCTCTGCAAAAGTTCTTGGCAATGAATTTGGCCAGGGGGATTACCCCAAACAAAATTGGGACAGCAGGCTAGAGATCGCCACTCAGAAGGTGAACCAATGGAAGGGTTGGTCTTTGACCCTAAGGGAAAGGATAAACCTGATCAAAACTTACCTGCTCCCTTTGCTGATCTATCTGGGCAGTGTTTGCATCTTGCCAGAGCCTCTCTGGACTCGGGTCTACAGTTTGTTCTTCCAACTGTCATGGGGGAATAGACTGAACCTGGTCAAGAGGGAGGTTACTTACTGTACGAGGAGACTAGGAAGGTTGGGTATGGTCAACCCTGTGGTATTCCTTGTGAATACCTTCATTAAGATCAATATTGCTAACCTCTGGAAAGAGAGGGCTCCTCCATGGGTATTCTCTTGTAAGGGATGGTTTCAGCCTTTCTTCCAAGAACGTGAAACAGGAGGGCAAGTGAAGGATCTACGCACACCGCATGGACATCTCCCGGCTTACGCTACCGTGGTTCTGAAGGTAATTCGCCGGTGGGGTCTGGGAATGTGGGAGATCAGGACTCTGCCAAGGAAGCTCCTTGACAAAAGGGTTCTGTTGACCTATTTTCAGAGGCCTCTGGCACTCAGGGATTGCCCAAGTTGGGATCTTGGGGTGGGTCTGCATCTTTTCAATTCTATCAGGATACCTTCAAAGTTTTGGGACTTGGCGCTGCTTTCATGGGAAACTGTGTGTGAAGGACAATCTGAAGTGTAGGAGCTCTGAGGACAGGAACTGTCCTCGGGAGCATTGTGGTACCATGCTTGAAAGCATGGACCACTTTCCTGCTTCGTTGTCCCTTTAACACAGAGGTGTACAACAGGGTGGGCGCCTCCATTGGCTGGCCCCAGTTGGCCCATCTCTCTTATGCGGAATGGGCCTATGGAGCATTCGAAGACCTGGGTGGTCGGGACCGCTGCACCTTATTTCTAGTTAGTACTGTGGTTAGGTATCACACGTGGAACGCACGGTGCTTAGTATCGACGCAACGGAAAATCCTCCCAGTGGACGATGTGTTTAGGACCATACTCTATGACCTGGTGAAGGTGCATTCTCTGGAGCATGAGAGGCTGGGTAAGCGAAGGGCCGCACTCCTCTGGAGGGGCTTTTCTTTTAGTGTGCCCTAGTCTGGTCATCTCCTCTCCTGGTGGTGGGCTGCTGCTGACACCATAGATTTTTGTTTTGTTTTGATCAGTAAACAGTGACGTAGGGCTGCAGGCACTGAACTTGGGCCTTGTTAGTTGTGATTATTGTATTGTTTGTTATTGTATTGTTTGTTTCTGTATATATTGTATATAAGGATATGGATTTGGGTGTAGGTGTTAAGTTGGGTGGTGGGAAAAGGGGGGAGGTGGGTTCTTCTTGTGGGACTTTGGGACACTGGGTATTTGGGTGAAAAACTTGCACTGCCTGATCTGGCCTATGGACGTTGGACATGGACTGAGGCATGAGACGCAGGACCAGCTCTCAGGTCAGTGCCGGGGTTGGGAATGGTGGGCTTGAGTGTGAGGTGTTTTGTTTAGTCTTGTATATATTTGTATAGCTAGTATTTATTTTATATTAATAAAAAAAAAAAGTTTGTATATATTTTGTCAGCTATTGTTTATTTTGTTTATGTTTATTTATTGTTTGTGGTTATTATTTTATTTGGTAACTGGACCAGAAGTCTGTAATATGAGTAGTTGTTATTCTGTATATATGTATAATATGTGTGTGAGGAGAGAGGGAGCGGCTGGACCAGTTTCATTACATTGTTTATTTTGTGGTTATTAATTTTGTTATGTTTCTGTTATTATTATTGTTATGTTTTTCATTTTTATAATAAAAGATCTACAGGATGTAACTCAGGAGCAGCACAGGATAAGTAATGTAATGTAATGTATGTACACAGTGGCTGCACGAGCAGAATAGGGAGTGCAGCTCTGGACTATAAGGCTGTGTGCCCACGAAGCATTTTCCAAGCGTTTATGCTGCGGAATTTACGCAGCGTAAACGCTTGGGAAACGCTTGGTAATCCGTCCTCTATGGTCCCCAATGACAAGCCGCAATGTCAATGCCCATGCTGCGGATTTTTCCGCAGCATTTATGCTGCACTCAAAAGTCCGCAGCATGTCCATTAATTTTGCGGACACACAGCGTAATCGCCGCCATTGACTGGCATTGGACCGCGTGACATCCGCATCACTGCATCTGCACAAGCGGATATCACACGGTTCAATGTGCGGATGGCACCCAGGTCTGGAGGAGAGGAGACTCTCATCTAGACCCAGGTACCATAGAAACTGTAAAAAAAAGAATTTAAAATAAAAAATAAAGATTATACTCACCTTCCGATGTCCTCCCGGTGTTTTCTCCCCTCCGTCTGGTCTGCTGTATGGGTCGCAGTGTTGTGAAGGACCTGACGTCATTGAGTCATGTGACTTGTCACATGACTCAATTACGTCACCGCAGGTCCTTCACACCACCACGAGCCGCCCAAGACACCGGACGCAGCGGAGAAAACACCAGGAGGACATCGGAAGGTGAGTATAATCTTTTTTTATTATTTTTTACCATTCTTATTCTTTTTAACTAACTTGGTCACACTATATAAATCCATGCCAGTTGCATGGATTTATATAGTGTGACCAAGTTGTCAAGCACTTTTCTAAGTGATGCTAAAATCGCTTGGAAAAGCGCTTGATAACCCTCATGCAGAAATGCATGCAAAAACGCTTGAGAAACGCTTCTACCTGGCGGGAAAAACGCATGTAAAATCCGCATGCGTTTTTCCTGCCAGGGAGAAGCGGAAAAAATATGCAGCATTTCTGCATCGTGGGCACATAGCCTAAATCCTTCCAGAGATGAATATGGCACAGGTTGTGAGCAGTCCACCCGATTTACCACTTTCCTTACATACTAGTAGAGCAGGGAGCTGGCTCCTTTACACAATAATTAAAATGAGGCTTTCGGGAAAAAAAAAAAAAAAACCTGGATTTAATTAAAGATTGTCCCAGATTTATTAATAAATATTTCATAATGAGTGCAAGAAACGCATCAGATCTATCAGCATGGCTGGAGATTGTACCGGTCTGATGGGTCCAGTCAGTCAGTGCAGTCCTTCCTGCCCCAGTAGTGAAGGGGAGACGCCATAATGTATTACTGTATGGTGCACCGAGAAAACACTACATCTCCCCACAATGCACCACAGCAGAGCATGCTCAGTACAATTGCTTACCACCAGCAGCGGGAAATAGGGAGGTGTGAGATCCAGCAGCCAGGGAGCTAACAGGAAAACAGCAGAATTTTGAATGCAGCTCTGGGTGTGACTGAGTATTAGCTGTGATGTGAATGCAGCTTTGGATGTGGCCAGGGATTAGATGTGATGTAAATGCAGCTCTGGATGTGACCAGGTATTAGGTGTGATGTAAATGCAGCTCTGGATGTGACCAGGTATTAGATGTGATGTAAATGCAGCTCTGGATGTGACTGGGTATCAGATATGATGTTATTGCAGCTTTGGATGTGACTGGATATAAGACGTGATGTAGGAGCAATACCTTGGGTGCAGCTTTAGGTATTATTGGGTGTATGAAGTACTGGGCATTCCCTGCAGATATAGTCTGTACATGGGGCTAAGTTAAGCTTTTCAGGCATTTTATTGTTTCCATTAATATGTGACCCCACAGTCCAGCAGTAAATGGTGGCAGAGTCCGTGCGGGGGGAGACGACAGGTGGATTTTTACCATTATGTTCCCACTAATTCTCTTTAATGACTGGTTCTCTATAATGGGATTTTTGGTGGAGACTCAGTAAATACTGAGCGGATTGTTCTATGCATCAGAATTTTAGAAACAAGAAAAATATCTCTTTTTCCCTCTAATAAAGCTGTAAATTTGTGCTTGCACTTTATCCTGCACGCTGGATACAACGCCTACTTTTTTTCCTTTATAATTTAATTGGTGGTTGCTATGACGACCGGAGTATTATTTATCCTGGAGGTTCCGAGTTTCAAGTACTTGTAGAGAAGAAAAACTGTCTTAAAGGGGCCGTGCTGCACGAGAGATCCAGGGGCTTCTGTGAATTGTCCTTTATTTTCTCCAGTTTGTATTAATGCAAAATGAGAGAAACAGAAAAACATCCTGAAGACCTGAACATACCAGAAAGAGGCAAAGAGGGCAACCGGGTGAGAACACTACATCTCCCACAATGCAAGGCATCAGAGCAACCGCTGTACTGAAACCCGCCAGTAGGGAGTAGCAGTGGGGTAACTGGGGGCACTGACCATTCTAGCATTAGGGCAGTGTCCAGGGACCACTGATACCCTAGACCCCTGCACCAGATGTATTAAAACACAAGGCCATTTTCAGCAGAAAAAAAAACAAAATGCTGTAGAAAGTGCAGGGTATGAGAACTATGGCTGTTGGTGGTAACCTAGAGTACGCTCAGTCCGCCACTATAAATCAGCAGCTCTGGATGTGACTAGAGAGTAAGTCAGCATTTGAAACATACAAAGTCACGATAGCCATGGTGAGGTTTAGGTGGCCACCGGGAAAATGCAGCAGAGGCCAAAATGATCACAGCTTCCATCTCATGTACAACAAGGCTGAGAGAGAGAAACGCCGCCATTAATGACGACACCGAGCTGCTAATACAACGGTATCGAAGTCCCACACACATCTGCACGGCTCATATTGTATGGATGTGGCTACAGAACTACCTGGATGTGACCACAGGCCACCCAACGTAATGAGTCAGCAGTGAGGTGAAGCGTTTCATAGTTACAGAGGTTAGCAACAAATATGGCCGCTATAAAGCCTTGCACGAGGAGGTCATCCCGCTGTGTCAGCGTCCGGACTGGCTGATGTGCCCACATAGACAGGTATAGATCCTGTGTACTCCCATGTCACCAGGAGATTTACTAGTCAGGACCCTTATAGTAGCAGTAATGGCGGCATTACTAGTTGTCACTCAGGTCGATATCCGCTTATGGGAATTCTAACAGACACCAGGACTTGTATTTTCTGGGGATTTGGAGATTTTAGGGGGGGAAATACTCTTTAATGTTCAGATGTCATCCTGGCGGTAAAATCCGCTGGATGTTTTTAATGTGGCACAATAGCTGCTCCGGGATTTGCTTGGAATTCATTTGGAAGAGGATGAATCCATTAATTTAAATTAATCTACAGATTATCGTCGTCGGCGACGCTTTCAACTTATTATATCTGTGTCAGATAAAGGACGCCCTTCAGCAGTGGAATGATCTTCATCCTAAACTTCTGGGCCCCCTCCGCTCGCAGATGCTCCCCCCCACCACCAGCCTCTTGAGCGACTACTTTGGCCGAACCTCAACGCATTGGAGCTAAAACAAATTAAAACACTTGTAGAAAGTGCTGCACTAATCAAGGTAAATCAAGCTTTGTGCTTGTGCAATTACTTCAGAGCTGAAGGAAGGAAGAGAAATCAGCGGCTTAACGCAGGAGCTTGTCTGCCACATTCGCTGGCTACTGATGAAGCTTTATTCTTCAGGTCTCTCCAACATCAGCCGAAGCGGTTAACGCAATGTTGTGCTGGAAGATTTTATAGTATGGTGTGTTACCGGTGGTCTTACGTAGGACTGCAGGTAACAACTTCTACATTATCACTTTACCTGTGGTGGAAATGGGAAAAAGGCCCCATGCACATAGACTGTCAGCCGATATCGATATGGCCCACAGTCTAATGTTTCGGGAGCTGCTGACAAATGACTATCGGATGAGATAAGGATCCACCATGTCATGGCGATACTTTTGCTCTCCGTCAGATAAGTCACCACCAGACATGCCTGACAGCGGCTCTCACATGGAGAACGCAGGAGCACTCGGCCGGCTGAGCGATCCTGTGTATGGGAGAATTGGGCGAGAATGCAACCGACAGATCAAGTGGCCAACAGCTGTCTAAGGTGTACGGCGGGAGATTTAAGTCTGTGCCAGATTCCTTATCTCTGGAAGTGAAAAAAAAGGTCAGGCGAGTTGACTGGGGATACCTCCAAACACATTAGCTAGTCATCCGATCTCGCCTAAATCGCTGGGTTTGGTTCACTTTTAACTTGTGCATAAGGGCTTGGCACAGGGGTGGACATGAAGTGAGGGGTAGCATGGAGTGGCTCTTACAGGCCATCATCAATGACATGAAAGGGTTTTATCATCTCCAGGCTAAGGGGAGCCCAGAGCTGTCATGTTGGTAAGTTCCAGGAGACTGGGCTGCTGCCGAACATTTCACTCCTGCATTACCAGGAATGTCACCCTCTGCCTCCACAGCTTGTGGGCATCATGCGGCACCACCTGTGCTCCTTATATTTAAGATGTTCCCTGATCAGCAGTGGTGGTACCAGGGGTGTAGTTACACGGATGGCAGGGATTGCCCACTTCAGCACACAAACGCTCAGGGTCACTTTTACCATGAAGCGATCAATATCTGCCAGACATTACTACAATATGGGGGTGATTAAATAGTAACACACATAGTAATGTAGGTTGAATAAAGACCTAGGTCCATCAAGTTCAACCTTTCTTTGGCTATCTGAAATTTCTTACATTATTTTTTTTTGTGGTGATGTTTGGGGGGACATCCAAATGTTGAACACAGAAAAGCTGGAATCAGCAACAATGATGACTAAGCAGCATTGACGGGTCCCTCTGACACTGAGTGATGCAGCTGAAAGTTACAGGTTGGCAGCAGCCGGCTACCAGAAAGTTGTGCAGGCCGGTGGGGTCCAAGCTGAATTTTTGTACCAGGGATCATGAGCTTTTACCTACGCCCCTAATTAAGTAAAGAGTTAATGGCATTGTGCTAGATTAAAAAACCATGGCTGCTTTCTTCCAAAACCAGTGACGCAAATTTGCATTAAAGCCAGGAAAGATGTTAACCTGATCAGGGAAGATAAGGCTTCCAGTATTGTCCATCATCCGAGCAGTTATTCTGACAAGGCAATGATGATGAGAGTTATAAAGCAGCGGTGTGTTCTGATTTATTATACCAAAAAAAAAAATCAGCTACATATGAATTTCTTGCTCTTATTGTTGAATGCATCAGATTTCCATCAGTTGGGACTGATCGTTCAGGTTATTGGTCCTGACATCACTGTGCCCCATTCATCATATATCTGCGGGGAGCTCATAAGATGCAGAACGTGGTGTGATCGTCTTTCGGATAACAGATCTGACTTTGCTATCCCAGCTGACATTCAGGGCACTGATGGTTTCCAGGCGACATTGTGATTATACAAGCCTGAGATGCAGCAACCAGTGCGTGTTCCCATTAGATTCCTGTATTTAAATGGTTTTCAGGAGGGAGGACGCCGACGCTTCGCCTTTCCCGGTATACAGCATTGGAGACCCAGTGATAGTAAAGTCACCTTGAAGGTGTCATTATTCAGTGCATTCAATGGGCCGCTGCCCGGGCAGATTATATGTGGACGTACAAAGATGACTTGTGCCATGAAGATGACCCATTGTGTCCCTTCACCATGAGGGTCAGTGCATGCTGTGAGTTGTAGTATCACAAGAGCTGGAGAGCAACAGGTTACAGACCATCCTGGGTCCATGTGCATCCAATTGCCCCCACCTGTAAATCTCCTATACTGGATGGAAGAAGCTAATCTGATCAAACCCCCTGCTGACGGGCTGTGATTGATTTTTGCGCTTCAGCCTCCACATAAATAAGAGATGATGCCGTAAGTCATCAGTTTATGTACCCCCCAATACACTATATATCATGCATATACTCAGTATTCCCCTTGCAGTCTCCAGCAGGAGCAGTTCTCTAATGAAGGCTCTGGCCTTGGAGTCGTTCCGAGGGTCCTCTGCTTTGTCTAACCCCAGGCTACTAACATTGCTGTTTGATTAGAGAATTTAATGTGGGCAGAATATCAATCAGCTCGTAGCTGCAGGATGGTGGGGGGTGAGGATGAGGCGTGTGCGGAATTCACACTGCTTCCCCGATCCCCACAAGAGCCTTGTCCGAGTCTCCTCCGCTGCGAGACGGCATTGTCCTGCAGACCGCCAAGCTCATTATCTCGGCGGAGTGACAGCTTAGATGGTGGTGCTCAAACTTGGAGAAAGTAATAATTACGACTCTGTGCATTAAGCTGGAGTATTTCAAGTGTCAGAAATCGGACTCCTCACACCAAATTCCTTAATCAGAAGAGCTAATATTTGTGCTATCAGAGAGACACTGAGAAAAAGCAACGGGAAATATCAAAACGCCGACGCATGAATCCGAGAAAAAATGTGACGGTGTCTACAGAATAAATATAATAGGCAGCACACCAGTCATTCAGATGTGGCGCTTATTATAATCACCACCCAGCTTTCCCAGAAACAGATGTAAGATTGGAAGAGGATGAACAAAGGATTTATATTTAGGGGGTCAGCCCCATCCTCAACCTTCCAGAGGGCGTTAAGTCACTGTCGCCCTAATGCTGTTTGCTGCTGTGAAGATTTCATGGCAAAGGGAATCTATGTCAGGAGCTAGATAACAAGGTGACCCTGCCCGAGCCACCGGGGAGATTAAAGCCCAGCAAACTGGCAGTCTCCGAAGCGCTCGCCAATTAATCTTTTGACAGGTTTTAATTTCAGCGAGTCCCATTGTTTCAGAGAATCGGTTCAGGTTCAGCTCACAGAAAGCTGTTTATTTAATTCTGCCGTCCATAGAAGCTTTTCCCAGAGACACCAAAGTGAAGGTGGGAGACGTAGAGGGAAAAGTCAGATGACCGTGCCGATCGAGTGTGTCTCTTTGGCCTCATTCACATGTCAGTACAGGGGGAGGCTGAGTGCCGGTGCCGATCGTGTGTGTGTGTATGGCCTCATTCACATGTCAGTACAGGGGGAGGCCGGGTGACAGTGCCGATCGCGTGTGTGTATATGACCTCATTCACATGTCAGTACAGGGGGAGGCCGGGTGACAGTGCCGATCGAGTGTGTCTGTAGGGTCTCATTCACATGTCAGTACAGGGGGAGGCTGAGTGCTGGTGCCGATCGAGTGTGTCTGTATGGCCTCATTCACATGTCAGTACAGGGGGAGGCTGGGTGACAGTGCCGATCGAGTGTGTCTGTAGGGTCTCATTCACATGTCAGTACAGGGGGAGGCTGAGTGCTGGTGCCGATCGAGTGTGTCTCTATGGCCTCATTCACATGTCAGTACAGGGGGAGACCGGGTGACAGTGCCGATCGAGTGTGTCTGTAGGGCCTCATTCACATCAGTACAAGGGGAGGCTGGGTGCCGATGCCGATTGCGTGTGTGTGTATGGCCTCATTCACACGTAAGTACAGGGGGAGGCCGGGTGACGGTGACGATCGAGTGTATCTGTAGGGTCTCATTCACGTCAGTACAGGTAGAGGCTGGGTGCTGGTGCCGGTGCCAATAGAGTGTGTCTCTATGGCCTCATTCACATGTCAGTACAGGGAGAGGCTGGGTGACAGTGCCGATCGAGTGTGTCTGTAGGGTCTCATTCACATGTCAGTACAGGGGGAGGCCGGGTGGCGATACCGATCTCGTGTGTGTGTATGGCCTCATTCACATGTCAGTACAGGGGGAGGCTGGGTGCTGGTGCCGGTGCCAATAGAGTGTGTCTCTATGGCCTCATTCACATGTCAGTACAGGGGGGAGGCCGGGTGACAGTGCCGATCGAGTGTGTCTCTATGGCCTCATTCACATGTCAGTACAGGGAGAGGCTGGGTGACAGTGCCGATCGAGTGTGTCTGTACGGTCTCATTCACATGTCAGTACAGGGGGAGGCCGGGTGACGATGCCGATCGTGTGTGTGTGTATGGCCTCATTCACACGTCAGTATAGGGGGAGGCCGGGTGACGATGCCGATCGTGTGTGTGTGTATGGCCTCATTCACATGTCAGTACAGGGGGAGGCCAGGTGACAATGCCGATCGCGTGTGTCTGTATGGCTTCATTCACACGTCAGTATAGGGGGAGGCCGGGTGACGATGCCGATCGCGTGTGTCTGTATGGCCACAATCACACGTAAGTACAGGGGGAGGCCGGGTGACTGTGACGATCGAGTGTGTCTGTAGGGCCTCATTCACATGTCAGTACAGGGGGAGGCTGGGTGCCGATGCCGATCGAGTGTGTCTGTATGGCCTCATTCACATGTCAGTACAGGGGGAGGCTGGGTGCTGGTGCCGATCGAGTGTATCTGTAGGGCCTCATTCACATGTCAGTACAGGGGGAGGCTGGGTGCTGGTGCCGATCGAGTGTGTCTGTATGGCCTCATTCACACGTCTGTATTTGGTCAGTGTATGCCAAAACCAGAAGTGTCTCTAAAAAACAGAACAGGTGTCAATCTTTCAATTATAGTTTTTCTCTGTACGTTCCATTCCTGGTTTTGGCATATAAACAGTGATGAAAAATACTGACGTGTGAATTAGGTCTATGAGGGCGGGCAGACGTAAATAATGGCTCTGGGAATGGAGTCGCCATATAGGACATGGTGCACGGTAATAGAGGCACATTTATATAGTCATCTGTTATTTGTCCTGAGAGTTCAAGGGCTACGCCTACGATCTCTACAGTCTGCAGCCTATAATAGTTCAGCATTATCAGAGGAGCGGCCGATGTCAGACACATCGAAGGAAATGTCAGCAGTGGAGAAATAGGACTTAGAAGTAGCTGAAGGCTCATGAGCCCTGGGGTGAAAGCTCAGCTTGGGCCCTCTTCTGTCTCAGCAACCTTTGGGAAATGTGGGCCATTGTGTACATCACAGGAGTAAGGCCTCATGCACAACGTCAAGCTGCACAAGGGTGTGAACGCTGCCGCACTCGATCTCCATACAAAGGTTTTTCTTGGATTCTATAAGAAACTGTGTCCCATGTAGTTACGGCACTGATCATGGAAGTTTCTGGCCCTCGTCACTCATCACACTGAAGACCGTTAGAACCGCTATACACATTAGATGGCTGTCGGCCGTACAATATTTCAGACAGCTCTCTCATACACAGAAGCACTCATTCGGCCGAAAGCTGTAATCAGACATGTCTGGTGGTGATTTATCTCCAGGAGACAATACGAGCCACAGTCTGAAATCGTACATGCATGATCAATATTTTCCCTGACAATATCGGCTGACAGTTTAATGTGTATTGGGGTGGTGTGGACTGGGGTGGAAGGTTTATAGTCAGCTGCACCCTAATCTGACATAGGTGTATGTCTGAAATGGCTGATAACAGAAAGAATCAGATTTCATTCAGCTGAACTGCAAATCAGGATGTGATGGGCGTTGGTTTTAACGTGCCCTTAAATAATTCCTTTGTTCCACAATATATGCAAGAAGAAAGTGGAAGCTGGCCATATGTCAGCGGAGCCCGCCGGCGGCTCGTTCTGTGCAGGATATTGATTTGGCATCTCAGCGAGTGCACGTTATCACAATGGAGCAGCCTCTCACCCAACATGAAAAAATAATGAAGAGAAACTGACTATGGAGAAGATCATTCCTCCGTCGTGCATAGTGAACATAGTAATGAAATGCTCTGTACCGTTCTAATAAACTTCATGTAACAGTTTTTCTATTTTCCTACTTGCTGTCAGTGAATGAAAATACTGGTTTACATTCAGAGGCTTAAAGGGAGTGTCAGCTGCAACTGACAGTATAAACCAAGCACAAAGCCTTTTAGTGGATATTCCCCCTACAAATCACACCTTTAGTGCTCTCATCGTTGTGTCTGTTCTGGAGAAATGAAGTTTAGGCAAATATGATAATTAGGGTGCTTGGTGCATCTTGGGCGTGGCCAGGTGGCTCAGTGCACGGTCTCAACCACTGGTTTTGCATGCGCTTCCCTCACTGGTGATTGCCAGCACTGGCTTCCCTATGTTTTCTCTGCTGACTATGCTGATTCCAGGCAACCCAGTGCTGTCAATCACCCTGGAGAGAGCCGGGACATGCAAAACTAGTGAGCGCAGCAGTGCACTGAGCCTCTTGGCCATGCACAGGATTCACCAAACACCCTAATTAGCATATTTGGCTAAATTTCAGTTTGCGCAAAACAGAGGCAGCGATGATAGCATTAAAGGTGTGATTATTATAGGGGTGATATCCTCTACAAGGCTTTGTGCTTAGTCTATACCAGGCCTGCATAACATGCAGCCCGCCAAAAGGTTTGCTGACCAGCAGAGCTGTCTGGGAGATGATGCTCACCCATTCCTCTTGTACACATATAGCAATCCAGAACGTGCTTCATGGCTATATAGAAACTTAAAAAAACTCAAAACGTAAAGATTTGAAGCTAGGAGGATTTGGCGAGTTTCTGCTCCAAATACTCAGTTTAAGTCAGCATATGTCCGCACTGATTTTATTTTTTAAGCAGAAACTCTTCAAATCCTCCTGAAATACTTAAAACCTTGCTCTGGTGATGCATTAAAGTACTGATGGTGGTTCTGGTGATATATTCATGTAAGCACCACTTTAAAAAAAATTTGCGGCCCTTGGGATTGGTTCAGTACGACAATGTGGCCCTTAGACCAAAAAATGTTGTGCACCCCTGGTCTATACTATTAATTTGGGCCGACAGATGTCCTTTCAAACCAGTGCAGATGTAATACTTCTCACTGCTTCGTTCAAGTGTATTCAGTCCAGAGACAATACTTTCACAGCTGAACACTCAGGAATAATGGGAATATTATAATAAATGGGGCAACGTACAAGCAGTGGCGGATACAGACAGGAGAGGGCTCCTGTGCAAGAACAGTTTAAGGGCTCCTCTTTGTGCCTGTGGCAGAACCTGCTTGCTGATTTGCAGGTGAAAGTGGCCCCCCTTACCTCTTGGGCCCCTGTGCATCTGCACACTTTCCACCAATGATATATCCGCCCCTGTTTTATAGCTGTATAACTTAGGGATCATTTACACTGAAGGATTATCACGCACTACTATTGTTAAAAACGTTCATTTCAAAATAATCCTTCAGTGTAAACCTGATGGCGATAACCTGATGAACAAGAAAACGCTCGTTCATCAGGTGACATGATCTTTTGCGCTTGCACAAAAGATTATCATTCTCGGCAGTGCATTATCCTGTGTGATCAGGATGGCAGCCTATGCACTGAGCGATCTATTACAGATCTCTTACAGATTGCTCACTGTGCATCATTCACTGCGGTCTGAATGTGCAAACAGGCTGTTAAATGTCCGCCATTCGGTGTGTGTAAACAGACCCGAGTCCATTGTCTCAACTGGATACAATTACATCAGCAGCAATAGATTAAAAGACCCTTATAGTGCAGCTGCCTGTTCCTGTACAGAGCAATAAACATTCAGTGTGATAATCAGAAGTATGACCTGAAAAAAACTTCTTAAAGTACAAACTACAACAGTGTCAAACATTTTCATCTGGCGCATGTTCATCCACATTAACTGTTCTGGACACGTAATGGGGCTGCATACAGAGTAACGCCATGAGGTTGATCTAACATCTGCACACCCCATGTTATATTATTGGGGGGTAGATATGTAATCTAGCTTAATTGGATCCAAAAAGTTACTCCAAATTGTGGCGCAATTTCAGCATACAAGGTTCCTATATAGGTCACATCCCTTTCTCCGCCCTCTGTCTGATACATTATGACTCCTGTCACATGTCAAACACATCTAAAACAACGCGTAATGAATGTGGTACAAGGAATGAAAGACAGTTTTTTGTCACTAAATTAAAGAGGTTATGCACAGCTTGGACAACCCCTTCTCATTCTGACTAAACTCGGACTTTTAAGAGAGTTACAGCACTCAAATGGCATAATTGTGCCACACCGGGGTCAGGAACGGCAGCTGTGTGGGAGGGGAGTATACATTTTCATTTTACAAAGGAAACTTCAACATCTTAGACGGAATTGTCCAAGTAGTAGACAACCCTTTAAAAGCAAAGGTGTTAAACTCAAGGCCAACGGGCTGAATCCGGCCTGCCACGTCATTTTGTGTAGCCCGCTATGTCAGGACACAGAAGGAATGGCTCTTCACTTTCCCCACACAGAGAGCCAGTCAGAGAAGAGTAAAGGTGCATCAGAGCTCAAAATCTAAGATGGCACCCACCTCCTCTGCTGGCGTCACCCCCTCTACTAAGTACTGGCTGCATTCTGTGTTGAAACACAGTGCTTAGCAGAGGTGGTAGAGCCACTGCAAAGAATAGGTGCCATCTTTGAAACCAAACGCACTCAGCCAGCACAAAAAGTGAACGCAGTCAGCCAGCACTTTTGTGTGGTTCAACCTTTGAATCAGAGCAGGCGCAGTCAGTACTTAGCATAGGGAGCAGTCCATCTTGGACTCTGAGGTCTGGCACAGCCTGTCTTAGCCCTACTACTGAGGGACAACTCTTTTTAACCCTACAACCCAGGGACAGCACTCTGAGCCCAACTATCCAGGCACAGCACTCTTAGCCCTACTACCCAGAGACCACTACCTTATAGTGCTACTACCCAGTGTAACACTGATACACAGACTGTGTGACGCTGGTGGATGTGGACCCACTGCACCACAGACTAGGCTTACCTTGGAGGGGAGTGACTAGGTGCCTAACGGGTCTTCACTAGAGCCTCGGGTGGTGAGGATAGCCTGGGCTGCCGGAAAACACCAGATTCCAGTCCAGGGCAGGGCAGTCCCCGGGACTGTAGCAGCCGACCGGATGACACGGGATAGGCCAGGGAACCTAATCTTTGCGAGACACAGCAGAGTTAAATTCCTGAAGGGGCCAGTTACGCCCCCCTAAGGCAAAATGGAAACTACCTTAAGATGCAGCAGCAGCATTGCTGCACTCAGCGAGCCATGTGATGACTGCAGTGAGTAGAGCGGCGTTGAGGAGGCTACAGGTTACCGCTTTGAAACCCAGGGACAACTCTCTCTTAGAGCCCTACTACCCAGGGACAGCTTTCTTTAGAGCCCTACTACCCAGGGACCGCTCTCTTAGAGCCCTACTACCCAGGGACCATTCTCTTAGAGCCCTACTAGCCAGGGACAGCTCTCTTAGAGCCCTACTAGCCAGGGACAGCTCTCTTAGAGCCCCACTAGCCAGGGACAGGTCTCTTAGAGCCCTACTAGCCAGGGACAGCTCTCTTAGAGCCCTACTAGCCAGGGACAGCTCTCTAAGCCCCCTACCCAGAGATAGCTCTCTTAGCCCCACTACCCAGGGACAGCCACCTATGCAGTCTATCAGTGGTGAATAATTTCCTAGCAAAGGAGGGTGTGCTGGCAGGGTCTTTCCTAGAATCATAGAATCATAGAATGGTAGAGTTGGAAGGGACCTCCTGGGTCATCTGGTCCAACCCCCTGCTCAAAGCAGGATTCACTAAATCATCTCAGACAGATGTCTGTCCAGCTTCTGTTTGAAGACGTCCATTGAAGGGGAACTCACCACCTCTCGTGGCAGCCTGTTCCACTCATTAATCACCCTAACTGTCAAAAAGTTTTTTCTAATATCTAATCTGTGTCTCCTCCCATTTAGTTTCATCCCATTGCTTCTAGTCTTTCCTTGTGCAAAAGAGAATAAAGATGATCCTTCTACAATGTGACAGCCCTTGACATATTTGTAGACAGCTATTAAGTCTCCTCTCAGTCTTCTTTTTTGCAAGCTAAACATTCCCAAATCCTGCAACCGTTCCTCATAGGACATGGTTTGCAGACCAGTCACCATTCTGGTCGCTCTTCTCTGAACTTGCTCCAGTTTGTCTATGTCTTTTTTAAAATGTGGTGCCCAAAACTGTACACAGTATTCCAGATGAGGTCTGACCAAAGAGGAGTAAAGACCAATAATGACTTCACGTGATCTAGACTGTATGCTTCTGTTAATACATCCCAGAATTGTATTTGCCTTTTTTGCTGCTGCATTACACTGTTGACTCATGTTCAGTCTATGATCTATTAGTATACCTAAGTCTTTTTCACATGTACTGTTGCTTAGCTCTATTCCTCCCATTCTGTATATGCTTTTTTCATTTTTATTGCCCAGATGTAGTACTTTGCATTTTTCCCTGTTAAAAACCATTCTGTTGGTTGCTGCCCACTGCTCCAGTTTATTTAGGTCTTTTTGAATCCTCTCTCTCTCTTCTCTAGTATTAGCTATCCCTCCTAGCTTTGTGTCATCAGCAAATTTAATCAGTTTACCCTCAATTCCTTCATCTAAATCATTGATAAAGATGTTGAACAATACAGGTCCCAGGACGGAGCCCTGTGGTACCCCACTTGAGACATTCATCCAGCTGGATGTGAAGCCATTTACAATCACCCTTTGAGTCCGATCACTAAGCCAGTTATGAATCCACCTAACAGTTGCCTGGTCCATTGCATACTTGGTCATTTTTTCAATAAGGATGGTGTGAGATACTTTGACAAATGCTTTGCTGAAGTCAAGATATACTATATCTACAGCATTTCCCTGATCCACCCAGTCAGTGATTCTGTCATAGAAGGAAATTAAGTTAGTCTGACATGACTTGTTAGTTATAAACCCATGCTGACTCTGGTTAATCACTTCATTCTTATCCAGGTACTTACATACATGTTGTTTAATAATTTGTTCAAAGATCTTTCCTGGTATAGAAGTCAGACTCACCGGCCTATAGTTCCCTGGGTCCACCTTCTTCCCCTTTTTGAAGATAGGAACAACATTTGCTCTTCTCCAGTCTTCTGGGACTTCTCCTGTTCTCCAAGAATTTTCAAAGATTATGGAGAGTGGTTCTAAAATTTCTTCTACGATCTCCTTCAGTACTCTGGGGTGTAATTCATCTGGACCTGGAGACTTGAACTCATTTATGTTAGCTAAATATTCCCTCACAATCTTTCTGTTTACAGATAACTTGGATTCTTCTATTCCTTTAAAAGGACAGTGAAGATCAGTTGATGTTACATTTTCTTTCTGAGAGAAAACAGATGCAAAATAGGAATTAAAAAGTTTGGCCTTCTCAACATCCTCTCTTACCATTTCTCCATTTTCATCCTGTAAAAATCCTATAGCATCTTTGACTTTTCTTTTACTTTTGACATACCCCCAAAATCCTTTTTTATTGCTTTTGACATCTCTTGCAAGCCTTAATTCATTGTCAGCTTTAGCTAACCTGATACATGCCCTGCAGGATCTGCAGACTGCATTATAATCTTCTTTAGATATGCCTCCCTCTTTCCATTTAATAAACATTTTTTTCTTTCTTTTTAGCATGTGTTTAAGTTCTGTGTTCATCCATCCTGGTTTCCTTAAATGCTTCCCATTCTTCCTACTTTTCGGGATTGTTAACGATTGTGCTTTGAGAATCTCATTTTTAAAAATTTCCCATCCTTCCTGGACATTTTTGTCCTTAAGGACATCCAGCCATTGGATCCCTCCTATTCTCTTTCTGAGTCTCTTAAAATCTGCCTTTCTAAAATCTAACCTTGAAGTTTGAGTCTTCACATGTCTTCCTCCTCTAGTTATCCAAAATTCTATAATAGCATGATCGCTGCCTCCTAGGGTCCCAGCCACTTTTACCTCCTCAACCATTTCCTCCTTGTTTATAAGGATTAGATCCAAAGTAGCAGATCCCCTTGTTTTCTCCCCAACCTTTTGGAAGATAAAGTTGTCAGCAAGAGAGGATAAGAATTTGCTTGACCTGTTAGTTTTACTTGAGAGAGATTCCCAACAAATGTCTGGATAGTTGAAATCTCCCATGACCACTACGTCATATTTTTTTGAGAACTTGGTCATTTGATACATAAAGAGTTCATCCATATCTTCAGCTTGCCCAGGTGGCCTGTAGTAAATGCCTACAATGGTGTCCTTTCCGTTGTTCTCTCCTTGTATTCTTACCCAAACAGTTTCCACAGAACTCCCAGTCTCTGAAGCTTCAATCTCTGTGCAGATATACGCTTTTCTAACATACAATGCGACACCTCCTCCTCGTTTATCAAGTCTGTTTCTTGCAAATAAGTTGTATCCTTTTAGCCTTTTATTCCAATCATGTGTATCGTCCCACCAAGTTTCAGTGATTCCAATGACATCATATTTCTTTTCCTGCGTTAGTAGTTCTAATTCTCCTTGTTTGTTGCCCATGCTTTGTGCATTTGTATAAAAACATTTTAGTTTGTGATTGGTTTCTCTTCCTCCCATATTTTTATTATTTAAATTGTTTTGTCTTTGTTCTTCCTTTCCACTTCCAGTAGCAGAGATCTCAATAGTATTTGTCAGCTGTATGGCTTTTTCTGGCCTTTTGCTTCCCTTCCCACATTGTTCTAGTTTAAAGCTCTCCTGATGAGTGTAGCAAGGCGACTTCCAAATACATGTTTTCCAGTCTTCGTAAGGTGCACCCCATCTCTAGCAAGTAGTCCATCGTATAGGTAATTCATTCCGTGATCCAGAAATCCAAATCCTTGTTGACGGCACCATCGACGTAGCCAGTTGTTCACCTGTAGAATCTTATTCCACCTCATTGTTCCATGGCCATCCACTGGGAGGATGGATGAGAAGACCACCTGCGCTCCCAATTCTTTCACTTTCTTGCCCAAGTCTTCAAAGTCACTGCAGATGGTTTCCAGGTCCTTTCTTGCGGTGTCATTTGTCCCCACATGTATTAGCAGGAATGGGTAGTGATCTGTAGGTCTGAAGAGTCTTGATATCCTGTCAGACACATCTTTAATTTTTGCTCCTGGAAGACAGCACATTTCTCTTGAGGTTATGTCTGGTCTGCAGATAGCGGCCTCTGTTCCTCTTAACAGGGAATCCCCCATGACCACCACTCTCCGTTTTTTCTTCACAACATTCTTCTTTCTCCATCCAGGAGGATTCTGAGGGCTTACAAGGTTATTCATTGCTGGCAAAGTCTTATCTTGCTGTATTTCTTCATGGTTCTCCTGCGAGAGAGCCTGGTACTGGTTCCTGAGCAGTATAGGTGCTGACTGCCTCTCGATCCTCCTGCTTCTCTGGGTCACATGCTTCCATTCCTCTGTTTCTTCAGGTGCAGTTTGAATTTCTTCTCTTTCTGAATCATGAAGAGATAATTCTGCTCTGTCTAAGAACTCTTCACCTTCCTTAATGATTTTCAAGGTAGTTAACCTCTCTTCTAGATTTCGCAACTTTTCCTCCAACAGGGACACAAGTTTGCATTTCTGGCATGTGAAGTTTGGCTTTTCCACTGGCAAGTCTGTGAACATGTAGCAGGATATGCAGCTCACCAAATGGCTCCTGGACTCTTCCATGTTCTTACTGTTAATGTTCTGAAAACAGTGAAAAAAGCTTAAAAAAAAAGCTTCAAAATGCGGCGCGCGGTTTACCGATGTCCTCTTTTCAGCTCCAACAGCCAAAATCCAGTGTTCTTTGAGCTCACGGAGACTCTTCACTTACCCCAAAATGCAGTGGGAATATGCAAATTATCTCCTCAGGACTCCTCCCCTGGTTTACCGATGTCCTCTTTTCAGCTCCAACAGCCAAAATCCAGTGTTCTTTGAGCTCACGGAGACTCTTCACTTACCCCAAAATGCAGTGGGAATATGCAAATTATCTCCTCAGGACTCCTCCCCTGGTTTACCGATGTCCTCTTTTCAGCTCCAACAGCCAAAATCCAGTGTTCTTTGAGCTCACGGAGACTCTTCACTTACCCCAAAATGCAGTGGGAATATGCAAATTATCTCCTCAGGACTCCTCCCCTGGTTTCCTATAGAGCTTGGAAGCGCAGCTCTGGAACTCGCCAGATTGCATGATCCACTTTACTTGTCGTACCAAAAAGCACGCAATCCGGGTCATTGGCACAACAACCCTGCTAATCCAAACTGTCTGTCAATGAGGAGTGGTAGTGATACACTATGAGACAGTCATACCAGATTGTGAGCTCCGGATATCACAGATGATGGGAGTGATACATTGTGCTGCAGCACAGAAGGGAAGTGAAAGTATCTGACATATTTGCCACCCAGTATATTTTAAGGGGGTGGGGCAATCACTTTCTCACACAGGGCCCTGTAGGTTTGGATTTCCTTTTCCCTTAATAATAAAGACCTTAATTTTAAAACTGCATTTTGTGTTTACTTGTGTTATCTTTGTCTATTATTTAAATTTGTTTTTTGACCCGAAACCTTAAGTGTGACAAACATGCAAAAGAATAAGAACTCACATGCAAAAGAATAAGATACCAGGGAGGGGGCAAACACTTTTTCACACTACTATAACTATTGGCTTTCATCGCGAGAAAGTCAGATGAAGTGACAAGATGTCAGCTAGGACAAACTTAATCCAGTAGCCAAACCTATGCTAATCCAGCGAATGATTAGTGATTTCTGCCACATCCCCGCACATCCTGGACCTGGCAGCAGACTGTATAGAAGTGGGACAATGGGACGCATGTGACTGAGCAACAGCCACTACCTGACATTGACAGCTTGTTTTCTCTGGTTCACAGGCAGTTCCCTCACAGCAGATGAATGCAGAGAACATTCCCATCTTCACTGAGTAAATCTGCATGTTCAGAGATTTCCACGAGCGGCAGATGACATTTACGTATCACCAGGCGCAGCGTGATCGGTCATTTCTAATATCCTTGGCGTAAACACTATATTGAACCACAGAAACAACAGAGCGGCGAGTTCATCTAATGATCTCATCTGAATGAATAGGGAATGAATAGGGATGTCACAATCTACAATATTCCTGGCAGCTGACAAATGTACCGTGAAAGCAGAGGTGTGCGCCGGCAAAGAGAAAAGCCAGATTATGCTAAACACATTAATATCATCAATAATATGCAGCTCGCCGGATGGAGGACATAGAATAGAGGAGACTAGACAGAAAGATAGATACATAGATACATTATATGGAGAAAAGTATGTGCCCCCCCACATCCTCCTCCGGAGGCTATTCTGACCTCCCATTCTGTATCCGTAGATATTAATATGGAGTCATCCCCTTTGAAGATATAACGGCTCCCGCTCTTCTGGGAAGGTTATCTACAAGATTTTGGAGGTGTCTGTGGGAATTTTTACAACCTTCATCCAGAAGAGCATTTATGAAGGTAGAACCTGATTTGGGGAGAAGACCGGGCTCACAATGTCCGTTCTTGGATGGGTTTGGGGTCCAGGCTCTGTACGGCCGCTCATGTTCTTCCACCTCCATGTCTGTATGGACCTTGTGCACTGGGCACAGTCATGGGGGACAGAAAAGGTTCTTCCCCAAACTGTTCCCACAAAGCTGAAGCTACAATTGTCCACAATGTCTTGTGCTGTGAAGATTAAGATTTCCCTTCACTGCAACTAAGGTGCCGAGGATGACCCCTCACAACAAGCCCATAGCATTATCCTCCTCCACCAAACTGTACAGCAGGCACAGAAACCCTGATTCATCCATCAGACATCAGTTAGAGAAGTGCGATCCGTCACTGCACAGATCAAGTCTCCTCCAGAGTCCTGTGGTGGCGGCTTTATACCACTCCATCTGACGTTCAGCATTGTGCTTGGTGATGTACGGCTGCATGCAGCTGCTCAGCCATGAAGCTCCTGGTGGTGGTGCAGTGTTTGTGCAGATGGTATACCAGAAGAGGTCTGGACTCTGCAGTTATGGGGTCAGCAGAGCTTTGGTGACTTTTCTGCCCTTTGTGTCTCAGCACTAGTCCCCCGCTTGGTAACGTTACAGGGGCTCCACTTCACTAACAGGCATAGGCAGATTATAATGAGGGCAATCTGGCCTACTGCACATATCCCAGCAAGGAGCTTTCCTGGCGCACTGTTGCCGACGATACGGAAAGGCAGCACAGCTCCAGGGGAGCTCCAGTCGTCTCTGCTGTGACGTGCCAGTGCAATGACGTCATCAGCTGGCGCCGGTGCGCGGCAACATGTACGCACTGGCCACAAGTACAAGTGGAGCCAGACCGGGGACCGGAGCAGAGTTCCGGGGGAACGGGAGCGAGGTGAGTATGTGTTGTTTTTTTTTATTAATATGTGTATATGATGTGTGCATATATATGGGCTTTGTGAGGGTTTGTACTGTATAAAGGTTTCTATGTGTGGGATCATACTGTATATAGATTACTATGTGAGGACTCATCTTGCATCTAGGGAGTTATATGGGGGCTCGTACTGTATATAGGAGCTATGTGAGGGCTCATACTGTATATAAGAGGCTATGTGGGGCTCATACTGTATATAAGGAGCTATGTGGGGGCTCATACTGTATAAAGGAATCTATGTGAGGTATCAAACTGTATATAGGGGGCTATGTGGGGGCTCATTCTGTATCTAGGGAGCTACGTGCAGGCACCATACTGAATATAGGAGCCTATGTGGGGGTTCATACTGTATATAGGTGATGACGTGGGGAAGTACTGTATATATGAATCTGTGAGGGCTCATACTGTATATAGGGAGCTATGTGGGGCTTATACTGTATCTACGGGCTATGTGGGGGCTCATACTGTATCTAGGTAGCTATGTGGGGGCTCATACTGTATCTAGGGGGCTATGTGGAGGCTCATGCTGTATATTAGGGGCTATGTGAGGGCTCATACTGTATATAGGGGACTGTGTGTGGACTCATACTGTATATAGGGGGCTTTGTTGGGACTCATACTGTGTATAGGGGGCTGTGTGGAGGCTCCTATTGTATGTAGAGGGATATGTGAAGGCTTACACTGTATATAGGGGGATGTCAGCATAATTAATTCTGCTCAATATTAAGTGATACAATTAAAATAAAAAAAATATTTATAATTAATATGTTAATATTAATATTGAGCAGAATTAATTTCAGCCTATCGGTTCGGCCTGTACAACAGTAACAGTCTCTAATGTGGCCCCTTGGGAAAATTAATCTCCCACCCCTGCTCTATTTTGTATAGTGCTATGTTATGCATAGTTCTGTACATAAGGGAAAAATTTGCGTTGCGCACCGCCATCTCTGTTGTTTTCCATCTGCAGATGGGCACCACAGCACCTGTGTGTTACTCACATGATCTATCAAAGGGGATCATGTGTCAGGTCATGTGGTACATCTGGTACGAGGGGTGGGGAGGGCAGCACACGGCATCTAAACTGCCCGGGGCCCTGGCTACTCTTAATCCGCCCCTGCTCACAGGTGATGGGGGAAGATTCAAGAGGAAGGAATGTAATACACCAGGAGTGATGGGGCCGGATGTTATACACCGGGGGGCGATGGGACTGAATGACAAACCCAAATTTAACGATTAAGTCGTCAGTATTCAGTAACAATAATTTTGTCTACATGGTGTAGACAGATAGATAGATAGATACCCGTTGTCTAGTTATCTGTGGGAATGATACAATCTTGTTGGTTCTCCCTTTTGATGTCCCTTTAGCGGGGGATCTGCAGGCGGCTCCGGCGCTGTGCACACATGACGGCTCGGAGAATGAGGAAGGAATCATATAATGGAAGACATTTTTCCAGGAGGATTGAGAGCAAATGGGACCTGACCCACCAGTGGCTTGACCTTGTGTGAGATGTAATGAGACAGGGTCGCCCCTTTTCCCGGCACCTATAGCACAGGTCTCCAATGTTGTGGTTTCCATGGAAACCAGCCTCAAGCTGCTTAAAGGAGCCTTGTGCAAACCCTGCCATTTGACAGGAGAAGAGCGATAGCTTCAAGCAGCCAAGAAAAAAAAAGGATGTTTCCTTCAGATGTTGCCTGAGTGTGAAAACTAAAGCCAACTCACGCAATGCACGTGACGGACATGAGCATAGATAGATAGAGTTACATTCTCATAAGTTATAACATAGCTCCCAACCGTCCCAGTTTCCGCGAGACTGTCCCTCTTTGAGGGCTCAGTCCCGCGTCCCGTCACAAAGTGTGCGCTATTAAGATGAATATTCATTCAATAGTGCACACTGTCAATCGCAGCCGCCGGCTTCCTGCTGCGGCTCCGCGATCCTGTGTGCCCGCTATTAGAGAGAATGAATATTCACTCTTTTCCACTCCCATGGGCGTAGAAGAGTGAATAAACATTCTCTTTAGTAGCGGGCACGGAGGATCGCGGAGTCGCAGCAGGAGCGCGGCCGCTGCTGTGTGCACTATTCACTCTCCTCCACGCCCATAGTCCCGGCATGGAGAGGAGTGAATATTCCCGCAGCTCACCTCGGCATCTGAGGGCGCATGGCAGTGACGTCATGCGCTGCTCAGATGCTGATATGAGCTTCTGGCAGACAGGGCACAGCGCTGGAGCAGAGCAGAGGGGAGGAAGGAAGGAGAGTATAATTGTTTATTTTTTTTTCATGTGTGCAGTGATGGGGGGCCATGTATATCAGGACTGGGGATGAGGGGGCCACCATGCACACCAGGACTGGGGATGAGGGGGCCATGCATACCAGGATTGGGTCTGAGGGGGCCATGCATACCAGGATTGGGTCTGAGGGGGGCATGCATACCAGGATTGGGTCTGAAGGGGCCATGCATACCAGGATTGGGTCTGGGGGGGGCATGCATACCAGGATTGGGTCTGAAGGGGCCATGCATACCAGGATTGGGTCTGAGGGGGCCATGCATACCAGGATCAGGTCAGAGGGGGCCATACATACCAGGATTGGGGATGAGGGGGCCATGCATACCAGGATCTGGTCTGAGGGGGCCATGTATACCAGGATTGGGGATGAGGGCCGTCTGCTGAATGTCCTTCATTACCAGCGCCCCTCTGACAACGCCTCCTGCCAGGGGAAAAAAGAAATTGTAAATGGGCGTGGACTGGGGTGTGACCAGGGGCATGGCCAAAATTTGCGCACCACATGATCTGTCCATCTTTCTCTTCTTCAAAAGTTGGGAGGTATGGTTATAGGCTGATTTGTGCAAACTAAGTATTTGTGTATCCACATGGCGGATGAGGTTCAATGTTGAAAAACTTAAAGTTATGGAAATGGGTATTAATGTGCAGGCAATCATATGTTCTAGGGAGAGTCTAAAGGGAAATTAAGGGGAGAAAAGCTAGGAGAGTCACTTGTAGAAAAGGATGTGGGTGTAATAATCTGCAGACATCATATGCTCTAGGGTTAGGTAAACTGGGAGAGTCACTTGTAGAGAAGGATGTGGGTGTAATAATCTGCAGACATCATATGCTCTAGGGTTAGGTAAACTGGGAGAGTCACTTGTAGAGAAGGATGTGGGTGTAATAATCTGCAGACATTATATACTCTAGGGTTAGGTAAACTGGGAGAGTCATTTGTAGAGAAGGATGTGGTTGTACTCGTAGATCACAGGCTAAATAACATCATGAAAGGTCAATCAGCTGCTTTTAAGGCCAGCAGGATATTGTCATGTATTATTAAAGGTACTCTCGGAACAGAGAAGTGACACGACCACTTTATATTGAATTAGTACCATCTCATTTGGAATATTCAGTTCTGGACACAAGTTCATAGAAAGGAGGCGCTGGTCCCAGAAAAGATACAAAGAAGAGCCACAACACTGATGGGGCATGGAGGAGCTAAACTATGAGGAAAGACTAAAGGAATTACATTTATTTAGTCTTGGGAAGAGACGTCTCAGGGGAGACATGATTAAATTGTGCAAGTACATAAATGGCCCATACAAAAGTACAGTCAAAAGATGTATCGTGGCACCCCCTCAAAAGACAAGGAGCATTCTCACTGCCTGGATAAAGAAAGGTTCAATCTCCAGAGAAGACAAGTCTTCTTTACCATGAGAAATATTAATCTGTAGATTACTCTACCTCAGGAGCTGATCACAGCGGGATCCACTGATGGTTTCAAAAAATGCTTTATTTTTTAGAAGAAATGAACAAATAATTATTGAAATGTGTAAAGTTCTTTTCTGAAGGTTTGTTTCAGTGGACTGACAATTGGGATCAGGAGGAAAAGATTAGCTCTTCTGGAATGGATCAGATCATGCTTTGTAGTTGGACAATCCTTTTACAATCCCCTTCCTTTTATCCTTTCCCATCCCTCGGTTGAACGTAATTGATGTGTGTGTCTTTTTTCAACCATATTAATTATGCAACTATTTAACTACTATGTTACATATGGGAAATATGCACTACTTATCCTTGGCTGTTTCCATTGGCTGTAAGCCATAATCATCAACATTAACAGAAATAAACACTTGAAATAGATCACTCTGTGTGTAATGACTCTATATAATATGAGTTTCACTTTTTGTATTGAAGAACTGAAATAAATTAACTTTTTGATGATATTCTAATTTAGTGAGATGCACCTGTATATATCTATAGTGCAATACAAGGGGCATACAAGTGTGTCACTGAAGACCTTCTGCAGACAATGAGAAGGAAGATGTCGGGACAGTTGGGAGTAGAAGGATGCCACAATGGTAGTGTAGTGGTTTAAGAAGTGTGATTATGCAACACTTAACAGTTATTAATTAGATTTAGGATACACATTAGATAGTTGTTAGCCGGTCGTATGGCCAATATCTATTTCACCTAATCTTCTTTACCCCCATTGGCTTAGTGTGCATATGTTCAGACACCTCTGGCATTGATATACAACATGCACAATTTTTTTATCAGCCTCCATACACATCATATGGTCATTCGTTCCCACCTATTGTGTAAGAGCATTCCAGAGTATGGGTGCAGGTCAAGAGAAGTCCTGCAGCGACTGGCTGCAGTTATTATGATAACATTTAATATTTTTTCCCAAAAGTATTAAATTCTATCAGTATATGGCTGACGCCAACATCATTGGTCTGACTAATGATCACTGCAGCTTTCTCCTCCGCAGTCTGCTGGTGTAGCTGTATGGATATGTCCACGCTGGATGTGCATTCAGTGCATAAAAACTGCTGGACACTTTGCCATAAATTATTATTATTTATTTATATAGCACCATTGATTCCATGGTGCTGTACATGAGAAGGGGTTACATACCAAATACAGATATCACTTACAGTAAACAAGCTAACAATGATAGACAGGTACAGAGGGAAGAGGACCCTGCCCTTCAAAGGGTGAAATTAATGGTGTAATTACACAGAGGCAGCAAAAATTCACAAACCAAGGCGTTAAAATTGTCACCATAGATCAATTGCTGTGCATGTTCTTCATGGTAAACTGCAGCTGGAGAATCCACAGCATATCTGCCACATGTGAACAGACCAGGGGCGGGCTGGGCCGGTGGGGCAGGGGGGCATATGCCCCCCAGGCCGGTCACTTAGTAACAGTTCAGGGCCACCCTGCACACTAAATCACCGGTGGTGGTGGCCCGTGCTAGGTCCGTCTGCGGCCGCAGGTGACACAACAACACTGCACCCAACGGCCAGAATTAGGCCAGGCAGTGTAGCACGCCGCAAGTGACACACGGCGTAATTATCAGAGTCCTGGCTGTGGTGTGCTGACGTACCACGCTGCCTGCTGCCTCTCTTTCTCTAACCCTCCTGAGCGGAGCGCTGCATCTCTCTCTAATCCTCCGGACACTGTGTGTCTGGGAGGGGGGTGTTTACTGTGTGTGTGAGGGGGGGTATTTACTGTGTGTGTGAGGGGGGGTATTTACTGTGTGTGTGAGGGGGGGTATTTACTGTGTGGGGTGGTGAGGTATTTACTGTGTGGGAGGGGGGTATTTACTGTGTGTGGGAGGGGGGTATTTACTGTGTGTGTGTGGGAGGGGGGTATTTACTGTGTGTGTGAGGGGGGGTATTTACTGTGTGGGGTGGTGAGGTATTTACTGTGTGGGAGGGGGGTATTTACTGTGTGTGGGAGGGGGTATTTACTGTGTGTGGGAGGGGGGTATTTACTGTGTGGGGTGGGAGGGGGGTATTTACTGTGTGTGTGGGAGGGGGGTATTTACTGTGTGTGTGTGAGGGGGGGTATTTACTGTGTGGGGTGGTGAGGTATTTACTGTGTGGGAGGGGGGTATTTACTGTGTGTGGGAGGGGGGTATTTACTGTGTGTGGGAGGGGGGTATTTACTGTGTGGGGTGGGAGGGGGGTATTTACTGTGTGGGGTGGGAGGGGGGTATTTACTGTGTGTGTGGGAGGGGGTATTTACTGTGTGTGTGTGAGGGGGGGTATTTACTGTGTGTGTGAGAGGGGGTATTTACTGTGTGGGGTGGTGAGGTATTTACTGTGTGGGAGGGGGGTATTTACTGATTGTGGGAGGGGGGTATTTACTGTGTGTGTGAGGGGGGTATTTACTGTGTGGGGTGGGAGGGGGGTATTTACTGTGTGGGGTGGGAGGGGGTATTTACTGTGTGGGGTGGTGAGGTATTTACTGTGTGGGAGGGGGGTATTTACTGTGTGTGGGAGGGGGGTATTTACTGTGTGTGTGTGGGAGGGGGGTATTTACTGTGTGTGTGTGGGAGGGGGGTATTTACTGTGTGTGTGTGGGAGGGGGGTATTTACTGTGTGTGTGAGGGGGGGTATTTACTGTGTGTGTGAGGGGGGGTATTTACTGTGTGGGGTGGTGAGGTATTTACTGTGTGGGAGGGGGGTATTTACTGTGTGTGGGAGGGGGGTATTTACTGTGTGTGTGTGGGAGGGGGGTATTTACTGTGTGTGTGAGGGGGGGTATTTACTGTGTGGGGTGGTGAGGTATTTACTGTGTGGGAGGGGGGTATTTACTGTGTGTGGGAGGGGGGTATTTACTGTGTGTGTGAGGGGGGTATTTACTGTGTGGGGTGGGAGGGGGTATTTACTGTGTGTGTGGGAGGGGGGTATTTACTGTGTGTGTGTGAGGGGGGGTATTTACTGTGTGGGGTGGTGAGGTATTTACTGTGTGGGAGGGGGGTATTTACTGTGTGTGGGAGGGGGGTATTTACTGTGTGTGGGAGGGGGGTATTTACTGTGTGGGGTGGGAGGGGGGTATTTACTGTGTGGGGTGGGAGGGGGGTATTTACTGTGTGTGTGGGAGGGGGTATTTACTGTGTGTGTGTGAGGGGGGGTATTTACTGTGTGTGTGAGAGGGGGTATTTACTGTGTGGGGTGGTGAGGTATTTACTGTGTGGGAGGGGGGTATTTACTGTGTGTGGGAGGGGGTATTTACTGTGTGTGTGAGGGGGGTATTTACTGTGTGGGGTGGGAGGGGGGTATTTACTGTGTGGGGTGGGAGGGGGTATTTACTGTGTGGGGTGGTGAGGTATTTACTGTGTGGGAGGGGGGTATTTACTGTGTGTGGGAGGGGGGTATTTACTGTGTGTGTGTGGGAGGGGGGTATTTACTGTGTGTGTGTGGGAGGGGGGTATTTACTGTGTGTGTGTGGGAGGGGGGTATTTACTGTGTGTGTGGGGGAGGGGGGTATTTACTGTGTGTGGGGGGGAGGGGGGTATTTACAGTGTGTGTGTGGGAGGGGGGTATTTACTGTGTGTGGGAGGGGGTATTTACTGTGTGTGTGAGGGGGGTATTTACGGTGTGGGAGGGGGGTATTTACTGTGTGGGGTGGGAGGGGGGTATTTACTGTGTGGGGTGGGAGGGGGGTATTTACTGTGTGTGTGGGAGGGGGGTATTTACTGTGTGTGTGTGAGGGGGGTATTTACTGTGTGTGTGAGGGGGGGTATTTACTGTGTGGGAGGGGGGTATTTACTGTGTGTGGGAGGGGGGTATTTACTGTGTGTGTGTGAGGGGGGTATTTACTGTGTGGGGTGGGAGGGGGTATTTACTGTGTGTGTGGGAGGGGGGTATTTACTGTGTGTGTGAGGGGGGGGTATTTACTGTGTGGGGTGGTGAGGTATTTACTGTGTGGGAGGGGGGTATTTACTGTGTGTGGGAGGGGGGTATTTACTGTGTGTGTGTGGGAGGGGAGGTATTTACTGTGTGTGTGTGGGAGGGGGGTATTTACTGTGTGTGTGGGGGAGGGGGGTATTTACTGTGTGTGGGAGGGGAGGTATTTACTGTGTGTGTGTGGGAGGGGAGGTATTTACTGTGTGTGTGTGGGAGGGGGGTATTTACTGTGTGTGTGGGAGGGGGGTACTTACTGTGTGTGTGGGAGGGGGGTATTTACTGTGTGTGGGAGGGGGGTATTTACTGTGTGGGGTGGTGAGGTATTTACTGTGTGTGGGAGGGGAGGTATTTACTGTGTGTGTGGGAGGGGGGTGTATTTACTGTATGTGGGAGGGGGGTATTTACTGTGTGTGGGAGGGGAGGTATTTACTGTGTGTGTGGGAGGGGGGTATTTACTGTGTGTGTGGGAGGGGGGTATTTACTGTGTGTGTGGGAGGGGGGTATTTACTGTGTGTGGGAGGGGAGGTATTTACTGTGTGTGTGTGTGAGGGGGTATTTACTGTGTGTGTGGGAGGGGGGTATTTACTGTGTGTGGGAGGGGAGGTATTTACTGTGTGTGTGGGAGGGGGGTATTTACTGTGTGTGGGAGGGGGGTATTTACTGTGTGTGGGAGGGGAGGTATTTACTGTGTGTGTGTGTGAGGGGAGGTATTTACTGTGTGTGTGGGAGGGGAGGTATTTACTGTGTGTGGGAGGGGAGGTATTTACTGTGTGTGTGGGAGGGGGGTATTTACTGTGTGTGTGTGGGAGGGGGGTATTTACTGTGTGTGCGGGGGTATTTAGTGTGTGTGTGGGAGGAGGGTATTTAGTGTGTGTGTGTGAGGAGGGTATTTACTGTGTGTGTGGGAGGGGGTATTTACTGTGTGTGTGTGAGGGGGGTATTTACTGTGTGTGTGTGTGAGGGGGGTATTTAGTGTGTGTGTGGGAGGGGGTGTATTTACTGTGTGGGGGGTATTTACTGTGTGTGTGTGGGGGGGGGGTATTTACTGTGTGTGTGTGAGGGGGGTATTTACTGTGTGTGTGTGAGGGGGGTATTTACTGTGTGTGTGGGAGGGGAGGTATTTACTGTGTGTGCGGGAGTATTTACTGTGTGTGTGGGAGGGGGGTACTTACTGTGTGTGTGGGAGGGGAGGTATTTACTGTGTGTGCGGGAGTATTTACTGTGTGTGTGTGAGGGGGGTATTTACTGTGTGTGTGGGAGGGGGGTATTTACTGTGTGTGTGTGTGAGGGGGTATTTACTGTGTGTGTGTGTGAGGGGGGTATTTACTGTGTGTGTGGGAGGGGAGGTATTTACTGTGTGTGGGAGGGGAGGTATTTACTGTGTGTGTGTGTGTGGGAGGGAGGTATTTACTGTGTGTGTGGGAGGGGAGTATTTACTGTGTGTGTGGGAGGGGGGTATTTACTGTGTGTGTGTGGGAGGGGGGTATTTACTGTGTGTGCGAGGGGGTATTTAGTGTGTGTGTGGGAGGGGGGTATTTAGTGTGTGTGTGTGAGGAGAGTATTTACTGTGTGTGTGGGAGGGGGTATTTACTGTGTGTGTGTGGGAGGGGGTGTATTTACTGTGTGGGGGGTATTTACTGTGTGTGTGAGGGGGGTATTTACTGTGTGTGTGTGAGGGGGGTATTTACTGTGTGTGTGGGAGGGGAGGTTTTTACTGTGTGTGCGGGAGTATTTACTGTGTGTGTGGGAGGGGGGTATTTACTGTGTGTGCGGGAGTATTTACTGTGTGTGTGGGAGAGGGGTACTTACTGTGTGTGTGGGAGGGGGGTACTTACTGTGTGTGTGGGAGGGGGGTATTTAGTGTGTGTGTGTGAGGAGGGTATTTACTGTGTGTGTGGGAGGGGGTGTATTTACTGTGTGGGGGGTATTTACTGTGTGTGGGAGGGGTGGTATTTACTGTGTGTGGGAGGGGAGGTATTTACTGTGTGTGGGAGGGGAGGTATTTACTGTGTGTGTGGGAGGGGGGTATTTACTGTGTGTGTGGGAGGGGGATATTTACTGTGTGTGCGGGAGTATTTACTGTGTGTGTGGGAGGGGGGTACTTACTGTGTGTGTGGGAGGGGGTACTTACTGTGTGTGTGGGAGGGGGGTACTTACTGTGTGTGTGGGAGGGGGGTATTTACTGTGTGTGTGGGAGGGGAGGTATTTACTGTGTGTGTGGGAGGGGGGTACTTACTGTGTGTGTGGGAGGGGGGTATTTAGTGTGTGTGTGTGAGGAGGGTATTTACTGTGTGTGTGGGAGGGGGTGTATTTACTGTGTGTGTGAGGGGGGTATTTACTGTGTGGGAGGGGAGGTATTTACTGTGTGTGGGAGGGGAGGTATTTACTGTGTGTGGGAGGGGAGGTATTTACTGTGTGTGGGAGGGGAGGTATTTACTGTGTGTGGGAGGGGAGGTATTTACTGTGTGTGGGAGGGGAGGTATTTACTGTGTGTGTGGGAGGGGGGTATTTACTGTGTGTGTGGGAGGGGGGTATTTACTGTGTGTGCGGGAGTATTTACTGTGTGTGTTGGAGGGGGGTACTTACTGTGTGTGTGGGAGGGGGGTATTTAGTGTGTGTGTGTGAGGAGGGTATTTACTGTGTGTGTGGGAGGGGGATATTTACTGTGTGGGGGGTATTTACTGTGTGTGGGGTATTTACTGTGTGTGTGGGAGGGGGGTATTTACTGTGTGTGTGGGAGGGGGGTATTTACTGTGTTGGAGAGTGGGAGGGGATTTACTGTGTGTGTGGGAAGTGGGGTATTTACTGTGTGGGAGGGGGTATTTACTGTGTGGGAGGGAGGGGGGTATTTACTGTGTGTGTGGGAGATTTAGTGTAACGGGATGGTGATGATTTGAGGACACAAGTGAGCAAGGGAGGGATCCGTGCAGACACAATATGGGGAGCAGGACAAATTTGAAGACACAATATGAGAAGCAAGGGGTGAAATGGGGGGGATGTGTGAGGAGGCAGTATGGAAAGTGGGAGGCGGAAACTTATGAAGAGACTATTAAGGGGAATAGTGTGAGGAGACAATATGGGGGGGGGAGTGTGAGTGAGCACAGAATAAAGACTGAGTAGTGTGTGTGTGTGTGTGTGTGTGTGTGGGGTAGCATGGGGGGAGGGGCAGTGTAAGGTCACAGCCAGGAAGGGATAGTAAGCCAAGGAGGGGGGAGTGTAATGAGGGGGCATAGTATAGAGGCTGGGCCCTATAGGGGGGACACTGTGTGAAGAGGAGGCCCAGTATTGTAAGGAGAGGGCAATGTGGAGAGCATGTACCATAAGAGGGACATTGTGGAGGTCATATTTTGTGCAGGGAATATAGTGAGGGGCAATTATTTATTCAGGGGCTCAGCGTAGGGCAGATATATTTATTCAGGATCATTATAATGACGCTGCTATCTTTAAGGGCGTCGTGTGGGGATGTGCTGCAGAAGATCGGAGAAGATGGAAGTCTGGAGAGACGAGCTGTGGATGGGAAAAATCATCATGGAGTCTGGACAAGATGAAGAAGAAAGAGAAAGACTCCAGAGACAACGTCATCTATCAGGTACCGGGATGTAAATGTTTTTTGTGATACTGACTAATTCTCATATTTTTATATATGTTAGGAGCATTAAAGATGTTGTCCAAGTTTGTGATGAGTCTGCAGTCATGATTTGTGACTGCAGACTTCTGAATTCTCACAGTGCGCAATGCACACTATCAAGATTTTCTTGTGCTGGCGATTTGAATGCATGCAGTCACATGCTGACTAGACATGTGTGGCCTCACTCAATGAAAATGAATTGAGCGAGGCCGGACACGTCTAGTCGGAATGTGGCCAGAAGTGTACAAATCACATACTTGTGCGAGGGAGAATCCTAAAAGTGTGTAGAAGCCTGCAGTCAACTAGAGTGACTATAGACTTTCATCTCAAACTTTAAGCCTTGTAGCCAATCCTAACAGGAGGTAATATACTCACTGTCAGGATTCATCACATGGCCACTTCATTCGTACTTACAGTCACGTGACAACGAGCTTCTCTTCTGCTTCTCTCAGTTTTTCACTGAACATTGAGAGAATTAGGGAGAGCAGCTCATCGGCACGTGACTAAAGTGTGCACATCGCATATGTGCTGGGGGGTTGGGGGGAGATGTCAAACTGAACTCTTGCCCCAGGTGCCAGAAAACCTAGATACACCTCTGCTGTAACTACAAAGTCCAGCTCATGGACCAAGACAGCCGAAGGGCTGAAAACTGTGACCCACGGCCCACACCATATCCTCCACTATGCCGATATCACCGCTATCTGCATCCCCAAGATGCAGATTGTGGTGAATACATTGGTGGAGGATGGAACCGCTGGCTCCTACTTCCACCAATCAGCGTATGCACCTGAGATAGCAGATGTGACGACATCACTACATCACATCTGCTTTGCGGAGAGTCAGTGCACCGGAAACCGGAGCAGAGTGCTGGGGGAAAGAGAGCAAGGGGAGTATGTGTTGTTTTTTTTCTTTCATATCTGTATGGGATGTGTGCCTGCATATAGGGGGCTATGGGAGGACTTATACTTATACTGTATATAGGAGGCTATGTGGGTCACCACACTGTGTATAGGAAGCTGTGTGGGGGCTCACACTGTATATAGGAGGCTTTGTGGGTTCTGACACTGTATTTAGGAGGCTATGTGGGTCCTCACTGTAAACAGGAGACTATGTGGGTCCTCACACTGTATACAGGAGACTATGTGGGTCCTCACACTGTAGACAGGAGGCTGTGTGTGTCTTCACACTGTAGACAGGAGGCTGTGTGGGCCCTCGCACTGTATATAGGAGGCTGTGTGGGGGGTCATACTGTATATAGGAGGCTATGTGGGTTCTCACACTGTATATAGGAGGCTATGTGGGTCCTTACACTGTATATAGCAGGCTATGTGGGGGCTCACACTATATGTAGGAGGCTATGTGGGTCCTCACACTGTACATAGGAGACTATGTAGGTTCTCACACTGTATAGGAGGCTGAGTGGGGGCTTATACTGTAATGTACATGGAAGGCATTGTGGGGGTTCATACTGTATATAGGAGGCTGTGTGGGTCCTCACACTGTATATAGGAGGCTGTGTGGGTCCTCACACTGTAGACAAGAGGCTGTGTGGGTCCTCCCACTGTATATAGGAGGCTGTGTGGGGGTCATACTGTATATAGGAGGCTATGTGGGTCCTCACACTGTATATAGGAGACTATGTGGGTCCTTACACTGTATATAGCAGGCTGTGTGGGTCCTCACACTGTATATAGGAGGCTATGTAGGTTCTCACACTGTATAAGAGGATGAGTGGGGGCTCATAGTGTATGTAGGAGGCTATGTGAGTCCTCACAATGTATATAAAAGGCTGTGTGGGTCCCCACACAGTATATAGGAGGCTGTGTGGGTGCTGATACTGTATATAGGAGGCTATGTGGGGCTCACACTGTACTGTATATGGAAGGCTATGTGGGGGATCATACTATATATAGGAGGCTATGTGGGACCTCACACACTATATAGGAGGCTTTGTGGGTCCCTACACTGTATATAGGAGGCTGTGTGGGTGCTGATACTGTATATGGAAGGCTATGTGGGGGCTCATACTGTACATAGAAGGCTAGATGAGGGCTCACATTGTATATAGGAGGCTATGTGAAGGCTCACATTGTATATAGGAGGCTATGTGGGGCTCACACTGTACTGTATATGGAAGGCTAGATAAGGGCTCACATTGTATATAGGAGGCTATGTGAAGGCTCACATTGTATATAGGAGGCTATGTGGGGCTCACACTGTACTGTATATGGAAGGCTATGTGGGGGCTCATACTGTAAAAAGGAGACTATGTGGTGGCTCCTGTTCAGCAGCCACTGAATATTCATCTGACCACTGGACCACAGTCCTACAAATTGCTAGTCTCTATATACCAGTCATACTGTAGATTTTCCTATATATATTGTACTGTATGTGGTATACTATGTTCCTGTGCGCACAGACATCAGATGGTGCACACAGGATAATTAGTGACTGCTACATCATATACTATAATGTGGAGTTGAAGTTTACAATGATGATTTGATTGATCAAGTATGTTTGAAAACATATACAAAATAATAATTCATAGGTCTCTATCTAGCAGACCTGGGCTTGTGTGACCATCTTTACTCTGCTGATATGTTTTTTTAGAAGTGTAGAAAAGTACAGTGTACCTGACTTTACTACATCTCTAAAAAGGTATATCTGCTTTAAAAATGGTCATACATATGCATAATCTGTACTATGTCTGACCACTACAAACACTCATCTGAACTGGTCCAAGTGCTGTCAGTTTTTTTTCACGGGCAGCACTTAGACAATACTGTCGTGTGAATATAGGCTTATGATGCAGCTGGTAATAAACATGTTAAGGATGGGCCGCTACTCATGGGCCACTGCTGTGTGCTTGCCCCCCAGGCTAAAATTTGCCAGCTAGCCCCTGGAACAGACCCAAAATAGACAGCACTGTGCAGCTGTTGTGGAGGCTGCAGTCAGAAGACACAGACCTGAGGGTCAGATATGTACATGAGCGTGCTCGAGACAACAGGCATTTACCGTTTTACGTGTGGCGGGTCAGCTGGCGCACAGCTGGAGCTGCTCCAGCGGATCAATATCTATGAAACTGCAGTTTATCAGTTCACTAGCAGGTGACAAGAAGACTGGAAACCTTCATGAGTGTCTGCCGATTCCCCAGTTAGGGAGGTGATGGATTTTATGCATTGCGAGCAGCGGAGACAGGTCAATCTCCAGTGTGGCAGGGTGACAGGTGATAAGACAAACCTCATTCAGTCTCATCACGATGTCGGCTGCGCTCAAGTGAGAGGTTAAGGAGATAGAACATTCTCCCACCTGCACGGTTCATTACCCCGCAGAACAGACCAATTCACACCAGCGGACACATATGGAATCTATTTAGCTTCACAATAGAAGGTGATTTCTGCATCGCTCAGGTACTAGGGGGAATATATATTCATACAAGGCTCTGGTACAGGCAAAGACACATCAAACAGGTGGCAGCTGAATTTGTTGAGAAGAACAAGTCAGGGTTGGGTTTTAAAAAAATATTCCAATTTCTGATGATCCCCCGGAGCACCATCATATCCATTATCATCAAGTGGAAAGAACATGGTACCGCAACAAACCTGCCAAGAGAGGGCCGCCCACCAAAACTCTCAGCCCGGGCAAGGAGGGTAATAATCAGAGAGGCACACACCGAGACCAAAGGTAACTGAAGGAGCTGCAGAGTTCCCAGGTAGACTGGTGTATCTGTCCATATGACCACAGTAAGCCATACACTCCATAGAGGTGGCCTTTATGGAAGAGTGGGCAGAAAAAAGTCTTTACTTACTTATACGCAAAACATGTAAGGCTCGTTTTGAGTTGGCCAAAAGACATGTGGGAGACTCCACAAATGAATGGAGGAAGGTGCTGTGGTCAGATGAGACCAAAATGGAACTTCTTGGCCATCAAGGTAAACGCTATGTCTGGCACCAAATCAACACAGCTCATTACCCCAAGAACACCATCCCCACAGTGAAACAAGGTGGTGGCAGCAGCATCATGCAGTGGGATGTTTTTCGGCAGCAGGGACAGGGAAAATTGTCCGAGTCGAGGGGAAGATGAATTGTGCGAAATACAGGGATATTCTTGAGCAAAACCTGTTTCAGTCTGTCAGTGGTTTGAGACTGGGACAGAGGTTCACTTTCCAATAAGAATATGACCCAAGGCATACTGGTAAAGCAACATTCGAGTGGTTTAAGGTGAAACATGTAAATGTTTTGGAGTGGCCTAGTCAAAGCCCAGACCTTAATTTAATTGAGAATCTGTGCTCAGACTTGAAGATTGCTGTTCACCAGAGGAAACCATCTAACTTGAAGGAGCTGGAGCAGTTTTGCCTTGAGGAATGGGCAAAAATCCAAGTGGCAAGATGTGGAAAGATCAGACTCATCCAAAGCGACTTACAGCTGTAATTGCCGCAAAAGGAGGCTCTACAAAGTACTGACTTTAGGGGGTGAATAGTTAGGCACATTGAAGTTTTCAGTTATTTTGTCCTATTTGTTGTTTGCTTCACAATAAAAAGAAAACCAAATGTTCACAGTTGTAGGCATGTTCTTTACATGAACTGATGCAAACCCTCAAAAAAACAAAGAAATTCCAGGTTGTGAGGTAGCATAACACAAAAAAATGTCAAGGAGGGTGAATACTGTATATATTTATAATATCTAATATGCATTTATTATACCTCCTGATGAAGCTAATATAATAGCGAAACGAGTGTCTTGGTTAGTGCAGCCTATTATGTCTTCAAGTAATGTGGCTTAGTCTGCACCAATTTTGGCAATACTCGTTGGGCCTCTGAGGTTAGCACATGTATCTGGCTTAATGTCTGACATTTATTTATGTTGGTTTCATCACCTTGAGTCAGTCTTGATTAAGGTTTTGCCCATTACTTGGACACCCCTCTCTTAAATTTTGTAAGCTCCAGTGTAAAAAATAACCCCAAAATTACAGACACTCAACTTTTGCCCCAGCACCGTTCCAGCAATGTCAGTGCCAGGTCTGCTGACACTCGTGTAACACTGACTTAACTATCAGCAGCTTCTAGTGGGCAGCTCAACTCACACTTCCCTTGGGCAAAACTCTGATATAAGAGGGGTTTGCTGCTGTTAGAACCTTGCTCTTAGAGTTTTTCTATTGCTGGTCACATGACCTTGTTGGCCTATTTAGTCCTGCTCCGCCCTTCTGGCTTTGCTGGACTTCATTGTATTACTACTCTTTAGCTAGCCTGTGCTCAGTATCTAACTCTGTTAGTTTGCTTGGTCTCCGGACCTCTGTGTTCTATATATTTTGTTTGTTCGTCTGTCTGCTACTATTTCTGTTAGGAGGTGTCCATTTGCTCCCAGTCCCTAGTACTTGTAGGGATTCCTTCCCCATATCTATAGGTCTCCGTACAGACTAGCTGAGGACTTTAGCAGGTCTGATCGCAGGATCAGGTTCCCTGTTACATCGTAGGGATCAAGCTGAGTTCTATCGTAGGGACAGATCTCCTCTCTTTCCTTAGCTCTGGTAGCAGAACATAACAATAAGTCCAGCCCGCAAATTCTCTAAGGAAAGACTTTTCTGTTCCATCATGGTGTCGGTTCAGGATTTGGCTCAACGCCTGCAGGGACTCTCTCTGGAGGTGACCGAGCTCCGTCAGCACGTGAGTAACTGTCCTGGAGCACATTTCTTGGAGCCTAAGGTACGTTTGCCGGATTTATTTTTTGGTGAACACCAAGAATTTTTTTCATTTAAAAATGCTTGCTTATTGTATTTTCGTTTGAGACCCAGGTCCTCTGGGGATGAATCCCAGCGCATAGGGTTCATAATGTCACTTTTGCGCAAAGAGCCTCAGGAGTGGGCCTTTTCTTTGCAACCTAGTGATACATGCTTTAGATCAGTGGATAGTTTTTTTTTCTGCTTTGGGGCTATTATATGATGATCCTGACCGTGTCTCATCAGCTGAGACTGAGTTGAGACGTTTGAGACAGGGATCATGTAATGTGGAAAAATATTGTACTCATTTCCGTCGGTGGTCTACTCAAATAGGGTGGAACGATTCTGCTCTGAAAAGTCTGTTTCTTGCTGGGCTCAGTGAAAGGGTTAAAGACCTGCTAATTGCTTATCCTACACCTGAAGATTTGCAACAGGCTATGCAATTAGCTATACGGGTGGATAGGAGACTGCGTGCAAGGGTTAATGAGAGCAAATCCTCTGCTATGTCAGTTTCTGGTCATGAGAGTGTGTGCGCTGGCAGTGGAGAGCCGATGGAGATTGGAGCGATGGCACCTCGCTCTCAAGAAAAGGACCGCAGATTTTCTGAAGGCTTGTGTTTCTATTGCGGAAATTCTGGTCATTTCATTAAAAGCTGTGTGCTTCGTATGAAGAAAGAAAAAAAAATGGTCAGTCATGCCCGTATTGCCTGTTTAAATTCCAAGGGTGTATTTTTAGCTGCTTCCACGATTGCTCAGGAAAAATTAATGGAGTTTCGGGTGTTTGTCGATTGTGGGTCTACTCTGAATGTAATTGATGGGGGATTCTTGGAAAAACTCAATTTAAAACCCGAACCTTTATCATCCCCCATTGCTGTGGTTTCTGTGGATGGCTCCCCTTTGAAGAATGTTACTCTCAAGGTCTGTGAATTTCCTCTCACTATTAATGGTGTTCACCATGAGAAATTGGATTTGGTAGTTTTGAATAACTTGCCTTCTCCGGTGGTGTTGGGATTGCCCTGGTTAAAATTGCACAATCCTGTACTGGATTGGTCTACCAATGAAATTAAATCCTGGAGCCATAAATGTTATGACAAGTGTTGTAACGGGCGTATTGCAGCTGTGGATAGGGGGGAATTGCCTGTTCCTATTCAGGATTTTTGGAGAGTTTTTTCTGAGAAGGAATCGCAGGTTTTGCCTCCCCATAGAGACTATGATTGTACTATTGAATTTGTCCCTGGAGCGACTCTTCCTAAGAGTCGTTTATTTAATCTTACTATTCCTGAGAGAAAGGCTTTGGAGGAATACATACAGACAAGTTTGGTCGCCGGTCACATTAGGCCCTCTAAGTCTCCTGTGGCGGTTGGATTTTTTTTTGTAAAAAAAAAAAAGGACGGCGGTTTACGTCCTTGTCTGGATTTTCGTGAGATTAACAAAATTACTGTACGCAATCCTTACCCACTGCCATTGATTCCTGATCTGTTTAACCAGTTAGTGGGGGCCAAGTGGTTCTCTAAAATTGACCTTCGGGGGGCATACAATCTGTTGCGCATGAAGGAGGGTGATGAATGGAAGACTGCTTTTAACACTCCTGTGGGTCATTTTGAGAATTTGGTTATGCCTTTTGGTCTCACTAATGCTCCTGCATTTTTTCAGAATCTTATTAATGACATCCTTAGACCTTTGATCGGCAAAAATGTGGTTGTGTATTTGGATGACATTTTGATTTATTCGCCAGATCTGGAGTCTCATTGGCGGAGCGTACGTGAAGTATTACAGTTACTAATTGACAATTCGCTTTTTGCTAAGCTGGAGAAATGTGAGTTCGCTGTACAGAGAATTAGTTTTTTGGGCTACATTATCTCCAGCGAAGGTTTTGAGATGGACCCGGTTAAAGTTCAAGCTGTGCAGGAATGGCCTAGGCCTATTGGTTTGAAATCGATACAGAGGTTTTTGGGTTTCGCCAATTATTACAGAAAATTCATAAAAAAAATTTCTATTATTGTCAAACCTCTGACCGATCTCACCAGGAAAGGTGCTGATGCGGTTCAGTGGACTTCTGAGGCCATTGAAGCTTTTGTGTATCTCAAGGAGAGGTTCACCTCTGCTCCCATCCTTATGCAGCCTGATGTGACTAAGCCGTTCTTGGTTGAGGTTGATGCTTCCTCTGTGGGGGTTGGCGCAGTATTGTCTCAGGATAACGGGGATGGAGTACATCCCTGTGCCTTTTTTTCAAAAAATTTTTCGGAGACTGAACTGAATTACGATATTGGTAATCGGGAATTATTGGCTATTAAACTCGCATTTGAACACTGGCGCCACCTCTTGGAAGGTGCTGAATTTCCCGTTCAGGTTTTTACGGATCATAAAAATCTGATATATCTTGATGCTGCCAAGCGCCTGAATGCCCGTCAGGCTAGGTGGGCACTGTTTTTCTCGCGGTTTAATTTTTCCGTTACTTACATCCCAGGTACCAAGAATGTTAAGGCGGATGCCTTGTCTCGCAGTTTTTCTCCCATAGTCGGTGCTGAGAAAGAGGAGAACATTTTACAAGAAGGTGTTGTGATAGCTGCTTTGGACTCCGTTTTGGAAGATGAGATTCTCAAAGCACAGGAGAATGCCCCATCTAACACTCCCCATGGGAGGTTGTTTGTGCCTGGGACCTTTAGGAGAGATTTGTTTGTTGAGTGTCACGAATCTCGGTTGGCAGGTCATCCCGGAATCTCTGAGACCAAGAGACTGGTGGGTCGCAGTTTTTGGTGGCCTGGATGGCAGAAGGAAGTCATTAAGTGGGTGCGTCAATGTACTATATGTGCTAGATCTAAGTCCTCACATACTCCTGCTGCGGGGTTACTTTGCCCTCTGGAGGTTCCCAGTGCTCCTTGGACACATTTGGCTATGGACTTTATAACTGACCTTCCCCCCTCTGAGGGTTTTACTGTCATCTGGGTGGTCGTGGACCGTTTTAGCAAGATGTGTCACTTGGTTCCCTTCGTCAAACTGCCCTGCGCTAAGACTCTCGCGAAGGCCTTTGTCAAGGAAATTGTCAGACTTCATGGCGTTCCTACTGACATTGTTTCTGATAGGGGACCTCAGTTCGTGGCTCGTTTTTGGCGCGCCTTTTGTGACAGGTTGGGAGTTCATTTGTCGTTCTCATCCGGATATCATCCTGAATCTAATGGCCAGACAGAAAGGAAAAACCAGGATGTTGAGCAGTTCTTGCGTTGTTTTGTGGCAGACAATCAGGAGGGGTGGTCTGAGTTTCTGGCACTTGCTGAATTTGCTCTGAACAATCATACATCTTCTTCTGCTGGTTGTTCGCCTTTTTCTTGTTGTTCTGGGAGACATCCGTCGTTTGGGTCGTTCTCCAAGTTGGTATCTGCCGTGCCTGAGGAGGAGAATTTTTCCGGCGATTTGGAGAGAGTTTGGACGGATGTGCGTGGTAATCTTCAGGAGGCTAACAGAAAATCTAAAGACTACTTTGATAGGAAACGACAGGAGGTTTTGTTCGCTGTTGGTGACATGGTTTGGTTGTCCTCTAGGAATCTGCGGTTGAGGATTCCTTCTAAGAAATTGGGTCCCAAGTTTGTAGGGCCCTTTAAGGTGCTTCAGGTTGTTAACCAATCTGCTGTTAGGTTGGAGGTTCCTACCTCCTGAAGAATTAATCCGGTGTTTCATGTCTCTCTGTTGAAAAAAGCTGTTGTGTCGGATTGTGACGCCTCTGCCTCTGTTCCTCCGGTGGTGGAGGACGGGGAATATGAAATTTCTCGCATCCTTAATTCTAGACGGTATAGAGGTAGTTTGCAGTATCTCATGGCCTGGAAAGGTTTCGGACCCGAGGATAACTCATGGGTGAGGTCGGATGATGTTTCCGCGTCCAGACTTATCAGAGCGTTTCACAGGAGATTTCCTGATAAGCCTGGTCCTAGGGGATCCGGAGGATCCTCTTAGAAGGGGGGGTACTGTTAGAACCTTGCTCTTAGAGTTTTTCTATTGCTGGTCACATGACCTTCTTGGCCTATTTAGTCCTGCTCCGCCCTTCTGGCTTTGCTGGACTTCATTGTATTACTACTCTTTAGCTAGCCTGTGCTCAGTATCTAACTCTGTTAGTTTGCTTGGTCTCCGGACCTCTGTGTTCTATATATTTTGTTTGTTCGTCTGTCTGCTACTATTTCTGTTAGGAGGTGTCCATTTGCTCCCAGTCCCTAGTACTTGTAGGGATTCCTTCCCCATATCTATAGGTCTCCGTACAGACTAGCTGAGGACTTTAGCAGGTCTGATCGCAGGATCAGGTTCCCTGTTACATCGTAGGGATCAAGCTGAGTTCTATCGTAGGGACAGATCTCCTCTCTTTCCTTAGCTCTGGTAGCAGAACATAACAGCTGCGGTGCTCACATAACAATTGCATGCGAGTGCCAGCAGACCAAGCATCACTGTGGGACAGGAGTATCTGTTTCTTTTTTATTATTTTACATGGGGTAATAAAGAATCTAACAAGGTGATGTCCAAGTAGTGGTCACGCTCTAATTTTATATGGTCTTCATTAGGGGCAGCCTAGTGTATGATCTATGTGCGGCATTATATTTTGTACTGACACCTGGGCCCCATTATGTGATCTCTACAGTGGGTATGGAAGTATTCAGACTCCTTTAAATTTTTCACTCTTTGTTTCATTGCATCTATTTGGTAATTTCTAAAAAGTTCATTTTTTTTCTCATTAAAGTATACTCTGCACCCCATCTTGACTGAAAAAAAACAGAAATGTAGAATTTTTTGCAAATTTATTTAAAAAGAAAACTGAAATATCACATGGTCATAAGTATTCAGGACCTTTGCTCAGTATTGAGTAGAACACCCTTTTGAGCTAGTACAGACATGAGTCTTCTTGGGAATGATGAACAAGTTTTCTCACACCTGGATTTGGGGATCCTCTGCCATACTTCCTTGCAGATCCTCTCCAGTTCCGTCAGGTTGGATGTCGTCCTGTCCCTGCAGCTGAAAAACACCCCTATAGCATGATGCTGCCACCACCATGTTTCACTGTTGGGATTGTATTGGGCAGGTGATGAGCAGTGCCTGGTTTTCTCCACACATACCACTTAGAAATTATCACCAAAAAGTTCTATCTTTGTCTCATCAGACCAGAGAATCTTATTCCTCATAGTCTTGGAGTCCTTCATGTGTTTTTGAGCAAACTCTATGCGGGCTTTCATATGTCTTGCACTGAGGAGAGGCTTCCGTCGGGCCACTCTGCCATAAAGGCCCAACTGGTGGAGGGCTGCAGTGATAGTTGACTTTGTGGAACTTTCTCTCATGTCCCTACTGCATCTCTGGAGCTCAGCCACAGTGATCTTGGGGTTCTTCTTTACCTCTCTGACCAAGGCTCTTCTCCCACGATTGCTCAGCTTGGCTGGAAGGCCAGGTCTAAGAAGACTTCTGGTGTTCGCAAACTTCTTTCATTTAAGGATTATGGAGGCCACTGTGCTCTTTGGAACTTTGAGTAATGCAGAAATTCTTTTGTAACCTTGGCCAGATCTGTACCTTGCCAAAATTCTGTCTCTGAGCTCCTGGGCGGTTCCTTTGATCTCATGATTCTCATTTGGTCTGACATGCACTGTGAGCTGTGAGGTCTTATATAGACAGGTGTGTGCCTTTCCAAATCAAGTCCTATCAGTTTAATTAAACACAGCTGGACTCCAATGAAGGAGTAGAACCATCTCAAGGAGGATCACAAGGAAATGGACAGCATCTGGCATAAATATGAGTGTCTGAGCAAAGGGTCTGAATATTTATGACCATATGATATTTCAGTCTTTCTTTTTTAATTACATTTGAAAAAATTTCTACATTTCTATTTTTTTCAGTCAAGATGGGGTGCAGAGTGTACTTTAATGAGGAAAAAATGAACTTTTTAGAAATTACCAAATGGCTGCAATGAAACAAAGAGAATACTTTCCGTACCCACTGTTCATGAGACTGATGTCGCCGCTGACAAATGAAGCTGCGGAGCTAAGGATATGGTATGTCTGATCTCTGACTGACGATCCTTTATTTTCCCATATGAGTCAGCAGTGGCTCCCCCAGTGAACACACAGCAGAGCGCTCCCGTGAGGAATCAGGAGGAATAGCTGTTGGTCAAACGATCGTTCATCTGACAACTATCTAATGTCATTTTGCTGATGCTTAATTTGCTATTTTATATGTATTTACTATTTAAATGGAGATACCCTTTGACTTATATGTAGTGTTTTTTTTTTTACTGCTCCGTATTATGTATAATTGTTTATTTCCCAAGATCCTGCCAATGACCCTAGGTTGCGTCTGGACTGTGCCCAAAACCACGCTGCCATGCCGTCTGTCTGACTGCAAATAAAAGCAGTTTGATGGTCATGCCTCCCTGGTTTCGCAGATGAACGGCAGCTTTCTTTTCACCATTAAATTGCTTTTAGCTCCAATTCATTGGAAAACTGCAGCGATCAGCATGTCGGAGCGGTTTCTGAAGCCTCGTAGGTGCATTTCAGCAATTGTACAGCAGCAACGTGTGAACCCAGACTGACAGATTAGCGCCGTTGATAATGGCAGCCTGGATATATATATAAATATATCCAATAGCTGACAGCAAGCAGAAGTCTGGAAACTGCAGAAGAATTAAAAACCTGAAGGCGAAAATCATAAGATCATAATGAGACAGCAACAAAGTGAACGGGAGCGGTGCGTCCATAGTGAGGGATCGTGTTCATGCACGAGACAGATTTTACAGAGGCAGAATATGATGGGCGCTCAGACATGACACCGACTGACAGCCGCACTACAAAAGCCGCTGCAGGAAATCCAGCATCTTGTCCATGGTAAATTGTGATCCAGGACCCGCAGCAAAGCGCCTCTGTATCACCGGCTGAGACACCATGCATTAAGTGTGCATTCACACATTGTCATCAAAGTGCAATTTTTGGCCATGAAATGAAAGAAACCGCTTCAATTTTGAGAAAAAAAAATAACAATGAGATATTTTACTACAATTTCGCTATAATATCATGATGGGAGAATAACGTACAAGAATCCACATGAGGAACATAACTTGCCCGTGATCCCATAATGGCCGCACGCATACACGTGTGCTACAGAGAGCATTTCGGAGCAGGATCTTGCATTCCATTACAATTTTAATGTCGGAGATTTGTATTTTTGTGCAGCCATCATTTTGGCAGCTCCGTTCACCGCCTCTGCTGCTGCGAGCTCTCAGGTGATCGGAGGACTTGCAGAGCTCTGGGACCCCTTTTCCTCGCACAATGTCGGGGGCTGGCAGGCTGCAGTGCTCTTATTATTTGTGTGCAGACATGCTAGTATGTAATGACATGCAATGCCATGCTAGCTGTGCCCTGCGCCATATGCTCTGATGTGTTCTGACTCGTCCTATATGCCTGCAGCGCACGCGGCCATGTTGGACTAAAGGACGGAGACCTTTATTTTGTGTCCTCCAGGCTCGGCTGGGAGATGTAATTGCTTTTGCCAAGAAAAAAAATGTAGTCGCTACAGATTGTGCAATGTGGAGCTGCTAACAATGCCGAGACATAACATCAGCTTCAGGGGATTGTGAGTGGGGGTGACAGAAGCTGGGGGTTATGATCACTGACCTGTAACAGTCTGTGGCCCAAGTACCAAATGGTGTTTGAATGGAAGCGCTCCGTAGTAATTTACCTATTAAAGGGGTCGTCTCCTCATCATGAATGGGAACAACTGAAAAGTAATTTGTAGAAACAAGCGACTTTGCAATTAACCTCTTATTGAAAATATTTTCTGTTCTCAAGAACTGATGGATTTTTAACTATATAGTGTACAGTTTGTTGCCTAGGTAACCAGCCACTGCTGCAGTCTATCAGAGGTGCATCCTACAATAGACATGGAGTCATAGTTCTTATATATATAAATTCTGAAAGTACTGCATGATTATTCATTATGATTGTTTTGTCCCTTATTAGACATGGATGTATACATGTGATTTAATATGATTGGTGGTTCTACAAATAGCATGTATATTCCCCCCTTGGCTTCTTTATATTGATTATTATTACATTTGATCTTCTGCACATGCACTTTACCACTGGGTTTATTATTTGTTTGGATACTTGTGATTTACCGTATGTATTGTCTGCATATGGTGCTGCTAATTTAACATTTACACCACTATCTTTCTGGAACTATATGATATTCTGGGATACACACCACCCCTGCCCATGATATTTTGGATGGGCTTGCAGCTTTAAGCACCTGATCTTTTGTCCGTATGGCTGCCTTTTTTAATATGTATTGTTGTCTGTTTTGTTATTTTTTTAACAATTAATAGCATTTTGTAATTTTTATATATATGGACTATGACTCAATGTCTCTTGTAGGATGCATTCATTAAGGAATGTCCATGTGGAGCATCCACTTTAGCCCGTAATTCGGGTATTTGGCTTTAACGTACAATGGAATATACGGTATAATGTATGTGCTTCAGATAATATTGACTTTAGGTATATCAGAGGTGGCTGGTTTCCTAGACAAGGAGTGCAGCGCTTACAAGCAGTTTGCTATAGAGCTTGCAAGCACTCGTCTTCAGCTGGCCAGATCGCTGGGTCTGGCCAGCTTCAGTGCCCCCAGGTTCCTCCAAGACAAAGCTGCCTCTGCTAGCAACTTGGGAGTGAACACAGTTTCAGACCTATGGTGTGATCATGACACTGGTCAGAGCTTTCAATCTTCAGAAGCGCACCAAATCCCACCAAATCCTACCATGCCGGGAGGCAGAGGAGCAGTGCACTACTGAATGGTGATCAGAATAACCCTTTAGGCCACAGCTCCACTATCAGTATTTGATCAGTATTTTTTCTCAGGAGTGGGAGCCAAAACCAGGAGTGGGTGATAAATGCAGAATTGGTGACTTGTTTCTATTATACCTTTTCTCTGATTGTTCCTCACCTGGTTTTGGCTCCCGCTCCTGAGAAAAAATACTGACCGAATACTGACCAAATACTGATAGTGGAGCTGTGTCCTTAGGAATATTTCCTATAGCTGTCAGCACGTGGATTACAGACGCAAGCATTTGTGGATTCTGATTCTGGATCCCCATTAATGTCAGGAATAAGGGGATTTTTTCTGGTTGGAAGTGCAGCTGCCTCATCCAAGTAGTCAGAATTTACTGCACTCAGAAAAGCTGAAGGGGGCGCTGCACTTGGCCTCTAATTTTGGTATATAGTTACCTATTACTACTCTGTGTGGGGAAATACTGATAGTGGGGCTGTGGCCTTAGAGAGATAATCCAGGATTAATAAAAACAGTGCCACACCCGTATCCATGTTGTCTCTGGTATTGCAGCTCAGCTTGATTGAGGTGACAAGGGCTGACCTGCAATATCACACACAACCTGTAGACAGGTGTGGTGCTGTTTTCAGGAAGATAGCAGCCATATTTTTCTACTCCTAAAAAAACTTTTAAGGAATAAATCTCATAATAATTACTGCAGTGCTACATTTAATTGTATTAATTTACCATGTTGACTTTGACTCTAGTCACACCCAATGCTGCATTTACATAGAGCAGTGCATTATGGGAGTCACACAGAACTGCATCATCATGATGGTTGATACTGGAAATACTTCTCTATAAGGGGCAACAATGGGATGGAGAATGCCGCCCCAGATGTGTCTGGAGTACAGGATGACTAAGTAAAATATCTTTAAAGGTAATCTGTCATAAGAAAAGATCTATTCTTTAAATTAGGTTTTTCTGGTAAAAATCTTTTTTTTTTTTTTTTTTTTACTTTGGCAATGTTTTATTTACTGTAGCACAATCTTTACTAAAGATATCTATTAGAAATCTTATCATTTTCACACCTGTCACTGGGCTTTTCTAGACTGTAAATTCCTGTTATTTCAGGACATTCAAATGTACATTAGCAGCAATAGACTGACTATTGTATTGAAGCATCTAATGAGCAAGTGCAAAGGTCATTGTGAAGGGAAGGAGAGGAGGTGAGCTGTGACATCACCTATTGTGAATGGTGGATCTTGTGTTATCAGCTGTATATAGAGGTGTTAGCAGTCATTGTACAGGAGGAGGAAGAGGTGAGCTGTGATAACACAGGATCCATGATTTACAAAAGGTGATATCAGCTGCATATAGAGATATTAACAGACATTGTACAGGAGGAGGAGGAGGTGAGCTGTGATATCACTTATTTCGAATGGTGGATCCTGTGTTATTAGCTATATATAGAGGTATTATCTGTTATCAGACATTGTTATCCGTCTTCTGATGATAAGGAAACTGCTGTAAACTCTTCCTGAAAGAACAGGAAGTACGAGTCTAAAATAGCCCCAGTGGCCACTGAAAACTGCAGCATTACAGTCATGGCCAAAAGTATTGAGAATGAGACAAATAGTAATTTTTCCAAAGTTTACTGCTTCATTTTTTGTAATGGCAATTTGCATATACTCCTGAATGTCAAATAGTGATCAGCTTAACAGCAATTACTGTACTTGCAAAGCAATATTTGCCCAGAAAATGAACTTTAACCCCCAAAACACATTTCAACATCATTGCAGTCCTGCCTTAAAAGGAGCAGCTAACATCGTTTTAGTGATTGATCCATTAACACAGGTGTGGGTGTTGATGAGGACAGGGCTGGCGATCAATCAGTCAAGATTAAGTAAGAATGACATCACTGGACACTTTAAAAGGAGGCTGGTTCTTGGTATCATTGTTTCTCTTCAGTTAACCATGGTTATCTCTAAAGAAACACGTGCAGCCATCATTGCACTGCACAAAAATGGCCTAACAGGGAAGAGTATCGCAGCTACAAAGATTGCACCTCAGTCAACAATCTATCGCATCCTCAAGAACTTCAAGGAGAGAGCTTCCATTGTTGTCAAAAAGGCTCCAGGGCGCCCAAGAAAGACCAGCAAGCGCCAGGACCGTATCTTAAAACTGTTTCAGCTGCGGGATCGGACTACCAGCAGTGCCGAGCTTGCTCAGGAATGGCAGCAGGCTGGTGTGAGTGCTTCTGCACGCACTGTGAGGCGGAGACTCTTTGAGCAAGGACTGGATTCAAGGAGGGCAGCAAAGAAGCCACTTCTCTCCAGAAAAAACATCAGGGACCGACTGATATTCTGCAAAAGGTACAGGGAGTGGACTGCTGAGGACTGGGGCAAAGTCATTTTCTCTGATGAATCCCCTTTTCGATTGTTTGGGACATCTGGAAAACAGCTTATTCGGAGAAGAAGAGGTGAGCGCTACCACCAGTCTTGTCTCATGCCAACTGTAAAGCATCCTGAAACCATTCATGTGTGGGGTTGCTTCTCAGCCAAGGGAATCGGCTCACTCACAGTCTTGCCTAAAAACACAGCCATGAATAAAGAATGGTACCAGAATGTCCTCCAAGAGCAACTTCTCCCAACCGTCCAAGAGCAGTTTGGCGCCCAACAATGCCTTTTCCAGCATGATGGAGCACCTTGCCATAAAGCAAAGGTGATAACTAAATGGCTCATGGAACAAAACATAGAGATTTTGGGTCCATGGCCTGGAAACTCCCCAGATCTTAATCCCATTGAGAACTTGTGGTCAATAATCAAGAGACGGGTGGACAAACAAAAACCAACAAATTCTGGCAAAATGCAAGCATTGATTATGCAAGAATGGACTGCTATCAGTCAGGATTTGGTCCAAAAGTTGATTGAGAGCATGCCAGGGAGAATTACAGAGGTCTTGAAGAAGAAGGGGCAGCACTGCAAATATTGACTTGCTGCATTAACTGATTCTAACTGTCAATATAACCTATTGGTACTCATAATATGATTGCAATTATATTTCTGTATGTGATATAAACATCAGACAAACACTAATAAAAACCAGAGGCCAGCAGATCATGTGAAAATATAATTTTGCTGTCATTCTCAAAACTTTTGGCCATGACTGTACTAATCGGTTTTTTTTTTGTGTTTTTTTTTAAATAAACATCGTGATATATAAAAAAAAGGCGTTGGGTCAATTAAAAAATATACATGCAAAATAAAAACCTTATTTAAATGACAGGTCATTTTCTAATGACACAGTCCCTATAAATACAAATACACATATGTTTCAGCCATACTGCTACACAAGTTTTTCCCCAGACCGGGGGCTCAGGGGTCCTTTAAATCTGTCCTTTCTGGTGACCTGAATACATCCGTTGCTTCGAGATGTGCAACATAATTTGCTTTAGAAATCGAGGTTTGTAAGTAAATCATCATCATCATGGTTTCCCGGTGATAGCAATCTCTGGGCACTCTGCAGAACATCAGACAGCCTGCCTGCATTATATAATGGAAACCATTGCAGCATGTCCATGTTTTATTGATGTACCTGCGTAATGAATGGGTTATGACATCTGCCTGGCCTCGCCAGAGACAGGGCTGAAGAGAAGACTGGAGCAGAAACAGCGAGAAACAGCGAGCGAGAAAAGTCTGCAACGTGTGCCAAAGAAACGGACGGGAATAAAAATTATACAGCAGAGAGGAAAGAAATGCATTCAGTGCGGCTCCAGGAAGATTAAAGGGAATGAAACCCAACCGAGTAACCGGAGCACGGCGAGAACATTGTCTGCAGGAGGAGAGGAACGCCAGGTACAAGACATCAAGCACTGCTCAGAAACAAAGAGAAATGGCCTGATCCCTGGCAAAGAAACTCACCAGAGCGAATTGCTGTAATCCATTAGAAAGACACAAAAATGGGAAAAAAAATAATAATCATAAAGCAATGAGATGTAATACGATGAATTAATCAGAAATGCTGCCACAGAGATATACTAAAGAGAAAACCATAACAGGAGGTCAAAAATCCCCCAATGACATCACTGAGAATGCCGCCTATCCATCATTAGAGATCAGCGGTGACATCACTGAGAATGCCGCCTATCCATCACTAGAGATCAGAGGTGACATCACTGAGAATGCTGCCTATCCATCACTAGAGATCAGCGGTGACATCACTGAGAACGCCGCCTATCCATCACTAGAGATCAGCGGTGACATCACTGAGAACGCCGCCTATCCATCACTAGAGATCAGCGGTGACATCACTGAGAATGCCTCCTATCCATCACTAGAGATCAGCGGTGACATCACTGAGAATGCCTCCTATCCATCACTAGAGATCAGCGGTGACATCACTGAGAATGCCGCCTATCCATCACTAGAGATCAGCAGTGACATCACTGAGAATGCCACCTATCCATCACTAGAGATCAGCGGTGACATCACTGAGAATGCCGCCTATCCATCACTAGAGATCAGTGGTGACATCACTGAGAATGCCGCCTATCCATCACTAGAGATCAGCGGTGACATCACTGAGAATGCTGCCTATCCATCACTAGAGATCAGCGGTGACATCACTCAGAATGCCGCCTATTCATCACTAGAGATCAGCGGTGACATCACTGAGAATGCTGCCTATCCATCACTAGAGATCAGCGGTGACATCACTGAGAATGCTGCCTATCCATCACTAGAGATCAGCGGTGACATCACTGAGAATGCCTCCTATCCATCACTAGAGATCAGCAGTGACATCACTGAGAATGCCGCCTATCCATCACTAGAGATCAGCGGTGACATCACTGAGAATGCCACCTATCCATCACTAGAGATCAGCGGTGACATCACTGAGAATGCCACCTATCCATCACTAGAGATCAGCGGTGACATCACTGAGAATGCCGCCTATCCATCACTAGAGATCAGCGGTGACATCACTGAGAATGCCGCCTATCCATCACTAGAGATCAGCAGTGACATCACTGAGAATGCCACCTATCCATCACTAGAGATCAGCGGTGACATCACTGAGAATGCCACCTATCCATCACTAGAGATCAGCGGTGACATCACTGAGAATGCCGCCTATCCATCACTAGAGATCAGCGGTGACATCACTGAGAATGCCGCCTATCCATCACTAGAGATCAGCGGTGACATCACTGAGAATGCCACCTATCCATCACTAGAGATCAGCGGTGACATCACTGACAATGCCGTCTATCCATCACTAGAGATCAGCGGTGACATCACTGAGAATGCCGCCTATCCATCACTAGAGATCAGCGGTGACATCACTTAGAATGCCACCTATCCATCATTATAGATCAGCGGTGACATCACTGAGAATGCCACCTATCCATCACTAGAGATCAGTGGTGACATCACTGAGAATACCACCTATCCATCACTAGAGATCAGCGGTGACATCACTGAGAATGCCGCCTATCCATCACTAGAGATTAGCGGTGACATCACTGAGAATGCCTCCTATCCATCACTAGAGATCAGTAGTGACATCACTGAGAATGCCGCCTATCCATCACTAGAGATCAGCGGTGACATCACTGAGAATGCCGCCTATCCATCACTAGAGATCAGCGGTGACATCACTGAGAATGCCTCCTATCCATCACTAGAGATCAGCAGTGACATCACTGAGAATGCCGCCTATCCATCACTAGAGATTAGCGGTGACATCACTGAGAATGCCGCCTATCCATCACTAGAGATCAGCGGTGACATCACTGAGAATGCCTCCTATCCATCACTAGAGATCAGCGGTGACATCACTGAGAATGCCGCCTATCCATCACTAGAGATCAGCGGTGACATCACTGAGAATGCCGCCTATCCATCACTAGAGATCAGCGGTGACATCACTGAGAATGCCTCCTATCCATCACTAGAGATCAGCGGTGACATCACTGAGAATGCCTCCTATCCATCACTAGAGATCAGCGGTGACATCACTGAGAATGCCGCCTATCCATCACTAGAGATCAGCGGTGACATCACTGAGAATGCCGCCTATCCATCACTAGAGATTAGCGGTGACATCACTGAGAATGCCGCCTATCCATCACTAGAGATCAGCGGTGACATCACTGAGAATGCCTCCTATCCATCACTAGAGATCAGCGGTGACATCACTGAGAATGCCGCCTATCCATCACTAGAGATCAGCGGTGATATCACTGAGAATGCCGCCTATCCATCACTAGAAATCAGCAGTGACATCACTGAGAATGCCTCCTATCCATCACTAGAGATTAGCGGTGACATCACTGAGAATGCCGCCTATCCATCACTAGAGATCAGCAGTGACATCACTGAGAATGCCTCCTATCCATCACTAGAGATCAGCAGTGACATCACTGAGAATGCCGCCTATCCATCACTAGAAATCAGCAGTGACATCACTGAGAATGCCTCCTATCCATCACTAGAGATTAGCGGTGACATCACTGAGAATGCCGCCTATCCATCACTAGAGATCAGCAGTGACATCACTGAGAATGCCTCCTATCCATCACTAGAGATCAGCAGTGACATCACTGAGAATGCCGCCTATCCATCACTAGAGATCAGCAGTGACATCACTGAGAATGCCGCCTATCCATCACTAGAGATCAGCGGTGACATCACTGAGAATGCCTCCTATCCATCACTAGAGATCAGCGGTGACATCACTGAGAATGCCGCCTATCCATCACTAGAGATCAGCAGTGATATCACTGAGAATGCCGCCTATCCATCACTAGAAATCAGCAGTGACATCACTGAGAATGCCTCCTATCCATCACTAGAGATTAGCGGTGACATCACTGAGAATGCCGCCTATCCATCACTAGAGATCAGCAGTGACATCACTGAGAATGCCTCCTATCCATCACTAGAGATCAGCAGTGACATCACTGAGAATGCCGCCTATCCATCACTAGAAATCAGCAGTGACATCACTGAGAATGCCTCCTATCCATCACTAGAGATTAGCGGTGACATCACTGAGAATGCCGCCTATCCATCACTAGAGATCAGCAGTGACATCACTGAGAATGCCTCCTATCCATCACTAGAGATCAGCAGTGACATCACTGAGAATGCCGCCTATCCATCACTAGAGATCAGCAGTGACATCACTGAGAATGCCGCCTATCCATCACTAGAGATCAGCGGTGACATCACTGAGAATGCCTCCTATCCATCACTAGAGATCAGCAGTGACATCACTGAGAATGCCGCCTATCCATCACTAGAGATCAGCGGTGACATCACTGAGAATGCCGCCTATCCATCACTAGAGATCAGCGGTGACATCACTGAGAATGCCGCCTATCCATCACTAGAGATCAACGGTGACATCACTGAGAACGCCGCCTATCCATCACTAGAGATCAGCGGTGACATCACTGAGAATGCCTCCTATCCATCACTAGAGATCAGCAGTGACATCACTGAGAATGTCGCCTATCCATCACTAGAGATCAGCGGTGACATCACTGAGAATGCTGCCTATCCATCACTAGAGATCAGCAGTGACATCACTGAGAATGCCGCCTATCCATCACTAGAGAACAGCAGTGACATCACTGAAAATGCCGCCTATCCATCACTAGAGATCAGCGGTGACATCACTGAGAATGCCGCCTATCCATCACTAGAGATCAGCGGTGACATCACTGAGAATGCCGCCTATCCATCACTAGAGATCAGCAGTGACATCACTGAGAATGCCGCCTATCCATCACTAGAGATCAACGGTGACATCACTGAGAATGCCGCCTATCCATCACTGGAGATCAGCGGTGACATCACTGAGAATGCCGCCTATCCATCACTAGAGATCAGTGGTGACATCACTGAGAATGCCGCCTATCCATCACTAGAGATCAACGGTGACATCACTGAGAATGCCGCCTATCCATCACTGGAGATCAGCGGTGACATCACTGAGAATGCCGCCTATCCATCACTAGAGATCAACGGTGACATCACTGAGAATGCCGCCTATCCATCACTAGAGATCAGCGGTGACATCACTGAGAATGCCGCCTATCCATCACTGGAGATCAGCGGTGACATCACTGAGAATGCCGCCTATCCATCACTAGAGATCAGTGGTGACATCACTGAGAATGCCGCCTATCCATCACTGGAGATCAGCGGTGACATCACGGAGAATGCCGCCTATCCATCACTAGAGATCAGCAGTGACATCACTGAGAATGCCAACTATCCATCACTAGAGATCAGAGGTGACATCACTGAGAATGCCGCCTATCCATCACTAGAGATCAGCGGTGACATCACTGAGAATGCCTCCTATCCATCACTAGAGATCAGCGGTGACATCACTGAGAATGCCAACTATCCATCACTAGAGATCAGCGGTGACATCACTAAGAATGCCGCCTATCCATCACTAGAGATCAGCGGTGACATCACTGAGAATGCCGCCTATCCATCACTAGAGATCAGCGGTGACATCACTGAGAATGCCGCCTATCCATCACTAGAGATCAGCGGTGACATCACTGAGAATGCCGCCTATCCATCACTAGAGATCAACGGTGACATCACTGAGAACGCCGCCTATCCATCACTAGAGATCAGTGGTGACATCACTGAGAATGCCGCCTATCCATCACTAGAGATCAGCGGTGACATCACTGAGAATGCCGCCTATCCATCACTAGAGATCAGCGGTGACATCACTGAGAATGCCTCCTATCCATCACTAGAGATCAGCGGTGACATCACTGAGAATGCCAACTATCCATCACTAGAGATCAGCGGTGACATCACTGAGAATGCCGCCTATCCATCACTAGAGATCAGCGGTGACATCACTGAGAATGCCACCTATCCATCACTAGAGATCAGCGGTGACATCACTGAGAATGCCGCCTATCCATCACTAGAGATCAGCGGTGACATCACTGAGAATCCCGCCTATCCATCACTAGAGATCAGCGGTGCCATCACTGAGAATGCCACCTATCCATCACTAGAGATCAGCAGTGACATCACTGAGAATGCCACCTATCCATCACTAGAGATCAGCAGTGACATCACTGAGAATGCCGCCTATCCATCACTAGAGATCAGCGGTGACATCACTGAGAATACCACCTATCCATCACTAGAGATCAGCAGTGACATCACTGAGAATGCCGCCTATCCATCACTAGAGATCAGCAGTGACATCACTGAGAATGCCGCCTATCCATCACTAGAGATCAGTGGTGACATCACTGAGAATGCCGCCTATCCATCACTAGAGATCAGAGGTGACATCACTGAGAATGCCGCCTATCCATCACTAGAGATCAGCGGTGACATCACTGAGAATGCCGCCTATCCATCACTAGAGATCAGAGGTGACATCACTGAGAATGCCACCTATCCATCACCAGAGATCAGCGGTGACATCACTGAGAATGCCTCCTATCCATCACTAGAGATCAGAGGTGACATCACTGAGAATGCCGCCTATCCATCACTAGAGATCAGCGGTGACATCACTGAGAATGCATCTTCCCCACCATTACAGGCCTCAGACTTGAGTTACATAGATAATGTAGGAAACGTCCTTATTTTCTGCTTCTTCCTAGATGTTCTCTCTCCTTTCTTCATTGTTCCTTAATCCTTGTGACTGGAGAAGCTGTTGAGAAGGTCCTTGTCGCCAAAGATTAGATGGCTTTTTTAAGCAATCCTGAAGACTTGGAAGAAGTGATTTCAGTCTCAAATCTTATGATACAAGAACAAGTTTAATTTAGTCGCTCCCAGAACCTCTTGATAAGGGCGAGTGTTGTAGATTGCGTGTCAGAATAAGCCGGACACATATAATAGCGCGAAGACAGGAACAAATAAATTAAGTCATCCTATGATGTTCACAATCGCTGCTCGAGGACCTGAAGTAAAGGCTTAAAGTGGCAGACCTGCATGTGTACGCCACGAATAAGCCGCCATTTAATTCACTGAGATCTGTGAGTCTGGTGATTATCGCAAAGGGCAGAAGAGCCATAGAATGGCAGGAGCCCCGCAGAGACAGATGCAGACATACAATTCTCACGGGTTTTCTACAATGCATTCATCTTATCATACATTTTCAAGGCATTCTGAGAGCGACAGTAAAGACGGACAATGGTACAAGGATGCACTGACTGCTAGGATCCGATGACTGGTACTCACAATAATCATGCGGCACACGTGTCCTCTGCACAGCTCCGAGTAGGAGGAATAGTGGATATAAACCACCCAGCTGCCCACGAAGATGCCAAGCCATGCCAAGAAGAGATATTTCACCTTGATACCAGGAAGGCGACTCTAGGATAAGAAAACAAGAGGACGGATTACAAGGTGAGTATACATCACACAGGAGCGGAGGGAGAGAAAAGGCTTTACTTTCATGAACAGAAGTGTATGCCAGGCACGGTAAGACGACCGGGGGCTGCGGTGCCAGCTCAGAGTCAGCATCTCGCTGTGCAAGAGATAGCGCTCAATATTTGCTTAGACTTCAGCGTCTCAAGGTCATCGCTTCTCATTGAGCCGTGTACCTGCGTCGGCTGCGGGTCGGGATGGATACAGGAATTTCTAGCCATAATTTCATTGTTTCTTACATACACATTTTACCAGTCTCTTTGTGTCGGCTATAGACAACTTGTTGAAAGCGAGATGTATCCCACAAGGAAAGCTCCCGCCTGCATGGGGAATGAAGGCACACAATAGCCATCTGTCAGGTCTGAAATATGTTTCTTACCAGAGGAGCCCACCGCCAAGAGCCCACAACCCTCCTGGGCTTACAGAGCAAGAAGACATGATGTTTCACCAACCTGGCAATGTACTCGGCATGTTCAGGGAATGCGTAGAATACCTGAGACAACTAAACTACTGTGGGAGACACTGATCAGTGACATATGGGGGACGCACGGACACTCGGGGTACGTGATAATGATACTGACACTCTGGGTGCAGGATAATGACAGTGCCACTCGTGGGTACGGGATAATGACAGTACCACTCGGCGTACAGGATAATGACGCTGACACTCGGGGTACAGGATAATGACACTGACACTCGGGGTACAGGATAATGACACTGACACTCGGGGTACAGAATAATAACGCTGACACTCAGGGTGCAGTCAGGAAAAAAGTTAAATATCCAGCGATAAATAAAAATAAAAATTCTTCCTTTATTTAAATTCATATAAAAAGTCCTGGATTGCGGACAAACACCAGCCACCAGACAGACCAGCCCGATCAACGCGTTTCGACGTTATTTAGTCTTAATCATGATCACTGGGGGTGCGGTATAATGACGCTGACACTCGGGGTACGGGATGACACTGACACTCAGGGTACGGGATAATGATGCTGACACTCGGGGTATGGGATAATGACGCTGACACTCGGAGTACGGGATAATGACAGTGACACTCGGAGTACAGGATAATGACACTGACACTCGGTGTACAGGATAATGACGCTGACACTCAGGGTGCGGGATAATGACGCTGACACTCGGTGTACGGGATAATGATGCTGACACTCGGTGTACGGTATAATAATGATGCTGACACTCGGGGTAGGGGATAATGATGCTGACACTCGGGGTACGGGATAATGACACTGACCCTCGAAGTACAGGATAATGACGCTGACACTCGGTGTACAGGATAATGACGCTGACACTCGGGGTACGGGATAATGACACTGATACTCGGGGTACGGGATAATGACACTGACACTCAGGGTACGGGATCATAGGCGGATTATAATGAGGGCAATCTGGGCTACCGCCCGGGGCTCCAGAAGGCCCGGGGGTCCATGGCCAGATTGCCCTCATTATAATAGGTGCGGCGCCGCGGCACATACCGGCAGTCAGAGGCGGGGGGGCCCTCGGACCGCTCCCCCAGCAGCGGCGCACGGCCGCTACTTCCTCTTCGGCCGGGCCAGCACTGCACCTGTTAACTTCCCTGTGTGCTGGCCCGGCCGCGTCACTGCTAGGAGACACGGCCCTGTGCGCGGCCGTGTTTGCTAGTGTGACGTCACACAGTGCGCGCTGCACTGCTGCACCGGAGAGGAGCTGGAGGACTGGAGCCGAGCCGGGGGATGGTGAGTGTTTGTGTGTGTGAGAGTGTGTGTGTGTGTGAGTGAGTGAGTGTGCAGGCAGATATCATTGTGTGATGTCTGTTTATATGTGTTTTTGTGTTTCAAATGTGTTTAAGCGTGTATGTATATGTCTGTATATGTTTGTGTGTGTGCGTGACTGCGTCCGGCCTCCCGCTGTGTATAGATGGCGCCGTGCGGCCTCCCGTTGTGTATAGATGGCGCCGTGCGGCCTCCTGCTGTGTATAGATGGCTACGTCTGGCCTCCTGCTGTGTATAGATGGCTACGTGCGGCCCCCTGCTGTGTATAGATGGCTACGTGCGGCCTACTGCTGTGTATAGGTGGCTACGTGCGGTCTTCCGCTGTGTATAGATGGCTATGTGTGGCTTCCTGCTGTGTATAGATGGCTAAGTGCGGCCTCTCGCTGTGTATAGATGGCTACGTGCGGCCTCCTGCTGTGTATAGATGGCTACGTGCGGCCCCCTGCTGTGTATAGATGGCTATGTGCGGCTTCCCGCTGTGTATAGATGGCTACGTTCAGCCTCCTGCTGTGTATAGATGGCTACGTGCGGCCTCCTGCTGTGTATAGATGGCTACGTGCGGCCTCCTGCTGTGTATAGATGGCTACGTGCGGCCCCCTGCTGTGTATAGATGGCTACGTGCGGCTTCCTGCTGTGTATAGATGGCTACGTGCGGCCTCCTGCTGTGTATAGATGGCTACGTGCGGCTTCCTGCTGTGTATAGATGGCTACGTGTGGCCTCCTGCTGTGTATAGATGGCTACGTGTGGCCTCCTGCTGTGTATAGATGGCTACGTGCGGCCCCCTGCTGTGTATAGATGGCTACGTGCGGCCTCCCGCTGTGTATAGATGGCTACGTGCAGCCTTCTGCTGTGTATAGATGGCTACGTGTGGCCTCCCGCTGTGTATAGATGGCTACGTGCGGCCTCCCGCTGTGTATAGATGGCGCCGTGCGGCTTCCTGCTGTGTATAGATGGCACTGTGCGGCCTCCCGCCGTGTATAGATGGCTATGTGTGGCCTCCTGCTGTGTATAGATGGCTACGTGTGGCCTCCTGCTGTGTATAGATGGCTACGTGCGGCCTCCTGCTGTGTATAGATGGCGCCGTGCGGCTTCCTGCTGTGTATAGATGGCACTGTGCGGCCTCCCGCCGTGTATAGATGGCTATGTGTGGCCTCCTGCTGTGTATAGATGGCTACGTGCGGCCCCCTGCTGTGTATAGATGGCTACGTGCAGCCTCCCGCTGTGTATAGATGGCTACGTGCGGCCTCCCGCTGTGTATAGATGGCTACGTGCGGCCTCCCGCTGTGTATAGATGGCACTGTGCGGCCTCCCGCCGTGTATAGATGGCTACGTGTGCTCAATATTAAGCCATACAATTAATGTAAGGCTATGTGCCCACGATGCAGAAATGCTCCGGATTTTTTTTGAGCGTTTCTGCATCTCCCTGGCAGAAAAAACGCATGCGGATTGTACATGTGGATTGTACATGTGGATTGTACATGCGGATTGTACATGCGTTTTTCCTGCCAGGGACAAGCGGATGTGAAGCGCTCTTCACATGCATTTCCGCATGCGGGTTGTCAAGCGCTTTACAAGCGATTTTAGCATCACTTGGAAAAGTACTTGACAACTTGGTCACACTATATAAATCCATGCAATCGGCATGGATTTATATAGTGTGACCGTAAAAGAATGGTAAAAAATAAATATATACTTACCTTCTGATGGCCTGCCGACGTCAGCGGTCGCGTGACCCGTCACATGACTAAAGGACGTCACCACAGGTCCTTTAGTCTACCGCGAGCTGCCGGCAAGCCAGGACACATCGGATAAAGACACCGGGGGCCATCAGAAGGTAAGTATAATATTTATTTTTTATTTTATTCTTTTTTTTACAGGTTCTATGGTACCCGGGTCAGGAGGAGAGTCCCCTGTTCTCCAGACCTGGGTACCATCCGCACATTGAAACGCATGGATTCCGCATGTACAGCTGCAGTGATGCGGATATTAAGCGTTCCAATGCAAGTCAATGGCGGCGAAAACGCCGCGCTCCCGCAAAATAATTGGTAGTGCTGCGGATTTTTCCGCAATGATAATCCGCAGCACAAATTTCCGCAGCATGTGCACAGCACATGCGGATTATCATTGGGGAACATGGCAGGCCTTCTACCAAGCGTTTTTTAAGCGTTTCTGCAGCAGAATTGCCACTGCGGAAACGCTTAAAAAACGCATAGTGGGCACACAGCCTAAAAAAAAATATTATAATTAATATATTAATATTGTGCCAAATTAATTTCACGTGAACTATCACATGATTTATCACAGGGGATCATGTGACATGTGATACATCAGGTGTGTGTGTGTTGGGGTGGGGGCCGCGCTTTCTAAACTGCCCGGGGCCCCTGCTACTCTTAATCCACCCCTGTACGGGATAATGACCGGAAACTCGGTAAGCGACAACCTTGCTGACACTCTCGGTTCAGGATAATGACTGACACTTGCGGAATGAGAAAATGAGACTGACACTTAGGGTACAGGATAGTGATGTTGACACTGGGGAACAGAATAACGAAGCTGACGCTCTTGGTATGGGATAGTGACACTGACACTTGGGGTACAGGATAATGTCGCTGACACTGGAGGTACGGGGTAATGACATCGACACTCGGGGTTCAGGATAATGATGTAGACACTTGGGGTACGGGATAACGACACTGACACTTGGGGTACGGGATAATGGCTCTGACACTTGGGGTACAGGACAATGGCTGTTGTACGTTCGTTTCCACGTTTCAGAGTTGAGCACATCACTAATAACGCAGACTTGTTATCAGATCTCCCTCGGGTTCTGGTAACAGGTTTAATGCAGAGCAAGGCAGGGACACAAATCCTATTTGTTGCACATATTAGGAAGCGAATTCTGGCCCCAGGCACCTGAAACGTTCCCTTATTTTTTATCAGGCAGGGAGGACGCCATCTGGATGTATTAGCTGTAGAGATCTGGTATAATGCTCCTCATGCTGAGCAGATAGTAGGTGCAGTATACCAGCCCTCAGACCGCACATCCCGTATCCTTCTGTATATGAAGGCATTACCTGTATATGTGCTGTATACAGAGGATCCGGGGGCTTGTGCCTACAGGCCGGGCTGATGACATGATGGTACATAGTCCCTCCACAGAGGAGCCATATATACTGAGAGCTATAGAGATCCTACATAACATCCACTAGCGGAATAGAGATCCCTGACGCTCTGTTTGTTGTTGGGGATCCAGACCACCAACATCCGCGTCTTGGACAAATCTCTCATCAGCTGCAGAATTTTATGTGCAAATCTGAACCTGGGAGGCATTAAAAGTGGTTGAAAAATTAAGAGACGGGAGGTTAATACGTATATTTATCGCAGTGCTCAAGGCGGCCTCTTCGGTTTCCATGGAAACTTCCGGCACTGGAGATTAAAAGAAACAAATTAATGCCGAAAAGATAAATATGCGGGAACGATCGAAGCTACGATGGTGACGCAACGCCAGAATGTATTTAGATATCAACGTATTATCAGGGGAAAGTGTAAATGACATGGTAATTCACCGGAAAGCAGGATCCAGGATGGCAGAACAGCGCCCAGTAAGGAATCAGAGGCTGATACATAGAGACGGTGTACAGGGGGCTAGGAGAGTCACTCAGTAATAAAAAACGTCTACAAAGTTATCGGAGTTTAGCCGGCAGTGTAAAGAATGGAGGATTTCTGTGTGCCATTTGCTGTGCAGTTCAATATGATTAATTGTTTAAAAGGGTATTCCTAAAATAACAAGTTATCCCTTATCCATCAATACGATACAAGGCGCTAATCACTGAGGTCTGACTGCTGGGCCCCAGCGATCCCGAGATCAGGGCTCAGAAGCTCGGTCTCGAGCGCAGCAGAGATGCCCATGCTCCACCTCCGCTTCCTAGAATCACTGAGCGGCCCAGTAGTTACACGCCCCGCTATCTCCCCTCACCAATCACTTCATTATCCCCTATCCTACTCATTGTGTTAATACTTTAATGGAATGGAACATGAATACCATCTGGTGCTCTCTGTTATCAGCCCTAGTGATCATGAGGGACAGGTAGGTTTCTACATATCCTGTTAAAGGTAATTTGTCAGTTGGATCAACCCTCCTAAGTAGTCTAAATGGTTATGCAGGTCATAGAAAGTTTAATAAAATGACATCTTGATATCTGAAATCTGTTGTTTTATTCCAGAGAAATCCACATTTTTACTATATGTAAATTCTATGGGCCGGACACAGATCTCCCTCAGACACTTCATGTGAGTGGGGTCCTGCAGACGTTATGGGCCCTGGTGTTCCTTGCCAACCTTCATTTACTTGGCTACCGCCATGACGCCACGCTGGCACACAGGATCGCAGCCGCCAATCTCTCTCCCCTGCGTTTTCCACTTCTCTGAACGCGGCCACCATTTAAGGAGGTTTCTATCCCAGTTGTCATGGCTACATCCAAGGACACATATAAATATTGTTTTTGTGTTTCTTTTATGTATATTTTGAAAAGAAACTCCATTTATCCCGTGATAGTGTATCTTCATGAACTCAATATAGATAACTACATGTATGTACGTCTCTACTGCTTAAGTCAGAGAAATGGAAAGGTGCAAAATAGGGACAGGTGCACACGGTCAATGATAAAGGGTTTTCTGCTTTGGACAATCCCTACGGGTGCAGTAGGGCCCCTTAACAATAAATTTACCATACATTGAGACAAACCTGGACGAGGCTGTACTGGTTATACACGAACGGGTTTGGCTCTGTATGAAGCTGTAGGGATCTTTCCTTGTGACAGATGGATCAGTTTGACAGAGTAAGTCGCTTTCTTCCCCTCAGGATTTGTTCTCTAGCAGTCGCTATTTTCACATTCAGTCCTGCAGCCATGTCCAAAACACAACAAGCAGCACAAAGCCGGCCAGACCATGGAAAGAGGATTTTCCTTTACAAATTAGTTTTAGGAGTGAGAAAAGAAGGACGGCTCAACTGTCACACTATTGGCTTCTCCTTCATCAGAAGAGGCAAGCAATGCTGTTGGGGAACCCTTACTTCACATACTATGTATGCCCATGTGTTCAGGTTCCCAATATGCAGTGAGTCTTGGGGGGTGTTGCCAGTAAATGCCAGGTCTTTTGGGGTGTTTCCTGGTATTTGCTGGGTCTTTTGGGGTGTTACCATTATACGCCAGGTATTGTGGAATGTTTCGGGTATACGCCAGGTCTTGTGGGGTGTTTCTGGGATATGCCGGATCTTGTGTGGTGTTCCTGGGATACACCAGGTCTTGTGGGGTGTTCCTGGTATACGGCGAGTCTTGTGGGGTGTTCCCAGTATACAGTGAGTCTTGTGGCATGTTAACAGTATATGGCAGGTCTTGTGGGGTGTTCCTGGTATACACCAAGTCTTGTGGCATTTTCCTAGTATACACCAGGTCTTGTGGCATGTTCCTAGTATACGCCAGGTCTTGTCGGATGTTACCGGTATACGTCAGGTCTTGTGGGGCTTTCCTGGTATACACCGGTTCTTGTGGCATTTTCTTGGTATATGGCAGGTCCTGTGTGGTGTTCTCGGTATATGGCAGGCCTTGAGGGGTGTTCCCGGTATACATTGGGTCTTGTGGGATGTTCCTGGTATACGCCATGTCTTGTGGGATGCTCCCGGTGAATGCTGGGTATTGTGGGGTGTTCCTGGGATACACCCAGGGGTGGGATTCAGCCGGTTCTCCCCGGTTCAATGGAACTGCTTGTTAAAAGAGCAGCCGGTTCCCCAAACCGGGGAGATCCAGAGCCGCGATCTGGTTCAGTGGCTTCCAGTGGGGCCCCATAGTAGCGGGGAAAGGGGGAGGATGGGTGAGTATTGGGGGGGAGGGAGGTTGCGGTGGTGGAGAAGCGGACACAGGCAGTAGCCGCTGCTGCAGCTACCGCGTGTGCCCACTGCTAAAGGGACATGAATATTCCCTATTATGAATATTCATTCTCTTTAGTAGCGGGCACGGAGGAGCGCTGAGCCGCGGCTCCTGCTGACAGTGCCCGCTACTAAAGAGAAAGTGTATTCACCCTTCTCCATGCCCATAGTCCCGGCATGGAGAAGAGTGAAAGTGCCGGCAGAATGAGGGGGCCACACATACCAGGATTGGGGGATGAGGGGGCCACGCATACCAGGATTGGGGGATGTGGGGGCCCACACATACCAGGATTGGGGGATGAGGAGGCGAAACATACCAGGATTGGGGGATGAGGAGGCCACACATATCAGGATTGGGGGATGAGGTGGCCACACATACCAGGATTGAGGGATGAGGAAGCCACACATACCAGGATTGGGGGATGAGGAAGCCACACATACCAGGATTGGGGGATGAGGAGGCCACACATACCAGGATTGGGGGATGAGGAGACCATGCACACCAGGATTGGGAGATGAGGAGGCCATACATACCAGGATTGGGGGATGAGGGGGCCATACATACCAGGATTGAGGGGGCCATACATACCAGGATTGGGGGGATGAGGAGGGCCATACATACCAGGATTGGGGGGGATGAGGAGGGCCATACATACCAGGATTGGGGGGATGAGGGGGCCATACATACCAGGATTGGGGGAATGAGGGGGGCCATACATACCAAGATTGGAGGGATGAGGGGGGCCATACATACCAGGATTGGGGGGGATGAGGGGTGCCATGCATACCAGGATTGGGGGATGAGGAGACCATGCATACCAGGATTGGGGGATGAGGGGTGCCATACATACCAGGATTGGGAATGAGGGGTGCCATGCATACCAGGATTGTTGGATGAGGAGACCATGCATACCAGGATTGGCGGATAAGGAGACCATGCATACCAGGATTGGGCATGAGGGGTGCCATGTGTACCAGGATTGGGGGATGAGGAGTGCCATGAATAACAGGATTGGGGGATGAGGGGTGCCATACATACCAGGATGGGGAAATTTACCAGTAGCTGCTGCATTTCCCACCCTAGGCTTATAATTGAGTGAATACGTTTTCCCAGTTTTTTTGTGGTAAAATTAGGTACTTCGGCTTACTGTTCTACTGAGCCCCTACTTGTATATGTTTGAGGAAAAGGTGTGTGTAAATGAGTGTAAAAAGGGTGTGGCTTTAAAAATGGGTGCGGTTTTCCTACACACAAACACAGAACCGGTTGTTAAAAATTTGAATCCCACCCCTGGATACAGCAGTTATTGTGGCATGTTCTCGGTATACGGCAGGTCTTGTGGCGTGTTCCTGGAATATGCCAGGTCTTGTGGCGTGTTCCTGGAATATGCCAGGTCTTGTGGCATGTTTCCGGTATTCGCCAAGTCTTGAGGCGAGATGTTCCCGGTATACGCCGGGTCTTGTGAAGTGTTCTGGAGTGACACAATATTACGCAGATGGATTTCATGTTATGGCTGAATATAAACCATGGAAACCTCATGCTCACTTCAACCATGCCATTTTCTGTTTTAATGTTAAAATGATTCTCCTGTTTTTCATGACTATAAACATCATATATAAATTAAAAGTCTCCACTTCTTGTTTGCACATGCTGATCTGAAGCTGTTCAGCACACAGACTACAATTCATGGAGTCACGCACTGTGATTACGTGTCATTTTACCAGCAATTTCTTCCTTTCGACACACAACGTGAAATTACGTGTCCTGTGGTTTCCTCTTCAATCGGAGCCACCTCATTGCCTCTCTGTACTGCAGCAAGTGGGAGGAAGGGGGTATCCCTGAGTAATGTTTTCCTGAGGTCCCAAAACCCCTGCAGACCCATCCCCAGACCCTTTCCTCCTTATTACTTCACCCAGTGTGCCCCGCAGCTCCCAGGACATCATTATCACTGTTATTTCAGCTTTCTCCTTAGAAATCCCTTCATCATCTCGATCACAGCTCCCATCATGCTGCGGATGCAAAGCTTCAGGTGGGCTACACGGCTCCGCAAGCCCCCGCTGCTTGACTGCATACATATATTTTTGGCCAGCAACACATAAAAGATGAGAGGTCTGTTTCCGCTCTTATCCTGTGGTTTGAAGGTGCATTCGAAATGCATTGAGATTCTCACTGAGGTTTCTGCAATGTGATTGCCTGCACCTTCTATTTTCTAGCTGGTGGGCAAAGCACTAGGGTAACGCATTCCCCACAGTACCATACTTGGCCCTACTACTTGTATGCATGTGCAAATTCATACCTGAGCGCCACAGTTTTACAAGGTCAATTAAAGGGACCATAGGCTAATGAAGGATTTTTCCTGCAGGTGACATGTGCTCACTTGCTCTTCTACGAACGCATTTTTAGGTTTGATAAAAGGCTTTCCTTGCTTAGAAGACATGGATTATTTGGGTCTGGAACACATTCTATCTTGAGCAATGGCCGTGTAAAGCTTCAACCAAGGAAGAAGCTGCGCTGAATTGTTGTCCATCCAGTAGATTCATCACTAAATTCTTGAATTGCTCCTTTAGCCGATGTACAGTGGGGATAAAAGGTATTTAGTCAGCCACCAATTGTGCAAGTTCTCCCACTTAAAAAGATGAGGGAGGCCTGTAATTGACGTCATAGGTAGACCTCAACTATGAGAGACAAAATGAGAAAACAAATCCTGAAAATCACATTGTCTGATTTGGAAAGAATTTTTTTTCTAATTTTGGTGGAAAATAAGTATTTGGTCAATTACAAAAATTCATCTCAATACTTTGTTATATATCCTTTGTTGGCAATGACAGAGGTCAAACGTTTTCTGTAAGTCTTCACAAGGCTGGCACACACTGTGGCTGGTATGTTGGCCAATTCCTCCATGCAGATCTCCTCTAGAGCAGTGATATTTTGGGGCTGTCACTGGGCAACACGGACTTTCAACTCCCCCCAAAGGTTTTCTATAGGGTTTAGATCTGGAGACTGGCTAGGCCACTCCAGGTCCTTGAAATGCTTCTTAAGAAGTCACTCCTTCGTTGTCCTGGCGGTGTGCTTGGGATCATTGTCATGCTGAAAGACCCAGCCACATTTTATCTTCGATGCCCTTGCTGATGGAAGGAGGTTTGCACTCAAAATCTCACGATACATGGCCCCATTCCTTCTTTCATGTACACGGATCAGTCATGCTGGTTCCTTGGCAGAGAAACAGCCCCAAAGCATGATGTTGCCACCCCCATGCTTCACAGTAGGTATGGTGTTCTTTGGATGCAACTCAGCATTCTTTCTCCTTCAAACACGAGTTGAGTTTCTCCCAAACAGTTCTACTTTGGTTTCATCTGACTATATGACACTCTCCCAATACTCTTCTGGATCATCCAAATGCTCTCTAGCAAACTTCAGATGGGCCTGGACATGTAATGGCTTAAGCAGGGGGACACGTCTGGCACTGCAGGATCTGAGTCCCTGGTGGCGTAGTGTGTTACTGATGGTAGCCTGTGTAACGTTGGTCCCAGCTCTCTGCAGGTCATTCACTAGGTTCCCCTGTGTGGTTCTGGGATTTTTGCTCACCGTTCTTGAGATCATTTTGACCCCACGGGGTGAGCTTTTGTATGGAGCCCCAGATTGAGGGAGTTTATAAGTGGTCTTGTATGTCTTCCATTTTCTAATTATTGCTCCCACAGTTGATTTCTTCACACCAAGCTGCTTGCCTACTGCAGATTCAATCTTCCCAGCCTGGTGCAGGGATACAATTTTGTTTCTAGTGTCCTTTCGACAGCTCTTTGGTCTTCACCATAGTGGAGTTTGGAGTGTGACTGTTTGAGGTTGTGGACAGGCGTCTTTTATACTGATAACAAGTTCAAACAGGTGCCAGTACTACAGGTAATGAGTGGAGGACAGAGGAGCCTCTTAAAGAAGAAGTTACAGGTCTGTGAGAGCCAGAAATCTTGCTTGTATGTAATTGACCAAATACTTATTTTCCACCAAAATCTGAAAAAAAATTCTTTACAAATCAATGTGATTTTCAGGATTTGTTTTCTTATTTTGTCTCTCATAGTTGAGGTCTACCTATGATGTCAATTACAGGCCTCTCTCATCTTTTTAAGTGGGAGAATTTGCACAATTGGTGGCTGACTAAATACTTTTTTCCCCACTGTATTTCCAGAGAACTGGAGTTACATTTATCAATTCTATTGTGTAGTCCCAGCATTGTGCTGCTGGCGGACAGGCATCCCTGAAAATCCTAAACTTTTACATATGGATTAATTATATTTCATGCAAACCGCTTGTATTTAGAATGATAAATGGCAGCCATGACTTTGAAGGTTCAATAGGTTTCCAATATAAACTATGTTTTAAGTTATGAACTTTCACTTGATGATCACGGCCCCTCATTTGATGTTTTGTATCGTGTACCCCACCTGCTGATATCAGCCCAGGAAGTCCCTCATAGCTAATTAATTAGTCTTGCTAATGTCTTTATCTTGCCTGTCTTCCTGGCAACCACAGAGCGAACAGACTTTGTGTGAGAGGACACCCAGCATTCTCTACACCCCCCGCGGATCTGCGCTTCCTATAACTAACACACACAGGAAGATGACAAAGCCGCCATACACACAGCATATATAGAGAATACAATAAATCGCACAAAGAAGACAGACACTCTAGCAGGAAAGAATACATTTTACCTACAGAATATATATAAAAAATGAAACATGTCCTAGTTTGCTGTATCAAAATTATATATTTGTTTTTGCCCTTTTTTTCATCAGAAACTTCTTAATGTATCTGCTTACCTTGAAGACAATTTTATAGCTGATGTGTAGAAAAAATACATATTACGGTACTCATCCTGTACTGATCCTGAAATACCTCTTGTATTAAACTTCAGAGCTGAACTCACTATTCTGTTGGTGGAGTCAGTCACCTGACCTTAACCCCATAGATTCTCTATTATAGAGAATCTATGGAGTATTGTCAAGAGGAAGATGAGAGACACCAGACCCAACAATGCAGACGAGCTGAAGGCTGCTATCAAAGCAACCTGGGCTTCCATAACACCTCAGCAGTGCCACAGGCTGATCGCCTCCATGCCACATTGCCACATTGATGCAGTAATTGATGCAAAAGGAGCCCGACCAAGTATTGAGGGCATTTACTGAACATACATTTCAGTAGGCCAACATTTCGGATTATAAAAACATTTTTCAAGCTGTTGTTATAAAGTATTCTAATTTACTGAGATAATGACTTTTGTGTTTTCATTGGCTGTAAGCCATAATCATCAACATTAACAGAAATAAATACATGAAATAGATCACTCTGTTTGTAATGACTCTATATAATATAGGAGTTTCACTTTTTGTATTGAAGAACTGAAATAAATTAACTTTTTGATGATATTCTAATTTTGTGAGATGCATCTGTACATTACTTATCCTGTCCGGATCCTGCATTACATCCTACTCTAGCACATTGTTACAAATGTTATTTTTCTATTCCTTACATATGAAAGGTTTTGGAAAAGCTGGATGGCAAGTAATAGATTAGTGGTTACCCTTATTAATCACTTTCCTAGAGACCCAAAAGACAACCCTGGCTAATTGTACAGCAATGTGATCCACTTTTAGCTCTGGGCAGAGTTTCACACACACTCCCCTCTTGTAAAAGAGCAGCACAAGTCATGATAGCCTATGAACACACATCATTTTTTCTGCAGTTTCTGCTCACAACTTTTGCTGGTCCGGTAAAAGCAGATTTTTATTTGTATAAAAACAGAAACGCTGCTTGTGAACATAGCCTTACCAAGTAACGCCCCTCATCCGTGTACATTCACAAACCAGAGAATAATGGGAGTTGTTTTTCATCATTATGAGGTCACGTTCACACGTTCAGTATTTGGTCAGTATTTTACATCAGTATTTGTAAGCCAAAACCAGAAGTAGAACAATCAGAGGAAAAGTATAATAGAAACACGTCACCACTTCTGTCATTTTCACCCACTCCTGGTTTTGGCTTACAAATACTGATGTGAAATACTGACCAAATACTGAACGTGTGAACGTGGCCTTATAAATATGACCTTGACACTTCTGCTGGTTAACACAGACTTACATTTTATTTTACCTTTTTAATTATTGTATTTGCCTCAGAAAAATAGATAAAATAAATTCCAGGCCGTTTCCTGGAGATCGCACAACGCAACTGAAAACTAATCAGTAAATGAAATGGAGGTATGTCTTCTCAGTCTTTCTCCAGGCGAGATTCCCTTATGTGAATATTGCATTAATTAGTAAAACACATCACTGTCCAAGGTCCTGATCTCCGGCGACCGCTGCGCTGTTGTCTGGACAGTTGTTGCATCGTGTTTAGCATTTTCCATGTAGGTGTGAACGTCTGATTTCACAATTTATAGAAGAGAGGAGATTTTATGCCTGCAGGGAAACAGACTTGTAATAGAAGATTAGGGGTCCGCACAGTGACAATGAGACAGACGTGAGCGCCCCATAGAGCGCCTCCTACCAGTGTCCATTATACATGGATGTAACTCTGTGACACATTGTATCCACCTGTGTCCCTCAGTGCAGACCTCACGCTTGTAGCAATTCTCTCCCAACATAAAATCAAGAGAGGCTCTAAGGGGTTAATCCAACAAGAGAAGCAATGAAGCCAACAACCTGGATGTAAAGTGACAGGAACAGGACAAAGCGAGTACATGATGATGAAGTGTGCAGGCGGCAAGGTGCAGACATCATGATGGATAACATGTAGGGAGCGCGTCTCCCATAAAGATGAGATGGAAAGCAGATTAATGTCACGTAAAGACACTGAGCTATGTAACTTTACACAATGGCGGCAGTGACATCCCCACCACTGATCCTGCTGGAACATGAGCTTAGATCCTATATCTGAAGGTACATCATGATGTGATTAGTACCGTATTCACACCAGCATCATGGTTTAAATAGGACTTGTGCCGGTCAAGAGAGGCCAGGTCTTTGCTCTTACTTATACCCACTGCTCCCTTGAATATTTTGTGTGTTGCTTTTTTTTTTTTAAATCTGCCCACAAGTCCCAGAGATATATATGGGGCCTTTATTTAGTGCCCCCAATGTGCTAGTGTTCATCGTCTTTATCAAGGGGGTGTTGGTCACGGGATAATTATGCAGAATAGGCTAAAGACACGCTCCAGAGAACCCTGTGAGCCACGCCCCCTTGGAAAAACCATAAAAATTAGCATATTTGGGTGCACTAAACAAAGAAGCCCAATATCTCTGAAACGGTGTGGTGGAGAATACTCTGAGAACCAGGAGAATAAAATAAGAGTAAAACCTGGCTGCTTTTAACCTCGGGATCTCTTTATAGCAGCTTAATCAATTCAGGACCAGAATTAAAATAAAAACAATGTATAGTCACCTGGTCCGGCAATGTCCGCGCTGCTGCTGCCGGCGGTGATGCCACATTATGGTGTCACTTGCAGGCAATGGAGCAGCCTCTCGTCAACTGCTCATCATTCTTCCATCAGACCGGACATCCGCTCTGATAAGGTAGTAAAGGCGGCAGATGATGAGCGGCCACTCATTGGATGCAGCCAGCAAGTGACACAACAATGTCACGTCACTGCTGGGAACAGCGGTGCCAACATAGATGGAATGGCACCGCTGCAGGAGGTAATAATCATTTTATTTCTATATCGCCAACATATTCCGCAGCACTTTACAATTAAGTGGGGACATGTACAGACAATAAAAGACATAGCCGAGTAACACAAAGTTCTACACTTACAGGAGGAGTGAGGGCCTTGCTCAATCTATCAGGAAATTAGGGGGGACACAATAAGTAAAAAGTCTCTTTGGCTCCCACTCCTGAGAAAAAATACTGATAGTGGGGCCGTGTCCTTAGGGGAAGAAAATCTGCCCAGACCTAAAGCTCCTGACAGCTGGATCCGGCCCCGATGACTATCCGTGAGCAGATCAGCTAGAAGCCTTGATATAGTTTGCCTGTATGGGATATATTGAAACGTAACCTAAACTGTGCAAAGTATTAATTCTGTACACAGTTATTTTTTGGGGCTAAAAGATGAACATTTCTCTACAATGACAGGAAACAGTTGTTGAAATAGTAAGAAAGTAATACACCACATATGATAAGAAGTTGCTGAACTTCTGGCACTTATCAGCTCTACAAAATACCTATATTCTCATAAAAAGCCTAAGGGACACCTCATTTAGACACCTTTTCCTAGAGGAACACACAATGCAGAGAGTATTTATTTTTACTCGCTTGTATAGCGCCACTAATTCCACATCGCTTTACAGATATTATCATCTCAGTATTGTCTACCGATTTATTCCGCATTTAATAAACCCTCATTTGCCAAATCCCAGTGTTTCTCTTTTGCCACCATATGAAAATCCCGTGGCCCAGTCGTGCCTGGAGGCAGCGTGGGAGTCAGGAGAGAGAATTGGCAATTCACAGTAGGAGCGAAAGTTAAATTCAGTGTTCAGCATTTCCGGCACAATGAGGCTCATCTTATCAGCTCAGGGATATGACGACCTTGCAGTACCTGCCTGTTATCGCTCTGGAGTGTCGGAGCGACATCATCAGGTCCCACAGCAAATCATCCAGGTAGACTTGACAGGCGAGCAGCTGCAGGGGGTTTGCTGCTCAACCTTCTCCAGAACCTTTGGGAGGCAAGGAGGCAACTGGAAAAAATGGAGCCCCATTAAAACATTATTAGTGTGTAAATATGCCGGAGACCCTTTTATGAGAGGAGAAGACAGCAGACACAGAGAGCGCACAGGCGAAATGTCAGCTCGGCAGTAATGAATTCAATGCATCGGGGTCCATTTAGTAAACTGATTGAAATGTCTTTGACTGTGCTTATGCCAGGAGAACTTTTCAATAGGAAGACACGTTTATGAAATATAATAATGCAGTTTTATATCTCCTGTGCCTTTCAACATCGGTAAAAGGCATTTACGTAAAGTTAACATCCTCTCAGAAATATAGCAGATGAGTGCATAGTGGAGAGTTGGAGACACTGCTGAGCCAGTTTATATTGCAGGGTTTCTCAAAGCAGAAGCCCCTGAGATTTCTCTAAGTCAGGCGTGGGGAACCTTTTTCCTGCCAAGAGCCATTTAGATATTTAGAATATCATTCGGGGGCAGAACAACATTATCAATTAATTAACTCATCCGTAATGTGATGGCTGGTCCTGCTTCTCTTTTTTGTGCGGCTGTGATGTTAGGTGGTAGTGATCATATACCTCCCAAATTTTGAAGAGCAGAGAGGGATGTCATTTTGCCACTTGCAACTGCTGTTCCAGGTTTGCGTCGGTCTGAAGCGCAGTTGACTCTTTGTGATAATAAGTTTTGTAAAGAACTCGCAGCAGAAAGTCGTACCGAGCACAGCTGTATATTACATTGCAAGTCTCATCACAGTGGGAAATTTATCACTACTCACGTGGAACTGATGCATAAGTATCACATAGGAGACACTGGGGCTGATGAATATGCATCACATAGGAGACACGGGCTGGAGTATATATATCACATAGGAGATACTGGAGCATATAGTATAGGAGACACAGGGGCTGGAGAATATGCATCACATAGGAGACATGGGCTGGGTATATACATCACATAGGAGATACTGGAGCATATAGTATAGGAGACACAGGGGCTGGAGAATATGCATCACATAGGAGACATGGGCTGGGTATATACATCACATAGGAGATACTGGAGCATATAGTATAGGAGACACTGGGGCTGTAGAATATGCATCACATAGGAGACACTGGGGCTCGAGAATAAGCATCATATAGGAGACATGGGCTGGAGTATATACATCACATAGGAGATACTGGAGCATATAGCATGGGAGACACTGGGGCTGGAGAATATGCATCACATAGGAGACACGGGCTGGAGTATATATATCACATAGGAGATACTGGAGCATATAGTATAGGAGACACTGGGGCTGGAGAATATGCATCACATAGGAGACATGGGCTGGAGTATATACATCACATAGGAGATACTGGAGCATATAGTATAGGAGACACTGGGGCTGTAGAATATGCATCACACAGGAGACACTGGGGTTCGAGAATAAGCATCATATAGGAGACATGGGCTGGAGTATATACATACATAGGAGATACTGGAGCATATAGCATGGGAGACACTGGGGCTGGAGAATATGCATCACATAGGAGACACGGGCTGGAGTATATATATCACATAGGAGATACTGGAGCATATAGTATAGGAGACACTGGGGCTGGAGAATATGCATCACATAGGAGACATAGGCTGGAGTTTATACATCACATAGGAGATACTGGAGCATATAGTATAGGAGACACTGGGGCTGGAGAATATGCATCACATATGAGACATGGGCTGGGTATATACATCACATAGGAGATACTGGAGCATATAGTATAGGAGACACTGGGGCTGTAGAATATGCATCACATAGGAGACACTGGGGCTCGAGAATAAGCATCATATAGGAGACATGGGCTGAAGTATATACATCACATAGGAGATACTAGAGCATATAGCATGGGAGACACTGGGGCTGGAGAATATGCATCACATAGGAGACACGGGCTGGAGTATATATATCACATAGGAGATACTGGAGCATATAGTATAGGAGACACTGGGGCTGGAGAATATGCATCACATAGGAGACATGGGCTGGAGTATATACATCACATAGGAGATACTGGAGCATATAGTATAGGAGACACTGGGGCTGTAGAATATGCATCACACAGGAGACACTGGGGCTCGAGAATAAGCATCATATAGGAGACATGGGCTGGAGTATATACATCACATAGGAGATACTGGAGCATATAGCATGGGAGACACTGGGGCTGGAGTATATACATCACAGGATATATTGTGGCTGGTGTATACTTCTTAAGAAATATTTGGGGCTGGTGCACACATTACACAAGACATTTGGGGCTAGTGCACAAATCATACGAGACATTTGGGGCTGGCGCACATAGCACATGAGACATTTGGGGTGGCAGCCAGTCATATTGGGAGTAGTGCCACTCTGGAAGATCCACTGCTGCAGCCAGCCAGTACCCCAGAACGGGTCTGGTCACCCAGCCAACAGAAATAAGGTCCTAATGCAGCTTGAAAATTGGGGTTTCACATCATGCTTAACGACATTTCCTCACACAATCAGAAAGGTGTCAATGTGGTCTCCAACTTTAGTATCATATATAACGCTCCAGAACCAGAATGCACATCACTTGGTGTTATGGGTTAGGGCAGTGTGCCTCTACTCACCCACATCCATTATGTTATAGGGCCGAGTACATTTACCGTTTTGTAGACTGACTTTGCACATCCCTTTCTTGTATTTACTCCATCTTACATTGTACCTTATGTGACTCTCACAAACAGAGCTCCATTCACACAAAGCCATAGGAAACAAACTGTAGTTTATGTACACCCTGTGTAAGGCCATGTTCACACACCCAGCCTTCAATGATTACACATCATCACATACATACGATTCAGCAGTCACGTGCCTACACAAGACATTATCTCTAGACGCTAGCATACACCCACGGGTGGAGAACCAAGGAAGCATTACAATGTGAGAAAAGTAGAGTGAGTTTTTTGTTTTTGCTTTCTTAAACTTATCTAGACCTACGGATTTGGCTGCAGATCCATAATTAATTCCCAACAAAATAAAATCCACCACAATTAGGTTTAATTTTCAATGAGGACTCCTCAATTGACTTGATTTGGAAAATCTGCAAAATCCAGACCACAACTTGATATTGAAATTTTCACATTCAGCCTGCATATCCGTAATAAATGTCTGCAAAAATTCTGATACGTGTGGATGTACCACAACTGAGAACTAAGGAAAGGAAAGTTTCTACACAGTTCACTCAATACGTTATATAGATTTTGGCCCTTGGTCAGTGGAGACTTCGGCCATTTGCAGCATTGCTGCAGTGACCTTCCCCGTGATGAATGGTAAATTGACCACAACCGTGCAAGACCGACAAACTTGGCAATACATATTGTGCAAACCAGCTCAGCCCTACAGGAACACGTAGAAATTATCTTGCATATTCTCCATTTCCAGCAGAGAATCCTTACTGTCCAGTAGCATTGGAGTTTCTGATGAAAATGGACTTATGAGAATGGGCATGGTGGTGCAATTACATTGTGCTCTTATAAGATATAAAAAAAAAAACACACAAAGAATGGAGCCGGCATTTTCTCGGTAATTCCATTAATATGGCAGCCTGGTGAGTCACTCTGATCCTGATATGCTCAGATTTGCTATATTTGTAGTTTTGTTCAGATCTTCAACGTAAAACAAGAATTTGTTATTTTTTGCCCTAGAATTCTGTGCCATTTCTACATTTTTACATGAAATAGCCAATCCTTGGTACAAATGAATCATCCAGCTTGTCGGGCTCTTTATCAGCTACCGGGGAGGCTTGTAAGCTGCAGTTAAGAAGACTTATTACCGGCTAAATATATGCCGTCCATAGGTTCTGTGGTAATCTGTTACCGGAGAGACTGCAACGTTGGGGTGGTCTATAGACCGTCCATCTGTTACAACTCTCCGGATCTGGCCGCCTGCCCAGATACTTTTCATAGACGTCTACAATGGCAGATAAAATGTATTTTTTTCTTCTTTTTTTACTGTACACCTGTTTCTGACGCGCCCCCTGGGCCTGTGCTGTGCAGGGGATACCCGGAGCCGGATCGCTGGGGGTTGTAGTCCTCCGTGGCTCTGACCCGGTCCGTGCCCAGGGCGGTCAAACCAGTGGCAGTATTAGTAATGTGACAAATGTCCGACTACACCACCCGTGGATTGCGGTCAGTGGGGACCGCCGCTGCGCTGCAGACCGCTGAGACTGATGTTGTATGCGCAGCCAAGTATGGGATAACTCCCCACGGGAGAAGTATTGCCTCAGGGCAGCTAGTGTAGATGATGGGAGTGATGGTGTGAGCGTCCCAGTACTGATGGTGCTGGTGCGGCGATGAAACACAGAGACGTGTGGTGCAGTTCAGGGTCTTTACTGATGGAATAACGCAGACCGTCCCGGGAGTACTGGTTAGCAGTAGGGGCCTGGTCAGTCTGTAAGCAACTAGGATCTCCCCTGGCCAGGTGGAGTTGTAGGCCTCCCCGACTATCTGCACTCTTTCCTGGCTACCTTGCTTTATGCGGGTAGAAGTAACCCATGTCCCTGAGTATACCGTGTGGTGCTCACCCATATGGCCGGTGACTTGGGGCCTTCCGTTAGCCTCCGCTTCACGATGGCGGTGCTGGTCCCTTGCTTGTGACCGTGCCTAAGGGCTTCTATGGCCAGAGGACATGGAATCCCCTGCCGGTTGGATTCTGCTGCTGGACCTGGATGTCCCCACAGCCTCGGACTCCGTGTCCGGGTTTAGTGTCTTCAGCCAAGGCGAGCTATCTAGCTTCCAGCCTCTGGCACTCGCTCCTGCTCCTACAGAGCTCCTAGTTCTTGCTTTCCCTGTCCAGGCTCTGACTCCCAGACTCTGTCTGTTCTGCTTGTTCTGCAGGCTCTGTCTGACCTAATCCCGCCCCAGACCCAGTTTATAAGGGCAGATTCTTCCCTTCCCAGGTCTGGGCGGGCAGTGTTGCATGCTTAGGGCTCCTGACCAGAGAAACCTCCCACTTGCTCTCAGACATAATATTTCTATTACTGTGGCAACCAGACCCCTGGGGTACCACATTCCCCCCTAGTAAATTTTAGTACTCCGGGACTAAACACATTTTTAAAGAAACATAAATACAAGGGTATAAACGATAATACAATAACATATTTACAAGAAGCTTTAGTTCTTTAAAGGTCACGGCGTGTCCGCAATCGGGTGTCCATATCACCCAAGGTGAAGCTTTAAGCGATGTAGGGGAGCTGTCCAAAGCAAACCCCTTGCGTTGGCCCTGGGCGTGGCTGCAAGGCTGAAGCTAGCTACTTTGGACCGCAAGGAGGCCACGCCAGACAGGTTTTCTTTTCCGCGGCCGTCTTCGCAAGAGGCACAATGTGCAACTGTCTACAAGAATTGTTCCGGTTATCCAGTGTCCATAACCTGTTAGTCCATAGAAATCTGCAGGGTAACTGAGAAACATAATTAATAACAGGCAACAAACATAAACCATAAACAGTTAAACAGATAAATTCACAGTGCATTAGTTTAGATTTTCCAGCGAGCGGGCATCTGACCTCTAGTGACTCTAGTGGACCTACGGAGCTCACTAACTGGTCCTGCACTACAGGGTGTAGGAGGTGTTATGGGCAAGCTGGGCAGCTGTCTGCGTACTCTTTGGCTCACTAGGGGCACAGCAGGCTCACTACTAGCAGAGGGTTGATCCTCCTGTGCTGCTGGTGTGGATTCTTCTGCCTCCTGGGCCGGCTGCTCTTCCAGCTCTACCTGGTCTTCTGTAGGCACTTGAGGGGCTGGCTGGAGAAAGGTGAGGACGGGCACCACGATAGCGTTGTTTACTTGTGTCCAGGACCGGGGAAAGTCTCCGAGTACGGTGCTGATCATTTCCTCCTTTTCCTCTACGGGTTGAGGGTCTTCCTGATCTTCATCCGTGCTTTGCAACTTCTCGGGGCACTTTTTCAGGTGGTCTCTGGAGACAGTGGCTATGGTCTCTCCTCCATCCTTGCTGATGACGTACACCTTTGGATTATTGTGGCTTGAGGGCAGTACGGTGTACGGGTCCTTTTCCCACTGGTCGTCCAATTTATGCAGCCACCTTTTTCTTTTCAAGACTTGCTCTCCAGGTACCAGGGGAACAGCGGGAGCATGTTGATTATAAGTCCTCTCCTGCCTTTCTCTTGATTGACAGAGACTTCGCTCGACGCTCTCCTGTACTGCTGCTGCCGTTCAGTATCCCAGTCTGCCTCTGGCGAGGTGTCCTCGGGTATCAGGACTCCCATATCCAGGTCAACAGGCAGCTTACCAGGTCTTGCTCGCATTAGGTAAGCCGGGGTACAGTTGGTGGAACCTACCGGGATGTGGTTATACAGGTCCACCAGATCGGGCAGTTTCTCAGGCCACAGACTGCGTTCTTCCAGGGGCAATGTTTTTAGCAGATTTATCACCACCTGGTTCATCTTCTCGCAGAGTCCATTGGTTTGGGGGTGATAGGGCGTTGTTCTTATCTTCTTGCAGTCATACAGGTTGCAGAACTCCTGGAAGACCTCTGCTTCGAAGGCTGGTCCTTGGTCCGTCAGCACTTGGTCCGGGTACCCATGTGGGCGGCAAAAGTGCAGCTGGAAGGCTCTGGCTGCTGTCTGAGCCATCAAGTCCTTGACAGGGACCACCACCAGGAACCGGGAGTAGTGATCCACGATGGTTAGGGCGTAGACATACCCGCTTCTGCTTGGAGCCAGTTTAACATGGTCCAGGGCGACCAGTTCCAGTGGCTGCCTGGTGATGATGGGCTGCAGGGGAGTCCTCTGGCTGGCACGGTCCCTTCTTCTTAGATTGCACGGGCCACAGTCTCTACACCACCTCTCAATGGCTCCTCTCATGCCTATCCAGTAGAACCGTTCACGCAGCAGGAACTCCAGCTTCTTCCATCAGAAGTGCCCTGCCCCATTGTGGTAGGCCTCCAGCACCATAGCTGCGTCCCGTCTCGGTACCACAACCTGCCAGATCAGCTCATGTGTCGGGGAATTGACCATTCTGCGGCACAACTTCTCCTTGTAGAGAAACAGTCTGCTCTTTTCCGTCCACAGTTGCTTGGTCTCTTCCAGAGCGTCTGGGTCCAGGCGGGCGTCAGCCTGGGTCAGCATCTCCTTCACCAGACGGACTGCGGGGTCACTGTCTTGCGTCTCCGCCCAGTTGTAGTGGGGTAAGGGGTTGAACGTAGCGGATCGCTGGCCCCTCACACGGTGGGAATACTGGGTAATCCCATGACGGTGAAACGCAGGGAGTTCGATCTCTTCCAATTCTTCTGGATCCTCCCCTTCGTCCGATAGGTTTGGCATCCTGGACAGGGCGTCCGCGTTGGTATTGGAGGGCCCTGCCCGGTATTTGATCGTGAACTCATAATTGGACAGGCGGGCCATCCATCTCTGCTCCAGGGCACCCAGTCTTGCAGTGTCCAGGTGTGTCAACGGGTCCCTTGCTCGTGACCGTGCCTCCGGGCTTCTATGGCCAGAGGACATGGAATTCCCTGCCGGTTGGATTCTGCTACTGGACCTGGATGTCCCCACAGCCTCGGACTCCGTGTCCGGGTTTAGTGTCTTCAGCCAAGGCGAGCTATCTAGCTTCCAGCCTCTGGCACTCGCTCCTGCTCCTACAGAGCTCCTAGTTCTTGCTTTCCCTGTCCAGGCTCTGACTCCCAGACTCTGTCTGTTCTGCTTGTTCTGCAGGCTCTGTCTGACCTAATCCCGCCCCAGACCCAGTTTATAAGGGCAGATTCCTCCCCTCCCAGGTCTGGCCGGGCAGTGTTGCATGCTTAGGGCTCCTGACCAGAGAAACCTCCCACTTGCTCTCAGACATAATATTTCTATTACTGTGGCAACCAGACCCCTGGGGTGCCACATTTCCACCAAAGACTCTGTGCCCCGGAACATATAGCCAAAGCTCAGGAGGCTGCACCTAATATAACGACTCTGCTGCTGGAAATGGACAGATATAACCAACGCTATAAAACAGCATTAGCTTTTTATTAACTAATGGGCATTTTGGGTTTCCTCCTTGGATGAGTGCCTGAATCAGACACGATGGTGAGATTTTCACTGTAACATAAAAAATCCAAATCAATAAGTCTCCATAGGGACAAGAGACACGGCCAGCCGTCTGGGTTAATCTTCTCGAATCAGTCAGTTCTTGAGGAATGACGTAGTTATTCAGCCACTGACCCTCAGCTAAAGAGATGGTATTAAAGAATATTGACACCATTATCTGTCACCCGTAGCCGCACCATGTACTGCCGAGAGTTCAGAAATGTCCATAAAGCCTGAAATATTCCAGACACGTGGACGACGTATCAACATTCAGAGTGACACATCGCGCTCCCCTGACCCTTCCTCCGTGTCATATCTCTGTCACTGTAATTAAGTACTTTAGCACGGACGAGAAACTCATTTCCACCTCTCTGCCCATATCACACCGTTCTGTCTGGGCATGTCGTGTCTGGGCAGGCTTATATCCAATTTAAGTTCACCATGCTGAGAACTCAGGGTAATGATGAAGGCTCTTTTGCCGGAGCGACTGGAGTTGATGCATGAGTAGGGCCCGCGAATATAGGTAATTGAAAAAAAGTCACTACGGGTCATTTACATGCAGAGATTAATGCTTGAGACTGTCTAAATTGTAAGGATGGCACCAAAAAGTCCTAGTAAATATACCTTAAGGCATACGTGTCAAACTCTGGCTTGTGGGCCAAATCTGGCCCACAGGGTGATTATATTTGGCCCGTTGCACCAGAACCACCACCCCTATGTGGAGCCCATTATTCTGCATGGAGGACTAAGTGGGGCCCATTATACTGTATGGAGGACTATGTGGGCCCATTATACTGTATGGAGCACTATGTGGGGCCCATTATACTGTATGGAGCACTATGTGGGGCCCATTATTCTGTATGGAGGACTATGTGGGGCCCATAATACTGTATGGAGGAATATGTGGGGTCCATTATTCTGTATGGAGAACTATGTGGGGCCCATAATACTGTATGGAGCACTATGTGGGGCCCATTATACTGTATGGAGGACTATGTGGGGCCCATTATTCTGTATGGAGGACTATGTGGGGCCCATTATTCTGTATGGAGAACTATGTAGGGCCCATAATACTGTATGGAGCACTATGTGGGGCCCATTATAATGTATGGAGGACTATGTGGGGCCCATTATTCTGTATGGAGGACTATGTGGGGCCCATAATACTGTATGGAGCACTATGTGGGACCCATTATACGATATGGAGGACTATGTGGGGCCCATTATACTGTATGGAGAACTATGTGGGGACCATTATTCTGTATGGAGGACTATGTGGAGCCCATTATTCTGTATGGAGGAATATGTGGTGCCCATTATACTGTATGGAGGAATATGTGGGGTCCATTATTCTGTATGGAGAACTATGTGGGGCCCATAATACTGTATGGAGGACTATGTGGGGCCCATTATCCTGCATGGAGGACTATGTGGGGCCCATTATCCTGTATACTGGTTGGCCCTCGACTTTGTCCAAGTTTTTCATTTTGGCCCTCTTTGTTTTTGAGTTGGACATCCCCATCTTAAGGTGACTGCTGAAGAAACAGACGAATGTTCCCATGTGATTCCCAAACTATGGATGGTCAAAATGGTCAAAATCAGAAGACATTTACCTCAAATGTAAAGACAGCTTCCGTTCTCATGATTCTTGGACTAAGGCTTTGTTCACATAGCACTGACCAATAATTACCTATGTGCAAGTGCACGTGAGAATTTCTCTACATGGACAAAATTGCACCATCCTTTATACTGGTCCTTTTTATGGATAACTCCTGCCACCGTTCACATTGCAAACAATACATAGAGATAACATCGAGTAGGGTTGTAACCAGCTTGTCATACTCCAGTCACATCCAGAGCCACGGTTATAATGGTGACTTTTCTCACTCTGTATTGTCCAAACGCCCTAAACCTCTTAGCCGTAGATTATTCTCCAGCATTGCATTCTGATATGTACCTTTTCTAACCCAGGCTACTGTAATGTGCCAGGTGCTCACACTACATCTCTCACAATGTAGCAGCGGATCATGCTTTGTACAGATAATGAAGCAGCAGGTGAGGTGAGGTCGTGTAACCTGAGAGCTACGGCCATGTTGACATATCCAGTAATGTTCCGCTAGAACAGATCCAGCAGAAATCCGTTAGGAAAAAAGTTGTGCTGACACAACTTTAGTCCGTTATTCACTTACTGATCTCTGTCGGATCCGTCTTTTTAGAGTCAATGGGCAATGGATCCACCTTTTCTTGTCAGATCCGTTAGAAATTGACGTCAATGGATGCCGCATTAACGGACTAAAGTTGTGTCAGCAGAACTTTTTTCCTGATGGGTTTCTGCTGGATCCGTTCTAATGGACATGTGAACAGAGTCTTACAGAAAAACAGTAGCGTTGTGAATGGTTGCACCGTGGTGACATTTTCAGTGCTTACATCAGAGTCGTATTTTATACACTTTATACTAACCGCTCTATTCGCAATCTCTGATTTAGCACTCTGCGCAATTCATCAAAAAAAATAAAATTATGCAGACTTCTCTTTAACTGCTACACTGAGGCAAAATCCAGCCGCCTAATTCACTGGCAACGTAGTGGCTCATGAATCATGATGAAGATCCAGAAAATGGCTGCCTCTGCTTTATTTTAGCTGCCGTTGACTGATGGGCCCTATATGATCTGTATCCCCCCCTGTGACTGGATGAGACGGCTGCTCGTGTAAACAGTGCTTGCATTTCTTGGGCTATTGACAAAAGATGTTTAGATATGGAGAAGAAAGACTTGGCGCTTCCTACCTTGCACCATCAAACATCGCCCTCTCTACCTTTAATTGTCAGTGCCGGCGGCCATACTCTGGGGCGTCTCTCCTCTCTTATGTGCATTGTGCGCGTTTTGCAAGGCAATCCATTCTGTGTCAGTGTTATGCAAATCAATATACACTATATGGCACTCAGACATCATTTTTATTAGCAAGCTTTTCATTTGCCTAATCCTCTAGGAATTGCTCCTGAATGATGATCCTGAGGCTCGCCGCTGAAATGCGACCAACAAACTTCTGCAGAATGAATTACTCTCTATAAACCTGGCAGCTCCCTGCACCCGGGAGGCCGGGCCGCTAGGAGGGAGAAGGTTAATGGCTGGTGCAGAATTGACTGAGCATCTTAGCTGTATGTTTAATGTTACATAGCAGAGAATTCAGCCCATAACGTGCACAGAATCTCACTCTGAAGATTCCTATCAATAACACTGGGCCCTAAAGGGAACACATTACAGAATGCAGTCCGGTCGCCAGGCTGAATAAACTACATTCATACATATTCGTGGGTAAATATTCAGTAATATTATTAATCCAATCGCTAATCATTCTGGGCCTAGGAGTCCAGGCGGTGGTCCTAATCAGTGTTGTCAGCAAAGCTTGCATTAAGGTGACAGCAAGGAAGGCAATCAATGAACAGGACCGCCCATTGGGCTTGTAAACCCAGAAGGATCACAGTTTTTCATGAATAAACAACTAGGTTTAAATACTAAATATTTTCCCACAAATATGTAGGAAACATGACAGGTTCCCTTAAGCTATGTTGTTTGACGTATTTTTTTTAGTCCGAAGGGAAGGGAAATTGTTCAGTATAAAAATGAGTATAAAAGAATGTGCGCCTTTTTGCCCCTTTTTCTCTGTCCTTGAAACTTTTCTAAAAAGTGGGAAGGGAAGTTCAGCCCATAGGAATCACTATAATTTAAGCTCGAAATGTATTTCTCTGTAAGGCATGCAGCCTTCCCAATGTGCATTATGTCTAGTGTCACATATTCGCCCTGCACTCTGGATTTAAGGCTGACATATGACGGGTTTATATAAATGGGCCCCATTGAATCAATTCTTTAGCAAAGCTTTTGTATGGTCAGTTTGATAGTCTAATGTAGGACAGAGAAAAGCTTTGCTCCTGGAGAAGCCATCGTCTGTTGTGGTATATATTACACATGCACGAAGAGTATAACGGAGATGGTCAGAAACCAGCAACCAACTGCAAGGCTAAAAGGGTCCTGGTCCAACCCATCATGTCTAGGCCAATTCTGTGGACTGAGATACAAGAACAACTGATGTGTAAAATCACTATTATTCAGTATCACGTGTCAAAATTCACCACTCAACTAAGCTTCACATGGTATCTTGACCCTACTTTGGAGTCCATCATCAGGGTAGGTCCTGAGGAGATAGAAAAAAAATCTGCTGCAGGTTCCTATACAAATCCTGCCCAGTGGCGTGCCGCCAATAGTGGCAGGCCATGCAACTGCTATGGGACCATGAGCCAGGGGACCCGGTGTCAGCGCCCGCACCAGGGCCCCCTGCACTGGAGTTCACCTCTGGCCAGCCAGCGCCGCCCCCCGCCCTGCATTCAACTGTATCGGCAGATGCCAATACAGTTGAAAGCAATGATGGAGGAGGGAGGGTCATGTGACATTCCCTCTCCCATCATTCCTCCTCTGTGTCTAACACAGTGGGCGCGATGACGTTACTTCATCGAGCTCCACGCTGTGTCAGACAGTGGAGCAGCTGAGGTGAGGAGACGCGCTGCAGAGACTGAAGCAGCGGGGAACGAGGAGCGGTAAGTGTGTATTTATTTATTTTAAATCAGTTTGTACTGATAATACTGGAGGACTGGGGCTTCATTTTACCCTAAAGGGCCTGCATTTTACTGTGTGGAGGACCATGGGGAGTGCATTATACTGTGTGGAGAACCATGGGGAGTGCATTATACTGTGTGGAGGACCAGTGGGGAGTGTATTATACTGTATGTAGGCCCATTATACTGCATGGAGAGCTGTGTGAGGGATCATACTGTGATGGATCACCATACTTTACTGGGGGGTACAGTAGGGTCCTTCTACAGTGCATGTGAAGGTAACCACCATGGGGGTATCATACTGTGCTTGGTGGGCACTTTTGATGGCATCATACTTCATTGGGGCAATGAAAGAAGGATATAGAACTTCAGCAAAAGGAAAATTACCGTATATACTCGTGTATAAGCCGACATTTTCAGCACATTTTTTTAGGCTGAAAAAGCCCTCCTTGGCTTATACTCGAGTATATACTTACATTCTGGCTGTGGAACGTGGTGGGGAGGGTTGCGGCGGCGGAGGAGCGGTGAACAGGTAGTAGGCAGCTCCTGCAGCTATCACGTGTGCCCACTGCTAAAGAAAATGAATATTCCCTCTTCTCCACGCCCATGGAAGTGGAGAGGAGTGTATATTCATTTTTTTTAATAACACGTGCAGGATCAGTCGCAGCCGCCGGCGTCCTGCTGCGGTTCAGCGATCCTCTGTGCCCACTATTAGAGAGTATGAATATTCACTCTTCCCCACTCCCATGGTCGTGGAGAAGAGTGAATATTCATTCTCTTTAGTAGTGGGCACATGGGACAGCTGAACCGCAGCAGGAAGCCGGCGGATGCAGCTACAGAGTGCGCTATTAAAGAAAATGAATATTCACTCCTCTCCATGCCCATAGTCCCGGCGTTGAGAGGTGGGAATATACCCGCAGCTCACCTCTGCATCTGAGGGCGCATGTCATGCGCTGCTCAGATGCTGAGATCAGCTGCTAGCAGAACAGGGAGAGAGAAGGAAGGTGAGTAGAAGTGTTTATTTTTTTCATGTGTGCAGTGATGGGGGGCCAGGTATACCAGGATTGGGGATGAGGGGGCCATGCATATCAGGATTGGCGATAGGGGGGCCATGCATACCAGGATTGGGGATGAGGGGGCCATGCATACCAGGATTGGGGATGAGAGGGCAATGCTTTCCAGGATTGGGGATGAGAGGGCCATGCATACCAGGATTGGGGATGAGGGGGGCATGCATACCAGGATTGGGGATGAGGGGGGCATGCATACCAGGATTGGGGATGAGGAAGCAATGCATACCAGGATTGGGGATGAGGGCGCCAGGCATACCAGGACTGGGGATGAGGGCGCCAGGCATACCAGGACAGAGGATGAGGGGGTCATGCATACCAGGATTGGGGATGAGTGGGCAACGCTTACCAGGATAGGGAAATTTACCAGTAGCTGCTGCATTTCCCACCGTAGGCTTATACTCGAGTCAATAAGTTTTCCCAGGTTTTTGTGGTAAAATTAGGTGCCTCGGCTTATATTCGGGTCGACTTATACTCGAGTATATACGGTACTATGTAAAGGCTGGAAAGTTGTGAGATATGCTCTTCTGTGACCCTAACAAATATTTATTTATTTAATTTATTTGGGGGGGCCCCAATTAGAACTTCTGCTATAGGGCCCCATGATTTCTATATACGCCCCTGCTGCAGTCACATTTTATGTGCAGATTTTGTTGTGGTTTTGCCATGGATTTCACCTAACGCATTGCAAGGTAAAACCTACATAGAAAATCTGCAGAAATAATGGACATGCGGCGAAGTTACAATCCGCACTACATGTCAAAATAGATTATTTCACAGAGCGCGGATGAAATTTGTTAAAATTTCATCCACTCTCCTGCAGCTGTATTTTATCCTGAATTTAATAACTTCCTATTCACTTACAGCTAACACATGAATGCAGCGGGTGTTTTTTCTTTTTGACAGAAAACTACTATGGTTTTCTAGAAAATGCTGCGTGTGAAGCTACCTTAAAGGGGTTGTCCCCATTCAAATATTCGTACTCCAAAAGGATCAGGGATTTGAAAAAAAAACCTCCTTCCCTGGGTCCAGTGCTACCTCTCACTGGTGTTTTTTGGTTGGCTGCAGGTATGACGTCACATTGACAAAGCTGCAGCCAATCACTGAGCTCAGTGTCCCGGATAATATACAGTGGGGGAAATAAGTATTTGATCCCTTGCTGTTTTTGTAAGTTTGCCCACTGACAAAGACATGAACAGTCTATAATTTTAAGGGTAGGTTAATTTTAACATTGAGAGATAGAATATCCCCCCAAAAAATCAAGAAAATCACACTGTATAAATTAGATACATGTTTTTGCGTTTTGCAGTGAGAAATAAGTATTTGATCCCCTACAAACCATTATACAGTCATATGAAAAAGTTTGGGCACCCCTATTAATCTTAAGCTTATTGTTTTATAAAAATTGGTGCTTTTGCAACAGCTATTTCAGTTTGATATATGTAATAACTGTTGGACACAGTAATGTTTCTGCCTTGAAATGAGGTTTATTGTACTAACAGAAAATGTGCAATCTGCATTCAAACAAAATTTGACAGGTGCATAAGTATGGGCACCTCACCAGAAAAAGTGACATTAATATTTAGTAGATCCTCCTTTTGCAAAAATAACAGCCTCTAGTCGCTTCCGGTAGCTTTTAATGATTTCCTGGATCCTGGATGAAGGTATTTTTGACCATTCCTCTTTACAAAACAATTCCAGTTCAGTTAAGTTTGATGGTCACCGAGCATGGACAGCCCTCTTCAAATGATCCCACCAATGAAACACCAATTTTTATAAAACACTAAGCTTAAGATTAATAGGGGTGCCCAAACTTTTTCATATGACTGTAAGTTCTGGCTCCTACAGACCAGTTAGACACTCCTAATCAACTTGTTACCTGCATTAAAGACAGCTGTCTTATATAGTCACCTGTATAAAAGACTCCTGTCCACAGACTCAATTAATCAGTTAGGCTCTAAACTCTACAACATGGGCAAGACCAAAGAGCTTTCTAAGGATATCAGGGACAAGATCATAGACCTGCACAAAGTTGGAATGGGCTACAACACCATAAGTAAGACGCTGGGTAAGAAGGAGACAACTGTTGGTGCAATAGTAAGAAAATGGAAGAAATACAAAATGACTATCAATCGACATCGATCTGGGGCACCATGCAAAATCTCACCTTTTGGGGTATCCTTGATCATGAGGAAGGTGAGAGATCAGTCTAAAACTACACGGGGGGAACTTGTTAATGATCTCCAGGCAGCTGGGACCACAGTCACCAAGAAAACCATAGGTAACACATTACGCCTTTAAGGTCTAAAATCCTGCAGTGCCCGCAAGGTCCTCCTGCTCAAGTAGGCACATGTGCAGACCCGTGTGAAGTTTGCCAATGAACACCTGGATGATTCTGTAAGTTATTGGGAGAAAGGGCTGTGGTCAGATGAGACAAAAATTGAGCTCTTTGACCTTAACTCAACTCGCCGTGTTTGGAGGAAGAAGAAGAATGAGTACAACCCTAAGAACATCATCCCAACCGTTTAGCATGGTGGGGGAAACATTATACTTTGGGGGTACTTTTCTGCAAAAGGGACATGACGACAGCACCGTACTGAAGGGAAGATGGATGGGGTCATGTATCACGAGATTTTGGCCAACAACCTCCTTCCCTCAGTAAGAGCATTGAAGATGTGTCGTGGCTGGGTCTTCCAGCAAGACAATGACCCAAAACATACAGCCAAGGCAACAAAGAAGTGGCTCAAAAAGAAGCACAGTAAGGTCATGGAGTGGCCTAGCCAGTCTCCAGACCTTAATCCCATAGAAAACTTATGGAAGGAGTTGAAGCTCTGAGTTGCCAAGCGACAGCCTCAAAATCTTAATGATTTAGAGATAATCTGCAGAGGAGTGGACCAAAATTTCTCCTGAGATGTGTGCAACCCTCATCATCAACTAAAAAAACGTCTGACTGCTGTGCTTGCCAACAAGGGGTTTGTCACAAAGTATTAAGTGTTGTTTGCCAGAGGGATCAAATACTTATTTCTCACTTCAAAATGTAAAAAAATGTATCTAATTTATACAATGTGATTTTCTTGATTTTTTTGGGATATTCTATCTTTCAATGTTAAAATTAACCTACACTTAAAATTATAGACTGTTCATGTCTTTGTCAGTGGGCAAACTTACAAAAACAGCAAGGGATCAAATACCTATTTCCCCCAGTGTAGATGGTAGAGGGCAAAGAGTAGTGTCAAGAAACAGGGCCGGACAAAAAGAAAGTGAGGTGTTTTTGCCTCCTTTGAAGACTTTGGAACAATAATCTTTGGACCCATGTTGGCAGAGTCAGGCACTACCATTTTTCGCAGCGTAATCAATTATTAACAATTACCCCTAACAATATATTATTGCGCGAACTATACGTGCCTCGAATGGAAGCTGATGTCAGGTCAATATTTCCAGCAATTGCACAGCTACATCAGACGTTCATTATAAAAAACACTCTCAGCTGTTATCCGGTAGCTCATCTTAATCTCGCGCACATATATTGCAGTCATAGGTGTTTATTCTGACAGATATGCAGTTCGTTCATCAATAGACTATAATATGAGGCACAGCGCATCCGCCATCGCCCCCGTGGGCGAGCCACATGTTCATCTAGGGTCACTCTTATGATGATCGCATTTACCAAGACAAAAGAAGCAAACGGCAACCCAACACGAGTGATAGTGGCTTCCTGATCACTGCACTGTGGAGCTGCGGAGTGACTTGTTTTATGTGTCGCCTGACCCCTGCTGTTGGTGGATACCCTTACAGAAGATGACAAGGCGATAAGAAACTTGATGCATGGTAGGTCCGTTTGTTGCTGGCACAACCACACTACAGACAATCCAGCTGCCGTTTAACCCTTGTTCAGATAAAAGAAGGCTTCATACATTTTGTAAAGGCATTAATACAACGCTTGGTTCCTGGATACGACCATCTGCAGAATATCGAAACCCAAGACCATTGCACACAAGAGCTCTCTGTAAGAGCAGCAAAACGCAACCCATATCATATTCCCTTTATGAAGCCAACTAAGCACTCCAGTCCTGCAATGATTGCCCCCGAGCGTGTAGGTGGCTGCAGATGGGAGGCTAAGAATATCCCTGCCATATACATATATTCACAGACATAAAAGATGAACATAGACGTGTGTCCATCAAGTTCAACCTTTCTCTGGAATAGCTATGTGGTTTACAGAAACGTAAAAGAAACACCTAGGTGATAGAAGACCACCACACATGGCCCAAGACCTCCGAGGCCAGTGACTAGCTGCAGATGTGACATGGAGTATAGAGGCTGTGACATCTACAGCCAATGTAAGTAATATACTGATGGGGAGAAGTGAGACGCAATGCTGGAATGGAGGGTTAGTATTATATCATTATTTTAGCACTACAGCTGCCGGTGTGCAGCATTTTACATATGTCAGAAAATCCCTTTAAAGAAGGATCTATGCCATTGAAATACACTGTCCTATTAGTTAATTGTGGGGGGTTGTTTTTACTTGTACAACACAGAACATAACTCCCGCAGGGCACCGTAGGCCAATAATCTGACATTTGGACATCGCAGTCTGACATTTACTCATTCATGGTCAGCTAAAGCCCTGACAACAGAAAAATAAGCCCTGGGAGACAAGATGAGATATTTAGGAACACTTTATATGTTGTTACTTAAAGGAAGGCAGAAAAGTTATCCCAGCACTTCCTTCCTTGATTTGGGTCTCTCTTCTCTGACACTACCATTAAAATAGAGAAATATAGAAAAAAAAGAATTATATATAAAGAAATTTTCCCTGTGACTCAGGAGCTCAGCCATGCTGCACTTAATTATCTGATGCCTAGCTACAAGACAACTGTCTGCAGCAGGAGCCTCTCCCCTCTGTCCTGTCCATAGAAGGACAAAAGAACCCTAATCCCTGCCCCTTTGGCTAAGCCCAGCCCTTTCAGCTGGTCACCAGTCTAAAATTAAACTGTTCAGTGGGAGATTAATGCATAACATATGCAACATTTCTACAAGATCGCTGGTTTAAGGATCATTCACTTAACGGCCATTATTAATAAAAAAAAACACACAACATCATTGTTCCCAAACCTTGAACGTGCACAGCTAAAGGTTTTGGTAATGAAGATGGAACCTGCTAAAATATGAGGAAAAAAACAACATGGATGGTAAGTCCACACATGTAAAACTATTCATCTGAATGGAGTGTGTTATAAATCAATGCCCATCCTGCAAAAAACAAAACCCAGTCATAGAAACGGAGTGAGTATATGGCTGTGTGCCCACGTAGCATTTTTCAAGCGTATATGCTGCGGAATTTCCGCAGCGTAAACGCTTGAAAAACGCATGTATATCCGCACCCCATGATCCCCAATGGGATTCCGCAAGTTCTATGCACATGCTGCGGATTTTTCCGCAGCGTTTATGCCGCGTTCAAAAATCCGCAGCATGTCATTTAATTTTGCGTTTCCGCAAGCGGAATTGCCTTTGTCCAATGCATAAAAAACGCAAGGCAATTCCGCATGTGGAAAACGCGTGATAAACGCGCGAAAAATGCGCGATAAACGCGTGCGGAATTCCGCATGCGTTTTTCCGGGAGAGGACTTGCATTTATGCAGCAGAAATTTTCTGCTTCATAAATGCAACGTGGGCACATAGCCTATCACCTCCAGGTGTAAGGCTATGTGCCCACGTTGCAGAAATGAAGCAGAAAATTTCTGCTTCATTTCTGCAAGTCCTCTCCCGGAAAAACGCATGCGGAATTCCGCACGCGTTTATCGCGCGTTTTTCTCGCGTTTATCGCGCGTTTTCGACATGCAGAATTACCTTATTTAATGCATGAAAAAACGCAAGGCAATTCCGCATGTCGAAAACGCGTGAAAAACGCACGATAAACGCTTGCGGAATTCCGCATGCGTTTTTCCGGGAGAGGACTTGCAGAAATTAAGCAGAAATTTTCTGCTTCATTTCCGCAACGTGGGCACATAGCCTCAGATGGATTGCCGATAATCTTACGCTTTTGGGTACTGGTAGGAAAGCAGCCGGGGCAGTGGCAGAGTTTAGACCACTTAGCACCTCATCTCAGAGGAAAAAGTGCCAACATATAATAAGGTACTTTCACTAATAATGCTAAATTTAGTAATACATTATACTAGAATACAGGGGTGAAATAACCATTGAACATGTCACTAATTTTCTAAGTAAATATATTTCTAAAGGTGCTACTGACATGAAATTCTCACCAGATGTTGGTAACAAACCATCCAATCCACACAGACAAAGAAATCAAACCACAGATGTCCATAAGTTAAGTTATGTGTAATAGTGAGAAATGACACTTGGAAAAAGTATTAAACACGCTTACTGAAAAATATTTAATACTTCGCACAAAAGTCTTGGTTGGTGATGACAGCTTCAAGGTGCCTGCTGTATGGAGAAACTAGTCGCATGCATTGCTCTGGTGTGATTTTGATCCATTCTTCCACACAAACACTCTTCACATCCTAAAGGTCCCGTTTTATTTTCTTTCTCTAAAACCAATTGAGAGTTTCCTTGGCGATGTGTTTGGGATCATTGTTTGCTGAAATGTCCACTCTCGTTTCATCTTCATCATCCTGGTAGATGTCAGCAGATTTTTATCAACAATGTCTCAGTACATTAGTTCATTCATCCTTTCTTCAATTATATGAATTTTGCCAGTGCTGTATGCTGAAAAACAGCCCCACACCATGACGTCCCCACCTCCAAACTTCACTGTTGGTATGGTGTTTTTGGGGTGATATTCACAGAGCCTTTTGGCCTCCAAACATGGTGTGTATTATGGCATCCAAAAAGTTAAATTTTGGTCCCATCTGACCAGACTATATTCTCCCAGTATTTCACAGGCTTGTCTAAATGTTGTTGAGCAAACTTTATACCTGCTTGAACATGCTTTTTGCTCAGCAATGGAGTCTTATGTGGTGAGCGTGCATACAGGCCATGGAGGTGGAGTGCATTACTTATTGTTTTCTTTGACATAATTGTACCTGATGATTCCAGGTCTTTCTGTAGCTCTCCACAAGTGGTCCTTGGCTTTTGGACAACTCTTCTTAAAATTCTTTTCACTCCTCTGTCTGAAATCTTGCAGGGAGCACCTAGTTCTGGCTTGTTTATGGTAAAATTATGTTCTTCCCACTTTCGGATTATGGCCCCAACTGTGATCACAGGAACCTTCAGTAATCAATGCCATCAGTATGTTTTGCAACAATAAGGTTGCAAAGGTCTTGAGAAAGCTCACCTGTTTTACCCATCATGAGAGGTTTCTTGTGTGGCACCTTGGTGATGAGACTCCTTTTTATAAGCCACCCATCAGTTGAACCAGCTGATATTATTTTTCACTAAGTGGCAGGATTGCTTTCTAAATACTGATAGATTTCAGCTGGTGTCATGACTTTCCGTGGCATTTTGAACCTCTCTTTCGTCATGTGTTCAATACTTTTTCGCTGTGTCATTTCTCATTATTACACATAACCTAATTTATAGACATCTATGGTTTGATTTCTTTGCCTGTGTGGATTGGATGGCTTGTTACAGACATCTGGTAAGAATTTCATGTCAATAGCACCTTTAGAAATATATTTACTTAGAAAATTGGTGACATGTTTCAATACTTATTTCACCCGCTGAATATGACAAAATAGAATATAATATAAGTGCATAGGTGTTCGAGGTTTTAATAAGACTACTAGCCGAGATGAGCAAATGGTCATCAATAAGAACTTCTATAAACCACAACAGAAAAAAACAAAACAAAACTAGATCTAAATCTAAAACAGATTTCTAGGTATAGTACATTGATTACCAGCGTCCATTTACAGTGTAGAGCTAATAGCATCCTGGCAATGCTAGTGGGAAGCCAAGAGGCGTTCTGCCCCCACTAATGCAAAGAGACGTAAAGCTAAGCTAAGCATCCATCCAGTTGGTATCAGTTGTTAATCTTACTAATAGATAAATCTATCTATAGTAATTACTATATTTTTTCACCTTTATTAAAAAGGACATGAACATCAAAAAGAACAGTTACTCCCAAGTAGGCCTAATAGAAAAACTTAAAATTGTACCTCCCTTCTTATTGTGGTTTCTCCAGAACATAATCCTTTACTCCCCTTTCGGATATTTTGTGGGGAGAAGAATGCCATGACCGTGAGTCTGTTTCCTGAGTTTATTCCTTCTCCTTTTCTCAAACAATGAGGCGAGCCATTCACAGGTTTACATAGTCCATGAGGAACATGGGGAGCAATTGAAATAAATGCCCCCCTTCCCATGTTCCAAGACCCCATCACATACATAGGATTGTTTTTGTTGTTGTCTAGGATTCTTAGATTTGACAATTAAGCCATTACATCCAGAATACTGGGGCTACCATCCTATAGAAAAGGATGTCATCTACTATGTAACCAGTTAAATAGGGCTTGGAATAGAATTCTGATCCACATTTAGGTGACACATCTACAAGGAACCCTCTATATAAGCTTCAGATAACAAGGCTGCCCTACAAAAACGACCAAGAATGAGAAGACGGCATTACCACGACATAATGCCAAGTAAACAGTCAATGATCTTAACTAACAAAGGTCTTCAACTCTTCTCCAGGGACCAGGAACCGAAAGTGCATTAATATCTGCCTGTGATTTCTTCAACTTTGCTCTTTCATTATTAATGAAGAGGATATTGAATGTAACTACAGTTCAGTTTCCTCCGCTTAACCCCTTATTAACAAGGCTAGTGGCTGCTGCTCTGTAGACTCCAGAGGCAAATATCACAACCAGCTGGAAAATGGACTGAAGCAAAACTGCATTGTAAATATAAAACCAGGCCACCGGCATGGAGCCATCAACAAATAACGTCCAGTATTAGTAACCCTGGGAGGGTTATCAGACCTGTGTGTAGGAACATTCATCTGTATATGATGTGACCACAGTTACTTTATATCATCTTAATGACCAAGAATTCCCTGATGAGATGTAAAGCCCCATATGTCTGATCACACAGCATTGTCCTTCCAAGTAGGTGGTAAAAGCAAATAACACCAGTCCTATAATCAGGGTAAGAAGATTATAAAATGATCAGGAGTCACACGCGGTCACTAGTATGATGTGTTACAGGTGATGGAGTTGCTTGTTGGCTACTTACTTGGAGTCCTTTGGAAAGTGGGCAGAACAGGACCATATGGACGAACCGTCTTAGCTTTCTCATCCTCCTAATTCATGGGAGCCAGTCCAGTGCTAGGAAGGTTAGTGTGCAGGTGCCCTAAAGTAGACGATCATTGAGAAAATGTCATGTTATCCATCCAGGGGACTGGCTTCAATGTTCCTTGTAGTGAATGTGAAATCTTTGAGTAAATACTTTACTTGTAGGAAGGATGTCCTCACTGACCATTCAAGTCACCCATTAGATTAGGATCCAGTGCCCAACTTGCTGTCTTTATGTCCTATTTGTACACCTAGGCGAGCCCCTCCAGGTTACGTAGGGGAACACATTCCAGATAGAGCCGTTAGGTTGTCTCACCCCTGACTTGTCCAGGAGACAGTGTAGTAATGATAGTCACCAGGAGGCAGGCAGGATGTAGTGCACACAAAGGGGGCAGCTTCCCCCAGTGCCAAGAGGGATTGTTTATCTCTGGCTATCTGGGGCTCCCTCACTCCCCACTAAAGAATTATTGTTCTTTTCAATGGTGCCACAGAAGAGTCATTTTCTGCTCATTCAGCCTGCGGGTCACTAAATTTCCAGATCACACTAGGGTCCGCGCCTCTCTCTGGTGCGGACTGCAGGCTCCCTGCACCTCCCTGTAATGGATAAGGGTGCACCCCAGCCAAAAGGAGAACCTGAACCTAGCTTTCCTTTAGCTAAATGCCAAGCATAGACCTCTAATCTCGCCATTTGAGGAGCGCACCCCAATACTCTGCTACATCGTCCTTTCCTCTCCTACACAGACTGTACTCCTGGATTATCACTCGAATCATCCAGATCCTCTATCAGAACAGGAGCATCACAATTCTCCTCCAGGTACCCTATAAGTCTTACACAGGTGCAACATCCCAATAAATGCCCCCTATGATAACCTGCTCTGCTCACTCATATTCCCTGTATGTTTCTCCCATAGTCTTGCAGGACACCCTGTCATTGCTCCCTGGGAAGTCTTGAGGGGTTTTATTCACCCTTTTATTCTATCATATGACCCTGTGACTCCTCTCAGCCTTGGCAGTGCTCATCACATTACCTAGTGTCCCACCTTATACCCTGACATATCAATATAGGAGTCACCCAAAACACCCGATCACATATCTGCTTTGCCAGGATGCCACTAATTCTTCAGATTTTGGACCTTTCGCTGCCCTTTCCCCATAATGTGTGCTCCAAGTCACATGCAGATCATGACACCTGTTTCCTCTGCTCCCTCGGTATACACTCCTTGCCCCTATATAATCCCCCTATATCATCTCCCTATATAATACCCCTATACAGCCCTCATTACTTCTGCAGCCCCTGTTCCCCCCACAGATCCAGAGCACCCCGATGTCTCACCTGACAGCCCTGTACTCCCTCCTCTCCTCCTGGACATCCCCCCAGCACAGCCTGCTGTCCTCCCCTGGACGCCCGTCACTGGCTCAGCGCTCTGCAGGCAGCGGGTCCCCGGCTGCAGCCCCCTCCCCGGTGTCTGCTCATCGCCCCCTCTCCGCCTCCTCTGACGGCTCAGGCTGATAATGATGTCAGTGCTCGGCCCTGGAGCCGCAGTCCTGGGGCTTCTCAGCGCCGGGCACCCGGTGTCTCGCCCGGCTGTGTGCTCGATGCTCCGGACCACACCGCTGCTGCTGCTGCTGCCTCTTAAAGCGGAGATCCGGCTTTGAGGATTATTTGTCCGCCGACGCAAAATTCAGCAGCACAGAGAGGGGGAGCCTGGAGCAGGTGCAGCCGAGGGAGAAGGGGAGGCAGCGTTTGATTATTAACCTCCCCCTTATTCCTCATCCAGGCTGAGCCTCAGCTGCTGCACCTCCTCTTCGCTGATGTGAGCCTGTCGTATTCAACGCCTATAATAGCTCTATTCCTATACCTCTAGGCTCTGTAAGCCAGCATCTCGAGCCGCAGCTGCTGCACAAACTCTTTCTTGGCACAGAGATGCCAATCACTGAGTATGCTGGATTCAGCACATGCTGCAGCCGATGTACGATGTCCAGCCCTGACCCTATATGTCTGCCATATTGGAAGGGGCTGCACGGCAGCTAAGGGCACCCCTGCTCTATACTCAATGGTTTCCTAGGTAACCTGGCAGCAGGGGCTGATACATTGTTGCAGTGCACCCTGTATGTGGTAACTGCACATTACAAGCTGTTACTTGTCCCAGTCACAATTAATACCATAGATTCATTATTCCGATTGTCTATACCATCCATCCTGTCTTGGGATTTCATGTTATCTACTTGGGGAAGAAACTTCTTAGGGTGTCGCCCCCTGCTGAGGAATGCTTTGTGTGGCATCCTGCTACTACAGGTACCACAGGACCCAAAAGGGTGCATGGATGGACTTCTTCACAAGAGGCTCTCACTACAAACAGACACCTCCACCCTTCCACCTCATACCACAAGAGGGAGCCCTGTTAGGGATATATATACTGGAGGGTGGAGTTAGGTAGTCAGAGAGTGTGCTGACACTGAGAGCAGCGAAGACGCAGTACGTCTACTGCTGTACTGAGGCCCCGAGTGTGGCCGAGGCAAGGAGAGAGAGAAGAGAGAAGTTAAGGGGGCAGAGGAGCGTCTGAAGCTCACCCCAAGACACAAGCCAGACACCGGGTTCGCGCCTACAGGGTCCTCTACACCTAGTACGGACAACCGGCATACCAGGAGGCTTCTAGACCCCTGGAGTCCATCAAAACTACCCAACCCCTGGAGATTGTCGCTCTGGATCACGTCAAACTGTCGCCCAGCAGATCAGGCTATTCCTATGCCCTGACCATGGTGGATCACTATTCCCGGTTCCTGGTGGTAGCTCCCGTCAAGGATCTGACAGCAGAAACTGCAGCAAGAACCTTTCAAGCCTACTTCTGCAGACCCCATGGATATCCGGACAAGGTGCTAACAGATCAAGGCCCTGCTTTTGAAGCCGAGTTATTCAAGGAATTCTGTCACCTGTATGGATTGGATGCAAGAAGATCCGGACTACGCCATATCATCCGCAAACCAACGGTATGTGCGAGAAAATGAATAACATCATTATAGATCTGCTAAAAACCCTACCTTTGGAAGAGAGAAACCAGTGGCCAGAAAAACTACCTGACCTAGTGGACCTGTATAACCACATACCTGTGAGTTCTACTAATTGTACCCCAGCGTACCTCATGAGAGCAAGACCTGGAAAATTGCCCATGGACCTAGAGCTCGGAGTGGTAGAACCTGCTGCAGATATGTCCACTGAATATTGGGACACAAGTCAGCAAGAGCAGTACAGGAAAGTACAGGCCTGTGTCGAAGACAGTCTAAACAAGGTGAGGGAAAGACAAGAAGATCAGTATAACAAGAACGCACCAGCAGAACCCTTGGCACCCGGAGAGATAGTGATAAAGTGGAAAAGAAGAGGTCACAAGCTCGATGACCAGTGGGAAAGAGAGCCCTACACAGTGTTGAATTCTAAATTTGACAACACCAAAACCTGCCTGATCAGCAAGGATGGAGGTAAAACAACCACAACAGTCTCAAGAGACCACTTGAAATTGTGCCCAGGTCTACTGAAGACACAGGAGAAAGAAACACCTCTTGTAATACCGGAGAAACCCAAGGAAGACGTAGTTCATACAGTTCTAGGAGACTTCCCTGCGGACTGGCCTCAACTCGATGGAGCAGTTATCATACCAGTGGTACACTTCTGTCAACCACCGGAAGAGCCTCCACAACAAGAAGAACCTGTGAGCGCCCTAGAAGAACCTGCTCAGGAACAGGAAGAGTACCCAGTAAACAGTGTACTTGCCAGTCCCATAGAGAGATTGAGGCAGTTTTATAATCTACCCGCACGTAGATCTGATAGGTTAACAGAGAGTGCATGCATAGACACCAGTATCACCCCAGTGCTACGAAGGTCCACACGCAGCACACAAGGCCAAACCCCTGCCAGGTATAGGGAATAAATACAAAATGCCTATATTGTAAATAGTTACCCAGTTGTGTATTGCCTACTGTTATTTATTGTGTGAACTGAAAATAATGTGTTCGTTTAGTTACCCGTAAGGGTATAAAGACTTGTAGGCTGAGGACTGTGAGCAGCCAAAAACTTTCCGTTGTAAATAGTTGCACTTATCAAAGTGCCCCCTTATTTGTTCCATAAAAAGACCACAGAACAAAAACCCGGTTTTCATGGCCGAAGACGTGGTCCAACACCAGGATCACTTATGCTCTGTAGCCACGCCCAGGGCCTACGTTGAGGGTTTTCGGGCGGTTCCTTCATGCTTCTGTTGTTACACCTTCATCAGTGAAATGGACACCTGGTGACGGGACTTACTGTAACATTGTTATTGTTGTTGTAATTACTATTGTTACTTGTTGTTACTTGTTAAAAAATGCTTAAGTCCAGGAGTACTGAATTGTACTAGGGGGGAATGTGGCACCCTGCTACTACAGGTACCACAGGACCCAAAAGGGTGCATGGATGGACTTCTCCACAAGAGGCCCTCACTACAAACAGACACCTCCACCCTTTCACCTCATGCCACCAGAGGGAGCCCTGTTAGGGATATATATACTGGAGGGTGGAGTTAGGTAGTCAGAGAGTGTGCTGACACTGAGAGCAGCAAAAACGCAGTACGTCTGCTGCTGTACTGAGGGCCCAGAGTGTGGCCGAGGCAAGGAGAGAGAGAAGAGAGGAGTTAAGGGGGCAGAGGAGCGTCTGAAGCTCACCCCAAGACACAAGCCGGACACCGGGTCCGCGCCTACAGGGTCCTCTACACCCAGTAGGGACAACTGGCATACCAGGAGGCTTCCAGACCCCTGGTCATCCTGAAGCTGCTATCAATTACAGGACTAGGAACCACGAAGGCCCCGGCGTCCAGGGATAGTGGTTGCCAGAGAAAAGTCCTACTACCAAGCAGTCAGGTGAGAGAGCAAAACAATATAAAAGCTAGGCCAAGTTCCAGGCTGGCTAGAAGCTTAGAGAGAGGAAGACACGGACCAGGAGGCCTACAACCCGCTCACTGGGGAGAGTTCTGAAGTGCACCCTTCCTATTAAGTACCCTGGACCCTACCTGCCATTACACCAGTAAAGGTACTGAAGCGAATCCCCTGTGTGCGTGTCCGTCATTCCCCCTGACCCGACCTGGTCACCTCTCACCTGCATCCCTTTCATCAACCCTGCCCCGGGGGCCCGCTCCGCCTGTGGGGAGCAGAAACATCCCAGCTGCCATCCCATCACCCCCGGAGGTCTGCAGCAGCGCCGGTACTCATTACCGGGAACCACAGGTGGCGTCACGAGACAAACTGTTAACAAAAAAAAACCTTTTAACCCTTTAATAACATCTGACGTACTAATACGCGTCTGTGCCCTGGGACTTAAGAGCCAGACCCGTATTAGTACGTCATGGCGATCGCGCGCGCACACAGGCTGTGCGGGCGCGATCGCCGCCGGGTGTCAGCTGATTGTCACAGCTGACACCCGGTACTATGTGCAGGGAGCGGTCACGCACCGCTCCCAGCACATTAACCCCCGCGATGCTGCGATCGAAGTCGATCGAAGTCGATCGCGGCATTGCGGGGGCAAGGGGAGGTGATCGCCGATACTCACCTCCTCTTCCGGCTTCCAGCGCAGTCTGCAAAGGCTTCCCGGGTGTTGCCATGACGACCCGATGTCGTCATGACAACATCCGGGTCACCAGAGAGCAGGAAGATTGCTTGGACATGCGCAGTGCATCTCCAAGCAATCTTCACACTGTGCACTTCTGACAGCCTTCATGGCATAGGGATGGTGCTCCATTCCTGTGCCATGCAGGCGATCAGAAAAAAAAAAGTGAAAGTCCCAGAGTGGGACAAAGTAATAAAGTGTATAAACTGTGTGAAAGTGGAAAAAAAAAAAAAAAAAAATGTGCAAAAATATTATAAAAAAATAAAAATAATAATACACCAAAAATAAAAATATAATGTACCCATCAATAAATATTATTATAAAAAAAATAAAAAAAAAACAATAAAAGTACACATATTTGGTATCGCCGCGTCCGGAACAACCTGACCTATAAAACTGTCCCACTAGTTAACCCCTTCAGTGAACACGGTAAAAAAAAAAAAAAAAAAACCAAGCAAAAAACAATGCTTTATCACCATACCGCCAAACAAAAAGTGGAATAACACGCGATCAAAAAGACGCATATAAATAAAAATGATACCGCTGAAAACGTCATCTCGTCCCGCAAAAAACAAGCCGCCATATAGCTCCATCAGCCGAAAAATAAAAAAGTTATAGCTCTCAGAATAAAGCGATACTAAAAAATATTTTTTTCTATAAAATAGCTTTTATTGTGTATAAGCGCCAAAACATAGAAAAATTATACAAATGTGGTACCGCTGTAAACGTACTGACCCGAAGAGTAAAGCTGCCTCATCAATTTTACCACACGCGGAACAGAATAAAAAAAAAAAAAAAAAACAATTCCTGAATTGTTGGTTTTTGTTTATTCTGCCTCCCAAAAATCGGAATAGAAAGCGATCAAAAAATGTCACGTGCCTGAAAATGGCACCAATAACAACATCAAGTCATCCCGCAAAAAACGAGCCGTCACATGACTGTCTGCCAAAATGTGGAAAAATTATAGCTCTCAAAATATGGCGATGCAAAAACTAGATTTTACAAAAAATGCGTCTTTTAGTGTGTGACAGCTGTCAGTCATAAAAACCCCATATGATTCTGGCATTGCTGTAATCACACCGACCCGAAGAATAAAGTCGTCTAATCACTTATACCGCACAAGGAACGGCGTCAAAAATAAACTCTTGAGTTAGGATTGGGCTAGGGTTAGGGCTGGGTTTGGGGCTAGGGTTGTGCTGGGGCTAGGGTTGTGCTGGGGCTAGGGTTGTGCTGGGGCTAGGGTTGTGCTAGGGTTAGGGCTGGGGTTGGGATTTTTTTCAAAAGTAAGAAAAAAAGATGACGATATGGCGACTAGTGTTGAGAGCAAGTGCTCGCTACTTGAGTTTGCATCGGGTGCTCTGGTATGCATTTAGTATCGTGGGTATTTGAGTGACATGCTCGAGTCTCTGCCCCATATGCTTCGCGGCCAAAAAACTTTACGGGGATTGCCTGCCATGCACGAGCGATCCCCGCATGTTTTTTTTTGGGTGTCTAATAACCGTGAAACATGCGGAGCAGGGACTCGAGCATGTCACTCGAGCACACGCTGTACATGGTGCATACCTGAGTACCCGATGCAAACTCAAGTAGCGAGCACTTGCGCTCAAGAATAATGAAAACTTATTCAATATGATGACCTAATGTAAACAAATAATGTGCCGTACCTCTGGGTTCAAAATGTTCACTATACACCTTAATAAAATCTTTGAGGGGTATAGTTTCCAAAATGGGGACACTTGTGGGGGAGCTCCACTGTTTAGGCACATCACGGGCTCTCCAAACGCGACATGGTGTCCGCTAACAAATTGAATGGAAAATCGGCTCAAATTGTTAGCGGACACCACATTGCGTTTGGAGAGCCCCTCTGTGCCCAAACTTTGGAGCTCCCCCACAAGTGACCCCATTTTGGAAACTAGACCCCCCAAGGCACCTTTCTAGATGCATAGTGAGCACTTGGAACCCCCAGGTGCTTCACAAATTGATTCGTAAAAATGAAAAAGTGAAAAAAAAAACACTTTTTCATTTTTATGAATCAATTTGTGAAGCACCTGGGGTTCCAAGTGCTCACTATGAATCTAGATAGGTGCCTTGGGGGGTCTAGTTTCCAAAATGGGGTCACTTGTGGGGGAGCTCCAATGTTTGGGCACACAGGGACTCTCTAAATGCAACATGGTATCCGCTAACAAATTAAATGGAAAATCGGCTCAAATTGTTAGCGGACACCACATTGCGTTTGGAGAGCCCCTCTGTGCCCAAACTTTGGAGCTCCCCCACAAGTGACCCCATTTTGGAAACTAGACCCCCCAAGGCACCTTTCTAGATGCATAGTGAGCACTTGGAACCCCCAGGTGCTTCACAAATTGATTCGTAAAAATGAAAAAGTGAAAAAAAAAACACTTTTTCATTTTTATGAATCAATTTGTGAAGCACCTGGGGTTCCAAGTGCTCACTATGAATCTAGATAGGTGCCTTGGGGGGTCTAGTTTCCAAAATGGGGTCACTTGTGGGGGAGCTCCAATGTTTGGGCACACAGGGACTCTCCAAATGCAACATGATATCCGCTAACAAATTGTCGGCTCAAATTGTTAGCGGATATCATGTTGCATTTGGAGAGTCCCTGTGTGCCCAAACATTGGAGCTCCTCCACAAGTGACCCCATTTTGGAAACTAGACCCCCCAAGGCACCTATCTAGATGCATAGTGAGCACTTGGAACCCCTAGGTGCTTCACAAATTAATTCGTAAAAATGAAAAAGTGTTTTTTTTTTCACTTTTTCATTATTACGAATCAATTTGTGAAGCACCTGGGGGTTCCAAGTGCTCACTATGCATCTAGAAAGGTGCCTTGGGGGGTCTAGTTTCCAAAATGGGGTCACTTGTGGGGGAGCTCCAAAGTTTGGGCACAGAGGGGCTCTCCAAACGCAATGTGGCGTCCGCTAACAATTTGAGCCGATTTTCCATTCAATTTGTTAGCGGATACCATGTTGCATTTAGAGAGTCCCTGTGTGCCCAAACATTGGAGCTCCCCCACAAGTGACCCCATTTTGGAAACTAGACCCCCCAAGGCACCTATCTAGATGCATAGTGAGCACTTGGAACCCCTAGGTGCTTCACAAATTAATTCGTAAAAATGAAAAAGTGTTTTTTTTTTCACTTTTTCATTATTACGAATCAATTTGTGAAGCACCTGGGGGTTCCAAGTGCTCACTATGCATCTAGAAAGGTGCCTTGGGGGGTCTAGCTTCCAAAATGGGGTCACTTGTGGGGGAGCTCCAAAGTTTGGGCACAGAGGGGCTCTCCAAACGCAATGTGGCGTCCGCTAACAATTTGAGCCGATTTTCCATTCAATTTGTTAGCGGATACCATGTTGCATTTAGAGAGTCCCTGTGTGCCCAAACATTGGAGCTCCCCCACAAGTGACCCCATTTTGGAAACTAGACCCCCCAAGGCACCTATCTAGATGCATAGTGAGCACTTGGAACCCCTAGGTGCTTCACAAATTGATTCGTAAAAATGAAAAAGTGTTTTTTTTTTCACTTTTTCATTATTACGAATCAATTTGTGAAGCACCTGGGGGTTCCAAGTGCTCACTATGCATCTAGAAAGGTGCCTTGGGGGTTCTAGTTTCCAAAATGGGGTCACTTGTGGGGGAGCTCCAAAGTTTGGGCACAGAGAAGCTCTCGAAACGCAATGTGGTGTCCGCTAACAATTTGAGCCGATTTTCCATTCAATTTGTTAGCGGATACCATGTTGCATTTAGAGAGTCCCTGTGTGCCCAAATATTGGAGCTCCCCCACAAGTGACCCCATTTTGGAAACTAGACCACCCAAGGCACCTATCTAGATGCATAGTGAGCACTTGGAACCCTCAGGTGCTTCACAAATTGATTCATACAAATGAAAAAGTGTTTTTTTTTTCACTTTTTCATTGTTACGAATCAATTTGTGAAGCACCTGGGGGTTCCAAGTGCTCACTATGCATCTAGATAGGTGCCTTGGGGGGTCTAGTTTCCAAAATGGGGTCACTTGTGGGGGAGCTCCAATGTTTGGGCACACAGGGACTCTCTAAATGCAACATGGTGTCCTCTAACAAATTTAACGGAAAATCGGCTCAAATTGTTAGCGACACCATGTTGCGTTTGGAGAGCCGCTGTGTGCCCAAACATTGGAGCTCCTCCACAAGTGACCCCATTTTAGAAACTAGACCCCCCAAGGCACCTATATAGATGCATTGTGAGCACTTGGAACACTCAGGTGCTTCACAAATTGATTCATAAAAATGAAAAAGTGTTTTTTTTTTTCACTTTTTCATTGTTACGAATCAATTTGTGAAGCACCTGGGGGTTCCAAGTGCTCACTATGCATCTAGAAAGGTGCCTTGGGGGTTCTAGTTTCCAAAATGGGGTCACTTGTGGGGGAGCTCCAAAGTTTGGGCACAGAGAAGCTCTCGAAACGCAATGTGGTGTCCGCTAACAATTTGAGCCGATTTTCCATTCAATTTGTTAGCGGATACCATGTTGCATTTAGAGAGTCCCTGTGTGCCCAAATATTGGAGCTCCCCCACAAGTGACCCCATTTTGGAAACTAGACCACCCAAGGCACCTATCTAGATGCATAGTGAGCACTTGGAACCCTCAGGTGCTTCACAAATTGATTCATACAAATGAAAAAGTGTTTTTTTTTTCACTTTTTCATTGTTACGAATCAATTTGTGAAGCACCTGGGGGTTCCAAGTGCTCACTATGCATCTAGATAGGTGCCTTGGGGGGTCTAGTTTCCAAAATGGGGTCACTTGTGGGGGAGCTCCAATGTTTGGGCACACAGGGACTCTCTAAATGCAACATGGTGTCCTCTAACAAATTTAACGGAAAATCGGCTCAAATTGTTAGCGACACCATGTTGCGTTTGGAGAGCCGCTGTGTGCCCAAACATTGGAGCTCCTCCACAAGTGACCCCATTTTAGAAACTAGACCCCCCAAGGCACCTATATAGATGCATTGTGAGCACTTGGAACACTCAGGTGCTTCACAAATTGATTCATAAAAATGAAAAAGTGTTTTTTTTTTTCACTTTTTCATTGTTACGAATCAATTTGTGAAGCACCTGGGGGTTCCAAGTGCTCACTATGCATCTAGAAAGGTGCCTTGGGGGGTCTAGTTTCCAAAATGGGGTCACTTGTGGGGGAGCTCCAAAGTTTGGGCACACATGGGCTCTCCAAACACAACATGGCGTCCGCTAATTATTCAAGCAAATTTTACAATCAAAAAGTCAAATAGCGCTCCTTCCCTTCCGAGCCCTGCCGTGCGCCCAAACAGTATTTTTTCCCCAAATATTGGGTATCTGCGTGCCCAGGGGAAATTGCACAACAAATTTTGGGGTCCATTTTTTCTTGTTACCCCTGTGAAAATAAAAAAAATTGGGTCTAAATTAACATTTTTGTGAAAAAAGTTAAATGTTCATTTTTTTCTTCCACATTCAAAAAATTCCTGTGAAGCACCTGAAGGGTTAATAAAGTTCTTGAATGTGGTTTTGAGCACCTTGAGGGGTGCAGTTTTTAGAATGGTGTCACTTTTGGGTATTTTCTGTCATAAAGACCTCTCAAAGTGACTTCAAATGTGATGTGGTCCCTAAAAAAATGGTTTTGTAAATTTTGTTGGAAAAATGAGAAATCGCTGGTCAACTTTTAACCCTTATAGCTCCCTAACAAAAAAAAATTTTGGTTCCAAAATTGTGCTGATGTAAAGTAGACATGTGGGAAATGTTATTTATTAACTCTTTTGTGTGACATATCGCTCTGATTTCAGGGCTTAAAAATTCAAATTTTGAAAATTGCAAAATTTTCAAAATTTTCGCCAAATTTCCGTTTTTTTCACAAATAAACGCAAGTGATATCGAAGAAATTTTTCCACAATCATGAAGTAAAATATGTCACGAAAAAACAATCTCAGAATCAGGGGGATCCGTTGAAGCGTTCGAGAGTAATTACCTCATAAAGTGACAGTGGTCAGAATTGTAAAAATTGGCCCGGTCATTAACGTGCAAACCACCCGCGGGGCTTAAGGGGTTAAAGAGTGACCCCAGAGGATGGGCCCGGGAGCCGACTGCCGTGACATCCTACAAAGAAGGTAAAGACCCGGGTACCGAGTCTCCCCCCATATTCCTCCTGGGCGAGTCATTTGTGTAGCAGATAGACAAATCCCCCTTGATTTTCAGTAGCATTTTACACTATTACAAAAGCTTATCAGGTTATGTAACCAATTCACTGCTCTATGTAATGCCAGTGTGAGCAACTTACTGCCAGACATTAGTGGCAAGAGAACAGTGCCCCCTAGTGGGTAGTTATCATGAAAAGACTAGAGATGAGCGAACTTGTTTGGAAAACACTCGCCAATCTCAACATCGGCACGAACATTGCACATTCGGATATGTGTTCGGACCCCCAAGCATTTTCCTTAAAATCGGCAAAATTCGGCCAAAGTTCATTAAATGAACGCGCTTCCACTAAGGCTTTTGTTAGGAGTTTGGCTAGGATAGTGGTGCTGTATGATGAGCGGGGAGGGGGTGGGGGGGGGGCGGGAGGGGATGGGGTGAGGTCAGAGGAGCGGCAGACTGTTATTCTTAATTTTTTTTCCTTAACTTAATGTGTGGAATTCCGGTAGCCAATGAGGGCGCAGAAACCATCCACAATGTCCAGACACAAGGGCTTCTGTCATTGGCTGCTGAAGTCAAATGTCCCTCTCCATATAAAGTGCAAACGTGTTGTTTTGGTGCCATTTGGTCAGTGTAACAGCGCAGAGAGGCTGCTCCTGCTGTTGCTGTTATGAACTGCTACAAGCACTAAGGAAAGACAGGAAGACTGTTCCTATGATAGGACTAAGCTGATTCCCTACGATGCAGCGGGGGACCTGTTCCTTGTGAACAGACCCGCCTCAGTCCTCGGCTAGTCTGAACGCAGACCTATAGAAATAAGGGAGGGGTCCCTACAAGAACTAAGGACTGGGAAAAAGTTGGACACTCCTAGCAGAAATTGTAGCAGGAAAAAGACAAACAAACAAAAAGTACAAAGTGGTCCAAGGACCAAACAAACTACTTAGTAAGGTACAAGGCACCTGGCTAGCTCAAGAGTAAAATTAACACTGAAGTCCAGCAAAGCCAGAAGGGCGGAGCTGGATTATAAAATTTTTAAAAATGAGATTCTCAAAGCACAATCGTTAACAATCCCGAAAAGTAGGAAGAATGGGAAGCATTTAAGGAAACCAGGATGGATGAACACAGAACTTAAACACATGCTAAAAAGAAAGAAAGAAATGTTTATTAAATGGAAAGAGGGAGGCATATCTAAAGAAGATTATAATGCAGTCTGCAGATCCTGCAGGGCACGTATCAGGTTAGCTAAAGCTGACAATGAATTAAGGCTTGCAAGAGATGTCAAAAGCAATAAAAAAGGATTTTGGGGGTATGTCAAAAGTAAAAGAAAAGTCAAAGATGCTATAGGATTTTTACAGGATGAAAATGGAGAAATGGTAAGAGAGGATGTTGAGAAGGCTGAACTTTTTAATTCCTATTTTGCATCTGTTTTCTCTCAGAAAGAAAATGTAACATCAACTGATCTTCACTGTCCTTTTAAAGGAATAGAGGAATCCAAGTTATCTGTAAACAGAAAGATTGTGAGGGAATATTTAGCTAACATAAATGAGTTCAAGTCTCCAGGTCCAGATGAATTACACCCCAGAGTACTGAAGGAGATCGTAGAAGAAATTTTAGAACCACTCTCCATAATCTTTGAAAATTCTTGCAGAACAGGAGAAGTCCCAGAAGACTGGGGAAGAGCAAATGTTGTTCCTATCTTCAAAAAGGGGAAGAAGGTGGACCCAGGGAACTATAGGCCGGTGAGTCTGACTTCTATACCAGGAAAGATCTTTGAACAAATTATTAAACAACATGTATGTAAGTACATGGATAAGAATGAAGTGATTAACCAGAGTCAGCATGGGTTTGTAACTAACAAGTCATGTCAGACTAACTTAATTTCCTTCTATGACAGAATCACTGACTGGGTGGATCAGGGAAATGCTGTAGATATAGTATATCTTGACTTCAGCAAAGCATTTGACAAAGTATCTCACACCATCCTTATTGAAAAAATGACCAAGTATGCAATGGACCAGGCAACTGTTAGGTGGATTCATAACTGGCTTAGTGATCGGACTCAAAGGGTGGTTGTAAATGGCTTCACATCCAGCTGGATGAATGTCTCAAGTGGGGTACCACAGGGCTCCGTCCTGGGACCTGTATTGTTCAACACCTTTATCAATGATTTAGATGAAGGAATTGAGGGTAAACTGATTAAATTTGCTGATGATACAAAGCTAAGAGGGATAGCTAATACTAGAGAAGAGAGAGAGAGGATTCAAAAAGACCTAAATAAACTGGAGCAGTGGGCAGCAACCAACAGAATGGTTTTTAACAGGGAAAAATGCAAAGTACTACATCTGGGCAATAAAAATGAAAAAAGCATATACAGAATGGGAGGAATAGAGCTAAGCAACAGTACATGTGAAAAAGACTTAGGTATACTATTAGATCATAGACTGAACATGAGTCAACAGTGTGATGCAGCAGCAAAAAAGGCAAATACAATTCTGGGATGTATTAACAGAAGCATACAGTCTAGATCACGTGAAGTCATTATCGGTCTTTACTCCTCTTTGGTCAGACCTCATCTGGAATACTGTGTACAGTTTTGGGCACCACATTTTAAAAAAGACATAGACAAACTGGAGCAAGTTCAGAGAAGAGCGACCAGAATGGTGACTGGTCTGCAAACCATGTCCTATGAGGAACGGTTGCAGGATTTGGGAATGTTTAGCTTGCAAAAAAGAAGACTGAGAGGAGACTTAATAGCTGTCTACAAATATGTCAAGGGCTGTCACATTGTAGAAGGATCATCTTTATTCTCATTTGCACAAGGAAAGACTAGAAGCAATGGGATGAAACTAAATGGGAGGAGACACAGATTAGATATTAGAAAAAACTTTTTGACAGTTAGGGTGATTAATGAGTGGAACAGGCTGCCACGAGAGGTGGTGAGTTCCCCTTCAATGGACGTCTTCAAACAGAGGCTGGACAGACATCTGTCTGAGATGATCTAGTGAATCCTGCTTTGAGCAGGGGGTTGGACCAGATGACCCAGGAGGTCCCTTCCAACTCTACCATTCTATGATTCTATGATAAAGGCAGAAAGTCATTTGATCAATAAGACAGAAAAAAACTAACAGGAGGGTTCTAACAGTTGCTACTGGATAGTGATATAGTTAGCTAGGTAGTTGATTGTCAGTCCGCTAGTTCAGATAGATAGGATCCTGTGTGGCTGGGAAATCGACCTTCCAGCAGATCAATCCTTTTTGCAAATTGTGTGGTCCAGAGACACCAGGCCACATTTCAGCATATAACTCTTTTGTGCTGCTAATTTTGTGCTCCAGCCAGGAGTCCACATTTGAAAATCTAAATTCTTTGTGCTAATAGCGTAGTCCTGAAACTGGACCACATTTCTGCATATAAATATTTTGTGCTGGTAATATTTTTGCTTCAGCCAGGAGTGCACATTTGAAAATCTAAATTGTTAGTGCTAATAGCGTGCTCCACTGACACTATCTCAGCAAATAAGTACTGATTGTTCCTTAAGTGGCAGGTAACTGACAGGTCTGGGCCTAGGGTTGTGAAATATCTGGTTAAAAGAGGAAAAGGGTACATCTAACATGAGTGGGAAAAAACGAGGTCGTGGTGGAAGGGGGAATAGGCTTAGTGTTCAAGGTGTACGTGGGGTAGGTGGTAATGTTACTGAAAGCTCTATCTAAAGACTACTGACAACTTCTGTTACTGGACAGACTACTCCACTCCCTTTCTTTGGCAGCCACAGCGGTACACCTAGTAGATGAGGGACAGAAAGAGCATGTGCTCCAGTGGATGGCAAGCGCTGCTTCAAGTGGCCTCTCCTGTTCTTCCTCCACCTCAAAATCACACACAGTACAGTCCTCAGAGGTGTCACCCCAATTACCCCAGTTTCCCTCTGCATCACAACTCTCCAACCGCCCAACTGACTGTGGGGAACCACAGATGGGCGAGTCTCCAAAGCGGTTCACACATTCTATTCCATGGGTATCAGAGGTCTGCTCCAAAGATTCACAGACTCAAGAGGAGGAAGGCATCTGCACCGATGCCCCAAATTTTTTTCAGTTGTACCCGGGGCCGGACAAAGTAGGGTCCAAGCAGAATCCAGATCCTCGTCACCAGACGTTAACCCCCGAGGGTGAAGGTGATCTTGATGAGACTCAGATACCAGAGGCGCACGCGGACTGTTCTGTGCTGTCAGGGCAGGAAGAGGAGGAAGGTGACTCTCAGGGCGAGGAGTAGGAGAACAGAGAGGATGACGATGAGGTTATAGATCACACTTGGTGTGAACCCAAAGGCACAAAGCTGAGTAGCTTCACAGAGGAGGTGGAGGAGTAGAAAGACGAGGGGGTTACGTTGCGGCCTCCTGCACAGACACGGAGTGATGCAACCACTACGAGCACTGCCCCCTCATCCACAACTCTGGCTATGGCCAGTATTGGTCGCGGGTCTGCAGTTCACAGGGGCAGCCAAGGTTGTCTAGCCTGAGCCTTTTTTGAGATCGCAAAGGATTACCCAACTCATGCTATCTGCCAACTTTTTAAAAATGACTCAGTAGAGGCAAAAACTTCAATAATTTGACTACTACAACCCCTGGCAAAAATTATAGAGTCACCGGGCTCGGAGGATGTTCATTCAGTTGTTTAATGTTGTTGAAAAAAAGCAGATCACAGACATGGCACAAAACTAAAGTCATTTCAAATGGCAACTTTAGGGCTTTAAGAAACAGTAAAAGAAATCAAGATTAAAAATGTGGTACTCAGTAAGGGTAATTTTTTTCAGACCAATCAGAGGGAAAAAATTATGGAACCGGCACATGCGTCATCAACATGCGTTAGTCTGGGAAATTTACTGCGCTAAAATGCGGACTAGCGGGCCTCGCCAACCACCGGCCACCCCATCAACCACATCTGCTGCTTCTTCCACCTCCATAACCATGGCAAGTGTTCTCACACAGGTCTCCGGCCACAGAGCCTCCACTTGTTTACCCACTACAGTCGGGGTGAGTTAGGTCCCGTCAGCTGTTACGGAAGTGGACATGCCTGCTGCAATTGTTTCACCGAGCACACCACATCTCTCTCAAACCACCAGAGCCTCCACCTCACTCACAGTCCAGCTGTTTGTCGTGTTCACACTACTCCACTCTCTCTCAGCACAGCAGCCAGCCCTCGGTTCCGTTGTTGTGGTCATGTAAAAGGTTGTTTCCTCCTACACATGCCAAATCTAAGAGCTTCAACTCCACCATCTCCAATCTGTTGGCCACGGAAATGCTGCCTTTCCGCCTGGTTGATACAGATGGTTTCCGAAAGCTGATGGCCGTTGCAACCCCCTAGTACCAGTTTCCCAGTCGCTATTACTTCTTTAAGAAAGCTGCTACACCAGCATGTCGCAGACAACATCACACGTTCATTGAAAAAATCTATGTCTGACAGGGTGCATTTCACCACTGACACCTGGACGAGAAAGCATGGCCAGGGGCGTTACATTTCACTGACTGGGCATTGGGTGACTCTGGTGTCTGTGGGGGCAGGCAGGGAAGGGTCTGCTCCACAAGTCTTGGAATCCCCAAGGCTTGCAGGACAAACCTCTGTATCGAACACTTCCTCCACTACTTCTTCCTCCTCCACCTCCTCTAAGGTCTTCACCTGCGCCCTCATCCTCTGCCTTAATGAGACACGAGTTCTAACAGTGAATAGAGAATCCCCCCCACATCCGTACTGCACAACCAGGGCTCACCGCAATCAGGCAGTGTTTAAATTAATATGCCTTGGAGATCGCAGTCACACAGCTCAAGAGTTGTGAACAGCTATCCAGGCCGAGTTTGAGCAATGGGTGTCTCCACTGAACCTGGAGCCAGGGAAGGCTGTGTGCAATAACTGTGCGAACCTGGTGGCAGCCCTCACACACGTGGGCAACCGCACACACGCATTGCATGGCTCACATTCTAAACCTGGTGGTAAAGCAATTTCTCCACCACTATCCCGGCCTGGATGCACTTAGGCAGAAAGCACGGTTGCTGTGTGCTCATTTCTACCATTCACACCCCACGGGTCATCGACCTGCATCACTACAGAGGTCTGCCGGTTGACCAGTTGATATGTGATGTGCCGACATGGTGGAATTCCACTCTGCACATGTTGCAGCGACTGTAGCAGCAGCGATGAGCCCTAGCGCAGTATCTCATTTTGCATAGCCTGGGCCAACACAGTATGGACGTGGTGCCAATCACGTTTGCGGAGTGGGCACAGATGAAGGACCTCTGCACCCTTCACAGTTTCGAAATGGCTATTAAGATGGTTAGTGCTGACGATGCCGTCATAAGCATCACAATTTCGTCATCTACATGCTGGAGCACACCTTGAATAGTCTACGGGAGGAGGTGGTAGTCCCAGAGGATGAGAACGAAGCAAAGGAGGATGCGGAAGGGATAACAGTATCTCTAAGTTCCAGACTGTCGTCACACAGGTGAGTGCCAAGGGAGGGTGGATTACAGCGATCAAGGGGGTCTCATAGTACCAGACAAGAGGTGATAGGCGCACAACAGTCAGAAGATGAAGAGGATAATGATACCCTCTCTGTTGTCCGTGGTGGGTGGGAGGGGACAGAGGAAGCAAGCTTGAGTGTTACCCCGCCACCAACACACCAAGGACTTGGACCTCATGGAAGCCCCCGACACATTAGCGCCTTATTGCTGCAGTATCTACAACATGATTGTTGCCCATATTGTTAGGATTAGAAATAGTGCTCACTACTGGGTTGCTACTCTGTTAGATCCACGGTACAAGAGTAAATTTTGCCAGCAGTGAGGCGCACAGTGTGCATGACAGTTGTATACTTCCAACCCTGGTAATGTCGAGTCATCAAAAAAAAAATAAATTAGCAGCACCAGTGTAAGTGGCAGAAGCAGGACAGAGTTCAAGTCTGACACATAGTGAACAAAAGGAGAGGATGGTGCAGGAGTATCTCGAGCTCAATATCAATGCTATTGGGGGGGGGTTTGGACCCCTTTGCATTTTGGTCTTCAAAAATGGAAGAAGAGTGGCCTGAGGTCGCCTGTCATGCCTTGGAGGTTTTGTCATGATCGCTAGCCAGTGTTCTCTCAAAACGTGTCTTCAGCGCTGCTGGTGGTGTCCTGACGGATAAGCAGCTGTTCCCTGAAAGTGTAGACCGCCTAACTTTCATCAAGATGAACAAGTCATGGATCTCCAATGACTTTTGCACCCCAGTCGCAGATGGGGCAGACTAGGTTATGGTGTCGTTTTTAGTGTGCTGTATTGATCTCACGTTATTGTAGTCTGTGACACCTTTGTCGTAGCTTCTGTGCTTGCTGTTGCTACTGCTGCTGATGTTAATATTAATTTTTTGAAATGTGGGGAGCCCAAGTTGGGTCTCCATCTGGTGGTTTACCTGTAGTGGAAGGGGTGTCGGAGCCCTATTGTCACGACTCTGTTGTCGGGTATCCCGGGGCCAGGGGCTCCTTCCCTGTCCCTAATGCTAGCGACGCCCTAACTGGCCCTGTTCTCCGGATTAATTCTGAAGGTGAAGACGCCAAGGCCACGTATTTTGTCTGAGCTCCTCAATCCTCCCTCAGTCTGTTCCCTTCCCCCACCCAGGGAATAGGGGAGTAGTAGTGTATGGCAGTACGCCAACCAGACTAAAAGGTAATACAAACAAGGCAAAAGGAAAATACCAGTCATACAAATATATGCACACAAACAACAGAGGTAAATACCGGGGAGTGGAGTATGGGGAAAAAAACAAAATAGGAGAAGAAGAGGATTACACACAAACTAAACCACGCAACAGTCTTAGCTTAAATCCTCCAAGCGCCTTCTCAAACAACAACACTCCACCACACTACTAGCATAAGCTAGCTCTGGCAATAACTCCAAGCCAAAGCCCAGAATATATAGGAGCGAGGAGTGGCTAACACTGGACAGCTGAGAGCCTTAATGCAGGTAAGCTTCCAGGAGCTCACAACTGAGCAAATTAACCCATGCACTGCTGAAAGAAATATGCAACATTTAATATGAAGGTGAAAGGCTTCTAGTGAGTACAGGAGTGGGAGTAATCAGACCCTGGGGTCTTCTGGCTCCTCTCTGTCGCGGTAAACCCGTGACAGTTATTATAATATTTATACCCTGGGGAAATTGATGCCACTTTAGTGTTGACTGTCCCTAATTTTTTGAAATGTGGAGATTCCAAGTTGGGTCTCCGTCTGGTGGGTTGCCTATAGTGGAAGGGGTGTCAGAGCTCCATTATAATATTTATACTCTAGGCAAATTGATGCCACTTTAGTGGTGTCTGCCCATAATTTTTTTAAATGTGGAGACGCCAAGTTGGGTCTCCTTCATGCGTGTTGCCTGTAGCAGTAGGACTCCCAGACAGGCAGGCCTGCACTTACTTTCAGTCAACTACCTGTGTTGCTATCCTTAAATTTTTCTATCAATAGTAGTCTACAAAACTGATGTTTATGCCACCTGGGTGTGGCTGAGCAGAAAAGCAGTTTGAGCTATTGCAGAGGTATCAGGGCTCGCAGCACAGCAGGCCTACACTAGACCCTCACCTCGTTTTAAATTGAACTTAAATTCAAAGCTGTAAATCCTGGCCCAGACCCTGATACCTTATGCATGGCCCATGCCTAACTGCTATAAAATTTGTACTGTGGATCAATTGATGCCACTTTTCCTGGTGTCTGCCCCTAATTTGAGCTGTTTTGGCAGCTTTTGGGCCCCCTTAACGGTGTTGTCTATGTGTTTGGTTTTGCCTCCCATTGAATTCAATGGGGTTTGGATATTTTCAACGAACTGTTCGGCGAACATCGGGACGTTCACTGAGCTGAACCGAACCTTGAAAGTTCGCTCATCTCTAGAAAAGACCAGTCCCGTTCATTTCTGTGCATCTACAAATGTACAGCAGTCAGAACTACAGCTAATGCCCCACATTCCTGGTGGACATAAGAATATACATATTCTCCGTCACCCATGTGTGGACCCCACCGAAGGCGCAAACAAGGTATCCTGACTTCTGTTCCTCTTAAAAACTCTATTAAGGTGTGTTCACACGGGTCTTTATTTCTAGAGGTTTTGGAGTACAGACTCACCAATCAAAACTTGTTGTTTTTGAACTCCTTAAGGTTTTTGGATAGTTTGTGCTCCAAAAAGAACTCGTGTGAACACACCTTTAGGGTTTGAGCACATGATGCCTTTTCCAGACAGGCAAAGCCACCAAGTTTTTCCAGACCTAGGAATGCTGGCATGTTTTGTTTTTATCTTTATATTTTACTGAAGCTTCTTTTTTTAGCATTTCCTATGCTCTTTTTCAACATTTTTAACTGCCAGCATATTTTTTTTAGCTTTTTCTTCCACAGTCTTGGGGGTTTCTGTTTACTGGTGACTTTCGTTTTTTTTTATTTTTTTTTATTTTACTCTATTCAACAATGAATAAACTTCTATCACTTTTTAAAGCAAAATCGGTCAAGAACATGGCACAAATTAGTTACAGCTTTTTTTGTAAAATTGCCACCAAAGTAATTGATGTATTTTTTTTAGACAAACCCAGAATTGGAACATGCAGGAAGAATTCAGATATGTTCATATAGAGTTTATTGAGGTATTCAAAAATGAAGTTTTTCAAGAGGAAACCATTTTAAGAAACTTTCTTTTTTTGGGTGAGTCTTTAGAGGAGTTTTCCTTTTTTTGAAGCGGTTTTAAAAAGTTTTGAAAAAAAAGAGCTAAAAGAAAACTCATATGAGCAGCAAATTGAACTTCCCTTAGAAACAAATAGAGTCTATCCTTGCAAAGGAGTCTAGAACTGAACTCTATAAGCCATTTAAACAGACGATCTGTTCTGCTCCATGAAATTAATAAATGAGATTCCATATTATACATTGTGAGGATACTCAATACATGCCTATGGGAAGCTTACAAGGTCCGAGCCGCTGAGTTCAAGTCTACAGGAAATGTACACGACAACAACTTAGCCCTAGTCAATTGAGGGTATACAGTTAATGCTGGATTCGGATGGTCATATTCTTGGTAACTGGTCTCTCAGTAAATAGCACATTGATCCAATACTAACCAGTGACCATGTAATCATGACATTTTTTCACATGGACTGATGGTCTGTGTGAAAGAAGAAATAAATAAATAATCGCCGCATACACTAACCAGGTCCATTTTATGGACCACACTAGTACATGTAAATGCAGGCAGCTCCTGCAGTATTCCACCTTGCAGAAGAGCACTGGGAGCCAATTATATCTGTGATTTGCAGATGTGACTGGACCGTTTTTTTCTTTCATAGCTTACAGGTGAGTAAGAACAAGTCTTCCGTAGCAGACAAACCAGTGTAAGACCGTACATACAAGTTACAGGGTACCACAGGTATACAAATCATGTCATTAAAGCCACGTTCACACGTTGAGTATTTGGTCAGTATTTTACATCAGTATTTGTAAGCTAAAACCAGGATGGGACAGTCAGAGGAAAAGTATAATAGAAACACGTCACCACTTCTGCATTTTTTACCCACTCCTGGTTTTGCCTTACAAATACTGAAGCAAAAAATGCACCAAATACTCAACGTGTGTACGTGGCATAAACGAAGGCTCAAACATTGCATATTTGGTGCAAATGTAAAATCCATAGCATTTTAAAGATCTAGTAAAATGAATGAGTTCCAACTTAATCTCATACCGATGCTGCGGGTTTTTTTTTCCTTTGGATTCCGTACGAAAAAAGTTTTTTTTTGTAGCGTTTTTTTAAACTGTAATATTGTAACTTGTAATATGTAATATTGTAATATGTAATATGCTATTGACGCGCCCCCTGGGCCTGTGCTGTGCAGGGGGATACCCGGAGCCGGATCGCTGGGGGTTGTAGTCCTCCGTGGCGGTGACCCGGTCTGTGCCCAGGGCGGTCAAACCAGTGGCAGTCTATTGGTGTTATAATAAGTGTCTGACTACGCCACCCGTGGATTGCGGTCAGTGGGGACCGCCGCTGCGCTGCAGACCGCAGAGGCTGATGTAGTTTGCACAGCCGAGTATGGGATAACTCCCCACGGGAGAAGTATTGCCTCAGGGCAGCTAATGTGGATGATGGGAGTGATGGTGTGAGCGTCCCAGTAGTAATGGTGCTGGTGCGGCAAGGAATCACAGAGACGTGTGGTGCAGTTCAGGGCCTTTACTGATGGTATAAAGCAGACCCTCCCGGGAGTACTGGTTAGCAGTAGGGGCCTGGTCAGTCTGTGAGCAAGCAGGATCTCCCCTGGCCAGGTGGAGTTGTAGGCCTCCCCGACTATCTGCACTCTTTCCTGGCTACCTTGCTCTATGCGGGTAGAAGTAGCCCACGTCCCTGAGTATACCGTGTGGTGCTCACCCGTATGGCCGGTGACTTGGGGCCTTCCGTTAGCCTCCGCTTCACGATGGCGGTGCTGGTCCCTTGCTTGTGACCGTGCCTTCGGGTTTCTAAGGCCAGAGGACATGGAATCCCCTGCCGGTTGGATTCTGCTGCTGGACCTGGATGTCCCCACAGCCTCGGACTCCGTGTCCGGGTTTAGTGTCTTCAACCAGGGCGAACTCTGCTCAGCTCCAGCCCCTGGTATTCAGCTACTGTTCCTACAGAGCTCCTAGGTCTTCCTTTCCCTGTGTCTGCTGGCCTCCAGACCTGACTGCGTCTCTGTCTGGGACTTCACTCACTAATCCCGCCCCAGACCCAGTTTATAAGGGCAGATTCCTCCCCTCCCAGGTCTGGGCGGACCGTGTTGCATGCTTAGGGCTCCTGACCAGAGAAACCTCCCACTTGCTCTCAGACATAATATCTCTATTACTGTGGTAACCAGACCCCTGGGGTGCCACACTATGCTTTTATTGCGGAAACACACTTTTTTGGTGGATATTTTACCAGTCCATTTCAATGGGGACCATAAAGCAACAGGTTAAACTTCCGGACAGGCGCTGTTTTGTTACATTTTTTATGCATTTCTGCAGCAAAATAAATGCACATAAAAACACAAGAACAAGTGCGGAAAATATACAAGATTTTTCATGCAGAAACATTGCGGATTTTAGTTTATAAATCCATCCATGAGTAAAATCCACACCAAATATGTGCCATGTGAACCTAGCCTAAAGAGATCGTCCAGCCTGCGGGCCTTGAGTTTGACACCTCTTATCTAAGAGGAGAGAGGAGCGAGGGTTGTGATCACAAGAGCTTACATTATATGAGGAGATAGGGGTGACACAAAGTAGAACAGGTGTGTGAGCTGGAAATTTGGGTGAGGAGAACACTGACTAGATCCCATCTTGCCCCTGGACTGTGTGAACATTTGTCAAAGATGCAGGAAAGCAGTTCCCTAGTGAGATCCCTTCCCACTTGGCCACTTGACATGCTGTGCAGCATCTGAAATATAAAATGAATAGTTTCAGTTCTGGGCAAAATGCCACTTTCAATCAACCAGTGTGAAGCCAAGTGACTCATCTCAAGCAGGACTGTGGTATTCACCATTTCAGGATTTAGACAGAATTTTTAGTTTGTGTTTTACCTAATCAGATGAAATTCTTGCTGAAGTCAGCAGCTGTGATATCTGCAGAGTTTATCAGATGCTGAAGGTGAGCATATCTTTGCAGAGGTGATTACAAGTACAAAATCTGGGACATGTACAGTTATAAAAGCATCAAAAGTAAATGTACTGAGTGGACTGAAACATGATTCATGTCTGCAGTGCAGATCACGCCTGTTTTAGGCTGGGGCTAAATAGAAAGTCCGGTTGCATCACATGTTGAGCAGACAAAGATCACAGTGTTGTGATGCCTCAGAACTTGTACACAGGCCGAATCCGGCCCCCCACGTCATTTTATGTGGTCCTCGTGGTCGGGACACAGAAGGAATTTTGAAGTTATGTCATGAGGAATAAGTTTTGATAACTTCAAAACGCGTTGACTTTGTAACCTACTAATGAAACAATTCTTTTATGAATTCATCACCTACAAGCTTCTCCTTATGAGTATACCAGCAGCGCAGGAAAACCACAATTATCCGGACAACACACTCAATCAATTGCACTCCAACCTCTCCACCATGGGCAAGACCAAATGCTGTCTAAGGACACCAGGGACAAAATTGTAGACATGCACAAGGCTGGGGTGGGCTACAGGACAATAGGCAAGCAGCTTGGTGAGAAGGCAACAACTGTTGGCACAATTATTAGTAAATGGAAGAAACACAAGATGCCTGTCAATCTTCCTCTATCTTGGGCTCCATGCAAAATCTTGCCTTGTGGGGTAAGGATGATTCTAAGAAAGGTCAGGAATCAGCCCAGAACTACATGGGAGGACCTGGTCAATGACCTGAAGAGAGCTGGGACCACAGTCTCAAACATTACCGTTAGTAACACACTATGTTGTCATGGATTAAAATCCTGCAGGGCGAGCAAGATCCCCCTGCTCACGCCAACACATGGAGAGTTTGAAGTTCACCAATGACCATCTGGATGATCCAGAGGACGCATGCGAGAAAGTCATGTGGTCAGATGAGACCAAAATAGAACTTTTTCGTATCAAGTCCACTCGCTGTGTTTGGATGAAGAAAAAGCATGAGTACAACCCCAAGAACACAGTCACAACCGTGAAGCATGTTGGGGGAAATATCATACTTCGGGGGTGCTTTTCTGCAAAGGGGACAGGACGACTGCACCGCATCGCCTCAAGGATGGGTGGGGTCATATATCGCTAGATTTTTCCCAACAACCTAATTCCCTCAGTAACAGCATTGAAGATGAGTCGTGGCTGGGTCTTCCAGCATGACAAAAAGACAATTTGCATATTTCCCAGAGGAGCATTGCAGCTTAAAAGTCTCCTTACCTTGACATGCTTAACATGTCACTCGCCGCAAGGAGAAAGATTACCCCTTGGATCCCAGTCAGACGCCTCTCACTTAGCCAAAACAGATCTCAAACTTTGCACTGACGAGGGGCAGTACCCAGAAACACAGTGTCTGCAAATTGAGATTCTGGTTCTGGCTTTTATCCTAAATCATGTGACAAGGCTCGTTGGAGAGTCGATATTTACTTTTAGGATTGCTACTTCCTATAGGTGGTACTAGAGTTCCAGTCCTCTTTCTCTCTGAATAGACAATTTGCAATGACCCAAAACACACAGCCAGGGCAACTAAGGAAGAGCTCGGTAAGAAGCATTTCAAGGTGGCCTAGCCAGTCTCCAGACCTGAACCCAATAGAAAATCTTTGGAGGGAGCTGAAACTCAATGTTGCCCAGCGACAGCCCCTAAACCTGAAAGATCTGGATAAGATCTGTATGGAGGAGTAAGCCAAAATCCCTGCTGCAGTGTGTGCAAACTTGGTCAAGAACTACAGGAAATATGTCACGAGTTTACCGCAACAGAGAGGTGCCAGAAGACCACAGCGTCTGATTTATCTTACTTCTGCACTGACTAGAAGCACTTCTACTTCATATTAAACAGTGCAGGTTTCTTCTAGCAGTGCAGGGGTTAGTCTGCTCAGTTGTAAGCTCCTGGAAGCTTACCTGCATTAAGGATCTCAGCTGTTCATTGTTAGCCACTCCCCTCTCCTATATATTCTGGGCTCTGGCAAGCAGTCATTGCCAGAGCTAGCTTCATTGCTGCATGGTTCTAGAGTTGGTGGAGAGTTGTTGTTTGAGAAGGCGTTTGGTGGATTTATCTGAGACTGTTCTCTGATTTTGGTTGTGTGTAAATCCTCTCTTATTTTGTTTTTTTCCCCCAACCTCCACTCCCTGGTGTTTGTGTGTGTATATTTGTATGATCGGTATTTTCCTTTATCCCTGTTCGTATTACCTTGTTAGTCTGGTTGGTGTATTGCCATACACCACTATTTCCCTGTCACGGGGTTACCGCAACGGAGTGGAGCCAGAAGACCGCATTGTCTGAGGGCTCCTACTCCAGCTCCGAGAAGAAGCACTTCTCCTTCATTTTAAGACATGTTTTATTTCTTCTGGCAGAACAAGGGTTGGAAATCTTGGTGCTCTCAGCTGAGCTCGGTTAGCCACTCCTTTTCCCTTTATAATCTGGGCTCTGATATTAGTCCTTGTCAGAGCTAGCTTTTGCTGCATGGCTAAGGGAGGGAGAGGAATTATTATGAGAAAGAGAGTTGGAGGGATTATCAGAGACTGTTGCTTGGTTTGCACTTATGGTAATTCCTTACCCTTCTCCATTTTGTTTTATTCCCCTACCCTCATGCCCTGGTGCTTCCCTCTGTTATATGTGAGTGAATATTTTGTGTGCCTGGAGTTTTCTGTTTACCCCTGTCTGTGTAGCTTTGTCAGGTGGGTGTTCTACGGTTCACAGTAGCGCCCCCTTCCCTGGGTGGGGGAGGAGAACAGACGGAGGGCTGACTCAGCAGCTAGGGCAAGGGCGGAGGCCCCGACATCCTCACCTTCCCCACTGTGTCACCTCTAATTTCCTGTGGGCCCCTCCCCCACAGTGTCACCTAATTTGCTGTGGGCCTGCTCAGAGGGGATAAGGGGACCCACAGTAAAATAGAGGTGATTCACAAAACAACGGGGAAGGGGGCCCACAGGAAATTAGAAATTTCCTGTGGGCTCCCTCCCCTGTGCCACCTTTAGATTGCATGAGGGCCCCCCTCCCCTAACTGCCTTGGTGCCTGGAGAACTAGTCAAGCTGCAGGTAGCAGGCATGATAAATTTTATGTACTTACAGACTGACACACTCACTCACACTGCAGATGGAGCCAGCTCATCAGACTTCTGCTCCTCTACACTATATGGCTGTGTCACTGTGTGCTGTTTGGCCAGGACCTGGACCAATCACAGCACAGCTCCTTGACTGAGCGGTACTGTGAGGTCACACAAAGAAAAGTAATGCTGGTTGCAGCCAATCAGCATTAGACCACCAGGGTCCTGTAGTAGAAGAGCAGGAGTCTGATACACTGGAAACAGGTGATGAGTGAGAGTGACTATGTGACTCGCCCGCTGGGCCGTGGGGTACCCGGAACCGGGCCTTCTGGTGTACGGTGCTGATGGGGGTAGTAGTGGCAACCTGATCCCGTGGCTCAGGGTGGTCAGACCAAATTGTGACAGTCTATTTATCAGTGTTTTGAATGTCCGACTACGCCACCCGTGGATTGCGGTCAGGGATAACCGCCGCTGCAAGGCAGACCGCTGAGGCTGGTGTTGGTGTGCAGCACAGGGGTAGGATAACTCCCCACGGGAAGAGTGTAGCCTCAGGGCAGTGTAGGTGGATGCTGGGGGTGATAGTGCAGGCCGCAACAGTAAGAGTTCAGAGTCCGCTTCAAACAGTCCAGGGTCTTTATTGTAGGAATTATTAATGACCCAACAGTAGTACTGGTTAGGAATGGGCCTGGGTGTCTGAGAGCATTCGGGCGAGCCCCACTGGTCAGTGTGAGTGTGTAGGCCTACCGTTCTCTCTATGCTCTTTCTGACTATCCCCCTCTTCGTGGTGTAATAGCCCACGTCCCTGAGCTGGCCGTGTACTTCTCGCCTGTATGGCTTGCGACTCGGGCCTTAGGTACCTTTTGCTTTCTCCTTGCTGTACTGGTCCCTCTGTGTGGCGGAGCCTCCAGGCTTCTTAGGCCAAGGGACCTGAAATCCCTCGCGGGTTGGTTCTCTGCTGCTGGGCTTACAACCCTGACTGCCTCGGACCCTAATGTCCGGTGGTGTGATTCTCTCAGCCAGGACCGGCTCTCGTCACCTTTGTCACTGGCTCGCAGTCTCTCCTCTGCCTCACGGACTCCTCAGCTACAGCTGAACTGTCCCTCCTTCTCTGGGACTAGTCTCAGTCCTGAGCTAGGTCGTCCAGTTCTCCCTAACCCTGCCCCCAGTTCCAGCTTTTATAGGGGCAGCCTGCTCCCCCTACTGGCCTGGGACAGGAGGTGCTGTATGCTAATTGTCCCTAACCAGGGAACCTCCCTCCTGCTCTCAGACACAGCCTTTAATATTTGTGGCATCCAGGCCTGGGGTGACACATTCCCCCCTAGTAAAATGTAGTACTCCGGACTAAACACATTTTTAGGGAACACAAATACAGGGTATAAACAATAACATAACATACAGTGCCTACAAGTAGTATTCAACCCCCTGCAGATTTAGCTGGTTGACACATGCGGAATTAACTTGGCATTGTGACATTTGTACTGTAGATCAGCCTGGAAGTGGGAAATGCACTGCAGCAAATTTTGTTTTTGTTTTTTTTTTGTTTGTTTTTTTAAAACGTAAAAAGTTAATTCAGAGTGTCATTTATTATTCAACCCCTCAAACCACAAGAATTCTGTTTGGTCCCCCTAAAGTATTAAGAAGTAGTTCAGGCACCAAGAATAATGAGCTTCACATGTGTGGATTAAAGATCTCTTTTGCCAGCCTTTTCTGACTATTTAAGACCCTCCCCAAACTTGTGAACAGCACTCAGACATGGTCAACATGGGAAAGACAAAGGAGCATTCCAAGGCCATCAGAGACAAGATCGTGGAGCGTCACAAGGCTGGCAAGGGGTACAAAACCCTTTCCAAGGAGTTGGGCCTACCTGTCTCCACTGTTGGGAGCATCATCCGTAAGTGGAAGGCTTATGGAACTACTGTTAGCCTTCCACGGCCAGGACAGCCTGTGAAAGTGTCCTCCCGTGCTGAGGCCAGGCTTGTCCGAAGAGTCAAGGCTAACCCAAGGACAACAAGGAAGGAGCTCCGGGAAGATCTCATGGCAGTGGGGACATTGGTTTCAGTCAATACCATAAGTAACGTACTCCACCGCAATGGTCTCCGTTCCAGACGAGCCCGTAAGGTACCTTTACTTTCAAAGCGTCATGTCAAGGCTCGTCTACAGTTTGCTCATGATCACTTGGAGGACTCTGAGACAGACTGGTTCAAGGTTCTATGGTTTGATGAGACCAAGATCGAGATCTTTGGTGCCAACCACACACGTGACGTTTGGAGACTGGATGGCACTGCATACGACCCCAAGAATACCATCCCTACAGTCAAGCATGGTGGTGGCAGCATCATGCTGTGGGGCTGTTTCTCTGCCAAGGGGCCTGGCCATCTGGTCCGCATCCATGGGAAGATGGATAGCACGGCCTACCTGGAGATTTTGGCCAAGAACCTCCGCTCCTCCATCAAGGATCTTAAGATGGGTCGTAATTTCATCTTCCAACAAGACAACGACCCAAAGCACACAGCCAAGAAAACCAAGGCCTGGTTCAATAGGGAAAAAGTCAAGGTGTTGGAGTGGCCTAGTCAGTCTCCTGACCTTAACCCAATTGAAAACTTGTGGAAGGAGCTCAAGAATAAAGTCCACATGAGACGCCCAAAGAACCTAAATAACTTGGAGAAGATCTGCATGGAGGAGTGGGCCAAGATAACTCCACAGACCTGTGCCGGCCTGATCAGGTCTTATAAAAGACGATTATTAGCTGTAATTGCAAACAAGGGTTATTCCACAAAATATTAAACATAGGGGTTGTATAATAATTGACCCACACTTTTATGTTTAAAATTTAATAAAATTCATCTGAGCAACATAACTTTTTGGCTTGTAAGATTTATGCTTCTGTTCATAAAACCTACTCTCATTTGCAGTTTGAAGGCTCTAACTTATTTGCATCTTATCAAACCAGCTAAATCTGCAGGGGGTTGAATACTACTTGTAGGCACTGTATGTACAAGTACATTTTGTCCTTAAGGTCACGGCGCTTCCGTGACCGGGTGTCCATATCACCCAACAAGGTGAAGTTTTCCACAGTGTGGGGACCTGTCCCTATAAACCCCAAGTTCCTGGCCTTGGGCGTGGCGGCAAGGTAAAAGCTAACTACTTTGGACCACAAGGAGGCCACGCCGGACAGGTTTTTCTTCTGTGGCCATCTTCACAAGAGGGCACCAAGTGCAACTATCTACATGGTAGTTCCGGTTATTCACTGTCCATAACCTGTCAGTCCATTGTATCTAAGAAAACTGGGAAAACAGTATTAATAACCAGGGTACAAACATAAAACATTAAATATATACTTTACATTCAGATCTTCCAGCGAGCTGGTATTTGACCCCTAGTGCTCCGGGTTGACCTGCGTAACCCACTGTCTGATGGTGGTCTAACCTAGCTTTCCCCACTAGCATTTAGGGTACAGCCACTAGCTGGGTTTACAGGCAGGGCAGGCAGCTGTTTGCAGGTCCTTTGGTTTACCGCAGGCATGGCAGGCTCACTGTCAGCAGAAGGTTGACTCTCCTGGGCTGCTGGCATGGGTTCTTCTGCCTCCGGGGCTGCTTGTTCTTCTTGCTCTTCCTGCTCTCCTGTAGGTTCCTGCTGGGTAGGTTGAAGGAAGTGTAGGACGGGTACCACTATTGCGTCGTTTATCCGAGTCCAGGACCGGGGGAACTCTCTGAGAACGGTGCTGACCATTTCTTCCTTGTCCACTGCGGGCTCAAGGTCATCTTGATCTTCACTTGGACTCTGCAGTTGCTCGGGGCACCGTTTTAGGTGGTCTCTGGAGACAGTGCTAGTGGTTTCTCCTCCATCCTTGGTAATTACACATACCTTCGGGTTGTTGTGGTCGGACCGCAGTACTGTGTACGGGTCTCTCTCCCACTGGTCATCTAGCTTGTGAAGCTTTCTCTTCCGCTTCAGGACCTGCTCGCCAGGTTCCAGGGGACCAGCAGGGGCGTGTTGGTTGAAGAGCCTCTCTTGCTTTTCTCTCGCTTGAGCCAGACTCCTCTCCACACTCTCCTGTACCTTCTTGTACTGTAGCCGCCGTTCCATATCCCAGTCCTCGGGTATAAGGACTCCCATCTCCAGGTCCATAGGCAGCTAACCTGGTCTTGCTCGCATCAGGTAAGCCGGGGTGCAGTTGGTAGCATTCACCGGGATATGGTTGTATAAGTCTATCAGGTCTGGCAGCTTCTCCGGCCTCAGGCTGCGTTCTTCCAGGAGCAACGTCTTGAGATCAATGACGATATTATTCATTTTCTCACACAGCCCGTTGGTTTGCGGGTGGTAAGGCGTTGTCCGAATCTTCTTACAGCCGTAGAGGTTGCAGAACTCCTGGAAGATTTCCGCCTCGAACGCTGGACCTTGATCTGTCAAGACCTGTTCCGGATACCCGTGTGGACGGCAGAAGTGTTGTTGGAAGGCTCTGGCCGCTGTTTGGGCTGTCAAGTCTTTAACGGGAACCACCACCAGGAACCGGGAGTAGTGGTCCACTATTGTCAGGGCATAGACGTAGCCTGACCGGCTTGGAGCCAATTTCACATGGTCCAGAGCTACCAGCTCAAGAGGCTGCCTGGTGACGATGGGCCTCAAGTCTGTCTTCTGGCTGGTACGGTCCTTCCTTCTGAGGTTACATGGGCCGCAGTCCCTGCACCACTTCTCTATGGCCCCTCTCATACCGACCCAGTAGAACCGCTCTCTCAGTAGGAACTCCAGTTTCTTCCACCCGAAGTGTCCCGCTCTGTCATGGTAGGCCTCCAGAACCATTGCTGCATCTTGTCTCGGGACCACTACCTGCCAGGTCAGCTCGTGCGTCTGGTGGTTGACAAGCCTTCTGCACAGCTTACTTTCGTAGAGGAATAGCCTGCTTTTCTCCTTCCATAACTGCTTGGCTTCCTCTAGAGCGTCCGGGTAAAGGGTTAGCGTCTGCCTGGGTCAACAGGTCTTTCACCATGCGAATTGCAGGGTCACTATCTTGCGTTTCAGCCCAGCCGTGGTGGGGTAAGGGGTTGAACATGACGGTGGTTAGGTCTTTGTCTCTTACCCGGTGAGAATACTGAGTGGCCCCATACCGGTGGAACGCAGGGAGCTCTACTTCCTCCAGCTCTTCCGAGCCTTCTTCTCCTTCGGGTAGGTGCGGCATTCTTGATAGGGAATCTGCGTTGGCGTTGGTTCTGCCTGCCCGGTATTTGATTGTGAAGTCATAGTTCGATAGCCGGGCCATCCACCGCTGTTCCGGGGCACCAAGTCTTGCATTGTCCAGGTGTGTCAACGGGTTGTTGTCCGTGTACACCGTGAACTTTGCGGAGGCCAGGTAATGTTTAAACCGTTCTGTGACGGCCCACACCACTGCCAAGAATTCTAGCTTGAAGGAGCTGTAATTCTCCGGGTTTCTCTCGGTGGGCCTCAGCTTCCGGCTGGCGTACGCGATCACCCTTTCTCTGCCCTGTTGGTTCTGTGACAGTACGGCTCCCAGCCCCACATTACTGGCGTCTGTGTGGAGGATAAAAGGCTGGCCATAATCGGGATAGGCCAGGATCTCATCCCCCGTAAGGGCCATCTTCAGCTGGCGGAAGGACTCCTCTTCCGGCTTGTCCCACTTGGAGGGTGGCTTTTGGCTTCGGGATTTAGACTGACCTATCAGGAGGTCCTGCATTGGAGCTGCCATCTTTGTGAACCCGGGGATGAACCTTCGGTAGTAGCCTACCAACCTGAGGAATTGCCTCACTTCTTTGATGTTAGAGGGGGTTGGCCAGTTCTTGATTACTGTAACCTTGTCGGGGTCGGGGGCTACTTCCTCTGCACTCACCACGTGTCCTAAGTACTGTACCTTCGGTTTCAACAGGTGACACTTTGAGGGTTTCACCTTCAGGCCAAAGCCTTCCAAGGCTTCGAACACCTCTGCCAGGTGTTTCAGGTGGTCCTCGTAGGTCTTCGAATAGACAATCACGTTGTCCAGGTAAAGTAGGACCGTCTCAAAGTTTTGGTGCCCTAGACAGCATTCCATCAGCCTCTGGAAGGTCCCGGGTGCGTTGCAGAGCCCGAATGGCATACAGTTGAATTCACTTAATCCCATCGGGGTGGTGAAGGCGGTCTTCTCCTTGTCAGCCTCTGCCACAGGAACCAGCCAGTACCCGCTAGTAAGGTCCAAAGTAGAGAAGAAATTAGCTGATTTTAGTGCGGCCAAAGACTCCTCTATTCTAGGCAACGGGTATGCGTCTTTATGGGTGATACGATTGACTTGTCTATAGTCCACGCACATTCTCATGGTACCGTCTTTCTTTTTTACCAAAACTAAGGGAGCTGCCCAGGGGCTACAGCTATCTCTAATGACCCCGGCTTCTTTCATTTCTCTCAGCATGCCCTTTGCGTTCTGATAATGTGCAGGGGGTACAGGCCTGTGTCTCTCTTTTATTGGTGGGTGGCTCCCCGTGGGGATGTGGTGTTCTACCCCTTTCACTCTGCCGAAGTCTAGCGGGTGCTTACTAAAGATTCTCTCGTACTCCTGAACCACCCGGTAGATTCCTTGTTTTTGATGCAGGGGAGTGGAGTCAGCACCCACATGGAGTTTCTGGCACCAGTCCTCCTTGGGTTTCTGGGAGCCATTACCCTCCGCCTGGGGAGATGGAGGCAAGGGTTCCACGGCCCTGACAACATTGTGTTCAACAGTATACAATTTGGCTAGTGTAGCGTACCGGGGCAAGTGTACTTCCCTTTCCCCAATGTTTAAGATCCGGACGGGCACCCTTCCATGGCGGACATTGACCACCCCCTGGGCTGTCAAAATGGTGGGCCTGCTGTCTGAGTACACGGGTTCTACCATGGCTTGGTAGTCCCTTCCTCTTAACCCGATCGCAGTCCGACACCAGATCATCATTTCACTTTTGGGAGGCATGGCAATGGGGAACGGGTAGCTCATCCTCACGCTACCGATCTCACCACCAGACAGTTCTACCTGTTGCCGTCTCATCAGGGCTCTTATCTCCTTCTGGAAGACCCTCTGTTGGCTGGAGCTAGCATTCATCGCCACCTGCTGCAAAATTACAATTACTTCTGAAAGACAATTTTCAATCACGTTAGTACCCAAGGTTATTTTAGGGTGACTTTCTCGACGGTCAATGTCCACAATGATCACTCCCTGTGCCGGCAGTTCAACTTTACAAATCTTAATGGTCATCTCTCTGAACCCCACCTGCGGCACGGGTTGACCATTGCTGGCGATGATGCTCAAGTCATTGTCTGGATAACGGGTTATATCAGTGTCACTCCAGTACTGCTTGAAAAGTAAGTAGGGGGTGGTAGTTACTTGTGACCCGGTATCCAGCAGTGCACTCATGGGGATACCGTCCAGCACTACGGGTAAAACTGGGCGTCCCCCCACGTACTTATCACGCCAATTAGACGGGCCTGATGACCTTATGCCTGGGGGTTGGCCCTCTGCCCCAGGTCGGACCCATTTAAAGTACAGTACCTGGCTACGTGTCCCGGCTGGCTGCAACGGCGGCAAATCGGCTGTCCATCCTCAGTGTAACGATCGGCGGGCCTCCCTCTGAACGACGGGATCCTCCTCCGTCGACGCCACGGGACATCCGCCGGACTGGAAGCCAGCTTGATTGGTCCTGATGGGTACATCTGTAATGACTGTACGGTCCTGGTCAATGCAGCAACACTCTTTGTTAGTTCTTGGACCTGATGGTGCAGGTTTGCAGGCGGGGATGGATTTAGGGCCTGCGCATCAGCCCCCACAAGGTCTGCAGGGTAGGGCGCCGCCCCCTGGTGGTAAGTGATAGCAGGACGCCGGGAAGCTACAGCGCCACCCAGTGCAGGTTCTCGGAGCACCCGGATGGCCCTATCTTTGAACTGTGCAAAAGTCAAATCGGGGTTCTGTAGGGCCATGAGGCGCAGCTGAGTTCTGTGGGGACTGGACAGCAGACCTTCTATGAACTGGTCAGTCAATAGTTTATCTGGATCCTGCACGCTGCCAGGGTCAGCTTGCTTAATTGCCCCCAAGGCTTCCTGTAAATTTAGGGCATAATCTCTGATGCTATCTTGAGCTCGCTGCTTACATCCATAGAACCGCATTTTGATTTCTGCTGAGGTACGGGTATCAAAGGTGTCCCGTAGACAGGTCAGAACCCCCCTTACAGTCCTTTTCTCCTCAGCTGTCCAAGACTTTACCTCCAGCTGGGCCGCACCAGTTAACTGCCATATCAGTATGCTTACTTTCTGTTCTTCTGTCAGGGGATAAACTTTCAACAGGCTATACAGCCTTTCTTTAAAGTCGCCCAAGGTATGCGACTCGCCGGCATACTGTGGCAGCCAGGCCGCTCCGGGGATATAGGGCATGGAAAACGGCATCACAGCTGCAGCGGCTACGCTGGTGATAGAGGGTCCCTCTGCGTCCGACATCTTCCTCCCCCCTAGTTAACCGTGGCCTACCTTACGGCGATCCTCTTCTGTAGGCCGCGGCTCTGCTCGCGATGCTCTGGGCGAGGACCTTGCGTCGCTCGGTGATGACGTCGGCGTCCGCTGGATCTCCTTCCAGGACCTCGCGCAGCGTCTCAGCGTAGGGCGGGGCTTCAGGTCTCGCGCGTTTTTGACGTCCACGCCCCTCTTCTTCCCGTGCGGCGTCCCGAAGATGGCGCCTTTTGGCGGGAAACGGCTCCGGATGGCGGGAAATGGCCCCGAATGGCGGGAAACTTCACTTCAGGTACATATAAAGTCTTTTTCAGGCACGCAATACCCGTTTGTGGCGGGTTGGTCACAATCCTGCCGACTACGCCAAAGCTGACACGCCCCCTAGGCCGTGGGGTACCCGGAACCGGGCCTTCTGGTGTACGGTGCTGATGGGGGTAGTAGTGGCAACCAGATCCCGTGGCTCAGGGTGGTCAGACCAAATTGTAGCAGTCTATTTATCAGTGTTTTGAATGTCCGACCACGCCACCCGTGGATTGCGGTCAGGGATAACCGCCGCTGCAAGGCAGACCGCTGAGGCTGGTGTTGGTGTGCAGCACAGGGGTAGGATAACTCCCCACGGGAAGAGTGTAGCCTCAGGGCAGTGTAGGTGGATGCTGGGGGTGATAGTGCAGGCCGCAACAGTAAGAGTTCAGAGTCCGCTTCAAACAGTCCAGGGTCTTTATTGTAGGAATTATTAATGACCCAACAGTAGTACCGGTTAGGAATGGGCCTGGGTGTCTGAGAGCATTCGGGCGAGCCCCACTGGTCAGGGTGAGTGTGTAGGCCTACCGTTCTCTCTATGCTCTTTCTGACTATCCCCCTCTTCGTGGTGTAATAGCCCACGTCCCTGAGCTGGCCGTGTACTTCTCGCCTGTATGGCTTGCGACTCGGGCCTTAGGTACCTTTTGCTTTCTCCTTGCTGTACTGGTCCCTCTGTGTGGCGGAGCCTCCAGGCTTCTTAGGCTAAGGGACCTGAAATCCCTCGCGGGTTAGTTCTCTGCTGCTGGGCTTACAACCCTGACAGCCTCGGACCCCAATGTCCGGTGGCGTGATTCTCTCAGCCAGGACCGGCTCTCGTCGCCTCTGTCCCTGGCTCGCAGTCTCTCCTCTGCCTCACGGACTCCTCAGCTACAGCTGAACTGTCCCTGCTTCTCTGGGACTAGTCTCAGTCCTGAGCTAGGTCGTCCAGTTCTCCCTAACCCTGCCCCCAGTTCCAGCTTTTATAGGGGCAGCCTGCTCCCCCTACTGGCCTGGGACAGGAGGTGCTGTATGCTAATTGTCCCTAACCAGGGAACCTCCCACCTGCTCTCAGACACAGCCTTTAATATTTGTGGCATCCAGGCCTGGGGTGACACATATGCTCCTTGGATCAGCTGTTGCCTCTTGCTGTGCACTGCTGTATGTGCCTCCTCACAGTCTGGCGAGTGAGACAGTGACCATGGGGAGCGGATCAGCTATTGCCTCTTGCTGTGCGCCGCTCGTGTGTGCCTCCTCACAGATGTCTCGCAGCCTCACACAGTCAGCTGTGAGTCTGTGACTGTGCTGGCTGCAGTAAGGAGCACGCACGCACCCACCCGATCAATAGAAGCCGCCGGCAGCGGTGGCAGCCGCTGGTGATGTGAAGGGTCTGCCTCTGCTGCACTTCACATCACTTGTGCAGGCTGCCCGCCTGTTGCGGCTACCAAATAAAGTGTGCGCATGCTATTAACATGAGTGGCAGGCATGAATGACGGAGGCAGTAGCTGGAGCAGGGGATTCTGCAAATTGAGATTCTGATTTGGCTTTTATCCTAAGTTATATTGCACGACTCGTTAAAGGGTTGATTGTGACTTGTAGGATTGCTGCTTCCAATACGTGGCGCTATAGAGTACAAGTCCTCTTTTTCTCTGAAGAGGCAATTTGCATATTAAATTTCCCAGAGGAGCATTGCATGGCAAATAAGCCTCCTTACCTTGACATGCCAGAGCTGGTGTGTCACTCTCCATAAGGAGAAACGTTACCCCTTAGACCTCAGTCCAGAGCCTCTCACCTAGCCAAATCAGTTCTCATACTTTGCACTGACAAGGGCCAACAGCCCGAAACACCATGTCTGCAAATTGAGATTCTGATTTGGCTTTTATCCTAAATCATATTGCACGACTTGTTAAAGGGTTGATTGTGACTTGTAGGATTGCTGCTTCCAATAGGTGGCGCTATAGAGTGCAAGTCTTCTTTTTCTCTGAAGAGGCAATTTGCATATTACACTGTGTTCCAAATTATTATGCAAATAATATTTTCTCAGATATTCCCAAATTACCTATATGAATTGCAGTCATTGTAATATTCCAGTCAAATAACTATTAGAGTACAATTGAAAGGTTTTTGTACAAACTGCCTAGGATAACAGTATATTTAAAAAAAATCAAACTGCACTCAAAATGCATGTTCCAAATTATTATGCACAGCAGAGTTTTCAACCTTTTCATTTTAATAAAGAACAAAAAAATGGTCATTTTTGAAATTATAAGCATTAGCAGGTTATTACAAACTGAAATCAAACAGTTTTCAACTCAAAACTTTATTCTAGGTGATGTTACATTTGCACATAGGACCCCTTGTTCGAAAGGATCTTCTGAACTCTCTCGTCCACAAAAAATCTGTAACAAGTGACCAAAAAGTCATTTCTATCCTAAAATGGCACTAATAAAAATGCTATCTAGCCCCGAAAAAATTAAGCCATCACACAGCTCCACCTGCCAAAAAATATAATTGTTATGGGCCTCGAAACACGGTCAGAACGCCCTAAAATTTTTTTTTGCAAACTTCTATTTTTTTTTTTCACTACGAAAATAATTAGAAAAACTGGACATGTTGGGTATCACCGTAATCATATTGCCACAAAAGAGTCATTTTTGCCACAAAATATACACTGTAAAAACAATTTCCAAAAAACAATGTCAGAATTTTATTTTTTCACTATTTCACCACACTTGGAATTTGTTTCCTGTTTTCCAGTACACTATGTGGTAAAATGAATGGTGTCATTCAAAAGTACAACTTGTCCCGCAAAAAACAAGCCCTCATACGGCTATATTGACCAAAAAATATAAAAGTTATGGTTCTTGAAAGAAGGGAAGTAAAAAATGACAGCTCAAAACTGGAAAATTTCCCCATCATTTAAGGGTTAATTCTAGTGATGCATGAATGTGCTCAAATAAGGTGTTATAAGGTGTTATTCGAGCACACCTGGGTGCTAACAGAGTATCTTCGGCATGCTCCAATACTATGTTCGAGTCACCACAGCTGCATGTCTCGCAGCTGTTAGACAGCTGCATCACATGTACGGATTGACTGTGCATGTGTTGCGACTGTCTATCAGCCGCGAGACATGCCGCCACGGCGACTCAAACTTAGTATTGAAGCATACTCGGCTAGCACCCAGGCGTGCTCGGATAACCCCTTATCCGAGCACAGTAACGCATCACTAGTTAATTCATATTAGCTAGTTATTTCCTATTAATTTACCATACACACACATATTTTGAGATCTGTCAGTACAGCTATTGGAAGCTTAATGTCATTATTTTAGGAGCTTGACCTGTATTTTGTTTTCTGCTCACTTTTTTTCCTTGCCATAGCGAGCCGACACCAAACTTCTAACAAGTGAGTTCAATTTTGAGATCTCAGCCTCAGGATTATGAGTAGTGCCCGTTTCCATTAATAAAAATCAATCATGTTTTATTGTATAAGGGATGTCATTGTTTTTTTGTAAAAAGGCTAGATGTTTACATTTAGGAAGAGGGTACCATATTTTTCGGACTATAAGACGCACTTTTTCCCCCACAAATTTTGGGGAAAAATTGGGGTGCGTCTTATAGACCAAATATAGCTTACCGAGAGGGGGGTGGCGGCAGGAGTCGGTGATGCTGCGGGTCTTGCGCTTGGAGGAGGGCATGTCTGGAGGTGCAACGCTGAGTGTTCCAGGATGGTAAGAGGGGACGTTTGACGGTCTCGTCTCCCAAGATCTCAGTGCTGAGATCTCAATCTGGACAGGGTCCACCTCTGGCAGCCATTTTCCCACAGTCCATCGCATAGAGAACATGGAAGTGCAAGGGCTCTGGACTTGCACAAAATGTCGGCGGAGCGCACGCACCGCAGAGGACCGTTAAACATCCCCTCTTACCACACTGGGACACGCAGCATCGCACCTCCAGACATTCCCTCCTCCTCCAAGCGCAGGACCCACAGCATCACCCACAGTATTGCCCAACTCCTGCCACTGAGCACCAGTGAGCTGCCCCTTCTTCTACATTACATTCTACAGTGTTGGGTTCTGTACTGGAAATTGGAGTCTAGGACACTTATAACCAGCATGGACTCTGGTGGTTTGTGCATATATATATATAGACTAGACTCCAATTTCCAGTACAGAACCCAACACTGTAGAATGTAATGTAATTATACAGCACTGGTTCCCGTACTGATATGGAAATAAAGAAGACAGAGCAGGACACAAGACTAATGCAGAGTGTGGCCTCATTCACACTTTCATATTTTGGACACCATTTCGCATCGGGATTTGTAAGACAAAACCCATAGTTGAACCCAAACAGAATATAATAGAAAAATTCACATTTATTCTTCAAAATACTGATATATATACTGTATATATATATATATATATATATATATATATATATATATGTGTCCAGTGATATCATAGTTTGACACTTTAATTAGCTTTGCACTTAAGAGCCTCACATAAGCAGTTGAATACTGCCAGTAGTATATAGAGGACCTCTCGTGTGTGGTGTACTATATAGAGGATCTGTCAGCTCTCCTGTGTGGTGTAGTATATAGAGGATCTGTCAGCTCTCCTGTGTGGTGTAGTATATAGAGGATCTGTCAGCTCTCCTGTGTAGTGTAGTATATAGAGGATCTGTCAGCTCTCCTGTGTGGTGTAGTATATAGAGCATCTGTCAGCTCTCCTGTGTGGTGTAGTATATAGAGGATCTGTCAGCTCTCCTGTGTGGTGTAGTATATAGAGGATCTGTCAGCTCTCCTGTGTGGTGTAGTATATAGAGGATCTGTCAGCTCTCCTGTGTGGTGTAGTATATAGAGGATCTGTCAGCTCTCCTGTGTGGTGTAGTATATAGAGGATCTGTCAGCTCTCCTGTGTGGTGTAGTATATAGAGCATCTGTCGGCTCTCCTGTGTGGTGTAGTACATAGAGGATGTGTCATCTCTCCTGTGTGGTGTAGTATATAGAGGATCTGTCAGCTCTCCTGTGTGGTGTAGTATATAGAGGATCTGTCAGCTCTCCTGTGTGGTGTAGTATATAGAGGATCTGTCTGCTCTCCTGTGTGGTGTAGTATATAGAGGATCTGTCAGCTCTCCTATGTGGTGTAGTATATAGAGGATCTGTCTGCTCTCCTGTGTGGTGTAGTATATAGAGGATCTGTTGGCTCTCCTGTATGGTGTAGTATATAGAGGATCTGTCAGCTCTCCTGTGTGGTGTGGTGTAGTATATAGAGGATCTGTCAGCTCTCCTGTGTGGTGTAGTATATAGAGGATATGTCAGCTCTCCTGTGTGGTGTACTATATAGAGGATCTGTCAGCTCTCCTGTGTGGTGTACTATATAGAGGATCTGTCAGCTCTCCTGTGTGGTGTAGTATATAGAGGATGTGTCACCTCTCCTGTGTGGTGTAGTATATAGAGGATCTGTTGGCTCTCTTGTATGGTGTAGTATATAGAGGATCTGTCAGCTCTTCTGTGTGGTGTAGTATATAGAGGATCTGTCAGCTCTCCTGTGTGGTGTAATATATAGAGGATCTGTCAGCTCTCCTGTGTGATGTAGTATATAGAGGATGTGTCCTGTGTGGTGTAGTATATAGGATCCATCCTGTATGGTATTTTTACATAACTGCATGGTGGGCCCAAAGAATGATTTTCTCTGGTGGGCCCAAGGTAGTCCAGTCCGACACTGTAGACCACAGATACTACCTATGCCCTTCTTCTGCACTCACACAAATTAATACAAATCACACATCAGACCCTCCAAACATATAGAATCATAGAATGGTAGAGTTGGAAAGGACCTCCTGGGTCATCTGGTCCAACCCCCTGCTCAAAGCAGGATTCACTAGATCATCTCAGACAGATATCTGTCCAGCCTCTGTTTGAAGACGTCCATTGAAGGGGAACTCACCACCTCTCGTGGCAGCCTGTTCCACTCATTAATCACCCTAACTGTCAAAAAGTTTTTTCTAATATCTAATCTGTGTCTCCTCCCATTTAGTTTCATCCCATTGCTTCTAGTCTTTCCTTGTGCAAATGAGAATAAAGATGATCCTTCTACAATGTGACAGCCCTTGACATATTTGTAGACAGCTATTAAGTCTCCTCTCAGTCTTCTTTTTTGCAAGCTAAACATTCCCAAATCCTGCAACCGTTTCTCATAGGACATGGTTTGCAGACCAGTCACCATTCTGGTCGCTCTTCTCTGAACTTGCTCCAGTTTGTCTATGTCTTTTTTAAAATGTGGTGCCCAAAACTGTACACAGTATTCCAGATGAGGTCTGACCAAAGAGGAGTAAAGACCGATAATGACTTCACGTGATCTAGACTGTATGCTTCTGTTAATACATCCCAGAATTGTATTTGCCTTTTTTGCTGCTGCATCACACTGTTGACTCATGTTCAGTCTATGATCTATTAGTATACCTAAGTCTTTTTCACATGTACTGTTGCTTAGCTCTATTCCTCCCATTCTGTATATGCTTTTTTCATTTTTATTGCACAGATGTAGTACTTTGCATTTTTCCCTGTTAAAAACCATTCTGTTGGTTGCTGCCCACTGCTCCAGTTTATTTAGGTCTTTTTGAATCCTCTCTCTCTCTTCTCTAGTATTAGCTATCCCTCCTAGCTTTGTGTCATCAGCAAATTTAATCAGTTTACCCTCAATTCCTTCATCTAAATCATTGATAAAGATGTTGAACAATACAGGTCCCAGGACGGAGCCCTGTGGTACCCCACTTGAGACATTCATCCAGCTGGATGTGAAGCCATTTACAACCACCCTTTGAGTCCGATCACTAAGCCAGTTATGAATCCACCTAACAGTTGCCTGGTCCATTGCATACTTGGTCATTTTTTCAATAAGGATGGTGTGAGATACTTTGTCAAATGCTTTGCTGAAGTCAAGATATACTATATCTACAGCATTTCCCTGATCCACCCAGTCAGTGATTCTGTCATAGAAGGAAATTAAGTTAGTCTGACATGACTTGTTAGTTACAAACCCATGCTGACTCTGGTTAATCACTTCATTCTTATCCATGTACTTACATACATGTTGTTTAATAATTTGTTCAAAGATCTTTCCTGGTATAGAAGTCAGACTCACCGGCCTATAGTTCCCTGGGTCCACCTTCTTCCCCTTTTTGAAGATAGGAACAACATTTGCTCTTCTCCAGTCTTCTGGGACTTCTCCTGTTCTCCAAGAATTTTCAAAGATTATGGAGAGTGGTTCTAAAATTTCTTCTACGATCTCCTTCAGTACTCTGGGGTGTAATTCATCTGGACCTGGAGACTTGAACTCATTTATGTTAGCTAAATATTCCCTCACAATCTTTCTGTTTACAGATAACTTGGATTCCTCTATTCCTTTAAAAGGACAGTGAAGATCAGTTGATGTTACATTTTCTTTCTGAGAGAAAACAGATGCAAAATAGGAATTAAAAAGTTCGGCCTTCTCAACATCCTCTCTTACCATTTCTCCATTTTCATCCTGTAAAAATCCTATAGCATCTTTGACTTTTCTTTTACTTTTGACATACCCCCAAAATCCTTTTTTATTGCTTTTGACATCTCTTGCAAGCCTTAATTCATTGTCAGCTTTAGCTAACCTGATACGTGCCCTGCAGGATCTGCAGACTGCATTATAATCTTCTTTAGATATGCCTCCCTCTTTCCATTTAATAAACATTTCTTTCTTTCTTTTTAGCATGTGTTTAGTTCTGTGTTCATCCATCCTGGTTTCCTTAAATGCTTCCCATTCTTCCTACTTTTCGGGATTGTTAACGATTGTGCTTTGAGAATCTCATTTTTAAAAATTTCCCATCCTTCCTGGACATTTTTGTCCTTAAGGACATCCAGCCATTGGATCCCTCCTATTCTCTTTCTGAGTCTCTTAAAATCTGCCTTTCTAAAATCTAACCTTGAAGTTTGAGTCTTCACATGTCTTCCTCCTCTAGTTATCCAAAATTCTATAATAGCATGATCGCTGCCTCCTAGGGTCCCAGCCACCTTTACCTCCTCAACCATTTCCTCCCTGTTTATAAGGATTAGATCCAAAGTAGCAGATCCCCTTGTTTTCTCCCCTACCTTTTGGAAGATAAAGTTGTCAGCAAGAGAGGATAAGAATTTGCTTGACCTGTTAGTTTTACTTGAGAGAGATTCCCAACAAATGTCTGGATAGTTGAAATCTCCCATGACCACTACGTCATATTTTTTGGAGAACTTGGTCATTTGATACATAAAGAGTTCATCCATATCTTCAGCTTGCCCAGGTGGCCTGTAGTAAATGCCTACAATGGTGTCCTTTCCGTTGTTCTCTCCTTGTATTCTTACCCAAACAGTTTCCACAGAACTCCCAGTCTCTGAAGCTTCAATCTCTGTGCAGATATACGCTTTTCTAACATACAATGCAACACCTCCTCCTCGTTTATCAAGTCTGTTTCTTGCAAATAAGTTGTATCCTTTTAGCCTTTTATTCCAATCATGTGTATCGTCCCACCAAGTTTCAGTGATTCCAATGACATCATATTCCTTTTCCTGCATTAGTAGTTCCAATTCTCCTTGTTTGTTGCCCATGCTTTGTGCATTTGTATAAAAACATTTTAGTTTGTGATTGGTTTCTCTTCCTCCCATATTTTTATTATTTAAATTGTTTTGTCTCTGTACTTCCTTTCCACTTCCAGTAGCAGAGATCTCAATAGTATTTGTCAGCTGTATGGCTTTTTCTGGCCTTTTGCTTCCCTTCCCACATTGTTCTAGTTTAAAGCTTTTCTGATGAGTGTAGCAAGGCGACTTCCAAATACATGTTTTCCAGTCTTCGTAAGGTGCACCCCATCTCTAGCAAGTAGTCCATCATATAGGTAATTCATTCCGTGATCCAGAAATCCAAATCCTTGTTGACGGCACCATCGACGTAGCCAGTTGTTCACCTGTAGAATCTTATTCCACCTCATTGTTCCATGGCCATCCACTGGGAGGATGGATGAGAAGACCACCTGCGCTCCCAATTCTTTCACTTTCTTGCCTAAGTCTTCAAAGTCACTGCAGATGGTTTCCAGGTCCTTTCTTGCGGTGTCATTTGTCCCCACATGTATTAGCAGGAATGGGTAGTGATCTGTAGGTCTGAAGAGTCTTGATATCCTGTCAGACACATCTTTAATTTTTGCTCCTGGAAGACAGCACATTTCTCTTGAGGTTATGTCTGGTCTGCAGATAGCGGCCTCTGTTCCTCTTAACAGGGAATCCCCCATGACCACCACTCTCCGTTTTTTCTTCACAGCATTCTTCTTTCTCCATCCAGGAGGATTCTGAGGGCTTACAAGGTTATTCATTGCTGGCAAAGTCTTATTTTGCTGTATTTCTTCATGGTTCTCCTGCGTGAGAGCCTGGTACTGGTTCCTGAGCAGTATGGGTGCTGACTGCCTCTCGATCCTCCTGCTTCTGTGGGTCACATGCTTCCATTCCTCTGTTTCGTCAGGTGCAGTTCGAATTTCTTCTCTTTCTGAATCATGAAGAGATAATTCTGCTCTGTCTAAGAACTCTTCACCTTCCTTGATGATTTTCAAGGTAGTTAACCTCTCTTCTAGATTTCGCAACTTTTCCTCCAACAGGGACACAAGCTTGCATTTCTGGCATGTGAAGTTTGGCTTTTCCACTGGCAAGTCTGTGAACATGTAGCAGGATATGCAGCTCACCAAATGGCTCCTGGACTCTTCCATGTTCTTATTGTTAATGTTCTGAAAACAGTGAAAAAAGCTTAAAAAAAAAGCTTCAAAATGCGCGCGCCTACCGGCGAGCGGTTTACCGATGTCCTCTTTTCAGCTCCAACAGCCAAAATCCAGTGTTCTTTGAGCTCGCGGAGACTCTTCACTTACCCCAAAATGCAGTGGGAATATGCAAATTATCTCCTCAGGACTCCTCCCCTGGTTTGCCGATGTCCTCTTTTCAGCTCCAACAGCCAAAATCCAGTGTTCTTTAAGCTCGCGGAGACTCTTCACTTACCCCAAAATGCAGTGGGAATATGCAAATTATCTCCTCAGGACTCCTCCCCTGGTTTGCCGATGTCCTCTTTTCAGCTCCAACAGCCAAAATCCAGTGTTCTTTGAGCTCGCGGAGACTCTTCACTTACCCCAAAATGCAATGGGAATATGCAAATTATCTCCTCAGGACTCCTCCCCTGGTTTGCCGATGTCCTCTTTTCAGCTCCAACAGCCAAAATCAAGTGTTCTTTGAGCTCGCGGAGACTCTTCACTTACCCCAAAATGCAGTGGGAATATGCAAATTATCTCCTCAGGACTCCTCCCCTGGTTTGCCGATGTCCTCTTTTCAGCTCCAACAGCCAAAATCCAGTGTTCTTTGAGCTCGCGGAGACTCTTCACTTACCCCAAAATGCAGTGGGAATATGCAAATTATCTCCTCAGGACTCCTCCCCTGGTTTGCCGATGTCCTCTTTTCAGCTCCAACAGCCAAAATCCAGTGTTCTTTGAGCTCGCGGAGACTCTTCACTTACCCCAAAATGCAATGGGAATATGCAAATTATCTCCTCAGGACTCCTCCCCTGGTTTGCCGATGTCCTCTTTTCAGCTCCAACAGCCAAAATCCAGTGTTCTTTGAGCTCGCGGAGACTCTTCACTTACCCCAAAATGCAGTGGGAATATGCAAATTATCTCCTCAGGACTCCTCCCCTGGTTTGCCGATGTCCTCTTTTCAGCTCCAACAGCCAAAATCCAGTGTTCTTTGAGCTCGCGGAGACTCTTCACTTACCCCAAAATGCAGTGGGAATATGCAAATTATCTCCTCAGGACTCCTCCCCTGGTATATAAGATCCAATTCATTGCATTTTGTTGTATTTTTTTTCTTAAGTCAGTTTATGTTTTCTTGTCTTTGTGTGTTGGCAAATTTTGTATCAAATTCAACAAAATGTGTATAAAATGTTTAATACACATTTGTCTTTTTTTGTGCCTTTTTATAGAAGAAAGAATTAAAATGTCTCACATAAGTCTTCAACTGTACAGAGAAAAAAATTAGACATGGGTAATCTAGGGTACTAGAGGACGATTATGTAAAAATTTGGCTACATTTTGAAAATTTGTAAATGATAATTTAGGCTTAATCTTCTGGATAACCGAAACTAAGGCTATAATAGGGAAGGGAAAAAAAAGTAAAGTTAACCAAAAAAAAGCACATTTTATAATGCATAAAGCACAAATAAAGTCATTAGGCCATGTCCGCACAAAGTGTAAATTCTACATTTTTTTTGCTGCTTTTAATTATTTACACTGTGTTCCAAATTATTATGCAAATAATATTTTCTCAGATTTTCCCAAATTACCTATATGAATTGCAGTCATTGTAATTTTCCAGTCAAATAACTATTAGAGTACAATTGAAAGGTTTTTGTACAAACTGCCTATGATAACAGTATATTTTTAAAAAAATAAAAAACTCAAACTGCACTCAAAATGCATGTTCAAAATTATTATGCACAGCAGAGATTTCAACCTTTTCATTTTAATAAAGAAGAAAAAAAATGGTCATTTTTGAAATTATAAGCATTAGCAGGTTATTACAAACTGAAATCAAACAGTTTTCAACTCAAAACTTTATTCTAGGTGATGTCACACTTGCACATAGGACCGCTTGTTCGAAAGGAGCTTCTGAACTCTCTCGTCCATTGAATTTGTCAGGTTTTGGATGGTTTCTGCTTCAATTGTTTTGCATGAGGACAGAATACCCTCCCAGAGCTGTTGCTTAGATGTGAACTGCCTCTCGCCATCATAGACACTCCTTTTGATGATGCTCCAGAGGTTCTCAATGGGGTTGAAGTCAGGAGAGCATGGGGGCCACACCATAAGTTTGTCCCCTTTTATGCCCACAGCAGCCAGAGATGCAGATGTGTTATGTGCAGCATGAGACGGGGCATTATCATGCAGAAAAATGATCTTGCTGTGAAATACACGGTTCTTCTTCTTGAACCATGGCAGGAAGTGCTGTTTGAGAAAATCCACATACATTATGGAGTTCATCTTTAGCGCCTTCAGGGATCCTAAAGGGGCCGACAATCTCTCTCCCCATGATTCCAGCCCAAAACATTACTCCACCTCCTCCTTGTTAGCGCCGTAGCCGTGTTTGCATGGGGTGTCCATCAACTAGCCATCCACCACTCCATCCATCTGGACCATCGAGATCATTTCATGCATGATAATGCCCCGTCTCATGCTGCACATAACACATCTGCATCTCTGGCTGATGTGGGCATAAAAGGGGACAAACTTATGGTGTGGCACCCATGCACCCCTGACCTCAACCCCATTGAGAACCTCTGGAGCATCATCAAAAGGAGTTTCTATGATGGCGGGAGGCAGTTCACATCTAAGCAACAGCTCTGGGAGGGTATTCTGTCCTCATGCAAAACAATTAAAGCAGAAACCATCCAAAACCTGACAGATTCAATGGACGAGAGAGTTCAGAAGCTCCTTTCGAACAAGGGGTCCTATGTGCAAATGTAACATCACCTAGAATAAAGTTTTGAGTTGAAAACTGTTTGATTTCAGCTTGTAATAACCTGCTAATGCTTATAATTTCAAAAATGACAATTTTTTTGTTCTTTATAAAAATGAAAAGGTTGAAAACTCTGCTGTGCGTAATAATTTGGAACATGCATTTTGAGTGCAGTTTGAGTTTATTATTTTTTAAAAATATACTGTTATCATAGGCAGTTTGTACAAAAACCTTTTAATTGTACTCTAATAGTTATTTGACTGGAAAATTACAATGACTGCATTCATATAGGTAATTTGGGAAAATCTGAGAAAATATTATTTGCATAATAATTTGGAACACAGTGTAAATCCTTCACCCCCCAAGTCTGTTTTCACCTTCATGACCAGGCCAAATTTTACAATTCTGACCAGTTTCACTTTATGAGGTAATAACTCTGGAACACTTCAACGGATCTCACTGATTCTCAGATTGTTTTTTTTTGTGACATATAGTACTTCATGATAGAGGTAAAATTTGTTTGATATGATTTGCATTTATTTGCTAAAAAAAATTGACGATAATTTGGAAAAGTTTGCAATTTTCAAAAATTGTATTTTAATGCCCTTAAATCAGAGAGTTATATCACACAAAATATTTAACAAATAACATTTCCCACATGTCTACTTTACATCAGCACAATTTTTGAAACAATTTTTTTTTGTTAGGAAGTTATAAGGGTTAAAAGTTGACCAGCGATTTTTTATTTTTCCAACAAAATTTACAAAAATTAAATTTTTTTAGGGACCACATCACATTTGCTCAAAACCACATTCAAGAAGTTTATTAAGCGCTCAGGTGCTTCACAGGAATTAATGCAATGTGGAAGGAAAAAATAAACATTTAACTTGTTTTCAGAAAAATGTTACTTTAGACACATTTTTTTTTCTTTTACAGTGGCAACCAGAGAAAATGGACCCCAAAATTTGTTGTGCAAGTTCTGAGCACGCCGATACACCATATGTGGGGGAAAACCACTGTTTGAGTGCACATCAGGGCTCATAAGTGAAAGAGCGCCATTTGACTTTTTGAATGTAAAATTTGCTGGAATAATTAGCGGATGCCATGTCGCATTTGAAGAACCCCTGATGTGCCTAAACAGTAGAAATCCTCCACAAATGACACCATTCTGGAAACTAAACTCCTCAGTTAACTTATATAGATGTGTGGTGAGCACCTTGAACCCCCAGGTGCTTTACAGTAGTGTATAACGTTGAGCTGTGAAAATGAAAAAAATCTAATTTTTCTCATAAAAGTGTTTTTTAGCCCCAAATTTTGCATTTTTACAAGAGTAACAGTAGAAAATGGACCCCAAAATTTGTTGTGCAATTTCTCCTGAGTACGCAGATACTGTTTGGGCGCACGGCAGGGCTCAGAAAGGAAGGAGTGATGTTTTGGAACACAGACTTTTATGGAATGGTCTGTGGGTGTCATGTCACGTTTGGAGAGCGCTTAATGTGCCTAAACAGTGGAAAAACTCCACAAGTGTCCCCATTTTAGAAACTACACCACTCAAGGATTTTACCCAAGGGTATTGTGAGCATTTTGAACCCACAGGTACTACGCAGAATTTGATAACATTAGGTTGTCATATGGAAAATTCATTTTACCACATGAAGTGACACTGGTTAGAATTAAAAAATTTGGCCTGGTCATTAAAGTGCACCAGTCAGCAGGATTGTGCTAAGTAAACTACATACACTGTCAGGTTGGCGCCATTACATTGATTAAAATGATACCTCCTATTTTGCTTAGCCCTGCACTACTAGATGCATTATGTAAAATAGCAGATCACAGACCACAGATCACTATAAGGCTAAGTGCCCACGATGCAGAAATGCTGCATATTTTTTCTGCTTCTCCCTGGCAGAAAAAACGCATGCAGATTTTACATGCGTTTTTCCTGTCAGGTAGAAGCGTTTGTCAAGCGTTTTTGCATGCATTTCTGCATGCTGGTTATCAAGTGCTTTTCCAAGCGATTTTAGCATCACTTGGAAAAGTGCTTGACAGCTTGTTCACACTATATAAATCCATGCAACCGGCATGGATTTATAGTAGTGTGACCAAGTTAGTTAAAAAAAAAAGAATAAGAATGGTAAAAAATAAAAAATAAATTTTATACTTACCGTCCGGTGTTTTCTTCGGTCCGTCCAGTGTCTTGGGCAGCTCGCGGTGGTGTGAAGGACCTGCGGTGATGTCATTGAGTCATGTGTCAGGTCACATGACTCAATGACGTCATGGCAGGTCCTTCACAACACCACGACCCATACAGCAGACCAGACGGAGCGGAGAAAACACCGGGAGGACATCGGAAGGTAAGTATAATCTTTATTTTTTATTTTAAATTCTTTTTTTTACAGGTTCTATGGTACCTGGGTCTGGAGGAGAGTCTCATCTTCTCCAAACCCGGGTACCATCCACACATAGAAACGCATAATATCCGTGTGTACAAATGTACTGACACGGATATTATGCGTTTCAATGCAAGTCAATGGCGGCAATTACGCGGCATGTCCGCAAAATTAATGGACATGCTGCGTATTTTTCTGCAATGATAATCCGCAGTGGAAATTTCCGCAGCATGTGCACAGCACATATGGATTATCATTGGGGACCATGGGGCACGTATTACCAAGCGTTTTTTAAGCGTTTTCGCTGCGGAAATTCCGTGGCAAAAATGCTTGAAAAACGCATAGTGGGCACACAGCCTAAAGAGTCCTGGATGCACGAACGGGGAGAGATGAGAATGTGAGGCACCTGGGGAATTTACGTACATCCGCACCACCAGCCGTAACTCACAGTACTGTGCCATTCAGGAGTCTAGAAAAGCTGCGTGACCAGGCTTGATGACAATGTTATGGTGACCATCACCCAGCTAATCTGGAAAAAGATATACCTGAGGCTCCGTCATAGGGCAAGAGCAATGAAATTAGCCAAAGCGTTGGATCTGCCACACCAGCGTTTATTATTGCATTTGGAACTTTTTTGGTGTTTTTAATTTGCGCCTTATTGTTATAATTTGCACTCTTTTTAAAGTCTATGTTCTATGTGTTCTCCTGTTTAGCTTTTTTTATGTTCATTATTCACAGGGGTCGGGGTTTTCAGATGTTTAATGCTGGTTCATCAATTATATCTTCCTAAAAAATTGCAGCATACTCTCCAGCACCTCCTCCCGCCCCCAGGAGTGATTTAAAGAGATTGTCCACTACCTGGACAACTCGTCATACCCCATGCTTGGCCCAGTGAAAATAAAAAAGCTTATACTCATCTCCCATGTCGGCGCCGTTCCCACAGTGTCGTACTAATTCTCTCCGGGGCTCCCGTGCTGTTGTTGTGACACGTGGCTCTCGCGCCCAATCAGCGCTGGCGTCACTGTCCCCGCCTCCTGTCAAATTGAACACGAAGAGGCAGTGAGAGGTTAGCTGCAGCCCAGACTTCCTCTTCATGTTTGAGTTGTCCAAAGACGGGGACAGTGACGCCAGCGCTGATTGGGTGCCGGATCAGGTGTCACAACAACAGCACAGGCGCCCCGGGACCGCGAGTGCCGACACTCCTGGAATGGTGCCGGCACGGGAGGTGAGTATAGTTTTTTTTATTTTATCGGTCCCAAACATTTAGATCAAGAAGGGGTTGTCCTTGTAGTGGACAACCCCTTTAACATACATCTGAAATTTTTGAGTCAAAAGTCGCACAAAAGTCAAAAATATACAACATTTATGATTTCACGCAAATAAGTTCATGAACCGCATCTGACATTTTAAAGAATTTGCCACAAAAAAAATTGACAAATACCATAAGGCAAAAAAAGAAATGTGTCTGAAAATAAAAGCATGCAATTAACAAATCTGGTGTCGGTGTGTCCTATCTTTGGACAAAATCGCATAGCGTGTTGCGCTATTTTGCCTGGAGCCTACAGATGTGAATACAGCCCCAAATCCTGAGAAGGGAGAAATATGGCGACTGTAGGATTTTATTTTACTGATAGGCCCATGGTAATCCTAATATAAAACTCACCTCCCTGTCCGGCACCATTCCTCCACATGGCTACGTGTGTTCCACACAGGTCTCTTCCTCTTCTGGCAGGAGACGACGTCACATGACTGCAGCAGCCAATGATTGGCTTCATCAGTGATGTCACATGACATGCTGTCAGCAGAGACCGGTGGGCAACAGGGGCGGCGGTGTGGAGGAATGGTGCTGGTCCGGGATGTGACTGAGGAGGTCTTTTATTTTTAAGACCATGGTCTCATTAGTAAAATCAGATATAGCAGTGGACAACCCCTTTAAGGCTATGGCTACGCAGAAATTTTCTGTTTTCTCTTGGAAAGAAAACAGCGTGTAGGGGACGTCTGATTTATTGGTGCAAACAAAAGTCACCACAGACAAAACCCCCCAAAAAAGAGAAAAGCACTGATTATGTGGTAACAAAACCCCAGCTCCCATAACCAGCCAGGTCTGTTAGCAAAGCATGTGACAACACCCTAGAGAGCCATTTTGACAAGAATATTCACAATTACTCAGCCTTCCTAAGAAACAAATGTCTATTAACTCATTTACTGGGAGATTTGTTGCAAATTTGTGAGAAAATACAGACAGCACACATGTAATACACCATTTCTATACACTGAGGCCAGGGCCCCACTACACTGAGGCACAGCTGCTTTCTCTCACTTCTTCCTTTGCCTCTTGATTCCCGCTCAAACTGATTTCCTTTCAGAAGCAGGAGCTGCTGCTATTGGTCAGTCCTCCTGTCATTCACAGCACATCACAGGCGGGACTTTTCTCTTATTGGCTCAAATGGTGAAGTGCAGTGACTGACAATTCGATCAGCCAATTAATGTCCCTTGTTGTATCATTGCGAAGAATTGATTGGTTGAGAAGGCTCACCTCACATACATGGATGGATCATTGGCAGTGTAAGCAGCTGAGAGAAGCAGCAATGTCAGCAGTGCAGCTTCTGAGGTAAAAAGGTCAGAAAATGAGCTCATCTCCGTCTTAGTATTGTGATTATGAGTTTTAAGCCACTCTGCGCCTCAAAGTCACCATCAGGTTGTGGCACGTTATGATTTGTGTGGTAAAAAAAATGCAAAAAAGCTCAAAAAGAGGATTTGAAGGAGCGTGAGACGCACTGAGGGATAAATGTCTAAAACGTATCCAGAAATGCACAATTTCACCCTCCCATCTGTCACACCAAGCGTTTGCACGGTTAGCGGTGCCCTGCTCGCCTGCGCTGCCGCCATACTGTGTCCGCTGTATTCATGGTGACAGACACTTCACTCATTTATCTGTTAACGGCTTCTTGTCGCAGACAATTTCATCTTTTTGTGTTTTAATTTTTTCCCTGATATGAAATATAGTTCTGAATAACGACATTGAATTTACCGGACAAGGTGCTGGAAAACGTGTGGTGAAACGGTGGAAAAAAATGTAAATCCACTAGTTTTTAATAAATGACCTAAGAACATGATTCTCCAGATCGGTACGACTACGACGATCAAACTTTAATTATGTAATGTGGTAGCAGAAAAAAAAAAAATTGTGTCGCCGTTTTCTGGGACCCGGTAACTATTTTTCGGTCGATGGAGCGGAGCGAGGGCTTGATTTTTTTTTTTCGGGGCAAAATGCAGTTTTTAATGGTATAATTTTGGAGTACAATACTGTGTTTTTATTGCATTTTTGAGGAAAGAAGGGCGACTGAAAAACAAGCAATTCTGGCATTTTGAGTTTTTTATTGTGCGTTACATTGTTTAGCATACAGGTTACATCATTTTATATTTGATAGTTTGGACTTTTGTGGATGTGGCGATATCAGATATGTTTATTTTTTTACATTTCTTTATTTTTAAATGGAGGAAATGTATTATTATTTTTATTCAGGCCCCATAGCAGACTGTGCTTGTTCTATTTACTGCATAGAATACTGCAATATATAATGGAAATGATGGTCTCCAATGAATTCCACACAGGAGTACCACAATGCCATCCATGGGTTCCTTTATCAGGCACCTGGCAACCCATCGATCACCCAAATTGGTGCACCAGGCAGATTGTGCCTCCTAAATGCCGCTGTCAGTGCCACACAAGAGTATGTTCATACAGATCCTTTTTTTTTGCTTGTTTTTGATCAGTTTTTCAAGTCCATATTTTTCGCTTTTGATTGGTTCCTTTTTATGCATTCAATGAAATGGGTAAAAAAACAATCAGCCAAAACGCTAAAAGAATTGACATGCTTCAATTTTCAAACACACTGCTGCTCAAAATGTATAGAAAAATAAAAACTCACCGTATGAAGGAGATTTTAGAGACTTAATTTGTTTTGCTGCTACCACAAAATGCTACATGTGAACAATCCCTAAATATTGCTCTGGTCACTGTTGATAGTGGCAGGTGCCTGCTGTATAACACAGCCAGCGCCCGCCATGGGAGGAGTAGGTTGAGCTCCTGAGCCTGCTCCATATACATATACCCTCACCGACAGGTGTTGTACGTGTATAGTGGATGCCAGGAAGGGGTTAATAAAGTATGAATGAAACTGTGCCATTATTAAAGGGATGTTCTTGTCAATATTTCATACTTCATACAACTGCTGGGACCAGCGTGATCCTAAAAATGCAGGGGCAGCTCCCCCAATACAGCACCAACAAGAAGCAATGGGTTGTACTCTAATGTACCTCATTGTTGCCTGTTAAGACGTAATCTTGTATTAGGCCATGGCCCCACTATCAGTGTTTGGTCAGTATTCGGTCAGTATTTTTTGTCAGGAGTGGGAGCCAAAACCAGGTGAGAAACAATCAGAGAAAAGGTATAATAGAAACTAGTCACCAATTCTGCGTTTATCACACACTCGTGTTTTTGGGTCTCACTCCTGAGAAAAAATACTGACCAAACACTGATCAAATACTGATAGTGGGGCCGTGGCCTTAGAGACATTCCCCCTTGATGTGGACACCCCCGCGCATGGTATATGTAAGGCTGTCATAAGTCAGTGGGGTCAATGTTTAGGATGGATACTGTGGTACAAATGTGAACAGCAAAATAAAGGTGGAAAAAAACGCATGGCCTTAAAACGCTCTGAATTTATACTGCTATTGACTGCAATACAAAAAGTTGCGCTTTTCAATACTGTGGAATCCTGACTTTTACTAAACAAACATATTATCAAGAACGTCTTTTGGAGTGATTGCATGTAGATCATAAGATTTTCCTGCTGTAAATTTGTTTTGACCATAAAGTGTGAATATATATCCTTAGACTTTGGCCTCATTCAGAAGTCAGTGATTTTTCTTGTTTGCGAACAAATGAACTGATTTTCCACAGCGTTTTGGATCAGATTTTCCATGGTGTTTGATCAGTGTGTAGGTTGTTACCATCAAGGTTTAATTAGTGATTTTCTTATAAGAAAAAAAACACAAAGATTCTCCCACCCATTGGATTATTAAAAATGAATGGCATGTGTTATCTGTGATTTTCAAGGACCCATAGATTTGAATGTGTGATTCTGACCCGTGACTCAGGTCAAAATTAGACATGCCCGTGATTTTTTTTTCACAGGCACATGTTAAGTGAAAAAACATGGACATGTGATTAGCCAGATAGACTATCACAGGTTCTTTCCTTGAAAAATTTGGTAGAACACTATGTGACTCATGGATGCCTGAGTGAGGTCTAAAGTTGCATATATGTAGCTCCCCGAGGGTTCGGCCGCTACAGGGGTATTGCACCTCTGCCAGAGGTGTGATATTCCACTCCCGGGTAAGGATGGAGTATGGACCAGGGCTCAGTTAGCTGCATGCAGCACACTCACCCCATTTCCGAGGGACAGCTCAACGGTACTCCCATTAGACAGAAATGCAGGTACGACAGACCATGTCCCTGGCTGGAGTGGGGAGGGGGGAGGAATACCCAGTGATGTAGGAGCAGATAGGGGTTGGTTCCTGAGTGTAGGTAGGAGCCCATTGGTTGCTGGTCACCTGGGCTCATGGCTAGAGGGAGGTATAAAAGGTGGGCACCATCTTAGGACAGCAGACAGTCTGTGCAGAGAGAGGAGAAGACAGGGAGTGGAGGCTCTGTAGGAGCTCTACTCCAGAGTGGGCCTAGAGAGAGGCCGAGGAGGAGGTGAAGGGGAGCTGGGATTACTTCTCAGCCCAGCTCCACGAGAAAGGAGAAGAAGGAGGAACAGAGAAGGGAAAAGAAGAGAAAGAAACAGAAGGGCTCAGGAACAAGAAGGAAGAAGGGACCCTAAGAACCCACGAGAATACAGGGTGAAGGGCCAGGCAGATTAAGGGTTCCGGATCCCAAGTTGGTGGAGGAGAAACTACCCTCAGCCAAAGACCAGACGTCGTGATCATTTATTGGTGCGACACCTCATTAAACCTGCTAGGAAGGCACCATATAGAACAGCGGGGAACGGGATCCACGTTTACCCGCACAAGTTCGCGGCAGCTGGACAAAAGTGGGTCACTGGTGAGGCAGGCCAGAGGAAGGATTGAAGGGGGTCCTGAGCCATACTTCCAAGCTGCCTGGGAGTTGACCGAGCCCCTCACCTGGTGGACGCAGTCATTGCCAGCTGAAGTGACTTGGATATTAACCGTGAGTAAAGACCCTGGACTGCAGTACGTTGTCTGTGTGCTTTTTCGCTCCATCGGCACTACCGGTACTGGGGCTCTCACCACCATCACTCCCACCATCCACTACACTGCCCTGGGGCCGCACTCTTCCCGTGGGGAGTCACACCATCCCAGCTGCATACATCATCAGCCCCAGCGGTCTGCCTTGCAGCGGCGGTTCCTAATAACCGCAATGCACGGGTGGCGTAGTCGGACATTATCTAAAACATCTAAAAGACTGCCACTGGTCTGACCACCCTGAGCCACGGGACCGGGTCGCCACTACTACCCCCATCGTCTCCCTATTGCCCGGTTCCGAGTGCCCCACGGCCCAGGGGGCGAGTCATATACACTGGTCAATCTGCTGCCATGAAGCGACCACTGATCATCTGCATGATTGCAAACTGATAGTAGTTTTATAGCCTATTTTGACTATTCGACAGCACTTCCTTGCACACATAGCGATGGTTAGTGTGATCATTCTGTGTGCAGAGAATATAATTTTTCTTGGCTGCATGTGTCCTGGTTAAAAATCATTTCACGTCAATGAATGAGTTATGGTCCTTTGTCCAGTGACTGCCATCTTGTTTAGACAGGCTGTTCATGAAACAAAAGTTCCTAGGAATGCCAGTATACATGCACGCTTAGTAAACTGCATTTTAACTGCAAAACTGTGTAGTCATTAAAATTTGTTTTTGGCCACAATAAGAAAAAAGTCATTCTTCATTCATTCTTCATGTTGGCACAATTTCAGGCGAATAAAGACCTCAGATTGATCATTCTTCATTCATTTTTTTATGTTGGCACAATTTCAGGCAAATTTGAGGAAGCGGCCCCTGGTGGTCGCGAAACGCGCGTCGTAGCACGCCATTGCGCTCTCACAACCGCTGGTGCCTGTTTTTTCATCCACCTGGTAAGACTTGCGATGAATTGCCTAAATTGTTATATATATTCCTCTTGTGCTGTGCACTAAAACTGTGTGACACATAGGTAATTTACTCGCAATAGATATCTCTTTTTTGCCATGTATCAACACTTGTATAGTGTAAGGGTAAATTATATGTCGGAAGTCTAGGCTATTTATCTCTAACTATACCAGTAATTTATACATTGAGTCCAAGACTGACCCAAACATTTGTTATTTAATGTAGCTAGGCTATATTCCTTTTTTACCCACTTTCTTTGGAACATATGAGCTCTATCTAAACATAGGACCATTTACACTGGTGGTTATTGCTGCTATCCCTATGCACTTTATTTCTACTACTGTTTGTATATTTTTATATTGATTAATGATGTAATAAAATTGATACATTTTTTATGCCGTTAAAACTCTCTTTTTCTCATTTAATATGTGTATTATGAGTCGGCATTTTTTGGCGCCTGTGTGAAGCAATTCCTCCCACATACGAAAATATAACATTAGAATGGTTGTATTGTTAGGTTCATTCATTCTTCATGTTGGCACAATTTCAGACAAATAAAGACCTCAGATTGAGCCCAGGCTCAAGCTGGTTTCATGCATCCATCTTTCACAGTCCAAGTATGGACCGTGATGTCCAACCTGGCTCCTAACCTGAACTCAGCAGTCTCATAGCCTTAAATGAGGATGTTGAGTGTGGGTCAGATATACAGCTTTCTAAACTTGGACTGTGAAATTCAGTTGAGGGAAACTCGACCAATAAAGGAGGGTCTACACGTCCCTGGTTTCGACAATTACTATTAGGCTACGTTCACACGTTCAGTATTTGGTCAGTATTTTACCTCAGTATTTGTAAGCCAAAACCAGCAGTGGAACAATCAGAGGAAAGGTATAATAGAAACACGTCACTACTTCTACATTTTTCATCCACTCCTGGTTTTGGTTTACAAATACTGATGTAAAATACTGAACGTGTGAATGTGGCCTTAGGACTTCTTCACACAGGGCCGGCGTCAGCACCCGGCGCACCCGGGCAAATGCCGGGGCCCTGAGCAGGCAGAGGGGCCCACTGGCGGTCGCACACCCCGCTGGGCTATGGGCGGAGGAGAGCGGTGTCAGCGCCCGCCCTTCTCCGCCGCTTGCTCAGAGCCCCGGCAGCCGGATACTTACCTCTCCCCGTGCCTCCGCAGATCAGCTGTCTTCCTGCTCTGCGCTCCCTGTGACGTCTCAGGTCAGAGGGTGCGGTGACGTCTTTACACCGCGCCCTCCCCTGAGCCGTCACAGGGAGCGCTGAGCAGGAAGACGCCGACAACGCTGGAGTTCGGACCCGAGCAGCGGGCGGCAGGTAGCAGGTGAGGAGAAGGGAGGTGAGTATTTGATTTGATTTTTTTTTTTTAATGTATGGAGGCATGGGGCAGTATAAAGAGAAGGGGGGGGGGGTGGCATCCTCCATGGAGCATTATAAAGAGAGGGGGGGGGCATCCTGCATGGGGCAGTATAAAGAGAAGGGGGGGGGGCATCCTGCATGGGGCATTATAAAGAGAGGGGGGGACATCCTGCATGGGGCATTATAAAGAGGGGGGGGTGACATCCCGCATGGGGCATTATAAGGTGGGGAACAGCCTGCATGGGGAATTATAAAGGGGGGGGGGCAGCCTGCATAGTGCATTATGTGGGGGGGAACAACCTGCATGGAGCATTATAAGGGGGGGGCAGCCTGTATGGGGCATTATGTAGGGGGTAACAGCCTGCATGGAGCATTATAAGGGGGGGACAGCCTGTATGGGGCATTATGTGGGGGGTAACAGCCTGCATGCAGCATTATATGGGGGCCAGTATCCTGTATGGAGCGTTATAAGGGGACCGGTATCCTGTATGGAGCGTTATATGGGGGCCAGTATCCTGTATGGAGTTTTATAAGGGGACCGGTATCCTGTATGGAGTTTTATATGGGGGCCAGTATCCTGTTTGGAGCTTTATAAGGGGACCAGTATCCTGTATGGAGCGTTATATGGGGGCCAGTATTCCGTATGGAGCCTTATATGGGGGCCAGTATTCCGTATGGGGCCTTATATGGGGGCCAGTATTCCGTATGGAGCCTTATATGGGGGTCAGTATTCCGCATGGAGCCTTATATGGGGGCCAGTATTCTGTATGGAGCCTTATATGGGGGCCAGTATTCCGTATGGAGCCTTATATGGGGGCCAGTATTCTGTATGGAGCCTTATATGGGGGCCAGTATTCCGTATGGAGCCTTATATGGGGGTCAGTATTCCGCATGGAGCCTTATATGGGGGCCAGTATTCCGTATGGGGCCTTATATGGGGGCCAGAATTCCTTATGGGGCCTTATATGGGGGCCAGTATTCCGTATGGGGGCCAGTATTCCGTATGAAGCGTTATATGGGGGCCAGTATTCCGTATGGAGCCTTATATGGGGGCCAGTATTCTGTGTGGAGCGATTCACCGGTTTCTGAGCTATTGTGGAATTTACAATAGATATCACTCATGTAATGTAAGAAGTGAAATCTTTGCATTGTACTATATATATATTTCTCCGCCGTATCTCTGCATCATGAATCGTGGTATGTGTTAAAGGGGCCCACTGAGACTCTTTCGCCCGGGGCCCAGAAAAACCTGGAGCCGGCCCTGTCTTCACACATGCACATGAGGCTGCTGAGACTGGGACAGGAGACCTATGGCCTGTTCCTGCACTGTGGGCCGTGTTTGGACTGTATTTCAAGTACGTATGAAGTAGCCATTAGCCATAGGCCACGTGCACACGTTCAGTATTTGGTACGTTTTTTACATCAGTATTTGTAAGCCAAACCAGGAGTGGGTAGAAAATGCAGAAGTGGTGATGTGTTTCTATTATACTTTTCCTCTGATTGTTCAATTCCTGGCTTTGGCTTACAAATACTGATGTAAAATACTGACCAAATACTGAAAGTGTGAACGTGGCCTAAAGGTCAGATCCCACACATTATACACTCATCGTGAACTGCATGACTTTTAGGCCTCATTCAAACATCTGTAATGGAGAATTTTAGCACCCGCAAGTGCATAAAAAAATCTAGAAAAAACATGAGAATTCCTTATTTTGACAGATGATTGGTTTACATTAGTGTTTTTGCTTATGTGCGCCATTAAAAAAACAGTAATTGACGTTATTGGGGTTGTGTTGAACTCTCACTTTTGATACTCTCTCAGTGAGTCTAGACTCCATCCCCAAATCTCTGTTTTTTTCACATATACTTTCTGAATAATTTTTTTGATCCATGACTGAAAACAGACAAATCTCTGATTTTTTTGCAAAAAAAAAGACATGTGAGCAGCTTCATACATTATATACATGTTTTGTCTAAGAACACATACATAGAAAATGAGAACTTCAAATAATATTTTACACTTTTATAACTGTGTCCTTCCTTATCTGAAGTTTCACATGAAGACTCCTATATTGTCTTCATCTCCATTTTTTTCAATCTATGGGAAGTGGTCTCACTAATAGGAGCTTTTTCCCTGAATCCCTAGTGGATATAATCTTGATAGATTTACATATGGATGGGTATAATTAGGCAGCCGACCAAAGAGTTCATACGTTTAAACAGGGATTGTTCAGAGAATCTAATTAGGAGCGAGCGGATCTTCCGTTGTAGCAATACGCCAAGTAATTAAGTGATTACTATTGATTGTACAAATGTCCACAGAGCGGTTATCATCTCCGAATGATTAATTCATCTAATAAAAAGGTGATATTAAAATTCCAGTCACTGGAATGTAATCGTGCATGACACTGGGTGGGCTATAGAATGAATGTCAAATGAGATGTCATCCAATTAGTCCAGAACTTCTCATTGGATCCTTTGCAGCGGTGCCACAGATTGATCGCCTGGTGAAGCTGCGACTTACTGACAGATGTTAAAGTAGAATAGGTGATTGCTTTATGAATGGCATAAGGCTGTGTTGCAGTCATAGAGCTGTTTTTGCGGCAATATTGCAGCCAGAAAAGTGGCGGTTTCACAAGACCACTGCAATTTCACTGTAATTATGTAACAATCTACCCCCACCTCCATTAAAAAATACAATATGACCAAAAAGTGTGAAAACAGACTTAAATTTTTATATATTTTTTTCATTTTTCCAGACTTAGGCTGTGGGCCCACGATGCGTTTTTTAAGCGTTTAGGCAGCGGCAAAAACGCTGCAGAAACGGTTAAAAAACGCATGGTATAAGGCCTGCCATGTTCCCCAATGATAATCCGTATGTGCTGTGCACATGCTGCGGAAATTTCCGCTGCGGGTTATCATTACGGAAAAAAACGCAGCACTACCAATTATTTTGCGGAAGCGCTGCGTTTTCGCCACCATTGACTTGCATTGGAACGCATGGATTACGCATCACTGGATCTGTACATGAGGAATCCAAATGTTTCAATGTGCTGATGGTACCCGGGTCTGGAGGACAGGAGACTCATCCGGATCCGGGTACCATAGAACCTGTAAAAAAAAGAATAAAATAAAAAATAAATATTATATTTACCTTCTGATGGCCCCCGGTCTCCTTGTCTTCGCTTGCCAGCAGATCGCGGTGGACTGAAGGACCTGCGCTGACGTCATAGTCATGTGACGGCAGGTCCTTCAGTGTACTGCGAGCTGCCGGCAAGCCAGGACAGAGCGAATCAAGACTCCAGGGACCATCGGAAGGTAAGTATAGATTTATTTTTTTATTTTTTACCATTCTTTCGGTCACAATATAAATCCATGCCGTCTGCATGGATTTATATAGTGTGACCAAGTTGACAAGCACTTTCCAAGTGATGCTAAAATCGCTTGGAAAGCGCTTGTCAACCCGCATGCGGAAATGCATGTGAAGAACGCTTCACATCCTCATGTCCCTGGCAGGAAAAACCCATGTACAATCCACATGTACAATCCGCATGCGTTTTTTCTGCCAGGGAGATGCAGAAACACTCAGGAAAAAATCCTGAGCATTTCTGCATCGTGGGCACATAGCCTTAATGCTGTATCTTTTCCAAAGATTTCTATGCAGGAAGCTTTTGCTGCCACCTTTTAACTAAAATGATGTTAGTCTGCAGATCCTAAATTTGTAAGATTGTGGGGTTAATTTAAATATTAGGCTACATTCATCCGTATGAGACGTCTGTGTGCTGATCTTTTTTTTTTTCTCAGACATCACATAGATCCATAGTTTCATTGAGTCATACACAAAACTGTTTTTAATGGAATCTGTCAGCACGTTTTTGCTATGTAATCTGAGAGCTGCATGGTGTAGGGGCAGAGAGCTTGATTCTGGGGTTGTATCTCTTACTAGGCTGTGTGCTGTAGTTTCAATGCAATCAATGTTTTATAAAAAGGAAGATCATCACTGCTGAACTAGGTATTGCATGCCAGGTAGTCCAGCTAATCTGTGTAACCCCGCTACCACCACTGATTGCTGGAATCGGGCTCTTTGCCCCTACATCATGCTGCTCTCAGATTCCATAGCAAAAAGCATGCTGCAGATTCCTTTTAAAAATGAATCCATGCATCCTGACTGTGAGACTCGGAACCTGTTCTATTCTCATCTGTTTTGTGAATCAGACTCGGCTAATAACCCCTTCACGATATACGCAGTACATGTACAGCGCCACAGGAGGTGCGGTACAGCGCCACACGAGGTGCATTACCGCAAACCACTGTACATCGGCAGGACAGTCTTGTCGGCTCACTCGCAGAGCGGGTCATCAGAGGGAGTCAGCTATATATTGTAGCTGACACCCTGCTGAAACGTCCACAATCGATGCTAGTACCGATCGCGGTAATTTAACCCCTCTGATGCCCCTGACAGTAGTGACTGTGACATCGATCAGCATAGCAGATGGATGGAGCTCTCTCTCTACTCCGATTGGCACAATGCGATTGCGATCGCCGATTGTGGTTGGCTTCTCTAACCATTGAGCCACAGCAGTTACACTTTTCTACAGGTGTTTATTTTCTGTCATCCTTGCTTTAGTGTTTTTATTCATTCGTCTGCCCAATCATCTTTCGAGTGCGGCTATATATACTTTCCCCCCTGCTGGTATTTCCTGCTGATGATATTCTCATTTGAATGTTCAGCCATACTGCCGTTGTTTATGCCAGTCAATGAAAGAGCAGCTAGGGGTTATCTCTCTGCTGATTAAGCTTTTTACCCTGCACCTATCTTCTGTTTCTTGTTTAGGACGTAGTCGGCATACTCTCTAGCAGAGTACGTACCATATCTCTTCATTTTGTATTTCATGGTTTGCTTTAACTCACTCTGGGATCTTTCTTTCGCAGCACTCCTTCCTTTCTGTAGGTAAATAGCACTCTGCTCTGCCCTCCTGTTCCTTAGGAGGAACGTGAAGCGTTCGACGGTCTATCAGGTAGCATAGGTCATAGTTTGTTAGGGCTATTTCAGCCCACGTAGGAACCACTATGGACTGCAGAATCAAAATCTCTAGTCTGTACAGGAACCAGCTAGGTCAGTTGCAGTTTTTTAGTGTCTTACCTATTTTCCAATGTGAGTTGTTACACAATCATAACAGTGTGATGACATCAACTTCTGCTTCAGTATACTTTGTTAGCTCTATTGGAATATTGTTGTGGCACCCCAGGGGTCTGGTTGCCACAGTAATAGAAATATTATGTCTGAGAGCAAGTGGGAGGTTTCTCTGGTCAGGAGCCCTAAGCATGCAACACTGCCCGCCCAGACCTGGGAGGGGAGGAATCTGCCCTTATAAACTGGGTCTGGGGCGGGATTAAGTCAGTCAGAGCTTGGAGAGGGAAAGATACAGCAGGAGCTCTGTAGGAGCAGGAGTGAGTGCCAGAGGCTGGAAGCTAGATAGCTCGCCTTGGCTGAAGACACTAAACCCGGACACGGAGTCCGAGGCTGTGGGGACATCCAGGTCCAGCAGCAGAATCCAACCGGCAGGGGATTCCAGGTCCTCTGGCCTTAGAAGCCCGGAGGCACGGTCACGAGCAAGGGACCAGCACCACCGTCGTGGAGCGGAGGCTAACAGAAGGCCCCAAGTCACCGGCCATACGGGTGAGCACCACACGATATACTCAGGGACGTGGGCTACTTCTACCCGCATAGAGCAAGGTAGCCAGGAAAGAGTGCAGATAGACGGGGAGGCCTACAACTCCACCTGGCCAGGGGGAGATCCTGCTTGCTCACAGACTGGCCAAGCCCCCACTGCTAACCAGTACTCCCGGGAGGGTCTGCTTTATACCATCAGTAAAGACCCTGAACTGCACCACACGTCTCTGTGTTTCATCGCCGCACCAGCACCATTAGTACTGGGACGCTCACACCATCACTCCCATCATCCACACTAGCTGCCCTGAGGCAATACTTCTCCCGTGGGGAGTTATCCCATACTTGGCTGCGCTTACAACATCAGCCTCAGTGGCCTGCAGCGCAGCGGCGGTCGCCACTGACCGCAATCCACAGGTGGCGTAGTCGGACATTTGTTATTACACTAAGACTGCCACTGGTTTGACCACCGGACCGGGTCGCCGCCACACTGAGACTACCACCCCCAGCATCCCACCAGAGGCCCGGTTCCGGGTTCCCCACGCGGCCTAGGGGCCGAGTCAACTTTGGCGTAGTCGGCAGGATTTTGTGCCCGCAACCACCGGGTACTGCGTGCCTGAAAAAGACTTTTGTACTTACCTGTGGCGAAGTTTCCCGCCGTCCGGAGTCGTTTCCCGCCATCGGACGCCATCTTGGGTCGTTTCCCGCCGTCTTCTGCCGTCTTCCCGCCATCCGCAGCTGCTTCCCCCCATCTTCAGGACGCCGCGCGGGAAGAAGAGGGGCGTGGACGCCGAAAGCGCGCGAGATCCGAAGCTCCGCCCCACGTACTGACGCTGCGCAAGGTCCTGGAAGGGAGGAAGAGCGACGCTGACGTCATCGGAGCGCGACGCCAGGTCCTCTACCCCGACGATTGACTGCAGAGCCGCGGCCTACGGAAGAAGAGCATTGCAAGGTAGGCCACGGTCCACTAGGGGGGAAGGAGGATGTCGGATACCGAGGGGAGCTCCACCGCCACACCGGCCGCCAGCGCAACCGCTGCAGCGGTCATGCCATTCACCATGCCCTATATCCCGGGGGCAACCTGGCTACCCCAGTACTCAGGGGAGTCACATACCCTAAGTGGCTTTAGGGAAAGATTGGATAGCCTCTTCCAGGTATACCCCCTCACGGAAGAGCAAAAAGTAAGCATCCTGGTGGCCCAGTTAATCGGGTTTGCCCAAAGGGAGGTAAAGTCCTGGTCACCTGGGAAGAAGAGGACTGTCAGAGAAATACTAGCCCGGCTGAAAGACACATTTGATACCCGAACCTCAGCCGAAATAAAGCTCAGATTTTATGGGTGCAAACAACGGGCACATGAAAGTATAAGAGACTATGCTCTAAACCTACAAGAGGCCCTGAGAGCCATTAAGCAGGCAGACCCTGACAGCGTGGGAAATGAAGACAAGCTGTTGACCGAACAATTTATTGAGGGTCTACTGTGCAATGCCCACCGAACCCAGTTGCGGGCAATGGCCTTACAGGACCCTGACCTGGACTTTGCACAGTTCAAGGACAGAGCCATCCGGGTGCTCCGAGAACCGGCACCAGGTGGCGCTGTGACCCACAGGCGCCCTGCTATCACTTATCACCAGGATGCGGCGCCCTTGTCTGCAGGGCCTGTGGGAGCTGATGCGCAGGCTTTGAACAATAACCCGGCTACAGACCTGCACCATCAGGTCCAAGAGCTGACTAAGAGCGTTGCCGCGCTAACCAGAACTGTGCAGTCTTTGCAGGTCTCTTCTCCAGGAAAGATCCAGCTGGCATCCGGACCGGAGGACGTCCCGTGGCGCCGACTGAGGAGGACTCCACCGGCCAGAGGAAGACCCAGCGACAGGTACAACGAGGACGGACGACCCATCTGCCGCCGCTGCAATCAACCCGGACATATGGCAAGGTACTGTCATTTAAACGGGCACAACCTGGGGTAGAGGGCCAACCCCCAGGCCTAAGATCATCAGGCCCATCGAACTGGCGTGACAAGTACGTAGGGGGACGTCCGGTCTTGCCTGTGGTACTGGACGGCATTCCTATGAGTGCCCTACTGGACATCGGGTCACAGGTCACCACCATCCCGTACGTGCTCTTCAAGCGGTACTGGAATGACTCGGACATAACCCGCTACCCAGATGACGACCTGAGCATTATCGCCAGCAATGGTCAGCCCGTGCCACAGATAGGATTTAAAGAAGTGACCATCAAAGCCGGTAAAGTTGAACTGCCGGCACAAGGACTGATCATTGTGGACATTGACCGTCGCGAGAGTCACCCAAAAATAACCCTAGGTACTAACGTAATTGAAAACTGTCTTGCAGAGATGATTCTTATTTTGCAGCAGGTTGCCAAGAACGCCAGTTCCAGCCAGCAGCGTGTGCTCCAAAAAGAGATCCGGGCACTGATGAAGCGGCAACAAGTGGAACTATCTGGTGGTGAGATGGGTAGCGTGAGAATGTGTGACCCGTTCCCTATTGCCATGCCCCCAAAAAGTGAGATGATGATTTGGTGCCGGGCAGCTATTGGTCTAAGAGGTAGAGACTACCAAGCAATGGTAGAACCCGTCTACTCAGACAGTAGGCCCACCATTTTGACAGCACGGGGGGTGGTCGATGTACGTCATGGGAGGGTGCCCATCCGCATCATAAATATCGGGGAGAGAGAAGTATACCTGCCCCGGTATGCCACGCTAGCCAAATTGTTCACCATAAGCCAGAACTCTGTACAGGCCGTGGAACCCTTGCCTCCATCTCAACCAGAGGAAGGTAACGGCTCTAAGAAACCAATGGAGGACTGGTGTCAGCAACTGCATTTGGGTACTGACTCCACTCCCTCACACCAAAAACAGGGAGTCTACCGGGTGGTTCAGGAGTATGAGAGAGTGTTTAGCAAACACCCGCTAGACTTTGGGCGAGTAAAGGGGGTAGAACATCACATCCCAACGGGAGACCATCCTCCCATAAAGGAGAGATACCGACCCGTACCCCCTGCACACTATCAGCACGCCAAGGGGATGTTAAAGGACATGAAGGAGGCTGGGGTAATTAGGGACAGATGTAGCCCCTGGGCAGCTCCACTAGTCTTAGTGAAAAAGAAAGACAACACCATGAGAATGTGTGTAGGCTACAGGAAGGTCAACCGTATCACACACAAAGATGCGTACCCATTACCAAGGATAGAAGAGTCCTTAGCTGCATTAAAATCTGCTAACTTGTTCTCTACTTTGGACCTCACTAGCGGGTACTGGCAGGTTCCTGTAGCAGAGGCGGACCGGGAGAAGACCGCATTCACCACCCCGATGGGTCTCAGCGAATTTAACTGTATGCTGTTCGGGCTCTGCAACGCACCAGGAACCTTCCAATGGTTGATGGAATGCTGTCTGGGACACCGGAATTTCGAGACGGTCCTGTTATACCTGGACGATGTCATCATTTATCCCAAGACTTACGAGGACCACCTGAAACACCTGGCAGAAGTGTTTGACGCCCTGGCAAGCTACGGCCTAAAGGTGAAACCCTCCAAGTGTCACCTCCTGAAACCAAAGGTGCAATACCTGGGACACGTGGTGAGTGCTGACGGAGTGGCTCCCGACCTCGATAAGATCACCGTGATTAAAGACTGGCCAAGACCCTCCAGCATAAAGGAAGTGCGGCAGTTCCTCGGGTTGGTAGGCTACTACCGAAGATTCATTCCCGGTTTCACCAAAATGGCAGCCCCTATGCAGGACCTCCTGATAGGTCAATCTCGGAAAGCTAAAAACCAGAAGCCGCCCTTCAGGTGGGAAAAGCTGGAAGAGGAGTCCTTCTGCCAGCTGAAGATGGCCCTCACGGGGGGATGAAATCCTGGCGTACCCTGATTACAGCCAGCCCTTTATCCTCCACACGGACGCAAGCAACATCGGGCTAGGAGCCGTACTGTCCCAGATCCAGCAGGGGAAAGAACGGGTAATCGCTTACGCCAGCCGAAAGCTACGGCCCACGGAGAGGAACCCTGAGAATTATAGCTCATTCAAGCTGGAGTTCCTGGCAGTGGTGTGGGCAGTGACCGAACGTTTCAAGCATTACCTTGCCTCTTCCAAGTTCACCGTGTACACGGATAACAACCTGTTGACACACCTGGACACTGCAAGGCTCGGTGCCCTGGAGCAGAGATGGATGGCCCGCCTGTCCAACTATGAATTCACCATCAAATACCGGGCGGGACGCTCAAATGCCAACGCGGATGCCCTGTCTAGAATGCCAAACTTACCGGACGTAGGGGAAGATCCAGAAGATCTGGAAGAAGTCGAGCTCCCTGCGTTCCACCGTCATGGGATTACCCTGTATTCCCACCGTGTGAAGGACAGGCGCTCTGTGACGTTCAATCCTTTGCCCCACTACAGCTGGGCGGAAACGCAAGACAGTGATCCCGCAGTCCGTCTGGTGAAGGAAATGCTGACACAGGCCGATGCCCGTCTTGACCCAGACGCTCCGGAGGAGACCAAGCAACTGTGGAAGGAGAAAAGTAAACTGTTCCTCTAAAGGGAGAAGCTGTGCCGGAGAATGGTAAACTTTCGAACACATGAGTTGACCTGGTATGTAGTGGTCCCAAGACGAGACGCGGCTATGGTTCTGGGGGCATACCACAACGGAGCAGGACATTTTGGATGGAAGAAGCTGGAGTACTTGTTGCGTGAACGGTTCTACTGGGTAGGCATGAGAGGAGCCATCGAGAGGTGGTGCAGAGACTGTGGCCCGTGCAACCTAAGAAGAAAGGACCGTGCCAGCCAGAAGACTCCCCTGCAGCCCATCATCACCAGACAGCCACTGGAACTGGTAGCCCTGGACCATGTGAAACTGGCTCCGAGCAGATCTAGGTATGTCTACGCCCTCACAATCGTAGATCACTACTCCCGGTTCCTGGTGGTGGTTCCCGTCAAGGACTTAACGGCTCAAACAGCAGCTAGAGCCTTCCAGCAGCACTTCTGCCGTCGACACGGGTCCCCGGAGCAAGTGTTGACAGACCAAGGACCAGCCTTCGAAGCGGAGGTCTTCCAGGAGTTCTGCAACCTGTATGGCTGCAAGAAGATAAGAACAACGCCCTATCACCCGCAGACCAACGGACTCTGTGAAAAGATGAACCAGGTGGGGATAGATCTGCTAAAAACATTGCCCCTGGAAGAACGCAGCCTGTGGCCTGAGAAACTGCCCGATCTGGTGGACCTGTACAACCACATCCCGGTAGGTTCCACCAACTGTACCCCGGCTTACCTAATGAGAGCAAGACCTGGTAAGCTGCCTATTGATCTGGATATGGGAGTCCTGACACCTGAGGACACCTCGCCAGAGGCAGACTGGGATACAGAACGGCAGCAGCAGTACCGGAAAGTACAGGAAAGCGTCGAGCGAAGTCTCTGTCAATCAAGAGAAAGGCAGGAGAGGACTTATAACCAACATGCTCCCGCTGTTCCCCTGGTACCTGGAGAGCAGGTCTTGAAAAGAAAAAGGCGGCTCCATAAGTTGGACGACCAGTGGGAAAAGGACCCGTACACCGTACTGCCCTCAAGCCACAATAATCCAAAGGTGTACGTCATCAGCAAGGATGGAGGAGAGACCACAGCCACTGTCTCCAGAGACCACCTGAAAAATTGCCCCGAGAAGTTGCAAAGCACGGATGAAGATCAGGAAGACCCTCAACCCGTAGAGGAAAATAGGAAATGATCAGCACCGTACTCGGAGACTTTCCCCAGTCCTGGACACAAGTAAACAATGCTATCGTGGTGCCCGTCCTCACCTTTCTCCAGCCAGCCCCTCAAGTGCCTACAGAAGACCAGGTAGAGCTGGAAGAGCAGCCGGCCCAGGAGGCAGAAGAGTCCACACCAGCAGCGCAGGAGGAGCAACCCTCTGTTAGTAGTGAGCCTGCCGTGCCCCTAGTGAGCCAAAGAGTGCGCAGACAGCTGCCCAGCTTACCCATAACACCTCCTACACCCTGTAGTGCAGGACCAGTTAGTGAGCTCCGTAGGTCCACTAGAGTCACTAGAGGTCAGATGCCCGCTCGCTGGAAAATATAAAGTAATGCACTGTAAATTTACCTGTTTCTTGAAAATGTTTATGGTTTTTGTTGTTGCCTGTTATTAATTATGTTTCTGAGTTACCCTGCAGATTTATTTGGACTAACAGGTTATGGACGCTGGATAACCGGAACAATCTTGTAGATAGTTGCACCTTGGTGCCTCTTGCGAAGACGGCCACGGAAGAGAAAACCTGTCTGGCGTGGCCTCCTTGCAGCCCAAAGTAGCTAGCTTCAGCCTTGCAGCCACGCCCAAGGCCAACGCAAGGGGTTTGCTTTGGACAGGTCCCCTACTTCGCTTAAAGCTTCACCTTGGGTGACATGGACACCCTCTTGTTTCACAAACTTCACCTTGGGTGATATGGACACCCGGTTGCGGACACGCCGTGACCTTTAAAGAACTAAAGCTTCTTGTAAATATGTTATTGTATTATCGTTTATACTCTTGTATTTATGTTTCTTTAAAAATGTGTTTAGTCCCGGAGTACTAAAATTTACTAGGGGGGAATGTGGAACCCCAGGGGTCTGGTTGCCACAGTAATAGAAATATTATGTCTGAGAGCAAGTGGGAGGTTTCTCTGGTCAGGAGCCCTAAGCAGGCAACACTGCCCGCCCAGACCTGGGAGGGGAGGAATCTGCCCTTATAAACTGGGTCTGGGGCGGGATTAAGTCAGTCAGAGCTTGGAGAGGGAAAGATACAGCAGGAGCTCTGTAGGAGCAGGAGTGAGTGCCAGAGACTGGAAGCTAGATAGCTCGCCTTGGCTGAAGACACTAAAACCGGACACAGAGTCCGAGGCTGTGAGGACATCCAGGTCCAGCAGCAGAATCCAACCGGCAGGGGATTCCAGGTCCTCTGGCCTTAGAAGCCCGGAGGCACGGTCACGAGCAAGGGACCAGCACCGCCGTCGTGGAGCGGAGGCTAACAGAAGGCCCCAAGTCACCGGCCATATGGGTGAGCACCACACGGTATACTCAGGGACGTGGGCTACTTCTACCCGCATAGAGCAAGGTAGCCAGGAAAGAGTGCAGATAGACGGGGAGGCCTACAACTCCACCTGGCCAGGGGGAGATCCTGCTTGCTCACAGACTGACCAGGCCTCTACTGCTAACCAGTACTCCCGGGAGGGTCTGCTTTATACCATCAGTAAAGACCCTGAACTGCACCACACGTCTCTGTGTTTCATCGCCGCACCAGCACCATTAGTACTGGGACGCTCACACCATCACTCCCATCATCCACACTAGCTGCCCTGAGGCAATACTTCTCCCGTGGGGAGTTATCCCATACTTGGCTGCGCTTACAACATCAGCCTCAGCGGCCTGCAGCGCAGCGGCGGTCCCCACTGACCGCAATCCACGGGTGGCGTAGTCGGACATTTGTTACTACACTAAGACTGCCACTGGTTTGACCACCCTGAGCCACGGACCGGGTCGCCGCCACACTGAGACTACCACCCCCAGCACCCACCAGAGGCCCGGTTCCGGGTTCCCCACGCTGCCCAGGGGGCGAGTCATTGTCACATTCAGATGCTTTGTTTTTCGAGAGAAGCTTTATTGAAGCAACGACTTTGTCTTTCAAGATGTCCGGTATCTTCCTGTAGTCGTTCTTGTAGAGGTGCTTCGTGTATTCTTTCCATCTTTCCTTGATCTGGTGTAGCTCAGTTAGTTTGTTCCAATTGGCATCTTTCAATATTCCCCACTCTTGATTGAAACTTTTGTCGTATGTCTCTGATCTTTTGGTATGACTTCCTGGTCTTGCCTCGCAGATGTTCGCTTTCTATGTCTGTATATATCTTTTGGTAAGAAAATTCTTTCTTCTCAAATGGCTCTCTTTAGTCTTTTACTGATGTTGTCTGCATCCTGCTTATGACCTTTTGGTTTTGCCATTCGTCTTTCTTCGATGATCTCTAGGGTCTCTTCTGTTAACCATGGCTGTGGGGGGGGGGGGGGGGTCTCTTCTGCCTCTTTTTATTGTCTTTCTGACTTCTTCAGTAATAATAGTCTTTATATGTGTCCAAAATTTATCAAGCTTTCTTTCATCTGTGTCCAGTGATATAAATTGGTTGTGCAGACCGTTCCGATAACCTTCAGGTATATTGGTGAAATCGAAGTTGGAAACAACCTGTTGTATAGTCCGTTTGCGCAGCTTGATTCTGATCTTTGCTGTCAAAAGTTCATGATCAGTTCCATAGTCAGCGCCTGGCCTTGTTTTTGCGCTAATGATCGATGACCTCCATCTTTTCACACCGACTCGAAGAATAAAGCCATCTAATCACTTATACAGCACAAGATATGGCATAAAAAATGAATAAAATCAATTCTTGACCTACTGTTGATTTGTTCATTCTGCCTCACAAAGATCACAGCAAGGCTCGGCTCTCATCTATCCTGCGCTCTACGCTGAGCGCTTACACCGGGGTTTCCATGTAAATCTCTGAAATATGTGATTCAGACTTAACCCCCGGTGGAAGATTCCCTATAATGAGGCTGATGGAGATACTGTGGATGTAGTCTGGCCTGTGATCTGGCGGTGTCTGTCTTTTTAAGCATGCATAAAAGCGTGGTCAACCACAGTTTTGTGCACCTCTGAAAAGGACAACGCTGAACAGAGGTCAGATGGAGTCCAGACTAACTCTGAGGCCTCTTTTTAGTGGTTGGATCCATCGGGCTGTCATCTGAATCACGTCATTCAGAAATTTAAATGTAAACCCCAATGTAAGTACTCAGCGTAGAGCACCGGATAAATGTGATCCAAAATGTTATGTAAAATGTTCCAAGTAAAAGCTTCAACTCAATCCACAAAAAAAGCAAATCGCTACTCAGGTCTGTTATCTGTTAACGGAAGTATAGGGGCTTCCACGAAACTGGTAAAACTAAGGTTCTGGAAAAGCGAAATGGCTCCCTCAAAAGAAATCCAGTGAATTATGCGCTCCCAAATCCAAATGTCCCTCTCCCTTCTGAGCCTCTGTGTGCCTAAACTACATTTAGCGTCCACATGTTTGTAAGTAATGTAGTGAGGAGATCCCACTTAATTTACCAGGTGTGTGTCTCTAGAAGCATGAGGCAAAATGTACGTGCACTACAACGTACTGGGCACTGTAGATAAATTCCCATAAGGGTGTTATTTCCAAAATGGGGTCATTTGAGAGGGGATTCTGCTGTTCTGGAACTTATGACCTTTGTACATGTGCTGCCCCCGCCTTTATCATGGGGGTCTGCTGCATCTGCTAATGCATTGGTAATCTGACCTGGTGTTGGTAAGGCTGTTTTTTTTCTGTTATGTTTTTTGAATTTATGTCCTTTTCTGTGAGCCATTTTTAATTTTAGAGTAGGGACAAATATGAGGACCCTTGACGCGGGTTGCGAGCTTGCGTTTTTTTACCCAAAATATTGACCAATACCTCATGTAATGTATTTATCTTATACATTATTTTTCATCTTTTTATTGCACATTTTCAATTTTTTTGCAGGATGCAGCCAGGCCCTTTAGTGTTGGTTGGGTGAATTGGGGCATCTGTATTGTGGAGTGCTTGTGGAGTGCTGGGCAGCCCGCTTGATTTAAAATGATGGGCGTCATTAATAGGCTGTAAGCCAGACACTGTGCTATACAGGTATCTGTGTGACTGGCGTTCTATGCAAACCCCATCTGTGTGCATTTGTAATAAGACACAGCCACCCCCTCCATGAATTGGCAGGTTAGTGAGTGGCTGGTATTTAACACATGTGCTGCTAGTTCATCGGTACTCTGACCTGGTGTTCGTAAGGGTGGTTTCTTTTCTGTGATGTTCTCTGTATACAGAGTCCACAAACTATTCTAGGCAAATCTGTACTCCAAGAGTCAAATAGTGCTCCTTCCCTCCCAAGTCTTGCCATGTGGCTAAGCAGTACTATACAGACACATATGGAGTAACTGAATGTTCAGCAGAAATCATGTGACAAATGTTGGTGCCATTTCTACAGATTTCACCAAGTGAAAATGTAAAATCTGGGGCTAAAACAACATTTTTGTGATAAAAATGTAATTTTTTTTCTTCATTGCCCAATATTATCATAGAATCATAGAATGGTAGAGTTGGAAGGGACCTCCTGGGTCATCTGGTCCAACCCCCTGCTCAAAGCAGGATTCACTAGATCATCTCAGACAGATGTCTGTCCAGCCTCTGTTTGAAGACGTCCATTGAAGGGGAACTCACCACCTCTCGTGGCAGCCTGTTCCACTCATTAATCACCCTAACTGTCAAAAAGTTTTTTCTAATATCTAATCTGTGTCTCCTCCCATTTAGTTTCATCCCATTGCTTCTAGTCTTTCCTTGTGCAAATGAGAATAAAGATGATCCTTCTACAATGTGACAGCCCTTGACATATTTGTAGACAGCTATTAAGTCTCCTCTCAGTCTTCTTTTTTGCAAGCTAAACATTCCCAAATCCTGCAACCGTTCCTCATAGGACATGGTTTGCAGACCAGTCACCATTCTGGTCGCTCTTCTCTGAACTTGCTCCAGTTTGTCTATGTCTTTTTTAAAATGTGGTGCCCAAAACTGTACACAGTATTCCAGATGAGGTCTGACCAAAGAGGAGTAAAGACCGATAATGACTTCACGTGATCTAGACTGTATGCTTCTGTTAATACATCCCAGAATTGTATTTGCCTTTTTTGCTGCTGCATCACACTGTTGACTCATGTTCAGTCTATGATCTATTAGTATACCTAAGTCTTTTTCACATGTACTGTTGCTTAGCTCTATTCCTCCCATTCTGTATATGCTTTTTTCATTTTTATTTCCCAGATGTAGTACTTTGCATTTTTCCCTGTTAAAAACCATTCTGTTGGTTGCTGCCCACTGCTCCAGTTTATTTAGGTCTTTTTGAATCCTCTCTCTCTCTTCTCTAGTATTAGCTATCCCTCCTAGCTTTGTGTCATCAGCAAATTTAATCAGTTTACCCTCAATTCCTTCATCTAAATCATTGATAAAGATGTTGAACAATACAGGTTAGGTTCTGTGACACACTTTTGTTGCCAATATGATTACTGCACCCTTAGATGAATTCATTGACGAATGTAGTTTGCAAAATGTGCTCACTTATGTGGAGGTTCTGCTATACTCAAACCTCAGGGGCTCTGCCAATGTGACATGGCACCCGCAAACCATAACAGCAAAATCTGAAATATAATATGGCGCGCCTTTCCTTCTGAGCTTTGTACTGTGCCTCCAAAGTAGTTTTTTTCCACGTATGGTTTATTGGCGTACACAGGTGAAATGACGCAACAAATTATACCATACGTTTTGTCCGGTTTACCCTTGTGAAAATGAAAAATTTCAGGCTAAAACAACATTACGACAAAATGTCTTATTTTATCTCAATGTTATAAAATTCTGTTTAGCACCTGTGGGTTCAAGGTGCTCACCACACCTCTAGATAAATTCCTTGAGGGGTGTAGTTTCCAAAATAAGGTCAGTTGTCGGGAGTTTCCATTGTGTAAGGACATCAGGGGCTCTCCAAACGCAACATGGTGCCCACAAACTATTGCATCAAAGTCTGCTCTCAAAAACGTTGCTCCTTCCTTTTCGGAGCTCGGCAGTATGCCCAAACAGTTTCCTACCACACATGGGATGTTGGCGTACTCATGAGAAATTGCATGACAGAATTTGGCGTCCATTTTCTCCCGTTACCCTTGTGAGAATGAAAATCTTGGGGTTAAAGAAACATTTTTGTGAGAAAAATGTCTTCATTTTTTTTCATGGCTCAACGTTATCAAATTCTGTGAAGCACCTGTGGGTTGAAGGTGCTCACCACATCTCTAGATAAATTCCTTGAGAGGATTAGTTTCCAAAATGGGTTCTCTTGTGGGGCGTTTCCACTGCTTAGGCACATCAGGGGCTCTGCAAACGTGACATGGTGTCCGATATCTATTCCAGCCAATTTTCCTCTCCAAAAAGTCAAATCGTGCTGCTTCCCTTCTGAGCCCTGCCGTGCTCCCAAACAGTAGTTTTCCACCACATATGGGATATCGGTGTACTCAAGAAAAGGTGCACAACATTTTGAGCGGTCCATTTTCTCCTGTTACCCTTGTGAAAATGAAAAATTTGGGTCTGAAACAACATTTTCGTGAAAAAAACGTACTTTTTAATTTTCACGGCTCATTGTTATCAAATTCTGTGAAGCGCTTGAGAGGGGTGCAGTTTTTAAAATGGTGTCACTTTTAGGTAGGCCCCTCAAAGTCACTTCAAGCGGGATGTGGTCCCTAACAAAATGGTTTTGTAAATTTTGTTGGAAAGATTAGAAATTGCCAATAAACTTTTAACCCTTCTAACATTTTCGTCACATTTCCGTCATTTTCATAAATAAACTCAAAAAATATCAGCTTAAATTTACCACTACCATAAAGTAAAATGTGTCACTAAAAAACAATCTCAAAATCACTGGGATATGTTGAAGCATTCCAGAGTTATTACCTCAAAGTGACACTGGTCAGAATCAGAAAATTTAGCCTAGTCAGGAAGGTGAAAACAGGCTTCGGGGTGAAGGGCTTAATTTCTATGCGGTCCATGTAAAACAGAGGAAACATGCAAGACATACATTGCACAAGGGTTTCATTCATGTTTAAAAGATCCATTGTTAATAGTCAGTGGAGAAATAAAAGCACAGACAGTATATCTCGTTCAGTTTTTAACACATACGTCATGGCGATTAAGTGGGCACAGGAGCTGCCAGGATCTCGACTTAAGTGGCAGGCAAGCTCCAACTGTAGCAGCCAGGGCCAATGCCTGGCTGTTACAGCCGTCCTGCCATTGGTTGTTTAACCCTCTAAATGCTGCGATCAAGAGCGACTGCATCATTTAGAACGCTAGGAGGCGACGTAATGGCGAGCTGCGATTACCATGCCAGCTACAGTAGCCTGTTAGACCATGCCAGGGCATGATGATGATCTAGTCTTGTATGGGTGTGCGTGATCCAAATTCCGAAGCCACTCGCAGCATGCAGCAATTTTTTTTCTCATGTGTTTTTAGTGTAGTAGCCAAACCTAAAAAAACAATATAAATCTGGTATCCTTGTAATCGCACTGACCCAAAGAATAAAGTCGTGTAATCACTTATAGCACATGCGGAATGGCGTAAAAAAATAAATAAAACCAATTCTTGACCTGCTGTTGATTTGTGCATTCTGCCTCCCAAAGATCACAGTAACGCGTGGCTCACATTTATCCTGCCCTGAGTGCTTTCACCGGGATTCCGTGTAAATCTCTGTAATACGTGATTCCGACGGAACCCCCGGCGAAAGATTCCCTATAATGAAGCAGATGGAGGCACTATGAACGCCGTCTGATCTGTGATCCGGCAGTGTACGTCTTTTTAGGGGTGCATAAAACTGCAGTCCGCCACAGTTTTGTGGACTTCTGAAAAGGACACTGCTGAACAGAGGCCAGACGGAGTCCAGAGTATCTCTGCTGCTTCATTATAGTGAATGGATCTATCAGAGGTTTCATCTGAATCAACTCACTCGGAGATTTAGATGGAAACCCCAAAGTAAGTGCTCTGCGTAGAGCACCGGATAAATGTGATTCAAAATGTTATGTAAAATGTTCCCAATAAAAGCTTCAACTCAATCCACAAAAAAAGCAAGTCCCTACTCACGTCCGTCATCTGTCAACAGAAATATAGGGGGTTACCCTACTGCTAGTACAAAGAGTCTGGAAAAGCACAATGGCCCCTCACCCCAGCAAATTCTGCAATCCCAAATCCAAATGCCCCCCTTCCTTCTGAGCCCCAGTGTGCTTAAACCACATTTAGGGTCCGCATGTTTGGCATTTCTGTAGTGAGGAGAGCCCACCTAATTTATGGGTGCGTGTCTCCAGAAGCACAAGCTGGTCATAACTTACTGGTCACTACAACATGCTGGTCACTACAACGGCGGTTTGCAATTTTCACTCAGCAACATCCACTGCTGCTGCTTGTTACTGGAAAACACCCATGGAGTTAAAATTGTCACTACATCTGTAGATAAATTTCCAAGATTTAATTTTAATTTCTAAAATGGGGTCACTTGAGGGGGAGTGTGATGAAAGCCGGCCGGTGGGTGCAGCTCTCTGGCGCCCCCTTACCTCTCAGGTCAGTCAAGGTACTGCACCTAGAGAAAGTAGTGCCAGGAAGCTGCAACCAGCGCAGGGAACACGGTAGAGTGTTCCCCTTCAACGTCACTAAACCGTAACGTCACTACACAGCACAACTCGCTAGCGCCCTCTTAGCCTCAGGTCAGTCAAGGAACTGCACCTAGGATAAGCGGTCGCCAGAGAGACTGTCCTGTAACCTACTGGGTATCGGGGCCCTCTGTAGTGAGGGTGGTATATATATCTTCCTTGGCCGCGCCAGGAATATATATATCTGAACCTCCGACCGTCACTACCAGCCTTCCCCAATCCCCAGTTGGTATGCTGCCACCAGTCCCTATTTTAGATATACGCCCAGTCCGTGAATGGGCCTATATCGGGTCAGGAACCAACCCTGGGTAGCGTTTTTGGCTTGAGCCGAGCTCACACGGACGTGCGTTCGTTATGCAGAATAAAAGGCAGGCCCACAATTACTTGAGGTAATTGATTATAATAATACACTAGATACACGATATACAACTAAATATACACAGGTATAAGGTCAGGCTAAACTATACAACAATGGAATACAACACACAGAATCACCACAGCATATCAGTTACCGGTTTCTTGATTTTCTTGTGACGCAGGGAGAGGATTCTGCGGTCGCAGGCACGGTTCTTTGTTACAGGCTGAGGCCTACCACCGCATGGTCAAACTGCTCCTCCCCTTGGTGGCCTCAGCTGGTGCTCAGATGTTCAGCACACCACTCTTGGGTCAAGACTGACTTGTCTCTTGTCTGTCCTGCTATCTTACCTGCCCCGTCCCGCCCACTGCTGGTGAGGTCAGCTGGCTCAGTCTCCACCCTCAGGTCTAACTTCGATCAGAAGCCCAAATTCTATGGAACCCAATAACTTCTTCTGGGATGGTCTCATGATACCCCCAGGGGTTCCCATGGATTCGGGCCGCCGTAACCGACCTTTTGATATCAATTATGATACCATACGGTCCTCAGGAATGGCTCCGCGCTATATCTTGGCTTCCAGAGCACGTACAAACGTCTACCGCGGAGGCTTGTGTGCGCAATGGCTCCGGGACGCCGTGATATTTTTTTATTGGCCCATCCCACGCAACATGCGTGTACTATTCATGTTTCTATATCTTATGCCTCCATGCTTGTGACAGACAAAGAAACTAGTCCTATGGGACAAATGGTCAGGTACAGATAGACGAAGCACCCCCCCCTGCTGGCTGTGTTTCCTCTCGAAGTCTTTGAAGCTCCTAGCATTCAAGTGTTAAGTAGGCTTCTTATCTTACAGGAGCCTGGATGGGGGGAAACTATCTAGTTGACGTTTTAACAGAAGGTCCCAAGGGTGGGGGCTGCTGAAGTGTGGCCATCCCTGGATATGATTTATCATTACCAAGATGGCGGCTACAGGTTCATCACACCTCCCCCTATACGAGGGCGCGAGGGGGTAGCACATTCCTGTGTTCCCCCGTGCGTCCTTCTGCACCCTCCCCTTGCCGGGATAACCCGTCAGCGTTACCGTGGTCACGGCCTCTTCTGTGGCGAATGGAGAAGTGGTACTGCTGGAGAGCGAGGCTCCAGCGTAGCAACCTGCCATTCGACCCAGAGACCGTGTGTAACCAGCTGAGGGGGTTGTGGTCCGTCTCCACGGTGAAATGGCTCCCGTACAAGTAGGGCTGCAGACGCTGCAGGGCCCATACAATTGCCAGGCATTCTTTTTCCACCGTGGAGTAAGCCACCTCCCGGGGCAGTAGCTTCCTGCTCAGGTACAAGACAGGATGTTCCTGGCCTGTCGTGTTGACCTGACTTAGCACAGCACCGAGGCCAAAGTCACTGGCGTCGGTCTGTACCACAAACGGCCGGTCGAAGTCGGCAGCTTGCAGTACAGGGGAGCTACTTAGGGCGGCCTTGAGTGCCCCGAAAGCTGTCTCGCAGGCGACTGTCCAGTCGACTGCGACGGGCAGCTTCTTCTTGGTGAGGTCCGTCAGGGGCTTGGCCAGGATGCTATAGTGTGGGACGAACCTCCTATAGTACCCGGCGGTCCCCAAGAAGGACATCACCTGCTTTTTGGTCCTAGGAGTGGGCCAGGATGCGATGGCATCCACTTTCCCCGGTTCTGGCTTCAGAACCCCCCCGCCTACCCGGTGACCCAGGTAGAGGACCTCACTCATGCCCAGCTGGCACTTTTCCGGCTTGATGGTCAAGCCTGCCCGGTGGATCCGACCGAGCACCTGCCGCAGGTGCTCTAGGTGATCCTCCCAAGTGGGACTGAAGACTGCAATATCGTCCAAGTACGCAGCCGCGTACCCTTCAAGTCCCTCAAGCAGCGTATTGACCATCCGCTGAAAAGTGGCAGGGGCATTCTTCATGCCGAATGGCATCACTGTGGACTCGTACAGTCCAAAAGGGGTGATAAAGGCAGAGCGTTCCCTTGCCGCGGGGGTCAGAGGAATCTGCCAGTACCCCCGGCTCAGATCCATGATGGTCAGGTACTTAGCCCCGGCCATCCGATCGAGCAGGTCATCGATGCGTGGTATGGGGAACGCATCGGTGGCCGTTACAGCGTTGAGCCCCCGGTAGTCCACGCAGAACCGTGTAGTTCGGTCCTTCTTTGGTACGAGGACTACAGGCAAGGCCCACGCGCTGCTGGATGCCTGGATCACCCCCAGCTTCAGCATCTCGTCTATCTCTTGGCGCATGTTTCCCTGCACCTCGAAAGAGACCCGATATGCTGAACGCCGGATCGGCGGGTGATCGCCAGTGTCCACGTCGTGGACAGCCATCTCAGTCCTTCCGGGCAGGCTGCTGAACAGCCCCCGGAAGGGGTGCAGGGTGGTCCCCAGCTGGGACCGTTGGTCCTCCGTGAGCTGGTGGCCAACCCCCACATCCTCGATGGACCCACCCGCCTTGGCTTGGGTGAGCAGATCCAGGAGGGTTTCTACCTCTCCTTCCTCGGGAAGGTTGCACACTGGGTGGGCAGTCGCTTCCCGCTCATGATGAGCCTTCATCATGTTCACGTGGAAGGCCTTCCTCCTTCCACGGGCGTGATCCAGGGTGACCAGATAGGTGACGGCATTGAGTTTCTGGTGCACGAAGTAGGGACCTTCCCAGGCTGCCTGAAGCTTGTTCTGTGGTACGGGGACCAGTACCCACACCTTTTGACCCACCTGGTAGGTCCTCTCACAAGCATTCTGGTCGTACCACCGCTTCTGGTCGGCCTGGGCCTGGGCCATATTGTCCTGCACCAGCTTTGCCAAGGCCATCATCCTGTCCCGGTGGCGCACGACATACTCGATGACCGACACCTCGGGGGTGGCCAAATCCCCTTCCCATGCTTCCTTCACCAGAGCCAGGGGGCCCCGTACCCGTCGCCCGTACAGGAGCTCAAAGGGGGAGAACCCCGTTGAGGCCTGCGGAACCTCCCGGTAAGCAAATAGGAGGTGTGGGAGGTAACGCTCCCAGTCTCTCCCGTGGGAGTCGACCAACATCTTAAGCATCTGCTTTAAGGTGCCATTGAACCGCTCACACAGGCCATTAGTCTGTGGGTGATACGGGCTGGCCACCAGATGTTGCACCTGCATTTGCTTACAGAGGGACTCCATCAGCCGCGACATGAACTGGGTCCCTCGGTCGGTGAGCATTTCTTGGGGGAAACCCACTCTGGAGAAGATCTCCAGTAAGGCGGTAGCCACCTTGTCGGCCCGAATGGACGACAAAGCTACCGCTTCCGGGTACCGGGTGGCATAGTCCACTACCGTGAGTATGAAGCATTTCCCGGAGTGGCTGGGAGTGGACAGAGGTCCAATAAGATCCACAGCAACCCTCGAGAAAGGCTCTTCGATGATTGGCAGAGTTACCAGTGGGGCTTTGGGGCGCGGCCCCGCCTTCCCCACCCTCTGACAGGTGTCACACGAACGGCAGTAGGCACCCACCGCGGCTCCCATCCCAGGCCAGTAGAAATGCTGAGCTATCCTGGCCTTGGTTTTAGCGATCCCTAGGTGTCCGGCCATCGGAATCTCGTGTGCGATCCGCAACAATTCCGCCCTGAACGGATAGGGTACCACTAACTGTCGGTCCCTGGGCCACGCCTCCGGTGAACCCTGCTGTACCGTTACCCGGTACAGCCGTCCCTGGTCCCAGACCACACACTCGCAGTCTGACTCCATGGGAGGCTGTGCCGCCTGTTCCTTGAGAGCTTTCAGGCTGTCGTCTGCTTCCAACGCAGCCTGAAATTCCTGACTTGATGTGGCCAGAATCGACGAAACTGCCACATCCTCCGTCAGCCCCTCCGGGCATGTCACCTGGCCGCTGTCTGACCCGGCAGACACTTGGTCAGAAGTGGGGAAGCCGTCGGACCTCTGCAAGGCTCCTTGGGCTCCGGCGCTCCCACTCCTGGTGACAGCGGCTATGACCGCTGTGACCATGGGTAGTGCCCGCTTCCCCTTTGTTTCTGACCAAGCCGCCCGATCAGGCAGGCTTCCTAGGCCTTTGGACATCTCGGATGTGGGGAACTCCTGCCCTGGGGTCTTACCTGGCGGCCCCTCTCTTGGGACACCCCCACCCCCCATGGCCTGTTCCTCCCCCTGCAGTGGGCCTATACTCAGCAGCCTGGATACCCCTGGGAGCCCTACACTGCCGGTAGCTGCCCCCCTCTCCATCCCTGAGCTTCTCTCTACAGAATCCTGCCCGCCCCCTCCCTCACCGGAGGACAAGAGGTCACGGCACACCGGCTGAGCACCTCTGCGGGCATCCCCACACTCCCCACCTGCTCTCACTAACCCTGTTTGTGTTGTGTCTGTGCAGGTGTTACCCTCAGGTTTCACTCCCTCCTCCTCAGCAGGACGCACACTACATACAACATGGTTGGCATTAGCAGCAGACAAATCAATACACTCTTGGGGGGCCGAACTTGGGAGTTCAGAGGGTACATACTGCGATACTAGACGCCCCAAGTCGGTCCCTAATAAAACATTTGCGGGAATATTTGGCGTTACTCCCACCTCCCGCATCCCCCTCCCGGCACCCCAGTCCAAATACACCATGGCAACGGGAAGTGCCGGCTCCACGCCTCCAACCCCGGAGACGGAAAGAGTCTTTCCTGGTACCAAGTCCTGGGGGGACACCACCTCAGGCCGTACCAGTGTTCGTTCAGCGCCAGTGTCCCGCAGTCCCATGACCGCAGAACGGCCTATGGTGACGGGTTGGATGTTGTCCAGGGACCTACCACCACCCCCTCCCACACACAAAACATTGGGCGCTCTCTGGGACTGGGATGGGGTCTTTTGGCGCTGGGGACACTCAGCCCTAAAGTGTCCTGGTTTGTTGCATAGATGACAACGTCTTACGTCTGGTCCTTGCCTGGAGAGGGCAACAGGGGGATACACCCCTTGTGTTCTAGGGGCCGGGGAAACAGGGGCATGACTGGGCTTACCCCCTCTCCAGGTGCTGCTGGCAGACTTCTTCAGCTCAGGCGCCCTGTTATTGGCATACTCGTCTGCCAGGGCGGCTGTAGCAGAAGCCCCTGTTGGTTTTCGGTCACGGAGGAACTGTCGGAGGTCCTCTGGGCAGTTCCACAAGAACTGCTCCGTGACGAACAGTTCCTGGACCTCCTGGCGGGTAGTAAGCGCTAGGCCCGAGGTCCAGTGCTCTGCGGCTCTCAACAGCGCCCGCATATGATCGGTCCAGGTGTCCTTGGGGCCACGCAGCAGGCTCCGGAACTTCTGGCGGTACGACTCGGGAGTGAGGTTGTACTGCCGGATCAGGGCCCGCTTGATGCAGTCGTAGTTCTGTACCTCCCCGGCAGGTAAGTCCCCCAAGGCATCCAGGGACTTACCCCTCAAACGGGGGGTCAGGTATCTGGCCCACTGATCCCGGGCCAGATGGTGCTGAAGACAGGTCCGTTCAAATGCCACCAGAAAGGAGTCCAGGTCCCCATCCTTCTCCAGTAGAGGGAAGTCCTCAGCTCGGACTTTGGACGACTTGGTCTCCTGATGGGTTGGTTGCTCTAGCGGAAGCCCCCGCTGGGCCAGGTCCAGTTGGTGCTGGCGCTCCGCAGCTCGCTCTGCACGCTCCGCAACCTCCCGGCGCTCTGCAGCTTCACGCTCCGCAGCCCGCTCCGCAGCCCGCTCCGCAGCCCGCTCTGCACGCTCCTCCTCCGCTGCCTTCTCTGATGCTGCCAGGAGGGTTTTGTAGACGGCATCGCCATGAGACTGGAGACTTGCCATAGCCGCTTGTAAAAGGGCTTGTGATCTGGACAGGCTGGGCTGGGTAGGTGGTGGGCAGCCCACTGCGGGACCGTATACTGGGGACTGGCTCCCTGAGGTGCCCGGGCTGGACTCCTCCTCGCCATGAGTAACAATGTCCTCCCCTCCTGCCACACGGACCGTAGCATTAGCCTCTTGCAGGGTCTTGCTCCTGGTGCCGTCTGCCATCTTGGTAACCGACACCGCTGCAACCCTGAGTTTGCACACACCTTGTTATACTTTTAGCCTGACCGTCTAACGTTGGGCTGACCTTAAGACTCCAGCAGTGGAAGTTACCACTGGCAGTCTTTAGTGCCTGGGAGTAGGGGTCCCACAACACTATTATTCTGCAATCCCACCGCTCTGCCACCAATGTGATGAAAGCCGGCCGGTGGGTGCAGCTCTCTGGCGCCCCCTTACCTCTCAGGTCAGTCAAGGTACTGCACCTAGAGAAAGTAGTGCCAGGAAGCTGCAACCAGCGCAGGGAACACGGTAGAGTGTTCCCCTTCAACGTCACTAAACCGTAACGTCACTACACAGCACAACTCGCTAGCGCCCTCTTAGCCTCAGGTCAGTCAAGGAACTGCACCTAGGATAAGCGGTCGCCAGAGAGACTGTCCTGTAACCTACTGGGTATCGGGGCCCTCTGTAGTGAGGGTGGTATATATATCTTCCTTGGCCGCGCCAGGAATATATATATCTGAACCTCCGACCGTCACTACCAGCCTTCCCCAATCCCCAGTTGGTATGCTGCCACCAGTCCCTATTTTAGATATACGCCCAGTCCGTGAATGGGCCTATATCGGGTCAGGAACCAACCCTGGGTAGCGTTTTTGGCTTGAGCCGAGCTCACACGGACGTGCGTTCGTTATGCAGAATAAAAGGCAGGCCCACAATTACTTGAGGTAATTGATTATAATAATACACTAGATACACGATATACAACTAAATATACACAGGTATAAGGTCAGGCTAAACTATACAACAATGGAATACAACACACAGAATCACCACAGCATATCAGTTACCGGTTTCTTGATTTTCTTGTGACGCAGGGAGAGGATTCTGCGGTCGCAGGCACGGTTCTTTGTTACAGGCTGAGGCCTACCACCGCATGGTCAAACTGCTCCTCCCCTTGGTGGCCTCAGCTGGTGCTCAGATGTTCAGCACACCACTCTTGGGTCAAGACTGACTTGTCTCTTGTCTGTCCTGCTATCTTACCTGCCCCGTCCCGCCCACTGCTGGTGAGGTCAGCTGGCTCAGTCTCCACCCTCAGGTCTAACTTCGATCAGAAGCCCAAATTCTATGGAACCCAATAACTTCTTCTGGGATGGTCTCATGATACCCCCAGGGGTTCCCATGGATTCGGGCCGCCGTAACCGACCTTTTGATATCAATTATGATACCATACGGTCCTCAGGAATGGCTCCGCGCTATATCTTGGCTTCCAGAGCACGTACAAACGTCTACCGCGGAGGCTTGTGTGCGCAATGGCTCCGGGACGCCGTGATATTTTTTTATTGGCCCATCCCACGCAACATGCGTGTACTATTCATGTTTCTATATCTTATGCCTCCATGCTTGTGACAGACAAAGAAACTAGTCCTATGGGACAAATGGTCAGGTACAGATAGACGAAGCACCCCCCCCTGCTGGCTGTGTTTCCTCTCGAAGTCTTTGAAGCTCCTAGCATTCAAGTGTTAAGTAGGCTTCTTATCTTACAGGAGCCTGGATGGGGGGAAACTATCTAGTTGACGTTTTAACAGAAGGTCCCAAGGGTGGGGGCTGCTGAAGTGTGGCCATCCCTGGATATGATTTATCATTACCAAGATGGCGGCTACAGGTTCATCACAGGGAGGATTCTGCCCTTCTAGCACTTAGGGGCTCTGTATACTGAGTCCGCAAACTATTCTAGGAAAATCCGTGCTCCAGGAGGCAAATAGCGCTCCGCCCCCCCGTGTCTCGGTGTATGGCTAAGTTATACTGTACAGCAAAATATGGGGTATTTCTACATTCAGCAGATATTGTGGGAAAAAAATTGGTGCCATTGTTACCTGTTTCCCAGTATGAAAATGTAAAATCGGGGGCTGAAACAAAATTTTGGTGGTAAAAATGTAATTTCTTTTCTTAACAGCCTAATTGTATAAAATTCTGTGACACACCTGTGGTGTCAATATGATCACCGCATCCCTAGATGAATTCATTGAGAGGTGTAGTTTGTAAAATGGGGTCTCTTATGAGGGGGTTCTGCTGTTCAGGCACCTCAGGAGCACTACCACCCTCAAACCAGTCCAGCAAAATCTGAACTCCAATATGGCTCTTCTTCCCTTGTGAGCTTTGCACTGTGCCTCAAAAGTAGTTTTCGACCACATATGGGGTATTGGTGCACTCAGGAGAAATTGCACAACAAATTTTGGGGTCCATTTTCTCCTGCAATTCTTGTGAAATTGAAAAGATTTGTGGCTAATAAAATATTTTTGTGAGAAAAATATATATATTTTTCATTTTCACAGATCAACCTTGTAAAAGTCTGTGAAGTCAAGGTACTCACCACATGTCTAGATAAATTCCCTAAGGGTCTAGTTTCCAAAATGGGATCACTTGTGGGGAGTTTCCACTGTTTACGCACATCAGGGGCTCTCCAAACACAACATGACACCCGCAGACCATTCCATCAAAATCTGCATTCTAAAACGTCACTTCTTCCTTTCTGAGCCCTGCCGTGTGCCCAAACAGTAGTTTTCACCCACATATGGGGTATCTGCATACTCAGGAGAAATTGCACAACAAAATGTGATTTTTTTATTTTCACAGCTCAGTATTATAAACTTCTGTGAAGCACCTGGGGGTTCAAGGTGCTCACCACACCTCTAAATAAGTTCCCCAAGGGGTCTAGTTTCCATAATGTTGTCATTTGTTGGTTTCCACTGTCTAGGCACATCAGTAGCTCCTGACGTGACATGGCGTCCGCTAATTATTCCAGCAAATTTTACATTCAAAAAGTAAAATAGCACTCATTCCCTTCCAAACCCTGCCGTGAGCCCAAACAGTAGTTTTTCTCCACATATTGGATATCGGCATACTCAGGAGAAATTGCACAACAAATTGTATGATGCAATTTCTCCTGTTACGCTTGTGAAAATGCTAAATTTGGGACTAAAAAACATTTTTGTGGGAAAAATGTGATTCTTTTTTTTTTTTTATTATTTCCATGGCTCAACATTATAAACTTCTTTGAAGCACCTGGAGATTCAAGGTGCTCATCACACATCCATACAAGTTCCATGAAGGGTCTAGTTTTCAGAAGTGTGTCACCTGTTAGGGGTTTCCAGTGTTTAGGCGCATCAGGTTCTCTCCAAACACGACATGGCATCTGCTAATTATTCCAGCAAATTTTACATTCAAAAAGTCAAATATCACTCATTCCCTTCCAAGCCTTGCCGTGCGCCCAAACAGTGGTTTTCCCCCACATATGGTGTATTGGTGTGCTTAGGAGAAATTGCACAACAAATTTTGGGGTCCATTTTCTCCTGTTACCCTTGTGAAGGTAAAAAAAATTGGATCTAAAGGAAATTTTTTTGTGAAAAAAAGTTAAAAATGTTTATTTTTTCCTTCCACATTCCATTAATTCCTGTGAAGCACCAGAAGGGTTAATGAACTTATTGAATGTGGTTTTCATGTGCCATCATGAAGTACAGTATGTCATGAAAAAAACAATCTCAGATTCAGTGGGATCCGTTGAAGTGTTCCAGAGTTATTACCTCATAAAGTGACACTGGTCAGAGCTGAAAAAAATTGACCTGGTCAGGAAGGTGAAAACGGGCTTTGGTGGCAAGGTGTTAAAGATGGATGAGGAGGATATGTCTTATGTAATACGGATGATTCATGAAAGGAACACTGTCCTTTTCACATGCATGTAAAAATAGGCATAAATGTGTGAATGTAGCCTTCGCTCCTGAAAGGATTTGGACATTACCTGTGAGATGAGTTTATCTGCAGCTGGCACAGTACATCTTGCTTAGAGCTCATGCGCATGGAAGCAGGGTGTACTGTCCCGCAGCCACTGGCTTCATCTCCTCGAATCATCTTGGTAATGTTTAAATCCTTTACTCAAAATGGTTTGTTAGTGAAAGTTGAGTATGCTTTTCACTTCTTCATTTAAGGCCACGGCCCCACTATCAGTATTCGTCAGTATTTTTTCTCAGGAGTGGGAGCCAAAACCAGGAGTGGGTGATAAATGCAGAATTGGGGACTTGTTTCTATTATACCTTTTCTCTGATTGTTCCTCACCTGGTTTTGGCTTCCACTCCTGAGAAAAAATACTGACCGAAAATACTGACCAAATACTGATAGTGGGGCCGTGGTCTAAGGCTGTGTGCCCACTATGCGTTTTTCAAGCGTTTTTGATGTGGAATTTCCGCAGCGGAAACGCTTTAAAAACGCTTGGTAATCCGTGCCCCATGGTCCCCAATGAAAATCCGCATGTTCTGTGCACATGCTGCGGAATTTTCCATTATTTGTGCGTTTCCGCATGGGGATTTGAGGTCACAATGCATTTGAAAAACGCAAGTCAAATCCGCATGTAAAAACGCTGCAAAAATGCTTAAAAAATGCGTGTAAAATCTGCAAGCGTTTTTACTGCCAAGGACATGCAGAAACGCTGCGGAAATTTTCTGCTTCAATTCTGCATCGTGGGCACATAGCCTAAGACCAGGTTCTGCAGTGCCTGTTCCTTGGGATGCAAGGCCCGTTTCTCAAGATTGCTGTAGGCCCACAGCAATCCGTAAATTACCTCTTATCTTATGGATAGGTTGGTTATAACTTTTAAATTTGACAATGACTCTTTAATGTGGGTCTGTGTCACTTTGCACATAATTGTTGTACAATCTAGCTTTTTGTGCAGCGTGTTTCTGTGATATCACATTGTGCATCATATATATTGGATTGAATCTCTCTCATTAAAGAGGAAAATCAAATTTCTAAAAGCTGAGATTAATGATGGATCTCCTAATTGACCTTCAAGCTATGAGTAAATCAGTAGCGTTTCCTGTTGTATGGTGGTGACTTCTTTTAGTTATATAAGTGGACTATGCAGCACGTATGGCATCCACTCATTATATACAGATGTGTTATATTATTATGGATCTTTATACTTGTTGGCTTCTCATGGGTCTCCATATCAATTATGAAAGACCACACACTAGAGACTATGGAGGGCACCATCCAATTAATATGGGATCAACATGCAGCATACCAAATATAAGTAGACCTGAACAAACATTGAAAGGGGTATGCTCTTGTACAGTGATCACCAAATATACACAATAATTCAATAAATTACAATAAATGTTATTTTATAAATACATAAAAAACCACGTCACAATCCAATTCATTAAAACACAACTAAAACTTATTATAGTGGGATTATCCACTGTTTGAAAACCCACCTACTCCAAAAACCATCCCAGAGAAACACATGATCACAATAAATCAGATAGTAACAGGATAAAATATACACTTAGGCTATGTGCCCACGATGCAGAAATGATGCATATTTTTTACGCTTCTCCCTGGCCGGAAAAACGCATGCGGATTTTAAATGTGGTTTTCCCGCCAGGTAGAAGCGTTTGTGAAGCGTCTTTGCATGCATTTCTGGAAAAATGCTTGACAACTTGTTCACACTATATAAATCCATGCAACCGGCATGGATTTATAGTACTGTGACCAAGTTAGTTAAAAAAAAGAATAAGAATGGTGAAAAATAAAAAAATAAAGTTTATACTCACCTTCTGATGTCTTCCCGGTGTTTTGTCTGCTCCGTCCTGTGTCTTGCACTGCTTGCGGGGGTGTGAAGAACCTGCGGTGATGGGTCACATGACTCAGTGACATCATGGCAGGTCCTTCACATCAACGTGAACATTGCAAGACACCGGGCGGAGCAGACAAAACACCGGGAAGACATCGGAAAGTGAGTATAAACTTTATTTTTTATTTTAAATTCTTTTTTTTTACAGTTTCTATGGTACCCAGGTCTGGATGAGAGTCTTCTGTCCTCCAGACTTGGGTACCATCCGCACATTGAACCGTGTGATATCCGCATGTGCAAATGCCGTGATGCGGATGTCACGCTGTCCAATGCAAGTCAATGGCGGCGATTACGCTGCGTGTCCGCAAAATGAATGCGCATGCTGCGGATTTTTGAGCGCAGCATAAACGCTGCGGAAAAATCCACAACATGGGCATTGAAAGTGCGGCTTGTCATTGGGGACCATGGGGGGCGGATTACCAAGCGTTTCCCAAGCGTTTATGCTGCGGAAATTCCGCAGCATAGACGCTTGTAAGACGCTACGTGGGCACCCAGCCTTAGGGTATGTGCACACGATGCAGAAATGAAGCAGAAAATTTCTGCATCATTTCTGCATCTCCCTGGCAGAAAAAACGCATGCAGATTGTGCATGCGTTTTTCCTGCAGAATACATGCGGATTCACATGCGTTTCCGTATGCAGATTGACAAGCGCTTTCCAGGCGATTTTAGCATCACTTGGAAAGTGCTTGACAACTAGGTCACACTATATAAATCCATCCAAACGGCATGGATTTATATAGTGTGACCCGAGAGAGTGTATATACTTACCCTCTGATGGCCCGCGCTGTCCTGCTCTATCCGTTCTCCCGGCTGCCGGCAACTTTGAATTGAAAGACCTGCCGACGTCAGCGTCACGTGACCCGTCACATGACTCTGACGTCAGCGCAGGTCCTACAACTCACTGCAAAGTGCCGGGAACCAAGCAGGAGCGCTGCGCGGGCCGACAGATGGTAAGTATATATATATTTTTTATTTTATTCTTGTTTTACAGCTTTTTTAATGGTACCTGGGTATGGATGAGACTCTCCTCTCCTCCACACCCGGGTACCATCCGCATATTAGAACGCGCCAATAACGCAAGTAGAAATGCTGTCTTGCGGAATTGGCGCGTTCTAATGCAAGTCAATGGCGGCGAAAACGCTGCGTTTACGCAAAATTAATTGACATGCTGCGGATTTTTGAGCGCAGCGTTTACCCTGCGGAAAAATCCGCATCATGGGCACAGCACATGCGGATTTCAATTGGGGAACATTGCTGCCCTTCTACCATGCGTTTTTAATGCGTTTCCGCGGCGTTTACGCAGCTGCAAAAACGCCGCGGAAACGCATTAAATACGCATCGTGTGAACTCAGCCTTAGGCTGTCCCTGGTGATCAATTTTACACCTGGGTGCAATAACTGTGGCTAATCGCCACCAGTGTTAAAGGGAATGTACAATACCACAGAATATCCCACAGAATATCAAAAAATATATATACTATAACAGAAGATGTAAATTTCAAAATATTTGGTAAAATAATCCAAGGCACAAACATCACAAGGCCAGGGCATTAAACTGGTGAATCATATATAATCCCACACCAGAAAAAAACAATGTCCAGACCACAATAAACCCCTCATTCATGCTGTTAGTGCCCCTGCTGTTCCCATTAACACTGAGATCATTAATCCCCAAATACGGGAGAGCCTACACTGGGATGGTGTCAGTGGGCAATCAGTTTAATGCCCTGGTCTTGTGTTGTTTGTGCCTTGGATTATTTTACCAAATATTTTGAAATTTACATCTTCTGTTATAGTATATATATTTTTTGATATTCTGTGGTATTGTATTCCCTTTAACACTAGTGGCGATTAGCCTCAGTTATTGCACCCAGGTGATCACCAGGGACAGCCTAAGTGTGTATTTTATCCTGTTACTATCTGATTTATTGTGATCATGTGTTTCTCTGGGATGGTTTTTGGAGTAGGTGGGTTTTCAAACAGTGGATAATCCCACTATAATAAGTTTTACTTGTGTTTTAATGAATTGGGTTGTGACGTGGTTTTGTATGTATTTATTTATAAAATAAAATTTATTGTAATTTATTGAATTATTGTGTATATTTGGTGATCACTGTACAAGAGCATACCCCTTTCGATGTTTGTTCAATTATGAAAGACCATGCTTGCTTGTAAACACTTTATATGTTTAATCAAGAAACTGCAAATTGTGATGAATGTGTGAAAATGTGATGAAGAGCGGTTCACAGCAGCCTTTCCATGCCCGGATTTGTATTTGCTCCATGTGTTGCTCCAGTTCTCTGCATCTCACTGTCAGGGCCTCTTAGGAAATGACTTTTTTCCAGTCTCTTCTCTCCTATTTGCCGATGTTCAGTATTGGAAATGGTGTCCTAGACTCATATTATTACAGTACGCTCGTGTTTGTGAAAGGATTGACCTATGGCGCTAAAGAGACGAGATGCTAGGTCCTTGGGGAGCGCTGGGAATCTTGAAGGTTGATACAAGGGAAATAATACTGTGATTTCTTCTAGTCTGTGAAGCCGAGGCTTCACTATGAAATTACTTGGAATTAGCTATATCTGTAAATAATGATGTGTGACTCACTGAATATACAGAAAATATCCATTTTATGAGGACTATTGTTGCAACCCAAGTCTGTGACATATGGGTTCTGACTGCGATGTATGTCCAACTAAAGCCCCAGGCACACACAGTTTATACAGCATCTATCAGTGCTATATATAAGTGAATGAGAATGTATAGAGATATTGTGGTCTGTGCATTTTTGATCCCTGTTCCTATTTTATTTTAACGGCTGTCTGCTGTTGCAGCATATATATTTTTTTATGCAAAACCTGTATAGTGTAGGGTAGTGTAGGTTGCAGCTCAAAACTCCTGCTCCCTAGTAGGAAATATATGAATCTCACTACAGATATTTGCCAATACTGTCACACACCACTGCATACATTGAACTTATTGTAGGATCCAAATATAATAAAACATATTCATGAGATGGATGTGTGTACAGTACATTACATTAATATGCAATTTATTATAGTGATGAGCGAGTATGTTCTGTTAACCCTTTTGGCGAGTATGCTCGGGCCGAGCACCGAGTAGTTACAGCTGTTCGGTGTTATGTTTGAATCGCTCCCGTGTTCCCGTGTACATGATTTGCGACTGTTTGACAGCTTTAGTACATGTAAGGAATGTCTATTTCTTACACATTCCTCACATGTATTAAAGTTGTCAAACAGTCGCAAATCATGCACACGGGAGTGATTCAAACATAACACCGAGCAGCTGTAACTACTCGGTGCTTGGCTCGAGCATACTCGCCAAAAGGGTTAACAGAACATACTCGCTCATCACATTAACATGAGCTATAATTGCATAAATTTTCCTCTGCTGTTGTCTTGTATTCTTCTAATCTTCTGTACATATGGACACTGCATAGTACCACTTCTCCTGCCTACTGGGTGTAATTCTCAGTATCTATATTAGGCTACGGCCCCACTATCAGTATTTGGTCAGTATTCGGTCAGTATTTTTCCTCAGGAGTGGGAGCCAAAACCAGGTGAGGAACAATCAGAGAAAAGGTATAATAGAAACAAGTCACCAATTCTGCATTTATCACCCACTCCTGGTTTTGACTCCCACTCCTGAGAAAAAATACTGACCGAATACTGACCAAATACTGATAGTGGGGCCGTGGCCTTATGCTGTATATATACTTCACAGTACAATTTCTCCTGTCTGGTAACTACTTTATATTGCACAGTACCACGTCTCCTGTATGAATATACTAAATACTGCACAGTACCATTTCTCCTGTCCTCTATACTGGGTGTAAGGCCACATTCACACATTCAGTATTTGCTCAGTATTTTACATCAGTATTTGTAAGCCAAAACCAGGAGTGGAACAATCAGAGGAAAAGTATAATAGGGATACGTCACCACTTCTGCATTTTCACCCACTCCTGGCTTTGGCTTACAGATGTAAAATACTGACCAAATACCGAACGTGTGAATGTGGCCTAATCCTCATTATCTGTATTAGGGTGCGTTCACATCAGCGTTTAAACTTGGCGAGTGCAATGTAAAAAAACATTGCATTGCACTTGCTACAGTGTTAGACCTATAAATATGATATACAACTGTGAATATGTAAAACTCAAATTTTATTTGCCAAATGGTTGAAATTAATAAAAGTAAAAAGGAAAAATCTCAAAAAAGTAAAATTGATAGGAGGTAGGGTTATCACATAATATCAAAAAATTCTCAGTGATTACTGGTATATATACATCCATTAGATTAAACAATAATAATAATGTAATAAATCCTTGATAGCCAAAGCAGATGAATATAAAAAATATTAAATAATGTTCAATACATATATCATGATTATCATAAAATAGCAATATTCATCATAAAATGGCTAAAAAAGGAAAAAAAGAGGACAAAATTAACCAGAGTAAACTGTGCACCAGCTTAGTCAGCATATAGAAAAAGGTGGCAAGTTATATATAATCAAATACAGGCATAATAACATGATGGAATAAATAAGTGAAGAAAATCCATTGTATAGCTTGCCATGTTTACTCTAATCACAATATATATATGAAAAATATTAATCAATAGCAAAGTGGTCACATGATCATATATAAAACCTAGTGGTATAACCTATAAGGTCAATTGCAAAAAGAACTTCGGCACTCCATACATGAATATATAAGAAATATTGTATCTAGACTAATGTCACTTTGATATTCATGTATGGAGTGCCGAAGTTCTTTTTGCAATTGAGATTACTCTTTTCTTCAGAGCACCCGAATAGACCAGTGAGCGACCCCTCTCTTTTTTCTATTGATCATTTTTGGGATCCCGCTCCTGGAGCATTGCAGCAGGTACGTGTTCACACTATTAGAAGTTTGACAGCCTTTTTTCTGACCATGTGTCCCTCCCATTCAGTCACAGGTGGTTTTAACTAGCTCTACCAGCCCATACATTGTAGGTTAAAAGCCCAAGCAGAGACATATTGTCCATACAGGCTTACAGCCCAAGAGTGGCATATCCAGTGGTAGCGTAGCGTAGTTTCCCATCATACGAAGGTGACCTTGTCGTGGTTGATGGGCACACATAAATTGGCCAAATTATGCGCAAAAAACCTTCATTTTTCAAAGTGACATTAGTCTAGATACAATATTTCCTATATATTCATGTATGGAGTGCCGAAGTTCTTTTTGCAATTGAGATTACTCTTTCCTTCAGAGCACCCGAATAGACCAGTGAGCGACCCCTCTCTTTTTTTTCTTTCTAGTAACCTATAAGGTGACATGTGCCAGAAAGTGATAGGTGCTTAATGATATGTCAGAGTAAAGTGCCTGTAAAAGGGAAAAAGGAAAGCTGACAGGTATGTACAAACCCCACTCTCACTGTGCCATGCACAATGCATGTTTCGCCTGAGCTTTGACAATGTTTCTCACGCAGCGAGTGGTGACGTCAGTGAGGTGACCGGAGTTCATCAGCTATGAACTCCAGTCCCCTTCCTGACATCAGTGCTTGGCACTGAAGCTACGTTCTTCACGTGCAGCTTAGTGTCTCTCCTGGATGCCAGGCTGAACGGTCGCATCATGCCACCGTTCAGCAAGGCATCCAGATGTAGCTGACTTGGGATCATCGCAGGACAAATGGATTATCGGCGGACAGGTGAGGAATACTGTGGTCTATTATTTTTATTTTTCAATAATAAATGAGTAAAAGAGGGTGGGGGTGTTTATTTCAAATAAAGGAGTCTGTGTGTTTATTTCAATTAAGGGACTTTACTCTGTGTCTTTGATCATGGAGTTAGTAATGGGGGTGACTTATAGGCGCCTCTCCATTACTAACCCCTGGGCGTGATGTCAACTGACATTACAAAGCTGACATCACCCCAATACTATTACCCCACTTGCCACCAGAACAAGTGGGAAGAGCAGAGGCCAAGCGCCAGAATTGGCGCATCTAATGGATGCACCATTTCTGGGATGGCTGAGGTCTGATGTTCTTAGTCTGGGTGGGGGCCAATATCCATGGCCCCTTCTTAGGCTATTAATATCAGCTGTCTGCCTAGTCTTTGCTGGATATTAAAAATAGAGTAATGAGAGAGAATGTTTTAAGACATTTTTATTGCTTACTTTACATACATTTCATTAGTATTTGGTACCATTGCCCTTAAACTGAATGACTTGGGTCAAAGGTTTGGGATATCCTTCCACATGCTTCTCTCAATAGTTGGTCGGAATTTGGGCCCATTTCGCCTGACAAAACTGGTGTAACTGATCCAGGTTTGTAGGTCGCCTTGCTCACACCTGCCTTTTCAGTTTTGCCCATAAATTTTCAATAGGATTGAGATCCTTAAAACATTCTCTCTCTCTCATTATTCTGGCATTTGGCAAATGTTAAAAATTATGGTAATCCTAATTGACCTAAAATGGAAAAGGTTTGTTCTGATTTCATGTCAGATATTGAGAAAAACATGCATATGCGTCTTTTTATATAGTGTATGCAAACTTCTGGTTTCAACTAAATATACATTTGTGACAAAGTCACTAGCAAAGTACTGGAGGGAAGATGTGTAGCACTGAGATTGTTATCTCCAGTAATATAAACATTGAAAAAGTGTTCCAACACACGCAGTATAGAAAGGGGTTAATCAGCCATCTTTAATACTAGGGTGATTAAACAACTGTAGAAAGGGAGGAACTCAGATAAAATTCCCAACCTTTTAGAGCATTTGGTGTGGGCCTGGAGGAACAAGCTCTGAATTTGTGTTGTTGATGTTAAGGAAAGCTAAACCTTGGGCTGTGATTTGTTCCTGAAGCGGGTGGATACCTGTAGCAAGAAGGACTGTGCCATATGTTATGTTTTGTTTTTCCTGTTAGGCCAGGAAGGCAGTGTTTGGGTTTGTAACGTTGCCCTGGTTTTATGCAGTAATTTTAATAAAGCCAGCAGAAGATTTAACCCTCCGTCACATACAATAGGCCTGACAGGCACATCTTTTATTTGGCGGGAGTTTTGAAATGTTTGTATTTCAGAGTTATTAGTTTTATGTTAAGTAAATGGGTTTTTTTTGCACCTGATTATGTGTAGTCTCTTTTATTACATCCCTATGAACGTCACTGATCACCTTTAGAGCACTGAAATTGCAAACATTAGATATTATAGGTATTTTTCTAGCCTGCGCCTGAAAGTCACATTGTATGTGAACTCGTTAGAACCGATATTGTATGTGACGGAGGGTAGACAGTGTTTCTGTGTCTACTCTATGTGCAGCCGAGTGTGCCAATCTACCACAGTTGGTGCTAGAACTGCGGGCAAGATCCCCAAGAAGCAAGTGTGACGGGTGAGGACAATTTGCATGTACTGGGTTAAGGCGGCTGGGAGGATGGAACAGCGGTCAGACAAAATGGAGGAGCTGATCAAGTACCTGGCACAAATCCATCACCAGCAGCACCAACAGCACCTGCAACAGCTGCAGCAAAACCGGGAGCAGCAGCAACAGTTGCAGCAGCAGCAGCTGGCACAACAGGAGATAAGTAAGCTGCTTATGCAACATCTGCAGCAGCACCAGCAGCAGCTCCAACAGTACCAACAACAGAGTCGACAACAGCAGCATCTGATTGATTTACTCACAGAGGCGGTTTGTGGCTGGAGGCAGCTCCAACCCCAATGTCAGCTGATGATTTCTCTGTCCGGAAGGCGGTGAGGAGAGCCTTGCAGAAAATGACCCAGGGTGATGACATAGAGGCCTTTTTAACTGTTTTTGGTTTTTGAAAGGGTCGCCGATAGGGAGAAACTCCCGCCAGAGCAGTGAGCAGAAGTCCTGGTGCCATACTTAATGGGGGAGCCACAAAAAGCCTACTATAATTTAGCCTTACAGGACACCAAAACAATATGAAAAATTGAAAACAGAAATTTTGTCACACTTGAGGTGACAAGGGTTGTAGGGTTTGGTACTCACTCAGCTCCTTGAGGTGGGCACAGGATGACATGCCCCCAGAAGTAGCATCTAGCGAAACACATGTCGGGGCTGCACTCTGACACGGAGGAACGCACAACTCCTGGATACAGTATGGGTGAGCAATAATTTACATTTGGGGACCTGTTAGCACTTTAGAGAGGGATATAGGGACGGATTCTTCTACCCTTGTCATATCCCTTGTCATAATACTGGAACCCAATTTTGCTACTTTGCACAAGGACCCTTAACTGTACCAGATGCACTTTATTTTACCTCTGTTACCTTCGTGTTTATTATTTTCCCCTACTTTGCCTCTCTGCCCAGTCCTTTGTTTATCCCATTATTGCCAAGGTTTGTATAAGCTGTCCACAATGTAACCGATTAATAAATGGAATTGCATTTTGAGCACTAGCATGGACATTCTTGATGTTCTTATTTGGGCCATTATGTACTCATTATTTTTTGGTTTAAATTTGTATATGGAGTAGAAGGCCCTTCCTTAACTATGTTGAAGTCCTGGTTGTGTACTTTTATTTATTACAGGATACAGTTTGTTTAAAAATGTCCACAGCAGGTTTATTGTGACTTCATAAACCACATTTGAAACGTAAGCAAAACACAGAGTATCAAAACAGCAAAACAAATAGTCCATGCAGTACTGCGGGTTTGCCCGCACACAGGCAGTGTCCTACAGTACACACATCACTGAATGAGACACTTGGTCTCCATTTTATACACACGCCCTGGGGTGGGGATACGTGAGCAGCCAATCCATCCCGTCTCTTATGACTGGTCGTAAAAACCGGCCCTGATGTGCCCTATTAACCTTTTCAGCACTATGTGTGCTGGAGCATGCTTTCCTGGTTTTAGCTCAATGAAGCTACCAACCTCAGCGATACATATCTCCCCTTAAGGACATGGGAGGCTTGGCACCTTCTGCTAACATACAGTGGACCCTCGACAATGCGTCAGCATTGCCATGCAGTTTCCCAGGCTCTATATGGAAGCTGAACTCCTGAAGAGCTAGGAACCACCTGGTCACTCGAGCATTGTTCTCCTTCTTCTCGCTCATCCACCTTAGTGGGGCATGGTCTGACACCAACCTGAACTTCCTGCCTAAGAGGTAGTATCTTAGGGTGTCCACCGCCCACTTGATGGCCAAACATTCATTCTCCACTATGGAGTAATTTCTCTCACAAAACGTAAGCTTCCGGCTTAAATACATTATGGGGTGCTCTTCGCCATTCATCTCTTCTGATAGGACAGCACCCAGCCCAACATCTGACACGTCCATATGCCCCACAAACTCCTTTGAGAAATCCGGTACCACCAGCACTGGCTGTTTACACAGAGCCTGCTTTAGCTCCCAGAAAGCCGTCTCAGCTTCTGCAGACCACTTAGCCATAGCCAACTTTGTCCCTTTAAAAAGGTCTGTCAAAGGGGCGGCTATCATGGCGAAGTTAGGGATGAACCGGCGGTAGTAGCCCACGATGCCCAGGAAGGCTCTGACCTGTTTTTTGAGAGAGGATGTGACCAACCCTGGATCGCTTCAATTTAATTTATTTGGGGCTTTATCATACCTCTGCCTAAGACATAGCCCAAATATTTGGCTTCCTCCATGCCCATGGCACATTTCTTCGGGTTGATGGAAAACCCCGACTTCCATAGAGCATTGAATATTGCCTGGACTTTTCTCAGATGGCTTCCCCAATCCTGGCTGTAGATCACGATGTCATCCAGGTAGGCCGCTGCATACTTCTTGTGGGGAGCTAGGATCCGGTCCATGGCTCTCTGGAAGGTAGATGGTGCTCCTTGCAACCCAAACGGCATGCTGGTGTAATGGAAACACCCATCTGGTGTTGAAAAGGTCATCTTCTCCTTGGCCTCTTGGGACATGGGAATCTTCCAATACCATTTTGTGAGGTCCACGGTGGTAATGTACCTGGCTGGCCCTAGCCTTTCAATTAGTTCATCTACCCTGGGCATTGGGTACGAATCAAACTTAGAGACCTCATTCAGTTTCCTATAGTCATTGCAGAACCGCCATTCTCCATCAGGTTTCAGCACTAAGACTATAGGATTGGACCAGCCACCCTTGGACTCTTGGATGACCCCTAGCTTCAGCATGCACTTCACCTCCTAGATCACCTCTTGGCGGGCTTCAGGAATCCGAGATGGCTTCATATTCAATCGGACATGAGGCTCCGTAAACATCTCATGCTCTATGACCTGAGTACATCCTGGTAGATCTGAGAACAGGTCCCTGTTCCTCTGCAGCAACTCTCTGCATTGCTGCTTTTGGGTACGTGACAGCGACTCCCTATCTCGCCATGGCTTAATCAGGTTGACATGGTACACCTGGTAGGGCTTCCTTCTCCCAGATTGGTGGACCCTATAGTTGACATCGCCAACCTTTTCAACCACTTCATAGGGGCCCTGCCACTTGGCCAGGAACTTGCTTTCCACCGTAGTTACCAGCACCAGTACCCAATCCCCAGGGTTGAAGTGTCTCACTCTCGCCAATCTATTATACACCCTCGACTGTGCCTTTTGTGCTTTTAGGAGGTGTTCTTTCACAATGGGCATCACCTCTGCAATCCTCTCTTGCATCTGGGCCACATGTTTGATTACACTCCTGTAGGGTGTAGATTCCATCTCCAAGGTCTCTTTTGCCATGTCCAGGAGTCCACGGGGGTGTTGGCCATACAACAGCTCGAAAGGGGAGAATCCAGTAGAGGCTTGCGGGACATCTCTGATGGAGAATAGAAGGTATGGCAGTAGACAGTCCCAGTCCCGGCTGTCTTTCTCTACAACCTTCTTTAACATGGCCTTCAAGGTTTTATTATACCTCTCCACCAAGCCATCTGTCTGTGGGTGGTAGACTAAGGTCCTGAGTTGTGTTATTTGCTGGATCTTGCACAACACTCTCATTACTTTTGACATAAACTGAGTCCCTTGGTCCATTAGGATCTATTTAGGCAACCCTGTCCTGGAAAAGATATGAACCAACTCCCGGGTTATACACTTGGAGGAGGAGTTTCATAGTGGTACAGCCTCCAGATACCGTGTAGCATAGTCCAGTACCACCAGGATGTACTGATGACCTCGGGCGGACTTAACCAGGGGTCCCACTAGATCGATGGCGATGTGATTGAACGGAACCTCAATGATAGGCAGAGGCACTAAAGGGCTACGGAAGTGAGCCACCAGGGAGGTCAGCTGACAGGTGGGACAGGACCTACAATAATTCACTATCTCTCGGCGACATCCGTGCCAGTAGAACCTCTGGTGGATCCTTTCTTGGGTTTTTTCTTCCCCCAGATGACCACCTAAGACATGTGCATGGGCCATATCTAACACCCTACGTCTGTAAGGCCCTGGCACTAGTAACTGCTCGATCACCTCCCCTCTGAGCTTGGTGACCCAATATAGTAACTCCCCATTTACGGCAAAGTACGGATATCGGGTGTCAGCCCCCGACTCTTGAGCGACGCCATTAAGGACAGTGACATTATCAAACGCCCCTTTTAGAGTCAAGTCTGAGCTGGGCGGTTCCAAAGTTTCCCCCGGACACCTCCAGCTCAGGGATGTTGACTTCCGGGGATGTTGCCTCATCCTTATCCTCATCCCCAACAAGCACACAAAAAGGAAACCCGGTGGCAGCGGCCTGTGATGAGGTTTCTTCAGGAGCGACCTTGTTGTTGTCTGGACAACCTGGCTTCCTCCCTTTCTCCCGCAAGTCCCAAAACAAGGCAAAGTCCCGCCCTATTATAACAGGGTGAAATAGGTCCTTGACTACACCCACCTCATGGGACTTGGCACCACAGTTTGTGTCTATGATCACTCGAGTCACAGGGTAGTCCTTAGCATCCCCATGGATACAACGGGCGCCGACCTTTTTCCCCGGAAGCAGCCGACGAGGAATTGTGACCCTCACTAGGGTTACCAAACTCCCCGAGTCTAACAGAGCAGTCACTTGCACTCCATTCACTGGCATGAGCCACGCCTGCGGTCCCTTGCCTGGTTGAGGAACAGCACTGCAGGCTGGAGATGCAAAGTGCGAACAGCGCCGTCCTGCGCTGCAGTCCATTGGCTCGTTGGTTATGGAACAACGGGCGGCTATGTGACCTGGGGTATGACATCTCCAACATACAATGTTATTGGGCGGGACCTTTGCATCAACTCAGACCCCTCCTGGGCTCTAGGACGCCCCCCAGAGGTGGCTCTAGTTTCCCTTTTTTGGGTGTCTGCCCCCTTTTGGAAACCCCAGTAAGGAGATGCTACGACCCCTGGCTTCCCCAGGGAACTCTCTACCGTCTGGTACCTTTCCACCAACCCCACCAGGTCATCAGCATTATGGGGATCCCCCTGGGCAACCCAGGATTGCCCCGACCTCGGAAGGGAGTGCATGAACCTGTCTGTGACGACCCTCTCTACCATCTGTGCTGGGGAGGGAGTTTCAGGTTGCAACCACTTTTGGACCAGGTGTAGAAGGTTGAATGTTTGGGACCGGGGAGGTTTGTCACTGCAATAGGCCCAGTGGTGCATCCGTTGTGCGCTGACAGTCACTCCCAAGCGTGCAAGATCTCCGTTTTTTAATTTGGCATACTCTTTTGCGTCCTGCAAGGCCAAGTCATAATAGGCTTTCTGCAGCTCTCCTATTAAATATGGCGCCAAAACCTCCGCCCACTGCTCCGGAGGCAATTTCTCCCACTCTGCCACCCTCTCAAAGACTGTCAGGAATGTCTTGATGTCATCACCTGGGGTCATCTTTTGTAATGCTCTTCTTACCGTCTTCCTCATGTGAGAGTCATCACCTGGAGTTGGGGGTGGGGAGCTTGCCCTGCCATGGATCACCTCAGCTAAGAGCTCCATCTGCTGCTTGTGCTGAAGTTGTTGCATCCGCTACTGCTGTTGCCACTGCTGCTGCTGTTGCCACTGTTACTGCTGCTGTTGATGCTGCTGGAGATTAGCCTGCACGAGTTGCTTTATCAGCTCCTCCATGCTGCCGGGCGTCCCTGGCTTGCTGGCGACCTTCACTCAGGACATAAACGGTTTTCTGTAGCAGTCACACTTGCCCCATTGGGATTCGTGCCCATGCTTCTAGCACCAATTGTTGGGTTTGGTACTCACTCAGCTGCTTGAGGTAGGCACAGTATACAGTTTGTTTAAAAATGTCCACGGCATATTTATTGTGACTTCATAAACCGCACTTGAAACGTAAACAAAACGCAGCCTTGTCTAGCACAAAGTAACAAAACAGCAAAACAAACAGTCCATGCAGTACTGCGGGTTTGCCCGCTCACAGGCAGTGTCCTTCAGTACAAACACGCTGGAGGTCTCCACACCTCCAGCCACAGACACTGAATGAGTCACTATCTCCATTTTCTTACACGCCCTGGGGTGGGGATACGTGAGCAGCCAATCCATCCCGTCTCTTATGAATGCTAAAAATCGGCCCTGATACACCCTAGTAACCCTCTTAGCATTATGTTTGCTGGAGCATGCTTTCCCGGTTTTACATCACTGAAGCTACCAACTTCAGCGATACATATCTCCCCTCAAGGACAAGTATGGCGGCCATCTTCAGGGCACAACAGGTCCCGCGCTGGGCATATCACAATGATAAACCCCCTCGCTCCCAAATGTTTGATCTGCTGCATCTCGTGCAAAAGTGGTTACAGCCAGAGTGCTGTACACCAGAGCAGATGGTGGAGCTAGTTGCAATGGACCGGTTGGTGCACTCCTTTCCGAGCCCTATGCAGACTTGAGTTGCCCAGGAAGATCCCTGGAACGCCAATGACTTGGTCGGACTGGTCAAAAGGTATTAGGGGGTCGACGGGTCCATGGGTAGGCAGCTGTCACAGGTGTGTCAGGTGTGACAGACAGTCGTTCTGGATCCAGCTGTAGAAGGTCATTGCTCTTGGCGCTGCAGGCACCTTCTTGATGTTTCCATCTCTGTAGTGTAGTGATATCCTTCTCTTTCTAGGACCTAGCAGTTACCTTCACCTTCTGCTGCTAATTGACTCACCCTTGCTGGATGTTTATATACCCTCAGTCTCTCCAGAGAGTCACCGGTGATAGTTCTATTTTCCTCTGTCCAGGCCTGCTGGTTTCTTCTTGGAGTTCCCTTGGAGGATAGTTGGCATGATCTCTTTGGTGTCTCAAGCTAAGTGTATTCCCTTGTCTGTTTACCTTTTTGACTTTAGTTGCAGTGGGTGGTGACTAGTGCTCACCCAGTCCCCTCCCTACCTAGGGTGTATCGCTAGCGGCAGTCAGAGATTAGGTTTCCTGCTCGGCGATAGGTGCGGAACCTATTTAGGGACGTTAGGGGAGTCAGGGTGATTGTAAGATCTGCTTAGGGGTCTCCACTCTCCCTTTCCCTAGTGTTTGGGCTTTCTTCCCCCGCTTCCCGTCATTGTGCACATGGTTCTTCCCTCACCTCGCGTGACATTATCACCGGCCATTTTAAAAGTAAAAAAAAAAAACTGACGTGTCTGGGTTTTTTTCGGGGTGGGGTTGTTGTTTTTTTTTTCTCTCCCCTGGTTCATGGATGAGTAAGTCCACCTTCTCCTGAGCCCTATTTCCGGGGCCATGCCCCTTTGCCGGGGGGGGGGCGGTGGCGGTCTGGGGGTGAACCAGTACTTGTGGAGTTAGAGGAACCCATGCAGTTAGGGGGTGCTTCTGCCACGCATGTTTCCCCTGAGATCCGCAAGAAAAAGGGTGTGTGGTTCTTTTTGTGGAAAACAGGGACATTTTATTTGGGGCCTGTCCCTCGATTCCTAAGCAAAAAGAGACTCGAATAACCCTTGGGAGTCTCGAGTTTAATAATCAAGGGGTATGTCTGTCTTCAACCTGCAGTTCTTGGTTTGTCCTGATGACAGAGGTGGTGCTAGAGAGCAGGACTGAGAATTTCTGTGTTTGTAGACAGTGGAGCTGGAGTCGGCATGGTTGACTTGATGATTGGCTGAGCTTGTGAGAACTCATGGGCTTACTTACTGTACTTTAGCTAAGCCCATTCCTATTTATGCTATTGAATCAGCACCACTTGCACAGAAAGCTTTGACTCAGATTGTAAATAATGTAAGACTGATGGTGGGGTCTTTTCATTAGGAGGAAATTCCTTATTATGTCCTGGAGGGCCTTCCCACTACAATTGTACTTGGTTTACCCTGGTTGGTGAAACATAATCCGATAATGGATTGTCAATCCAGAGAGATTGTTGAATGGGGAGATTACTGCCATGAGAACTGCTTAAACGTTTCCCTTTCTGCGGTCTCTATGGAGACCTTACCTGTGTTTTTGCTTGTTTTTGAGGACGTATTTTCTGAGAAGGGATGTCAGGATTTGCCTCCTCATCATGCATATGACTGTCCTATGACTGTCCTATTAATCTGACCCCCGGAGCTAAACAGCCAAATTCCAGACTGTATAATCTTTCTGGCCCTGAGAGACAAGCCATGAAGGATTTCATTGCTGAGAGTCTGGAGAAAAGACATATCAGACACTCATCTTCGCCCATGGCTGCAGGGTTCTTCTTCGTGAAGAAGAAAGATGGCGGTCTCTGTCCCTGTTTAGATTTCCGGGAACTGAATCAAATTACCATCCGAGATCCATACCCTCTTCCTCTGATTCCAGATTTATTCAACCAGGTTGTGGGAGCTAAGGTATTCTCCAAGTTAGATTTAAGGAGAGCCTACAACCTGGTTAGAATCAGAGAAGGGGATGAATGGGAAAACTGCATTAACATACACTTGTGGGGCATTTCAAGAGTCAGCTTATGCCTTTTGATCTGACCAATGCACCTGCGGTGTTCCAGCATTTCATTAATGATATTTTTCATCATTTGGTGGGCAGGTTTGTGGTTGTCTATCTAGATGATATTTTGGCTTACTCACTTGATTTTGAGACACATCGGGGGCATGTGAAACAGGTGCTTCAAATATTAAGGGATAACAAACTATATGCCAAACTAGAGAAATGTGCTTTCGCTGTCCAGGAGGTGCAATTTTTGGGGTACCTATTGTCATCTTTGGGTTTTCGGATGGATCCTGAGAAGATACGTGCTGTACTTGATTGGGACCATCCCGAGAACCTGAAGGCATTACAGCACTTTCTGGGCTTTACTAATTTTTACCGGAAATGTATTAAAAATTATTCGGTAATTGCGAAACCCCTTACTGACATGACAAGGAAGGGGTCTGATTTTTCTAAATGGTCGAATGCCGCCCAGCAGGCTTTTTCCTCCCTAAAGAGTTGTTTTGCCACAGCACCTAGACTCAGTCAACCCAATGTTTCTCAATCTTTTATCGTAGAAGTGGATACGTTGGAGGTGGAGGTTGGGGCTGTGTTGTCTCAGGGTCCGTCCCCTGGTAAATGGCATCCATGCGCTTTCTTTTCCAAAAAATTATCTTCAGCTGACAGAAATTATGACGTGGGTTATAGGGAGCTTTTGGCGATTAAATTGGCGTTCGAAGAATGGCAACATTGGTTGAGGGGGCAGTCTATCCTATTACTGTTATTACAGACCATAAGAACCTGTCATATCTTCAGTCTGCTAACCGTCTCAACCCTAGGCAGGCTAGGTGGTCCCTGTATTTTTCTAGGTTCAATTTTGTTGTCACTTTTCGTCCAGGGGTTAAAAACATCAAGACTAATGCTTTGTCCCGGAGCTTCCCTGATGGTGGTGACCATGAGAATCCTGCTCCAGTTTTGCAGAAGGGGGTAGTCATTTCAGCGTTGTACCTTGAACTGGAGGGTGAGATGTTGGAGGCTCAGGGGGATGCCCATGTTTCTGCCCTTCGAGGAGGTTATTGGCACGCACAGTGTAGGAAAGACAAAGTGCAACATGAAGGGATGAGAGGAAGGGAGCCCAGACACTAATGAAAGAGGGGGTGGAGACCTCCTAGGCTGATCTGATATCACCCTGTCTTCCCTACTGTCCCTATATTGGTTTCTCACCAATCGCCGATCAGGAACCTAAAACCCTGTATCTCCCTACGGCTAGGCCCTGACTAGGGAAGGGGGGGATGAGTGCTAGTCAGTCACCACTAACAACTAAAGACAGCAAGGGGAGACAGACACGGGAAAGTAACTTAACTTGAGCCGACTTCAGAGAGATTACGCACACGGCCTCTTAGCACCAAAGAGGAAGTAAGCAGACTGCAACAGCTCCAAGCCTTCACAAGGGGTCATGTGAATATCACTGGCACCCCCCTATAGCAAACAGGAAGTATTTAAACACCCAGTCCTGGGTGTCAATTAGCCAGAGGGAGGTAGCTGCTGGGTCCTAGAGTGAGACAGATCTAAGAAGGTGTCTAATGCCAAATGAAGAGATCTCCTGCAACCAACAGCAGGGTGAATGTCTGTCACATCTGACACACTCGTTTCAGTTATTTGTACCATCTAATTTGTGCCGTAAATTTATTCGAAAACATCATAACTCGGTGCTTGCTGGTCATCCAGGTGGTAAGGCAACTGTGGACCTCCTTTCTCGTCGTTTTTGGTGGCCGGCGTTGCATCAGGATGTGGTTGAGCAGGTGTCTGCTTGCAGTATTTGCGTGCATTCTAAAGTATCGCATACCCGTCCGTCTGGTCCTCTTCTTACACTACCTATTCCTAGCAGGCCATGTACATGTAATGACCGGAGGTCCGAGAGAGATCCAGTGAGTCACAAACTGAGACAGAAATAAACAACACTTTCTTTACTAAAACAGGGATTAGACTAAAATTCAGTATTGCATGAATCAGTCTCAGGTTCTACCTGGGACACTGTCCCTACTAAATACACACAGTCAGCAAAAGCTGAAATCAATGTGCCAATCTCAAGGTTTCCAGCTTATGTGAATTATTCTAAAGATCTGGAACAATTTTACCTAAACACAGTGTCAGTCTAGTGAGGGCGGTCTATAGGGACCCCCTGAGATGGCACACTGAGTACAATCTTACCTCTATTAACAATAACAATGCATGAAACTATACCAATTGCTCTTATACCCCTATTATAAGGATACCCGGGTATCTTAAAGTTACGGTATCGTTAACCTCAGATGTAGTCTATCACAGGCCTGTGAATCGCGGTGGCTGCAGCTAGTCCCAGAAAACTTTGGCGCCAAAACAAAAGCAACGATCACAAAAACAGCAAAGGTTCCTTGTCTTGTCGGCCAATGCCGAGCCCACACTCCGGGGACTTTAGTCCTGTAGCCTCAGGTTAAGATCTGGGAAGATCTCTTCACAAGGCTTGTCAGTATCCTCTCAATGTGAATGGCACCGGACCCTTTCTCTCCTCTCGCAGTCACTCACTCTTTTCCAGACCACCGACCACGTGCTCCGTCACAGAGATGGATTCCTCAGTCTCTTTGCCTTCTCAGTCGACACTTGGCTCCTTCAGCCAAAGTCTCTAGTCCACTCAGCATGTACTTCCACAAAACTCCAAAAAGCCACACAGCTTTCCCCAGCTAAGCACTTGTTCTTAAGCAGGGACACAGCTTCACCAGGGACAGGGGTTAACAATCTCCACAGGGAAGCTTGTAGAGACAGCGTCTTGTTCCAGCTCAGTTCTCACAGACTTCCTGTCTAGCCCCTCACCCAGCAGACACCCTCAGAACACACAGGATTTCCTGGTCTGCCCCTGCTCTGAGCTCAGCCAGGCAAAAGTCACAGTGTCCTAATGCTCTCCTGCTGCTATCACAGTTCACACTCTCACATACACACTTGTCCATGGATTTTATTACTGACCTACCTGTATCTGCAGACAAGACTATGGTTCTGGTGGTTGTAGAAAGGTTCAGTAAAATGGTTAATTTCATCGCATTACCGGCACTTCCAAATGCCAAGACTCTTGCTCAGGTTTTTATTAATGAGATTGTGAAGCTTCATGGGGTTCCCTCCAATGTGGTGTCAGATCGGGGGACCCAGTTTGTTTCTAAGTTCTAGAAAGCTTTCTGTACTCGATTGGGCATGCAGCTGTCTTTTTTTCTCTGATCCTCAGTCGAATGAACAGATTGAGCACATTAATCAGAATTTAGAGACTTACCTCAGGTGTTTTGTCTTCGAAAACCAGGAGAATTGGGCATCTTACTTACCGTTGGCCGAGTTTGCTATTAATAGTCATCGCCAAGAATCCACTGGCAGGTCACCGTTCTTTGGTGCATACGGTTTCCATCCACAGTTTGGTTATTTTAGTGGGGGAGGGGCTTCGGGAGTTTACGAGGAGGAATGTTTTGCATTGTCATTTTCTTCTGTGTGGCGGGGGGCTCAGAGTAATTTGAGGATCATGGGAGACAGGTACAAACGTATGGCAGGAAACGCTCGCCAGATCTGGATCTAAGTGTGAATGACTTTGTGTGGTTGTCTACCAGAAATATCAAGTTGAAGATTCCTTCCTGGATGCTGGGACCTAGATTATTGGCCCCTATAAAATAACCGCCGTCATTAATTCTGCAGTGTTTCGTCTTGAGTTACCTCAGGCTCTTAAGATCCACAATGTGTTTCACAGGTCTCTAATCAAGAAATGGACTTTTAAAAATCTTACATCCTATTGGTCTAAATGAGTACAATAGTTTTGCCCCATTTCTTTGATCTAGTCCTGATTGGAATTTCTTTCCCCCTTGTCATCGGGGATACAGATATGTTTTTTTTATGTGTTTTTTCCATGTGTGTTTTTTATGTGATTTTAATTGTTGTTTTCTCAGCAGGTTCTGAAGCTATACTCTGATTTCTCAAATGAACGATAAACATCTGACTGATCTATCCATGTCTTTACTTCAGTGAGCATAACTTGATGTGGAGACTAATTATACACACGTGGTCAAAATTGTTGGTACCCCTCGTTTTAAGGAAAGAAAAACCCACAATGGTCACAGAAATAACTTGAATCTGACAAAAGTAATAATACTGTAAAAATCTATGAAAATTAACAAATAAAAGTCAGACATTGCTTTTCAACCCTGCTTCCACAGAATTTAAAAAAAAATTCAACTCATGAAATAGGCCTGGACAGAAATGATGGTACCCTTAACTTAATATTTTGTTGAACAACCTTTTGAGGCAATCACTGCAATCAAACGATTCCTGTAACTGTCAATGAGACTAATGCACCAATCGACAGGTATTTTGGTCCACTCTTCATGAGCAAGCTCCTCCAGTTGTCTCGTGTTTGAAGGTTGCCTTTTCCAGAGAGCATGTTTCAGCTCTTTCAAAAGATGCTCAATAGGATTCAGGTCAGGGCTCATAGAAGCCACTTCAGAATAGTCCAATGTTTTCCTCTTAGCCATTCTTGCGTGTTTTTAGCTGTGGTTTGGGTCATTATCCTGCTGCAAGACCCATGACCTGCGACTGAGACCAAGCTTTCTGACACTGGGCAGCACATTTCTCTCTAGAATCCCTTGATAGTCTTGAGATTTCATTGTACCCTGCACAGATTCAAGAAACCCTGTGCCAGATGCAGCAAAGCAGCCCCAGAACATAACAGAACCTCCTCCATGTTTCACAGTAGGGACAGTGCTCTTTTCTTGATATGCTTCATTTTTCCATCTGTGAACATAGATGTGCCTTACCAAAAACTTCCAATTTTGTCTCATCTGTCCATAGGACATTCTCCTAGAAGCTTTGTGACTTGTCAACATGTAGTTTGGCAAATTCCAGTCTGGCTTTATGATTTTTTTTCAACAATGGTGTTCTCCTTGGTCGTCTCCCATGAAGTCCACCTTGGATCAAACAACGACGGATAGTGCGATCTGACACTGATGTTCCTTGAGCTTGAAGTTCACCTTTAATCTCTTTAAAAGTTATCTTGGGCTATTTTGTTACCATTCGTATTATCCATCTTTGATTTCTCATCAATTTTCCTCCTGCAACCACGTCGAGGGAGGTTGGCTACAGTCCCATGGATCTTAAATTTTTGAATAATATGTGCAACTGAAGTCACAGGAACATCAAGCTGCTTGGAGATGGTCTTATAACCTTTACCTTTAACATGCTTGTCTATAATTTTCTTTCTAATTTCCTGAGACAACTCTTTCCTTTGCTTCTTCTGGTCCATGTTGAGTGTGGTACACACCATGTCACCAAACAGCACAGTGAGTATCTGTAGCCCTATATACAGGCCCACTGACTGATTACAAGATTGTAGACACCTGTGATGCTAATTAGTGGACACAATTTGATTTAACATGTCCCTTTTGTCACATTATTTTCAGGGGTACCATCATTTCTGTCCTGGCCTATTTCATGAGTTTCATTTTTTTAATTCTGTGGAAGCAGGGTTGAAAAGCAATGTTTGGCTTTCATTTGTTCATTTTCATAGATTTTTAATTTATTATTACTTTTGTCAGATTCAAGTTATTTCTTTGACCATTGTGGGTTTTTCTTTCATTAAACGAGGGGTACCAACAATTTTGACCACATGTGTATATCCTCAGCATTGGATCCCTTATACAGTACAGACCAAAAGTTTGGACACACCTTCTCATTTAAAGATTTTTCTGTATTTTCATTACTATGAAAATTGTACATTCACACTGAAGGCATCAAAACTATGAATTAACACATGTGGAATTATATACTTAACAAAAAAGTGTGAAACAACTGAAAATATGTCTTATATTCTAGGTTCTTCAAAGTAGCCACCTTTTGCTTTGATGACTGCTTTGCACACTCTTGGCATTCTCTTGATGAGCTTCAAGAGGTAGTCACCGGAAATGGTTTTCACTTCACAGTTGTGCCCTGTCAGGTTTAATAAGTGGGATTTCTTGCCTTATAAATGGGGTTGGGACCATCAGTTGTGTTGTGCAGAAGTCTGGTGGATACACAGCTGATTGTCCTACTGAATAGACTGTTAGCTGCTTTTTTCTTGCAATAATACAAATTCTAAGTAAAGAAAAACAAGTGGCCATCATTACTTTAAGAAATGAAGTCAGTCCAAAAAATTGGGAAAACTTTGAAAGTGTCCCCAAGTGGAGTTGCAAAAACCATCAAGCGCTACAAAGAAACTGGCTCACATGAGGGCCGCCCCAGGAAAGGAAGACCAAGAGTCACCTCTGCTTCTGAGGATAAGTTTATCCGAGTCACCAGCCTCAGAAATCGCAGGTTAACAGCAGCTCAGATTAGAGACCAGGTGAATGCCACACAGAGTTCTAGCAGCAGACACATCTCTTCAACAACTGTTAAGAGGAGACTTTGTGCAGCAGGCCTTCATGGTAAAATAACTGCTAGGGAACCACTGCTAAGGACAGGCAACAAGCAGAAGAGACTTGTTTGGGCTAAAGAACACAAGGAATGGACATTAGACCAGTGGAAATTTGTGCTTTGGTCTGATGAGTCCAAATTTGAGATCTTTGGTTCCAACCACCGTGTCTTTGTGCGACGCAGAAAAGGTGAACGGATGGACTCTACATGCCTGGTTCCCACCGTAAAGCATAAAGGAGGAGGTGTGATGGTGTGGGGGTGCTTCGCTGGTGACACTGTTGGGGATTTATTCAAAATTGAAGGCATACTGAACCAGCATGGCTACCACAGCATCTTGCAGCGGCATGCTATTCCATCCGGTTTGCGTTTAGTTGGACCATCATTTATTTTTCAACAGGACATTGACCCCAAACACACCTCCAGGCTGTGTAAGGGCTATTTGACCAAGTAGGAGAGTGATGGGGTGCTACGCCAGATGACCTGGCCTTCACAGTTACCAGACCTGAACCCAATCGAGATGGTTTGGGGTGAGCTGGACCGCAGAGTGAAGGCAAAAGGACCAACAAGTGCTAAGCATCTCTGGGAACGCCTTCAAGATTGTTGGAAGACCATTTCCGGTGACTACCTCTTGAAGCTCATCATGAGAATGCCAAGAGTGTGCAAAGCAGTCTTCAAAGCAAAAGGTGTCTACTTTGAAAAACCTAGAATATAAGACATATTTTCAGTTGTTTCACACTTTTTTGTTAAATATATAATTCCACATGTGTTAATTCATAGTTTTGATGCCTTCAGTGTGAATGTACAATTTTCATAGTCATGAAAATACAGAAAAATCTTCAAATGCGGTGTGTCCAAACTTTTGGTCTGTACTGTAGATGTGGCGCCCCTGCGGGTTCAGTCACCACAGAGGTACTGCATCTCACCCAGAGGTGTGGTACCCCACTCTCAGTTAAGGAGGGAGCACTACATGGGACCCACACACCCACATCCAATACACTCCACTTCAGTAGGGAAGGGCGAGATTACTCCAAAGGGAGAGCACAGTCCCTGGCCTCGAGCTGGAGGGTGGAACTAGGTAGAGGAGGTGGGTGGAGGAAGTAGATCAGTGGAGCACAGAGAGAAGGAGTATAAGAAGAAGGGGAACCATCTACAAGCAGTCAGTTGTGAGGAGACAGTACAGAGGAGAGAGAGCTGGGAGTAGGAGCTCAGGAGGAGCTCTGCTCAGGAGTGGAGAAAGGAGCAGAGCCCGGTGAGAGAGGCCCAGGAGAAGGAAAGAGAGAAGAGAGGAGCAGTGAGAAGGGCTCCAGGAGGAACAGAGGGGAGCCGAGGGGCACGGTGAGTGCAGAGGCCACCCATGTGCCCCAATTCACGCTGACGTGGAGGGATCAGACCGCAGAAGGGGATGGGCCCCTAACTAGTGGAGAACAACCAGGCTCAGCTAGACAACCGGAGGCTGCTGCATTTTCAAGGTGCTGCAGCCAACATCCACAATTACATTGCCAAAAAGGTGGCCGCATAGGATCCAGGGGACTGCACGTCGCCCGACAAGGCCCGAGGCCACTGGCTTGGGACACTGATTGTGAGGCGCAGGGCAGGAGGGCGAGAGCCAGCGCAGTGAGACGACCGGGAAAGGCACATAGATCGGGGTCCCGTCCGAGTGCTCCTGAAATACCTGAGCGTTTGCTGGATCACTACCCCGGAGGACACAGGACGACGTGGGCGGTTATAATCTGGAAAATGTAACCTGAGGAACTTAACCGTGAGAAAAATCTGAAGACTGCACCCCACTGTGTCTTTGAATAATTGCTAAGCCATCACCAGCCCTGCACTACACAGCACCAGCAACATCTACCTCAGGCAATTTATCATTTCCTGCCCTGGAGCTAAGCTCTGCCTGTGGATAGCTGAACCAAGTCTGCTGCGTCACCATCAGCTCCAGTGGCTCTGCACCGCAGCGGCGGCCCCATATAGCCGCATACCACAGGTGGTGTCACAAACATTATCTCTAAAAACTTTATTCCCTTTTTACTTTCCCTTTAATTGGCCGCCCTGAGTCACGGACCGGGTCACTGCCACCGTGACATCCCCCAGCACCAACCAGCCAGGCTACCGAGTACCCCACGGCCCAGGGGGTGCGTCATACTTGCCGTCACGAACAGAATGAACCGACCCGTTGCAACGGGTCCAGTGTGCCACAAAGACTCTGTATAACTGTATAAACCGCAGCCATTACTGTAGCACATACGAAGTTAGTGATATGTGGGGTGTCCCATTGTGGGCGGAACCTCAGAAACGGTGCCAAAATAGGCCCCTCCCACTCGCATAGACTGTACCAGAGTTGTCTGTCACTCAGGCTGAAAGGTGCCAGCCTTCCCCTTTGCTTCAGACTGAGGGGGTAGATTGTCGCCTCCCCCTGCAGAGGGCTGTGTGATCCCATCCAGCTGCTACAGCTTTGTGCTGTGTGATCCCATCCATCCATCCATCCCAACTGCTGCAGCTCTGTGCTGTGTGATCCCATCCATCCAGTTGCTGCAGCTCTGTGAATACAACACAAGTGTGAGAAGCTGTGCAGCAAGAATGCAGCTGTACAGTGACCAGCTGAGCAGTCTCGGTGACTGGCTGTGCAAGGAGTCACAACTTAAGCATCCGGAGCGGTGAGTCCTGCCCCGGCAAGGGTGAACTAGGGGGGAAGAGAGATGCCCACCTTAGGAGAAGCTCCAACAGCGGGTGCTGCCGCAGCCATCATAATGCCACGGTCTATGCCATACATCCCAGGAGCGGCCTGGTTACCACAATACTCAGGAGAGTGGGGGTGGTACGCGCTTGATGTGCAGAAGGCGAGCGCGGAGGACATGCCCCTGACTTCTGGTGTCGCTGACCCTGACCGTCCACAAGCAGCTTCTGCTCCGGCTGCAGCTAAGTACCCTGGAGACAGAGTAACCTACACCCGTCACCATGGCGAACGTGGGTGGTACGCCCTACATGTGTGTAGAGAGGAGGAGAACGTACCCCTACCATCTAGAGCTGATGACCCGGCTGGGCCATCTAGTGGTGGACGAATGTTCCCCCGGAGGGCGAACCACTACTGAACTGCACTGCTTAAAAGTTGACAAACTGTAAATAGTTACCCGGAAGGGTATTGATAATCATTTAATGTGTTTGAACAGTTATTGTTTGTTTACTATACCCGGTTAAGGTACAAGGACTTATAGGTTGTGGACGGTGAGCAGCCAAAAAACTTTATTTGTACAAAGTTAGCACTTCTTAAGGTGCTTCTTGTTGGTTTTATAAAGGCCACTGAACAAAAACCTGTTTGGCGAGGCGAAAGACGTGGTCCAATGAGTGGATCAGCTATGCCATGCAGCCACGCCCAGGGCCTACGTTGGGGGTTTGTTGTGGACGGGTCCCCCCACTTTGCACCTTCATCAGTGAGATGGACACCCGGTTAAGGATCTCACTGTAGCCTGCTGAAAAATGTTTTATATGTGTGAAGAAAAATGTTATTTAAAAAAAAGTTCAATAGAAACATGTAACGTTCAAGGAAAGTGCCTCCTATAAAGGGAAGAAAAGTTATGATTGTTCTTCTATGTGAATGCATTCTAAAATTTTTGTATGTCTAAAACACCTGTGTTTTTACTCTGTTCCAGCCCGCAGACATGCTGTGTTTAACGTGGGGGGGTGTATGTGGTGCCCTTGCAGGTTCAGTCGCCACAAAGGTACTGCATCTCACCCAGAGGTGTGGTTCCCCACTCTCAAGTAAGGAGGTAGTACTACCCAGGACCCACACACCCACATCCAATACACTCCACTTCAGTAGGGAAGGGCGAGATTACGCCTAAGGGAGGGCACAGTCCCTGGCCTTGAGCTGGAGGGTGGAACTAGGTAGAGGAGGTGGGTGGAGTAAGTAGATCAGTGGAGCACAGAGAGTAGGAGTATAAGAAGAAGGGGAACCATCTAGAAGCAGTCAGTTGTGAGGAGACAGCTCAGGAGGAGTGGAGAAAGGAGCAGGGCCCGGTGAGAGAGGCCCAGGAGAAGGAGAGAGAGAGGAGCAGTGAGAAAGGCTCCAGGAGGAACAGAGGAGATCCCAGGGGCACGGTGAGTGCAGAGGTCACTCATGCACAGGGGCGGACACAGACTGTAGTGGGCCCCTGTGCAAGAAATTTTGGGGGGCCCCCCCTGCCCTTCATAAGGCAACAAAGTTATGTAAACATAACCCCCCATGTGCATCTCTCACCCCCCCATGTGCATCTCTCATCCCACCCATGTGCAGCTCTCACCCCCCGTGCATCTCTCATCCCCCCCATGTGCATCTCCCATCCCCCCATGTGCATCTCTCATCTCCCCCATGTGCATCTCTCACCCCCCCATGTGCATCTCTCATCCCCCCCATGTGCATCTCTCATCCCCCCCATGTGCATCTCTCATCCCCCCCATGTGCATCTCTCATCCCCCCCATGTGCATCTCTCATCCCCCCCATGTGCATCTCTCATCCCCCCCATGTGCATGTCTCATCCCCACCATGTGCATCTCTCATCCCCCCTGTGCATCTCTGATTCCCCCCACTCCTAGTTAATTAATTGTATTTTAAAAAAATAAAACTTGTTATACTTACCCCCATGCAATCCCTGCAGAATCCTGGCGCTCGTCCACGTCGCTGCCACCAGGTTCTCCTGACGTTCGGCCATGTGACGGCGCCACATACATAGCCATCAGCTTTTGTTTTGGCCAAAAGATTTTTAAAGCCGCCACCACGATAAGGTAGACTCTTCTGGGCGGGCCCTACTCTAACCTATTAAAATTTTCTTAAAATATCCAATACTCTTTTTAGATATATTTTTATTTAGTTTTCTTTAAGGGAATGTGTCATATACATTTTTTTTTAAATGACCAATAATACCACATACAGGGAATACCGCCACACCATGACCAGACCACATATTACCACAACATAGTGACCGAATAATACCACACAGAAGGGAGAAAAACTGCCACACCATGGCCAGACCACATATTACCACTACATTACTAATATTACCACCACATTACTAATATTACCATAAGTGTCATTATACACGGGAGCTCTATACATGGTATGTATAACGTAAGTGTCCAGGTAATCTAGTGATCACCAGTGAAATTATACACAGGAGCTCTGTATATAGTGTCAGTGTACAGGTAATACAGTGATCACCAGTGACATTATACACAGGAGCTCTGTATATAGTGTCAGTGTACAGGTAATACAGTGATCACCAGTGAAATTATACACAGGAGCGCTGTATATAGTGTCAGTGTACAGGTAATACAGTGATCACCAGTGACATTATACACAGGAGCTCTGTATATAGTGTCAGTGTACAGGTAATACAGTGATCACCAGTGAAATTATACACAGGAGCGCTGTATATAGTGTCAGTGTACAGGTAATACAGTGATCACCAGTGACATTATACACAGGAGCTCTGTATATAGTGTCAGTGTACAGGTAATACAGTGATCACCAGTGACATTATACACAGTGTACATGTAATAGACTGACTCACCGGTGACGTCTCTAGGTGAAGTCCTTCATCTTCGCTTTTCTCCTTCATCCAGCACAGACCGCCATCACGTCTTCCAGCCAGGACTCGTCTCTGCATAAAATAACACAGTTATCTAGAGCACATTCCCCAACTTCTACATTACGCAGCTGAATACAGACGTGCATCCACCATCAATATATGGTTAGTTATTATGCAACCTACCATTCCAAATATAAATTGTAATCCACCACATTAACTGTAAATAGGCACTTAATATATAATTTAATTAGAACCTCTACTCTTTCCGCCAATTTGTTACCAGTCACACTCCTGCATCCGCAACGCCCCCTACTCTATACTTCCTGCTCCCCGCATTCAATATTTACATGCACCCCCTGCCCCAATTCATTATATCATGTCCGTGCTCTCCCCACCCCATCATCATTTACTCTCCCCCACCCCACATTCGTTATGTGCAGCTCATTATCCCCCTACTCCCAATTCCCCCATGTGCAGCTCTCATCCCCCACATGTGCCCCTCTCTCATCCCCCTCCCCCACATGTGCCCCTCTCTCATCCCCCTCCCCCACATGTGCACCTCTCTCATCCCCCTCCACCACATGTGCACCTCTCTCATCCCCCTCCACCACATGTGCACCTCTCTCACCCCCCCCACATGTGCATCTCCCATCTCCCCCCCCACACATGTGCATCTCCCATCTCCCCCCCCACACATGTGCATCTCCCATCTCCCCCCCCACCACATGTGCATCTCCCATCTCCCCCCCACCACATGTGCATCTCCCATCTCCCCCCCCACCACATGTGCATCTCCCATCTCCCCCCACCACACATGTGCATCTCCCATCTCCCCCCACCACACATGTGCATCTCCCATCTCCCCCCACCACACATGTGCATCTCCCATCTCCCCCCACACACATGTGCATCTCCCATCTCCCCCCACACACATGTGCATCTCCCATCTCCCCCCACACACATGTGCATCTCCCATCCCCCCCCCCACACATGTGCATCTCCCATCTCCCCCCCCACACATGTGCATCTCCCATCTCCCCCCCCACACATGTGCATCTCCCATCTCCCCCCCCACACATGTGCATCTCCCATCTCCCCCCCCACACATGTGCATCTCCCATCTCCCTCCCCACACATGTGCATCTCCCATCTCCCTCCCCACACATGTGCATCTCCCATCTCCCTCCCCACACATGTGCATCTCCCATCTCCCCCCCCACACATGTGCATCTCCCATCCCCCCCCACACATGTGCATCTCCCATCTCCCCCCCCCCACACATGTGCATCTCCCATCTCCCCCCCACACACATGTGCATCTCCCATCTCCCCCCACACACACATGTGCATCTCCCATCTCCCCCCCACACACATGTGCATCTCCCATCTCCCCCCCACACACATGTGCATCTCCCATCTCCCCCCCCACACACATGTGCATCTCCCATCTCCCCCCCACACACATGTGCATCTCCCATCTCCCCCCCCACACACATGTGCATCTCCCATCCCCCCCCACACACATGTGCATCTCCCATCCCCCCCCACACACATGTGCATCTCCCATCTCCCCCCCCACACACATGTGCATCTCCCATCTCCCCCCCCACACACACACATGTGCATCTCCCCCCCCCCACACACACACACATACACACACATGTTCATCTCCCATCTCTCCACTCCTAGTTAATTGTATTTTAAAAAAAATAAAACTTGTTATACTTACCCCCATGCGATCCCTGCAGAATCCTGGCGCTCGTCCAAATCGCTGACACCAGGTTCTCCTGACTTCCGGCCATGTGACGGCACCGTCACATGACCGGAAGTCAGGGGAATCATGAAGGCGCTGCTGCAACAGCTCAGCTCAGCGCTGAAATGTCCCGGACCCGGCGCATAGCATGGGGCCGGGGGCCCCATGAGGAGAGAGACGCACAAGAGGGGGGCCCCCGAGGGGGCCCCTACCGGCCGGGCCCCATACTGGAGTCAGGGCAGTCATGCCCTGATGGCGGCCCTGCTGGAGGCTGGAGGGGCCCCCTCTCCCTCGGGGCCCCCGTTCAATGAACCGGCTGCACGGGCGGTAGTTCCGCCCCTGCTCATGCACCCGAATTCACACTGACACGGAGGGATCAGGCCGCAGAAGGAGACTGGCCCCTAACTAGTGGAGAACAACCAGGCTCAGCTAGACAAGTGGAGGCTGCTGCATTTTCAAGGTGCTGCAGCCAACAGCCACAATTACATCTCCAAAAAGGTGGCCGCATAGAGTCCAGGGGACTGCACGTCGCCCGACAAGGCCCGAGGCCACTGGCTTGGAACACTGATTGTGAGGCGCAGGGCAGGAGGGCGAGAGCCAGCGCAGTGAGACGACCGGGAAAGGCACATAGAACGGGGTCCCGTCCGAGTGCTCCTGAAATACCTGAGCGTTTGCTGGATCACTACCCCGGAGGACACAGGACGACGTGGGCGGTTATAATCTGGAAAATGTAACCTGAGGAACTTAACCGTGAGAAAAATCTGAAGACTGCACCCCACTGTGTCTTTGAATAATTGCTAAGCCATCACCAGCCCTGCACTACACAGCACCAGCAACATCTACCTCAGGCAATTTATCATTTCCTGCCCTGGAGCTAAGCTCTGCCTGTGGAGAGCTGAACCAACTCTGCTTCTTCACCATCAGTTCCAGTGGATCTGCACCGCAGCGGCGGCCCCATATAGCCGCATACCACAGGTGGCGTCACGAACATTATCTCTAAAAACTTTATTCCCTTTTTACTTTCCCTTTAATTGACCGCCCTGGGTCACGGACCGGGTCACTGCCACCGTGACATCCCCCAGCACCGACCAGCCCGGCCACCGAGTACCCCACGGCCCAGGGGGCACGTCATAGACACTCTACAGAAGAAAATAAAGTAAACTAAAGTAAATCCGCTATTTATACTTTTCTTCCACCCTCTGGTTGGCGCCGTTGTCTGATTAGAAGGACGCTGTGCCGTCTTGCCCTTTCTGTAGTCAGTGCTGTTCTGCTGTGTGCTTCCCTCTGCAATCATCTCCTCTGTGTTTGGTAGGCAGCTCTGTGTGGGTGACAGGCAGCTCCGGTTGACAAGTGACTTCTTCTATCACAAATGCGCCACACGTCACCAAGAACGTCTCCTGATTAAAGCGTCTTCACCTTGGAGCTGACAGGCATGGCAAAGCTAAACAGATGTGACAGCTATGTAAAAATGAAAAATAATATGAAACAGCTGATGCTATCCGATATATAAAATGCTTTCACAGCAGCAGAGAGATTAATGCTCTGGATACAGTGAAGCCTGCAGAATGTTGCTCCGTCCGTAAGACAACACCAAGATACAGCAAGTCCTGTCCTAAATCACACAATGAGTGGATATTTACACCCTGAATGTGTGTGTCTAAATATACATACATTTATAGATGATGATCATTATCCACATATAAATATAGCTTTAGAAGCAATGTAATTATACATGCTCCTAATTTTTTTCCGGCTGTGACACTTTTCATTGGTCTTCCTTGTAATCTCGTTTGTCTTTGTATGAACCAGAAAGATTGGAGTGGTCACTGCTAGGTCATTCAATGGCCATTTGTTCAGATAGTAATACTGCAATATAGTATTTTTTTTTTATTTTTAGAAATAACCGTTTAATTATTTTCAAAAACTAACCAGGTTCTTACTGAAATATTTATGGCCGACATTTCACTTTGCTCCATTGGTCATCTAGTTGTTATTGGTGAGCATACCAGGGGCGAAGTGGGATGTAAACAGATTTTTCAAAACTGTTGAGTGAGGCATAAAAATGTTCAAAAACCCTTAAAGGGGTTTCCCACGAGCAAAAGTTCATTTTAAAAATTGGCTCTGTCTGACCGTGTACGGAACATACCACAGCTCCTGGGCAGGGAGGAAGCAAAAGGCAATACAGACATTACAGCAGGGGATCACAGAGAATTCATGTCACTGCCTGTTTTTAAACAATATTTTTGTTGAACTTTTGTTCGTGGGAAAACCCCTTTAAGGCTACATGCCCACGATCCGTTCCAGCAGTGGTTTGGATGCAGCTAACCTGTGCTGCGTCCAAACTTCTGTGTTGTACAGTAGAAGCAAAGTGAATGGGATTTATAGAAATCCCATGCTCACTGTGCTTCTATTAGCCGTCGTGTAAACTCACCGGCAGCGCGGCTTTAGGAGTCGCAGCATGTCAATTTCTGTTGCGGAGACACTAGTCTCCGCAACAGAAATTTCACCTGCAGAATGGATAGGGTGTAGTAACTCTGCATTGTTCAATGAACACATGCGGATTTACCTGTGGGATCGGACACAGTGCTTTGGACGCAGTGAAAATACGCTGCGTCCAAAGCGCTGCAATAGCCTGATCGTGGACACACACCCTCATAAGGCACAAACGCAAACTGAGGCAGAAGCTGAGACAGATTGTTGTAAGCTCACCTACTGTATCCTCACCCATCCCTCGTAGATTGTGAGCCCTCGCGGGCAGGGTCCTCGCTCCGCCTGTACCAGTCGCTGTCACATTGTGTTCAAGATTATTGAAATTGTTCTTGTATTATACCCCCTTTTTCACATGTAAAGCGCCATGGAATAAATGGCGCTATAATAATAAATAATAATAATAATAAATGCTCTCACTGAGGTAAAGAAGCGCTCCAGAGGTTTTTTTATTTTGAAATCTATTAGCAGATAGTAATTTGTATGTAGAAAGTATATTGCAACACCTAGTTTCTGTGCACGGACCGCTTCTACAGGAAGTCTGTGCTACTGTTCGGCTTCGGCAGCCCGAACAAAATTTGTTGAATAGCTACAGCGTTGCCAATCAACAAGCTTTGCCGATGTGGGCACTTCCAGCTCAATCACAGTCATGTCACGTATTGGCATGCCTGTGATTGGCCAGGGCAGCTGGCTCTTATCGGCGGTAAGTTCGTTAACGCCGATCAGAGCGCTGCAATTCCCACGCTGTCACACAGATGGCAGCATGAACCAGCAGCTCTGACCAGCGGTAAAAAGTTACCGCCGGTCACAGGCGTCGGCTGATGAGAGTACTACTCTCATCATCATACGCCTGCTCTTACTGATAGCGAGAGCATGCGAGGCTGATGAAAGTATTCATCAGTCGGCGCCTGTGCAATAAATAAGTTTAAAAAATGAAGTGCGATCCCATCTATTTTTGCTACCTAGCGCAAGTAAAGCTGACAGCTGCGGGCTGCAGCCCCCAGTTGCCAGCTTTTTATTGGTTGGTTATCAAAAATAGAGGGGAACTCACGCCATTTTTTTTATTATTTATTTATTGAACAGGTGCCGCTGCTGTCAGGGAGACCAGGCGTACGCTGATGAGAATAGTAATTTCGTCAGCCGACACCTGTGATTGGCGGTGACCTTTTTACTGCTGGTCAGAGCTGCTAGCTCATACTCTGTCATCTGTGTGACAGTGTGGGAACCGCTGCTCTCTGACCGGCGTTAACGAACTTACCGCTGTTCAGAGCTGGTGTTTCCTGCGCTGTCACGCAAATGACAGCGTGGGAAACGCCGGATGTTCAGGCCCCCCATTCATTTGAATGGGGTCCTTGTTCGGGTACCATTCTGCTACCCAAACCGAATTTTTTTTAAATGTTCGGCCAAACCCGCCAGACCCGAACATCCACAGGTTTGCCCATCACTAGTCACGAATGATATTGTTTGCTGAGATATATGTCAAATCCTTTCATGTGTGATCCTGTCTGTTGAGCCGTGTATCTAATCCTTTCCTGTGTTATACTGTCTGAGGAGCCGGTGTATCTAATGATGTCATGTGTGGTACAGACACAGCCCCACTCTCTGCTACATCCCCCAGTGCAGAATGTTCCTGTTATTACATATTACATATGTATATCTCTAGTTTGCGAGCAGTAGGTGTGAAGTAATAGTGATGGAGCTGAAGTCGCCATCATGCAGCGCCGACGGCGGTTTAATAGCTATTGATACTTGTCTATATGATGCTCACTCTGCAGACGGCGAGGGCCGGGACGAGCGTTCTGTGTGCCCTGATGTGTCAGACTCATTCATTATCTGAATGTGAAAGAAATAACACAGTAACGGAACGAGGCTGGAGACGCTCAGCAGCGCCCCGCACACTGCCAGAACTAATTGCATATTGATTCACAAAGTGTATCTGTTTCCAAACTAAATTTTCATTTTGATGAACCCACTAATGGTGTGTTTTTCCTCCCAGCTGCCACGTTCCATTCCTTTCCATCTCCCAGCAGGACGTCTGCGGCTCTTGGAGAGGTTTAGTTTCGGAAGACGAAAGGCTATAAACCAGGTTATCTGCCTAGTTTGTAGAACAGACGACTACCAATTCCTGGTGGAAATGCAAAGATTTCATTTTATGCAAGTCTTTCACTGTGAATTATAAGGAATGGGTTCAATAAGGGTGCTTTCACATTGCATTCTGTGTCCCCTTCGGTGCATATGTCCTAAAATTCCTCGCAAAACGGTGTCCAGACGTATGAGCTGAAGGGGGCAATAGACCGCAATTGTGACGGCAGAGCGAACGTGAGCTCTGCCATGCACTTTTTTTGGGAGTGTATGCCCACAGGAGGCGGACACTCAGATGTAGGCTGCTGCATCTCAGTGTCCGCCTCCTGTGGGCGTACACTCCCAAAAAAAAGTGCACTGCAGAGCTCACGTTGGCTCTGCCATCACCATTGCGGTCTGTTACCCCCGTCAGCGCATATGTGAGGACGTTTTGCAGGGAATTTTAGGACGTATTCCCCATCTGGGACACAGAATGCAATGTGAAAGCACCCTAACCCATGAAAGAATGATACAATGTATCCATATAATAATTTTTGTTTCAGAAATTCTTTTCAACAATTTTAACCCTTTTTTACTAGTGACTTTCAATGAGAGGAGATTGGAGGCCGGAAATCACCATTCTATGAGCTGGTTTCACACATATTTATTGCTATTAGGGCTTATAAAAGAGTTGATCTGTTTTCTGTATTTTTGGGTTAGGGAATCTACAGCACTGACCCATCTAAAATGACTTTTCTCCATTCATCTTGGACTTCCTGGTTCATTATTGAAATGGCAGAAATACAGAGGAGTTATTCCTGTGGACGATTCCTTTTATTAATAAGAACCTTTAGTTAAAAAAGGAATTTTCACGAGTAGCAGTTTTAACCCTGTGGAAACCTGTGAGTAGCGGCACCAGAAAACTGCGTATCAGTGGAATTTATCAAGACTGGTGTTTAATGCTACAATCTGGGACCAAGAGTCTAAGAGAGGGAGGTGCACCAAATTTAAGCTCACTACTTTTGATAAATGTTGCGAATATAAAATTAAATCTATGGCAGCTATGAGTCGGTATTCATTTCAGCTATCATTAAATTTTCTGTTGTGAATTATGCTAAATTTTCTGTGCGATGGTTGTCTAGTAGTGATGAGCAAGCATGCTCGTTGCTTGAGATTTACGAGCATGCTCGGGCGAGCACCTATTATCTTCAGCGTGCTCGGGCGTTACGTTTTCGTCGCTCCGTGAACATGATTTGCGACTGTTTGACAGCTTTAATACATGTGAGGATTGCCTGTTTTTCCAGCATTCCTCACATGTATTAAAGCTGTCAAACAGTCGCAAATCATGTTCACAGAGCGACGAAAACGTAACGCCCGAGCACGCTGAAGATAATAAGTGCTCGCCGAGCATGCTCGTAAATCTCGAGCAACAAGCATGCTCGATCATCACTATTGTCTACCGTTTTTTTTCCTTATAAAAGTGCCAGGGATCTTCATAATATTCAGAAAATGTTTCTACAACTACATTTTTCACCAATTTTTTGTTCTTTTTAACACAAGAAAAAAGCTGTAGAAGGATAACTTTTCCCATTATGGGACATTCAGTATTGGTTGGCATGATGCACTGCACGTATCTGTATTACTGGCACCTTATATAGGACTTATCATTGAGCATTTATAATACTAAGCAGCCATTATTATCAGGGGTGGATTAAGAGTAGCAAGGGCCCGGGCAGTTTAGACGGCATGGGCCCCCCTCCCCCCCCACACACACACCTGATGTATCACGTGACTTGTCACATGATCCCCCTTTCATAGATCATGTGATAGTTCATGTGAAATTAATTCTGCACAATATTAATATATTAATTATAATTATTTTTTTATATTAATTGTATGACTTTATATTGAGCACAATTAAGTATGCTGACATCCCCCTATGTATGTAGGGTCTCATACTGTATAATATGAGCTTTCACATAATCCTCCTATACACAGCAGGAGGCCGCACGGTGCCCCCCCCCAGATACAGCAGGAGGCCGCACACACACAAACAAACATATACAGACATATACAAAGACAAATACATACACGCATAGGCTGCATGCCCACTGTGCGTTTTTCAAGCATTTTTGCCACGGAATTTCCGCAGTGAAAACGCTGAAAAAACGCTTGGTAATACGTGCCCCATGGTCCCTAATGATAATCCGCATGTGCTGTGCACATGCTGAGGGAAATTTCCAAAGCAGATTATCATTGTGGAAAAATCCGCAGCATGTCCATTAATTTTGCGGACACGCAGTGTAATTGCCTCCATTAACTTGCATTGAATCGCTTAATATCCGCATGACTACATGTGCACATGCAGATATTAAGCGATTCAATGTGTGGATGGTACCCGGGTCTGGAGAAGAGGAGACTCTCATCCAGACCCGGGTACCATAGTACCTGTAAAAAAAAGAATTTAAAATAAAAAAAATAAAGATTATACTTACCTTCCCATGGCCCCCGGTCTCCTCAGCGATACGTCCGGTCTGTTGTATGCGTCTAGGTGGTGTGAATGGACCAGCTGACCTGTCACATGACTAAATGACATCATGAAAGGTCCTTTCACACCACTGTGAGCCGCCCAACACACCGGACGCATCGCTAAGGAGACCGGGGGCCATCGGAAGGTAAGTATAATCTTTATTTAATACTATTCTCATTCTTTTTTTTAACTATTACTTGGTCACACTATATATGCCGGTTGCATGGATTTATATAGTGTGACCAAGTTGTCAAGCACTTTTCCAAGTGATGCTAAAATCGCTTGGAAAAGTGCTTGATAACCCGCATGCAGAAATGCATGTGTGTCACCCTGGCCTGGATGCCACAAATATAATAAAGCTGTGCCTGAGAGCAAGGGGGAGGTTCTCTAGTCAGGGGAACATTAGCATGCAATACCTCCTGTCTCCGGCCAGTAGGGGGAGCAGGCTGCACCTATAAAAGCTGGAACTGGGGGCAGGGTTAGGGAGAACTGGACGACCTGTCTCTGGATTGAGAGGTGTCCCAGAGCAGTGAGGGACAGTTGTATTGCACCCTAAGAGGACGTGTGGCAGTAGGAGAGCCACAAGCCAGGGACAAGAGGTGAAGTACTGTCCTGGCAGATAAAGAACCAAATTCACCAGACTTTGGTGTCTGAGGTTGTGAGGATTCCACGTCCTGCAGCAGATAACCAGTCCGCAGGGGACTGTACGTTCCTTGGCCTAAGAAGCCCGGAGGCTCCGCCACAGCAGAAGGGACCAGCAGAGCCGTACCAGGCCGGGAGTGGAAAGGTACCCACGTTGCAAACCATACGGGCGAGAGGACTCGGTGAGCTCGGGACCGTGGGCTGTTACCCTACCAGGAGGAGATAGCCAGAAGGAGCGCAGAGAGCACGGTAGGCCTACACCCTCACCCTGACCAGGGCCAATTTCCCAATTGCTCTCAGACATCTGACGCGCCCCTGGGACTGCTTTCTGCTGTAGCGTTGCGCACGCAGGGGTTACCCGGAGCCGGATCTATTAGGGGTGGTAGTCCTTGTGGCGGTGACCCGGTCCGTGCCCAGGGAGTCAGACTGAGTGGCGGTGTACGAAGCAGTAGATATTGGACGACTACGCCACCCGTTGAATGCAGCTATGGAGCCGCCACTGCAGGGCAGACCGCTGAGGCCGGTGACACAGTTGTGCAGCGGAGATGGTATAACCCCCAACGGGAGGGGTATGGCCTCAGGGCAGCCGACGTGGATGATGGGGGTAGCAGGAACCACTTGGAGACGGTACGGTGTAGTTCAGGGTCTTTACTGGTGACAAAGACAGACCCTCCCGGAGTACTGGCTAGCGAATGGGGCCTGGTCAGTCCTTGAGCAGATGGGATTTCCCCTGGCCAGGCGGAGCTGTAGGCCTTCCCAACTAACTGTACTCTTCTGGCTACCTTGCTAGAGGCGGGTAAAAGTAGCCCACGTCCCTGAGTGTACCGTGTGGTGCTCACCCGTATGGCCGGTGACTCGGGGCCTTCTATTTGCTTCCGCTCCACGACGGCGGTGCTGGTCCCACGCGTGTGACCGTGCCTTCGGGTTTCTTGGCCAGAGGACCGGAAATCCCCTGCCTGACGGATTCTGCTGCTGGGTAAAAGTTAGTCCCCACAGCCTCGGACTCCGGGTCCGGTGAGAAAGCTTCGATCAGGGCGAGCTCTACAGCTACCAGCCCCTGACCTCTTCTCAGCACGATTCCCACAGAGCTCCTGGTCTTTCTTTCCTATTACTGCTTCTCTTCTTCTCTCTACTCTTCTCCTCTTCTTCTGTCTAACTCCACTCCCCCTAAGATGGTGCCCACCTTTTTATACTCCCTCTGACACCCGAGCCCAGGTGACTAGCCACCAATGGGCTCCTTCCTATGCCCAGAGTCCCTCCCCTCTCTGCTCCTGCACCACTGGGCTATTCCTCCCCCCCTCCCACTCCAGCCAGGGACAGACGCTGTCGTACCTGCACATCTATCTGGTGGGAGTACTGTTGATCTGTCCCCTGGAAATGGGATGTATGTGGTGCATGCAGCTAACAGAGTTCCAGTCCACACTCCATCCTTACCCGGGAGTGGAATACCACACCTCTGGTTCGAGGTGCAATACCCCTGTAGCAGCCGAGCCCTCGGGGTGCTACATTCCCCCCTGGTAAACCACAGCACGTCCTCGGGCTGAAATAGAGTAAAACAATTTTTAAAGTGTACGTACACATAAAACACATCAACTTTCATCCATCCCTTTATGGGAGGTTTTCTCAACAGCTGGCTAATGCCACCGGAACTCTTTTACAAAAACACTATGTAAAACTTTGGCATCATATCAAATTTCACATTAAGGCATTCTCAAATAAAACATTCTTGAATTCTCGGGTTCTTGGGATCTGGCCGCTCTCAGTCCTCGGTCAGGTTAGGGATTAGGGCATAAATAGGCAACAGTTCTCTTTCTGTCCCAACGGGGACCACACTCTTAGTGGAAACAGTCCCACAACAGTCCTTATACCCGGTCGGGTAACTATTCACATCTCCTCTTTTACCGTTTACGATTAACGGTGTGCTCCACACGCTCCTTTCTCTTCCTCAGGTTCAGACCCGTCCACTGTGCCCCTCCGGTAGGTGGGACTCTACGTCGCTCCTGTTTACAAACACCTGGCCTATGGTCTTCGGGTCTTGAATGATGCCCCAGCCACATGCCATGTGAAACTTAACAACAGTCCCGGTGACTCGGGGACCGTGAGCTGTACGGGGGGGGGTCCTGGCGGGCCCTTGTCTTTTGCTCCACGTTTTTAATGTGGAGCCACTCCTACGGGGTGACTCTTCCTGGAGCGGGGGTTGGTGTACCCAGGCGGCCAGACGAATGGTGTCCCATCCGGGCAGGTGTGCTGCTCATACAGGTCTTTCCCCAATGGCGGCACGACTGGGGGCCCCGGCTGGGGTGCAGCGCCCGCGGGCACTCGGCCTTTTAACCAGGCCGGTGACTTTCTGATCGTGCCCGGTGTTGGGGAGCACGGTCCAGGGCGAGGCTCCGCTGCAGAGCTTGCTGCTGGAGGGCTGACTGCTGGTGATGGAGGCACGGCGGGCGGCGCGGCACCCAGAGCTTCGGGTTCCGCGGCGGGAGGTAGGGGCAGGTCCGCGGCCTCAGGGCCCGGAGTAACGGCGTTCCCCTTACTTGTCGTTGCGGCCTCCCCCGCGGCGTCGTCCTTGGCCTCCGATCCGCTTCTGCTGCCTCTCGGGATGGACGCGGTGCTGGATGGTGGCTGCACCTCCGGTTGGCAGGTCAGCGTGCGCCGGGTCAACTCCTTCTTCCACCCGGCGAGCACGTCTCGTTGCGCCCGGATCATCCTCTTGTTCAGTTCTTCCAACGCGGCCTGCGCGTACTCCGGTTCTTCCTTCTGGAGCACCGCTAGCAGCTCTGCAATTTGGTATGGCGGCTCCACCTGCAGCAGGCCTCGCGCCCGCGGTCCGGTACTTCGTTCCTCCTCCATTCCCGGGTGCGGTCGGTCCGGACTCATCCAGACCGCACCCTGCCCCGCAGTTTTCTTTGCTCTCCGCCCCCATGGTGGGTGATATTGAGGTGTCTGGGTGACAATCACCCTTAGGGGCAGTCCCCCCACCTTGACGGACAGTTCCACGGTCGTCTTCATCACTCTCGAGGGTGGACCTTGCTTTTGGCGCCACTCTGGAACCTGGCCCACGATGGGAGGTGGCCTCTTGCCGTCCTCTGGCACGCCCATCATGGCGTCCGCTCTGCCAAGGCGGGAAAGGTCGATGAAGATGGCGGGAAACAGTCCAAGATGGCATCCAATGGCGGGAATCTGCTCCGAACGGCAGGAAATGGCTGGGGATGGCGGGAACCGATGGATGATGGTAGGAATCTTCTTTTTTTTTTTTGGTTCGTTCAAAGTTCTCTTCAGGCACGCAATACCCGTTTGTGGCGGGCTGGTCTGAATCCTGCCGACTACGCCAAAAGTTGACGCGCCCCTGGGCCTGCTTTCTGGTGTAGCGTTGCGCACGCAGGGGTTACCCGGAGCCGGATCTATTAGGGGTGGTAGTCCTTGTGGCGGTGACCCGGTCCGTGCCCAGGGAGTCAGACTGAGTGGCGGTGTACGTAGCAGTAGATATTGGACGACTACGCCACCCGTTGAATGCAGCTATGGAGCCGCCGCTGCAGGGCAGACCGCTGAAGCCGGTGACACAGTTGTGCAGCGGAGATGGTATAACCCCCAATGGGAGGGGTATGGCCTCAGGGCAGCCGACGTGGATGATGGGGGTAGCAGGAACCACTTGGAGACGGTACGGTGTAGTTCAGGGTCTTTACTGGTGACAAAGACAGACCCTCCCGGAGTACTGGCTAGCGAATGGGGCCTGGTCAGTCCTTGAGCAGATGGGATTTCCCCTGGCCAGGCGGAGCTGTAGGCCTTCCCAACTAACTGTACTCTTCTGGCTACCTTGCTAGAGGCGGGTAAAAGTAGCCCACATCCCTGAGTGTACCGTGTGGTGCTCACCCGTATGGCCGGTGACTCGGGGCCTTCTATTTGCTTCCGCTCCACGACGGCGGTGCTGGTCCCACGCGTGTGACCGTGCCTTCGGGTTTCTTGGCCAGAGGACCGGAAATCCCCTGCCTGACGGATTCTGCTGCTGGGTAAAAGTTAGTCCCCACAGCCTCGGACTCCGGGTCCGGTGAGAAAGCTTCGATCAGGGCGAGCTCTACAGCTACCAGCCCCTGACCTCTTCTCAGCACGATTCCCACAGAGCTCCTGGTCTTTCTTTCCTATTACTGCTTCTCTTCTTCTCTCTACTCTTCTCCTCTTCTTCTGTCTAACTCCACTCCCCCTAAGATGGTGCCCACCTTTTTATACTCCCTCTGACACCCGAGCCCAGGTGACTAGCCACCAATGGGCTCCTTCCTATGCCCAGAGTCCCTCCCCTCTCTGCTCCTGCACCACTGGGCTATTCCTCCCCCCCTCCCACTCCAGCCAGGGACAGACGCTGTCGTACCTGCACATCTATCTGGTGGGAGTACCGTTGATCTGTCCCCCGGAAATGGGATGTATGTGGTGCATGCAGCTAACAGAGTTCCAGTCCACACTCCATCCTTACCCGGGAGTGGAATACCACACCTCTGGTTCGAGGTGCAATACCCCTGTAGCAGCCGAGCCCTCGGGGTGCTACACATCCAGGTCCCCTCCTAGCCGGGACTGTTTGTGGGTCAGTTCACCTGTTCTAGTAAAGACCCTGGACTGCAACCTGTTGTCTGTGTGCTCCTTGCTCCTCCAGCACTAACGGTACTGGGACGCCCTACACCATCACCCCCATCTTCCATTATACTGCCCTGGGGCCGCACTCTTCCCGTGGGGAGTCACACTATCCCAGCTGCATACATCATCAGCCCCAGCGGTCTACCTGGCAGCGGCGGTCCGCACTGACCGCAATCCACGGGTGGCGTAGTCGGACACACCAACAGCGCGTCGCAGACTACCACTGGTCTGACCACCCTGAGCCACGGAACCGGGTAGCCACTACTACCCCCATCGTTCCCCTGTTGCCCGGATCCGAGTGCCCCACGGCCCAGGGGGCGAGTCACATGCAAAAACGCTTGACAAACGCTTCTACCTGGTGGGAAAAACGCATGTAAAATCTGCATGCGTTTTTCCTGCCAGGGAGAAGCGGAAAAAATATGCAGCATTTCTGCATCGTGGGCACTTATCCATAAACACATTTGAAACACAAAAATACATATAAACAGACATATCACACAATGATATCTGCACACACTGACACGCACTGTGCCACACACACACACACACTGACACACAGACATCACTCACCGTCCCCCTGCTCGGCTCCAGTCATCCAGCTCCTCTCTGGTGGTAAGAAGCAGTGCAGGGCACACTGCATGACGTCACTCTAGCAGACACTGCCGCGCACAGGGCCATGTCTTCTAGCTGTGATGCAGCCGGGCCAGCACACATGCACACGGTATGCAGATATGTGCACAGACACATGCATACGTACATATCTTATAAACACATAAAACTGTCCTGTCCAGCAGCTCCTCAGGCATGTCTCAGTGCAGGGCCGCCGGCATGTCACAGACATGGCCCTGGACCATGAGAGGGGCCCACTCGCCGTTGGGGCCTGGGCTGCTTCCACAGCATCTGTGTAGGACCTCTGGCGCTGCTTGATTGCCAGCACTTCACCTGACATGGCCGTGCGGTTGTGTCTGGTTGTAATGGCGCTTCAGGGGCAATACACAAGCACAATTATAAGCGCAGTGTCGCCCCTGCCGTGTCATTAATACCAGACACTGCCGCACAGCTCACGGCCATGTCAGGTGAAGTGCCAGCGGTCCTGCACAGATGCCAGGGAAGCGGCCCCGGCCACGACAGCGAGTGAGCCCCCCTGATGGTCCACAAATACATAGACATAGATACATACACACACACATATACATACACACACACATATATATATATATATATATATATATATATATATATATATATATATATACACACACACACACCGCTCATGGACTTACCCTTTCTGTACATTATGCAGGTTCTTCCATCTTCTCTGTGAGGCAGCCTCCCCTCCTCTTGGGGCCCGATTGCAGAGCTCTGGTGTAATTGCAGGGCAGGAGAGGGAGAGCAGAGAGGTAACATTCAGACCCGGGTAGGGGGCAGGGAGAGCAGTGGCCATGCTGTAAGCTGGCTCTGTGCTCTGCTGGAGGCCGGAGCCGGACACAGCAGTTTTACAGAGCAGATTCCATCTTCCGACTCCCGGGCCCTCCTGTCACACATTATAATGAGGTCAATCTGGCCACAGGCCCCTGGGAGCCCCGGCCCCATGGCAGCCCCGGGCGGTAGCCCAGATTGACCTCATTATAATTCGCCTATGATTATTATGATTACTAGGAGTGTGAGTGTTTTTTTTTAATCATGGGGCTTGCTGCAACCTAGCGTGTCATAGTATTGTGATCAGGTATTGCTAAATATGGCTGTTATTTTCCTTTGATGTTTTTTGAATTTGATGTTTGCTTCAGCAGCAGAAATTATAGTTAAATAAGTCGCACAAACATTTCTATTCCATAACTTTTTACAATGTTGCTCGCCACTCACGACCCATTTCAAAAAGGACTGTGGAACGTCGGGGCAAGGATGGGGTTCTGTGCTGCTTGAGACATTTACCATAGTATAAGCCAGAAAGTGGAGTAAATCATAGTATAAATCTACACTAGCACATAGCTGCATAGAGTTTTATTTCTGGTGCATGCACTCTGCTTACTTTACTATGAGGTGTGTGCAGTTTAATAGGTCAGACCCATCTTCACCAGAGTGCATCTTATTCAGACCGGGCAGCAGTATGTCCCCCGTTGTATTTGTGCACTTGGCTGAACTTAAACACTGAGAAAAGCTTCGGAGTGGAGTGGCATGCACTATTTGTAGCTGCTCCATGCTTAGATAGAGCAGAAGGGTTTTAACAAAATAATGTAGATTTATGTGCAATTCAGCTACTGCAAAAATCTCCACTATGTCATTTGGGGTATGTGGAAAGCTGTTATAGTGTAGGAGCGACTTGATTAATTGTAGTGAATGCTTTTTAGCTCAAACTTGCGTATAATGCATTAAAAAAATAAAATATGGATCCTGCTTAAGGTTCAGAAACGTCTTCGATTACTTTGTGCGTTTTCACAGCTTCTGGTTTTACAGCCGGCACCAAAAAAGGCCTGAATTATTGTGGATATTTTTAATAGTCATTTTTTTCTGCTGAGTGAAAAGCTCTCGTGTGACTCTTTGCAAACGCAGAACTGTAGAATGACTCTGCCCTGTAACCTATAACCTTGAAGAAATTCAGAGAAATAAATGACTGCTCCACTCCGATTAATACCCAAATGCATCATATATGTGCGGCAGCCAAAACAACATCTCAGAGGCTGGGCAATGAAATCGTATCTCTATAATGTCATGCAGTACATAGGCAAAGGGACAGGGAGACATTAGTCCAGCAGATTTAACCCCTTCACCACCAAGCCTGTTTTCACATTCCTGACTAGGCCAAATTTTACAATTCTCACCAGTGTTACTTTATGAGGTAATAACTCTGGAACGCTTCAACGTATCGCAGTGATTCTGAGACAGTTTTTTTTCATGACATATTGTCCTTTATGTTAGTGTTAAATTTAGAGCAATATTTTTTCCATTTATTTATGAAAATGTCGGAAATTTGGAAAATTGTGCAATTTTCAAACTTTTAATTTGTATGCCCTTAAACCAGAGAGTCATGTCACACAAAATCTATAATATACTTACCTTGTAATGTCTTCACATCCTGTTCCGTCCAGATGTGTCCGGATCCCAGAATTCCAAGCTGCGGAAGTTCGTCGACCGCCATATTGATGTGTGTCTGATGGGTGATGGGTGTCTCAATATGGAAACCGCGGAACACCGCCACGAACACACCGTACACGCCGCACACTCCGCCGCCGGGATCAGCCGAATGATTCACTGACCGCCTCCATCTTTGTACAGGAGGAGCGCATGCGCAGTTTTAATGTGACCGCCGCTATCTGCCTGCACAAAGATGGCGGCGGTCTGATTTACTTTTACTGCGCGGGCAGACAGCTCAAATGAGAGAATACATCAGGGAAGAAGACAGCACAGGAGTGGAGAAAGAGAGCAGACAAGGGGGAGAGCACATGGGGTACACAGGTCAAAGAAGAGATCACATGAGAGGAGAAGACAGCAGATGGGGGAGAGAGAAAGCGCACAGGGGGGAGAGAGACAGAGCACAGGGGGGAGACAGCTCAAACGGGACAGCACATGAGGGGAGAACAGCACAGGAAGGAGAGAGACAGCAGACAAGGGGGATAGCACATGGGGTAGACAGGTCAAAGAAGAGAGCAGAGAGCACAGACGGGAGAAGTCAGCACATGGGGGAAAGAGAGAGTGGATAGGTGGGTGAGCACATGGGGGGGGGATTCTCAACGCTGCAAAACCTGCCCCCATCATGACATTACCGCCCTCCCGATGCGATAGCACGGCGATTTGGCTTTTGGAACGCAAATTTTGTTGGAATCGATACCAGATGCCATGTTGTGTTTGCAGAGCCCCTGATGTGCATAGACAGAGGAAACCCCTCACACATGCCACCATTTTGGAAACTACATCCCTCAAGGAACTTTTCTAGATGTGTGGTGAGCACATTGAACCCACAGGTGCTTCACAGAATTTTATAACGTTGAGCCGTGAAAATGAAAAAATAAATTTTTCCTGCAAAAATGTTGGTTTTTCCCCCAAGTTTTTAATTTTCACAAGGGTAACAGGGAAAATGGACCCCAAAATCTGTCATACATTTTCTCCTGAGTACACAGATGTGGTGGAAAACTATTGTTTGGGCGCACGACAGGGCTTGGAAGGGAAGGAGCGCCAATTGAATTCTGGAGCGCAATTATGGCTGAAATGGATTGGGGATGCCATGTCACATTTAAGAGCCCCTGACATGCCAAAACAGTAGAAACCCCCACAAGTGACCCCATTTTGGAAACGAAACCTCTTTAGGAATTCATCTAGAATTTTAGTGAGCATTTTTATCTTTCAGGCGTTTCATAAAATTGTATAACATTGGGCTGAGTAAATGGAAAGTTACGATTTTTTTCCCACTAAGGTGCTTTAGCGCCAAGTTTTTAATTTTCAAAAGGGATAATAAAAGAAAATGAAAAGTACAATTTGTTACGCAATTTCTCCTGAGTACACAAATACTCCATATGTAGTCAAAAACTACTTTTGATGTTCAGTGCAAAGCTCAGAAGGGAAGAAGTGCCATATTGGGGTTCTGATTTTGCTGGAATGGATTGAGGGTGCCATGTCACATTGACAGAGCCCCTGAGGTGCCAGAACAGTTGAACCCTCTATAAGTGAAACTATTTTACAAATTACACCCCCTAAACAATTCATCTAGTAGTGCAGTGAGCATGTTGACACCACAAGTGTGTCACAGAATTTTATACCATTGAGCGGTGAAGAAAGAATAATTACATTTAGGTTTAGCCCTAAATTTTACATTTTCACATGGGGAAATGGGTAAAAATGGCACCAAAATTTGTCACACAATTTCAGCTAAACGTGGCAATACCCCATATGTGGCTGTACAGTATTGCTTAGCCACACCGCGAGACTCGGGAGGGAAGGATATCGTAGAATAGTTTGTGGACTCCATATGAAGGAGCTTAACCACTTCGCGCCAGAGCCTGTTTTTGCCTTCGTGACCGAGCCAATTTTTTCAATTCTGACCACTGTCACTTTATGAGGTAATTACTCTGGAACGCTTCAATGTATTCCCCTGAATCTGAGACTGTTTTTTCAAGACATATTGTACTTCATGATAGTGGTAAAATTTCTTCGATATAACTTGCGTTTATTTGTGAAAAAATCGGAAATTTGGTGAAAATTTTGAAAATTTTGCAATTTTCAAACTTTGAATTTTCATGCCCTTAAATCAGAGAGATATGTCACACAAAATAGTTAATAAATAACATTTCCCACATGTCTACTTTACATCAGCACAATTTTGGAACCAAAATTTTTTTTTGTTAGGGAGCTATAAGGGTTAAAAGTTGACCAGCGATTTCTCATTTTTCCAACAAAATTTACAAAAACATTTTTTTAGGGACCACATCATATTTGAAGTCACTTTGAGGGGTCTTTATGACAGAAAATACCAAAAGTGACACCATTCTAAAAACTGCACCCCTTAAGGTGCTCAAAACGACATTCAAGAACTTTATTAACCCTTCAGGTGCTTCACAGGAATTTTTGGAATGTGGAAGAAAAAAATTAACATTTAACTTTTTTCACAAAAATGTTACTTTAGACCCAATTTTTTTTATTTTCACAGGGGTAACAGGAAAAAATGGACCCCAAATTTTTTTGTGCAATTTCTCTTAAGTGTGCTGATACCCCATATGTGAGGGAAAACCACTGTTTGGGCGCACTGCAGGGTTCGGAAGGGAAGGAGCGCCATTAGACTTTTTGAATGTAAAATTTGTCTGAATAATTAGCAGACGCCATGTTGCGTTTGGAGAGCTCCTGATGTGCCTAAACAGTGGAAACCCCCCACAAGTGACACAATTTTGGAAACTAGACCCCTTAGGGAACTTATCTAGATGTGTGGTGAGCACCTTGAACCCCAAGGTGCTTCACAGAAGTTTATAATATTGAGCTGTAAAAATAAAATTTTCACATTTTTCCCACAAAACCGTTTTTCATCCCTTAATTTTGCATTATCATAAGGGTAATAAGATAAATTGCACCATGAAATTTGTTGTGCAATTTCTCCTGAACACGCTGATACCCCATATGTGGAGGCAAATTACTGTTTGGGCACATGGCAGGGTTTGAAAGGGAAGGAGCGCCATTTGACTTTTTGAATGTAAAATTTGTTTGAATAATTAGCGGACGCCATGTCACATTTGGGGAGCCCCTAATGTGCCTAAACAGTGGAAACCCCCCACAAGTGCCACCATTTTGGAAACTAGACCCCTTAGGGAACTTATCTAGATGTGTGGTGAGCACCTTGCACCCCCAGCTGCTTCACAGAAGTTTATAATATTGAGCCGTAAAAATAAAATTTTCACATTTTTCCCACAAAAAATGTTTTTCATTCCCTAATTTTGTATTATCATAAGGGTAACAGGATAAATTGCACCATGAAATTTGTTGTACAATTTCTCCTGAGTACGCCGATACCCCATATGTGGGGGAAAACCACTGCTTTGGTGTACGGCAGGGTTCGGAAGAGAAAGGAGCGCTATGTTGGCTGGGATAGGTTGCTGACACCATGTCACATTTGAAGAGTTGCTGACATGCCGAAACAGCAGAAACCCCCACAAGTGACCCCATTTTTTAAACTACACCTCTCAAGGAATTCACCTAGGGAAGTAGTGAGTATTTTTTAATTTTTAAATTTATACCATTGGGCAGTGAAAAAAGCATAATTATATTTTTACCACAAAAAAATGTTTTACCCTCAGATTTTACATTTTCACACAGGGCAATGGGTAAAAATGGTGCCGAAATGTGTCACACAATTTCTTCTAAAAGTGTCAATACCCCATATGTGGCTGTAGCGTACCACTTAGCCATACGGTGAGATCTGGGGGGGACGGAGTGCTATTTGACAATTAGAGAACAAATTATTGTAGAATAGGCATTTGGATTTGGGAGCACAAAATTTTCTGAATTTCTTTTGGGGGGCAAGGGTCATTTTGCTTTTCCAGAGGCTTTCTGCTACCAGTAACTTGGAAGTCCCTTATATTTTTAACAGATGATGGACCTGAGTGGGGACTAGCTCTTTTTGAGGACTGAGTTGAAGCTTTTATTGGGAACATTTTACGTAACATTTATCCGGCGCTCTAGGCTGAGCACTTACATCGGGGTTTCCATCTAAATTTCCAAGTGATGTAATTCAGATGAAACCCCTGCGGGATCCATTCACTGTAATGAGGCAGCAGAGTTACTCTGGACTCCGTCTGGCCTCTGTTTAGCGGTGTCCTTTTTTTCAGAAGTGCACAAAACTGTGGCCAACCGCACTTTTATGCACGCCTAAAACAAATGACACCGTGGGATCCCAGGCAAGACGGCGTCCACAGTGGCCTATATCTGCCTCACTACAGGGAATCTTCCGTCATGGGTTTCGTCTGAATCACGTATTTCAGAGATTTACACGGAAACTCTGGCGTAAGTGCTCAGCGCAGAGCACAGGATAAATGTGAGCAGAGCCTTACTGGGATCTTTGGGGACATAATAAACAAATCAGTAGCAGGTGAAGAATTGGTTTTATTTATTTTTTACGCCGTTCCTAGTGTGATATAACTGATTAGATTACTTTATTCTTCGGGTCGGTGCGATTACAGAGATACCAGATTTATATCGGGTTTTTATGACTGACAGCTGTCACACACTAAAAGACGCTTTTTTTGCAAAATCTAGTTTTTGCATCACCATATTTTGAGAGCTATAATTTTTCCATATTTCGGCCGACAGAGTCATGTGATGGCTTGTTTTTTGCGGGACGAGTTGACATTTTTATTGGTACCATTTTTGGGTACGTGACATTTTTTGATCGCTTTCTATTCCGTTTTTTGGGATGTAAAATTAACAAAAACAAACAATTCAGGAATTGTTTTTTGAGTTTTTTTTTTATGCCGTTCTGCATGTGGTAAAAGTGATCAGGCAGCGTTATTCTTCGGGTCAGTACGTTTACAGCGATACTACACTTACTGTATTTTTTTTATGTTTTGGCGCTTTTACACAAAAACTGCGCTGTTGTGCACACTTAAAAATGGATACTGCCAGGTCATAGGCCAGACAGCGTCCACAGTGCCTCCATCTGCCTCATTATAGGGAATTCTCTGTGACACAGGTACTTTAGATGCAGTGACACAGAAACACAGAGCAGCCAGTACAGGGTTAATAAACAGTGGGGGAATTTATTGTAACAGGGTCAATCTCCACGCAGGGAGTAACAGAGGAAATATGGGGACAACAAGGGGAGTAGCAGGTAAAAGGCTATAACTGTCAATCCACAGTTTGGCTAGACGTAGCAGAGTCGAGAAGGTTGTAATCGGCAGTTTTACACTTAGCTGACTCTTGTTCCCCACAAGGCCATTGCCGGCTGATGCCAGTGTTGTTTTCTTCTGGCTTCCCCGCATAAATAATGCTCCGTCTTCCGGCGGCAGCGGGCAGTCTCTGGTTTGACTCGCTGAGCTCCTAGTCCATAACACTGCACCTCACTTGCTCGGCTCCACGGACCCTGCGCCTCTTCTCCCTCTAGTCGGGTTTGACTCCAACTGTCAAATCCCTGCTTTCCCGCGCAAACCTCCTTTTTCTCCCTCGTCCTAGACACTCCCCCAGCTCCCCGGTCACTTGACCCCTGAGCTCTGGCTCTGGCCATGCCCCCAGCTTCCCGGTCACCTGACCCCTGAGCTCGCAGTCTGTCTTCCCCCTGCAACCAGAGGCACGGCCCCGGCAGTTCCGGATCCCTTGTTCTGAAAGTACTTACACCCCGGTCTTCCCCCTTACACTCCCGCTTTCCTTTAACTCGCCATTCCACGGACGAGAGTTCCTTCACCAAACGTTCACATTCTTGGACTTCCTGGACGATACGTTGCCATACAAACTGATCTTGTTCATAACGGTGAGGAGGCACTCCTGCTGTTGTCCGTTCTGACCGGCGTAACTCAGTTTGACCGATGGGGGGTGCAGGGTCACTTGGATTCCCAATCTCCGCCTGCCCAGTGGCTTCAACCGATGGTGTTCCCTCGCCGCCTGCACTGGGGACTGCAGGTAATCGAGTGCTGGGGCTCGGAGGTAGAATCAACAATTCTTCATCCACATCGTGGTTTGGGGCAACTGTAACTGGACCCTCTCTAGAAGCAGGTGATCCTTCTTCATCTTCGTCAACTTTAGACAGACAGGGCCGCAGCAAACTATGATGAACCACTCTGGTAGAGGCTCCTTCAGCCCTCTCGGGTTGAACTTCATACACAGGTCCTTCAGCGCCAATCCTGCGCTTCACTCGGTGCGGGGCCCATTCCCACCGCCTACTCAATTTTCCCCGGGGCCGCCTGTCTCGAACCAACACCCACTCCCCGGGCCTCAGAGATGTCCCTCGAAGGGGCAATGTCTCATGATGTTTGAGCTCCTGAAACTTTTGTTGTACCAACCGTCGGAGGGTCTTCAGTCGATGCCGGTGTTCCCGGACCCAGGAAGACATCCCTGTCCATGGGTAGTCCTCCTCGGGGTCCAGCTCTAACTCGGTAATCCCTCGCCCCTTTCGCCCGAACAGTAAGGTATAAGGAGTGAACCCCGTTGTACTATTCACTCGGTTGTTGTAAACCCATACCAGCTCGGCCACAAACTCAGGCCGTTGTACCTTCCGATCTTCCTCCAATGTGCGGAGCATTTGGATCAGTGTCCGATTAAAGCGTTCACAGGCCCCATTTCCTTGAGGGTGGTAAGGAGTAGTGCGTGACTTCTCAATCCTGTACAACCGGTGTAGCTCTTCCATCACCCAGCCCTGGAAGCAGGCGCCTTGATCGGAATGGATCCTCTTTGGGCAGCCGTACACCTGAATGAAGTCTTGGCAGATGGCCTGCGCAGCTGATTCGGCGGTCTGGTCTCTGGTCGGGGTCACCACCGCAAACTTTGTGAAGTGGTCTGTCATCACCAGGCAATGTTCATACCCGAGATGCGCCGGTCCAATAGTCAAATAGTCGATCATCAGCACCTCCAAGGGAGCAGAAGTCACAATGGTTTGTATGGGGACCCGCTGCTCCGGGGGTTTAACCAGCTCACAGCTCCGACATCTTCGACAAGTGTCTTCTATTGTTGCTCGCAGTCAGGGGTGATAAACCAGCCTCTGCAACCACTGAAATGTCTTCTCTGGTCCGAAGTGAGCCCCTCGTTCATGAGCCTCCTTAGCCACTACTCCGACCAACTTCTCTGGGATCACCACTTGCCAGGTGATCCTGAACTCTCACAGTAGCTGTACCCGTCGGTACAGCAGCCCGTCTCGCAAACAAAGTCTCTCCCATTGTCCCAGCATTTTCAGCGCCCCCAGGGACAGGGTACTCCTCTTTTCTCGACTGGGGACATGTCTCAAAGCCACCCATTGACGTAATTGGGCAACTTCTTTGTCAGTCTGTTGAAGTCGGACCCAGTCATCTCTTGGCTGCCCTAGCACTTGTTCTTCTGACGTCTCTCCGATCTGTCCCTGCGCTGCGACCAGCGGTCCCACGAAACTTCGGAAGCTAGGGACCTCATCTACCTCCAAATCTTCATCGCGGTCATGATCAGGCCGTTCATATGTCACTCTGGAGAGGGCGTCGGCGTGAGTATTCTCTGCCTTAGACCGGTAGGCGATCTTATACCGGTACCTGGCCATGCGGGCCACCCATCGCTGCTCCAGAGCCCCCAATTTCGCATTCTCCAGGTGAGCCTGCGGGTTGTTATCTGTTCTCACCAGTGCTTCGGACCCGGACAAATACTCTGCAAACTTTTCGGTCATTGCCCAAACTAGAGCCAGCAACTCTAATTCGAAAGAGCTATAATTATCTGGGTTCCTCTCAGAGTCGTGAAGGGAGCAACTGGCGTACACAATCACACTCTCTTTCTCCTCCTGTACTTGGGATAACATGGCTCCCAGACCATGTAGGCTCCCATCAGTATGGAGTATGAATGGTTGGGAGAAATCTGCATAGGCAAGTGAAGCGCCCCCAGGGCAATGCGGTACTCGGCAGCCGGGCCTATGGATGCTGGGGGGGGGGGGGGGGGACATGTCACAGTGGCTAGCCCGGTCCGTGGCCCAGGGCGGTCAACCAAAAAGGGGGATTGTAACTTGGATAAAAATAAATAGTTTGTGACGCCACCTGTGGTACCTGGTAAGGTTTACCAGCTCTGCTGCATACCTCCGGGGGGTGATGGGACGGCAGCTGAGGTGTTTCTGCTCCCCACAGGTGGAGCGGACCCCCGTGGCAGTGTGGAGTTTGGTGGGTGGTGATGCTGGGACTTGTAGTGCAGGCGGAGTGATGGCGCAGCTGAAATAATGGACGGAGGCAGTGCAGTGCAGTCATCCGAGTCTTTACTCACAGTTCTCATGTACGTTCCACTGATACACTTGCGCGGTTGCTAGCCTCCCACGTCGCGCTGCATTCACCAGACCGGGGGTTCAACTCTTCCTCAGGTAGGTTAGGAGCACTAGACGGAACACCGCTTTCTTATGTTCCTCTCTAGACCGACTTCACGCTGAGTCTTCTCCCTCCTGCCCTGCGCTTCCCCACTCACAGTCCCGCTCGGGTGCTCTGAAGTCCCTCTGGGCAACTTGGAGTTCCCGGACCTGCTTGACCCTCATGGTGACTAGGATGAGGCTTTGGCAACTGCACTATGAAAGCCAGAAGCCTCCGTTTTTTCCAGCCGAGACCTGTAGTAACACGGCTGGTCCAGGGGCCGGTCCCCTTTTTGCAGCCTGATCCCTCTGTCTTCTGACAGATTCGGGGCATACGGGTGCCGTTCTGCACTCGCCGTACCCCCTGGGATTCCTTCAATAGAACGGAGCCTTCCTCCTCTGCTCCCCTCCTGGGCCTCTAGCACTAGGCCCCACTTGTGGGGCAGAGCTCCTAAAGAGACTCTGCTCCCAGACTGTCTTCACTGACTTCTCTAATCAACCGACCTGCCACCCTAAGATGGCTTCCCTTTATATACCACCTTCTATGGTGCTCCCCTAAACTGCTTCCTCCACCCACACCCACTACAGGTTCCCCCTACCTTTGGGTTCCCCCCACTCCAGCCAGGGACAGGGCTTAGCAGGAAAACACATTGCATCTTGCCCTTCCAGCCGGCCTGGAGCAGTGTAGTGTTGAATGTGAGTGTTGGGGTTCCGGGCAGCACTCCCTCCTTACCTGAGAGGTGCAGTACCTCTGTGGCGACTGAACCCTCAGGGGCGCCACACAAGTATTGGGGCCTCGGTCAGGGCCATTTTTTAGGGCACGGAAGGCCTCTGTCTGGCTGCTTCTCCACCGAATCGCCTGATTCTTGGAGCCCGCCGGCAAGATAAATCAGTGTCGCCTTGAAGTTCAAATCGCCCAAGCACCTCTCCATCAGATGCTGGAACGTCCCGGGGGCGTTAGTCGGACCGAAGGGCATCCGATTGAACTCGAACAGTCCCATGGGTAATATGAATGCCGTCTTCGCACGGTCATGTTCAGCCTCGGGCACTTGCCAATACCCGCTGGCCAGATCCAAGGAGGGGAAGTATCTTGCCTTCCCTAAGGCCGACAAGGACTCTTCGATTTGGGGTAGTGGGTAAGAGTCTCGTACTGTACAGGCATTCAGTCGTCTATAGTCCACACAGAACCGCAGGGTCCCATCTTTCTTCCTGACCAGGACAATTGTGGTTTCCCACGGACTCTGACTCTCCCGTATCACACCATTCTGTAACATATGGGCTAGCATCTCCTTAACCTCTTTATACATCTGGGGAGGTATCTGACGGTATCTCTCCCGCACTGGGGCAGCGCTCCCCGTGGCAATCTCATGGGTAATGGCTTCGGTGCAACCAAAATCATCCTCGTGGCAAGCAAAGACTTCCTGATACCACTCCAGTACCTCCTCAACCTGCTGCACCTGTCGAGGTGAAAGTCCCGTCAATTCAGCCCACATTTGTTCTAGGATTCTTCTCCCCCCTTCGCACTAGCATGGTGGGATTCTGGCGGCATGGTGACGGCCAGAGTCCAGGGGTCTCCTCGTACAGCGGACAGCTGTACCCCATCAGGTCGCACCAACTTCTCTGGCGTTCCCAGAATCTGGGCTATTTCCACCCTGGGAGGGAGTGTGCGATCACCTTCGCTCAGATTAACGTACCGCACTATAACATTGCCACCCTGGACGGTGGCCAGTGTCCGAGCCACCAGGAGTCTGGGGGGTACTTTGTCCATCGATGTTGGTTCTATCTGAACTTCGACCCCCTCAAGAGTTGTGCAGGCCCATGCGGGTAACGTGAGTACAGTTTGTCCTGGCGGTAAGGTGAGTGCTGTAGCTGCTGGTACTATTATTTTCCCTAGGACCTTCCCTTCACTCGATGTCTCCTGAGCCTGGGCGGCTCGGATTAATTGTTGAAAAACCCTCCTTTGGGGGGTTCGTGGGTCCCACCAGTCTAGAGGAATCTCCTTCGGCTCACTAATCAGGATTTGCCTGATCTCTTTCAGCACATTCATTCCAAGGGTCACCGGGGGTCCACTTCCGGTTCCCCCTGCGACCAAGATGACCCCTTTTTTTCCCCACATCTTTTCCACACACTCGGATCTTCATCCATACCACCCCTGCGACCGGGATGGGTAATTGATTAGCTGCCGTGAGTCTAATTACTGGTCCCCATTCAGGCAGCGCTATCTCTGGAAATCGCTGTTGATAGTAGGCTTCTGTCATCATAGTCACCTGGGATCGTGTGTCAATCAGGCAGTGAACAGCCCGACCGCTTATTTTGGCCCAGACAGTAGGCTGGTGGAAACAAGGTCCTTGGGACTTCCTCTTTTTCTTTCGCCTTCCTTAGGCTCCGGGCTGTGTCCCCCAAACACGGAGCCCGTTAGTTTAACGGCTGCCGCGACAGGGGCCGCCCTCGGTTAGCACAGCCCCTGGCGTAATGTCCTGCACCTCCACACTTCCAGCAGGTCGTGTCTCTGTGTGGGGCTGCCTCACTTCTCTACGGAACTCTCCTGCAGGGCGGGGCCTGAATTCAATTCTTTCCCTAACTGGGGTAATCGATCCGGGTATCTATGATGTCGGTGCAAGGGTCTTCTTGAGACTGGACCATTCACCCTGCATCTCCTGTATCTCTTTTCGCATCTCTCAAGCCCATTCCGGTTCAGCTGCAGGCGGGGTTGGTACCTCGTTACTCCGGACCATCCCTGCCAGGGCCATCACCCCCATCTCCTGCTCTCTCACACGTGCCTCCGTCCCCACTTCTAGAAAAGTCATACGTGGGTTAGCGCGCAGGCGCTCCCGCAAGGCTTGCTTCAGCTGCACATCCCTGAGGCCTGCCACAAATTGGTCCTTTAAGATCACGTCAGGGGGGCCCATTCCCAAATTCTCCATGTCGTCTTTTCTAGTGATATAGGCATGCACCCTCTGTAATGCATTAACATACTGCGTCACAGTCTCCCACTCCTGCTGCACTTGGTGAAACAGCCGTATCCTCAGCTCTCCTACATTGGTGGGATCCCCATGCATCTCCTCCAATATCCGCACCACTTTTTCTACAGTATCCCGGTCATGAGGAGGGCGGTACATCACGGAGTGCCGGGCCTTGCTGTCCAGGGCCAGTAAGGTTATTTCGGCTTGCATAGCTGGGGTCATCGGATGCATACGTAACATACTCCTAACTCTCTCAACCCAGTCCCACAGCATCATATTGTCCCCGGTGAACTTTGGGAGATTGCTGAGCATGGGCCCCAGCAGCAAGCTAGATCTAGGGGCTCACAGGAGGGACTGATCTGCAGTGTCTATGTCTAAAGACTGCATCCTGCCGACTACGCCAAATGTGACACAGGTACATTAGATGCAGTGACACAGAAACACAGAGCAGCCAGTGCAGGGTTAATAAACAGGGGGGGAATTTATTGTAATAGGGTCAATCTCCACGTAGGGAGGGAGTAACAGGAGAAATATGGGGACAACAAGGAGAGTAGCAGGTAAAACCGACAATCCAAAGTTTGGCTAGACGTAGCAGAGTTGAGACGGTTGTGATCGGCTATAACCGACAATCCACAGTTTGGCTAGACGTAGCAGAGTCGAGACGGTTGTAATCGGCAGTTTTACACTTAGCTGACTCTTGTTCCCCACAAGGCCGTTGCCGACTGATGCTGGTGTTGTTTTCTTCTGGCTTCCCCGCCTAAACAATGCTCCATGTTCTGGCAGCAGCGGGCGGTCTCCAGTTTGACCCGCTGAGCCCCTAGTCCATAACACTGCACCTCACTTGCTCGGCTCCACGGACCCTGCGTCTCTTCTCCCTCTAGTCGGGCTTGAGTCCAACTGTCAACACCCTGCTTTCCCGCGCAAACCTCCTTTTTCTACCTCTTCCTAGACACGCCCCCAGCTTCCCGGTCACCTGACCCCTGAGGTCTGGCTCTGGACACGCCCCCAGCTTCCCGGTCACCTGACCCCTGAGCTCGCAGTTTGTCTTCCCCTGCAACCAGAGGCACGGCCCCGGCAGTTCCGAATCCCTTGTTCTGAAAGTACTTACACCCCTGTCTTCCCCCTTACACCTCCACCAGAGATTTTTTCTGAATCGCGTATTTCAGAGATTTACATGGAAACCCCGGTGGAAACGCTCAGCACAGGATAAATGTGAGCTGAGCCTTACTGCGATCTTTGGGAGTCAAAATGAACAAATAAACAGCAGGTCAAGGATTGGTTCTATTTATTTTTTATGCTGTTTCTCGTGCGATATAAGTGATTAGACGGCTTTATAATTCAGGTCGGTGCAATTACAGCGATACCAGATTTATATCTCTTTTTATGTTTGGCAGCTGTCACACACTTAAAGACGCTTTTTTTGCAAAAACAAGTTCACCATATTTTGAGAGCTATAATTTTCGATATTTATGCCGACAGAGTCATGTGAGGGCTTTTTTTTTGTGGAATGAATTTATGTTTTTATTAGTATAATTTTCGGGCACACGACATTTATTGATTGCTTTCTATTCCGATTTTTAAGAAGCACAATGCATTAGCACTGCAGTGCACTATACCTGTCAGTGCTGTACTGACAGAACGCCTCTTAGAACATACTCTCAGCCCCCTCCCTCTCCTAGCCTCCTAAATGTCTTGATCAATATAGATCGTGGCATTTAGGGGATGAAATGACCTAGGGGGTGCGTGCACTGCTCCAGCCATGACAGCCGGGTCTCGGCTATAACCGAAGCCAAGCTCCCGGCAGCGATCCTGCGGGCACTGCTCCTGTGCTGATGACGCAGTTTTACTTCATTTTGCATGAACCCCTTCCCGACCATGACGTAAACTTAAGTTAAATGTCGTGAAGGGGTTAAAGAACTGTGGTGCTATAAGGAAGTCAAGTGGATGATATGCAGTAGTAAGGAGAGGAATTATCACATGAAGTTACTGTTAACAAATCGACACTGGTAACTGCCTAGTCTAAGCCCATGAGGAACAATTTGTGGTAAAAAAAAATATAGAAATTTATTGTAAAAATAAGATATAAACATTATTTCAAGGGATAATGTCTTTAAAAAGACAAACGCAAGACACTACGCAAGAGCAGTAATAACTGCTAGTTACATAAGGACATTGTAGAAAACTGGGGTTAATTGTCACACAAGGAAAGACTTAGTGCAACACAAAGGGAAGAGGGAAAGGGATCCCAGAATATAGGAAAAGGGGGGAGTGGAGACCTCCTAGGATGATCTAGTGTCACCCTGTCTCCACTAACGTCCCTATATTGGTTATTCACCAATTGCCGCACCCATAACTCACCCTGTCTTTCCCTGGTGTTAGGCTCAGGCTAGGGAAGGGAGGGGATGAGTGCTAGTCGATCCCCACTGCACACTAAAGACAACAAGGGGGAACAAGCAAGGCAAAATCGCTTAGCTTTAATCGACTCCAGACAAATGCGCATATGTCCTCTAGCACCAGAGAGGAAGAAGTACTGCTCTTGCTCAAGCCATCACAAGGAGTAATGAATATCGCTGGCACCTCCCTCTTGCACACAGCCGGTATTTATACACCCAAGCCAGGGTGTTAATTAGCCAGTGAAAGGTAGCCACTGGGTCCAAGAGATACAGCTTCTAAGAAGTTGTCTGTAATGCCTGACTAAGAGATCTCCTGCAACCAACTGCAGAGCGACTGTCCGCCACCTCCGACACACCCGTGACAGTACCCCCCTCTACAAGTGGCCTCCAGACACTCAGGAACGGGTTTCTCAGGTTAAGAGGTGTGACATGAACGAACCAACCTGGAAGCGTTCACCTCTGATGCTCAAACCAACATCCTATCCTCTGGACCATAGCCCTTCCAATGCACCAAGTATTGTAGAAAACGACGTTGGAGACGAAAATCTACAATCCTCGAAATCTGGAACTCCAAATTATCATCAACCATTACTGGGGGCGGTGGAAGAGGTGAGGGCTCAAGAGGTTCCACATACTTCTTGAGTAAGGACCTGTGGAACACGTTGTGGACCTTAAGGGCCTAAGGAAGTTCAAGATGAAATGCTGCTGGGTTAAGGACGGCGGTTATTTTATAGGGACCAATAAACCTAGGTCCCAGCTTCCAAGAAGGAACTTTCAATCTTATATTCCTGGTAGACAACCACACAAAGTTATTCACATTCAGGTCCGGACCTGGCAAGCGTTTTCTGTCAGCCATACGTTTATACCTGTCTCCCATGATCTTTAAATTACTCAGAACACCCTGCCATAATGAGGAGAGCGACGAAGCAAACTTTTCCTCCTCTGGAACTCCTGAAGCTCCTCCCCTACTAAAGGTACCAAACTGTGGGTGATAACCGTATGCACCGAAGAACGGTGACTTGCCAGTGGATTCTTGATGATGATTATTAATGGCAAATTCTGCCAGCGGTAAGTAGGATGCCCAATCCTCCTGATTTTCAGAGACAAAACACCTGAGGTAGGTCTCCAAATTCTGATTGACACGCTCAGTCTGTCCATTCGACTGAGGGTGGAAGGCAGAGGAAAAGGACAGCTGCACCCCCAGTCGAGAACAGAATGCCTTCCAGAACATGGAAACAAACTGACTCCCCCGATCTGACACCACATCGGAGGGAACCGCGTGAAGCTTCACGATCTCATTTATGAACGCCTGAGCACGTGTCTTGGCATTTGTAAGTGCAGACAATGCGACGAAGTGAACCATTTTACTAAACCTATCTACTACCACCAAAACCACCTTTTTGCCTTCAGAAACCGGTAAGTCAGTAATAAAATCCAGAGTACCAGACGGACGGGTATGCGAAACCTTAAAACGCTCGCAAATACTACAAGCAGCTACGTGTTCAATTACATCCCGATGCAACCCTGGCCACCAAAAACGGGAGAGGAGGTTGGCGGTTGCCTTACCACCAGGATGCCCAACAAGCACAGAGTTATGATGTTCCTTAATTACTTTGCGGCGCAGATTAGATGGTACAAATAACTTTCCTGAAGGGCAGGAGGCAGAGGCGTCCCCCTGAGCCTCCAACACCTCACCCTCCAGTTCAGGATACAGTGCCGAAATGACTTTCTCTTTCTGTAATATCCGGGCAGGGTTCACACGGTCACTACCACCAGGGAAGCTCTAGGACAAAGCATCAGCCTTGACATTTTTGACCCCTGGACGTAAAGTGACAACAAAATTTAACCTAGTTAAAAACAGGGAACATCTGGCTTACCTAGGGTTGAGACGTTTAGCTGACTGGAGAAATTAGATTCTTATGGTCAGTAATAACAGTAATAGGATGGACAGCCCCCTCCAACCAATATCGCCATTTTTCGAACGCCAATTTGATCGACAAAAGTTCCCTATTACCCACATCATAATTTCTCTCAGCCAAAGACAATTTTTTAGAAAAGAAGACGCATGGACGCCATTTACCACCCTGAGACAACACAGCCCCAACCCCGACATCCGACGCAACAACCTCCATAATAAAGGGTTGGGAAACATTGGGTTGACTGAGTATAGGTGCAGTGGCAAAATGATTCTTTAGGGAAGAAAAAGCCTTGAGGGAGGCATCCGACCATTTGGAAAAATCAGACCCCTTCTTAGTCATGTCAGTTAGGGGTTTCACAATTACTGCGTCATTTTGAATGAATTTCCGGTAAAAATGTGTAAAGCCCAGAAAACGTTGTAGAGCCTTCAGGTTCTTTGGCGTTCCCAATCAAGGACTGCACGGATCTTCTCCGGATCCATCCGAAAACCCAAAGATGACAGCAAGTAGCCCAAAAACTGCACCTCCTGAACAGCGAAAACACATTTTCCATGTTTGGCATAAAGTTCGTTATCCCTTATTATCTGGAGCACCTGCTTAACATGCCCCCGATGTGTCTCAAAATCAAGTGAGTAAATCAAAATATCGTCCAGATAGACCACCACAAACCTCCCCACCAAATGATGGAAAATATCATTTATGAAATGCTGGAATACCGCAGGTGCATTGGTCAAACCAAAAGGCATAACCTGACTCTCAAAATGTCCTTCCGGGGTATTGAGCGCTGTTTTCCATTCGTCCCCTTCTCTGATTCTAGCCAGATTGTAGGCTCCTCTTAAATCCAACTTGGAGATTACCTTAGCTCCTACAACCTGGCTGAACAAATTAGGAATCAGAGGAAGAGGGTATGAATCACGGATGGTAATTTGATTTAATTCCCGGAAATCTAAACAGGGACGTAGACCGCCATCTTTTTTCTTCACAAAGAAGAACCTTGCCGCCACAGGCGAATATGAGGGTCTGATATGTCCATTCTCCAGACTTTCCACAATGAAATCTGTAGCATCGGCGTCTCTGCCCCCTTCTAGGCAGAGACGCCGTCCCACTCACCTCCTCGCTCCCCGCTCTGCGTTCTCCAGCGCTCCTCTTCCTGCTGCCAGCGCACGCGGCTCCCCGGGCACTGTGCTTAGGGCGCGCGCGCGCTCCCTCCCTCTTAAAGGGGCCGCGCGCGCCTATAGTCGAGGATCCTCCCATATATAAGGCACATCCTCCAAAATGGAGGTGCCCGAGCAAAAGTTGTTGCACAGTGTTTCTGACCTCTGCTTCAGCCCTCAGGTCCTACTGCTAGCCTGACTACCAGTCTTGCCCGCCAACCTGTTACCTGCCGTGCCTGCCAGCCCGCTCACCTAGGAGCACTTGCCTGTTGCCTGCCTGTTACATGCCGTGCCTGCCAGCCCGCTCACCTGGGAGCACTTGCCTGTTGCCTGCCGTGCCTGCCAGCCCGCTCACCTGCCTGTGACCTGCCTGTTACCTCCTTGTTACCTGCCAGCCCACCTAGAGACTCCTGCCGTCACTTGCCGTGACCACCTGCCAGCCCATCTAGAGACTCCTGCCGACACTTGCCGTGTCTACCTGATAGCCTACCTGGAGGCTTCTGCTCGCCAGCCTGCCTGCTGTGCCTACCTGCTATTCCGGTCAGTCCCTGCCATCTGTACCGTGGGAGTCACCTGCTCCCTTACAAGGTCATCCCCAGAGTAGCACCTGGTCCCTCAGCTCGGTCCCTCCCTGGTCACGGAGTCGTTAGCCGCCGTACGACCAGGGTTGGTCCGAGTCGATACTTAGTTACGCCCCTCTGCACCGTAGCACAGAGGTTCCACCTCCCGGTCCCGTAACAAAATCCTTCATGGCTTATCTCTCAGGGCCAGAAAGATTATACAGTCTGGACTTCGGTAGTTTTAGCTCTGGGGGTCAGGTTAATAGGACAGTCATATGCACGATGTGGAGGCAAATCCTGACACCCCCTCTCAGAAAAAAGTAATCAAAACCAGACAGAAAAGCAGGTAATATTTACGTAGAGACAGTAGAAAGGGAAATATCTAAACAGTTCTCATGGCAGTAATCTCCCCATTCAATAATCTCCCAGGTTTGCCAATCTGCCAATCCACCAACGGATTATGTTTAACAAGCCAAGGAATACCCAAAACAATAGGTGTGGGAAGATTGTCCAGGACATAGCAGGGGATTATTTTACAATGAACTGACCCCACCCTCAGTTTTACATTATGTACAATCTGAGTAAATGCTTTCTGTGCAAGTGGCGCCGAGTTGATGGCGATGATGGAAATAGGTTTAGCTAAAGTACAGCAAGCAAGACCATGAGTTTTCTCAACATCAACCATGCTGACTCCGGCTCCACTGTCAACAAACACAGAAATTTTCTCGGTTTTGCTATCTAGCACCACCTCTGCTGTCAGGACAAAGCGGGAACTGCAGGTTTGCAACAAATGCACCCCTTGTTTATCCAACGCCAGACTACCAAGAGTTAATCGAGTCTCCTTTTTAGGAATTGAAGAACAGGTTCCAACAAAATGTCCCTTTTTCCCACAAAGAAAACATACGCCTTTTTTCTTGCGAATCTCCGGGGAGATATATGATGCAAAGATAAAAGTTGACGCGCCCCCTGGGCCAGTGCTGTTTGGGGAATACCCGGAGCCGGATCAGATGGGGGTTGTAGTCTCCGAGTGGCTGCGACCCGGTCCGTGCCCAGGGTGTCAAACTCCGTGTGTGGCAGTCTTTACAGATGTTGTTAGTGTTCTTAGTGTCGACTACGCCACCCGTTGATTTGCGGTCAATACGGCCGCCGCTGCAGCAGGGTCCGCTGAGGCTGGTGGTGTGTGTGCAGCTTCTGGTAGTATAACCCCCAACGGGAGGGGTATAGCCTCAGGGGGTCAGGTGTAGAGGATGGTGGTAGTGGTGGTGCAGTGTGGATGGTAAGAAGACTCAGAGTCGGGCTGTGCAGTTCAGGGTTTTTACTTACTGCTGTTCTGTTGGTCACTCTGGCCTTGAGTGACCGCCCGAGCCGTGCTGCGTCCACCAGGTCCTGGACTCGGCCAACCCCCAAGCAATTCTGGAGCGTGGTCCTGAGCTCCCTTTCTGACTGTCCTCTCTACTGGCCGTTCCCACCAGGGGTCCACTTATGTCCGGCTCCCTCGGGTCTCCTATTGGGTGCACCTCTTCGGGGTTCCCTGACCCTATACCTGGTGTGCCTTCCTTGTGGACTTGGTGATGGGCTGCTCCACATGTAATGTCGCAGCCTCCGGTTCTTAGTTGAGGGTTGTTTCTTTCCTCCACTAATTTGGGATCCGGTTCCCTTGCGTGCCAACCCTTCACCCTTCTGGTTGTATACTGGGTTCTTGGGGTTCCTTCTTCTTCCCCCCCTGGATCCTTCTCTCCTCCTCTCTCTCTTCTCTCTGCAGGCTCTCCTGGACCTCTCTCAGGACTGACTGACTCTCTACAGAAGACTGACCCTGATCTAAGATGGTTCCCACCTTATATACTCCCTCTATGTGTGAGCTCAGGTGACCAGCACCCAATGAGCTCCTAGCCTTACCCAGACTGCTCCCCCTATCTGCCCCTACACTACTGGGATGTTCCACCCCCCTCCCACTCCAGCCAGGGACAGACACTGTCGTACCTGCACATATACCTAGTGGGAGTACCATCGGTCTGTCCCTCGGAAATGGGATGTATGTAGTGTATGCAGCTAACTGAGCTCAGTTCCACACTCCATCCTTACCCGGGAGTGGAATATCACACCTCTGGCTTGAGGTGCAATACCCCTGTAGCAGCCGAATCCTCAGGGTGCTACATTCCCCCCTGGTAAATCACAGCACGTCCTCGGGCTGTAAGAGAACAAAACATCCACAAACATACAAATTTTCATAACAACATAAACATATAAAACATTATATATATATATCATCAGCAATAAACCTGTCATATAAAACTTTTCATAAATAACATTCTTGTAAACTTTCTTGTTCCTCCGGCCACGGTGCGACTTGTGACCGGGTAAAGTGCGACAGTCTCTTTTCGAAACACGGTTTCCTATAAAACCAATAAGGGGCGCCTTAGAAAGTGCAACTATATACAAGGGGAGGTATGGCCGCTCTCAGTCCTCGGCCAGTGGGATTAAGGGACACACGGGTTAAAGTTCACTCTTGTCCCAACGGGGACATATTTAAAGCAGCAACAGTTCACTGTACCCCGACGGGTAACTATTTACAGTCTCTTTACCGTACTTTAATGACGGCGTCCTCCTGCTCCTTCTTTGTCTTCAGACCCGTCCAGGTCCTCTTGCTCCTCCTCACACCGCAGCTCCTCCTCCGTCAGGCGATGTACATGGAGGGCGTAGGGTCCTTTGGCACACTTGTGCCGGGTGAACGTGACCTCGTCCCCTACGTACAGGTCACGACCTCTGTGTCCCTCCGGCAGATGGCTTTCTACGTCTCTGCGGGTTACAAAGACGTCGCCGGGGGTATGATGGTCTCTTATGAAGCCCCACCCATGCTGCAGGTTGAATTTAATCACAGTCCCGATGGTACGGGGACCATGAGCTGCACGGGGGTTCCTCCTGGTCCGGCTCTTCTGCCCTGCGCTCTGTTCCTGCAGCCGCTGCTCACGGATCCGCCTCTCTTTCCGCTCTTGCTCGAAGGCTGCCAACTGCTGGCGGCAGCACTCCACTCGCTCTGCTGCGGCTGCCCGCGTTTCTTGAGTGAACCCCATGAGGTCTCCTCCGGTGGGGTCCCACTCGAATTGTGCTTCTTCTAGCGGGAGCGGGGTTCTCCTGACGGGCTTCGGAGCCGGAATCAGGGGCTCGCACAGGGGCCTTGCTCTTTGGAGTTCCAGTTGGTAGTACTCCTGGGGCCATACAAAGGGCTGCCCATCCGGGCACGTGTGCTGGGCAAATAGATCTTCGCCCAGGTGCGGCACTCGAGATGTTGAGGGCGCGTTGATGGTAGCGGCGCCCGGGTCGACCAGGCCTTGCGACCAGGCTTGGGGCACCCTAAAGGTAAAGGGCACCGTAAGGACGGCGGCGCCCGGGGGTACTCGGCCCTGCGACCAGGCCGGTGGCTCCGCGGAGGTAGGGGGCGCTGTTGGAATTGCGGCGCCCGGAGGTACTAGACCTTGCGACCAGGCCGATGGTATTTCCTGCTTCGCCGCGCTCAGGGTTGAGGCGCGTGACGTCACAGGGGTCGCGGCCGCGGCTTCTGCTTGAGGCCTAGTCTGGCACGGTGACGATGCAGCGACGGGCTCGGCAGGGGGAATTTCGGGCTCTGCGACGGGGAGCTGGGACAGGTACACGGTTTCTCTGCTCGGGGTAGAGACGTCCCCTTTACCTGCCTCCGTCCGTTCAGCTCCCTTCTCGGCGCCGTCTCCTGCCTTCATTCCTCCTGCGCCATCCTCAGAGGCGGTCTGTCTCCTCGTCTCGGGCGGCGTGCTTTGCTGGCGGGTTCTTGCCTGCAGGGCCATCTCTCGGCTCCACTCCGTCAGCGTATCTTGCTGCACCTGGGCCATCCTCCGTGCGAGGCCCTCCAGCGCGGTCTGTGCACACTCCCGGTCTCGGGGGAGCTGTGCTAGGATCTCCACTAAGCCTAGTGGGGTTGTTGCTTGCAGCAGGCTCCTGACCACTGGGTCGGTGCTGCCTGTCTCTCCCTCCATCTCCGGGTACGCTTTCTCTGGACTCCTCTCCAGACTTCTTGTCTCCGGGTGCGCTCTCTCCAGACTCCTCCAGGCTGCACCCATCTTCGCTCCTTTGTTCTGTCTCCGCCCACATTGAGGGTGGTCCCGGGGCAACTTAGTGATTGTCAGTTCCAGGGGCAGTTCTCTCACGCTGATGGACACTTCCAGCATCACAGTCTCTGTTGGTGGGCGCGGTTTCCGCTTTTGGCGCCATTCTTCGACCTGGCCCACGATGGGAGGTGGCCTTTTGCCACCCTCTGGCACGCCCATAATGGCGTCCGCTCTTCCAAGGCGGGAAATCTTTGGAAATGGCGGGAATCGTCTCCCAGTGGCGGGAAACTCCATGGATGGCGGGAAAAAGCTGCAAATGGCGGACAACCGGCGGGAAACGACCTGTGATGGGGTCCGTTGGCGGGGACCCTCCGGAACCGGCGGGAGACTTCTTTTTGAGGTAACGGTGAACTTTTCTTCAGGCACGCAGTACCCGGTTGTTGCGGGCACGTTATCCTGCCGACTACGCCAAAGTTGACGCGCCCCCTGGGCCAGTGTTGTTTGGGGGATACCCAGAGCCGGATCAGATGGGGGTTGTAGTCTCCGAGTGGCGGTGACCCGGTCCGTGCCCAGGGTGTCAAACTCAGTGTGTGTCAGTCCTACAGATGTTGCTGGATGTTCTTTAGTGTCGACTACGCCACCCGTTGATTTGCGGTCAATACGGCCTCCGCTGCAGCAGGGTCCGCTGAGGCTGGTGGTGTGTGTGCAGCTTCTGGTAGTATAACCCCCAACGGGAGGGGTATAGCCTCAGGGGGTCAGGTGTAGAGGATGGTGGTAGTGGTGGTGCAGTGTGGATGGTAAGAAGACTCAGAGTCGGGCTGTGCAGTTCAGGGTTTTTACTTACTGCTGTTCTGTTGGTCACTCTGGCCTTGAGTGACCGCCCGAGCCGTGCTGCGTCCACCAGGTCCTGGACTCGGCCAACCCCCAAGCAATTCTGGAGCGTGGTCCTGAGCTCCCTTTCTGACTTTCCTTTCTACTGGCCTTTCTCACCAGGGGTCCACTTATGTCCGGCTCCCTCGGGCCTCCTATTGGGTGCACCTCTTCGGGGTTCCCTGACCCTATACCTGGTGTGCCTTCCTTGTGGACTTGGTGAGGGGCTGCTCCACATGTAATGTCGCAGCCTCCGGTTCTTAGTTGAGGGTTGTTTCTTTCCTCCACTAATTTGGGATCCGGTTCCCTTGCGTGCCAACCCTTCACCCTTCTAGTCTAATTCTGGGTTCTTGGGGTTCCTTCTTCTCCCCCTCTGGGTCCTTCTCTTCTCCTCTCTCTCTTCTCTCTGCAGGCGCTCCTGGACCTCTCTCAGGACTGACTGACTCTCTACAGAAGACTGACCCTGATCTAAGATGGTTCCCACCTTATATACTCCCTCTATGTGTGAGCTCAGGTGACCAGCACCCAATGAGCTCCTAGCATTACCCAGACTGCTCCCCCTATCTGCCCCTACACTACTGGGATGTTCCACCCCCCTCCCACTCCAGCCAGGGACAGACACTGTCGTACCTGCACATATACCTAGTGGGAGTACCATCGGTCTGTCCCTCGGAAATGGGATGTATGTAGTGTATGCAGCTAACTGAGCTCAGTTCCACACTCCATCCTTACCCGGGAGTGGAATATCACACCTCTGGCTTGAGGTGCAATACCCCTGTAGCAGCCGAATCCTCAGGGTGCTACACAAAGACACCCCCTAACTGCATAGGTTCCTCCATCTCTCCCATTACTGGTTCACCCCCAGACCACTCCCCCGGCAGAGGTGCATAACCTCGATAAGAAGGCCCCGGAAAAGGTGGTCTTACCCGTCTATCCCGAAAGTGTCTATCAAGACGTATAGCCAACGAAATGGCAGCCTCCAAGGACTGAGGGATTTCATATACTGCCAAGGCATCTTTCAACCTTTCAGTAAGCCTCTCACAAAATTGACTTCTAAGGGCTGATTCATTCCATTTGGAATCCGTTGCCCATCTACAGAATTCCGAACTGTACGTCTCCACTGACCGATTCCCCTGCTGAAGGTTGCGTAGCCTAGACTCGGCTAAGGCGACTTGGTCAGGGTCATCATAGATGAGGGCCAGAGCCGCGAAAAACCCCTCCACAGACTGGAGACAAACCGAGTCCTGCGGTAAGGAAAACGCCCACGACTGAGGATCTCCCTGCAGTAGAGAGATCACAATTCCAACCCTTTTTCTCCTCATTTCCGGAGGCGTAAGGACGAAGTTTAAAATACAGTTTGCAGGCCTCCTTGAAAACAAAAACTTGTCCCTACCTCCTGAAAACCTGTCCAGGAGGCCAACCTTGGGTTCAGGCTGAACAGGCCTACCTGCAGAGACCCACACATTGGCGACCTGTAGCCGCTGATGCTGCTGCTGAACCTCACAGCGGAGGTCATTCACTTCCAGAGACAGACTGCGCAGCCTCTCTGTGAGCTCTGCAACTGAACCCATACCAAGGGAGAAAGGAAAAAAAAAGGTCCACGCCCAAATACACACAGAGAAAAAAAACAACAAAGTGTCAGTTTTTTTTTTCCCTTTTCAAAATGTGCTCAGCCGAGATAATGTCACGCAAGGTGTGGGAAAGACTTAGTGCAACACAAAAGGCAGTGGAAAAGGGAGCCCAGACTCTGGGGAAAGGGGGGGAGTGGAGACCTCCTAGGCTGATCTAGTGTCACCTGTTGCGGGTCCGGATGGTGGAACCACTGTAACGTGGTACAAGAAGGGACCAGAGGGGCGTAACTAAGTGGCAACCCGGACCCACCCTGGTAACATGGCGGCTTAGTCGACTCCGTGAACCAAGGAGGGGCTGGAAAGGTGGACAAGGTGCCACTCTGGGACCGACCTTGTGCGAGAGCAGGCGATTCCCATGGAACTGATAGCCGAAGCTGACAGGCGCGGCAGGTGGACTGGCAGCGCTGGAAGACAAACAGGCGGTAATGGCTGGTAGTCAGGCAGGCGGGCACGGATGATAGACATGCTGGCAGGCTCGGCTGATATACTGGCTGGCGGGCACGGCTGATAGGCTGGTGGGCACGGCTGATAGGCTGGCGGGCAGCACGGGGACCTGAGGACTGGAGAGGCAGTTTAATGCAAACAAACCACAACATGGCACAGGCACCTCCATTTTGGAGGAGGTGCCTTAAATAGCAGATGTCCTCTGGCCATTGGGTGGGGACATTTTAGGATGGCACGCATGGCCCCTTTAAGAAGCAGGGAGCACTCATCCTAAGCACAGTGCCGGGCAGGCAGGGAGGTAGAGCCAGGAGGAGGAGCAGAGGACGGCGAGCCGGGGCCGTGGCGGGAAGGTGGTCGGCGTCTCTGCCGGGCAAGAGGCCGAGACCCCGGTGCTACAGTACCCCATCCTTTACACCCCCTCTCCTTCAAGCCCGCAATACATTTTTCCAGAAGAAGAGGAGCATAAATGTTCTCCCTGGGCTCCCATGACCTCTCCTCAGGACCAAACCCCTTCCAATCCACAAGAAAAAAGTTTTCCCTTTTACCCTCTTGGTAGCCAAAATGTCTTCTACCTTAAAAACGTCCTTAGCGCTGACTGGAGCTGGAGTGGAACCGGATCGTCAGAGAAAGGATTGAGAACAACAGGCTTGAGGAGGGACACATGGAAGGAATTAGGGATCCGTAACGAGGCAGGGAGTTTCAACTTGTACGCCACTGGATTAATTTTGCTCAGAATCTCGAACGGACCGATGAACCGCGGACCCAACTTGTAAGAAGGTATCTTGAAATGGACACACTTGGAGAAAAGCGATACCTTGTCCCCCGGACGGAATAGAAGCGGGTCCAGACGTCTCTTATCTGCATGTTTCTTCATCCGCTCAGAGGATTGTAGCAGTGCCGTTTTCGTGTCCTCCCAAATCACCTAAAAGTCTCTGACGAGAGACTCTGTAGCAGAATTGTCAACAGTAGTAGAAACAGGAAATGGAATATTGGGATGCTGACCGTACACAACAAAGAATGGAGTGGAGGATTCACTCACATGGTTATTGTAGGAAAATTTGGCCCAAGGTAGGAGCTCCACCCAGTCGTTATGGTGAGGGTTGACGAAATGCTGAAGGAAACTAGTGAGGATCTGATTGATACACTCAACCTGACCATTGGACTGAGGATGATAGGCCGAAGAGAAGTCCAAAGCGACATTCAGCAACTTACATGTGGCTCTCCAGAAGCGTGAAGTAAACTGAACTCCTCTATCTGAGATAATATGGAGAGGTAGGCCGTGGAGACAGAAGATGTGAAGGATGAAGTCTTTGGCTAGCACTGGCGCAAAAGGAAGTCTTGGCAAGGGAATGAAGTGAGCCATCTTGGAGAAGCGGTCAGCGACCACCCAAATGACAGTACAACCGGCCGATACAGGAAGATCCGTGATGAAATCCATCGTGAGATGTTGCTACAGAGCAGAAGGCACGTGAAGAGGAAGAAGTCGACCAATCGGAAGTTGCCTAGACGTCTTGTTACGGGCACAGGAAGAGCAAGCAGAGACCAAATACGCAATGTCCTTGCGCAGAGTCGGCCACCAATAATGTCGGAAAATTAGCAGAAGCGTCTTCCTCTGACCAGCATGTCCAGCCAGTTTGGACAAATGACCCCAGAGTAAGACCCTCCTCCTATCCAGAGCTGCTACAAAAGTCTTACCAGGGGGAAGATGAGACAGGTCAAACAGGGCGACAGTCATTATTCTGGAGGGATCAATGATGTACAGAGGCTCCTCCTCTTGATCGGTAAACAGGAATGAGCGGGAAAGCGAATCTGCCTTAATATTCTTGTCTGCTAGACGGAAATGGAGAGTGAAGTTGAAGTGAGCAAAGAACAAGGACCATCTGGCCTGACGAGGGTTGAGTCGTTGAGCGGATTGCAAGTAGGAAAGATTCTTGTGATCCTTATAGATGACCACTGGGTGCAAAGCCCCCTCCATCAAGAACCGCCATTCCTCCAATGCTAGTTTAATAGCAAGAAGTTCTCGATCTCCAATGGAGTAATTGCGCTCTGAAGGAGAGAAGTGTTTGGAAAAGAAGCCGCAGGTTACCATTCGCCCGGATGAGGACTTCTGGGTGAGAACTTCTCCGGCCCCAGAGGAAGAGGCATCAACCTCCAAGAAGAACTGCTTGTTACAGTCAGGACGATGGGCAGAGGAGAAGGCGTTTTCCGCCTCGGGAGTCCATTCCTTGGGGTTAACCCCTTTGCGGGTCAGAGCAGAGATGGGACCTGTCCGGGAGGAAAAATGAGGGATGAACAGGCGATAATAATTAGCGAACCCCAGAAACCGCTGAATAGCCTTCAACCCCTCAGGTTGGGACCACTTTAGAGCAGCAGACACCTTTTCGGGAGCCATCTTAAGCCCGGTCTCCAAGATTATGTATCCCGGGAAGGGAAGAGAAGTCTGTTCAAAGACGCATTTCTCGAATTTGGCATACAGACGATTCTTCCTGAGCCTCTGCAATACCTGTTGAACGTCTCTTCGATGCGAGGGCAGATCAGAAGAGAACACCACGATGTCGTCCAGATACACTACCATGCCCGAGTACAGAAGATCTCGGAAGATATCATTCACCAGTTCTTGGAAGACTGCTGGTGCGTTGCAGAGTCCAAAGGGCATCACGCGGTACTCGTAGTGGCCATCACAGGTGTTGAATGCTGTCTTCCACTCGTGACCCTGGCGAATCCGGATCAGATTGTATGCACCACGGAGATCGAGCTTAGTAAACACCTTAGCGCCCTGAGGCGGTCAAACAACTCGGAGATGAGAGGCAGAGGATACTTGTGTTTGATAGTGATTTAATTTAGACCCCTATAGTCGATACACGGGCGAAGAGAGCCATCCTTCTTCTTGACGAAGAAAAAGCCTGCTCCAGCCAGAGAGGTGGATTTCTGGATGAATCCCCTAGCAAGATTCTCTTCGATGTATTCGTACATGGCTTGGGTCTCGGCCAATGACAAGGGGTAAATTCGACCTTGGGGCGGTGAAGCATCGGGAATGAGGTCGATAGGACAGTCATACGGCCTATGTGATGGTACTGTCTCAGCCTTCTTCTTGTCAACGATGTCAGCGTAAGACCAGTAGGGTGCCGGTAAGCCGGGCAAATTAGCTGGAGTGGACGGATGTCGAGCAGGACGGACAGGAACCAAGCAGGTCTTGTGAACTGGACGTCGATCCGAGTGACCAAAGACACCAGGTTGCCCAGAGAGATGGGTATGTCACGACCGGCTAGTTCATCCTTGATCCGTCTGGAAAGGCCCTCCTAAAAGGTAGACACCAGGGCCTCGTTGTTCCAGGCCAGTTCAGATGCGAGGGTACGGAAACGCACAGCGTACTGCCCTACTGTGAGGCTCCCCTGGCGTAGACGAAGATGAGAGGAGGCAGTCAAGGATGTGCGGCCGGGTTCATCAAAAACCCTCTGGAAGGCCGCGAGAAAAGCCCGGAGATTAGATACTAGAGGATCCCCTCTCTCCCAGAGGGGGTTGAGCCACGCCAGTGACTCTCCAGTGAGATGCGAAATGATAAACGCCACTTCAGCCCGGTCTGAAGCAAACTGATGAGCCAGGAGCTCAAAATGCAGCGTGCACTGGTTGATGAAGCCCCGACATAGAGAGGGTTCACCGCCAAAGCGTGGTGGAGTATATAGTCGGGGTCCTAAGCTGGATGCCACAGCGCCAATGTGTTGAGGTGCCGCTGAAGCGGATGCCGCTTGGTTAGAGGCGGGCACAGGCAGGGTGGACAGTCCGCCGATAACAGTCCACAGATAGGACAGGATTGTATCTTGCTGAGATCTCAGGCGAGAGACCTCTTGGTACAGGTCAGAGAGCGACGGAGCCTGAGAGCCACGGGATTCCATGTCCTGTACAAACTGTTACAGGTCTGGATGGTGGAACCACTGTGCCGTGGTACAAGGAGGGACCAGAGGGGCGTAACTAAGTGCCAACCTGGACCGACCCTGGCAACACGGCGGCTTAGTCGACTCTGTGAAACAAGGAGGGACTGGGAAGGTGGACCAGGTGCCACTCTGGGACTGACCTCGAGCAAAGAACAGGTGACTCCCACGGAACTGACAGCCGAAGCTGACAGGCACGGCGGGTGGACTGACAGCGCTGGAAGACAGACAGGCGGTAACGACTGGTAGTCAGGCTGGCAGGCACGGGTGATAGACAGGCTGGCGAGCACGGCTGATAGACAGGCTGGTGGGCAGCACGGGGACCTGAGGACTGGAGAGGCAGTTTAATGCAAACAAACCACAACATTGCACAGGTACCTCCATTTTGGAGGAGGTGCCTTACATAGCAGATTTCCTCTGCCCATTGGCCGGGGACATTTTAGGACAGCGCGCACGGTCCCTTTAAGAAGCAGGGAGCACATGCTCACCCTAAGCACAGTGCCCGGGGATCGCACCCCGACGAGCCGTTAGGAAGAGCCAGGAGGAGGAACAGAGGACGGTGAGCCGGGCCCACGGCGGTTAGGGGGTCGGCTTCTCTGCCGGGCAGGAGGCAGAGACGCTGGCACTACATCACCCTGTCTCCACTAACGTCCCTATATTGGTTCTTCACCAATCGCCGCACGCTGTCTTCCCTGGCATTAGGCTCAGGCTAGGAAAGGGATGGGATGAGTACTAGTCCATCCCCACTGAACACTAAAGACAGCAAGGGGGGACAAACAAGGGAAAATCGCTTAACTTTAGTTGACTTCAGAGAAATGTGCACACATCCTCTAGCACCAGAGAGGAAGAAGTACTGCTCTTGCTCAAGTCTTCACAAGGAGTAATGAATATCGCTGGCACCTCCCTCTTGCACACAGCAGGTATTTATACACCCAGGCCAGGGTGTTAATTAGTCAGAGGAAGGTAGACACTGGGTCCTAGAGATACAGCTTCTAAGAAGTTGTCTGTAATGTCAAACGAAGACCAACTGCAGGGTGACTGTCTGTCACTTCTGACACACCCATGACATTAACACCCTCTGTGAAGTAGAATAAAACTACTATAATACTGACCCATATATATATATATATATATATATATATATATATATATATATATATACTGTAAGGCGACGGTGTTCACACCGTGCAGAAACTGAGGCAGTGACCCAAGCAAGTCCAACATAAACAGCTTTTATTCAGCAACTCACGGGTAAATAGAGAGTCCTCCGGTTTGCAGCCGGATTAACATGAGTCCATAAACAACGGTTGCCGGGGGCAACGGCCGGGCCGCTCAGAGCCTGACAGGTGCAGAGCCTTCCCAGGCGGTGGTTCAGCCGGACTCAATCTTGCTGAGCTATCCTGCTATGCTCCTAGCAGGTTCCAACTTAGAACAACGCTAATCCTTAGTGCAGGGGTTTTAAAGGACCTGTGGCAAGAGCCACTGGAAAACCTGGGTTGGAGGGAGGAGGCCGCCCCACTGCCTCCTGTGACCTCCTCCAAGAAATGAAGGCCCTGCCGGGTTTTACTTAATCTGCCTTAGCCAGGTAGTCTGACCAGGTCATTGCTCACCTTCATTCTTGCATTACAGCCGCAGGTGAGTTTGTGACTGCAATGCACTCCAATGGATTTAATAGGTCTCTGTACACATTCTGGGGGATATATACCGTCCCTCGTATAGGATCCCCGTCACTGCCTCACATACCCCCCCCCCCCCTGTTCAAACTTGTGGCGTTGAACATTTGCCACTATACAGGGTCCCCGGGACAGGGCATCCGCATTTGCTTGCAACTTCCCAGGACGATGTTCTACAGAGAAACTGAAATTTTGCAGTGACAGGAACCACCTGGTGACTCGTGCATTCCTCTCCTTGGCATTCCTCATCCATACCAAGGGTGAGTGGTCTGTCACCAAGCGGAACTGATGCCTGAGTAAATAATAACGTAGTGATTCCAATGCCCACTTAATAGCCAAACACTCCTTCTCTACCACGCTATAGTTTTTCTCTGCCGGGACAAGTTTTCTACTCAAGTAGGTGACCGGTTGCTCTTCACCATTCACTTTTTGTGACAATACCGCCCCTAGGCCTACCTCCGAGGCATCTGTCTGTACAATGAAGGTTTCCTTGAAGTTGGGGCTGATAAGGACCTGCTGTCCACACAGGGCCAACTTCATGGACTAAAAAGCTTCTTCTGCCTGAGGGTTCCACTGAACCATTACCGATTTTTTTTCCTTTCAAGAGATCACTCAGGGCCGCCGTTCGCCCAGCAAAATTAGGTAAAAACCGGCGGTAATACCCAAGGATGCCAAGGAACGCCATCACCTGTTTTGTACTTGACGGTTTAGGCCAGTTTTTTATGGCCTCAACTTTATTGATTTGGGGCTTGATAGCTCCTCTGCCTATCACATATCCCAAATATCCTCTAGCCCTATCGCACATTTTTTGGGGTTTGCCGTTAACCCCGCGGCTCTGAGAGAATCCAGCACAGCTTGTACCTGGGATAGATGCGTATGCCAGTCGGTGCTAAAGATGATAATATCATCTAGATACGCGGACACGTACTCCTGATGAGGCTTGAGCACTATGTCCATCAACCTCTGGAATGTAGCCAGGACTCCATGTAACCCAAAAGGTAAGACCACATAGTGATATAGACCCTCCGGAGTTACGAAGGCGGTCTTTTCCTTCGCCAAATCTGTGAGAGGTACCTACCAGTAACCCTTGGTGAGATCGAGCGTGGTAAAGTACTGGGCCTGCCCCAGTCTCTCAATCAGCTCGTCCACCCTGGGCATTGGATAGAGGTCAAACTTTGGCACTTCATTCAATTTCCGGAAATCGTTACAGAAGCGTAACGATCCGTCTGGTTTTGGATTCAGTACGATGGGGCTAGCCCACTCACTCCGTGATTCCTCTAGGATGCCTAACTGAAGCATTTGTTTTACCTCAGCTGTGATGGCTTGCCTCCGGGCTTCGGGTACCCGGTACGGTCTTATTCGCACCCTTACCCCAGGTTCAGTGACAATGTCATGCTGGATAACCATAGTCCTACCCAGTAGCTCTGAGAACACGTTGGTATTGTGCTGCACCAGCAAGCGAGCCTCCCGTCGCTGCTGTTTAGTGAGGACATCACTTATCCTGACCTCCCCCTCGGACGCTTCCCTGGCTGAAGGTAGAGAACTCTCTGACGGCATGCCCGGGGTGACGTCTGTAACTAAACACTCTCGATCTTTCCAAGGCTTTAGCAGGTTTACATGGTAAAGCTGCTCAGGTTTCCTCCTTCCGGGCTGATCCACCCAGTAATTTACCTCCCCCACTTTTTCTCGAACCTCATATGGCCCTTGCCACTTGGCCATGAGCTTACTCTCGGCTGTGGGTACCAGTACTAACACCCGATCGCCCTTGTTAAAAGACATGACTCTGGCTCTTTTATTATATGTGCGCATCTGAGCTGCCTGGGCATCTAACAGATGTTCTTTCACGATGGGCATGACCGCCGCTATCTGGTCCTGCATACTAGCCACGTGTTCAATTATACTCATTTGTGGAGTCGGCTCTTGTTCCCATGTCTTTGGCTACGTCCAACAGACCCCTAGGGTGTCTGCCGTACAATAACTCAAAGGGAGAGAACCCTGTGGAAGCCTGGGGTACCTCACGGACGGCAAACATCAAATAGGGTAGCAACATGTCCCAATCCCTTCCGTCCTTAGAAACCACCTTTTTTAACATGGATTTGAGGGTTTTATTGAACCGTTCTACTAGCCCATCGGTTTGAGGGTGGTACACCGAGGTGCACAATTGTTTAATTTTTAGCAATTTGCACAGTTCGATTGTCACTTTGGACATAAAATTGGTCCCCTGATCCGTCAGGATCTCCTTAGGTAGTCCAAGGTGACAGAACATGGCAAACAGCTCCCGTGCAATCAGTTTTGCCGAGGTGTGGCATAGTGGTATAGCCTCCGGGTACCGGGTGGCATAGTCGACGACCACCAGTATAGGTTGGTGGCCACGGGCGGATTTTACAATGGGCCCTACCAAGTCCATTGCAATCCGTTCAAAAGGTACCTCTATCACTGGCAGGGGAACCAGTGGGCTAAGGAAACTTGCGGTGGGTGTGGTCAACTGACATTCGGGGCAGGATTCGCAGTACCTTTTGACCTCCGTGTAAACCCCAGGCCAAAAGAACCACTGCAAGATACGTTCTTGCATCTTTTTTACCCCTAAGTGTCCACCCAGCCAGTGTGTGTGTGCCAAATCTAGGACCACCCGATGGTACGACTGAGGTACCACCAACTGTTCCACTACCTCGTCCCTGATCTTATCTATCCTATAGAGTAACTCACCGTTGACTACCATACGTGGAAATACAGTATCTGCACCGGGCTGTTGGGCTACGCCGTTTACCTCTACCACCCTTTCCCGCGCCTGAGTCAGTGTGGGATCCTGTAGCTGAGCCGTCCCAAACGTGTCTCGGGACACTTCCAGCTCGGGGATCGATGGGGTCTCCTCAACCTCTTCTGCCAGCACCTCTAAGGGAAACCTATCGGGGTCACACTTTGTCCCTAGGTTGGACAACCCTACGGCAGGTTCATCGGGTACAGCGCCTGTAATACATTTTATCGGGGGAGAGTGGATTTTGTTTTTCCACAAAGTCCAGAACAGGGGCAAGTCTCTTCCCAACACAGTCCCATAGGGAAGAGTTTTTACCACCCCCACCACATGTTTTATATCTCCACATGGCGTCGACAAAACTACCTCCGCAGTTGGGTACTCTCGGAGGTCCCCATGGATATTAACAGTCTATTCAGTAGGATTATCAGCTGTGTATCCACCTGACTTCTGCACAACACAACTGATTGTCCCAACCCCATTTATAAGGCAAGAAATCCCACTTATTAAACCTGACAGGGCACACCTGTAAAGTGAAAACCATTTCCGGGGACTACCTCTTGAGGCTCATCAAGAGGATGCCAAGAGTGTGCAAAGCAGTCATCAAAGCAAAAGGTGGCTACTTTGAAGAACCTAGAATATAAGACATATTTTCAGTTGTTTCACACTTTTTTGTTAAGTATATAATTCCACATGTGTTAATTCATAGTTTTGATGCTTTCAGTGTGAATGTACAATTTTCAAAGTCATGAAAATACAGAAAAATCTTTAAATGAGAAGGTGTGTCCAAACTTTTGGTCTGTACTGTGTATATGTATATATATATATGTAATATAAAACCACTATAATATTGTCCACTATGTACAGGAATATAACTACTATATTACTATACTAACACCTAGTTACAAAAATATAATTACTATAATACTGCCTCCTAAGTGCAAGAGTATATCTTCTATAATATTGAACCTTATGTACATGAGTATAACTACTATAATACTTTCCATATGTACAAAAATATAACTACTATAATACTGCCCCCTATGTACAAGAATATAACCTCTATAATACTGCTCCTATGTACAAGAATAGTGTGACAGAGTGTCCCCCTCCTCAGCCTGTTTTCATGGACCATACTGTAATAAGGCCTATATTAGCATTTTCTGTCTTACATCTAGTGGGGGCATGTGTGTCTTTGTTCCTCTCTGCATGGGGCTTCCCTTAAATACACAAGTCTGCAGACTGGCTGGAGTCTGAAGTTCTAGAAGTATGCATAGAAGTGTGCTGATAAGAGATCTAATCTATACCGAATTATGCTACTGAAGAGACTGTAATACTGTGCCTTGTGAAGAAACTACTGTATTGTTACTGGAGCCGGTTGCTCAAACTCAGACTGTACTGTAATGAAGATTGTTGCTGTAATATTCCTGAATTTCACTGGCCGTGCTTCAGATTAAATTCCTTAGAGAAGCTGCAGCCTATGGTCGCCCTGAGTAACGGTTCCCCTAGGATTCCAAAGAATTCATGAAACCCATCTCGCCCTATCTGAACCAAGCAGCGTGCGTGTAACATTGGTGGCCAGTATGGGGAATCCTGAGTAGGAATTAGCGTGTAGAGAAGAGGAAAAGTGTCTGGAAAATCACAGCACCTCAATTCAACTCTGCTACACCAGTTAAAAGAGACCAGCCCTAAATAAAACTCACTAGCAGCAATGGATGTGGAAATACTAATGGACAGAATTAGTGAGCTGCTTTTTCAGTTAACCTGTGAAGAATTGAGAACAGTAGCAGAACATATAAAGATGTCAGAAGAACAGATTTCTAAAGCACACAACCGCAGGCAACTGTTAGCTGCCATTAATGCAGAAATGGATGAGCTGGGTGAGAAAGAAGCTGAAGACGTCATGGGGACGTTCCTCCAGGAGCTAACACAATTTCTAACCAGGTTGAAGTTGGAGGATGGAGGGGCGGCACCAGTTACCAAAAGCGGGAATCTCCATCCGCAGACAGAACTACAGGAATTGAAAGAACAATTCAAAGCCCTAACAGCCCTGCAGGAATCGACCAAAACCTCTGAACGGGTGACAGACTCAGACGGAACCTTTACCCTGCTCGGGTTAGATAAATCAGGAAGACAGTCCTCTCTAACACCACAAATCACCATAAAGAAAGAATTCAGGATCCTGGGACAGATTGGAGAGTGTGAACTGAAAGAGAGACTGTCTTATATGAACTTGTTGCACCAGATTGATAAAGGCTTACAGAAAGGCTACCAGCCAGATAAGATCGTTGAGGGCATGGTGAAAGCGATCAGCCCAGGACTGAACCTCTGTAGTATGCTAGAAATAAAGAGTCAATTGACCTTGCAACAGCTGAAGATGATTTTAAAAGGGCACAATAAAGAAGAGAGTACTTAAGAACTGTTCCACTGACTCATTAACCTCTCACAGAAAAATAATTAATCACCCCAAAGTTTCTGGTTCAGAGCAATTGAACTTAGGGATAGACTGTTGTTTACATCCAGAGATGTAGAAGCGGAGGAGAAGACTAGTCCAGAAGAAGTTCTTGAGATCATTGGGAACGGGGTTAATCAGCAAAGACATCAAGTTGCAGCTGAAACAGTACCTAGAAGATCCTGGCGTTCTGAACGAAGTGCTAATTGAAAAAAATGAATGAGGCAGCTAGTTTGCAATCAGAGCGAACAGAAGTTAAAGAAAGGCTCTGCTCCTAAAATTCAACAAAATGAGTCAGCTGAAGTTGGAGACCCCCGGTGGCCAGTCCGAAGATCATCATGGAGACCCTCCAGTGCCACCTCCAAGAGGGAACCTTAAATCACCAACAAAAGAGAGGACTGCGAGCATTGACTGGGAGGAAGCAATAGGAGAACTGCGAGCCGAGTGGATGGAGGTGAAAAAGCTGATTTGTTCCAGGTTTGAGGCAGTGACTGGGATCGTATACGAGGGACATTATATATCTCCCAGAATGTGTACATAGACCTATTAAACCCGTTGGAGTGCATTGCAGTCACAGACACAGCTGCGGCTGCAATGCAGGAATGAAGATGAGCATTGACCTGGTCAGGCTATGTGGCTAAGGCAGATTAAGTAAATCCCGGCAGGGCCTTCATTTCTTGGAGGAGGCTACAGTAAGGCAGTGGGGTGACCTCCTCCCTCCAACCCGGGTTTTCCAGTGGCTCTTGCCACAGGTCCTTTAAAAACCCTGCATTAAGCGTTAGTGTTGTTCAGTGTTGGGACCTGCTATGAGCATAGCAGGAAAGCTCGGCGGGCCTGTGTGTAGCTGAACCCACGACTGGGAAGGCTCTGCACCCGTCAGGCTCTGAGCGGCCCGGCGCCGTAGTTGCCCATGGCAACCATTGTTTATGGACTTATGTTAACCCGGCTGCGAACCGGAGGACTTTGTTTACCCGTGAGTTGCTGAATAAAAGCTGTTGACACAGGCCAGAACCTGTTCCTCAGACCCAGGAGTGAATTCCGAAACAGAAGATACTTGTGAAAGTGCCGTTCATGAAATCAGAGTATGGTGTGTGTCCACTGTCTAAGATGTGGTGATGAAGGACATTATGCCAAGGAATGCCAATGGTCACAGTTGGTTGGGTTAAAAGACAGGAGGTTGCCAGTGCAGGGCGACTGGTAACCGCGATACGGAGGAGGCCCCAGAAGCAGATCTAAATCTCACCAAACCCCAGATGAGGTAAAATGGCTTCGTCAGCACTATTCCCAAGTGTGTTCCCGTCTACAAGAGCTGCAAGAGAGACAGGGGCATCAGTTACTTAATGTCCAGTGCGGAGGTCAAACGATGTACTCCTGGGAGCATTCATTGGTCAGTAAAGATAGCCTCATCAGCCTAATCAGTGAAAGGTGCTTTATACAGTGCCAGCTAGATGGACTCCTGGTAAAAGCACTTTTAAATGAAGAATGGTGAAGGTGCTACCTGCCACACTTGCCTTCGGTCGCTAAAATAACTCTTAGGACAAGTGGAACTCCACGGCAAAGCTGTCAACCAGACCGAAATCCCTTTCATAGGCTGGGTGGAAGTGACTTTCCAACTGAGGGTCATGAAGAACAGCAACACCATTGAGCTTTTGGTACCTTTTCTTGTGACCAGTGATCAGAACGTGGCAGAGGATCCTATCATGGGTTATAATGTAATCAGTGAGGGCATCACGAAACACAAGTCAGGGACGCTGGTGGTGGATGCAATTGCCACATCACTTGCCATACCCAACGCCGTGGCAGAAAATATGAATCATAGAGTAAAGAAAGCACAGAATACAATGGACCTAAAAGAAGTCAAGGTAGGCTGGCGCCCGACCATAATCCCTGCAAACCAAATGGTGGGGGTGAGGTGTGGAGTCCGGGTAGAACTGGGAAGAAAAGTCCAGAAAAGACTGTTCGTGCCAAAAGACTCCTCAGAACTTCCAGAAGGCCTAGTTAAAGGTGAGACTGTGCTTATGACTCCTACTGGTGGGTTTGCTCGAGTGACAGTACCGGTGATGAATACTACGAAACACTAAATTAGACTGGATCCAAAGACTGTGGTAGGTCACATTGAAACCGTTAAAACAGTATATCCAGTGTGAGTCCTGCCCAGGGGTCTACCGTGAATTCAGTCTCCCCACCAAGGAATTAGGAGTTGCCCAGGGGAGGAAATTGCATGACCCACCTCAGGGTCCTGGGATCCCCCAGTATCCCCAGAACACTTGTGTGCTGAAGATAGCAAAACAGATGCTGAGAGAAGAGTGTCATGCATTCTCTAAAGATGACTCTGATATCCCGTCATTGCAATTGAAAATCAATTTGAAAGACACAACCTCAGTAACCAGAAGTTACATGTCTGTGCCGAAACCATTACACAGTGAAGTGAAAGAATATTTACAAGATCTAATCAACAGAGGTTGGGTCCAAAAGTCAAAGTCGTCTTATTCCTCTCCTATTGTTTGTGTTAGGAAGAAGGACGGTACGTTGAGACTCTGCTGTGATTATTGGGAACTAAACGGAGCGTCAGTACCTGATCGGCACCCGATACCAAAGATTCTAGATATGCTGGATAGCCTATCAGGAAGCACCTGGTTCTCTGTCCTCGATCAGGGTAAATCATACCATCAAGGGTTTATTGAAGAATCCAGTAGACCCTTGACAGCATTCATGACACAATGGGGGTTATATGAGTGGATCTGCATACCGTTTGAGCTCAGTTCAGCTCCAGTAGAATTTCAGAGGAGCATGGAGACCTGTTTGGAAGGATTGAGGGATGATATCTGCCAGCCGTACTTGGATGACAATATGGTACACAGCAAAACCTTCCTGGAGCATGTTGAACACGTGAGAACTAGGGTTGAGCGAGTATGTTCTGTCCGAGTATGCTTGGGCCGAGCTCCGAGTATTTATAGCTGCTCGGTGATAAGGTTAAATTGCTCCCGTGTGCATGATTTGCAACTGTTTTACAGCTTTATTACAAGTGAGGAATGTGTAAGCAATAGACATTCCTCACATGTAATAAAGCTGTCAAACAGTTGCAAATCATGCACACGGGAGCGATTTAACCTTATCACCGAGCATCTATAAATACTCAGAGCTCGGCCCGAGCATACTCGGCGAAAGGGTTAATAGAACATACTCGCTCAACACTAGTGAGGACCGTATTACAGCGGTATCAACAACTCTGAGTTAAGTTGACCCCAAAGAAGTGTGAACTGTTCAAAAGGCAAGTCTGATTTCTAGGGAAAATTGTATCCGGAGAAGGATATACCATGGACCCAGCAGAAATCGCTCCGGTACTGGCTTTAAAAGACAAGCGGCCCTCTACTGTCCCTGGAGTTGAGGCAGATCTTAGGATTCTTCTCCGATTATCGTACTTACGTACGGAACTTCTCCAGGATTGCCGCCCCGCTATATCTCCTCTTGGGGGGGGGGGCGAGAGATTCAACAACACCCACAGAGAAAAAGAAGAACGCGGGTAGGACTGGGCTTAAAAGAAACAACGCCGTTTCGTCCCAACAGCCCATTCTCTGGACAGCAGACCACAAGGAGGTATTGGAAGAACTAGTAACTACCTGGTAAAACCACCCATCTTGGGATATCCTGATTTCAACTTACCATTTGTTCTTCATTGTGATGCTTCTCAAGTTGGACTGGGAGCTGCCCTGTATAAGCATCAAGATAGAAAATTGAGCATCATCGGTTACGGTTCTAGAGCATTGACAAGAAGAGAAAAATTACCATCTACATTCTGGAAAATTGGAGTTCTTGGCATTGAAATGGGCTATCTGTGAATGATTTAAAGATTATCTCTTCTACAGCAAAGAGTTTGAGGTATACACTGACAACAACCCTTTGACCTATGTCCTCACTACAGCCAAACTGAATGCAGTGGGTCAGAGATGGGTCGCTGAACTAGCTGACTTCAATTTCAGCATCAAGTACAGGCCAGGAAACTGCAATGCGGATGCTGACGGATTTTCGAGAATGCCTCTAGAGCCTGAGGAGTTCATGTAAGAATGCTCGGAGGAAGTCATTCTGGAAGCAATTGAGAGCACTACCCAAGAAGTGCAAGCTTATCAAGAGGAAGACACACCATTGTGGTGTCCATTGACAGTGGAAACCACCATAAAAGCGAGAGAACAAGATCACCCCTTGTCCATTCAACAACTACCAAAGGAAAAATCCGTAGAGCACAATGGGAAGATCAGATAATTGGTAGAATACTACTTTATGTGGACCAAAATTGGTTTCCAAGTAAACGGGAGAGAGATAATGAGTCACCAGCAGAATCTGTTTTAGTTAAAGAATGGTTGAAGCTCTACCTCAGTGAAGACGGTATCCTGTATCGTAAAGGAGGACAAAACTGGCAGTTGGTACTACCCAGAGTATTCTGTAGGTTGGTGTTCAAAGAACTCCATGAAAACATGGGACACCTGGGAATGGAAAGGACAACCAACTTCGTCCGTGAACATTTCTTCTGGCCGTACATGCAGAGAGATATTGAGAGGTACGTGACCAGGTAGTGTGGGTGCCTGTAGGTTAAACGTCCCAACACATCAACCCAGTCACCTATGGGCAACATCCAAACTACGTATCCATTTGAGATGGCCTCAATAGACTTTCTACATCTCAAGACGTGCAAGGGTGGTTACGAATACATATTGGTGGTGATGGACCATTTTACTCGATTTGCCCAAGCATATGCCACCACTATTAAAGCTGGTCGAACAGCGGCAGCGAAGATCTTCAATGATTTTGCTTTGAAGTTTGGGTTCCCTACGAGGTTACACCACGACCAAGGAAGAGAATTTGAGAACCAACTCTTTGCCAAGCTAGGAAAGTACTGTAGAATTCAGAGCTCCCGCACAACGCCCTATCACCCAGAGGGTAATGGACAAGTGGAACGTTTTAACCAGACATTATTGTCGATGTTGCGCACTTTAACAGCTGACGAGAAGAAAGACTGGAAGAGTTCTCTGACAAAAGTGGTACATGCCTATAACTGTACAAAGAGCGATGCAACGGGTTACTCACCCTTCTTCCTTTTATATGGAAGATCGCCAAGACTGCCAATCGACATCATGTTCGATACTCCGGTGTCAGAGACTTACAGAACGTATCCGGAGTATGTTTGGAAATGGAAGGAACGGATGGCAGAGGCATACAACATAGCATCCAAAGTGGTTACACAAGGACAGAGCAAGAGTAAGGAGTACTATGATCGAAAATGTTATGAAGCAGAATTGGCACCGGGAAGCTGGGTGCTAGTCAAGTACGTATGTGAGAAAGGTGATCCAGGAAAACTTTGTTCATACTGGGAAGACAAGGTGTATGTGGTCATAAAGGGGAAAGCTGATGACAGTCCAGTGTATGAAATCCGATTGGAAAGAGGGGACAAGAAAACCAGAATAGTCCATCGGAATTTATTACTAACCTGTGATTATCTTCCACCACAACAAGACTTCCCAGAAGCAGACCGACATCGACCGAGATAGACTAAGGGACCATCACAGACTGAAGCTCCGGAGGTGGATAGGAACCTTGAAAGTTCCAATGAAGAAGAGCACACTGTTGTATTTCTCAAACCTGCTGGAGAGGGACGTACCATCCTCAAGAGAGTGAACTAAGTCCCGAGGTTCCGAGTTTGTACCTAGGAGTACAGATGAAGTCCAATTCCGATCTGATGATCGAACACCGGTCACTGAAGAGGCCGATCGACACTGAGGAGTAGCAGAATTACCAAACCAGGTGGAAACGGACGATTCAAGAGAAGTACAGGAACTTACAGAGGCAGTTCTGGCATCATCTGAGGAAGTACGAGAAATGAGTGGGATGGAGGAAAGTCCTTTGGCCGAGGAACCCGTGGTATCTGAGGAACAGCCCACTAGGAGGATGTCGGCTCGAGAAGTGAGGAGGCCCGTGATGCTGACGTATGAGACACTTGGAGAGCCCAGTCAGGTGCCAAGGACTGTCGACTGGAAATGGATGTCTCTGCCTGCGGACCAGGTAGGCCCACTTGAGTGGTGTTCACCACCGAGAGACATTATGGACAATGTTACCAGGTTACCTGGTGGAAACACTTTTTTTGGCCTAGTGAGAGAGAGAGAGCTGGTTGAAGACTTACAAAAAGCTCCAGCGGAAGAGATGCTGATTGTTTTAATTGTGTTCATTGTTTATTTCTTGCAGGAGTCCTACAAGAAAAAGGTCGTAAGAATAGGTTATCAATATTTATAAATGTTATACCAATTTGACAATGACAAATTTATATTTATAGTTACTAAGCTTTCACCACTGTCCCAGAATTGGTCAGATTGACGAATTAAGACGAATGTCGAAGACGACATTCAAAAAGGTGGGAAGAGTGTGACATGCAGAAGTAGTGCTGTTGCTTCCAAAGCATCCAGAAACTGTTACAAATAACACAAGTACAGGAGACAGGAAGTGTTGTGTTTCAGAAGCATCCAGCAACTTGAGTGGTTAACACAGTCACAGGAGACAGGGAGTGTTTTAACAGAGCCCCAGGGGGATTGTGGGGAACTTGTTATTGTAGTCTGGCTGAAGCCCAAGAGAAAGGTGGTGTGTTATCTGGATCTGACAGAAGGCAACTGAACAGGTTTCATATCAGGAGAGAAACTAAACACAGGTCAAATAAACTTCCTGAACTAACAGTGCAGAGTATTATCGGGTAGGAATATAAGGACTGGAAGGAATTGTGTCACAGGGATCATCTCCCTCATCAACCCCCCCTCCTCCATGCAAGATAAAGAATGCTGTGTACTATTTTGTCCTTGTGAAGGAAAATACTGTGGTTGTGTATACATAGATGTGTGCTACTAAGCGATCTACTCTATGCTGAATTATGCTACTGAAGAGACTGTAATACCGTGCCTTGTGAAGAAACTACTGTACTGTTACTGGAGTCGGTTGCTCAAGAAACTCAGACTGTACTGTAATGAAGATTGTTGCTGTACTATCCCTGAATTGCACTGGCCGTGCTTCAGATTAAATTCCACTGTTAAACTGTTGAAAAAGACTCTTGTCAGATGTGTCTGGTCAGCAACTGAATCTGTCGTGTGCCTGAGAGAAGCTGCAGCCTATGGTCGCCCTGCATAACGGTTCCCCCTGGATTCCAAAGGATTCATGAAACCCGTCTCGCCCTATCTGAACCTAGCGGCGTGCGTGTAACATATAGTGTAACAACACCTGGTACAGGTAGTCATGGTGGACTCAAGGCTTTACTCTGGTCTAAGCCCACAATATAAACCCCCACATTGTGCTGCTTAATGTATGTCACAGCTTCTCTCACCAGCAGCAATGAGTCCTCTATCATCTGACCCTTCGCACCACACGTCTGGTTGTAGATGATCAGCTCACCCGCCATCTCGCACAGCCGATAATACAAGATCTTGGCCAGGATTTTATAATCAGTGTTTAGCAAAAACAATGGATGCCAGTTCTTTATCTTTTAGATTTCCTTTCTTTGCCAGGAGAACCAGAACAGATCTATATGAGTCCTTTGGAAGTGCATTGAGCTGTAGGTTGGATTTCTGCTAAAGGGGAAAAAAAAACCTCTTTAAATCTTTTTCCTTAGCAAGTGTGAACGAGTATGTCCGGAGCGTAAGTGCGAACAGAAGTAAGTGTGTGACTTGTGATTCAGTGAAGAGGTATTTGGGAATCCTGCAGCAAATAGCTATTTGAATTGCTGTGAGTTGCTGAATTGTGAACTGCTGAGTGCTTTTCTACCTGTTTAATTCTATTGGGCTTTTTAAAACCTATTTTCTCTCTACAGTTTTACAGTCTCTTATTTTACTACCTGTGTGTTTAAGGGTTAACTACATTTCACTTAAATCCTGAGGTGTAGCTATACTCACAAGGGGTTAATTAAGGGTGAGGGGTCATAATTAAGGGTTTATAAGTGGCAGCTGGCTGGGGTTTCCAGTCCTTAGGAAGTGCATTGAGCTGTAGGGTGGATTGTTGCTAAAGGGGAAAAAAAAAACAAAAAAAAGCCTCTTTAAATCTTCTTCCTTAGCGAGTGTGACCGGAGCGTAAGTACGAACAGAAGTAAGTGTGTGACTTGTGATTCAGTGACTTTGGATTCAGGGAGTTTGGAAGGGAGGAATTTGGACTGAATTGCTGTCTGTAATTTATTAATTCTTTACATTTCTTTTTACTTAACAATTTTGTCTAATGCAATCCCCATTAGGAAATGAGCTCCATTATTGACAATGCTATCCAGAGTACATCTTGCCACATGTATGCAATCCCTGAACAGCCAGTCATGGGTGCATACTGCTGTGTGAGATGTGAGCACGTTGTGCATTTGGAAGCCCAGGTACTGGGTCTAAATGAGCAGGTGGCAACACTGAGATCCATAGACAATATGGAAAGGAGTCTGCTGCTCACTGAGCAGCTGCTCACTGGGGTAGATGGGGGAGGATGGTAATATGGAGCTCCAGGACAGTGAGGCATCTAGCTGGGTGAAAGTTAGAAGGCGGGGTAGAGGGAAGAGTGCCAGGGAGGCTAGTCCCGATCTGTCACACCCCAATAAGTTTGCAAAGTTGGCAGAGGAGGGGGATGTCAGCACAGGGGTAGCACTGCTGCAGCAAGGCATGTCCACTGAAAGCCGGAGGAGTGTCAGCTCCAGTAAGGGAGGAAATAGGAGAGCAGGGCATGCCAGGCTGGTGCTGGTAGTGGGGGACTCATTTATTAGGGGAATCTGTCACAAAGACAGGGATCGTCAAACAGTGTGCTGGCTACCTTGCACTCGAGTCTGGCACATCGCTGATCAAGTTGACAGATTACTGGGAGGGGCTGGTGAGGACCCAGCGGTCATGGTGCACATTGGCACAAATTACAAAGTTAGAGGTAGGTGGAAAGTCCTTAAAGATTTCAGGGAATTAGGCTGCAAGCTTAAAGCAAGGACCTCCAAGGTGGTATTCTCTGAAATACTGCCTGTACCACGTGCCACGCCAGAGAGGCCACGGGAGATTAATAAATCGCTCAGGAATTGGAAGGAGGGGTTTTGGTTCCTGGAGAACTGGGCCAACTTCTCAGTTGGCTACAGGTTCTACACTAGAGACGGGCTGCACCTCAATGGGGAGGGTGCAGCTGTGCTGGGGAGAAAATGGCTAGAAGGTTGGAGGAGTGTTTAAACTAAGGATTGGGGGGGAAGTTATTCATTTTATAGGTGGGGAAGATAGTGCAGATAGTGGCCTGGGCACAAATAAAGAAATTGGGGGTGGGGTTAGAACAGTCCATATAGTAAGAAGGAATAGAGGTACAGAGAGATGCATAAAATGCATGTACACTAATGCCAGAAGCCTCGCCAACAAAATGGAGGAATTAGAATTAATTTTGTTGGAAAATAATTACGACATGGTGGGTATATCTGAGACATGGCTGGACGAGAGCCATGACTGGGCAGTTAATTTACAGGGCTATAGTTTGTTCAGAAATGACTGTACAAACAAGCGAGTTGGGGGTGTGTGTTTATATGTAAAATCTTAAAACCCATCTTGCGTGAGAATATATGTGAATCTAATGAAAATGTAGAGAGTCTTTGTGGGTGGAGATAAGGGGAGGGGAAAAAAATAATAAATTATTGCTAGGAGTTTGTTATAAGTCTCCAAAAATAATGCACGCAGCGGAGAATATCCTCATAAAGCAAATAGATGAAGCAGCGACTCAAGGAGAAGTCATTATTATGGGGAACTTCAACTACCCTGAAATACATTGGGGACCAGAAACCTGTAGTTCCAGCAAAGGTAATAGGTTTTTGACAACTATGAGAGACAATAACCTTTCACAACTGGTTCAGGACCCAACAAGAAGGGGGACACTGCTAGACCTAATATTAACCAACAGGCCAGACCACATATCAAATATACGAGTTGGGGGTCACTTGGGTAATAGTGATCACAAAATAATACGTTTTCATGTAACCTTTAGTAAGATGTGTAGTAGAGGGGTTACTAGGACACTAAACTTCAGGAAGGCAAATTTCCAACAGTTGTGAGATGATCTTAGTGCAATAAACTGGGACGATATCCTGAGACATAAAACTACACAAAGCAAATGGGAGACATTTATTAGCATCCTGAATAGGACCTGTGTACAATATATACCCTATGGGAATAAACATGCTAGAAATAGGAGGAAACCACTATGGCTAAATAGAGCTGTAAGGGGCTCAATAAGTGACAAAAAGAAAGCATTTAGAGAACTAAAGCAAGTAGCTAGTGATGAGGCATTAAATAATTACAGAAAATTAAATAAATTATGTAAAAAACAAATCAAGGCAGCAAAGATTGAGACAGAGAGACTCATTGCCAGAGAAAGTAAAAATAATCCTAAAATATTTTTTAACTACAGTACATAAATAGTAAGAAACTAAAAAATGATAGTGTTGGCCCCCTTAAAAATCGTCTGAGTGAAATGGTGGATGAGGATGAGGAAAAAGCCAATATGCTAAATGATTTTTTTTCAACCGTATTTACACAAGAAAATCGCATGACAGAAAACATGATCAGTGATAACAAAAATTCTCCATTAAATGTCACTTGCTTAACCCCACAGGAAGTATGGCGGCGTCTAAAAATCACTAAAGTTGACAAATCCCCGGGCCCGGATGGGATACACCCGCGAGTACTGCAGGAATTAAGTAAAGTCATAGATAGACTATTATTTTTAATCTTTAAAGATTCCATAATAACAGGGGCTGTACCACAGGACTGGCGTATAGCAAATGTGGTGCCAATATTCAAAAAGGGAACAAAAACTGAACTTGGAAATTATAGGCCAGTAAGCTTAACCTCTACTGGGGGTAAAATCCTGGAGGATTTTCTAAGAGATGCTATACTAGAGTATCTGAAGAAGAATAATTTCATGACCCAATATCAACATGGGTTTACGAGGGACCGTTTCTGTCAAACTAATCTGATCAGCTTTTATGAAGAGGCAAGTTCCGGACTGGACCAAGGAAATGCAGTGGATGTTGTGTATATGGACTTTTCAAAAGCTTTTGATACGGTTCCACACAAGAGGTTGATACATAAAATGAGAACAATGGGGATAGGGGAAAATATATGTAAGTGGGTTAAGAACTGGCTCAGTGATAGGAAACAAAGGGTGGTTATTAATGGAACACACTCAGACTGGGTCACAGTTAACAGTGGGGTACCACAGGGGTCAGTACTGGGCCCTCTTCTTTTTAACATATTTATTAATGACCTTGTAGGGGGCATACAGAGTAGTTTTTCAATATTTGCGGATGACACTAAACTCTGCAGGGTAATCAATACAGAGGAGGACAATTTTATATTACAGGAGGATTTATGTAAACTAGAAGCTTGGGCTGCTAAATGGAAAATGAGCTTTAATATGGATAACTGTAAGGTAATACACTTGGGCAGAGGAAATAAAATATATAATTATATGCTTAATTGTAAAACACTGGGCAAAACTGTCAGTAAAAAAGACCTGGGTGTTTTGGTGGACGACAAGCTCACGTTTGGTGGCCAGTGTCAGGCAGCTTCTGCAAAGGCAAATAAAATAATGGGATGCATTAAAAGAGGCATAGATGCTCATGAGGATGACGCGCCCCCTGGGCCGCGTGTGTGAGGGGATACCCGGAACCGGACCTTTTGTGGATGCTGGGGGTTGTAGTCCTCGTGTGGCGGGGACCCGGTCCCGTGGCCCAGGGTGGTCAACCCAAATGGCAGTCTATTTATAGGGTTTTGTGATATTAAATGTCCGACTATGCCACCCGTGGATTGCGGTCAGAGTGAACCGCTGCTGCAGGGCAGACCGCTGAGGCTGGTGTTGTGGGTGCAGCCGAGGATAGTATAACTCCCCACGGGAGGAGCATAGCCTCAGGACAGCAAGTGTGGATGTTGGGGGTGATGGTGCGCGGGAGCAGCAGTAACGACACAGAGTCCTGTAATGCAGTCCAGGGTATTTACTCACAGTTCTTTATCCACGTTACTACAGCTGGTCATAACGTCCCACGTCGCACTGTGCTCACCAGGTGAGGGGATCGGCCTACTCCCAGATAACTTTGGAGCGTTTCACAGGACCCCCTTTGTGTGTCCTTTCTCTGGCCTGTCATACCCCGCCAGTGATCTCGCTTCTGTCCGGCTGCCTCGGGCCTTCTCTGGTAAACCTTGGCGCCAGTTTCCCTGACCCTATATGGTGCCTTCCTAGCGGGTGTAGCGAGGGGCTGCGCCACGTAAAATGTCACAGCCTCCGGTTTCTAGCTGAGGGTAGTTCCCCGCCTCCACTAGTTTCGGGGACCGGTCTCCCCCTTTGGCCTAACCCCCCCTACGCAGGTAGATTCGGGCGTGTGGTGGCGACTCGCCGGTCCACACCCCTGGGGTCCCTTCGTTCCTTGTTCCTGGAGCCTCCTCTGCTCCTCTTCCTTCCTTCTCCTTCCTCCAGGCCCCGGCCTCTCCCAGGCCCGCCTGCGGAGCAGAGCTCGGTCTGAGCCTCTGCTCCCTGTCCTCTCCTCTTACTGACTGAACTTCTTCACTCTCCTTGCTCTTTCAGTGCTGGCTGGGCCTCACAGGCTAGGCCCGCCTCCGGAGCAGAGCCCCATGCAGAGGCCCTTACTCTGTCACTTCTTCTCCCAGACTGAACACATAACTAAGATGGTGCCCACCTTTTATACCTCCCTCTAAGTGCACCCAGGAACTGCTCTCTCCCTCCTATGCACTACAGGGTCCCCCCTTCCTCGGTGTTCCCTCCCCCCACTCCAGCCAGGGACAGGGACTGTCGTGCTCTACTTGGAGCATATCGGTCGCCCTGCCCCCCCGGAAATGTGGTGTAATGCATGCAGGTGTCGGGGTCCTGATCCACACTCCATCCTTACCTGGAAGTGAGATATCGCACATCTGGTTGAGATGCAATACCTCTGTAGCGACCGAGCCCTTGTAGGGGCGCTACAAGGAGAACATAATTTTACCTCTATACAAGTCACTAGTGCGACCACACTTAGAATAATGTGTACAGTTCTGGTCTCTGGTGTATAATGAAGACGTAGCTGAAATAGATTGGGTGCAGAGAAGAGCGACCAAGGTTATTAGAGGACTGGGGGGTCTGCAATACCAACACAAGTTATTACACTTGGGGTTATTTAGTTTGGAAAAACAAAGGCTTAAGGGTGATCTTATTACTATGTACAAATATATGAGGGGACAGTACAAAGACCTTTCTACTGATCTTTTTACTCTGAGGCCTGAGACGGGGGCAAGGGGGCATCTTCTATGTCTGGAGGAAAGAAGGTTTAATCATAATCACAGACGCGGATTCTTTACTGTAAGAGCAGTGAGACTATGGAACTCTCTTCCGCATGATGTTGTAATGAGTGATTCACTACTAAAATTTAAGAAGGGCCTGGATGCCTTTCTTGAAAAGTATAATATTACAGGTTATATATACTAGATTCCTTGATAGGGCGTTGATCCAGGGAACTAGTCTGATTGCCATATGTGGAGTCAGGAGGGAATTTTTTCCCCCAATGTGGAGCTTAGTGTTTGCTACATGGTTTTTTTTTGCCTTCCTCTGGATCAACATGTTAGGCTATGTTACGGGTCCGGGTGGTGGAACCTCTGTGCTTCGGTGCAAGGAGGGACCAGAGGGGCATGACTAAGTACCTACTCAGCCTGACCAAGGTCGCACGGCGGCTCAATCGACTCCGTGAACCAGGGAGGGACCGAGCAGGGGGACCAGGTGCCACTCTGGGACAGACCTTGTGTGAGAGCAGGTGACTCCCACGGGTCAGATGGCAGGAACTGCATGGCAGGGAGGCTGACAGGAGGTCCGGGTAGATAAGACGGCTGGTTCAGCAGATAGCCAGGCGGGTGTTCCGGGTAGGCGAGCTGGTGGGCACAACAGGTAACTGGCAGGTGCTCCAGGTAAGCAGGCTGGCGGGCACGGCAGGTAACTGGCAGAAACTTCCAGGTAAGCAGGCTGGCGGGCACGGCAGGTAACTGGCAGGTGCTTCCAGGTAAGCAGGCGGGCACAACTATAGACAGTCTGGCGGGCTGGGCTGTGGCGAGCAGGACTGACAGGCAGACTGGCGGGCTGGACTGACAGGCAGACTGGCGGGCAGGACTGACAGGCAGCGGGACCTGAGGGCTGAAGCAAGTGTTAGCACACAGAACAACAACCTTGCATAGGCACCTCCATATTGGAGGAGGTGCTTTAAATAGGGGAAGTCCTCCGGCCGTTGGCCGGGGACTTTTTAGGACGGCGCGTGCGGCCCCTTCAAGAGGGAAGGAGCGCGTGCGTGCCCTAAGTACAGTGCCCGGGAAGCTGCGCACAGTGCGCGCCACATTAGCTGCAGGACGGGGGCTGGAAGACACCGGACCAGGGCCGTGGCAGTGAGGAGAACGGCGTCTCTGCCCGGCAGAAGGCAGAGATGCCGATGCTACAGTACCCCCCACCCTTTACGCCCCCCCTTCTTTAAGCCAGAGAGAATTTTTTTAAGAAGATGAGGGGCATGAATGTTCTCCCTGGGTTCCCAAGACCTCTCCTCCGGCCCAAACCCCTTCCAATCCACAAGAAAGATAGTCTTTCCTTTTACCCTCTTGGTGGCCAAAATGTTTTCTACCTCAAAGATGTCCTCAGCGGAGACTGGAGCTGTAGAGGTACCTGGATAGTCAGAGAAGGATTTAAGGACAACAGGTTTGAGGAGGGATACATGAAAGGAGTTGGGAGTCCGTAAGGTGACTGGGAGTTTCAGCTTGTAGGCCACTGGATTGATTTGGTTCAGAACCTCGAACGGACCGATGAACCGCGGACCCAACTTATAGGAAGGTATCTTGAGACGGACATATTTGGAGGAAAGCCAGACCTTGTCTACTGGACGGAATTGAGGCGGATCCAGCCCATGTTTCTACATCCGCTTGGAGGACAGAAGAAGTGCAGATCTAGTGTCTTCCCAAATAGCCGAAAATTCGCTGACAAGAGACTCCGCAGCAGGATTGTCCACTGAAGAGGAGACGGGAAACGGAATCCGGAGGTGTTGACCATAGACCACAAAGAACGGGGATTTAGTAGAAGACTCGCTCTCATGGTTGTTATAGGAGAACTTGGCCCAGGGCAGGAGCTCAACCCAATCGTTATGGTGAGCATTGACAAAGTGCCGGAGAAAGCTGGTAAGGACCTGGTTGATACGTTCCACTTCACCATTGGATTGAGGGTGATAAGCAGAGGAAAAATCCAGGGAGACATCCAGCAGCTTGCACGTAGCTCTCCAGAAGCGCAAAGTGAACTGAACCACGCGATCAAACACAATGTGGTGGGGTAGGCCGTGAAGACGGAAGATGTGATGGATGAAGTCCTTAGCCAGCACAGATGCAGACGGAAGACCAGGCAGAGGGATGAAGTGGCCATTTTAGAGAAGCGGTCAGCGACCACCCTAATGACTGTACAACCAGCAGAGACAGGGAGATCCGTAATGAAGTCCATAGCTATGTGTTGCCATGGAGCAGAAGGCACGGGAAGAGGAAGGAGACGGTCGGATGGAAGGTGCCGGGGAACCTTGTTACGGGCACAGGAGGAACAAGCCGCGACGAAGTCTGCAACATCCTTGCACAGAGAAGGCTACCAGTAATGTTAGGCGATGAGCAGAAAGGTCTTCCTCTGACCAGCATGACCGGCTAGTTTGGATGAATGGCCCCAGAGAAGAACCTTCTTACGATCTGGAACAGCCACAAAAGTCTTACCGGGTGGAAGAAGAGACAGGTCAAACAGAGCCACAGTCATTACTTTGGAGGGGTCGATGATATGTAGAGGCTCCTCCTCTTGGTCAGTGGACAGGAACGAGTGGGATAAAGCGTCAGCCTTAATGTTCTTGTCCGCCGGGCGGTAATGCAGAGTGAAGCAGAATCGGGCAAAGAATAGAGACCACCTGGCCTGACGCGGATTAAGTCTTTGGGCGTTTTGTAAATAGGCCAGGTTTTTGTGGTCACTGTAGATGACCACCGGGTGCAGAGCCCCCTCCAGCAGGTAACGCCACTCCTCCAGCGCCAATTTGATGGCTAGAAGGTCACGATCTCCTATGGAGTAGTTGCGCTCAGATGAGGAGAAGAGCTTGGAGAAGAAGCCGCAGGTTACCATTCTCCCGGAAGGGGATTTCTGGGTGAGCACCGCTCCGGCTCCGGAGGAGGATGCATCAACCTCCAGGAAGAACTGCTTGTTGCAATCCGGACGGTGCAGCACAGGGGCGGAGGAGAAAGCTTGTTTTAGGGAGACGAAGGCCTCCTCCGCTTCGTAAGTCCATTCCCTGGAATTTGCTCCCTTACGGGTGAGACGGAGATGGGAGCGGTCCGGGAGGAGAAATGAGAGATGAAGAGGCGGTAATAATTTGCGAAGCCCAGGAATCGCTGAATCGCCTTCAACCCCTCCGGTCGGGGCCACTTTAAGACAGCAGAAACCTTCTCGGGATCCATCCACAGACCAGTCTCGGAGATAATATAGCCCAGGAACGGAAGGGAGGTCTGCTCGAAGAGGCATTTCTCAAATTTTGCGTATAGGCAATTCTGCCGGAGCCTTAGCAGAACCTGACGAACATCCCTCCGGTGTGTGGGCAGGTCCGGAGAGAAGACCAAGATATTATCCAGGTACACCACCACGCAAGAATACAGGAGTTTACTGAAGATGTCGTTAACCAGCTCCTGGAAGATGACTGGGGCATTACAGAGACCAAAGGGCATCACGCGATATTCATAGTGACTGTCCCGGGTGTTGAATGTCGTCTTCCACTCGTCTCCCTGGCGGATCCGGACCAAATTGTACGCCCCACGAAGATCGAGCTTGGTGAAGATCTTCACGCCTTTAAGGCGGTCGAACAGCTCCAAGATGAGAAGCCAGGGGTACTTATTCTTGATGGTAATCTGGTTAAGACCCCTGTAATCGATACAGGGATGTAGTGAGCCGTCTTTCTTCTTAACGAAGAAGAATCCTGCTCCAGCTGGGGAGGTAGATTTCTGGATGAATCCCCTAGCAAGATTCTGTTCTATGTACTCAGACATAGCCCGGGTCTCAGACAGCGAACCTCTCTCCCACAGAGGGTTTAGCCATGCCAATGCCTCCCCGGTGAGGTGAGACATGAACGCCACCTTGGCCCGGTCGGAGGGGAGCTGATGTGTCAGGAGTTCAAAATGCAGCGTGCAATGATTTAGGAAGCCCCGACATAAGACGGGGTCACCACCAAAACGTGGAGGCGCAGAGAGCCGGGGTCCAGAGCCGGGTGCCATAGCGCCAGTAGGTTGAGGTGCCGCCGAAGCGGGTGCCGCTCGGCTAGAGACGGACACAGACGGGGTGAACAGCGTGTCCAGGCGAGAGTTGACTGACCGCAGATAGGACAGGATAGTCTCCTGTTGGGATCTCTGACGTGAGACCTCCTGGTACAGATCAGAGAGTGAAGGAGCCTGGGGACCACCGGGTTCCATGGCCTGTGCAAACTGTTACGGGTCCGGGTGGTGGAACCTCTGTGCTTCGGTGCAAGGAGGGACCAGAGGGGCGTGACTAAGTACCTACTCGGCCTGACCAAGGTCGCACGGCGGCTCAATCGACTCCGTGAACCAGGGAGGGACTGAGCAGGGGGACCAGGTGCCACTCTGGGACCGACCTTGTGTGAGAGCAGGTGACTCCCACAGGTCAGATGGCAGTAACTGCACGGCAGGGAGGCTGACAGGAGGTCCTGGTAGATAAGCAGGCTGGTTCGGCAGATAGCCAGACTGGTGCTCCGGGTAGGCGAGCTGGCGGGCACAACAGGTAACTGGCAGGTGCTCCAGGTAAGCAGGCTGGCGGGCGCGGCAGGTAACTGGCAGGTGCTTCCAGGTAAGCAGGCAGGCGGGCAGAACTATAGACAGTCTGGCTAGCTGGGCTGTAGACAGTCTGGCGGGCTGGGCTGTAGACAGACTGGCGAGCAGGACTGACAGGCAGACTGGCGAGCAGGACTGACAGGCAGACTGGCGAGCAGGACTGACAGGCAGACTGGTGGGTAGGACTGACAGGCAGCGGGACCTGAGGGCTGAAGCAAGTGTTAGCGCACAGAACAACAACCTTGCACAGGCACCTCCATATTGGAGGAGGTGCTTTAAATAGGGGAAGTCCTCCGGCCACTGGATGGGGACTTTTTAGGATGGTGCGCGCGGCCCCTTTAAGAGGGAGGGAGCGTGCGCGCACATGCCCTAAGCACAGTGCCCGGGAAGCTGCGCGCAGTATGCGCCACAGTAGTTGCAGGACGGGAAGACGCCGGACCAGGGCTGTGGCGGTGAGGGGAACGGCGTCTCTGCCCGGCAGGAGGCAGAGACGCCGATGCTACAGGCTATGGGTTGAACTAGATGGACTTATTCTTCTTTCAACCTTAAAAACTATGTTACTATGTATACTGGGACTGTAGGAGCTTGCCTGCAGAGAAACAATCATTATCGACCAACACCAAGTCCGGAGCTAATAAGTCCCTGAACTCTCTATAAAACTCGCTGGTCAAGCCGTCCAGCCCTGGGCTCTTGTTGGCCTTCAAGGAGTCAATGCTCCTCTTCACCTCCTCCTCAGTTATGGGATCAGCCATACTATCTGCCTGCACCGGGTCTAACATTGGTAGGGACGCCCCCTTCAGATAGGCTTTAAAGGGAATCTGTCACCCTCTGGGACTTTTCAGACCGCTAATATGGGCATACAGGTAATAGAAATGTGAATCTATGCTTACCTGTATGCACTATGTTAGCGGTCTGGTTGCTATGTAATAGCTTTTTTATTAAATTATTTCTGCTAAGCTTTGCGTCCCCCGGATGCCAAGAAATGCCCGCCTACTAGCCCTATTTCCATACTCACCCCACCTCCTCTGCACGTCACAGGGCCCTGTGACGTGCAGTTCCCAGCCGGATCCCCCTCCTGCGCTGTTTTCTCTGTATGGACGGCAGTTCTTACGACTGCTGGATCTGTCCACATTACAGGACACATTATTAAAGTCCCCACACAATATAAACACTTTAGATGTAAAGCAATATGGCTTCATGTGATCAAATAGCTCCATCCGCTCTTTCCTAGTCTGCAGAGCATAAATGTTTATCGCTCTATAATGGATGGAGTCCAATATAAAGTCCAGCATCAGACAGCGGCCCGGACAGATCTTCAGGACTCTGTCCACGTAGATATTCATGGTATTAAAGAGGATCCCCACACCATCATTTGTGGGGATCAAGTTTCCAGTCTCTCTTGGCTGCATACACATGGGCATTACACTTCAGATACGTCTCCTGTAAGAAGAAGACGTCATATCTCTCGCTAGACAAACGCTGGTAAATCACCTGCCTACGGCTCCCAGTCATCACACTGTTCACATTAATGGAGCTTATTCTCAGCCGCATCCTGATCACTTAGATTTTCTGGTCTTCTTCCTACTTCCACTGCTGTCACCTGCAGTGCCCCATCTCTTTGTGGACACGGGATTACCAGGATTCACCTCATCAGAGACATTTTCTAAGATGTATCAAGGACTTTGCTCCATTTTTGCCTCTTCTTCTTGGTCTTCTTCTCCCAGTACATTGTAATGTCCGGGACATATCACCAGCACTGGAGGCTCAGGAGGTTTTCTGTACTGTTGTGACTTTTCTGGAAGAATCCACAGATGAATTTAGCCTTCCTCATCCACACTGGACAGTGCAGGCAGAGTAACTGCTTCTACAGATGTACTGGGCTGATGCTTGGATGGTTTGGTGACTGGTTTTCTGGACACCTTAGTCCTCTCTTTAGCGACTGGCATTTTAGGCCCTACTTTAGTGGCTGACCATAGATTAGATCTTACTTTATTGGCTGATGGTGGTTTAGGTCTTTCTTCAGTGGCTGGTGGTCCTAGTCGTGCAGCATCTGTTAGTAATACATCAGACTCTGGAGCAGGTTCACTGCTACTGTGACTTCTATCCTCATCAATACTGGCTTCTGGGACAGTCAGTACCTCTGGTGACATCTTCCTTAACAACTGCTAAAAAGGTCTGGCCATTATATTTATTATGTTCTGCATGCCGGAAATCACGGAACGTCTACCCTGGTTCTGAGCACAGGTTACAGATGACCGGTCCTGTGCATTTGTCCTTTGCCTGTCCGAACTGTCCACATAATGAGCACGTGGTACGAGAGCAGAAGCTGGATTTTCACAGTATATCCTCCATTCAATATCTGCTCCTCATCATAGATCTTGTCGGGATGACTTCTCACCATGCACTGCCAGTTTCAGCCAGTGCTGCAGATCCGCCAGCGCCACCACCTCAGACTGGAACAGGACAGTGGCCATTATTTCCTGTGGCTTAGACAGCTGGATACATTGGAGGTGATCCCTGATCTCATCTTCTCTGGTGTCATTATAAATGTTCCAGAACAGATCCAGATCGCAATGGAGCTTAAAGCTGATGTCATAGATCCTGCAGGATGGGATATGGATCAGAGCGTAGACCTCAGACGCATTGAACTTCATAAACTCTATCAGAAGAACTTTCCCAATGTAAATTCTGGATGGGATCTTCTCCCCTGGTCCTGTGTACTTTATCCTGACTGCGTTCCTCCTCTGAGGTGGGGGACTCACTAGTCTGGTGACATTAGAGAACAGTCTCCTGAATCGATGGTCAGCAGATGGGTCAGTGCTGGAGTTTTCCCCAGCCGCAGGTGGATCAGTGCTGGAGCTTTCCCCAGCCGCAGGTGGATCAGTGCTGGAGCTTTCCCCAGCCACAGGTGGATCAGTGCTGGAGCTTTCCCCAGCCACAGGTGGATCAGTGCTGGAGCTCTCCACTGCTGCAGGAGGATTAGTGCTGGAAATCTCCACTGCTGCAGGAGGATCAGTGCTGGAGCTCTCCCTAGCGCCATGATTACTGACACCTGATTGTGCTGCAATAACGCCCAGATCCACTACTGATTGTTGCACAATGTGGTCTCCATTCCATGACATTGATGGTTCAGAGTCCATTACCACTGCAGTGTGGTCTCCATCCACTGACATGCATGACATAGAGTCCATTACCACTGACTGTTGCACAATATTGTCTCCATTCACTGGCATGGAGGGTTCAGAGTCATAACATTTATATAATAGTTATAACATTTGTAGTATCTGCTGCAGACAGGCATTCGCTAGCACCAGCGAGCGGGGTCTCGCTCACCTCGCTGAGGGGGGTCTCACTCACAGTATCATTACAGGGCGCACTTTCTATATCACTCTCAGGAGCTGTGCCCACTTCATTGCTGCATACAGAGGTCACTGCAGTTAACCCCTCGTTTGCTGACACACTTTCCTCTGCCACATTCCCAGCATTTTCTGATGTCTCAGACCCCTCGCATTGTGCTGCTGATATCAGTGGAGCACTTCTTACTGGGCTTCCATTCTCCACAATACTGTACATAGTTTTATATTTAATGTCTTCATTCCCAATGAAGCGTTTTCTGCTCACAGTCTGCACTCTGGATCCCTTCTTTTTCTCCTTAGGCCAAGTCTCCATTCTGGGCACAGAGTTTAAACCTTTCTCCAGTTTTTCTTTCCTTATCACCAGCACTCTTCTTCAATCATCCAGACACTCACACTTCATCAGTTTTATCTTAGGATCAGTCTCTTTCTTAATTTCGTCTTTTAGTTTGCTGATTTGCAATTCCAGCTTAAAAATGTTTTGCCTTGTAACATTTAATCCTCCAACATAACAAGCAGGTTTAGAAGACTCACCAGCCACCAAGTCCAGCTTTCCATTACTATCAGGTGCACGCTGCAGGCAGTGGCGTACCGCCAATGGCGGCAGGCCACTCCACTGCTATAGGGCCCGTGAGCTGGGGGGCCCCGAAGCAGCAGGGGAATGATGAGGATAGTTGAGTATTGGGGGGAAGGAGGTTGCGGCGGAGGAGGAACGGGCACAGGCAGTAGCCGCTGCTGCAGCTATCACGTGTGCCCGCTGCTATAGGGACATGAATATTCCCTCTTCTCCACTCCCATGGGCATGGAGAAGAGGGAATATTCATTCTTTTTAGTAGCGGGCACGGAGGATCGCTGAGCCGCGGCTCCTGCTGTCAGTGCCTGCTACTAAACAGAATGCATATTCACGCTTCTCCACGCCCATAGTCCCGGCGTGGAGAGGAGTGAATATGCCGGCAGCAGCAGCTCACCTCAGCATCTGAGAGCGCGCGTTGCTCAGATGCCGACATGAGCTGCTGGCAGACAGGACGTAGCGCTGGAGCAGAGGTGAGGAAGGAAGGTGAGTATAAGTGTTTATTTTTTACGTGTTAAGTGATTGGGACACACATACCAGGATTGGGGAATGAGGGGGCCCACACATACCAGGATTGGGGGATGAGGAGACCACACATACCAGGATTGGGGGGATGAGTTGGCCCACACATACCAGGATTGGGGGATGAGGAGGCCACACATACCAGGATTGGGGGATGAGAGGGACCATGCATACCAGGATTGGGGGATGAGGGGGGGCATGCATATGAGGATTGGGGGGATGCGAAGGCCATACATACCAGGATTGGGGGGATGAGGGGGCCATGCATACCAGGATTGGGGGGTGAGGGGGCCATGCATACCAGGATTGGGGGATGAGGAGGCCATGCATACTAGGATTAGGGGATAAGGAGGCCATGCGTACCAGGATTGGGGGATGAGGGGTGCCATGCGTACCAGGATTGGGGGCTGAGGGGTGCCATGCGTACCAGGATTGGGGGATGAGGGGTGCCATATGTACCAGGATTTGGGGATGAGGTGTGCCATACATACTAGGATGGGGAAATTTACCAGTAGCTGCTGCATTTCCCACCCTAGGCTTATACTCGTGTCAATAAGTTTTCCCAGTTTTTTGTGGTAAAATTAGGGGCCTCGGCTTATACTCAGGTCGGCTTATTTAAAATATACAGTATTTTTAAAACAGTGAGTACGTGGTGCCCATAATACTGCAGGACTGTGGGTGCATGATACTATATGGGGGCTGCATTTTACCCTATGGGGTGTGTAATATACTGTATGGAGGACTATGGGGAGTGCATTATATTCTATGGAGGACCATGGGAAGTTCATTATACTATATGGAGGATTATGGGGGGCGCATTACATTATACTACAGTGGGGAAAAAAAGTATTTAGTTAGCCACCAATTGTGCAAGATCTCCCTTTTAAAAAGATGAGAGAGGCCTGTAATTGACATCATAGATAGACCCCCAACTATGAGAGACAAAATGTGAAAACAAATCCTGAAAATCACATTGTCTGATTTGGAAAGAATTATTTTTCAAATTTGGAAAATAAGTATTTGGTCAATTACAAAGGTTCATCTCAATACTTTGTTATATATCCTTTGTTGGCAATGACAGAGGTCAAACGTTTTCTGTAAGTCTTCACAAGCTTGGCAAACCCTGTTGCTGGTATGTTGGCCCATTCCTCCATGCAGATCTCCTCTAGAGCAGTGATGTTTTGGGGCTGTCGCTGGGCAACACGGACTTTCAACTCCCTCCAAAGGTTTTCTATAGGGTCTAGATCTGGAAACTGGCTAGGCCACTCCAGGACCTTGAAATGCTTCTTACGAAGCCACTTCTTCGTCACCCTGGTGGTGTGCTTGGGATCATTGTCATGCTGAAAGACCCAGCCACGTTTCATCTTCAATGCCCTTGCTGTTGCAAGGAGGTTTGCACTCAAAATCTCACAATACATGGCCCCATTCATTCTCTCATGTACAAGGAACAGTCATCCTGGTCCCTTGGCAGAGAGAAAGCCCCAAAACATGATGTTGCCACCCCCATGCTTCACAGTAGGTATGGTGTTCTTTGGATGCAACTCAGCATTCTTTCTCCTCCTAACATGACGAGTTGTGTTTCTACCAAACAGTTCTACTTTGGTTTCATCTGACCATATGACATTCTCCCAATACTCTTCTGGATCATCCAAATGCTCTCTAGCAAACTTCAGATGGGCCCGGACATGTAATGGCTTAAGCAGGGGGACACGTATGGCACTGCAGGACTGAGTCCCTGGCGGCGTAGTGTGTCACTGATGGTAGCCTGTGTAACGTTGGTCCCAGCTCTCTGCAGGTCATTCACTAGGTCCCCCCGTGTGGTTCTGGGATTTTTGCTCACCATTCTTGCGATCCTTTTGACCCCACGGGGTGAGATCTTATGTGGAGCCCCAGATCTAGGGAGATTATCAGTGGTCTTGTATGTCTTCCATTTTCTAATTATTGCTCCCGCAGTTGATTTCTTCACACTAAACTGCTTGCCTATTACAGATTCAGTCTTCCCAGCCTGGTGCAGGGCTATAATTTGTTTCTGGTGTCCTTCGACAGCTCTTTGGTCTTCACCATAGTGGAGTTTGGAGTGTGACTGTTTGAGTTTGCAGATAGGTGTCTTCTATACTGATAACAAGTTCAAACAGATGCCAGTACTACAGGTAATGAGTGGAGGACAGAGGAGCCTCTTAAAGAAGAAGTTACAGGTCTGTGAGCGCGAGAAATCTTGCTTGTTTGTAATTGACCAAATACTTATTTTCCACCAAAATTTGAAAAAAATTTCTTCCCAAATCAGACAATGTTATTTTCAGGATTTGTTTTCACATTTTGTCTCTTTTAGTTGAGGTCTACCTATGATGTCAATTACAGGCCTCTCTCATCTTTTTAAGTGGGAGAACTTTCACAATTGGTGGCTGACTAAATACTTTAACCACTTCGCGCCAGAGCCTGTTTTTGCCTTCGTGACCGGGCCAACTTTTTCAATTCTGACCACTGCCAGTTTATGAAGTAATTACTCTGGAACGCTTCAACGTATTCCCCTGATTCTGAGATTGTTTTTTCGTGACATATTGTACTTCATGATAGTGGTAAAATTTCTTCGATATCACTTGCGTTTATTTGTGAAAAAATCGGAAATTTGGCGAAAATTTTGAAAATTTTGCAATTTTCAAACTTTGAATTTTCATGCCCTTAAATCAGAGATATATGTCACACAAAATAGTTAATAAATAACATTTCCCACATGTCTACTTTACATCAGCACAATTTTGGAACCCAAATTTTTTTTTGTTAGGGAGCTATAAGGGTTAAAAGTTGACCAGCGATTTCTCATTTTTCCAACAAAATTTACAAAAACATTTTTTTAGGGACCACATCATATTTGAAGTCACTTTGAGGGGTCTTTATGACAGAAAATACCCAAAAGTGACACCATTCTAAAAACTGCACCCCTCAAGGTGCTCAAAACCACATTCAAGAACTGTATTAACCCTTCAGGTGCTTCACAGGAATTTTTGGAATGTGGAAGAAAAAAATTAACATTTAACTTTTTTCACAAAAATGTTACTTTAGACCCAATTTTTTTATTTTCACAGGGGTAACATGAAAAAATGGACCCCAAATTTTTTTGTGCAATTTCTCTTGAGCGTGCTGATACCCCATATGTGAGGGAAAACCACTGTTTGGGCGCACGGCAGGGTTCGGAAGGGAAGGAGCGCCATTAGACTTTTTGAATGTAAAATTTGTTTGAATAATTAGCAGACGCTATGTTGCGTTTGGAGAGCTCCTGATGTGCCTAAACAGTGGAAACCCCCCACAAGTGACACCATTTTGGAAACTAGACCCCTTAGGGACCTTATCTAGCTGTGTGGTGAGCACCTTGAACCCCAAGGTGCTTCACAGAAGTTTATAATATTGAGCTGTAAAAATAAAATTTTCACATTTTTCCCACAAAACCGTTTTTCATCCCTTAATTTTGCATTATCATAAGGGTAATAGGATAAATTGCACCATGAAATTTGTTGTGCAATTTCTCCTGAACACGCTGATACCCCATATGTGGAGGCAAATTACTGTTTGGGCGCATGGCAGGGTTTGAAAGGGAAGGAGCGCCATTTGACTTTTTGAATATAAAATTTGTTTGAATAATTAGCAGACGCCATGTCGCATTTGGGGAGCCCCTAATGTGCCTAAACAGTGGAAACCCCCCACAAGTGCCACCATTTTGGAAACTAGACCCCTTAGGGAACTTATCTAGATGTGTGGTGAGCACCTCGCACCCCCAGCTGCTTCACAGAAGTTTATAATATTGAGCCGTAAAAATAAAATTTTCACATTTTTCCCACAAAAAATCTTTTTCATTCTCTAATTTTGTATTATCATAAGGGTAACAGGATAAATTGCACCATGAAGTTTGTTGTGCAATTTCTCCTGAACACGCCGATACCCCATATGTGAGGGAAAACCACTGTTTGGGCGCACGGCAGGGTTTGAAAGGGAAGGAGCGCCATTTGACTTTTTGAATGTAAAATTTGTTTGAATAATTAGCGGATGCCATGTCACATTTGTGGAGCCCCTAATGTGTCTAAACAGCGGAAACCCCCCACAAGTGCCACCATTTTGGAAACTAGACCCCTTAGGGAACTTATCTAGATGTGTGGTGAGCACCTTGCACCCCCAGCTGCTTCACAGAAGTTTATAATATTGAGCCGTGAAAATAAAATTTTCACATTTTTCCCATAAAAAATGTTTTTCATCCCCTAATTTTGCATTATCATAAGGATAACCGGAGAAATTGCACCATGAAATTTGTTGTACAATTTCTCCTGAGTACGCCGATACCCCATATGTGGGGGAAAACCACTGCTTTGGTGTACGGCAGGGTTCGGAAGAGAAAGGAGCGCTATGTTGGCTGGGATAGGCAGCAGACACCATGTCACATTTGAAGAGTCGCTGACATGCCAAAACAGCAGAAACCTCCACAAATGACCCCATTTTGTAAACTACACCTCTCAAGGAATTCATCTAGGGAAGTAGTGAGTATTTTTTAATTTTTAAATTTATACCATTGGGCAGTGAAAAAAGCATAATTATATTTTTACCACAAAAAATGTTTTACCCTCAGATTTTACATTTTCACACAGGGCAATGGGTAAAAATGGTGCCGAAATGTGTCACACAATTTCTTCTAAAAGTGTCAATACCCCATATGTGGCTGTAGCGTACCACTTAGCCATACGGTGAGATCTGGGGGGGACGGAGTGCTATTTGACAATTGGAGAACAAATTATTGTAGAATAGGCATTTGGATTTGGGAGCACAAAATTTTCTGAATTTCTTTTGGGGGGCAAGGGTCATTTTGCTTTTCCAGAGGCTTTCTGCTACCAGTAACTTGGAAGTCCCTTATATTTTTAACAGATGATGGACCTGAGTGGGGACTAGCTCTTTTTGAGGACTGAGTTGAAGCTTTTATTGGGAACATTTTACGTAACATTTATCCGGCGCTCTAGGCTGAGCACTTACATCGGGGTTTCCATCTAAATTTCCAAGTGATGTAATTCGGATGAAACCCCTGCAGGATCCATTCACTGTAATGAGGCAGCAGAGTTACTCTGGACACCGTCTGGCCTCTGTGTAGCGGTGTCCTTTTTTTCAGAAGTGCACAAAACTGTGGCCAACCGCACTTTTATGCACGCCTAAAACAAATGACACCGTGGGATCCCAGGCTAGACGGCGTCCATAGTGGCCTATATCTGTCTCATTACAGGGAATCTTCCGTCATGGGTTCCGGCTGAATCACGTATTTCAGAGATTTACACGGAAACTCTGGTGTAAGTGCTCAGCGCAGAGCACAGGATAAATGTGGGCAGAGCCTTACTGGGATCTTTGGGGACATAATAAACAAATCAGTAGCAGGTGAAGAATTGGTTTTATTTATTTTTTACGCCGTTCCTAGTGTGATATAACTGATTAGATTACTTTATTCTTCGGGTCGGTGTGATTACAGAGATACCAGATTTATATCGGGTTTTTATGACTGACAGCTGTCACACACTAAAAGACGCTTTTTTTGCAAAATCTATTTTTTGCATCACCATATTTTGAGAGCTATAATTTTTCCATATTTCGGCCGACAGAGTCATGTGACGGCTTGTTTTTTGCGGGACGAGTTGACATTTTTATTGGTACCATATTTGGGGACGTGACATTTTTTGATCGCTTTCTATTCCGTTTTTTGGGAGGTAAAATTAACAAAAACAAACAATTCAGGAATTGTTTTTTGAGTTTTTTTTTTTATGCCGTTCTGCGTGTGGTAAAAGTGATCAGGCAGCGTTATTCTTCGGGTCAGTACGTTTACAGCGATACTACACTTACTGTATTTTTTTATGTTTTGGCGCTTTTACACAATAAAACAATTTTATAGAAAAAAATATTTTTTTGCATTGCTTTATTCTGAGCGCTATAACTTTTTTATTTTTCGGCTGATGGAGCTGTATGGCGGCTTTTTTTTGCGTAACAAGATGACGTTTTCAGTGGTACCATTTTTATTTCTATTTTGTTTTTTGATCGCATTTTTTTCCACTTTTTGTTTGGCAATATGATGAAAAAGCATATTTTTTTGCTCCGTTTTTTATTTATTTTTATTACGGTGTGCACAGAAGGAGTTAATTAGTGTGACAGTTTTATAGCTCGGGTTGTTTCGGACGCGGCGATACCAAATATGTGTACTTTTTTTGGTTTTGTAAAAATATACAGATTTATTGGTTTAATATTTTATTTATTTATTTTTATTTATTTTGTGATTTTTTTATTAATAGTTTAAAAACTTTTTTTTTACTTTTTTTTCACATTTTTTCTTAGTCTCTGTATGGGACATTAATTTTTATTTTTCTGATCTCTGATCTCATGTAATGTAATAGACATGCATTACATTACATTACATGAGATCTTCCCTGACTGTTTCAGAGTCTCCTGTCTGGCTACAGCTGCAGCTGAGCCAGACAGGACACCATATATGGCAGAGCTGGAGGCGGTCATGTGACCTCCAGCTGCCATAGCAACCCCAGGTCCTGGAAGGACTCGGAGGTCTTCGGAGAGGTAAGTTGACGACCCCCTCTCCTCCTGCTGTCTCCTATATGCCGCAATCACTATAGATTGCAGCATATAGAAGACAGCTAAGGGTTAATGACGCGCCCCTGGGCCTGAGTCGCGCAGCGTTGCGCACACGGGAGCCTACCCGGAGCCGGATCAGATGGGGGTAGTAGTCTCGTGGCGGTGACCCGGTCCGTGCCCAGGGAGTCAGACTAAGTGGCAGTCTATTAGCAGTAGATGGTGGATGACTACGCCACCCGTTGAATGCAGCTATGGAGCTGCCGCTGCAGGGCAGACCGCTGAGGCCGGTGGAAGGATGGTGCAGCGTGGATGGTATAACCCCCAACGGGAGGGGTATGGCCTCAGGGCAGCCGACGTGGATGATGGGGGTAGCAGGAACCACTCAGAGACGATGCGGTGTAGTTCAGGGTCTTTACTGGTGACAAAGATAGACCCTCCCGGAGTACTTGCTAGCAATCGGGGCCTGGTCAGTCCTTGAGCAGATGGGATCTCCCCTGGCCAGGCGGAGTTGTCGGCCTCCCAAACTAACTGTACTCTTCTGGCTACCTTGCTAGAGACGGGTATAAGTAGCCCACGTCCCTGAGTGTACCGTGTGGTGCTCACCCGTATGGCCGGTGACTCGGGGCCTTCTAGTAGCTTCCGCTCCACGACGGCGGTGCTGGTCCCATGCGTGTGACCGTGCCTTCGGGTTTCTTGGCCAGAGGACCTGGAATCCCCTGCCTGACGGATTCTGCTGCTGGGTAGGAGTTAGTCCCCACAGCCTCGGACTCCGGGTCCGGTAAGAAATCTTCTGTCAGGGCGAGCTCTGCAGCTGCCAGCCCCTGACTCCTTGTAGCACTGCTCCCACAGAGCTCCTGTTGTTTCTTCCTATGCTGCTTCTCTTCTCTACTTCTTCTCTACTTACTAACCCTGCCTCAGCCCTAGGTTTATATAGGGGAAGTTCTTCCCCTCCCAGGACTGGGCAGGAGGTGTGGCATGCATAGGATCCCTGACCAAGAGACCTCCCACCTGCTCTCAGACGTAATATCTCTATCACTGTGGCAACCAGACCCCTGGGGTGTCACATTCCCCCCTAGTGAAATTTAGTACTCCGGGACTAAACATATTTTTGGAAAAACATAACAATACAATAAAGAAACACATAAAGGTGGTCACGGCATGTCCGTAACCGGGTGCAGTCTTTGAAGAAAGCAAGGTGTCCATTTCACCAAAACAGGGAGACGTAACCAGATAGGGGTCTGTCCTGCCCCGAGTCCTTAACAGTCTTTAGTCCGTCCTGGGTTACGCTCCAACTATGTACACAGGATTCCCGGTAAATCCACCAAAGACTCCTATAAACAACTAGAAACACATAATTATACACAAGCAACAAGAAAAACAGGTAACCACAAATAAAACAATTTATACATTTCAAATCCTCCAACGTGCGGGTAACTGGCCTCTAGTGGCCCTAGTGGACCTACGGAGCTGACTGTCTAGCCCTGAACTACAGGGTGTAGGAGCTGTCAAGGGTAAACTGGGCAGCTGTCTACCGGCTCTTTGGCTCACTAGGGGTACGGCAGGCTCACTATAAGCAGAGGGTTGATCCTCCTGTTCTGCTTGTGTGGAGTCTTCTGCCTCCTGGACCGGCTGCTCTTCCAGCTCTACCTGTCGCTCCGTAGGTGCTTGGGATGCTGGTTGGAGGAAGGTGAGTACGGGTACCACAACTGCGCCATTGACTTGAGTCCAAGACTGAGGGAAGTCTCCGAGCACAGTACTAACCATGTCTTCCCTTTCTTCTACGGGTCGAGGGTCTTCTTGTTCCTCTTCAGGGTTCCGTAGCTGTTCGGGACACTTCTTCAGGTGATCCCGGGATACAATGGTTGTGGTTTCCCCTCCGTCTTTATTGATGGTACAGACCTTTGGGTTGTCGTGGCTTGAGGGCAGTACGGTGTACGGGTCCTTCTCCCACTGGTCGTCCAACTTGTGGAGCCGTCTTTTTCTCTTCAAGACCTGCTCTCCGGGTACCAGGGGAACAGCGGGAGCATACTGGTTGTAAGTTTTCTCTTGTCTTTCCCTAGCCTGACAGAGACTTCGCTCCACGCTCTCCTGTACTCTCCGGTACTGCTGCTGCCTCTCTGTGTCCCAGTCTGCTTCTGGTGAAGTGTCCTCAGGTGTCAGGACTCCCATTTCCAGGTCAACAGGTAACTTACCAGGTCTCGCCCTCATTAGGTAAGCCGGGGTACAGTTGGTGGAACCTACCGGGATGTGGTTGTATAGGTCCACCAGATCGGGCAGCTTCTCAGGCCACAGACTGCGTTCTTCCAGGGGCAACGTTTTCAGAAGATCCATTACCACCTGGTTCATTTTCTCACAAAGTCCATTAGTTTGCGGATGATAGGGTGTTGTCCTTATCTTCCGGCAGCCATACAGAGTGCAGAATTCTTGGAAGACCTCCGCTTCAAAGGCAGGTCCCTGGTCTGTCAACACTTGGTCCGGGTACCCGTGTGGACGGCAGAAATGCTGCTGGAAGGCTCTAGCTGCTGTTCGAGCTGTTAAGTCCTTGACGGGGACGACAACCAAGAACCGGGAGTAGTGATCCACGATGGTTAGTGCGTAGACGTAGCCACTCCTGCTTGGGGTCAGTTTTACATGATCCAAGGCTACCAGTTCCAACGGCTGCCGGGTGACGATGGACTGCAGGGGAGTCTTCTGGCTGGCACGGTCCTTCCTTCTTAGGTTGCACGGGCCACAGTCTCTGCACCACCTCTCGATGGTTCCCCTCATGCCTACCCAGTGGAACCGCTCGCGCAGCAGGAACTCCAGCTTCTTCCATCCAAAGTGTCCAGCCCCGTCGTGGTATGCCTCCATCACCATGGCTGCGTCTCTTCGTGGCACCACTACTTGCCAGATTAGTTCATGCGTCCGGGAGTTAACCATTCTGCGGCACAACTTCCCCTTGTAAAGGAACAGTCTACTCTTTTCTGCCCACAGTTGCTTGGCTTCCTCCGGAGCGTCTGGGTCAAGGCGAGCCTCTGGCCGAGTCAGCATCTCCTTCACCAGCCGGACGGCAGGGTCACTGTCCTGCGTTTCCGCCCAGTTGTAGTGAGGTAAGGGGTTAAGCGTAGCGCCTTGCTTACTCCTTACCCGATGGGAATACTGGATAGTCCCATGACGGTGAAACGCGGGGAGTTCGACTTCTTCCAGTCCCTCTGGATCTTCTCCTACGTCCGGTAGGTTTGGCATCCTGGACAGGGCGTCCGCGTTGGTATTGGAGCGTCCTGCCCGGTATTTGATGGTGAACTCGTAGTTGGACAGGCGGGCCATCCATCTCTGCTCTAGGGCACCGAGTCTTGCCGTGTCCAGGTGTGTCAACGGGTTGTTATCCGTGTACACGACGAACCGGGAAGAAGCGAGGTAGTGCTTAAAGCGTTCGGTGACTGCCCACACCACTGCCAGGAACTCTAGCTTAAATGAGCTGTAATTCTCAGGGTTTCTTTCGGTGGGTCGCAGTTTTCGGCTGGCGTAAGCGATTACTCGCTCTTTCCCCTGCTGGATCTGGGACAGCACGGCTCCTAGCCCGATGTTACTTGCGTCGGTGTAGAGGATAAAGGGCTGGCTGTAATCCGGGTACGCCAGGATTTCATCCCCCGTGAGGGCCATCTTCAGCTGGCGGAAGGACTCTTCTTCCAACTTCTCCCATCTGAAGGGCGGCTTCTGGTTCTTGGCCTTCCGGGACTGGCCTATCAGGAGGTCTTGCATAGGCGCTGCCTTTTTGGTGAAACCGGGGATGAACCTGCGGTAGTAGCCTACCAACCCGAGGAACTGCCGCACTTCCTTTACACTGGAGGGACTTGGCCATTCCTTAATTGCGGTGATCTTATCAGGGTCGGGAGCCACTCCGTCAGCGCTCACCACGTGTCCCAGGTACTGCACCTTTGGTTTCAGGAGGTGACACTTGGAGGGTTTCACCTTTAGGCCGTAGCTTGCCAGAGCTTCGAACACTTCCGCCAGGTGTTTCAGGTGGTCCTCATAAGTCTTAGAATATACGATGACATCGTCCAGGTACAACAGGACCGTCTCGAAGTTTCTGTGGCCCAGACAGCACTCCATTAATCGTTGGAAGGTTCCTGGTGCGTTGCAGAGTCCGAACGGCATACAGGTAAACTCGCTAAGTCCCATCGGGGTGGTGAATGCGGTCTTCTCCCGGTCCGCCTCTGCTACAGGAACCTGCCAGTACCCACTAGTGAGATCCAAGGTAGAGAAGAAGTTAGCAGATCTTAAAGCAGCCAAAGACTCCTCTATCCTTGGTAAGGGGTACGCATCCTTGTGTGTGATACGGTTGATTTTCCGGTAATCTACACACATCCTCATGGTGTTGTCTTTCTTTTTGACTAAGACTAGTGGAGCTGCCCAGGGGCTACAGCTATCCCTGATCACCCCAGCCTCCTTCATGTCTCTAAGCATCCCCTTGGCGTGTTGGTAGTTTGCAGGGGGTACGGGTCGATACCTCTCTTTTATGGGAGGATGGTCTCCCGTGGGGATGTGGTGTTCTACCCCCTTGACTCGCCCGAAGTCTAACGGGTGTTTACTAAACACTCTCTCGTACTCTTGAACCACCCGATAGACTCCCTGTTTCTGGTGTGAGGGAGTGGAGTCAGTACCCAAATGTAGTTGCTGACACCAGTCCTCCATTGTTTTCTTAGAGCCGTTACCTTCCTCCGGGTGAGATGGAGGCAAGGGTTCCACAGATTGTATAGCATTTTGGTTGATGGTATATAATTTGGCTAGCGTGGCATACCGGGGCAGGTACACTTCCCTCTTCCCGATATTGATTATGCGAACGGGCACCCTCCCATGGCGTACATTAACCACCCCCCGTGCTGTCAAGATGGTGGGCCTACTGTCTGAGTAAACTGGCTCTACCATTGCCTGGTAATCTCTACCTCTCAGACCAATAGCTGCCCGGCACCAAATCATCATTTCACTTTTTGGGGGCATGGCAATAGGGAAAGGGTCACACATTCTCACGCTACCAATCTCACCGCCGGAGAGTTCCACCTGTTGCCGTCGCATCAGTGCCCGGATCTCTTTTTGGAGCACTCGCTGCTCGCCGGAGCTGGCGTTCTTGGCAACCTGCTGTAAAAGGAAAATCACCTCTGCAAGACAATTTTCAATTACATTAGTTCCTAGAGTTATCTTTGGGTGACTCTCGTGTTTGTCAATGTCTACAATGATCAGTCCCTGTGCTGCCAGTTCAACTCTACCAATTTTAATGGTCACCTCTTTAAATCCGATCTGTGGCACGGGCTGACCATTGCTGGCGATGATACTCAAATCGTCGTCAGGGTAGCGGGTAATATCCGAGTCATTCCAGTACTGCTTGAAGAGCACGTACGGGATGGTGGTGACCTGTGATCCGGTGTCCAGTAGGGCACTCATAGGAATGCCATCCAGTACCACAGGCAAGACTGGACGTCCGCCCACATATTTGTCGCGCCAGTTCGATGGGCCTGATGATCTTTTTCCTAGGGGTTGGCCCTCTACCCTAGGTTGTGCCCGTTTAAAGGACAGTACCTTGCCATATGTCCGGGTTGATTGCAGCGGCGGCAGATGGGTTGTCCGTCCTCGTTGTATCGGTCGCTGGGTCTTCCTCTGGCCGGTGGGGTCCTCCTTGGTCGACGCCACGGGATGTCCTCCGGTCCGGATGCCAGCTGGATCTTCCCTGGAGTGGAAACCTGTAAAGACTGCACAGTTCGGGTTAGCGCAGCAACGCTTTTAGCTAGCTCTTGGACCTGATGGTGCAGGTCTGGAGCCGAGTCATTGTTCAAAGCCTGCGCATCAGCTCCCACAGGCCCTGCCGACAAGGGCGCCGCCTCCTGGTGGTAAGTGGTAGTGGGGCGTCTGTGGGTCACAACGCCACCTGGTGCCGGTTCTCGGAGCACCCGGATGGCTCTGTCCTTGAACTGTGCAAATCCCAGATGAGGGTCCTGTAAGGCCATTGCCCGCAACTGGGTTCGGTGGGCATTGCAATATAAACCCTCTATAAATTGTTCAGTTAACAGCCTGTCCTCGTCTCCCACGCCGTCAGGGTCGGTCTGCTTAATGGTCCTCAGGGCCTCTTGTAGGTTCAGGGCATAGTCCCTTATACTCTCATGTGCCCGCTGTTTGCACCCGTAGAATCTAAGCTTGATCTCGGCTGAGGTGCGGGTATCAAAGGTGTCCCTCAGCCGGGTTAGTATCCCTGCGACAGTCCTCCCCCCAGGTGGCCAGGACTTTACCTCCCTTTGGGCTGCCCCGGTTAATTGGGCCACCAGGATGCTCACTTTTTGCTCTTCTGTGAGGGGGTACACCTGGAAGAGGCTATCCAGTTTTTCTCTAAAGTCCTGCAGGGTATGTGACTCCCCTGAGTACTGGGGTAGCCAGGCTGCCCCCGGGATATAGGGCATGGTGAAAGGCATGACCGCCACAGCGGTGGCGCTGTCGGGGGTTGGAGCGGTGAAGCTCTCCTCCGTATCCGACATCCTTCTCCCCCCTAGTGGACCGTGGCCTACCTTGCGATGATCCTCTTCCGTAGGCCGCGGCTCCGCAGTGGATCGTCAGGGTTGAGGACCTTCCGTCGCGCTCCTGTGACGTCGGCGTCTGCTGGGCTCCTTCCAGGACCTTACGCAACGTCCGGACGTGAGGCGGGGCTTCAGTTCTCGCGCGCTTTCGGAGTCCACGCCCCTCTTCTTCCCGCGCGGCGTCCCCAAGATGGCGTCCAACGGCGGGAAAACTCCACGGATGGCGGGAAGAAGGCTGAAGATGGCGCCGGATGGCGGGAAAACTTCACGGATGGCGGGAAGAAGGCTGAAGATGGCGCCGGATGGCGGGAATCTTCACCGATGGCGGGAATCTTCACCACAGGTAAGTTTTAAAAGTCTCTTTTTCAGGCACGCAGTACCCGGTGGTTGCGGGCACGAGATCCTGCCGACTACGCCAAAAGTTGACGCGCCCCTGGGCCTGAGTCGCGCAGCGTTGCGCACACGGGAGCCTACCCGGAGCCGGATCAGATGGGGGTAGTAGTCTCGTGGCGGTGACCCGGTCCGTGCCCAGGGAGTCAGACTAAGTGGCAGTCTATTAGCAGTAGATGGTGGATGACTACGCCACCCGTTGAATGCAGCTATGGAGCTGCCGCTGCAGGGCAGACCGCTGAGGCCGGTGGAAGGATGGTGCAGCGTGGATGGTATAACCCCCAACGGGAGGGGTATGGCCTCAGGGCAGCCGACGTGGATGATGGGGGTAGCAGGAACCACTCAGAGACGATGCGGTGTAGTTCAGGGTCTTTACTGGTGACAAAGATAGACCCTCCCAGAGTACTTGCTAGCAATCGGGGCCTGGTGAGTCCTTGAGCAGATGGGATCTCCCCTGGCCAGGCGGAGTTGTCGGCCTCCCAAACTAACTGTACTCTTCTGGCTACCTTGCTAGAGGCGGGTATAAGTAGCCCACGTCCCTGAGTGTACCGTGTGGTGCTCACCCGTATGGCCGGTGACTCGGGGCCTTCTAGTAGCTTCCGCTCCACGACGGCGGTGCTGGTCCCATGCGTGTGACCGTGCCTTCGGGTTTCTTGGCCAGAGGACCTGGAATCCCCTGCCTGACGGATTCTGCTGCTGGGTAGGAGTTAGTCCCCACAGCCTCGGACTCCGGGTCCGGTAAGAAATCTTCTGTCAGGGCGAGCTCTGCAGCTGCCAGCCCCTGACTCCTTGTAGCACTGCTCCCACAGAGCTCCTGTTGTTTCTTCCTATGCTGCTTCTCTTCTCTACTTCTTCTCTACTTACTAACCCTGCCTCAGCCCTAGGTTTATATAGGGGAAGTTCTTCCCCTCCCAGGACTGGGCAGGAGGTGTGGCATGCATAGGATCCCTGACCAAGAGACCTCCCACCTGCTCTCAGACGTAATATCTCTATCACTGTGGCAACCAGACCCCTGGGGTGTCACATTAACATCACTGGGACCTGATCTAATCAGGTCCCGATGATGTTCCCTGTCAGAGCTAACGCTCTGCACCGGAATCGCAGCGCTTGCAGGACCCTGGGGGTCCTGAGCGCTGCGAGACCACCCACCGTTTTTAAACGTCGGCGCTGCACAGAGCCCAGCAAGCGCCGACGTTTATCTACAGTGGGCGGTCGGGAATCGGTTAAATACTTTTTCCCCCCACTGTATATGAAGGATTATGGGGTGCGCATTATACTATATGGAGTATTATAGGGGGCACATTATACTATATGGAGGATTATGGGTGGCGTATTATACTATATGGATGGCTATGTTGGGCCATTATAATATTTTGAGGGCTATGTGGAGGGCCATTATACTGTATGAAAGCAATTATACGGTGTGAAGGTTTGTGTGGGGGCAATCATACTGTTTGGAGGGCTGTGTGGGGGTCACAGTTGGGGGATCATACTGTGTTAGGGTCACCATACTTTGCCTTGGCTTATAGAAGGCGAGTAAACAACACCACTAGGTAGTAAAAATGGGATATGGAAAGGAAAGCAGTTGAGAGGAGCAGGATTGGCTAATGCAGGATAGATGGAGGCAGGATGGTCTTCTATGTGACGTGAGGCTGCTGTCTTTTCTAATCTTTCTATAAGATATTTTATGCTATGATTGGAACCACTTTGCACCTGGCAGTCTGCCATCCACACTCATCTTGTTCTAGACAAATGAAATCAATAAAAAATCCAATGCGTGGATATATATAGTCCATACTGTTTCCTAGACTTTTCTCTCTTTTTATGAGCTCTTTTTTTATAAGCTCTCGTCTGTCTTTTATACGGAAGCCACCATTATCTCCATTAAAAGTATCAGTTACTTGCCATGAACAACTGCCATACTCTTTACAAGACACTGAATGTCGGGACATTAAATCGTTAAATCATGTTTGTTAATATCTGGAGGTGACGTCCACACGCCAAGTGCACGACCTTTAGGCTATGTGTATGTGCCCACGATGCAGAAATGCTGCATATTTTTTCCGCTTCTCCCTGGCAGGAAAAACGCATGCGGATTTTACATACGTTTTCGTGCCAGGTAGAAGCGTTTGTCAAGCGTTTTTGCATGTGATGCGCCCCCTGGGCCATGTTCAAGGGATACCCGGAGCCGGATCTGTATGGGGGTAGTAGTCCTTGTGGCGGTGACCCGGTCCGTGCCCAGGGTGTCAAACTAAGTGGCAGTCTATGACAATAGATGTTAACTTGGATGTCGACTACGCCACCCGTTGAGTGCGGCTTTGAAGCCGCCGCTGCAGAGCAGTCCGCTGAGGCCGGTGGTATATGTGCAGCAGTGATGGTATAACCCCCAACGGGAGGGGTATGGCCTCAGGGCAGCAGGTGTGGATGATGGGGGTTGTGATGATGCAGGAAGGAGAGGCAGAGTCAGGAGATGCAGTTTCAGGGTTTTTACTCACTGATGTTGCTTTAGTCACTCTGGCCTGGAGTGACCACCCGAGCCGTGCTGCGTCCACCAGGTCCTGGACTTGGCTAACCCCCAGGCAGTCCGGAGCATGGTCCTGAGCTTCCCTGTCTCTCTCTCTTCCTCCTGGCCATTCCCACCAGGGATCCACCTTTGGCCGGCTCCCTCGGGTCTCTTGGTGGTCAAACCTCCTCTGGGTTCCCTGACCCTATGCTTGGTGTGCCATTCTGGTGGATTTGGTGAGGGTCGTGGCAAATCTTGACCACGACCTCCGGTTCCTGGCTGAGGATTAGTGGCCTCCACCAGTTCGGGTCCCGGTACCCGTGTCCGCCAACCCTTCACCCTTTCTGGTCTGTTTCTGGGTTCTTGGGGTTCCCTCTGTCTTTCTCTCTGGGTCCTTCTTACTCCTCTCTCTCTGCAGGCCTTGCTCTGGAGCTGGGCCCAGCCGGAGCCACAGCTCCCTGTCAGCCCTCCTGGCTGAGCTCCTCTGCTCTGCTTCTCCTCAGGCTCTCTGACCCTCTTCCTAGATGGTGCCCACCTTATATACTCCCTCTATGTGTGAGCCCAGGTGACCAGCACCCAATGAGCTCCTAGCTTTACCCAGACTACTCCCCCTATCTGCCCCTACACTACTGGGATGTTCCACCCCCCTCCCACTCCAGCCAGGGACAGACGCTGTCGTACCTGCACATTTATCTGGTGGGAGTACCGTAGTTCTGTCCCCCGGAAATGGGATGTATGTAGTGCATGCAGCCTACTAAGCTCAGTTCCACACTCCATCCTTACCCGGGAGTGGAATACCACACCTCTGGCTTGAGGTGTAATACCCCTGTAGCAGCCGAATCCTCAGGGTGCTACATTCCCCCCTGGTAAATCACAGCACGTCCTCGGGCTGTAAAAGAATAAACATTCCAAAAACATACAATTTTTTTTTTTTTCAAAACATCATAAACATATAAAACACTATATATATTATCAGCAGCAATAAACTCTTCATATAAAACTTTTCATTATTAACATTCTTGTTCCTCCGGCCACGGTGCAAATTGTGACCAGGTAAGTGCCACAGTCTCTGGTAGAAAAAAAACTGTTTCCTATAAAACCAATAGGGGGCGCTTTAGAAAGCGCAACTATATACAAGGGGAGGTGGCCGCTCTCAGTCCTCGGCCAGTGGGGAAAAGGAATGGCTGTTCACCGTCCTCAGCCTGTGGGGAGATGGGACACACTGGAACAGTTCACACTTGTCCCAACGGGGACTATAATGGTAACAGTTCCTGTACCCTGACGGGTAACTATTTTACAGTTTCAGTTCACCTCTTAATGGTGACGATGCCCTCCTGCTCCTTCCTGAGGGTAGGCTTCAGACCCGTCCGGGTCCTCTTGTGTGAACCCGATGAGGTCTTCTCCAGTGGGGTCCCACGCGAACTGCGCCTCCTCCAACGAGAGTGGGGTGATCTTGGCGGGCGCCGGAGCCGGGATCAGGGGCTCATCCAGAGGCCGTTCCCTCCGGAGTCGGGGATGGACGTATTTAGGTGGCCATACTAAGAGCAGCCCGTCCGAGGTGGTGTGTTGTGCGAAGTAGTCTTCGCCCAGACGGGGTGCTGTGGAGGCAGAGGGCGCTGTGGTGCTTGCGGCGCCCAGGGGCTCCTGGCCTTGCGTCCAGGCCGAAGGTAGCCTGAAGACAAAGGGCATTTTAGTAGCAGCGGCGCCCGGGTCTACCAGACCTTGCGACCAGGCCGGTGGCATGATGGTGGTAGAGGGCGCTGTGAAGACGGCGGCGCCCGGGGGTACTTGGCCCTGCGACCAGGCCGATTGCGCTTCCTGTTTGGTCGGACTCTGATTTGAGGCGCGTGACGTCACGGGGAGCGCGGCCGCGGCTCCTGCCGCTTGAGGCCTAGTCTGGAGCGGTGGCGGTGCAGCGACGGGCGCAGTGAACGGGATTTCGGGCTCTGCGACGGGGAGCTGGGGCAAGTTCTCGGCCTCCGGGTACGGGGTGTAGACGTCCCCATTACCTGCCTCCGTTACTTCAGCTCCCTCCACGGCGCCGTCTCCGGCCTTCGTCCCTCCTGCTCTTCCTTCAGGGGCAGGCGTGCTCCTCGCTGCTGGCGGTGTCTTTTGCTGGCGGTTTCCAGCCTGCTGGGCCATCTCCTTGCTCCACGCGGCCAGTACGTCTCGCTGCACTCGGGCCATCCTCTGAGCCAAGCCCTCCAGTGCGGTCCGTGCATGCTCCCGATCTCTGGGGAGCTGCGCCAGGATCTCCACCAGGCCTTCTGGGGTAGTCGCTTGCAACAGGCTCCTGACCACTGGGTCGGTGCTGCCTGCCTCTCCCTCCATCTCCGGGTACGACTTCTCCAGACTCCTCCAAGCTGCTCCCATCTTCACTCTTTTGTTCTCTCTCCGCCCCCATTCAGGGTGGTTCCGGGGCAACTTGGTGATTGTCAGCTCCAGGGGCAGTTCCCTCACGCTGATGGACATCTCAAGCATCACAGTCTCTGCTGGTGGGGGCGGTCTTCGTTTTTGGCGCCATTCTTGGTCCTGGCCCACGATGGGAGGTGGCCTCTTGCCACCCTCTGGCACGCCCATAATGGCGTCCGCTCTGCCAAGGCGGGAAATCTTCTCAGATGGCGGGAATCGTCTCCCAGTGGCGGGAAACTCCGTGGATGGCGGGAAAAGACCGCAGATGGCGGGCAAACGGCGGGAACCGATCCGAGATGGCGTCCGATGGCGGGGACCCTCCGGAATCGGCGGGAGACTTCTTTTTGAGGTAAATGCGAACTTTTCTTCAGGCACGCAGTACCCGGTGGTTGCGGGCACGTGATCCTGCCGACTACGCCAAAGTTGACGCGCCCCCTGGGCCATGTTCAAGGGATACCCGGAGCCGGATCTGTATGGGGGTAGTAGTCCTTGTGGCGGTGACCCGGTCCGTGCCCAGGGTGTCAAACTAAGTGGCAGTCTATGACAATAGATGTTAACTTGGATGTCGACTACGCCACCCGTTGAGTGCGGCTTTGAAGCCGCCGCTGCAGAGCAGTCCGCTGAGGCCGGTGGTATATGTGCAGCAGTGATGGTATAACCCCCAACGGGAGGGGTATGGCCTCAGGGCAGCAGGTGTGGATGATGGGGGTTGTGATGATGCAGGAAGGAGAGGCAGGGTCAGGAGATGCAGTTTCAGGGTTTTTACTCACTGATGTTGCTTTAGTCACTCTGGCCTGGAGTGACCACCCGAGCCGTGCTGCGTCCACCAGGTCCTGGACTCGGCTAACCCCCAGGCAGTCCGGAGCATGGTCCTGAGCTTCCCTGTCTCTCTCTCTTCCTCCTGGCCATTCCCACCAGGGATCCACCTTTGGCCGGCTCCCTCGGGTCTCTTGGTGGTCAAACCTCCTCTGGGTTCCCTGACCCTATGCTTGGTGTGCCATTCTGGTGGATTTGGTGAGGGTCGTGGCAAATCTTGACCACGACCTCCGGTTCCTGGCTGAGGATTAGTGGCCTCCACCAGTTCGGGTCCCGGTACCCGTGTCCGCCAACCCTTCACCCTTTCTGGTCTGTTTCTGGGTTCTTGGGGTTCCCTCTGTCTTTCTCTCTGGGTCCTTCTTACTCCTCTCTCTCTGCAGGCCTTGCTCTGGAGCTGGGCCCAGCCGGAGCCACAGCTCCCTGTCAGCCCTCCTGGCTGAGCTCCTCTGCTCTGCTTCTCCTCAGGCTCTCTGACCCTCTTCCTAGATGGTGCCCACCTTATATACTCCCTCTATGTGTGAGCCCAGGTGACCAGCACCCAATGAGCTCCTAGCTTTACCCAGACTACTCCCCCTATCTGCCCCTACACTACTGGGATGTTCCACCCCCCTCCCACTCCAGCCAGGGACAGACGCTGTCGTACCTGCACATTTATCTGGTGGGAGTACCGTAGTTCTGTCCCCCGGAAATGGGATGTATGTAGTGCATGCAGCCTACTAAGCTCAGTTCCACACTCCATCCTTACCCGGGAGTGGAATACCACACCTCTGGCTTGAGGTGTAATACCCCTGTAGCAGCCGAATCCTCAGGGTGCTACACATGCATTTCTGCATGTGGGTTATCAAGCGCTTTTCCAAGCGATTTTAGCATCACTTGGAAAAGTGCTTGACAACTTGGTTACACTATATAAATCCATGCAAACGGCATGGATTTATATAGTGTGACCAAGTAATAGTTAACAAAAAAAAAGAATAAGAATAATAAAAAATAAAGAATATACTTACCTTCTGATGGCCTCCGGTCTCCTTCTCCGATGCGTCCGGTCTCCCCGGTGTCTCGCGGTTGTGTAAAAGGACCTGACATGACGTCATTTAGTCATGTGACAGGTCACGCGACCGCTGACGTTGGCGGTTGTGTAGCGCCCCGAGGGTTCGGCCGCTACAGGGGTATTGCACCTCTGCCAGAGGTGTGATATTCCACTCCCGGGTAAGGATGGAGTATGGACCAGGGCTCAGTTAGCTGCATACAGCACACTCACCCCATTTCCGAGGGACAGTTCAACGGTGCTCCCATTAGACAGAAATGCAGGCACGACAGACCATGTCCCTGGCTGGAGTGGGGAGGGGGGAGGAAAACCCAGTGATGTAGGAGCAGAAGGGGACGGTTTCTGAGCATAGATAGGAGCTCATTGGTTGCTGGTCACCTGAGCTCACACACTAGGGAAGGGTATAAAAGGTGGGCACCATCTTAGTTCTGAGTCAGTTCAGTTAGAGAAGAAGCAGAGTGGAGCTGTGGTTCCCTCTCGGCCCAGCTCCATGAGGCAGGCCTAGAGAAAAGGCCAGGAACAGAAAGGAACAGCAAGGAACAGAACCAGAAAGAGAAGTACCCAAAGTGTAGAAGGGCTCAGAAACAAGAAGGTGGAAGGGACCCTAAGAACCCACGAGAATACAGGGTGAAGGGTCAGGCAGATTAAGGGTACCGGATCCCAAGTTGGTGGAGGAGAAACTACCCTCAGCCAAAGACCGGACGTCGTGATCATTTATTGGTGCGACACCTCATCAAACCTGCTAGGAAAGCACCATATAGGACAGCGGGAAACGGGGCCCACGTTTACCCGCGCAGTTCCGCGGCAGCTGGACAAAAGTGGGTCACTGGTGAGGCAGGCCAGAGAAAAGACAAAAGGGGGTCCTGAACCATACTTCTGAACTGCCTGGGAGTTGACCGAGCCCCACACCTGTTGGACGCAGCACGGCTCGGGCGGTCACTACTGGTGCCGAAGTGACCCGGAGCACATGAACTGTGAGTAAAAGACATTGGATTGCAGTACGTTGTCTGTATACTTTCTCGCTCCTCCAGCACTACCGGTACTGGGACTCCCTGCACCATCACCCCCACCATCCACTGCACTGCCCTGGGGTTACACTCTTCCCGTGGGGAGTTATCCAATCTCAGCTGCACACACCATCAGCCTCAGGGGATTACCTTGCAGCGGCGGTTCATAATAACCGCAATCCACGGGTGGCGTAGTCGGACACTATCAACAGCACATAGCAGACTACCATTGGTCTGACCACCCTGAGCCACGGAACCAGGTTGCCACTACTACCTCCCCATCGTCTCCTTATTGCCCGGATCCGAGTGCCCCACGGCCCAGGGGGTGAGTCAGCTTTGGCGTAGTCGGCAGGATCGTAACCAACCCGCCACAAACGGGTATCGCAAGCCTGAAAAGAGACTGTTTTATTGTATTAAAGATGGTGCCCGCCCCAGAAGAACGAGCGCCATAATGTGCATGCCGAAAGACAACAGGAAGCCACCTCCCATTGTGGGCCAGGTCCCAGAATGGCGCCAAAGAAGGAGTCCACCCCCAACAGCCATGAGTACGACTGTGGAAATGTCCGTCAACGTGGGGGGGCTGCCCCTGAGAGTGATTGTCAGCAGAATGCCCCAGGACCACCCCCCCTGGGGGGCGGAAAGAGAAGAAAACTGTGGGGCGGGGGTGGTCTGGATCAGTCTGGCCAGACCACACCCGGAAATGGAGAGAAGAGCTAGCTCCAACACCTTGGCGAGGGGCCTGCTGCAGGCCGAACCACCATGCAGCTTCACGGAGCTGCTAGAACACCTCCCCAAGGAAGACCCCGAGTATGCGCGCGCTGCGCTGGAGGAGCTGCACCGGAGGATGGTCCGGGTGCAACTGGACGTGATTGCCGGGTGGAAGGAGGAGATGGCCCGGCGGGCCGTGGTCCCGCAGCAGGAGGCGCCGCCGGCACCCAGCAGCACGCCTGCCTCCGAGGGCAGTGAGAACAGAGCGGAGGCTGAGGACGACGCCGCGGAGGAGGTCGCGACAGCAGAGGCAGGTAACGGAGACGCCCTTACCCCGAGCCCTAGGGCCGCCGACCTGCCCCTGCGCCCCGTTGCGGAGCCCGGCATACCTGAAACCGCCGCAGACACCGTGCCTCCACCGCTGCCAACCGGTTCCCAGGCCGTCGACGCCGCCAGCGAGCCCCGCCCCACGCCGTGCCCTCTGACCCCGGGCGTGATCAAGAGACCACCATCGCAGGCCTGGTCGCAAGGCCTAGCGCCCCCGGGCACCGCTGCCCCGCCAGAGCCCCCTGCTTCCGTTGTGCCACCCCCGGGTGCAACCAGGAAACGACCACCGCGGGCCTGGTCGCAAGGCCGAGTACCCCCGAGCGCCGCCGACCCGCTCGCGACCTCTGCTCCTGCAATACCACCTCTGGGCGCGGATCTGTTCGCCCAACATACCGGTCCGGATGGGCTCCCTTTCAGCTGGCCCCCCGAGTATGTTAACCCCCGCCTTCGGAGAAGCCCGTCCGCGGAGGTTGGAGTGTCATCTGAGCCCCTCATACCTGCCCCAGAGCCTCTGGAAACCTCCCAGCCCCCGTTGGAGGACGCTCAGTACGAGTGGGATCCGACCGGAGAAGACCTGATGGGGTTCACGCAGGAAACACGGGCGGCTGCAGCCAGCCGACGGGAGGTCTGCCGCCAACAGCTAGAGATGTTCGAGAGGGAGCAGCGAGAGTGGCGCGTGAAACAGGAGAAGTTGCAGGCCCGAAGTGCGGAGCAGAAAATGAAGGCCCGGCGAGATCCCCGAACTGCCCGCGGTCCCCGAGTCACCGGTACTGTCGTAAAATTTCAGATGGAGCATGGCTGGGGTTTCATCAGAGATCCGGACACCATCAGTGACGTATTCGTGACCCGGAGGGATGTAGAGAGCCACCTGCCAGAAGGTCATCGAGGGCGGGATCTATATCCAGGGGACGTGGTGTCTTACACCAGACACCAAGGCGTGAAGGGATGGTACGCCCTCCACGTCCACAGAGTGGTAGAAGAGGAGCAGTACCACTCGGACCCCGAGTACCGAGAGGGCCCGGACGGGCCTGAAGATTATGAGGAGCAAGGAGCAGCTGGAGGGTATCGCTACCAGTAAACAGTGGCATACCAGTGTACATAGTTACCCGTCTGGGTACAGAGAGCTGTTGTGGGACTGTTTCCACTGAGAGTGTGGTCCCCGTTGGGACTGATGTGAAACTGTAAGAAGTTGCCCCTTTCCTAAGTTACCTGGCTGAGGACTGAGAGCAGCCATCCCTTTATCCTAAACTGGCTGGGGACTGAGAACAGCCATTCCCCTTCCCAAAACTGGCCGAGGACTGAGAGCGGCCGTCCTTGTACATAGTTGCGCTTCTTAAAGCGCCCCCTACTGGTTTTATAAAAAGACTGCAACGTCTACCTCAAGATAAATTTGCTGGACGGTTGCACCTTTAAGAGGAAAGAACACCTGGTCGCAAGTTGCACCGCGGCCAGTACCCAAGAATATGTCTTACTTAAAAATGTGTTATATGCTGCTAGGTGATAATACAAATGTTTTATATGCTGTTTTATATGACAAAAGAGTTCCGGTAGTATTAACTGTGACAAAGAAAAGGGTTTCCCATAAAGGGAATTGAACTGTCGTCCGTTTTCTAAATGTGAAAAGTTTTGAAAAGTTTTGCATATCCTGTACTTAATTGTTTTTGCTCTTTTCCAGCCCGAGGACGTGCTGTGGTTTACCGGGGGGGAAAGTAGCGCCCCGAGGGTTCGGCCGCTACAGGGGTATTGCACCTCTGCCAGAGGTGTGATATTCCACTCCCGGGTAAGGATGGAGTATGGACCAGGGCTCAGTTAGCTGCATACAGCACACTCACCCCATTTCCGAGGGACAGTTCAACGGTGCTCCCATTAGACAGAAATGCAGGCACGACAGACCATGTCCCTTGACTGGAGTGGGGAGGGGGGAGGAAAACCCAGTGATGTAGGAGCAGAAGGGGACGGTTTCTGAGCATAGATAGTAGCTCATTGGTTGCTGGTCACCTGAGCTCACACACTAGGGAAGGGTATAAAAAGTGGGCACCATCTTAGTTCTGAGTCAGTTCAGTTAGAGAAGAAGCAGAGTGGAGATGTGACATGGAGCTGTGGTTCCCTCTCGGCCCAGCTCCATGAGGCAGGCCTAGAGAAAAGGCCAGGAACAGAAAGGAACAAGAACAGAAAGGAACAGAAAGGAACAGCAAGGACAGAAACAGAAAGAGAAGTACCCAAAGTGTAGAAGGGCTCAGAAACAAGAAGATGGAAGGGACCCTAAGAACCCACGAGAATACAGGGTGAAGGGTCAGGCAGATTAAGGGTACCGGATCCCAAGTTGGTGGAGGAGAAACTACCCTCAGCCAAAGACCGGACGTCGTGATCATTTATTGGTGCGACACCTCATCAAACCTGCTAGGAAGGCACCATATAGGACAGCGGGAAACGGGGCCCACGTTTACCCGCGCAGTTCCGCGGCAGCTGGACAAAAGTGGGTCACTGGTGAGGCAGGCCAGAGAAAGGGCAAAAGGGGGTCCTGAGCCATACTTCTGAACTGCCTGGGAGTTGACCGAGCCCCACACCTGGTGGACGCAGCACGGCTCGGGCGGTCACTACTGGTGCCGAAGTGACCCGGAGCACATGAACTGTGAGTAAAAGACATTGGATTGCAGTACGTTGTCTGTATACTTTCTCGCTCCACCAGCACTACTGGTACTGGGACTCCCTGCACCATCACCCCCACCATCCACTGCACTGCCCTGGGGTTACACTCTTCCCGTGGGGAGTTATCCAATCTCAGCTGCACACACCATCAGCCTCAGGGGATTACCTTGCAGCGGCGGTTCATAATAACCGCAATCCACGGGTGGCGTAGTCGGACACTATCAACAGTACATAGCAGACTACCATTGGTCTGACCACCCTGAGCCACGGAACCAGGTTGCCACTACTACCTCCCCATCGTCTCCTTATTGCCCGGATCCGAGTGCCCCACGGCCCAGGGTGCGAGTCAGTTGCGTGACCTGTCACATGACTAAATGACGTCATGGCAGGTCTTTTTACACCACCGCGAGCCGCCCAGCACACCGGATGCATCGCTGAGGAGGCCGGGGGCCATCGGAAGGTAAGTATAATCTTTATTTTTTATTTTAAATTGTCTGGAGGAGAGTCTCCTCTTCTCCAGACCTGGGTACCATCCGCACATTGAATCGCTTCATATCTGCGTGTGCACATGTAGTGATGCAGATATCAAGCGATTCAATGCAAGTCAATGGCGGCAATTACGCTGCGTGTCCGCAAAATTAACCCCTTAACGACCTTGGGTCTTTCTGTTTTTGTGTTTTCAATTTTTGCTCCCCTTCTTCCCAGAGCCAGAACTTTTTAATTTTCGTTCAATATGGCCGTGTGAGGGCTTATTTTGGGACGAGTTGTACTTTTAAACTCCATCACTGGTTTTACCATATCGTGTGCTGGAAAACGGGAAAAAATTCCAAGTGCGGTGAAACTGCAAAAAAAATGCAATTCCACGTTTTTTGGGTCCTTTTTTTACCACATTCACTGATTGCTAAAACTGACCTGCCATCAATATTCTCCAGGTCATTACTAGTTCGTAGACACCAAACATGTATAGGTTCTTTTTTATTTAAGTGGTGAAAAAAAATCCAAAGTTTTCTTAAAAAAAAAAAATGATGCCATTTTCCAAGACTCGTAGCGTCTCCATTATTCGGAATCTGGGGCTGGGTGAGGGCTTATTTTTTGCGCGCCGGGCTGACGTTTTTATTGATACCATTTTGGGGTAGATCTGATGTTTTGATTGCCCGTTATTGCATTTTATTGCAATGTTGCAGCGACCAAAAAAACGTAATTCTGGTGTTTAGAATTTTTTTCTCCTTACGCCGTTTACTGATCGGATTAATTCTTCTTTTATATTGATAGATCTGGCGATTCTGAACGCGGCGATACCAAATATGTGTATGTGTGGTTTTATATATATATATATATATATATATATATATATATATATATATATATATATATATATATATATATATATATATATATATATATATATATTATTTTGAATGGGGCGAAAGGGGGGTGATTTAAACTTTTTATTTTTTTTATATTTTTAAAAACTTTTTTTTTACACTTTCTGCTTGCTTCTATAGTCCCCATAGGAGACTAGAAGCAGCAGTTGTCTGATTGCTTCTACTGCATACAAGCGATGAACAGATCGCTTGTATGCAGGAGAAATGCTCACTTGCTATGAGGGCTGACCACTAGGTGGCGCTCATAGCAATTGAGACATGACAACCACAGGCGTCTGCTGCAGACCCTGGGTTGTCATGCCCACCCATTGGTGAACCGCGATCACTTGACGGGGTCACCGATGGGCGGGGCTTAGGACGCGCTTTCCGGAAGCGCGAGTTAAATACCACTGTCACAGATTGACAGCGGCATTTAACATGTTAACAGTCGCGGGTGGATCACGATTCCACCCGCGGCTGTTGCGGGCACATGTCAGCTGTAATAATCAGCTGATATGTGCTCAGTTCAGTGCGGGCTCACCGCCGGAGCCCCCGCTGAACTGGCCTTCCCGACCTGGTGCGTACTATTACTGACCAGGTCGGAAAGGGGTTAATGGACATGCTGCATATTTTTCCGCAATGATAATCCGCAGCGGAAATTTCCGCAGCATGTGCACAGCACATGCGGATTATCATTGGGGACCATGGGGCACGTATTACCAAGTGTTTTTTAAGCGTTTTCGCTGCGGAAATTCCTTGGCAAAAAAGCTTGAAAAACGCATAGTGGGCATGCAGCCTTAGAAAACGTTAAATGGTTTTATGTTCGAGTATTTAAAGTTTATGTGTGGGAATCTATAATGAAATCATATCTGCACAACTCTCCTATAATGTCCAGGAGACTCCTAGAAAAAGGTGAGACGTGGAAGAGTGGTCAGATCTCCCAGAAACATTAGGAGCCTCTCAGAAGCAGCGCTAACTGAAGGTTTTTTGTTGTGCATGGCACCAAGGTGGTTCATCATGAGATCAATGATTGCATTTGAACGGTTTATGTGGAAGTAGTGAAGGTAGCCCCGAGGGATGGGGGGGGCTGCCGATGTTGGAGCAGAAGCATAAACCGGACCTACACCCATAGACTGTATAATAATGTCCTCTATCCAAACCCCTTACCCACACACTGTATAGTAATGGCCTCTATCCAGGCTCCATTACCCCAAGGCTGTATTGAAATGGGCTCTATCTGGGACTCTTACCCACACACTGTATAGTAATGGCCCCTGTCTGGGCTCGTTACCTCCAGACTGTATAGCAATGGCCTGTAGCTGAACCTCTTAATCCCAGGCTGTATAGTAATGGCCTCTATCTGGGCACCTAACCCCCGAGCTTTGTAGTAATGGCCTCTTTCTGGGCACCTTACCCCCAGGCAGTATAGAAATGGCCTCTATCTGGACTCTTTACCTCCAGACTGTATAGTAATGGCCTCTATCCAGGCCCTTTACCCCAAGGCTGTATAGTAAGGGCCTCTATCTAGACTCCTTACCCCAAGGCTGTGTAGTAAAGGCCTCTATCTGGACTCCTTACCCCATAGCTGTATACTAATGACCTCTATCTGGACTCCTTACCCCCAGACTGTATAGTAATGGCCTCTATCTGGGCACATTACCCCCCAGGCTGTATAGTAATGGCCTCTATCTGGGCACCTAACCCCCGAGCTTTGTAGTAATGGCCTCTTTCTGGGCACCTTACCCCCAGGCAGTATAGAAATGGCCTCTATCTGGACTGTTTACCTCCAGACTGTATAGTAATGGCCTCCACCCAGGCCCTTTACCTCAAGGCTGTATAGTAAGGGCCTCTATCTAGACTCCTTACCCCAAGGCTGTGTAGTAAAGGCCTCTATCTGGACTCCTTACCCCATAGCTGTATACTAATGACCTCTATCTGGACTCCTTACCCCCAGACTGTATAGTAATGGCCTCTATCTGGGCACATTACCCCCCAGGCTGTATAGTAATGGCCTCTATCTGGGCACCTAACCCCCCAGCTTTGTAGTAATGGCCTCTATCTGGGCAGTATAGAAATGGCCTCTATCTGGACTCTTTACCTCCAGACTGTATAGTAATGGCCTCCATCCATGCCCTTTACTCCAAGGCTGTATAGTAATGGCCTCTATCTGGACTCCTTACCTCCAGGTTGTGCAGTAATGGTCTCTATCTGGACTCCTTACCTCCAGGCTGTATAGTAATGGCCTCTATCTGGACTCCTTACCCCAAGGCTCTATAGTAATGGCCTCTATCTGGACTCTTTACCTTCAGACTAAGCAGTGATGATCTATATCCAGACCCTTTACCCCCAGGCTGTGTAGTACTGACCTCTATGGCTGGTACACCACTACCATCATCGGTTATACAGTTACTGGAATATTATATTGATTATATAAAATATGAGAATCAAACATTAAACTTAACTGTAAGTCCGGCTGGACCCACTAATGGTTCCTCCATGGATTTTTTCTCAGGCAGGGGTCCAATACGAAGGAAAACGTATTGAACAGCAGCCTGGGTCCCTGACAATACATTATTAGTGGCCTCTCCCAGGACAAATCTGGCAGCGCAATAAACATGTCATATCTTAAAAGGTGCCAGAGATTTATGCGCCAGCTTCTCGGGCCTCCATTTCCCTGTCAAAGTCACAAGGCAGTCTATCATTTATCTCTTATTTTCCCATGAAGGCCGAATGACTGAAAGTCGCTAGTGACAGACTCACGCCATTAATGTTGATGATTTACCTAAAATTAATTTTAGAAGGCTCCTTTTCTCCCCTCCTTTGAATATATTATTGAAATTGGCAGCGGATCGGAGGTGGCATAAACAGCCTGGATGTCACTATACTTCCTCATAATGATTTAGAAAGTTCTGGCATTTTATTTAATTACGAACAGGCCCCTTTTTTCAGCATTTTTATGGATCGCAGCAATCTCTGGGAATAGCAATTATGCCGTAAAACCGAGAAAAGTTCTTAAAAGAATTAATTTCAGGATCATAAGTGGCGACCGGCGACAGGGCAGCACATGAATATTTCCTGTATTGTTGGACGAGTAAAGAGATTTTATGTTGCAAATTTCTTAATGCAATTCCTTTGGAAATTCACAGCGACTCGTCTGTTACTTGGTTGTTGCGTTAATTAGACTCTACAGATGAAAAGAATATGACTTTTGTTCATTTATCTCAATGGAAGACCTGCATTGGCCGGGAGACAGATGTAATCATCTCTGGCATCGAGGCCCCAAATTCTGGAAACGAGGGAGCCCACTTAGTACTTCTTTACCATTGCGTGAAAACTGGTGGATGTTAGACTGAAATGCCAACATCTGCTCCAGAGTAGTTCACACACAATGACTCTGCAAAATACAGTACATGATGGGGAGAGTAGTGCTCTGCAGTTCTTAGTGCCCGTATCATCTGTGAGAGAGTTATATACATCTAGTACTATTCCAACAATATCACACATGATAGGTTTATATACAGTTTCACAGGAGAGGATTAGATACAGCTCAGGCCGAGTTCACATTAGTGTTGTTCTTTCCGGATTTCCGTGCCAGATTCATCCCACAAACCCAATTGACTTGTGATGGATCCTGTGTCAGTCGTGTTTGCTGGGTGTACTCATCTGCATACTGCTGTTTTTTTCTCAGTTATGATGAAACCTATGACTGAGCCTCTTACACAGATGTGAACACAGCCTTAGATACACCAGCCTTAGATACAGAGAGAAAAAATAGCACTAACATGAGATTGGGAGAGTAGAAGATGCTATGAAATACTGCGTTGTACAGCACAATGTATAGACGTGCGCGGTGTTGATATTCTGCTGGTGTCCGCAGCACCCAGTAGATATTGACTGATATTCACAGGTGAGGCGCAGCGTGCTTCCTGCACAATCGCACTGAATGGAGCAGAATTCATCCAGGACTTGTGTTTATGCCTCTACTTCTGCCATAAAAGGCTCCATCCTCAGGAGATTATTTCTAGAGCTGATGGTTAAATGGCTGGGACCATCTCGGCCTGCAATTATCCTCATTCGGGCTCTTATCTTAAATAGCTGTTAAGTCACCAACAGATGTACGGAAGACGAAGGCAGAAATCAAGCTTAATCAGAGGCGATCCCAAAGTCAGAGGTGCTAATAACATTCACATTAAAATATGGATGTGTTAATTATACGTGGATGAGTTAGTACATGAAAACCACTGATTGAGGCAGGGAGCTGTTTACTGATCTCCGGGAACTGATGTTTTCACTAATTAAAGGCAAAGCGCCATCTATTCAGGAAGGATTTAAATGGCGCCTACAGAGACCAGACATTTCATGCTTATCATTACTGTGTGCAGAATAACTATGGTATAATTACTAAGACTTATATGTGACACCCCCTTCCCTGTCTCTTTTGCAGCAACGTATCTTTTTTTTGGTGAAATCTATCATATCTGTATAACTATATACAGCAAACTATTGCGCAGAGTCCCAGTATAATGCCACAACCAGTATACTGGAGTGGGAACTTCTAAAACTTCCTAAAGTGCGGAGTAATAAATATTTTGTATTATGCTACAGGAAGCTGCATGATAACCTGTGGGTCAATGGACCCCATGGACATGTGAAATAGAGATTTCTGGAGCGGCTATCCTACATACAGTGAGCACTTGTTATATGTTTGTCTGGAGATCTCATGTCCTAAGTAGCAGATATGTGGTCAGGCGAGGCTGTTAATGTTTGCTACTGGTGAAAGGTCTGGACTGCAGGCGGCCAGTTCATTGCCCAAACTCTTCTTCTGCAAAGCTGTGCTGTTGTGGTGGATGCTGCCTGTGGTTTACCATTGTCTTGCTGAAATATGCAAGGCTTTCTCTGAAATAGACATTGGATGGAGCCAGGGCCGGACTGGAACTGAAACTCAGCCCTGGCATGTGAGAGCACACAGGCCAACCGGTGCGTGGTGAATGTGAAATATTTTTGTGCCTTGTGGGTTATGCTTGATATGGGTATATGTCACGTTTTTTAAATAAAAATGGCTGCAAACTGTACTTTATCATTGACAGGCAAAACTGAATTGACATAATGGAGAAAATAAATTTCCCTCCAGGAAAATGTTAATTTCTTTCAACTGGAGGGACGGACATATTTGTAATATAGAGCTACCAAAAACGCTATGTTTGATAGTACCAGAAAAGTGAATGGGATTTATGAAATCTTATGGAAAAGCAGCTTATTTTTTTCTTTCAGATTTGAAGCAGTTTCATGTCTGCGGCGTCTATTCTTTCAGCATTTTTGCAATGTTTTTCACCAATTCTAAAGAACGGGAAAAAATCTCATTAAAAAACTCAGCAATATCAAGGCAATTTTCCTGCCAAGTGATTTTCCTGCCAAGAGACACCTTTTTGGTGCAGAAATGTCTGCAGCAAATACTCATCATGTGCACATACCCGCACCATTTCATTACCAGTAAACATTGCAGACTATGGGCTGTCATCTTTACAAGATACTGACTTCAGCAATTATCTTGAACAAGAGAAAGATGCAGCCGTTACAATGGCTTTCCACCGCTTTTTCAAAGCGGTGGAAAGCCATTGTAATGGCTGCAGTCGGCCAGTGCAAATGCACTTTTCTCCTGTTCAAGATAACTGCAAGTATGTGATATCCGCAGTTACCTGCTGAATAAATTCTCATCTCTCAATGTTCTGCTGAGCAAATCAGATGAAAATATAGTCAGAACATGACCTTAATTTAGCGCAAATCACATTCCTGCAGTGACGTGACAACCACTCTAACCGACGAGCAGTTCCGAATCCTAACATTGTATATAGTGCACACTGTCAGTAATTCCATAACCTGTACTGCTTGCTGAAAGTTTCCTTTGGGGTGAAAAACCCCTTTAACGGCTGTGGTCAGCCAGGGTAATGCACCTTAAAGAGAACCAGTCAGCACTTAAATATGTGGCACCCCAGGGGTCTGGTTGCCACAGTAATAGAAATATTACATCTGAGAGCAAGTGGGAGGTTCCCTGGTGAGGAGCCCTTAAGCATGCAACACCTCCTGCCCAGTCCTGGGAGGGGAGGAATCTGCCCTTGTAAACTGGGTCTGGGGCGGGGTTAGACAGTCAGAGCCTGGAGTTAGTTCCAGACACAGGGACAGCAACAGCTAGGAGCTCTGTAGGAGCAGGAGCTGAAGACCAGGGACTTGAGCTAAGCAGAGTTCGTCCTAGCAGAAGATGCTAAGAGCCGGACACAGGAGTCCGAGGCTGTGGGGACTTATATATCCAGCAGCAGAAACCAGCCGGCAGGGGATTTCAGGTCCTCTGGCCATAGGAAACCCGGAGGCTCAGTCACACACACAAGGGACCGGTACCGCCATCGAGGAGCGGAAGCTGCCAGAGGGTCCAAGTCACCAGCCATACGGGTGAGCACCATACGGTATACTCAGGGACGTGGGCTACTTCCACTCGCTTACAGCAAGGTAGCCAGGAACAGTGCAGATAGACGGGGAGGCCTACAACTCCACCTGGCCAGGGGAACTCCTGTTTGTTCACAGACTGACCAGGCCCCTAATGCTAGTCAGTACTCCCGGGAGGGTCTGCCTTATCATCATCAGTAAAGACCCTGAACTGCACTGCAAAGACTCTGAGCCGTTCCTGCTTCACCCGTGCACCATCACTCCCATCATCCACACTCACTGCCCTGAGGCAATACTCCTCCAGTGGGGAGTTGTCCCATCCTCTGCTGCGCACACAACACCAACCTCAGCGTTCTGCCTCGCAGCGGCGGTACACCCTGACCGCAATCCACGGGTGGCGTAGTCGGACAATAAATCATAAAAACCCTATAAAAGACTGCCACTGGTCTGACCACCCTGAGCCACGGACCGGGTCACCGCCACGGAGACTACAACCCCCAGAGACCCGGCTCCGGGTAACCCACACACGTGCACACACGGCCCAGGGGGCGCGTCAAATACATGGCTGCAATGGCACTGTAAGGCTATGTGCCCACGATGCAGAAATGCTCAGGATTTTTTCCTGAGCGTTTCTGCATCTCCCTGGCAGAAAAAAACGCATGCGGATTGTACATGCGTTTTACTGCCAGGGACATGTGGAAATGAAGCGTTTATTCACTGGCATTTCCGCATGCGGGTTGACAAGCGCTTTCCAAGCGATTAGCATCACTTGGAAAGTGCTTGTGACAACTAGGTCACATTATATAAATCCATGCAAACGGCATGGATTTATATAGTGTGACCCGAGAGAGTGGTTAAAAATAAAAAAATAAACCAATACTTACCTTCCGATGGCCCCTGCAGGCTTGCTGCGCTCCTGTGCTGGTTGCCGGCAGATCGCAGTACGCTGTACTGAAAAGACCTGCGGTCACATGACTGTGACGTCAGCGCAAGTCCTTCAGTCCTGCGCGATCTGTCGGCAAGCGAAGAGAAGGAGTCCGGGGGCTGTCGGAAGGTGAATATAATCTTTATTTTTTATTTTATTCTTTTTTTTTATGGTACCTGGGTGTGGAGGAGAGTCTCCTGTCCTCCACACCCGGGTACCATCCGCACATTAGAACTCGCCAATTACGCAAGTACAGATGCAGTCTTGCGTAATTGGCACATTCTAATGCAAGTCAATGGAGGCGAAAACGCAGTGCTTCCGCTGATTATTCTAGCTGACATGTGCCCGCAACAGCCGCGGGTGGAATCGCGATCCACCCGCGGCTGTTAACATGTTAAATGCCGCCGTCAATCTCTGACAGCAGCATTAAACTTCACCGCATCGGAAGTGCGTCACTTACCCCGCCCATCGGTGACCCCGTCACGTGATCGCGGGTCACCGATGCGTGGGCATAACAACCCTGGGTCTGCAGCAGATCCCAGTGGTTGTCATGTGCTGATCGCTATGAGCGCCACCTAGTGGTCGGCGCTCATAGCACAGGAGCATTTCTGCTACATAGAGGTGATCTGCTCATCACCTCTATGTAGCAGAGGCAATCAGACAAGTGCTGCTTCTAGTCTCCTATGGAGACTATAGAAGCATGCAAAAAGTGAAAAAAAAAATGTTTTGAAAAAAATAAAAAAAATGTAAAAGTTTAAATCACCGCCCTTTCGCCACATTCAAAATAAACATCGGATCTACCCCAAAATGGTATCAATAAAAACTTCAGCTCGGCACGCAAATAATAAGCCCTCACCTGGCCTCAGAACCCGAATAATGGAGACGCTGCGGGTCTTGGAAAATGGTGCCATTTTTTTTTTTTTTTTTAGCAAACTTTGGAATTTTTTTTCACCACTTAAATAAAAAAGAACCTATACATGTTTGGTGTCTACGAACTCGTAATGACCTGGGGAATAAGAATGGCAGGTCAGTTCATTCAGTGAACGTGGTAAAAAAATAAGAAAAAAACATCTGTGGTATTGCACTTTTTTTGCAATTTCACCGCACTTGGAATTTTTTTCCCGTTTTCCCGTACACGATATGGTAAAACCAGTAATGTCGTTCAAAAGTACAACTCGTCTCGCAAAAAATAAGCCCTCACACGGCCATATTGACTAAAAAATAAAAACGCTATGGCTTTGGGAACAAGGGGAGCAAAGAACGAAAATGCAAAAACGGAAAATCCCAGGGTTGCAAAGGGGTTAATCACCATGTGAAGTTTTCTGCTAATGAGATTTCGGTGCACAGGGGCCGGACTGTTTAACTGGTCAGTTTTCCATAGACCTCATTGTTAAAAAACGGATCCAATTAAAACCATTTTTTTTTTAGCTGGACGAAACCGTTTTCTGCACAACTTTTTTGTTAACGGACTGCTGCTGGATCCATTCTAACTGATGATTACTGGACATGTGAACATGAGGTAGGGAGTCTTGCTTCTTCTGTCCTTGGGCCATCATATAGTCTTATCTCTTTACTGTTTGGACTCCCTGAGTTCATTAGGTCATTAGACTATTTTTTTAAAAGAATGGTTACACTATGTCTCAGAATAGATGTGCCAGCCATTCTTCCCTTTCTTTTTTGCTTACGGTATATTTTGTTATATTGCGTTCCTCAGTATATTTATATGTCATCCCCTACTACCTTTTTCATCTCTCCTTACAAGTATGTCTTGTATATTAGCTAAAACATGGTAGTAAGTAGCACATTAGACACTTTTATAGTGGGTACTGTATAATCACTGCATATTTCTGAGTTATGTGCTTCTGAGGACTAATTAGTGCTGCCTTCTTCAGGCAACCCTGGTTGTGACCTCGTATGGGGCTAGCCGATTTCACCTACCAGTTTGGGTCACAGACCCTTTTTATGTTTGCTTTGATGCTTTACTCATTGTTTACACCCCAAATTCTTCCTAATCCTGGAGATCAAACCAATGAAATCAATTTATGAATGATCGTAACCCCTCTATGAAGGTAATTATCATCTCCTTAATATTTGCTTCCCTGTGCCCCACACTGCCCTATCAGACACTTATAGTCTGTTTGGGCAGTGTGGGCTGCAGTAAGCGGCAGAGATGTAACCATTAGAGGGAATCTGTCAGCAGGTTTTTGCTATGTAATCTGAGGACACCATGAGGTAGGGGTTAAAACACTGAACTCAACTATGTGTCACATGTCCGGCTGTTTCTTACTTGGGCTGAAGCTTTAATCACCTTGTAATTAACATTGCTGTGACAAGCTTGTCTTGTGAGCCCTGGTCTGACTCCGCCCTTTTCTGTGATAAGCAGCTCACTGTCTATAGCTATGTGCATGAGAGCCTGGAGGGTGGGTTAGCTGTGTTGTGGGCGGGGGCAGCTTTCTCAGCTCTGCTGCATTGCTAAATCTAAAAACTCTGTGTCACAACGGCTGCACCCAGTAAACTAAGTCATACATCGTTGGATTCAGGGTCTCTTTTCCTACATTATGCTGCTCTCAAATGACATAGCAAAAAACTGCTGACAGATTTCCTTTAAGTAAAAATGATTTTAACTTTGCAGGTGTTCTGAATCTAAAGGTAATGGATCAAGGCAATAAATTAAAGACTGTTATCATGCTCACACATGTTGAACTAGCCAGCGAATCCTCAGCTTGGATGAAAAACCACTCCTGCTCAGTGGTAGCAATAGGAAACGATGGGGATATCCAGCCGTTTTTTTGGATAAAAAAAATGTTCTATTTTTATTCAATTCTACTACAAAAAAACATTTTTAGATTTATTTTTTTATCCAACAAACGGCTGGATATCCCTATCTTTTCCAAAGGATGAAGGCACCCTTCAAACTGCATATGTTGATTATTAACCTCAGACATTTATAATATTAGAAAAGGATCTGGGAAAGATTCTTGCAAGGACAAACACATGGCAGATGAAGTTTAATGTTAATAAATGTAGAGCAATGCTCCGCTACCGGAGTATACGTACTGTTGCATATAGATTAAATGTAAATATATCAGAGATTACAGAACAGGAGAAGGACTTGGGTTATATATGTGGTCAAATGCATAGTACTCCCACCTCTCCTCCTGCTCCCTCTTCGACCGCCTACAATCTGGTTTCCGACCGCACCATTCTACTGAAACTGCACTGACCAAAGTTACCAACGACCTACTAACCGCCAAATCTAAGCGACACTATTCTGTCCTCCTTCTCCTAGACCTGTCATCTCCCTTCGACACAGTGGACCATTCCCTCTTACTAAAAACTCTCTCATCTCTCGGCATCACAGACTTGGCCCTATCCTGGATCTCCTCATATCTAACAGACAGGACATTCATTGTCTCTCACTCACAGACCACCTCCTCATCTCACCCCCTATCTGTCGGTGTCCCCCAAGGTTCAGTTCTAGGACCCCTGCTCTTCTCCATCTACACCTTAGGCCTGGGACAGCTCATAGAGTCTCATGGCTTTCATTATCACCTCTATGCTGACGTCACACAGATCTACCTCTCTGGACCTGATATCACCACCTTACTAACCAAAATCCCACAATGTCTGTCTGCTATTTCATCCTTCTTCTCTGCTAGATTTCTAAAACTTAACATGGACAAAACAGAATTCATCATCTTTCCGCCATCTCATTCAACCCCCCCAACTGACCTATCCATCATAGTCAATGGCTGGCCACTCTCCCCAGTCCATCAAGCTCGCTGCCTTGGGGTAACCCTGGACTCTGAACTCTCCTTCAAACCACATATCCAAGCCCTTTCCACTTCCTGCCGACTCCAACTCAAAAATATCTCCCGGATCCGCACATTCCTCAACCATGAATCTGCAAAAACACTAGTGCACGCCCTCATCATCTCCCGCCTTGACTACTGCAACCTCCTGCTCTGTGGCCTCCCTTCCAACACTCTCGCACCCCTCCAATCCATCCTAAACTCTGCTGCCCGACTAATCCACCTGTCCCCCTGCTATTCCCCGGCCTCTCTTCTCTGTCAATCTCTTCACTGGCTCCCCATTGCCCAGAGACTCCAGTTCAAAACCCTAACCATGACATACAAAGCCATTCACAACCTGTCTCCTCCATATTTCTCTGACCTAGTCTCCCGCTACACACCCGCACGCAACATCCGATCGTCACAAGATCTCCTTCTCTTCTCCCCTCTAATCTCCTCCTCCCACAATCGCATACAAGATTTCTCCCGTGCGTCTTCCCTACTCTGGAACTCTCTACCCCAACACGTCAGACTCTCGTCGACCGTGGAAACCTTCAAAAAGAGCCTGAAGACCCACCTCTTCCGACAAGCCTACAACCTGCAGTAACCACCACTCCACAAATAATGCTGCACGACCAGCTCTACCCTTACCTACTGTATCCTCACCCATCCCTTGTAGACTGTGAGTCCTCGTGGGCAGGGTCCTCGCTCCTCCTGTACCAGTCGCCGTCACATTGTGTTCAAGATTATTTTAATTGTTCTTGTATGTATACCCCTTCTTCACATGTAAAGTGCCATGGAATAAATGGCGCTATAATAATAATAAATAATAATAATAATAATAGTACAGGCACATGACTTATCACTTTCCAGGACCGTACAAAGAGTAATGGAACGTTTGTTACATGTGGAGAAAAGTCAATTCTGGCAGCTAAATAGGAAAGGATTATTTACAGTTACAGCAGTCAGACTGCGGAATGCCCGACCACAAGAGCAGACACTATAACAGCATTTAAAAAAGGGCTGGATACTTTAACAAAACATGACATTGTGAGTTATAAATAATCTAGCAATAGAAAATGTATAACTTTATGGTCCTATATCTTTTATGAACCTATATAACTATGTAATTATGTAGATTGTACATTAGGAAAATGATTGAAATGCAGTTCCCTATAATAATATTTTACAAGTAATTTCTTCTTAATTTTTTCTTTGTAAACTGCTATTTATAAGCTCAATCTCTGCATCTAAAAAGTGCAAAAATCTCCTGAAACACTTGCATGTATATTCTGTAATCTGTTCATAATGATAAGGCTCCTGCTTGGCAACAAGTGCAGTTATTTGCCTCTATAACGAAAGCAAATTACCAATGATGAAAGGGTTAATACTTGGGCCCTGCATCAGTAATAGCCCCTGTGGTAACAATGACAACTGTTATGAGGTCATAAACAACTGTCATAAAGAAGATTCCATGAAAGAAGGGCGCGTTGCCACGATCAGCGCCATTACTGATGCGCCTGAGGACCTTGAGCTTGACCACCCCACGTAATGTGCCAACCTTGGTGTAATTTGGAGGTTCTAGCAGGGAAAGGGGTTGTCTGCTTTAGACGCCCCAGTGCATGGGAAGGTAATAGAGGGGGATCCCCAGCACAGGATTCCCTTCTGTTACCCTCTACATAGAGCAGCTCTCCTTTGGGAGTTCATGGATGAATCTATGCCCGTAATGAGTGATAAATTGGGAAGGGAAGGAGGAAGAGTGGAGGGGGGGGTATTTATCCTATTTGGGGTTATCCATAACGAGCAATCCTTTTAACAAAGTGTCCAAATTCTTGAGACTTGGACCTGGATCTGTAAGGGAGAAATGGTACATCCACCTGGGCAATCAGATCAACCAAATTGGTTCTGGCAGTAAATGTGGTAAAAGATATGGCAGCCAGATCTATCCCACATCCAGTTTATCACATTTATAGTCTATATTATGTTGTTCTCTGTAAATCTGTTAAAATGTACAAATTCTAAAATTCTGCAGTTACATCTATTAAATATCGACACTAACTCTCTAAGCCCGAGGGAAGGGCAGCCCTCCAGCCATGGTTCCCTAGAGGTTTCCTCCACAGGGGGTTTTCCTCTCCTGTGAGTGCTGGAGGGTGACTCTTCGTGAGTCGGGGGTTTGCCATTTTCGGTGTCGTAAATTTAAATAAAGTTGAGAATGTTTGACACCTAATTGCAATCCTTTGTGTATTTATTTTCTGAGTTTCTGTCTAATTCAATTTGATTGGGAGTCAGGGGCCATCACACATCACTGAGTCATATGGCTGGACGTCTGCCGCTAGTAGTTTTGCCCCAGGGGTGGTTCCTGCTCTGGGGAGAATGATGGATCAAAGTGTGCACTCATTCTCAGAATAAGGACTTCTATTACAGTATTACAATCAGCTTCCTCACCTTCCTTGATTATTTTGGGCAGTAATTTACATCAGTATTTGTAAGCTAAAAACCAGAGGGGAAAAAACACAGAGAAAAATAACTGAATCACTTCCACCTCTTCTGTATTTTGGAACCACTCCTGGCGTCAGTTAACAAATACTGATGCAAAATATCGCCATGTAAAAGTGCTCTAAATCCCGACTGACTGATTTGACAGTTTGAGTTGAAAGCGTTAAGGCTATGTTCACACGTTGCGTTTCTGCTGCATTTTTTTAATGCAAATTTTAAGCTGCATTTTACAATACAAGCAAAGTCTATAAGATTTCAGAAATCTCATGTACACATTGTTTTTTTTTCCTGAATGATTTGGCAAACTGATGCTTTTTTCAGCATTTTTGCAATGTTTTTCACCTATAGAAAGCCATGGGTAAGTGCTAAAAACGCAGATATCAGGTGTTGCTGCGTTTTTTGTGCAAAAACCTGAGGAAGTTGAATCATGTTTTTTTATGCACTAAACTTTATCAGCATGCACAAGAGACAAATGTGTGGCGCCCCATGGGCAGGTTGCCACAGTAGTTTGCCTCCTTCACCGGAGGTGATATTACGCTTGGAAGCAGGAGGAGCTCCCCACGTCAGGTAAACCCCACATGCACACACAGGTTCTGATCCCTGACCTGAAGGGGGAGCTCTACACCCTATTTTGGGGAGCTGCCTTTTCCAGCTGGGGGGAGGAGTTAGTCAGTGAGTGTGAGAGGGAAGGGAGAGGGGGAGAAGGCAACAGAGAGAGAGGAGAAAGTTCTGGGGAGCAGAGCACATGAAGAGCTCACCCCAGGCCGCGGAGTAGAGGACGCCAGAGTCCTGGGTTGTCCGGTCATTGCACATCCCGGCAACCGAATCTGGGGAACAGGCGACTGCAAGTTTTCTGGCCACAAGCAGAAGCCCGGCAGCACAGCGGCATAACTAGAGCCTGGAGCTGCACCCAAGACGGCAGTACCCATTATAGGTTCGCACCGCCTGCTAGTACGGAGCTTAGGGCTGGAGTGAAGAAAAGGGACTGCAGGATAGCTCACAGGCAGCGGGGCCCACAACGGAGAAGCGCAGCAGGCAGGCCTCCAAACCCACCTGACGTGGTGGACTACGATTGCTTCTAGGCTGACCGGACCCTCCTGGACCTAGTGGCCAGTGCCCCAGACTAAACTGCTTTTTCTGTAGTAAAGGTAACCGGACTGCATTCCTCGTGCCTGTCTTCTTCTGCTCTTCCCCGCAGCTGTGCTACCACTGCAACTATCATCACTGCTGCCGCCCTGCTCTCTGCACCCTGTTTCCCCTGCCGTCATCCTTCATATCAGCTTCCTCAGTCCCTGGGGGTCCGCTTCGCCTGTGGGAAGTGTTTCATCCCAGCTGCTATACCATCTATCCCCCAGGGTCCACACAGCAGCGCTGGTCATCCCTGACCAGGTACCACAGGTGGCGTCACATAAAGACTATGAATCCCCTGTAAATACTCCCTTCATCTGCTCGGCCAGGGCCACGGAACTGGGCCCCTGCCACGTGACCTCCCTGGAAAACTGCTGGCCTGGCTACCGAGTACCCTAGGCCCTTACGGCTGCTGCAACTGTACCTGACAAAAACACAGCAAAAACTCAGCAAAACCTGCTTTTTGTAAGCTGCTTCTTTACTGCCAAGAGAGCAGGTTTTGCCTGCGGAAAAAAATGCAGCAAAAACAAAACATGTGAACATAGCCTAAAGAAGTTTTCCTATTTCAAAAACCCCTGTCCCCCGCTTGCAGTTTTAAAAACAAACTGTACTTTCCTCACCCTCCCCAGGAAAGACTGTGCAGCATATGATTACTTCTAGAACTGCCTCCCTATCCTCACCTCACTTACAACCAGCTATGCATCTGAGTTTGAGAAGCATTCATCTAGGGCTTATACATAGCCATATGTGTGAAAAAAAACATGCCATATTCTGAACCGAAGAAACGGACGAATGCCATGCGATTTTCTCACCTAGCATCCGTATGACATGCGTGTGACATATAAATAGATAGATATATACACTGCTCAAAAAAATAAAGGGAACACTCAAATAACACATCCTAGATCTGAATGAATGAAATATTCTCATTGAATACTTTGTTCTGTACAAAGTTGAATGTGCTGACAACAAAATCACACAAAAAGCATCAATGGAAATCAAATTTATTAACCAATGGAGGCCTGGATTTGGAGTCACCCCCTAAATTAAAGTGGAAAAACACACTACAGGCTGATCCAGCTTTGATGTAATGTCCTTAAAACAAGTCAAAATGAGGCTCAGTATTGTGTGTGGCCTCCAAGTGCCTGTATGACCTCCCTACAATGCCTGGACATGCTCCTGATGAGGTTGCGGATGGTCTCCTGTGGGATCTCCTCCCAGACCTGGACTAAAGCATCCGCCAACTCCTGGACAGTCTGTGGTGCAACGTGACGTTGGTGGATGGAGCGAGACATGATGTCCCAGATGTGCTCAATCGGATTCAGGTCTAGGGAATGGGCGGGCCAGTCCATAGCTTCAATGCCTTTAATGCAGGAGCTGCTGACACACTCCAGCTGTGGTGCCCTGCTACGCACAGGTGCCACAGAACCCAGTAGGGTGCATGGATGGACTTCTCCACAAGAGGCCCTCACTACATACACACACCTCCACCCTACCACCTCAGACCACCAGAGGGAGCCCTGATATGGATATATATAGGGAGGGTGGAGCCAGGCAGCTCAGTTTTCAGTTTAGTCTGTGAGTTGAGAGCGTGCTGACGCTGAGGGCAGTGAAGACGCAGCTCGTCTGCTGCTTCCGTAGTGAGGGCCCTGAGTGTGGCCGATGGCAAGGAGGAAAGGAGAGAGGAGTTGAGGGGGCAGAGGAGCGTACCAGGCTCACCCCGAAACATACACCGGACACCGGGTCCGCGCCTACAGGGACCTTCACACCCAGTAGGGACCACCGGATACCTGGAGGACTACAAGTCCCATATCGACCAACTCTGACTACTGTACCAGGGCTAGGAATCACGGAGGCCCCAGCGTCCAGGGAGAGTGATCTCCAAGAGAAGGCCCTACCACCAGGTCAGCAGGTGCAAGAAAGAGAGACAGTAATTAAGCCAGGCCTAGCTCCAGGCAGGTCAGAAGCTTAGCAAGTGGAAGCAACGGATCAGGAGGCCCTATACCTGCTCACTGGGGAGAGTCCAGAAGTGCACCCTGCCTACTGAGTACCCTGGACCATACCTGCAACTACACCAGTAAAGGTACCGAAGCGAACCCCCGTGTGAGTGTCCGTCATTTCTTCCTGAACCGCCCTGGCCGTCTGTCCCCTGTACCACCATCCATTATCCCACGCTGCCTTGAGGCCCGCTCCACCTGTGGGGAGCCATTCCATCATAAGCTGCCCTAACATCTGCCTCAGAGGACTGCTCCGCAGCGGCGGCTCCCTTTAGCCGCATTGCACAGGTGGCGTCTCGAACTTTACAAATCCCCTATAAATAATTACCCCCTTTTGTTGACCGCCCTGGGCCACGGACTGGGCCAGCCACCGTGATATCCCCCACCGGCATCCAGAGGCCCAGCTGCCGAGTACCCCACGGCCCTGGGGGCGCGTCACAGCCACATGAGGTCTGGCATTGTCCTGCATTAGGAGGAACCCAGGGCCAACCGCACCAGCATATGGTCTCACAAGGGGTCTGAGGATCTCACCTCGGTACCTAATGGCAGTCTGGCTACCTCTGGCGAGCACATGGTGGGCTGTGCGGCCCTCCAAAGAAATGCCACCCCACACCATTACTGACCCACTGCCAAACCGGTCATGCTGAAGGATGTTGCAGGCAGCAGATCACTCTCCATGGCGTCTCCAGACTCTGTCACGTCTGTCACATGTGCTCAATGTGAACCTGCTTTCATATGTGAAGAGCACAGGGCGCCAGTGGCGACTTTGCCAATCCTGGTGTTCTGTGGAAAATGGCAAGCGTCCTGCACGGTGTTGGGCTGTGAGCACAACCGTCATCTGTGGACGTCAGGCCCTCATACCACCCTCATGGAGTCGGTTTCTAACCGTTTGTGTAGACACATGCACATTTGTGGCCTGCTGGAGGTCATTTTGCAGGGCTCTGGCAGTGCTCCTCCTGTTCCTCCTTGCACAAAGGCGGAGGTAGCGGTCCTGCTGCTGGGTTGTTGCACTCCTATGGCCCCCTCCATGTCTCCTGTGTACTGGCCTGTCTCCTGGTAGCACCTCCAGCCTCTGGAGACTACGCTGACAGACACAGCAAACCTTCTTGCCACAGCTCGCATTGATGTGCCATCCTGGATAAGCTGCACTACCTGAGCAACTTCTGTGGGTTGTAGAGTCCGTCTCATGCTACCACGGGTGTGAAAGCACAACCAACATTCAAAAGTGACCAAAACATCAGCCAGAAAGCATTGGTACTGAGATGTGGTCTGTGGTCCCCACCTGCAGAACCACTCCTTTATTGAGTGTGTTTTGATAATTGCCAATAATTTCCATCTATTGTCTATTCCATTTGCACAACAGCATGTGAAATTGATTGTCAATCAGTGTTGCTTCCTAAGTGAACAGTTTGATTTCACAGAAGTTTGATTTACTTGGAGTTATATTCTGTTGTTTAAGTGTTCCCTTTATTTTTTTGAGCACTGTATATCTATCTATGTAGATTTTTTTTATATCTCTCACTTTCTCTCTCTCTCACGTTCTCTCTCTCTCTCTCCCTCCCTCTCTATATACACAGATAGATACATACACAAAATCAAATTTATATACATGTATATATCCCTTGTAGATTGCGGGCCCTCGCGGGCAGAGTCCTCTCTCCTCCTGTACCAGTTGCTGACTTGTATTGTTCAAGATTATTGTAATTGTTTTTGCTATGTATACCCTCTTTTCACATGTAAAATGTCATGGAATAAATGGTGCTATAATAATAATATATAAATATGTGAGTGATATATACAGGTACATCTCACTAAATTAGAATATCATTAAAAAATTCATTTATTTCAGTTCTTCAATACAAAAAGTGAAACTCATATTATATAGAGTCATTACAAACAGTGATCTATTTCAAATGTTTATTTCTGTTAATGTTGATGATTATGGCTTACAGCCAATGAAAACACAAAAGTCATTATCTCAGTTAATTAGAATAATTAACAAAAAACGCCTGCAAAAGCTTCTTAAGCATTTAAAAGGGTCCCTTAGTCTGTTTCAGTAGGCTCCACAATCATGGGGAAGACTGCTGACTTGACAGATGTCCAGAAGGCTGTCATTGACACACTCCACAAGGTCCCAGAGTTCCAATTTTCATCTCATCTTGATGCCGTCACAGCGAGTCACTGAGGCGCTCAAGCATGCATGCGCTCCTCAGTGTCTCTGCGGGATGGCAGGCTGGATGGACGCGTCCAGCTACTATCCAGCCTGCCATCTAGATGTAGCAGAGCTGGAACTGTCGTGGGACACTTGGATTATGTTACTCACGTTGGAAAGGTGAGGATGAGGTTTATTATTTTACTTTTATGGCAGGTGACAATGGCTTCAGGTGGAATGGGCGTGATGGTAAGTAGAGTTTAATTTAGAACATTAAAAGGTGTCTGTGTTTATTTCAGATCAAATATTTTATTCACGGTGTGGGTGTTTTTATTTCACATTTCACTTCCACTATGGGGTTAGTAATGGAGTCGTCTTATAGACGCCTCTCCATTACTAACCTGGGCTTGATGTCAGGTGGCGTTATAAGCTGAAATCAACCCTAGCCCTATAACCCCACTGCCACCGCTACAGGGCAGTGGGCAGAGCTAGGCTAAGTGCCAGAATTGGCGCATCCTATAGATGCGCCATTACAGGGGCGGCTGAGGGCTTAGCCTCGGAGGGGGCAAATGTTCATGGCCCCTTCCTAGGCTATTAATATCAGCCACCAGCTGTCTGCTTAGCCTTTGCTAGCTGTTAAAATAGGGGGACCCCACGTCATTTTTTTTGGGAGTGTCCACCATTTTAATAGCTAGTAACGGCTAAGTATTCGGCTGGGGGCTGTTATTAGTAGCCTGGGAAGCTCCGTGGGTATTACCCCCTTCCCAGGCTTCAAACATCTGCCCCAGCTGTCCGCTTAACCTTTGCTAGACTATAAAATTACGGGGGGCCCCATGCCAATTTTTTTTTAATAAATTCTTTATTTTAACAATAAATGACAAGTACAGTAACCAACAGGGTCACTGTACTAATTATGTATATGACTGACATATTTCTATCTATCTATTCTATGTGTGTTGTTCTATTCTTTCTATTCTAAATTGTCGGGTACTGATGTATTGTAACTGTATGCAGCTGATGAATTGCCGGCTTTTTAAAGAGACGGGTGCATGAAAATGGGACGTCACTCACATGGTCCGAGTGCCGTGCGATTTTTTTTCACGCACTCATTGACTTGCATTGGCGAGTCTCGTCTGAGATACATGGCAAATCGCAGCATGCTGCAATTTTTTCTCAGCCCGATTTCAGCTGAGAAAAAAATCGCATATGAGATGTCACTCATTGATTAACATTTGTCCGAGTGCTAACCGATTTTTTATCGGATTGCACTCGTCCGTTTTTCTCGCAGATGAGTATGAGGCCTTAGGCTAAGTTCTACTGCATATTTTCATGCAAAAAAAAACATTTTACAGCATATTACTGTTCCAGCAAAGTAGATGACATGTATAGAGAAAAGAAGTTTCAACTTCATCTCTAAAAACCATTAAATTATGCAAACGCGTTTCAGATTACTGTCTTACATCATTGCATGTTTTTGCTTCTGACATGTAAATCTCACGCCCCTGTGCCTTTTTTAGCACTAAAAACTTTAAAATGCATTGAGTTTTTGAAATCTGCAGCGTCCTGAACCCGTGCTGCCTGCCCCAACCTCAGACCATCTGGCCTCGTCCTTGTCTTCGCCCTCCTGCACCTGGTACCCACGCCCATGACCCTCCAGTCTGCTGCTGCAGTCCCGGAGACTGCCCTGGAGTGGTACCTGGTGTCTACCAACAGCCCAGCCTATCCTCACCATCAGAGGCTCTAATGAAGACTCAGTAGACCCCACCAGTAGTCACACCAAGTAAGCACGGCCCTTGGCACAGTGGGTCCAGCTCCACCAGCGTTACATTCACCCACCAGCGTTACAGCAGCATAGCAAATGTGATACCAAAATTTAAGGAGGAGACAACATCTGAGCCTGGAATTTATAGGCTATAGGCTGGAAAGTTTAATCTCTACTGTGGGCAACATCTTTGAGTGTTTTCTAAGAGATGCTATCCTGGAGCATCTCAATAAGAATAACCTAATTTCACAATATCAACATATGTTTATGAAGGATCTGTCCTGCAAACTAATCTGATTAGATTCTATGAGGAGGCAAGTTCTAGATTGGACCAGGGAAACACATTGGATGTTGTCTATCTGGACTTTTGATTTGATACGGTGCCACACAAAAGGTTGGTACATAAAATGAGAACAATGGGACCAGGGCAAAATATGTAACTGGGTTAACAACTGGCTCAGTAATAGGAAACAGAAAGTGTTTATAACGGAACACACTCAGATTGGGTCACAGTTAACAGTCACAGGGATCCGTAATGGCAGGGGCGGACATATCGCCGGGGCCCAGAGTTGGAGGGGTCCCATGACAACGGCGCACATCCAGCTGAAATGTATTGCAATGCAGGGAACCCGCCAGCTCCCTATGCTGCCATATACACCTCTGGCCAATCAGAGGCTGGGAGCTGAACATGACAGTGATGTGCGCCATGGCTCGCACCCCGAAGATCATGTGTAGCAAGATGGGAGCAGCAGATCAGAGGCAGGAGCTGCTGAACAGAACAGAGGACAAGCGTTTCACCTAACATGTCCTCCCACACACCGTGAAAAAAGTCCTTCTCACCAGCTGGACTGGAGGAGGGTTCCTGCGCTGACGTGCTGCTGCTCTTTAGTGTGTGAAAGCTACATACCTCAGCCCATGGGCGTACCCAGGATCAAAACTAGGGGGGGGGCAAGCCATGGTCACAGATACCGAAGAGAAATATATATATAGTACAATGCAAAGATTTCACTTCTTACATTACATGAGTGATATCTATTGTAAATTCCACAATAGCTCAAACCGGCGAATCGCTCCACACAGTATACTGGCCGCCATAAAATGCCCCATGCAGGATACTGGTCCCCATATAACGCTCCATACAGGATACTGGCCACCATATAACGCTCCATACAGAATACTGGCCCCCATATAACGCTCCATACAGAATACTGGCTCCCATATAATGCTCCATACAGGATACTGGCCCCCATATAATGCTCCATACAGAATACTGGCCCCCATATAACGCTCCAGGCAGGATACTGGCCCCCATATAACGCTCCATGCAGGATACTGCCCCCCATATAACGCTCCATACAGAATACTGGCCCCCATATAACGCTCCATACAGAATACTGGCTCCCATATAACGCTCCATACAGAATACTGGCCCCATATAACGCTCCATACAGGATACTGGCCCCCATATAATGCTCCATACAGAATACTGGCCCCCATAAAATGCTCCATACAGAATACTGGCCCCCATATAACGCTCCATACGGAATACTGGCCCCCATATAACGCTCCAGGCAGGATACTGGCCCCCATATAACGCTCCATGCAGGATACTGCCCCCCATATAACGCTCCATACAGAATACTGGCCCCCATATAACGCTCCATACAGAATACTGGCTCCCATATAACGCTCCATACAGAATACTGGCCCCATATAACGCTCCATACAGGATACTGGCCCCCATATAATGCTCCATACAGAATACTGGCCCCCATAAAATGCTCCATACAGAATACTGGCCCCCATATAACGCTCCATACGGAATACTGGCCCCCATATAGCACTCCATACAGGATACTGGCCCCCATATAACGCTCCATATGGAATACTGGCCCCCATATAACGCTCCATGCAGAATACTGGCCCCCATATAACGCTCCATGCAGGCTGTTCCCCACACATAATGCCTCATGCAGGCTGTTCCCCCCCCACACATAATGCCCCATGCAGGCTGTTCCCCCCACATAATGCCCCACGCAGGCTGTTCCCCCCACATAATGCCCCATGCAGGCTGTTCCCCCTCATATAATGCCCCATGTAGGATGTCACCCCACCTTATAATGCCCCATGCATGATGACACTCCCCCCTTCCTTATAATGCCCCATGCAGGATGTCACACACCCCCCTCCCTTATAATGCCCCATGCAGGATGTCACACACACCCCCTCCCTTATAATGCCCCATGCAGGATGTCACACCCCCCCCTCCCTTATAATGCCCCATGCAGGATGTCACCCCCCCTTATAATGCGCCATGCAGGATGTCACCCCCCCTTATAATGCCCCATGCAGGATGTCACCCCCCCCTTATAATGCCCCATGCAGGATGTCACCCCCCCTTATAATGCCCCATGCAGGATGTCACAAACACCCCCCCTTATAATGCCCTATGCAGGATGTCACACACCCCCACCTCACCCCCCTCCCTTATATTGCCACAGGCCTCCATATAATAAAAAAAAAAATCAAATACTCACCTCACATCTCACCTGCTGCCGCTGCTCCAGACTCCAGCGTCGCCGGCCTCATCCCGCTCTGCACTGTGACTGCTCAGGAGAGAGCGCGGTGTAAAGACGTCACCGCGCCCTCTGACATGAGATGTCACAGTGCAGCAGCCGTGGAGGATGCAGGAGCTGCTGCGGAGGCACGGGGAGGGGTAAGTATTGTGCCGGGTGCCGGGGCCCTGAGCAAGCGGGGGGGAGCGGGTGCCGACGGTGAGGGGCCCCCCCGCCTGCTCAGGGCCCCGGCATTTGCCCGGGTGCTGACGCCGGCCCTGGTGTGCGGCTTGTGTGCCTGCTTCTTGGGGGGGGCAGCTGCCCCCCCCCCCGCCCCACGATGGGTACGCCCATGCCTCAGCCTGCTCCTGGGAACCTGGCTGGCCGTAGGTAATGATCATGCTGACTGGCTGAGGCGTCATCTCTTCTTTCATCCTTCACATGCAGAACATGAATGTGAAAAAAAGCAGGTCATGTGAGACTCATGAGAGAAGAGATGCGCATTGATCCCTCCGCAGCGGAAAATACCAGGAGACACCAAGTGACAGAGTGGCCCAGTGTAGATACCAGCCCATCTGGCAATTGCCAGAATTGAGAGATGGCCAGTCCGGCCCTCGATGGAGCAGATGTTGTCCTAACACTGTGCACTGAAAACAAGCTGGATGGTGCCTCTCCTCTTAGCTCCATAGGACATGGCATCCAGGGTTTTCATAAATAATTTCACATTTTGATTCATTCATTCAACCATAGAACAGTTTTCCTTTTTGCCTCAGTCCATTATATGTGAGCTTTGGCCCTGAGAAGACGACAGCGTTTCTGGATTGTGCTAATATGTGGCTTCTTCTTTACATGATGAAGCTTTCACTTGCATTTGTGAATTGCACAGCGACCAGTGTTCAGACAATGATTTCTGGAAGTTTCCTGATCCCATGCAGCGATTTGCATGATCGAATCCAGCCTGTTTTTAACACAGTGCTGCCTAAGAGCCCGTAGATCACTAGGATCCAACATTGACTGTCGGCCTTGTCCTTTCTACACATGGATTTCTCCAGAATCTGAGTCTTGTGATGATATTATATACTGTAGATTGTGGGTTACTCAGTCTTTTCAGTTCTATGAAGAGGAATATTTTTCTGAAATTGTTGCACAATTTTTCAACACATAAATCGGTAAGCCTCTGACCTTCTTTGCTTCTGAGAGACTCTGCCTTTCTCACATGCTCTTTTTATACAGAGTCATGTGAATGAATTGAAAATTGACCTTGCAGCTGTTTTTCATTAGAGCCACTTGCTTTTCCAGCCTTTTGTTAACCCTTTCACAACCTTTTTGATATGTGATGCTGCCAATAATTTCTTAATTTAGTTAATTTTTTCAAATGAACTGGAAAAATGTCCAACGTTCAACTTCTGATCTACATTCTGTGGTGAATAAAATATGGCTATATGAGATTTCCAAATCATTGCATTCTTGTTTTCTTTACATTTTACACAGCGGTCCAGCTTTTTTTTGGAACTGAGGTTGTATGTTTTACTCTGAAACATTGCTGCTTTTCAGATTAAACATACTTTTAAAAACTAGCCGGGGATGTTGCCACTAGGAAGATTAGTCCAAGAAGCAGGTACCTAGCAGCTTTCAGGCCTCTCTATATATACTCTTATACTCTGTAAGGGCTCCCATAGTGAGGTGGATTGGTGTAGCATCGGCGTCTCTGCCGGCCCCTCACCGCCCCGGTCCGGCTTCTTCCTGTTCTCCTGCTGCTGAGGCGTCCACTGTGCGCAGCTTCCCAGGCACTGTGCTTAGGGCGCGCGTGCTCCCTCCCTCTTAAAGAGGCCGCGCACGCCGTCCTAAAGAGTCCCCAGACAATGGCCGGAGGACTGCCCCTATATTAAGCACCCCCTCTAAAATGGAGGTGCCTGTGCAAGGTTGTTGTTTGTGTGCTAACACTCTCCCCAGCCCTCAGGTTCCTGCCCGCCAGTCTGTTTACCTGACGTGCCTGCCAGCCTGCTTACCTGGAGCACCTGCCAGTTATCTGCCGTGCCCGCCAGCCTGCCTACCCGGAGCACCTGCCAGTTACCTGCCGTGCCCGCCAGCCTGCCTACCCGGAGCACCTGCCAGTTACCTGCCGTGCCCGCCAGCCTGCCTATCCGGAGCACCTGCCAAGTTACCTGCTGTACTCGCCTGCTTGTCTACCCGGATCACCCACCAGCCTACCTGCCGCGCTCATCCGCTGTATCGGTCAGCTCCTGTCATCTGACCCGTGGGAGTCACCTGTTCTCACACAAGGTCAATCCTAGAGTGGCACCTGGTCCACCCGGTCCCTCCCCGGTTCACGGAGTCAACTAAGCCGCTGTGTGACCTGGGTCGGTCCGAGTAGGCACTTAGTTACGCCCCTCTGGTCCCTCCTTGCATCAAAGCACAGAGGTTCCACCACCCGGATCCGTAACAATTGGCTAAGCCATAGGTATGCAGAGAAGGAATTCTGGACAGTACATTGTACCGTGAGGACTGTAGAGCTTGATGACGTGTATCAGTGGAGCTGCAAATAATAGACGCAGCAGAGCTAAATATGCAGACAGCACACAGGTATAGCATAGTTAAGTAGGCGCACCTTGTTTTAGGAGAGTTAAGGGTTAGGACAGCACCTTGGAATAGCAGACCCAAGTAGGATAAGCTGGTATCTAAATGCATCTGAGATGAGTGTAGATGGCACCTTAGAATAGCAGAGATGAATAGGCTGACTGGTACCTTGAAACAGCAAAGTTGATGGTACAAACAGCACATTAGAATAGCAAAGATGAGTAGGCTGGCAAGTACCTTGATGCATCAGAGTTCAGGGTGTGGAAGGAAGAGCAGAGTTAATTTGGTAGTAGAAGTGTAGCACCCTGAGGATTCGGCTGCTACAGGGGTATTGCACCTCAACCCAGAGGTGTGGTATTCCACTCCCGGGTAAGGATGGAGTATGGAACTGAGCTTAGTAGGCTGCATGCACTACATACATCCCATTTCCGGGGGACAGAACAACGGTACTCCCACCAGTATATGTGCAGGTACGACAGCGTCTGTCCCTGGCTGGAGTGGGAGGGGGGTGGAACATCCCAGTAGTGTAGGGGCAGAGAGGGGGAGCAGCCTGGGTAAAGCTAGGAGCTCATTGGGTGCTGGTCACCTGAGCTCACACATAGAGGGAGTATATAAGGTGGGCACCATCTTAGGACAGGGTCAGTCAGTCAGTCAGAGAGAGAGCCTGCAGTGAAGCAGAGGAGAAGGAAGAGAGACCCAGAGGCGCAGGACAAGAAGGGACCCCAAGAGCCCGTATGAGAGCTGATAAGGGTGAAGGGTCGGCAAAAGGGTACCGGATCCTAAGCTGGCAGAGGCTAAAGCACACCTTAGCCAGGAACCGGAGGTCGTGGGCAGGATCTGCCACGACCCTCACCAAATCCACCAGGAAGGCACACCACGAGTAGGGCCAGGGAAGCCAGAGAAGGTTCAACCACTAAGAGGCCCGAGGTAGCTGGACAGAGGTGGATCCCTGGTGGGAACGGCCAGAAGAAGGGAGAGTCAGAAAGGAGCTCAGGACCATACTCAAGAATTGCCCGGGAGTTGGCCGAGTCCAGGACCTGGTGGACGCAGCACGGCTTGGGTGGTCACTGATCTGCAGAGTGACCCGAGCAACACCAGTGAGTAAAAACCCTGAACTGCATTTCATGCCTCTGAAAACCCTGAACTGCATTTCATGCCTCTGAGTCTCCTTGCTGCACCTTCACAACCACCATCCTCCACGTCTGACCCCCTGAGGCAATACCCCTCCCGTTGGGGGTTATACTACCACAGCTGCACACACACCACCAGCCTCAGCGGACCATCCTGCAGCGGCGGCCTTTTGACCGCAAATCAACGGGTGGCGTAGTCGACACTAAAAACATCTACAAGGACTGCCGCACACTGAGTTTGACACCCTGGGCACGGACCGGGTCACAGCCACTCGGAGACTACAACCCCCATCTGATCCGGCTCCGGGTATCCCTAACAACATGGCCCAGGGGGCGCGTCAGAAGGATGCAGGATAGGATTCAGGAGCTGCTGAGTAAATAATCAAGCACTTTGCAGTGGCAGTTGTGTATTGACTACTGGAAATGCGTGTTAGTAATGTCCCCTCTACCTGAAGAGTCAGGTTGTGCGCAGCCATCTGAACCATCCTTAAATGGCCTTGGATGATGACATCAGCGGTGTTACCATGGTAACTGTGCACGGACTAGCATAGATGGAGCCAGATGTAGGGTGAATCACTCACAAATGTGGCGACGGTCAGTTCAGTAGCAAGAGGGACCTGCCCTAAACCCTCTACGTGGGCCCTGGGGTGGCTGCAGGGCATGAAGATCCGGAGTTGGACCTCCACACGAGCCACTCCAGACAGGTTTTGCTTCTGAGGTCTGAGGTAGAAGAAGAGGCACTGTTTTGCATAAAACCAATAGGAAGCACCTAAGTAGATGCATAACTATATACAACACAGTCCGCCGCCTGCCATAGTCCGCAGGGACCAAAGTCTCTGTAAATAGGGGGAAAACATAAAATATCAGCATTCAACTTAAAACTTTAACAACAGCAGCAGCCGGGGGCTGCTTTAGACTTCGGGCTCTCGTCTAGCCGGTCACCTGAGGCTGAGGGCGGGGTGGCGTCGCTCCCAGACACTTTGTGGACGTCCAGGGCGTACCACCCACGCTCCCCGTGGTGGCGAGACAAAGTCACTGTGTCGCCAGGGAGGAGGTTCCGACCAGGGTGTCCCTTCTTGAGGCTCGGCTCGACGTCCCGCCGGCTGACGAACACATCGTCCTGGAACTGGGGACACCAGATGAACCCCCACCCCGCCTCATGATGAAATCGGACGACTTGGCCTTCGTACCGGGGACTGGGACGGGTGGCCTCCTCCTGACACGCCCGAGTCTTTGCAGCTTTGGTCCTGACCTCGAGGCGCTCGCAGCGCTGCTCCCGCCGACGTTGCTCCCATGCGAGCTGGAATATCTGATCGCTGCACCACTGGCTCCTCCTTCGCGCTTCAGCCCGGGTCTCCCGAGGGAAGCCCATTAGGTCGCCCCCTGGTTTTCCCAGGCCCACTCCTCAGCCTCGGGCCAGGTTACTGCTGGTGCGGGTAGCGGGGTAAGAACGGGTTGCTGCGAGTCCTCTGTAGACGCGGACCAGTCCGGGTTGGAGCCGGTAGTTTCCTCCGCAGCTTCAGGCACCTCCGAATCAGGATTTGGGCGGCATCGCAGGTCCCCACCGATGGCTGCCAATTGCAGCTCTGGAGCTAACGCTTGCTCCCAGGTGACCGCGTGGGGAACTGACATGGCCGCACCTTGTTGCTTTTCTCCTTCCTCCTCTTTCGGGGCGGTTCCTGGGAGGAATGCTGACAGGCCCGCCTTAGTTCAGCCCATCCAGTTTGACGTGCATTACCCCGCGGACAGTTTCTGATGGAAGGGGCAGTCCACATTTTTGGCGCCAAGCGGGAGCCCAGCCCACGATGGGAGGCGTTCAAAGACAGTCTTTTCACAGCATTATGGCGCCTGTTCTTCTTGGGCGGGCGCCATTTTTAAGTGTAAAACAACAGTTCAAGGTGTAAGGCACACAGTACCCGATAGCAATGGGCACTCTTCTCCGTTGCTGCGGCACGATATCCTGCCGACTACGCCAGGTTGTGACGCCTCTACTCAGAAAGCCCGTGTTTTACCCTGGGTGTTGGGGGACTCGGTGTTGGGCCCTGTGTTGAAGAGATGGGATGCAGCCGTGGCCCGGGCCCGACCCGTGCTCAGGGCCGTCACATTAGAAAGAGATGGTGTGGGCTTGTCCGGGTTGAGTGGCTGATTAATGACTACGCCACCTGTGGTGCCTGGTGAAGGGTCACCAGCGCCGCTAGCAGTCCGCTGAGGCCCGGTGTCGTGGCGGCTAAAGTTCTCACTGCTCCCCACAGGCGGAGCAAGGCCTCAGGGCAGGCGAACAGGATGAAGGGGGGTAGCAGTAGCTCGGGGAGTACGGGCACCGCGTCGCGTGGTATGGCGCGTAATGAACAGTCTGGAGGCCATAGGGGTGAACTTCCAAGGCTTTACTCACTCAGAGATGACAGCGGGAAGGCGACTCCCTGCTCCCCGCGGAGTCCTGCGGCCACCAGGAACGGGGGTCCGACTACCTCCGAGGAAGTCCAGTGTTTGGTAGCGACCCTACACCAGAGTGTTCCTGCACTACAGACTTCACCCTTTCCAGTCTGTGCGTGTGTAGATAGGCCAGGTCCCCCTCTGAGCTCCTCTCAGGACTAGGGCACGGGTGGCAATTCCTCTCCATCTGATGCCCGATGGGATCCTCAGGGCCTAACTGGGCTTTCCCGTCCTGGACGTAGAGTACAAGGTCAGGTGTCGGGGGCCGGTACCCCTCTTGCAGCTGGAATCCCTCTGAATAGATCAGGTAGGCGAGGACAGGTGGCGTACTCCGCTCCGTCTGCATCCTCCCCGGGACCCATTTGCTAGGGAGCCACACTCTAAAGCACCCGGGCCTTCTTGATCCTGGTCCTCAGCCGGGTTGAGACATTCCTTGCCTGCAACCTACCTCTCGTCCCAAAGATCGGGGTACGAGGGCTGTGTCCCACGCCGGTACAGGCCCACACAGGATCTGCGCTCCCGGAGGGAAGTCACATTACACACAGTATTTTGACAGCACAGTGACAGCCGACATACTAGCAAAGGCTAGACCAATGGACCAGCGAAGAACCGACAGAAAAGACCAAGATCAAAGATGGCATTCTATTAAGTACTAGATTTGAAGTGTAACCTACTAGTTGTTCCTCCACCCACACCCACTAACTGGTTCCTACTACTTTGTGTTCCCCAGTCTCCCCGTAACCAGGGGAGCAGCACCTAGTGCATAATAGCTCCCTCTGGTGGAAATGTGGTGTTGGATGCAAAAGGTTAGGTCACAACCATCGCACTGGGCTTACCTCAGAGGAGGAACACCACACTCCATTAAAGAAGTGCAGCATTCCTGTGGCGGTCGAACCCTCAGGGGCGCCACACACACACATTGTGTGAATCAAGAGGATGGAGACGGAAGAAGTCATCACTAGGGTTCCCTGTACAATCGGATGACAGATTTGGTGAAAAGTGAAATATTTTTAGACTAGTTTTGCAACAATTTTTTTATCTTTTTTGCATTTTGAACCACACCCACTTCCTCTTTATGTCACGTCCCTTGAGGCTCAACATTTTTTAACAGGTCTAAAACTTCATGCTACAATATAGTTTGAAAACCTCTTCACACAGTGTTGGTGTGTCTGCAGATGGCATGCTGTGGGCAGAGGTATGGCTGGCATAGTTATGTGATGGTAGTGGATTTGTGGTCCACAGTGTTTATTCTATCAGTATTATAGTGCGGTCACCCATATGCTGTGGGCCAAAAACCCTGAGCCACAATATATCCATATTGTAGCTCTGTTCCATATACTTGCTGTGCTTTGTATAATGCTCCTAGACATTACAGCCACACATTACCTCATGTGACACGTGCACTTAGTAAGACTGGTACGTATGACGCCTGCTTCCATCATCACTGACTCATTGTGCCATGTAGCACTCAGTACAGCTTTGCGACAGCTGCTCTTTTTTCCTGCATGTTATGGACAATGCACAATCGCCTCTGCATCCAGTGAAGGAGAGATGAATTGATCGGGATGGGGTTTGAGTCACCACCTACCTGCAGCCGTGTGATTTAGCGCAGAGTCAGCAGGCTTACCAACTCTTAATAAATGGAAACAGATCCTGCCAATCTAACTTTGCGTCACATGGCACAGGACGCTACTTGCAGGAAAACCTTTAATTGACTGGTAAGAATGCAATATGTCACTTTCTATTGTAACAATAATGGGTGTAATACGGCAGCGTGTTCATACATCACTGCTATCTCTATTGGGACACCAGGAAAATAAAAAGGAACATGTCACCTGTGTCTGTTTAGAAGTCACTGATACATCACAAGACCCCGTCACCAGAAATAATTACTTATATTTATTTAACATCAGAGAATGCTGTTTTGCCTCTACTTTCAATTGTAATTTATGGTGTAAGGGATTTTTTACTGGCATTGCAAAACCTGTGATATTAAAGGGGTTATCTCATCATGAGCAACCCCCTTTATTCTGAAAGGACCCCTTCTAGTCATGTTCAGGCCTGGTCATAGGGGTGTGCAACTTGTGCAGTCACCCCAGGGTTATCAGGGTGTTAAAGGGGGCACCTCTGCTATCCTTACACGTGAAGCTGGTGACCACTGTGGATCTTAAAAGGGATTACTTTCTGCTTCGTAAAGTGATGGTATCATGCCAGCATGTATGTGACGCGCCCCCTGGGCCGTGGGGTACTCGGCAGCCGGGCCTCTGGGGGATATCACGGTGGCTGGCCCGGTCCGTGACCCAGGGCGGTCAGTAATAAGGGGAATATATTTATATGCCACCTGTGGATTGCGGCCAAGGGGTGCCGCCGCTGCGGAGCAGTCCTCTGGAGCTGTTGGTACAGCAGCAGGGATGGTGTGGCTCTCCACAGGTAGAGCTAGCTCCAGGGCAGTGTGGGGTGTAATGGATGGTTGTGCAGGGGAGATGGGACCCAGCCGGGTCAAAGGAAGAACAGACACACACATCGGGGCTAGTTTCAGTACTTTTACTGCAGATGGTACTCAGGTACGGTCCGGGGTACTTGTAGGTGGTGTGAACTTCTGGTCTTGCTCCCCAGTGAGCGTGTGTAAGGCCTCCTTCCTGTATCTTCCTGTCTCTCTCCCTGGGGCTTCTGACCTGCCTGGAACAGGGTCTAGCTCCCTTGATGTTTCTCTCACTCGTATGCTTGGCGGCGAGGGCTTTCCCACTGGTTACCACGATCCCTGGACGCTGGGGCCTTCGTGGTACCTAGTCCTCTGAGTGTGCGCTATTCACAGGTGGACTGAGGGATATGAAATCCTCCTCAGTATGCCGGATTCCCTACTGGGCATAGAGATCCCAATAGGCTTGGGCCCAGTGCCCGGCTTGCAACAGGGGACGAACTCTCTGTGGTTCCTCTGTCCCTCATGGCTCTTTTCTTCTGCTTGCCTTCTAGCCCACTCTAGGCTCTCACTGGCCAGACTAGCCCGCTGCTTGGGCCTAGCCTGGCTTTCAGCCACACAGACTTCAGCTTGTCTGGTGCTGCAGCATCATGTTACACTCACTGCTTCCCACTGACTGACTTCCTGAACTCCACCCCCCAGTATATATATACCTGACAGGGCTCCATCTAGTGGACTTGGGTGGAGGTGTCTGTATGTATTGAGGTCACTGGGGAGAATCCCATCTGTGCAACACCCAGGAGTTCTGTGACAGCCTGCAGCCGCAGGGCGTCACATTCCCCCCTAGTAAAAGTCAGTACTCCCGGACTGAAACAAATTTTTGTATAACAGGTAACACAAGGATAACATATTTTTAAACATTACAATTTTCTTCCCTTTATGGGAGGCACGTAGCTTGAACGACGCAATAACAGGTTTAATAAACATTATTTATGCTTTACTGCAGCAACCAGTCTTGATGAGATCCCTCCTCGGGTGTGTCCCTCTCATCCGGGTAAGCTGGCTTGTGGGGGACCTGGTCCAAACCCCCAACGAAGGTCCTGGGCGAGCTGCAGGACTGGTGTAGGACCACTGGTTCGGCCACGCCAAGCAGGTTTTAGTGGTGGTGGTCTTGTGAAAACCACCAGGGGGCACCTCAGGAGGTGCAGACTATGTACAATGCGGGTCGTTCACAGTTCACAGACTCCAAGTTCAGGTTAACTTATACTTAACATGAGAGCTACCGGGGAACTAGTAGCTCAAGGGCGCCCCCTCCTGGGATGCGCCTGGGGATGGGAGGTAGGTGACCCGTCCTGGTCATCCTACCGTTCAGTCAGGGTGTCCTGTTCCAACAGTTCCCTCACCCTCTGAACATTTAGGGCATGCTGTAGAGCTATGGGCACCATCCGTGCCACAGCTCCTGCTGGTGCGGCGACTGCTCCTGCCTGAGCAGCGCCGGGCGCAGATTGGGCATCTGGAGCGTTAACCGGTGCTCCGGCGGCTAGCTGGTCGTCGGCCATGTTTGCGCCCCCCCTAGTGAACCTGAGCCTACCTTCTTCACTTTCTTTTTCAGGTAGGCCGCAGCTCTGCGGGCGACGGTCTTCTTCCAGGACCTTGCGTCGCTCGCGTCTGACGTCAGAGCGTCCTCCGGGCTCCTTCCAGGACCTGACGCTTCCTGGTTCGATGTCAGGGGTGGGGCGTGTCCTGGGCTTCGCGCGCTTCCAGCGGTTACGCCTCTCCGATTTCCGCGGTTACGCCCCTCTTCTTAACTCGCGACGACAGGAAAAATGGCGGACAATGGCCGGAAATCTCGGGAATGGCGGGAAAACTTCACCACAGTGAGTATTACAGTCTCTTAAGGCGCACAGTACCCGGTGGCAATGGGCACGGAATCCTGTTCGTGACGCCAAAGCTGACGCACCCCCTGGGCCGTGGGGTACTCGGCAGCCGGGCCTCTGGTCGCTGGGGGATATCACGGTGGCTGGCCCGGTCCGTGACCCAGGGCGGTCAGTAAAAAGGGGAATATATTTATATGGGATTTAAAGTGTTCGTGACGCCACCTGTGGATTGCGGCCAAGGGGTGCCGCTGCTGCGGGGCAGTCCTCTGGAGCTGTTGGTACGGCAGCAGGGATGGTGTGGCTCTCTACAGGTAGAGCTAGCTCCAGGGCAGCGTGGGGTGCAATGGATGGTGGTGCAGGGGAGATGGGACCCAGCCGGGTCAAAGGAAGAACAGACACACACACCGGGGCTAGTTTCAGTACCTTTACTGCAGATGGTAGTCAGGTACGGTCCGGGGTACTTGTAGGTGGTGTGCACTTCTGGTCTTGCTCCCCAGTGAGCGGGTGTAAGGCCTCCTTCCTGTATCTTCCTGTCTGTCTCCCTGGGGCTTCTGACCTGCCTGGATCAGGGTCTAGCTCCCTTGATGTTTTTCTCACTCGTATGCTTGGCGGCGAAGGCTTTCCCACTGGTTACCACGATCCCTGGACGCTGGGGCCTTCATGGTACCTAGTCCTCTGAGTGTGCGCTATTCACAGGTGGACTGAGGGATATGAAATCCTCCTCAGTATGCCGGATTCCCTACTGGGCATAGAGATCTCAATAGGCTCGGGCCCGGTGCCCGGCTTGCAACAGGGGACGAACTCTCTGTGGTTCCTCTGTCCCTCATAGCTCTTTTCTTCTCCTTGCCTTCTAGCCCACTCTAGGCTCTCACTGGCCAGAGTAGCCCGCTGCTTGGGCCTAGCCTGGCTTTCAGCCACACAGACTTCAGCTTGTCTGGTGCTGCAGCATCATGTTACACTCACTGCTTCCCACTGATTAACTTCCTGAACTCCACCCCCCAGTATATATATACCTGACAGGGCTCCATCTAGTGGACTTGGGTGGAGGTGTCTGCATGTATTGAGGCCACTGGGGAGAATCCCATCTGTGCAACACCCAGGAGTTCTGTGACAGCCTGCAGCCGCAGGGCGTCACATATGCTTCATGAGCGAAACCTGTCAACGCAACATTACCAACCATTCTCACCTGAAGTGAGAGGTACCAGACAATTTTATATTTTATTCTTATTGTATAGCATGGCAGTATTGCTTAATACTGTCTCAGATAACTTTGGCTGGTTCTTTTATTTCAGCTTTGTACTGTGTTATTTTCTTGCCCATCCTGTTGATACATTATGGAGGGTTAATAAGAGTGACCAACCATATATTTTCCATAGTCAGAAAACTGATTTATCACCATGGGGCTCAGAATTCTGCGTTATGTTGCACGAAACGGTCAAAAAATTCACCAAATGTAGCTCATGCTAGATGATAAATTTGATGCATCTTTAGACACTTTTATCTAATTTTTTACTGTTCTTTTTGGTTTTTCAGCTCAAATTTTGTCCCACAGTCACATTTTATACTACTGTATGCCCTCTTTCCCCAAAGCCACCCACCTTCGATGAATAATTCGCAAAATGTCTAATTTGTATCATTAATAAGTCTAAGCCAGAAGGGAAAATGTACCTAAAATGTGGGCTACATTGGCACATTTACAACCAAAGTAGAGGTGCACTCTCTTCAGGAAGATATTATGGCTAAACTGGGAGCTAAATTAAACCCAACTACTCGTCCTTTAAACTGGATCACCTACTGCATAATGTGTTCAAAGTGTATACAAAGATTACTACATGGAAAGAGTGGGGGAACGTATGCCAAAATTATTATTATTATTATTATTATTATTATTATTTATTATTATAGCGCTATTTATTCCATGGCGCTTTACATGTGAAAAAGGGGGTATAATACAAGAACAATTTCAATAATCTTGAACACAATGTGACAGCGACTGGTACAGGCGGAGCGAGGACCCTGCCCGCGAGGGCTCACAATCTACGAGGGATGGGTGAGGATACAGTAGGTGAGGGTAGAGCTGGTCGTGCAGCGGTATGGTGGAGCGGTGGTTACTGCAGGTTGTAGGCTTGTCGGAAGAGGTGGGTCTTCAGGTTCCTTTTGAAGGTTTCCACGGTAGGCGAGAGTCTGATACGTTGGGGTAGAGAGTTCCAGAGTAGGGCGGAAGCACGGGAGAAATCTTGTATACGGTTGTGGGAGGAGGAGATAAGAGGGGAGTAGAGCAGGAGATCTTGTGAGGATCGGAGGTTGCGTGCCGGTATGTAACGGGAGACTAGGTCGGAGATATATGGAGGAGACAGGTTGTGAATGGCTTTGTATGTCATGGTTAGGGTTTTGAACTGGAGTCTCTGGGTAATGGGGAGCCAGTGAAGAGATTGACAGAGAGGAGAGGCCGGGGAATAGCGGGGGGACAGGTGGATTAGTCGAGCAGCAGAGTTTATGATAGATTGGAGGGGTGCGAGAGTGTTAGAGGGGAGGCCACAGAGCAGGAGGTTGCAGTAGTCAAGGCGGGAGATGATGAGGGCGTGCACTAGTGTTTTTGCAGATTCATGGTTTAGGAATGTGCGGATCCGGGAGATATTTTTAAGTTGGAGTCGGCAGGAAGTGGAAAGGGCTTGGATATGTGGTTTGAAGGAGAGTTCCGAGTCCAGGGTTACCCCGAGGCAGCGAGCTTGAGGGACTGGGGAGAGTGGGCAGCCATTGACTATGATGGATTCTTTCTATACTTTTTCTTCCCCTGGTCACAATCTGGAGGAAAACTAAGCTCTCAGGATCATGGTCTTTTTAGCTAGATGGTCACCAGTAGCCACAACCAACTTCTCACGCAACTACCCAAGGAAATTTCCTAGGACGTATGGTCCCTAACTTTGCATCCAGATGCATTGTCCTTACAAAGACGTCTTTATCGTGGCTCTTGCTTGGTTGTAATGCATGTCTTCTCCAAGATATGAATAGCTCACATCTTTAAAAAGCTTTACAGTCGACCGCTCACGAGACTACATAAACAACTCAATCCCTGGTCTGTCCTGAAGATGGTGTGCAGTCTTCTCTTCTGTTTCTACTCCAGACACTTGCTGTACCAAAACCTGTGGCAAGATCACACTCTGTGACAAAATGCTGCATCTTAGTAGCTGCACCATTAACACTTCATGATAAAAACTGGAATATAAATACTGCTGTTACCCATATACACTAAAGATTGGAAGGGATAAGTGTGTTGTACTGTTCAATTAGGAATAATTTATTATAGGTTAAGTGGATATTGTCATAGCAACCGCAGCGCCTGTAAATCCGCACACGCAGTGCAGTGTGGTCTATTTAATTCTGCACAATCTGATGTTACCTGGCACTGCGAGTCCTGCAGCACAATGGTGTTTAGGCAGGAAGGGAACAGGGCCAGCCGGGGTTGGGCGTCTGCGGAGTCTAGGTATGTAATGTCATGGTATGGGACTAATGCCAAAAAATGTACAAAACAAGAAGCACGAAGAATGTATAAAGCCCTTATTAAATATCCCTAAGCTTTTGTTCACATTATAACTAAAATACACAATGTAATTCCAGCTCCGTCAGACAATGGACACTACCAGTGCCCCCTTAGACTTACAATAGGATCCACCATTTTAACAGGAAAAATAGTACTGCATGCCACATCAAATCCTTCCATACCGTGCTGCCCACTCCCATAATGAGTTGTTGCATGTCATGGCAATAGGCTTAGTTTTCCACATGACAAACATACGATGATAAAGACTTTGAGGGCCCAATGCATCATTTATGTTTTGTTTTTGTTTTTTTTTCTTTAAAGTCCCTTTTCTTTTTTTTTGTCTTGTCGTATTCCTTGTCATTTTTTTGTGCCAAATTTTTCAAAATGATGCACTTCGGTTCATGAATTTTGTGCAAAATCAACTATTTATTTTTGGTTTTAATGCAAAAAAGTTGCATGTTCCACTTCAATGTTGCAAAATTTGTTCTATACCTCCAGATATAAGTAAAATCACTCTGGGGAAGGGGAATGGAATACATATGCACAACAAATTGAGACTTTTTAAAAAGTTGCAATTGATGAATCAGTTGAAAATAACTGGAATACCCCCATCTCCTTTCACAAAAGAAGAAGAAAAAAAGGCCAGATGAACACATTGAATAGACTTTAATCACTTCCCTACTTAGCGATTTTTCTGTTTTTGCTTTTTACTCCTCTTCTTGCAAGAGACATACGGTAGCTTTACTTTTCCCTCCACGTAGCCGTATTAGGGCTTATTCGTTGTGGGACGACTTGTAGTTTTGAATGATACTGTTCATGTTAACATTCAATGTACTGGAGAATGGGAAAAATTTAAATTGGTCTAAAAATGCGATTCTGCAATTCTGGATTTTTAAGACATTTATTGTGTGGTAAAATGACCTGGCAATATGATCCTTCAGGTCAGTATGATTACAGCAATACCAAACAAATATTTCTTATTTAGGTGGCAAATATTTTTTTGCTTGTGTTGCCATGTTCAAAGACCCATAACTTTTTCTATTTTTCGGTGCTGGGGAAAGGCTTGTTTTTTTTCTCCCTGAGCTGACATTTTTATTGATACCATTTTGATGTAAATATTGTGTTTTAATCGCTTCTTATTGCATTTTTTTGCAATGTTGCAGCATTTAAAAAAAAAATGCAATTCTGGTATATATTATCTTGATACGTGTCTTACCGATCGTGTTAATTTAATATTTTGTTAAAATTGGACTTTTGTGACCAAGGCCTTTTAATAAAAGTACAATTTTACCAAAATATTAAATTAACGCAATCAGTAAAGAACGTATCAAGAAAATAAACACCAGACGTCGCTGCCATGAGACGCCGATGCAAATCCATCTGAAGTAGGAGCTGGGGTCGGCAGGCCCCCCTTCCGCACTGGCCCTGTCATGGTCACACTCTCTGAGATCGTTACACTCCTGGCTGCAGCGAGGACTTGTAGCTTGAGTGCCAATGTGCAGCGTTCTTAATCCAGCACTTGATGTGTCTGCAGTAACAGCCACTGTTATAGTCAAGATCGTCGAAAAATAAGTAATGTTAAATATTTGCAAATGCAAAATTATCAGGACGCCAGATAAACTTCATTCCTATGGCTGGTGTAGGGGTTCAGCTCTGTGTTAATTGCTTGGATACGCACAGGGTTTTAATCTCAAAAACAAAATGAAGTTTATTGTCCTTCAAATACTTTTCCCCTCAAAAATTGAAAACAGTCTTTCTTCAGCATAAATAAAAAACAACAGAGTCCTTTCTCCAGCACAAAAGAATAACCCAAAACAGTCCTTTCTCTGGGTAAGGCAAAGCAAATCAAAAACAATCTCACCAACTTGGTATTAAAGGATCCTCCCAGGCTCTATCCACAAGCTCTTTCTCCAGTCCCAACACAACACACACTGCTGAGTTAAACTAGCTGCCTGTTTATTAGGCCTGTAAAACCTGGACTGGAGTATGGGAGCGACCTTTCCCGTCAAGGCTCTTTTGGGCTTTCCTAAATCCCGGACCAAAAATCCAGTTGAAATAAATCCATCTCATTAACCTTACCTCCTGCTTTCTTACACTGGATACATTACAAACAAAAGTTGTAAGTAGCTGCTGATTCTGGATTAATCTGTAGAGTTTGGTCACTATATTAATACAGGTTCTGCTAATACGGATTTCTGCTCCCAATCAAACCATGAATATAACTCTAAGGGCTCACACACATGAGCGTATAACTCGGACGAGTGCTATTGTTATGATCTGCTACAGGGACTAAGGAAAGACAGGAGAACTGTCCCTACAATAGAACTAAACTAGATCCCTACGATGTAACGGGGAACCTGATCCTGCGATCAGACCCGCTAAAGTCCTCGGCTAGTCTGAACGAAGACCTATAGATGTGAGGGAGGGATCCCTACAAGATCTAGGGACTGGGATAAGTTGGACACCTCCTAGCAGAAATAGTAGCAGTCAAAGACAAACACACGACAAAAAGCATAGAGGTCAGAAGACCTAGCAAAACTAACAGAGAACGGCAACAGAGCACCAAGCTAGCTCAAGAGTAGTAAATACAATGAAGTCCAGCAAGACCAGGAAGGCGGAGCCGGATTAAATAGGCAAAAATGGTCATGTGACCAGCAAACTAAAAAAAAACTAACAGGAGAGTTCTAACAGCTATCTGTTAAAAAGAGGGATTGCACTCGGACCAATGTTATTCAATGTTGCAGTGCAGGTCTGCGCTTTTTTGCTGTATTCAACGTGAGATCAGTATGGCATCTTCTTTTTACGGGTACATTATAATTCTGTAACATAGGAAATTGTAAATGGCCTTGTAAATGATTAATAGGTGCTGAGAAAAAAAACTACTGAACACTGCAGCACATGGATGAAAAGTTAAAGGGGTATTCCCATCTCCAAAATCCTCTCCCAATATGTAGTAGGCGTAATAATAACAATATTAGCAAATACTTCCAATTAGAAATGTAGAATCGTTTTTCTGATTCGCTATGTCTCTTCCCTCATGTGCAGGCATTGCAGGACCTTGGCTATCCATGCTTACAACCACTTATATAGCGATAGTTATCTAGTTGCTAGTGGTCGTAACCATGGATACCTAAGGTCCTGCAATGCCTGCACATGAAGAAAGAGACATAGTGAATCAGAAAAACTATTCTACAGTTCTAATTGGAGGTATTTGCTAATATTATTATTATTACTACACCTACTACATATTGGGATAGGATCTTGGAGATGGGAATACCTTTTAAGGATGAATGGACGACGTCCCACTTTTCTGGATGAAAATCGGACCGATTTTTTTATATGCTCGTGTGACCCCAGCCTAACACTGCTGATGTTTCCAAGAAAAACATAACGTAGTTTAAAGTGTGGCTGGGGACAAAATGACTGGTCCAAGTATCAGATCCCCACCGGCTTATCCTCACCCGTTGAGCTAGACTGTCAGGCTGATCTGCTGATAAGGAATCCGGAGCTAAGTGACTTCCTCTGGGAGACATAATATTTGTATCTTCCTTGTCTGTCAGTTTTCCTTAGTATTAGTTTATTGGTGACATAATGGGATTTTTACCAACTAAATATAAGAAGACTACCCAAGGACTTATTAACTCTATTACTTTTTTTTGTGGCAATTCTCTTTGATCAGCTTTTATCTATTTGCATTTCTTCTCCGGTTATAAAATTACATTATATCACCATTTTTAATTTTATTCTTCTGTTTATTTGTAAATTATAAATCCAATTTTATTTTTTACAGCAGTAATTTGATGGAAAATTAATCACAAATACTTTAATACATCATTGCATGTAAATGACAATGTAGCATTGCCTTAATTTTCCTCCAAAATGTCCTTGAAGCCCCAGCGCGCATCATGTGATGAGATCTAAGGCCAATAGATAAAGAAAAAAAAATAGGACACTGAATATTTATGAAGGTTTTGATCTCAAGTGCTTGTCATCCATATTCCCCAGTATAAAATTTCCTTATAAAGTGAGAGGGCTCCTGACAGCTGATCACCTCTCTATAAACCGCGGGGCTGTAAACCATACCCTAACACAACACAATCATCCTAATTTATGCCCTGATTCAGAGCTTGCAGGGAGGGAATACAGGTGAAGGGACATCTATTGTCCAGCAAGTCGTGCCGAGGATCTGGACAAACGCAACCTGCAAAGAGAGAATGGATTTTATGATCAAAAATGTAAAGGTTGTGTCTTTTAAAATCAATTTTGCAAAATGTTCACTTTGCATCACATTAGTGTAGTTTTACTCTTGAATGCTTGCAAACATATTGGGGGAATATAAATGGTTTCTAGACATTGGAAGACACTAATGGGAACCTCCCTTACCCATAAGTAATAAGGGGAAGTCTGAGGTCATAATTTCCATTGTAATTCTGCTCTTCCTAATGAAGCTACTTTGCAAATAAAATCCCAGGATGGGGTAGAACCATGGAGACCCTGGCATTTTATAAAATGCATCCCTCCCCGGCGATAAGATTTATTTGTGCTCCTTGAGGCACTAAAAACATTGCACAAATAATGGGGAATCTATTATAAACCAATTAAGCTGGCCCAATCACGACATGATACTATCATTATTCTGTAGTGTTATCTCCAGATAATTATATCGACTAATTCATTCAATTAGGAGCAAATTCCATGCTCCCGTTATCTGATTGTAATCGTCGTCAAATTAAAGAAGCCCCCAAACAAGCGGTAACAGATATTCTGTTCTCTGTTCAATCTTGTATTTATAAAATTGTCAAATTCTCTAGATTTGGAAAGACGTGACAGTAAAAGGAAAGAAATCGTGGGGGTACGTACAGTGGCACATCATTTAGTCCTGTGATGGACATTAAATCTGTAAGATCCTGAGACTGCAGAAAATAAAAGCAATATCACAGTATGTGTATCCAAAAAAGTGGAATATTCCTACATAGCCATAACCAAGGTTTTGTTACTATAAAAAGGGGTAGACTTACTCCACATCCTCCCAGCCGACATATGAATCCTGACAACCATGCAGTAAAATGCGGAGGGACGCACTGCTGGATGTGCTTTTGACACCTAACAATGACAATTTTCTGGATTTCATCATGGGCCAGAAGGATTTAGTTTGCCTCTCAATGCCATATGGCAACGCAATTAATTGTTTGTGGTTTAGTCTGGCAGTTGTCAGGATCACTCATTTTATAGGAACATTGTGAATCTGCTCAGAGCTAAGAATAACGGATGCTCTTCCTATTCAAGGGCCGATGTGGAGTATCATATGCCCTCGAGGGTCTCCCATTTAGATATTAGCTATAGGATTCCCCTGGAATCCCTGTCCTAAAGGCATCACAGGATTAACTAAACTTTACAGGGGTAAGGCCACGTGCACATGTTGAATATTTGGTGAGTCTTCTACTTCAGTATTTATAAGACAAAACCAGGAGTGGAACAATCAGAGGAAAAGTATAATAGAAACACGTCACCATTTTTTACCCATTCCAGGTTTTGGCTTACAAATACTGATGTAATAGACTCACCAAATACTCAACGTTTGCACGTGGCTTAAACGGAACAATTCTTTGAGCTCAGAATGACCAGTTCAGCTAACATCTCTGCATCAGGTACATACGGTATATTATGCTACAGTACGCTTGTAACTTTAGAAAAGCATGCATTATTATTACCAACTATCCAGTCATCACCAGCTAATAGAAAATCAACTATTTCGCCCTACTTGAATTTCTTATACAAATTATTTTCTACAAGATAGAGGATTGATTGTGCATCTAGCCACCAGGGTCCTTGGAAATTTCAGGTTCGGAAGGTTATTGAAAATTGTATATGGTATTAGTTAAATAACAAACATGACGCCGAGTGACGAGGGAGAAAATTGGATACAGCAGCCTTTATTGATTACAATATAAATATATCTAGAACTTAAATCACACTTTCTTCAGCGGAGATCCTGGATAGCCAACCAGAACACACTTGGCAGTACAAACTCAAACACTCACCAGCTGCATCGCTCCAACTCAAGGTTGACGACAAACTGTCATAGTACTGCCCACACAAACTTTTCACTGTTCCGCCGGAAACCGATCCAGCGGCAATTAACCCCACCAATTGATTAAGGGTCACCATCCCTCTGATGTGCCCAAAACCCAATTAACCAAGGCCATCCCTGACCCCCTCAACTCCATAACGAACAGGCGCGATCCCTTGCGCCCAAGAGTCCCGCCACACCTTAAATGCTTTATTTATACCTTCTCTCAAACCCACTTTGTTCAAGTGTACACCATCCTCACGAAAAAAATCTGAATCCGCCACTAACAGGTCTTTGTGTCATACCACCAAACCACCTTTTCTCCTGACAAAACTCAACAGTTGCATTAATGCGCCTCCTGGCCTTATTAATTCCTTTCCACTGAGAGAGCATTATGCCAAGTGAGACGAGTGGTCATTTCTGACCAAACCAGTATAACCCCCGGACATAAAGTCCAAATACGAAGTAAATCGAACTTAATGTCTCTGATAAGATCCTTGGATGACACATTTCCCAGATCGTTGCCTCACACATGCAGGACCAGCACATCTGGGACCCGATCCAATCTACAGTAATAATGAAACTGTGGAAGAACCCCACTCCATAACAACCCCCGTATCCCAATCCAATGAACTTGAGTGAATTTCTGTCAAGGCCAAGGAGCTTATCCTCTGATTGAACGTCCGCTCGTAGCGCCCCCCCAGTATACAAATGAATGTTTCATAATCCAGATTAAGCACGTCCCCAGATCTGCAGAAGGTGGGGTGACAATTAACAAACATTAGAACAAAATATTGACCTTAATAAAGTCTAAACTACTCACATATTCAAACGTATGTAAGATTTATATCTCCTTGATTCCCAGCAGCCGATTAATTTTATCACGCTCTTATTTAATCCCCACCTTGCCGCTTCAGTGGCCGCCCCTATTCTGAATGAATGCGATAAAAATTCCTTATGGTTAAGTCCCACCTTTCCAAGCATTTTGCATAAAACTGCCACGAATTGAAATCTAGAAAGTGCATTCCCATCCTTATGAACCAGAAAGGAACCTTTCCGCCCTTGAGGCCTTATAGCTATATACTTCCCGACACATTGCACTGGACATAACAGTGAACCTGGTATTTTAAACAAAACCACACACCTCCCTTTTCCCATCTGATCAGTCTTAGAACGCCGTAACCTACAAATATCTCGGTCCTCTAAACTGTCCACATCCCTGAAAGACAAACCGTCCTGTGATGAAACCGTACGACTGATTAACTCGCTAATTCTAAAGGCACCAAAGAAAGCCAGGGAGAAGGCTGCACCAAACAGAACTGTCTCAAAAGAATCAAAACACACAGATTCTAATTTGCCAATCATGTCCCCCAACAAGCAGAAAGAAATCGGTTTCCTCCTATCTTGTGTCCCCATAGATCTCTTGTAACCCTTCAATGCCCTTTGTACCATGAAGTCTTTAGTCAATGCCCAACAACCTAAACCAAAATGACAAACCCGACATTTTTTTAGAGGTCCTGCCCTTTTCATCTATGTGAACCAAAACATACCTCCCGACACATTGAACTGGACATAGAGTCGAACCCGATATTTTAAACAAAACCACACACTTCCCTTTCTCCGCCTGATCAGTCTTAGAGTGCCGTAGCCTACAAATAACCTGGTCCTCTAAACAGTTTACATCCACGTAAGCCAAGCAACCGTACTGCTGATCCTCAAAGTTCCAAAGAAAGCAAGAGAAAAGGCCATACCGAACAAATACTCCTCAAAATAATTCAAACACACACTTTCAAACTTACCAATTATATCCCCTAATAGGCCGAAAGAAATTGGTTTTCTCCTATCCTGTACTACCGGAAAACTCCTGTAACCCTTCAATGCCCGTTGAACCATAGAATCTCTGGAAACATCAACAATGCCCAACAACCTGAACCAGAATGACAAACCCGCCATTTTTTTTAGAAATCCCAGAACCAGACACACCCCGTGAAAAACAATCCCCAAATAAAGTATAAACACAGCGGCAAAACATCCCCACTCTTACCATCACTACCGAGCCCATTACAAAAAAACAACCATTCTCTCCGTGCCGCCTCATAGCTGTCCTGGTTGCTACCCCCACCTATTGTAACATCAAATCCATGGCTATCCATAGACCAGAATCCATAGATAATCCGGTGCACTGCTCTGCTCCCAAAGCCGGTGAACGGAAACGATCCCACTGAAAATGAGAAATGGTATCAACTATACAGTTTTTAACACCTGGTACGTGTTTAGCGGACAGCCAAGCATTCAGCTCCAGACAACGCAACACCAAATGTCTAGTCAAATTTATCACTGGGGAGAAGATGCTGACAAATTGTTAATGATTTGTACCACTGCCAAATTATCGCAACCAAACGTAATCCTTTTGTTTCTAAACAACCCTCCCCAAATTTCAATTGCTGCCACAATTGTGTGTAGCTCCAATAATGCCATGTTACGTACCCAACCTTTTTCCCTCCATTCATCTGGCCATGTACCAGAGAACCATTTGCCCTGAAAGTAAGCACCAAAACCATGCAATTAAACTGATCCAAAAAGGATGCCCAAACCTTCAAACCGGCTCTGTGGCTGGCTGACAGACGAATAAAATGAATTGGATTCCTCACCCATAACATAGCGCTAGCCAGCCTCCTACAAAAAATTTGCCCCATTGGCATGATACGACATGCTGAATTGAATTTGCCTGGGAGTGACTGAAGCAGCTTCAAACGCACCTTCTTCCTCTCCAGGGCAAACTGAACTTCCGAACTCAAATCTTGTACCTTATCCATAGGCAACCTACATTTCATAGCCACCGAGTCTAATTCAATTACTAAAAAATGAATAACTGTGGAAGGACCCTCATTTTTTTCCGGGGCCAGGGAGATACCGAAATTCCTAGACGCCTCTTCGATCGTATATAAAAGAATGGAACAAATCGTGAAATCAGCTGGCCCCATACACAGGAAATCATCCAAATAATGTAACACTGACTGAAAACCTGCCTCCCTTTTGACAACCCATTCCACAAACGTACTGAAAGCCTCGAAATACACGCATAAAATAGAGCAGTCCATCGGTAGGCAGCAATCCACGTAGAAACTTCCATCTCATAACCCAACAGGTGAAAACATTCCGGGTGTACGGATAACAGGCAAAAGTCAGCCTCAACGTCTATCGTGCCCATGAGGGCACCACGTCCACACTTAGGCAACCAGTCCCCTGCTTTGTCAAAGACACATAAGATACCGAACAAACTTCATCACTGATTCCATCGTTTACCGATTTATCCTCTGGAAATGATAAATGATGGATCAACCTAAACTTGTTGGGCTCCTTCTTTGAAACCACCCCCAGAGGAGAAACCCACAGGTGAGGCCAAGGCGGATCCTTGAATGGGCTTGCCATGTGCCCCACGACTACCTTCTTCTCAAGTTTATCTGTCACCGCTGTTAGGAGGAGACCTGCATACTTAAGGCTTTTTGGACGAAAAACTGGCACATCCGACAGAAAAGGTATCCTGAAACCAAACATAAAGCCATCTTTCAACAATTCTGCAGCAACCCTATCCAGATACTCCCTTAGGTACAGCAACATTCTCACTGGCGTCACTCCCTTTTTGGTTTATATCCCCTCCACTCCCTTTTGACTTCTTAAAGCATTTTGCTTGAGCGTGGTTCCCCCCACAAAAGGAACATTCATATTTAAAACGACAGCTGGCGCCATATTTGCCCTGGCCATCGTTAAATTGGCAGCAACACCCTGGTCTCTGATTGGCCAAAGGTGTTGACCCTGTAGTCTAACCTCTTGCCCCTGAGCGAAAGAGCTGAGGGGGTAGAACGAGCCGAAACCATAAGGCGCATCCACAGTGCGATATCCTTATAATCCCACCTGAGACCCAGTCTAACAGCCTTCCGCTGCCAAAATTGCTCGTCGTAACGGAGCCAAGCAGTACTGCCATAGACCCGATAGGCCTCACCTAGTGAGTCCACACAGCAAAATAAAGGGGAACAATTCTGCTGGAATTTTTCCACAATTACACTTGCTTAAATTGCAAATGCTTGAAGCCAGTTATAAAAGGTACGAGGAATCCGACAATACCGCCTTTTTTCCTCCTCCTCCTTTTTACTCTCCTCCGGCTTAACTAAATCTAAATTAAACTTTGTTAAAAGAAGCAACAAAAATATCTCAACATATTCGTCCTACCAAATTTTTTCCCTAGTTTCTTGTTTCAGATGGGCTCCCAAAGGGCCCTCGAAACAAACATAGATCTCACCCCGTGCCGCATCATCTAGTCTAATACCCTGGTCTACGGATCCCGTGGATCCCGCACCCGAAACCGACTTACCTGCAACTGATGAACTAGCAATCGCCGCAACTGAAGCTGCTGTACCAGGCACCGTGGCCTGGCAGGCTTGCACTACCCCTTCTCTATCCACCACCCAAGCGTTAACCGGATTAACCAGCACCACCACCTGCAAAGCAAAATGCGACATTACACCTCTAAAACCGGCTAAAAACTCCCCAGAGCCGTGAACACTAACTAAACTCCCAGAATTAACTACAGTCGGCAAACATTTGAAACATTTGGAGAAATACATGATGAGGACAAACATAAAAGTTGGTTCTCACCATGCTGACTCTGGGCAGGCGCCAGAACAGAACCGTAAGCGTCGAACTCCGTCCCCGAAATCATCGCCTTCGTCCTGGTTGTCGTTACCTGCTTCAGATGCTCTCCAACTGGGACAATCTGCTGAAGTGCGACTCCCCCAGATGAAAGTACACCGACGAAACGTGCTTTGGGGAAGTGGCACCATTGCTTAGCTCAGGTAACATCCTTACTGGGGTTATCCCCACAGCACATTATGCATCTATGAATTATTTAGTGCAGCAATGTTTGGCTGTCTTTTTATCTATATTCTATATGCACTGAGCACTTTGATATTGAGGTTTAGATTAACTATTGTAAGATGGCCGCCGGACATGTCCTTAAGGGGAGATATGTATTGCTGAGGTTGGTAGCTTCAGTTATGTAAAACCGGGAAAGCATGCTCCAGCACACATAGTGCTGAGAGGGTTAATAGGGCGTATCTGGGCCGGTTTTTAGGAGCAGTCATAAGAGACGGGTGGGATTGGCTGCTCACATATCCCCACCCCAGGGCGTATGTATAAAATGGAGACCGAGAGTCTCATTCAGTGTCCGTGGCTGGAGGTGTGGAGACCTCCAGCGTGTCTGTACTAAAGGACACTGACTGTGAGCGGGCGAACCCACAGTACTATATGGACTGTTTATTTTCCTGTTTCGCTACTTTGTGCCGGACAAGGCTGTGTTGTGTTTACTTTGAAAGTGCGGTTTATGAAGCTTGAATAAACCTGCCTTGGAAATTTTAAAGAGACAGTATCCTGTGCCTACCGCTAACGCGGCTGAGTGAGTACAAAACCTTACACCATTCATTGTTGTATATACCTTTCCACTTAGACTATGATTTAGTCATGGACTATATCCATTTATGTTGTTAAAGCCTTGTTGGCCTGCCAACTTGTGGTGCCAACCATTTTTTCCGAGTTGCCACCACTGACTACTATCCCACACTTTTTTATGGTTGTATTTTAATATTACAATCAAGTGCGGTTGTTTTATCTGAGTTCTATGTGCGCTTTTTTGTTATATGCTTGAAGTCTGTGCACGGACCAACTGCTCCACCGACCGTAAATCCGCGCTTAACGCCAACTGTCTCCTCCGTTGAACCCCGGTATTCCTGAGAGGGGGTGTTGCTGATGTAAAAAGGAGCATAGCCATCAGCTCCCCCGCCAAAGGAAGCAAGGCCTGCGAATCCCTTCACATCCGCTCGGAAGGGGGCGGAGCCCGAAGCTCCCTACTTGTCTCTCCAGCTTCAGAGCCCCTTAACTTGACCGATGAAGGCCGTGACTGAGATCTTGTAGATGTTATGCCCTGCTGCAGGGCAGCATCATTCCCAGGCCCCGAAAAAATGTCCGCCTCTGTATCACAGCACCCGGGAAAATGTCAGCGTATCTGAAATGGATCCCGGGAAAAATGGCCGCTGCATATCCACTGGTCCCTGGGAAAATGGCCGCTGCATCTCCACTGGTCCCCAGGAAAATGACCACTGAAATATCGCAGGAGGAAGCAGAGGCCGGAAGCTCTGCCTCCTTCCTGTACTCCGTGCTGCTGTTACGTCTTCCCTCTGGAGCTTCTGCCCGCAGATTGCCTCACCTGGTCCTTCCCGGAGGCCAGAGGGTGCGGCGATGGGCTCCTCACTCTTCTGCTCCTGCGGGGGACATCGGGGTTCAGGCGTTCCGATGCACGGCGTATTCTGGTTGGAGGCCTCGCTGGGCCACTATCCGGTCGTCCGGCAGGAAGGTACGCTGCTTCTGTCTTCTCGGTGAGCCAGGTCAGCTCCAAGGAGGGAGTTCAGCTGCTCCTGCAGCCACTCACGGCCATACTTCAGTGAAGACATCAGGAATGGGTCCATAGCGTCGCTCTCAGGATTGTCCTGGCTCTGGGTGACGCTTACTGGTCCTGAATCTTGGAAAGAAGCTGTTGGTCCGAGATCCTCCTCTTCTTTAGAAAGGTAACTTACACTACTCCTCCCCCTATAACTTTCACCCAATGAAAGCTAATGCACCTTGTGTGTCCTGCCCTTTAACCAAAGCCCCCCTTTTCCAACTTCTTCATGCCTACCTGCAAGAACTGCAGTTAACCCTTTCCCTACCTCCTAATTTCAAACTCCTGTCATGTCCGGGCTTCCACTAGCTGAGCCCATTCCAGCCCTATTTTGTTAGTTGTCAGTCACAAGGCCTTGAGGTAAGCATGGGTGTCATATCCAAGAATATCATTTACCCCCAGTATCTAAAAATGGATGAAGTAGTCTTGACCTTCCACTACAGGATGGCAGCATAACTGGTGTAAATTGTACAATCTTTTTTCCTTGCTTTGCCAATCTATAGTGATAAGCAGTGCCAGACGTTCCTGTCAATAAAGGACCTTGTCCCACGGAAAAAGCTGTTGTATTTTCCTACAGGCCGTTCTGAATTCAGTTCCATATTAAAACCAAAAGCACAGTCATGATGGATTTATACAGGACAGTAAATAAATTGTTCCCTTGCAGATGGATGTAAAAATGGAAAGTGAAGCTGGGTTATCTGAATGTAGACGGCAGAGGAGAGTTTGATTATAGCAGAGCCGCTGACAGTTCTCTGATGCATTGTACCTGCAAGAATGTGCTGTGATAAAAGACTCTGAGACTAGAAGGATCCGGAGAACATGGAAATGTACGGCCGCCGGGCGACGCATGAAACATATTAACCTGTTCTTCCACTGCAGAATATGCTACCACTGATCACTTTTACTGTACTCTCCACTGGTAAATGCAGTGAAGTAGATTCATCAAGACCAGCATGATGTTGCCTCCAGGTAGGGTTGTCTGTGCTTTGCCCCCTCACAAGGAGCATGCCTGCCGAAAATATGATGATAATGAACTCCAACTTGTGCTTCAAAAGAGTAGAGACGGTTATCTATTAATCTGCAATAACTGGTGCAGATGAGAAGCCATGTTCAGGTTCTCTTTGGACATATTTGGGCACCTCCAGAAATTCATCGCTCAGTTTTTTTGTGTCCATAGATTGTTTTGCAGCTTTTTGTAAAGAGTGGTGCTGTTTATAGAAAAGAGCATCGGCCTATTTCTACTCTCATGCATCCTCTTTAATTACAGCGATTTATCTCCCTAAATAAGAATCAACCTGAGGAGTTTGTCACATAAGCGTCTGGGATGAAAAGGGAGAAAGATGTGTATATTCCTGAATGAAAAGGGAAAAGACCACTGTAATTGCAACATTTTATATTCCCCAGAAACCATAGATTGTATCATCCTCTGTTTTCTAATACTGAGTAATATTAATGGATCCTAGCTAATGTTGCCACTTGAGATTCCAAGACCGTGGTGGAAAAGTAATGTACAAGGTGCACTGGGAGCAGAAACGTCCTCTCTGGTCAGGACCAGGTATTACACTGGTACCACCAATCCCACATTGTGCTCCTTCAATCAGTGATATATATACACTGCTCAAAAAAATAAAGGGAACACTTAAACAACAGAATATAACGCCAAGTAAATCAAACTTCTGTGAAATCAAGCTGTCCACTTAGGAAACAACACTGATTGACAATCAATTTCACATGCTGTTGTGCAAATGGAATAGACAATAGATGGAAATTATTGGCAATTATCAAGACACACTCAATAAAGGAGTGTTTCTGCGGGTGGGGACCACAGACCACATCTCAGTACCAATGCTTTCTGGCTGATGTTTTGGTCACTTTTGAATGTTGGTTGTGCTTTCACACTCGTGGTAGCAAGGAGGAGCACTGCCAGAGCCCTGAAAAATGACCTCCAGCAGGCGACAAATATGCATGTGTCTGCACAAACTGTTAGAAACCGACTCCATGAGGGTGGTATGAGGGCCCGGCGTCCACAGATGGGGGTTGTGCTCACAGCCCAACACCGTGCAGGACGCTTGGCATTTGCCACAGAAGACTAGGATTGGCAAAGTCACCACTGGCGCCCTGTGCTCTTCACAGATGAAAGCAGGTTCACACTGAGCACATGTGACAGACGTGACAGAGTCTGGAGACGCCGTGGAGAGCAATCTGCTGCCTGCAACATCCTTCAGCATGACCAGTTTGGCAGTGGGTCAGTAATGGGGTGGGGTGGCATTTATTTGGACGGACGCACAGCCCTCCATGTGCTCGCCAGAGGTAGCCTGACTGCCATTAGGTACCGAGATGATATCCTCAGACCCCTTGTGAGACCATATGCTGGTGCAGTTGGCCCTGGGTTCCTCCTAATGCAGGACAATGCCAGACCTTATGTGGCTGGATTGTGTCAGCAGTTCCTGCAAGATGGAGGCATTGAAGCTATGGACTGGCCCCCCCGTTCCCCAGACCTGAATCCGATTGAGCACATCTGGGACATCATGTCTTGCTCCATCCACCAACGTCACGTTGCACCACAGACTGTCCAGGAGTTGGCAGATGCTTTAGTCCAGGTCTGGGAGGAGATCCCACAGGAGACCATCTGCAACCTCATCAGGAGCATGCCCAGGCATTGTAGGGAGGTCATACAGGCATGTGGAGGCCACACGCAATACTGAGCCTCATTTTGACTTGTTTTAAGGACATTACATCAAAGTTGGATCAGCCTGTAGTGTGTTTTTCCACTTTAATTTTGGGGGTGACTCCAAATCCAGGCCTCCATTGGTTAATAAATTTGATTTCCATTGATGATTTTTGTGTGATTTTGTTGTCAGCACATTCAACTTTGTACAGAACAAAGTATTCAATAAGAATATTTCATTCATTCAGATCTAGCATGTGTTATTTGAGTGCTCCCTTTATTTTTTGAGCAGTGTGCATATATATATATATATATATATATATATATATATATATATATATATATATATATATATATATACACAGTACAGACCAAAAGTTTGGACACACCTTCTCATTTAAAGATTTTTCTGTATTTTCATAACTATGAAAATTGTACATTCACACTGAAGGCATCAAAGCTATGAATTGACACATGTGGAATTATATAGTTAACAAAAAAGTGTGAAACAGCTGAAAATATGTCTTATATTCTAGGTTCTTCAAAGTAGCCACCTTTTGCTTTGATGACTGCTTTGCACACTCTTGGCATTCTCTTGATGAGCTTCAAGAGGTAGTCACCGGAAATGGTTTTCACTTCACAGGTGTGCCCTGTCAGGTTTAATAAGTGAGATTTCTTGCCTTATAAATGGGGTTGGGACCATCAGTTGTGTTGTGCAGAAGTCTTGTGGATACACAGCTGATAGTCCTACTGAATAGACTGTTAGAATTTGTATTATGGCAAGAAAAAAGCAGCTAAGTAAAGAAAAACGAGTGGCCATCATTACTTTAAGAAATGAAGGTCAGTCAGTGCGAAAAATTGGGCAAACTTTGAAAGTGTTCCCAAGTGCAGTTGCAAAAACCATCAAGCGCTACAAAGAAACTGGCTCACATGAGGACTGCCCCAGGAAAGGAAGACCAAGAGTCACCTCTGCTTCTGAGGATAAGTTTATCCGAGTCACCAGCCTCAGAAATCGCAGGTTAACAGCAGCTCAGATTAGAGACCAGGTCAATGCCACACAGAGTTCTAGCAGCAGACACATCTCTTCAACAACTGTTAAGAGGAGACTTTGTGCAGCAGGCCTTCATGGTAAAATAGCTGCTAGGAAACCACTGCTAAGGACAGGCAACAAGCAGAAGAGACTTGTTTGGGCTAAAGAACACAAGGAATGGACATTAGACCAGTGGAAATCTGTGCTTTGGTCTGATGAGTCTAAATTTGAGATCTTTGGTTCCAACCACCGTGTCTTTGTGTGACGCAGAAAAGGTGAACGGATGGACTCTACATGCCTGGTTCCCACCGTGAAGCATGGAGGAGGAGGTGTGATGGTGTGGGGGTGCTTTGCTGGTGACACTGTTGGGGATTTATTCAAAATTGAAGACATACTGAACCAGCATTGCTACCAAAGCATCTTGCAGCGGCATGCTATTCCATCCGGTTTGCGTTTAGTTGGACCATCATTTATTTTTCAACAGGACAATGACCCCAAACACACCTCCAGGCTGTGTAAGGGCTGTTTGACCAAGAAGGAGAGTGATGGGGTGATACGCCAGATGATCTGGCCTCCACAGTCACCAGACCTGAACCCAATCGAGATGGTTTGGGGTGAGCTGGACCGCAGAGTGAAGGCAAAAGGGCCAACAAGTGCTAAGCATCTCTGGGAACTCCTTCAAGATTGTTTGAAGACCATTTCCGGTGACTACCTCTTGAAGCTCATCAAGAGACTGCCAAGAGTGTGCAAAGCAGTCATCAAAGCAAAAGGTGGCTACTTTGAAGAACCTAGAATATAAGACATATTTTCAGTTGTTTCATACTTTTTTGTTAACTATATAATTCCACATGTGTTAATTTATAGTTTTGATGCCTTCAGTGTGAATGTACAATTGTCATAGTCATGAAAATACAGAAAAATCTTTAAATGAGAAGGTGTGTCCAAAATTTTGGTCTGTACTGTATATATATATATATATATATATATATATATATATATATATATATATAGTCATTTTTACATTTTGAAAAATTACAAAAAGGAAAAAGGGCTGAAGCAAAAGTTTGGGCACCCTTGGAGATTTGTGTGCTCAGATAACTTTGACCAAGGTTTCAGACCTTAATTAGCTTGTTAGGGTTATGGCTTGTTCACTATCATCGTTAGGAAAGGCCTGATGATGCAAATTTACCATCTTTAGAAAAACCTAGCCTCCTCTTTCCTTGTGCCAAAACAGCAGCCATGGGTTCTTCTAAGCAGCTGCCTAGCACCCCAAAAATGGTGGAGGCCCACAAAGCAGGAGAAGGCTATAAGAAGATGGCAAAGCATTTTCAAGTTGCCCTTTCCTCAGTTTGAATTGTAATTAAGAAATGGCAGTTAACAGGAACAGTGGAGGTCAAGATAAGGTCTGGAAGACCAAGCAAAATTTCAGTGAAAACTGCTCGTAGGATTACTAGAGAGGCAAATCAGAACCCCTGCTTGACTGCAAAAGACCTTCAGAAATATTTAGCAAACTCTAGAGTTGTGCTATATTGTTCTACTCTTCAGAGACACCTGCACAAATATGGCCTTCGTGGAAGAGTCGTCAGAAGAAAACCTCTCCTGCGTCCTCACCATAAAATTCAGCATCAGAAGTATGCAAAAGAACATCTAAACAAGCCTGATGCATTTTGGAAACTAGACCTGTGGACCAATGAAGTTAAAATAGAACTCTTTGGCCACAATGATCAAAGGTATTTGTGGAGAAAAAAGAGCACAGAATTTCAGGAAAAGAACATCTAGCCAACCATTAAGCATGGGGGTGGATAAAAAAGAGCATCTTTTATTACATACAAAGAAAGAGAGAGGGGAGACAAAAAGAGGGGGGTATCAAACCGGCCCACGGTACCGCCTTCAACATTCTTCAAGTCATCTCCACGCTCTAATGTCCCATAGATGGTGATATAAAATTTAAATAAAAAACATTAAAAACAAACCAACCTCAGAAGCAAGACAGTATATAAGAATTACATTATTATAAACATGCAAGAATATTATATTCCATATTGAGCCCTTTTGGAAAAAGACTATCCAACTGATAAAAAAGTAAAAAAGAAGGAGCTTCACTGGAGTTAAAATTCCCAACCTATCTCCCTCCCCCCCCCCCGCCTTTTCTCTGAATAGGTACACTATCTATCACCCTGAATCCAGCTGACTTACAGAGTGTCTATTCTCTAAAAAATGTTTTGGTATTGGTAGGTCAGTCAGACCCGTCCTAATCGTACTTTTGTGTTCACTAATATGTGCTCGTATTTCCATAGTAGTCTCGCCCACATAGAATAACCCACATGGGAAAGATATTAAATAAATTACAAAACTTGATGAACAAGAAGATCTATCCTTAATCATGTACCTCTTATCACTCCGGGGATGAGAAAAAGAATCTCCCTTCAACATATTACCACAGCACGCACATCCCAAACATGATGAATTACCCATCCTCTTGGTGCTTAATGTTGTTTGTATTGATTTTTTATTAGAACCAATGTCAGACACAACCAATCTATCCTTCAAATTAGTGCCACGTCTATAAGACAAAAGGGGTGCAAGCTTACAAACGGAATCCTCACTGTTTTCTCAGTTTGACATCTGTCTCTCAAAAGGTCCTCACGTTTTAGGTCCAGAGCTCTAGTATTAAATGTAGTCACCTCTACTACTGGGCATCCTCTTGAAATAAATTAATTTCACATCCCCTCTAGTCTCTCGGACACGATCCTCTTCATTCTAATTAATTGACTCCAAGGCAAAGATTCAATCATCCTCTGCGGATAGTTACTATCAAAACAAAGAATATTGTTTCTATTATTCGGTTTTATAAAAAAAATCTGTACTTAAAATAACCAAACTCCTTGTAGACTAAAGTGTCCAGAAATTGAAACTCCACAATCGAGTTTGTTAATGTGAACTGTAATTTTGTATAAACAGTGGGGAAAATAAGTATTTCCAATTTTGCAAGTTTTCCCACCTGCAAAGAATGTAGAGGTCTGTAATTTTTATAATAGGTACACTTCAACTGTGAGAGACAGAATCTAAAAGTAAAATCACATTGTATGATTTTTACATAATTAATTTGCATTTTATTGCATGAAATAAGTATTTGATACAATAGAAAAACAAAACTTAATATTTGGTACAGAAACCTTTGTTTGCAATTACAGAGGTCAGTTTCCTGTGTGGCGCCCTGCTGTGCATTAGTGCCACAGATCCTAGAGGGGTGCATGGACGGATTTCTCCACAAGAAGCCCTCACAGCATACACACACCTCCACCTTCCACCCCAGACCACCAGAGGGAGCCCGGATAGGGATATAAAAAGGGAAGGTGGAGCTAGGCACTCAGTCTGGAGCACAGTTTCCTCTGGGACAGAGCTAGTTCCAGTCTGTGAGAATCCAGTCTGTAGAAGGAAGCCTGTTGAGAGGAGCTCCTGCAGAAGCCATCCTGCAGTGGAGCACAGTCCAGACTCATTGAGCTCAGGTTAGTGAGCCTAAGGCGTGCCGACGCCATAAGAGCGGTGAAGAGTAGCAAGGCCTACTGCCAGTGTGAAGCCTAGTGAGGGCCTTGAGCGGCCGAAGGCAAGTGGAGTAAGCAAGCTACATAGGGGGCAGAGGAGCTTAGCCAGCTCACCCCAAGACCATATACCAGACACCAGGTCCGTGTCTGCAAGGATCTCTAGGACCAGCAGAAACAACCGGAACCCCTGGCGAACTACATGTCCCAGGAACACTAAAAGCTGACTATCATACCAGGGTCAGGAGTCACTGAGGCCCAAGAGACCAGGGAGTGTGATCTCCAACGGAAGGCCCTACCACCAGGTCAGCAGGTGCAAGACAGAGACCAAGTTAGGCCTAGCTTCAGGCAGGTCACAAACTTATCAGGAAAAGGCAAGAAACAGGAGGCCCCACACCCGCTCACTGGGGACAGTCCTGAAATGCACCCTTCACCCTACAGTGCCCTGGATCGTGCCTGAAACACCACCAGTAAAGGTACTGAAGTGAACTGTCGTGTGTGTGCCTATTCTTCTTCTGACCCGGCTGGGTCCTCTCTGTCCTGCATCCCTTCTCCTACGCTGCCCTGAGGCCCCGCTCCACCTGTGGGGAGCCGAACCAACTAAGCTGCCTGACCACCGACCTCAGAGGACTGTAGCAGCGCCGGTGATCCTCACCAGACACCACGGGTGGCGTCACAAACTTTCCCTATCCCATATAACTTTCCCCAGTCCTTGATTTTTTAAGAGTGACCGCAGGGTACGGGCCCGGGAGCCGGCCACCGCGGCATCCCCCCAAAACTAACAACAAGGCCCGGGCGCCGAGTCATCCCCATCCCCTGGGCGTGTCACCTGTAGTTCTTGACCAAGTTTGCATACACTGCAGCAGGGATTTTGTCCCATTCCTCCATACAGATCTTCTCCAGATCTTTCAGGTTTCGTGGCTGTCACTGGGCAACACTGAGGTTCAGCTCCCTCAAAGATTTTCTATTGAGTTCAGGTCTGGAGACTGGCTAGGCCACTCCAGGAACTTGAAATGCTTCTTACGGAGCTATTCCTTAGTTTCCCTGGCTATGTGTTTCGGGTCATTGTCATGCTGGAAGAACCAGTCACGACCCATCTTCAATGATCTTACTGAGGGAATGAGCTTGTTGACCAAAATCTTGCGATGTATGACCCCATCCATCCTCCATTCAATGCGATGCAGTCGTCCTGTCCCCTTTGCAGAAAAGCACCCCCCAAGGATGATGTTTCTTCCACCATGCTTCAGAGTTTGGAAGGTGTTCTTGGGGTTGTACTCATCCTTATTCTTCCTTCAAACACCGAGTGGTGGTGATACCAAAAAGTTCTACTTTGGTCTCATCTGACAACATGACCTTCTCCCATGCCTCCTCTGGATCATCCAGATGGTCGTTGGCGAACTTCAAACGGGCTTGGACATGTGCTGGCATGAGCCGGGGGACTCTGCATGCCCTGTAGGATTTTATTTCATGACGGCATAATATGTTACTAATAATAATGTTTGAGACTGTGGTCCCAGCTGTTTTCAGGTCATTGACCAGTTCCTCCCTTGTAGTTCTGAGCTGATTCCTGACCTTTCTCAGAATCATCCTTACCCCACGATGTGAGAGCTTGCATGGAGCCTCAGACCGAGGAAGATTGACAGCTGCCTGCCTATTGTCCTGTAGCCCATCCCAGCCTTGTTCAGGTCTGCAATTTTGTCCCTGGTGTTCTTAGACAGCTCTTTGACCATGGTCGAGAGGTTGGAGTGTGATTGATTGAGTGTGTGGACAGATGTCTTTTATATAGGTAACTACTTCAAACAGGTGCAATTAATACAATGTCAGAATTCCTGTTGTCCTTCTACAGTTTGACCACTAATGGCTGCTATTGTTCACCTTAATAATTGTGCTGCAATTCCACTCCTTACCACTGGAGGCTGCTGATGTGTTCTGCAATTGCCCTTTACTAATAATGCGGAATCCATATTGTTTCCTGTCTGGGCCTACTTAAAGCCACATGGATCTCTCACAAATTACTTGAGTATTGTCTAGCTGTTAGCCTGGTTTCAGTCTCCAGCTCCTGAACATTCTTACCCAGACTGTTCTCATTCATCTATGGATTGTTTCTTACAACTCCTTTGCTTTTCCAGGAACTTCTACTACCGCTTGCTGTTCCTGCTTGTGCTCCTTCGGCCACTGGTTTACAGCAGTACTATGCCAGTATCGTAACATACAGGTAATGAGTGCAGAGTAGAAGGGCTTCTTAAAGAAAATCTAACAGGTCTGTGAGAGACAGAATTCTTGCTGGTTGGTAGTTGATCAAATACTTATGTCATGCAATAAAATGCAATTTAATTATTTAAAAAAATTATACAATGTGATTTTCTGTTTTGTTTTTTTTTATTTTTAGATTCCGTTTCTCACAGGTGAAGTGTACCTATGATAAGAATTACAGATCTCTCCATTCTTTGTAGGTGGGAGAACTTGCAGAATCGTCAATGTATCAGATACTTATTTTCCCCATTGTACCTCATTAATTTTAGTCTGGAAAGTAAAAAGCTCATCAATGTCCCCCATCCCACACAAAAAATACATAATCAATAGAGCGCCACCAGCTATGGACATGGCACCATCTGAAGGAACTGTACACAAACCTGTCCTCAAAGACAGCCATATAGCTGTTAGCATATGTGGGGGCCACATTGGACCCCATGGCTGTTCCCCATCACTGCAGGAAGTAATCATCACCAAAGTCATCACCTTAAACCACTCGAGTGTTGCTTTAGCAGTATACTTTGGGTCATTGTCTTGTTGGAAGGTGAACCTCTGTCCCAGTCTCAAATCACTGACAGACTGAAACAGGTTTTGCCTGTATTATGCTCCATCCATCTTCCCCTCGGACCATTTTCCCTGTCCATGCTGCCGAAAAACATGCCCACAGCATGATGTTGCCACCACCATGTTTCACTGTGGGGATGATGTTCTTGGGGTTTTGACGCCAACTCACTTACCGCCGTGGTCCCGCACTTCCCCCTCCTTCTCGTGTTGCTGTTGCCTGGGGTCTGCGCGCGGCTTGCAGATTCCAGGGCACTGTGCTTAGGGCGCGCATGCGCGGTCCCGCCCTCTGAAAGGGACAGTGCACGCCATCCTTCAGTGTCCCCAGCCAGTGAGTGACTGAGAGACACTTATTATTTAAGACACCTCCACCTTTTGGTAGGTGATTGTACAACGTTGTAAGTCTGTTTCTAAACACGCTTGTTAGTTCTCAGGTCCCAGTGCTCATATCCCAGTATACCATCATCCGTGCCCGCCTGTCTGCATGTACATCAGCCGTGTCCGCCAGCCTGTACATCAGCCGTGCCTGCCGCACCTGCCTGCCTGCATATCTGCTGTGCCCGCCTGCCTATCTCAGCTGTGCCCACCTGTATCTGCCTGCCTGGATACCAGTTGTGCCCCCCAGTACCTGCATGCCTGAGTGTCTGTTGTGCCAGTCACTATACCAGCCAGGACTTGTTATGTCTACCGTTCCTGGCCGTTCCTGCCTCTTGTCCCTTGTGTGTCAGATGCCATACATCCGAGGTCAGTCCTGGTGTAGCACCTGGTTCCGCCTCCCTCGTCTCTCCTCGGATCGCGGTATTGTCAGCCGCTGTGCATCCAAAGTCGAACTTGGTGAAGCACCTAGTCACGACCCTCCAGATTCTCCTTGGATCACGGCACAGTGGTTCCACCATCCAGTCCATTACACATATACACATGCCAACTTTTAGTTATTTGATCCCATAAATTTAATTTAAGCCTCTCTTTTTCTCACTTCACTTCACCAGCTTAGACTATTTAGTGCTGATGCCTCACACACAAATCAGATTCTAAAAATATTTAAACACAGATTGTAATGTAATAAATTAGGTAAATAGCCAAGTGGTGAATACTTTTGCAAGCCACTGTATGTGCATAAGGAAACTAAAGTCTGTATGAATCATGCAGAACTCTTCACTGTAGATGGATCTAGATCAAGCAGATCCTATGTTTCCCATTAAAAAGGAACACCACCTTACCCGCAGTGCTATCCTGATAATCTATTATTAAAATGAGCTGAATGTGATGTATAATTGAAATATAATTTACACAAAACAAAGTGGAGCCGCTCCACCCGATGAGAATTAAAGTCCAGGTAACACTCTGCCATTAGGATGAGAAGAATAGAGATGATACATGGCCGTTCACCTGAGGTGTCAGGGCTCCTACTACCCTGAATAGAGAGAACACAATACTCCATTCTACTAAACCTCTTCATTTTTGCACTTGTGTATTAAAGAATCTGCTCCTGTGATAAGAAATATGCTGAAAATCTCCTTGAAGAACATTCTGGCTAAAGAGCACTGGCCCTGGGTTATCATTAAGTTTTAATTAAATCGTAATCCGGCTGCTTGAGCGCCAAGCTGCTGCATAACATTCCCCTGACCCAGCTTTGCTCTCATTCTCACTGCGCAGTGTTGTTTGGAAGAATTTAGCTCTGTCGAGAACGCTTATACCACTGTGGCTGCCGCTGCTACTTAATATTTCCCCTCATCCTTGGAAATGTGACATTCAAAGCTCTCATCACAATGCAGACCAATGCTGCATATAAGGAAGGGGCTTCAGTGTAATATGTGGAGCAAGATGATTCTCTGTTGTGTGTTTCCAGGTGCAGGTGTGACTGCTAGCAAATAAAGCCTCAAACATAACTATTCCTCAAAGAAACTTGGAGAAAGCGATCAGAATTGCTAAAAAAAGGTGCTAGAAATCATTTTCCCTCACTGAGTTAATTATTTTCTTCGGGAACCACACATGCTATAGATGTATGTTGTTCTATGCATTATAGCTCTTTGACATCACAGAAAATAACAAATGTGCTAAAGTTGGGAAAACCATGGTTCATTTCCTGACTGGACTCTGCTGCTATTGTATCTCTTCATCATCATGCCAAAACTTAAAGAGGATCTGTCACCGAGTTAAAAGTGGTAAATTTTTGCTCTTATTTTATTCCCGCCATCTCCTCCTGTATTCTGTCTTTTTTTCTCTCTAACTCCACCATACTGTTACAAAGATATGGGCCTTTTTATTTAAGGCACATTTTTATGGTATTTCTCAATTGGGCATGGCTTAGGGCAATTATGCAAGGAAAAAGTGAACATAAATTACAGACAAAAAAAAAACAGATAATACACGGTAAAAAACGCAACAAAGGTGTCAGAAAGAGGGCGCCTTTAGATGAAATGGTCCACTCTGATACCAGGCACAACCACAGGACACTAACCATACCCTACAGATAAATCCTATAAATTCCTACTACCTAGCCACAGAGGTTGGCACCCTAAATAAATGAGTATGGCACTACCACTCGCCGGCAGTTCAGTCTAAGCTGCCCTAAATATCCCTGTTATAAAGGTGACACAGAAAACCATTGTCCTCTGATACAACGTGTTGTTAAACACTGGACCAATAGAAAAGACAGCACAGGGTACAAATATTAAACATTTGCTAACAGATTTCTCATAATAAGGTGTGACAAAGAGCAGGGCCGGCTGCAGGTTTTTGTGGGCCCTGGGCGAAAGAGTCTCAGTGGGCCCCTGTAACACATACACAATTCATGATGCACAGATACGGCAGAGAAATATATATATACAGTACAATGCCGAAGATTTCACTTCTTACGTTACATGAGCGATATCTATTGTAAATTCTACAATAGCTCAGAAACCGGCGAATTCTCTCAACGTACAGTGCAGACCGGAAAATATAGTCCTCCATACAGTATTATGGGCCCCATATATTGCTCCATGCAGAATACTGGTTACCATATATTGCTCCATACAGGATACTGGTCCCCATTTAACGCTCCATACAGGATACTGGTCCCCATATAACGCTCCATACAGGATACTGGTCCCCATATAATGCTCCATACAGGATACTGGCCCCCATATAATGCCCCATGCAGGATGTCACTCACCCATTATAATGCCCCATGCAGGATGTCACCTCTCCCCCCATATAACGCTCCATACAGGATACTGGTCCCCATATAATGCTCCATACAGGATACTGGCTCCCATATAATGCTCCATAGAGGATACTGGCCCCCTTATAACGCTCCATACAGAATACTGGCCCCCATATAATGCCCCATGCAGGATGTCACTCACCCATTATAATGCCCCATGCAGGATCTCACCACTCCCCCCATATAATGCCCCATGCAGGGTGTCACCTCTCCCCCCATATTATGCCCCATGCAGGATGTCACCCCCCCCATATAATGCCCCATGCAGGATGTCACCTCCCCCCCATATAATGCCTCATACAGGATGTCACTTGTCCCTCCCCCATATAATGCCTCATGCAGGATGTCACCTCTCCCCCCATATAATGCCCCATGCAGGATGCCACCTCTCCCCCCATATAATGCCCCATGCAGGATGTCACCTCTCCCCCCATATAATGCCCCATTCAGGATGTCACCTCTCCCCCCATATAATGCCCCATGCAGGATGTCACCTCCCCCCCATATAATGCCCCATGCTGGATGTCACCTCTCCCCTCATATAATGCCCCATGCAGGATGTCACCTCTCCCCCATATAATGCCCCATGCAGGATGTCACTTGTTCCCTCCCCCCCGATATAATGCCTCCATACATATATATATAAAAAACATACTCACCTCACTTCTCACCTGCTGCCGCTGCTCCGGACCCCTCACCCGCGCCGTCGTCTTCTGGCTCTGCGCTGCCTGTGATGGCTCCGGAGAGAGCACGGTGTAAAGACATCACCACGCCCTCTGACCTGAGATGTCACAGTGCAGTAGCCGCGGAAGAGACCGGAGCTGCTGCGGAGGCACGGGGAGAGGTAAGTATTGTGCCGGGGCACTGAGCAAGCGGGGGGAGTGGGCGCTGACCGCTCACGGGTCCAATAGCGCGCTGGGGTGCCTGACGGGGAGTGGGCCCCCCTGCCTGCTCAGGGCCCCGGCACTTGCCCGGGTGCTGACGCCGGCCCTAACAAAGATGATACTTCTCATTCACAGCCCACGCCTCGATGCGTTTCCCTATTGTGTATGGTTCATCAGAAGGCCAGTATCAAAAAAGGAATGATGAGTGTATTTCACAGGCGCAGCGTGGGGAACCTGTCACCGAGTCAAAAGTGGACAATTTTTGCTCTTATTTTACTCCTGCCGCTCCCTGTATTGTGCCTTTTTTCCCCTCTAAATCCGCCATACTGATCCAGAGATATGGGCCTTTTTTATTTAAGGCATATTTGTATGGTATTTTTCAAGGGAGTGTGGATTGGGTTAACTGCGTGATACGGCACGAGCATCCAATAAATCTTTTCCTTTATTTGTGAGTCTTTAAAACAAGTGGATCCATGCAAGGAACATGGTAAAAACTGAAGCGTTTCTGGCACAACAAATGCTCTGAATCATATTATACAACAAAGAATCATGGGTACCTTGCTTTAGACATGTAGGAACTAATCACATTAACAGATTAGTAGTTAAGCAAAAATGGAAACACTACCTAAACATATTCTAAATCGTGCACATGTAATATTATATAGCCAACAACATTATTTAAAAAAAGATAATTTTTTTAATTCATGGCATTGGGAAATTTTGTGTTAGGGATTAAAATCCAGAAAGCCTCATGTAATATGAGTTGTTTCTGTCAACTCAGTCCCCTAATAGGTTATGGAACCTTTTCCATGTCATAAAACCTGAAATTAGAAGCATCACCATTGTGAATATTTATAAAATGCCTATCTGTATCTGAGTATGAGCTAATTTTGTTGTTGATATTAGAAAGGTGCTCTGCAATACGTTTAAGCTTCCAGGTTGTACACCGTATACACCGCATGTTGCACATACTGCATTCAATGCAGTATATAACATGATGCCTATTGCAGTTGATGAAAAAATCAATATTGCAGTTTGCACCTTGTGGTAGCAAACTAATGTTTTATATTTTCAGCAAAAGCACAGACATTACAGCGACTGCCCGCACACTTGAAGAAGCCTTTCAATGATAGCCAATTTGGGACAGAAAATTGTTCAAAAGACTTATGGAAAGGATATTATCCAATGACTGGCCCCTCCTTGCTACATATCTACAGCCCCCTTGTGTCACTTTGTGAAGTATGACATCCTGACTAATGACAGACAGATATTTGGAAATAATGAACTTGATGTTGTTAAACTGTATGATGTACTAAATGTGGCCGGTAAAGCTGAATCATGCTGTTCTTTTTTTATTGTTGGTGTTGTAAAGGGTAGCTTCTACTGGAGAGCCTGTCACCAATGACGGCATCCTGCCGCAGGAAAGCGTTGTCATCAGAACAGGTACGTCAGGCACGTACCAATTTCCCATATGGAATGGCTTTTATTGCCTACTGGGGATGACAACTTGATGATTGCAAGATGGTGCTGCCAAAAATGTCTTTTTTATATAAAGAAGTATGAACTTTGCCAGTGACAGGATCACCTTATAAGAAAATATCCGAAAAGAGGGTTTGAAGGTCAGGAGGAGAATCGATGAAAAGTACATTAGGCAACGGAAGTCTGGTACAGCTGCAGTATGGCTCGACCACACAGAAAGTAGGTCGTCCACATAGCAGCCGTACCAGACCAAGTCACCTAAATAGGGATTATTGGTGTTGAAAATGAATTTTTCTTCCCGCCAAGCCATGTAGAAAATTGCTAAAGATGGAGAGAATTTAAAATTAGACTTGAAATAATTATGATCCAAAAGTTAATCCAAAGGCATGAGAATAAATTTCTTAAGCTCATTGGTAAAAGAAATAAAACTATCACGTTCTAAGTGATAATGTATGGCTTCCATAGTTAGATGGTGAGGAATAACCAATTATACATTAACCACATCACACATGAAAAAGGAGAATTCATCCCAAGAAAAATGATCAAATATCTTCAATACTGCAGAGGTGTCTTTCAAATAACCTGGGGTCTTCGTGATCAGTGGCTGTAGATGTTTGTCCAGCCGGTCACTGAGACCCTCATTCAATGATCATATACCAAAAGTAATGGAATATAGGGGAGAGAAAAACATATTTGTGTGTTTTGGGTAACCCATGAAAAATAGGGATAATGGGATGGTCTATTAGTAAACACTTTTTTGTTTTAATGTTGATGACACCCAAAACTAATCCTTCATCTAAACATTTAGAAAGAATGTGTTTAAATGTGAGGGTTGGATCTGATGCCAGTACCTCGTATGTAGTTTTATAATTTAGGATAGATAAAACCTGTTTGAGATATAAAGACGCATCTATGATGACTACACAGACAGCTTTGTCTGTCTGACGAATAATAAGGTTGCGATTTTTGTTTTGTAACTCGATTAATGCTTGAAAGTGATCTCTACTTAGGTTTTTATGTGTAGTTGTAGATTTAATTTGTTCATGAAGTATCTTATGGTCACATTCTACCAAGGTTTGGAATAAATCTAGGGTTGGTACTCTGAATTCTAATGGGTAATATGTGGGATTACCAGATTTAAAGGTGATATCATTATCAAATAGTGTGTAAATTGTTTCCTTTTCGGTTTGCAAAATGCTGCAGTGACCTTAGCATATTCTGTACATTAAACAACAGATCTGAAAATGAATTGTAATGTGACCATATTGGAACAGAAGATAATCTGGGTGTAGATTCAGCAAAGAAATGTCTTTTGACTGTAAGGAGATGAGCAAACTTATTTACATCACAAATGGTGTGAAACAAGTCAAAGTTCTTGCTGGAGACAAAATTGAGTCCCCTGGCGAGAACCTCAATCAGTGCAATGGGGTGAGTATTGTAAGTGTAAGATCAACACTCTTTGGAGACACAAATCTAGTCACAATGCATTTTCTTTCTCTCCCTGGTGGGGTATCTTCTGTGGGCGTCTGCTCCTGGCCCTACTACTCCCTCCTCCTCCTCCTCTTCTTGTGTTTTTTGCCATGGTGTAGGAATTTTCCATATTCCAATGGTGACTGGATTAGAAATACAGTGGTGTGAAAAAGTGTTTGCCCCCTTTCTGATTTCTTATTCTTTTGCATGTTTGTCACACTTAAATGTTTCAGCTCATAAAACAAATTTAAATATTAGACAAGGATAATACAAGTAAACACAAAATGCAGTTTTTAAATGAAGGTCTTTATTATTAAGGGAAAAAGAAATCCAAATCTAAAGGGCCCTGTGTGAAAAAGTGATTGCCCTCTAAACCTAATAACTAGTTGGGCCACCCCTAGAAACAACAACTGTAATCAAGCGTTTGCGATAACTGGCAATGAGTCTTTTACAACACTCTCGAGGAATTTTAGCCCATTCATCTTTGCAAAATTGTTGTAATTCAGGCACATTGGAGAGTTCGGAGCCTGAACGGCCTTTTTAAGGTCATGCCACAGCATCTCAATCAGATTAAGGTCAGGACTTTGACTAGGCCACTCCAAAGTCTTTATTTTGGTCTTCTTAAGCCATTCATAGGCGGACTTGCTGGTGGGTTTTGGATCATTGTCCTGCTGCATAAACCAAGTGCGCTTCAGCTTGAGGTCACGAAAACAAATGGCCAAACATTCTCATTCAGGATTTTTTGGTAGACATCAGAATTCATGGATCCATTTACCACAGCAATTCTTCCAGGTCCTGAAGCAGCAAAACAGCCCCAGACCATCACACTACCACCACCATATTTTACTGTTGGTATGATGTTACTTTTCCGAAATGCGTTGTTACTTCTATGCGAGATGTAATGGAACATACTCCTTCCAAAAAATGGGACATACTCCTTCCAAAAAGTTCACCAGAGTATTCTCTCAAAAGTCTTGGCGATCATCAAGATGTTTTCTGGCAAAACTGAGACAAAACTTTATGTTCTTTCTTCTCAGCAGTGGATTTTGTCTTGGAACTCTGCCATGCATGCCATTTTTGCCCAGTCTCTTTCTTATGGTGGAGTCATGAACACTGACCTTAACTGAGGCCAGTGAGGCCTATAGTTCTTTGGATGTTGCTGTGGGGTCTTTTGTGACCTCTTGGATGAGTCATTGCTGCGCTCTTGGGGTAATTTTGGTGGCCGGCCACTCCTGAGAAGATTCACCACTGTTCCATGTTTCCCCATTTGTGTATAATGCCTCTCACTGTGGTTCGCTGGAGTCCCAAAGCTTTAGAAATGACTTTATAACCTTTTCCAGACTGATAGATCTCAATTACTTTTGTTTCTCATTTGTTCCTGAATTTCTTTGGATCGCAGCATGATGACTATCTTTTGAGGATCTTTTGGTCTACTTTGTTTTGTCAGGCAAGTCCTATTTAAGTGATTTCTTGATTGAGAACAGGTGTGGCAGTAATCAGGCCTGTGTGTGTCTAGGGAAATAGAACTCTGCTTCCCAAAGATGTGATAAACCACAATTACTTTATGTTTTAAAGTGGGGGGAATCACTTTTTCACACAGCGCCCTGAAGGTTTTGGATTTCCTTTTTGCTTAATAATAAAGAACTTCATTTAAAAACTGCATTTTGTGTTTACTTGTGTTATTTTTGTCTAATATTTACATTTGTTTTGTGATCTGAAACATTGAAGTGTGACAAACATGCAAGAGAGTAAGAAATCTGGAAAGGGGCAAACACCTTTTTCACACCACTGTATCTGAGCTGAAATCATTGGATTCGCACTATGATGGTGAAATGAAAACCCGTTTCTGCATGTGATCACACCTTCATGCTTGTGCATTATTCGGGCTGTGATGCCTGAGAATGGATCTTGTTTCAGAATCTTCCTGATTCTTATTTTTCCATGCATACACTTTGTCATTTTTGTAATTTCTGGCATCTCTTGAATTTAGTCCTCTTCATCTTGGTAATTGAATCTTCCAGAGTGCTGAGGTTATCAATCATTTTTTGTTTAAGATTGTAAATTCTGTGCAATCTATATATTTGGACAGTGTGCTGGTAATGTGGCCAATGTCCTCCTTAAACTTATTTAATCTCAGCTCCTCATTTAATAATAATTAGATTCATGAGATCCAGTGAAAATTGTGTGAGGATATCATTCCATTGTGCCATAAAGGTAATGGAGAAGATGTAAGTGAGTTTTTTTTTAACGCAACCCACATGGTATCATCTTTCTGTCAATGTAATTCTCTAAAGGAGTTGTCCACTACCAGGGCAACCCCTTCTCATTCCCCATTATTGGCCCCAATAAAATTTAAAACATCTATAGTAGTGTTCAAAATAATAGCAGTGTGTTCAAAAACATGAGTTAAGCACAAAATCTTTATAGTAGTTTTTATTTCCAGCATTGGGAACATTACACACTGTTTTCTAATTCAAAACATGAAGAGAAATGTATATAATTTTTAACTACTTTACAAAAAATAACAAAAAATGAACATTGGGCTGTTCTAAAAAACAAATAGCAGTGTCTGCATTTGTCTTTACAAACTCACAATATGTACTGTTTTTTTTTTTTTTTTTGGACGATTTAGCATTCCTGTGAATCAATAACCTAATATTTAGTTGTATACCCACAGCTTTTTAGAACTGCTTCACATCTATGTTGCATAGAGTCAACCAACTTCTGGCACCTGTCAATTGTTATTCTAGCCCAGGATGCTTTGACTACATCCCACAATTTTTTGGCATTTGTTAGCTTTGCCTCAGAAACGGCATTTTTGATGTCACCCTTCAAGTGTTCTATCGGATTAAGGTCGGGGGATTGGGCTGGCCACTCCATAACCTCAATTTTGTTGGACTGGAACCAAGATTTTGCTCATTTATTGGTGTGTTTGGCGTAGTTGTCTTGTTGAAACACCCATTTCAAGGGCGTATCCTCTTCAGCGTAAGGAAACATGACCTCTTCAAGTATTTTAATATATGCAAACTGGTCCATGATCCCTGCTATGCGGTAAATAGGTCCAGCACCTTAGTAAGAGAAACATGCCCATATGATGATGCTTGCACCACCATTCTTCACTGTCTTCAGAGTGTACTGTGGCTTGAATGCAGAGTTTGGGGGTCGTCTGACAAACCATCTGCAGCCCTTTCACCCAAAAAGATCAATTTGACTTTCATCAGTCTACAAAATGTTTATCCATTTCTTTTTAGGCCAGTTAATGTGTTCTTTATCAAACTGTATCCGCTTCAGTACGTGTCTTTTTTTTAACAGTGGGACTTTGCGGGGACTTCTTGCTAAGAGATTAGCTTCACAAAGGTGTCTTTTAACTGTCACAGTACTCACAGGTAACTTGAGACTGTCCTGGAGCTGATCATTGGCTGAGCCTTTGCCATTCTGGCTATTCTTCAATCCATTCTAATGGTAATCTTCCATTTTCTTCTACATCTCTCTGGTTTTGCTTTCCATTTTAAAGCATTGGAGATCATTTTAGCTGAACAGCCTATCATTGTCTGCACTTCTTTATAAGTTTTACCCTTTCCAATCAACTTATTAATCAAAGTACGCTGTTCTTCTGAACAGTGTCTCGAACAACCCACATTTCTCAGGCTTTCAAGGAGAAATGCATGTAAAACATGTGCTGGCTTCACCCTTAAATAAGGGCCACCTGATTCACACCTGCTTCTTCACAGAATGATTGACCTCACTAATTGAACTCCACACTATTATTTTGAACACACCCCCTTTCAATTAATTATTCAAATACACAGACTCAAAAACATGCAGATCATGAATGCCGAGTCTGTTGGTTTTCTTAGAATCTACTGCACCAACTGGTAAATTGTTTGACATGCTTTAATATAATTTATACCAAAAACAGTGATTAATCTGGTTAGTTATATTGGACTGCTATTACTTTGAACACTACTGTATACTCACCTCCCGTGTCAGCGGCGTTCCAGCGGTGTCGGTACTCGCGTTCCCGGAGCTCATTGCGGTTATGACACGTGAACCAGGTGCCCAATCCGCGCTGGCGTCATTGTCTCCTCTTTCAGACATATAAGTAATCAACAGAAAGTAAGAGCTGCAGCTGGCTGCCCACTTCCTTTTGGATACCGATACATCCGTAGGTGGTGACAGTGATGCCAGCGCTGATTGGGCGCTGGGCTCACATATCATAACCGCAATGAGCTTCGGAAACGCGAGTACCGACACCGCTGGAACTGCGCCGTATATGTGTTTTTATTTTATCGGGACCAAACATGGGGGATGAGGAGGGGTTGCCCTAGTAGTGGACAACTCCTTTAATGTTTTATGGTCCCTCCAAGTACATAGTTCCTGGCTGGATACTTTTTCTAATTGATATATTAACCCCTTGAGTTCAGAGGAATCAGATGCAGAGCAGTCAAAATCTCCAAACACCTATGCCAGTTTCACTAGAGTTTACCATTTTTGCAAAAAAAACCTCCTTTTTTGTCCAATTGCTATATATGGTTTCACTAGACGTTGGTCCATATTGGTGAATCGTTCACAATGCGTGGTTATAATGTGATGTCTGACCGGTGGTTGGGGTTTTATTCAAATGTACATTGTAGATTTGTACATATACTGTAGAAACAGTGTTATAATACGTTAATCAATGTCTTTGGCAAAACAGACTAAAGATAACACCCCCAGAGAATCCTGTGAGCCACCCTACCTTGGTAAAGACTATAAATGGGCACTAAATAAAAATGCTCATACCTTTGGAACCATATGGAAGATTAAAAAAAAAATCAGAAACACTGAGCAGGCATAAAATAAGAACAACAACTTTTGAGTTTGAGCTGGTGACAGGTCAGCTTTAAAGGACTCTGTCTCGGAGGAAGATTTATTCTACATCCCCATACAGTGACAGGCTGGCCACCACTGGTCTCAGATGGCTGCAATTATTCAGTAAACTCTGTGAGTTCTTATCTCTCAAAATCTGAATAAATAACCCAGATTAATGTCTGCGAGGAAACACTGATGAAGGCGCCGATTAGCATAAAAGGAACCAATCTTTTAAAGGCAGTAGAAGAGCTGACAAGTTATAATTTTAGAGATGAAGGGAGTTTATGCTTCCATAAACCTGTCGTTCCTTCAGTTTAATAAGACTAATTTGTGGTTTGTTGTGATTTTAAATAAACCCTTAAAACTACATGCGTATATATCTCATCTCTAGGTGTAAGCAAGGACAAAGCTTCACATTGACTGGCCTGTAGTTTACCCTTTATATATGAAATGTTTTATAGTAGTTATATTTTTGTAAATAGGAAGTAGTATTACAGTAGCCATATTTTGTACATAGGGGGCATTATTATAGTATATTCTTGTACATTGGTGCAGTATTATAGTAGTTATATTCTTGTACATAGGGGCAGTATTATAGTAGTTCTCTTCTTGAGCATAGGAGCAGTATTATAGTAGTTATATTCTTGTACATAGAGGGTAGTATTATAGTAGTTATATTCTTGTACATAGGGGGCAGTATTATAGTAGTTATATTCTTGTACATAGGGGGCAGTATTATAGTAGTTATATTCCTGTACATAGGGGCAGTATTGTAGTAGTGATATTCTTGTACATAGGAGCAGTATTATAGTAGTTATATTCTTGTACATAGGGAGCAGTATTACAGTAGTTATATTCTTGTACATAGGGGCAGTATTACAGCAGCTATATTCTTGTACATAGGGGGCAGTATTATAGTAGTTATATTCTTGTACATAGGGGCAGTATTATAGTAGTTATATTCTTGTACATAGAGGGTAGTATTATAGTAGTTATATTCTTGTACATAGGGGGCAGTATTATAGTAGTTATATTCCTGTACATAGGGGCAGTATTGTAGTAGTGATATTCTTGTACATAGGAGCGGTATTATAGTAGCTATATTCTTGTACATAGGGAGCAGTATTATAGTAGTTATATTCTTGTGCATAGGGGGCAGTTTTATAGTAGTTAAATTCTTGTACATAGTAGCAGTATTATAGTAGCTATATTCTTGTACATAGGGGGCAGTATTATAGTAGCTATATTCTTGTACATAGGGGTAGTATTATAGTAGTTATATTCTTACACATAGGGAGCAGTATAATAGTAGTTATATTCTTGTACATGGGACAGTATTATAGTAGTTATATTCTTGTACATGGGACAGTATTATAGTAGTTATATTCTTGTACATAGGGGGCAGTATTATAGTAGTTATATTCTTGTACATAAGGGGTAGTATTATAGCAGCTATATTATTGTACATGGGGGCAGTACTGAAGTAGTTATATTCTTGTACACAGGAGGTAGTATTATAGTAGTTACAGTGGGTACGGAAAGTATTCAGACCCCTTTAAATTTTTCATTCTTTGTTTCATTGCAGCCATTTGGTAAATTCTAAAAAGTTCATTTTTTTCTCATTAAAGTACACTCTGCACCCCATCTTGACTGAAAAAAAAAACAGAAATGTAGAAATTTTTGCAAATTTATTAAAAAAGAAAAACTGAAATATCACATGGTCATAAGTATTCAGACCCTTTGCTCAGTATTGAGTAGAAACCCCCTTTTGAGCTAGTACAGCCATGAGTCTTCTTGGGAATGATGCAACAAGTTTTTCACACCTGGATTTGGGGATCCTCTGCCATTTTTCCTTGCAGATCCTCTCCAGTTCCATCAGGTTGGATGGTGAACGTTGGTGGACAGCCATTTTCAGGTCTCTCCAGAGATGCTCAATTGGGTTTAGGTCAGGGATGTGACCAGTCAAGAATGGTCACAGAGTTGTTCTGAAGCCACTCCTTTGTTATTTTAGCTGTGTGCTTAGGGTCATTGTCTTGTTGAAAGGTGAACCTTCGGCCAAGTCTGAGGTTCAGAGCACTCTGGAAGAGGTTTTCATCCAAGATATCTCTGTACTTGGCCGCATTCATGTTTCCTTCATTTGCAACCAGTCGCCCTGTCCCTGCAGCTGAAAAACACTCCCATAGCATGATGCTGCCACCACCATGTTTCACTGTTGGGATTGTATTGGGAAGGTGATGAGCAGTGCCTGGTTTTCTCCACACATATCGCTTAGAATTATCACCAAAAAGTTCTATCTTCGTCTCATCAGACCAGAGAATCTTATTTCTCATAGTCTGGGAGTCCTTCATGTGTTTTTGAGCAAACTCTATGCGGGCTTTCATATGTCTTGCACTGAGGAGAGGCTTCCGTCGGGCTACTCTGCCATAAAGGCCAGACTGGTGGAGGGCTGCAGTGATAGTTGACTTTGTGGAACTTTCTCCCATCTGCCTACTGCATCTCTGGAGCTCAGCCACAGTGATCTTGGGGTTCTTCTTTACCTCTCTCACCAAGGCCCTTTTCCCACGATTGCTCAGTTTGGCTGGACGGCCAGGTCTAGGAAGACGTCTGGTGGTCCCAAACTTCTTCCATTTAAGGATTATGGAGGCCACTGTGCTCTTAGAAACCTTGAGTACTGCAGAAATTCTTTTGTAACCTTGGCCAGATCTGTGCCTTGCCTCAATTCTGTCTCTGAGCTCGTTGGGCTGTTCCTTTGAGCTCATGATTCTCATTTGGTCTGACATGCACTGTGAGCTGTGAGGTCTTATATAGACAGGTGTGTGCCTTTCTAAATCAAGTCCTATCAGTTTAATTAAACACAGCTGGACTCCAGTGAAGGAGTAGAACCATCTCAAGGAGGATCACAAGGAAATGGACAGCATGTGACTTAAATATGAGTGTCTGAGCAAAGGGTCTGAATACTTATGACCATATGATATTTCAGTTTTTCTTTTTTAATACATTTGCAAAAATTTCTGTTTTTTTTTCAGTCAAGATGGGGTGCAGAGTGTACTTTAATGAGAAAAAAATGAACTTTTTAGAATTTACCAAAAATGTAAAGGGGTCTGAATACTTTCCGTACCCACTGTATATTCTTGTACATAGGAGCAGTATTATAGGTGTTATATTCTTGTACATAGGGGGCAGTATTATAGTAGTTATATTTTTGTACATAGGGAGTAGTATTATAGTAGTTATATTCTTGTACATGGGGCAGTATTATAGTAGTTATATTCTTGTGCATAGGGGCAGTATTATAGTAGTTATATTCTTGTACATAGGAGCAGTAGTATAGTAGTTATATTCTTGTACATAGGGGCAGTATTATAGTAGTTATATTCTTGTACATAGGGGCAGTATTATAGTAGTTATATTCTTGTACATGGGGCAGTATTATAGTAGTTATATTCTTGTGCATAGGGGCAGTATTATAGTAGTTATATTCTTGTGCATAGGGGCAGTATTATAGTAGTTATATTCTTGCACATAGGGGGCAGTATTATAGGTGCTATATTCTTATATATAGGGGGCATTATTATAGTAGTTATATTTTTGTACATAGGGAGTAGTATTATAGTAGTTATATTCTTGTACATGGGGCAGTATTATAGTAGTCATATAGTGTACATAGGTTTAGTATTATAGTAATTATATTCTTGTAAATAGGGGTGGAATTATAGTATATAGAGTAGAAGTTCAATACACCTGCATGAATGATTGCAGCATTTTTTTTTCTCACAAAAGGACAACTGTTACATGAATGAGAACTGCATCTAAAAACCCTTTTGTTACTAGCCAATCAGTTTTTGTTCTGGGCATAGTGGTAACATTGGATAAAATAGTTTTTCCAATGTAAGGGGCACACCGGGACACTACTCTAATACCTTCTTGCAGTATTTTTAGCAGTTTTATCATCAGTTTCCAAAATAGAAAGATTAAAAAATATATATTCTTGATGATAGAAAACTGATTACTAAATTCCAGTACAAGGGTGCTGCGATTAGGATCCGTTCTATTTTCCTGGGCACAAAATGCTTTGAGTCTGGGTTTGTTTGAGACTATTATTTTGGTTCTAGTGAACATCCATTTTTGGTAACCTCTATTCATAAGTCTTTGTTCAATTGAAGATATTTCACTATCATACAATGAATGGTGTTACCTGCGGTTTTCTTTCTAAAAGTGGAAGTGTACACTTTTTTACCCTCTTCTCCAAACAACCTAACATCTAGATATTCAATAGAATATCTGTCAAAATGGTGGGTGAAATGTGAATTAAAGGGATTACAATTGAGATGATCAATAAAAGAAGTTATGACAGACTCATCAGATGACCAGATCATGAGGATGTCATCGGTGAATCTGCCATACCAATGAATGGTTTTTCATATATAAATATAACTCTTCTCCTTACCAGCTCATAGCGAGATTAGCTATTGAGGGGGAGTATTTGGCCCCCATCGATACTCCTGAAGCCTGCAAATAAAATTTGTTCTTAAAAGTGAAAAAATTGTTATTCATAAGAAATTAAATTACATCTTTAACGGACTCCTGTAGCTCATGAGTATAATGATTGTATTTTTTGAGATGATAATCCAATGCAAAAATAGTAACATTATGTGGAATGGAAGTATAAAGAGCTGTAACATCACAACTTAACCATGACAATTGATAAGACCAAATAAGATTGTCAATAACATGGAGAACATCTCCAGCGTACTTCAAAAATCCTGGGACTCTCTAGACTAAAGGTTGGAGGAGACAGTTGATCCACTCTCCCAGCCTTTCTCCCAGAGAGCCACTTCCAGAGACAATAGGTCTCATAGGTGGAGGAGACAAGTTTTTATGCGTTTTTGATAAAGCGTATAGTATGGGTATAGCAGGATCAGCAATCTTAAAATGCTCTGCTTCTTTAGTGTAAAACAACCGCAATATTAAACCATCCCCTATAATTTTATAAAAAGCCACATTACAAGAATGTAATAGATTAAAGTCAAAACATTTTGCAGACTGATCATCACGACAACTGAACCCCTCTTGTCAGACTTTTTGATTGTAATATTTTTCTTTAATTGATGTAATGCTGAGTGTAAAGAAGGGGTTAAGTTGTCATGATGAATAATGGAATCAGATAGTGTCAGACAAATCGCTTTCCATTTTAGTTTGAAAACAGTCCATGGCTTTGTTGCGTGCCTTGACTTTATAATATTGTGAATTAGGAATTCTAAATTTAATGTTTTGGAAATAAATGTTGGTTCCCTCAAAGGTAAAATCTCTGAGTAAAGCTACGGCTCTACTATCAGTATTTGGTCAGTATTCAGTCAGTATTTTTTCTAAGGAGTGGGAGCCACAATCAGGCGAGGAACAATAAGAGGAAAGGTATAATAGAAACAAGTGCGCCACTTCTGCATTTTTGACCCACTCCTGGTTTTGGCTCCGACTCCTGAGAAAAAATACTCACCGAATACTGACCAAATACTGATAGTGGGGCCGTGGCCTTAGAGGTTGTCCACTACTTTTTGATTAATGACCTATCCTTAGGATAGGCCATCAATGTCTGATCGGCCGGGGTCCGACATCTGGCACCCCCGCCGATCAGCTGTTACCGGTGTCGGCGGCCGCCGGGCGGAAGTACTCACTTGCAGTTATAGGTGGTGATAAACTTCACACTATGTTCAAAATCTGTATTTTTTACTTTGTAACAGGTGAGGAGGGAATCCTGGCTACAGGTGTCTCTTACTTTTTCAAAGGAACCCGTGACTAATTTCTTGAACAAGGGTACCCCAGGGAATTAGTCAGGGGTTCCTAATCACAATGCTCCGGTGTGGTCATAGGCTTTCTTCCCACTCAGGACCGCAACACGCCAGTGCGATCCGCAATCATCAAAAACATAGAAGAGAGCAGCCCATGTCAGTTAAATTCTTCATTTGCCGGGTTATCACCCCCTAATGGAGCAAAACTATTTAAGACTGTACCGCAACACGCGTTGCACAAGAGGAGATTCCGTCTTATATCCAACTGAATTACGGGATCATCGAGTACCCATCTTCATTATCCCTACTATCCGAGATAGTAAACCATGTGAAATTAGATCTTAGGAGGAGCACAAAATACTATCATACCCTTTCCTCTTCATGTGGTTAATTTAATTTAATCACTGCTTTGGCTTTATTGGTGACATAAAGCATATTTATATTTCATCCTGACAATAGGGACACGAACAAGATAGGAAGCATATGCATAAACCGGTCAGGGTTACACCATGAACATACACTTTAATTATGCTAATCCTTGTTAATGCTTTCATACAGTTGTATCCCTCCTACAAAAATGAAAAAAAATGACTAAATAATGTCGACCAACTATCAGATACCTCCGTGGTTTAGAGGCGCTAACCATGGACGTTGTCTTGATATGGCATATAATTCCAAGGAACGACGGGTTCAAATTACTATATATATATATACAAAAAACTCTTTTATATATTTTTGTACTCTGTATATATTTAGATATATATATATTTTTTTACTCTTTATAACTTATGTGGAAGATATTTTAAGTCTATTTCAATTTTATACAACTCTCATTACTTTTTTATGAGTGTCCTTCTAATGACACTATCAGACACACTGTTTTAAGGAATATGTAAAGTTTTGTTAAAAAAAAAAAGCTGCTGGCATTTTGGCCCCAGTTTTTTTTACACTTACCATGGTATATATGTTCCCTGCTGCTAACCTCTCTTAAGCTATGCACTTGAAGAAGTGGACGAGACGTCCACGGAACGCGTCTGTTTTTAGCTTGTCAAAGGAAAAAATCTATCACAAAAGGACTGGATCCTGTATAATCTAATTTAACGGAGGAGCGCGGAATTACTGACACCTTTCATCATTTTTCTACATTGCTAACCACCAAGGTTTGGTGTCTCCAGCAGCCCTCTCTCACGCTTAATACATGAGTTGTGCATGTCACAACCCCGCAAGGTAAGCATATTCTCATTTAATAATTTTGTTTGCCTGGGTAACAGCACTATTGCGCCCCCATTCTTATTTCTTTGTAGAAACACTTGATTGTTGGCATAATCATATAAACTTCATTCCCGCTTGCGTTTTTTTGTCTCAATAATTTTGTCCTCCATTACAGAAATGTTAGTTACATTCACTTAGAGTTTTATCAAATTGCGAACTAGTCACAGAACCCTTCATTTCTGCCTTCAAAATGTCTCTATAAGATTGTAATTTGGTCAATTCAACTTCTTCATGCTGTATGAGAGACATTAATTTAACAGAACAGTGTGAAAGGATGGTATTCCAACTTTGGACAAAAGAGTCAGAGTGGATGGTGTTAGGGATTCTCTTTATGCATAAGCCACGTGGAATAATACTCCTTTCAACATAATTTTTAAGAGAACTAAAATCCCATCAAACTCTGTTCTCATTAGATATCATTTGTTGTAATTTCATGACTGTCGATGTCAAATTAGAATTAGGCTCTTGGTGAATATCACCTCTGCCAGGGCCGGAGTCAGCACCCGGCGCACCCGGGCAAATGCCGGGGCCCTGAGCAGGCAGAGGGGCCCACTGGCGGTCGCGCACCGCGCTGGGCTATGGGCGGAGGAGAGCGATGTCAGCGCCCGCCCTTCTCCGCCGCTTGCTCAGGGCCCCGGCAGCTAGATACTTACCTCTCCCCGTGCCTCCGCAGATCCGCTGTCTTCCTGCTCTGAGCTCCCTGTGACGTCTCAAGTCAGAGGGCGCGGTGACGTCTTTTCACCGCGCCCTCCCCTGGCCGTCACAGGGAGCGCTGAGCGGGAAGACACCGACAACGCTGGCGTTCGGACCCGAGCAGCGGGCAGCAGGTAGCAGGTGAGGAGAAGGGAGGTAAGTATTTGATTTTTTTTTTTTTAATGTATGGAGGCATGGGGCAGTATAAAGAGAAGGGGGGGGCATCCTGCATGGGGCATTATAAAGAGAGGGGGGGAGCATCCAGCATGGGGCATTATATAGGGGGGGGGGTGACATCCTGCATGGGGCATTATAAGGTGGGGAACAGCCTGCATGGAGCATTATAAGGGGGGGCAGCCTGTATGGGGCATTATGTGGGGGGGTAACAGCCTGCATGGAGCATTAAAAGGGGGGGGCATCCTGCATGGGGAATTATATAGAGGGGGGTGACATCCTGCATGGGGCATTATAAGGTGGGGAACAGCCTGCATGGAGCATTATAAGGGGGGGGGCCTGTATGGGGCATTATGTGGGGGGAACAGCCTGCATGGAGCATTATAAGGGGGGGGGGGCATCCTGCATGGGGCATTATAAAGAGGGGGGGGGCATCCTGCATGGGGCATTATAAAGAGGGGGGGGACATCCTGCATGGGGCATTATATAGAGGGGGGGGTGACATCCTGCATGGGGCATTATAAGGTGGGAAACAGCCTGCATGGGGCATTATAAAGGGGGGGGCAGCCTGCATAGTGCATTATGTGGGGGGGGAACAGCTTGCATGGAGCATTATAAGGGGGGGCAGCCTGTATGGGGCATTATGTGGGGGGTAACAGCCTGCATGCAGCATTATATGGGGGCCAGTATCCTGTATGGAGCGTTATAAGGGGACCGGTATCCTGTATGGAGCGTTATAAGGGGACCGGTATCCTGTATGGAGCGTTATAAGGGGACCGGTATCCTGTATGGAGCGTTATAAGGGGACCGGTATCCTGTATGAAGCGTTATAAGGGGACCGGTATCCTGTATGGAGCGTTATAAGGGGACCAGTATCCTGTATGGAGCCAGTATCCTGTATGGAGTTTTATAAGGGGACCAGTATCCTGTATGGAACATTATATGGGGGCTAGTATCCTGTATGGAGCTTTATAAGGGGACCAGTATCCTGTATGGAGCGTTATATGGGGGCCAGTATTCCGTATGGAGCGTTATATGGGGGCCAGTATTCCGTATGGAGCGTTATATGGGGGCCAGTATTCCGTATGGAGCGTTATATGGGGGCCAGTATTCCGTATGGAGCCTTATATGGGGGCCAGTATTCCGTATGGAGCCTTATATGGAGGCCAGTATTCCGTATGGAGCCTTATATGGGGGCCAGTATTCCGTATGGGGCATAATATGGGGGCCAGTATTCCGTATGGAGCCTTATATGGGGGCCAGTATTCCGTATGGAGCCTTATATGGGGGCCAGTATTCCATATGGAGCCTTATATGGGGGCCAGTATTCCGTATGGAGCCTTATATGGGGGCCAGTATTCCGTATGGAGCCTTATATGGGGGGCCAGTATTCCGTATGGAGCCTTATATGGAGGCCAGTATTCCGTATGGGGCCTTATATGGGGGCCAGTATTCCGTATGGGGCCTTATATGGGGGCCAGTATTCCGTATGGGGCCTTACATGGGGGCCAGTATTCCGTATGGAGCCTTACATGGGGGCCAGTATTCCGTATGGGGCCTTACATGGGGGCCAGTATTCCGTATGGAGCCTTATATGGGGGCCAGTATTCCGTATGGAGCCTTATATGGGGGCCAGTATTCCGTATGGAGCCTTATATGGGGGCCAGTATTCCGTATGGAGCCTTATATGGGGGCCAGTATTCCGTATGGAGCCTTATATGGGGGCCAGTATTCCGTATGGAGCCTTATATGGGGGCCAGTATTCCGTATGAAGCGTTATATGGGGGCCAGTATTCCGTATGGAGCCTTATATGGGGGCCAGTATTCTGTGTGGAGCGATTCACCGGTTTCTGAGCTATTGTGGAATTTACAATAGATATCACTCATGTAATGTAAGAAGTGAAATCTTTGCATTGTACTATATATATATTTCTCCGCTGTATCTCTGCATCATGAATCGTGGTATGTGTTAAAGGGTCCCACTGAGACTCTTTCGCCCGGGGCCCAGAAAAACCTGGAGCCGGCCCTGACCTCTGCTATACAGGAATACTTCACAACCCTCATATCTTAATCCCTCAAACCCAAACAGTTATTCAACACTTTTAACTCCTTCCTCTGCCCACCACTGCTGACCCATCCCACCTCCCTCTTCTCTGTAAAAGACTTTGACTGCTGAGACCCAACAACAATATTTCCCCAAAAAAGTCCCATGTAATAACGACAACACACAGATCTTAACCAAAACTCCTTATAATGGGTGGAGGTCGGTCACAGCCAGAAGGACGTGCTCAGCACGTAACTGGTATAAAACTCGGTTAAGGCGCTATTGGCCAGCTGAAACACGTACGCATCCATATGCCACAGCCGGACTCCCGGCGCAAGTCAGACTTCGTACCAGAGAAAAACATCAAGATAGAGCAAATGACCGCCAAGGAGGAGCGAAGTATTTATACTGCGCTCCGACCCCCACCCATTTGGTATAAAGCCTGCTCTATGCCATCCTGGAGACTGGAGAGAAAAATATCCAGCCCTATCTCCGTCAGATGGATACCATCGGGTAGCATAAGACTGGAATTGTCTCCCTCAAGTTGGCGATGCCTGATGACCACTCCGGCCTTAAAACGGATAAAGCAGGACAAACGGGCATTAAGCGTGCGCCATGAACGTTCAACTGCCGCCACATCTCTCGCGCCCAGCCATGCAACACGTGAAATGACCTCTGACCAAACCAGAGTAAGCTCTGGAAAAAAGCAGTGGAATTTATCCACTTTGGAACGCATAATTGTGAGGAGTTCCGCTAGGTGGAAGGAGCAGAGATCATTTCCGCCCGCATGCAGAACTAGAATTATGGGAGAGGAAGCGGTCTGAGCTATCCGCACCACCTCGGGAAGAACCTGAGACAAGGTCAAGCCTCTTATTCCTCTCCAAAAAACGTTGATGCCATGGAACCCAAGACCTCTTCCCCCTGGCCGACATTCTGCTCTTTGGGATGCCCAGAAGATATAAGAGTGGCCCAGTATCCACACCATGGGTTTTACACCACCTATGAAGAGATAATAAAGTTAGTGAAGCAATAAATTCGGTCTGATGTATCTTGCAAAAAAGGAGGAATGCCATCTACCAATGCGCTGGATCTCGGAGTTAGGCAAACCAGCACGGGCTGCCTCGGTAGCAGCTCCTATCCTAAAGGAGTGCGTACCAAATTCCTTGAGGGGAAGGCCTAAGAAAGCTAAGCATTACCAAAAAAGGGATTGAAATTGAAAAGCCGTAAGAGAAGAACCATCCTCATGTGAGAAAAAAGAGTCACCAGATCGCCGGAACAATAAGTAATTATTAACAAGGGTTAAAGGACAAATAGGACCAGAGATGGCAAGAAGGGTAACCCATGCACCAATACCGGACGGGTTAGTTTTCGATTTCCGAATGCGGATACGGAGACCTCGGTCACAGGGGGTGACATCATCATACTGGAGTCCTCCTGAAGTGCGCTTGGATGGGGACACCAATTCACTAATGCGCAAAGCACCAAAAAAATGCGAGACCAAAAGCGTCAGAGAGGAGAGCAGACTCGAAAGGAGAAGAGCAGACAGAGGGAGTGGAATTGATTAGGCGGGTAAGTAAACTGAAGGAAATGGGCCGTCTGTTCTCCTGATGAGTGTGCTCCCTCCTCCAATGCCTAATAGTCTGGCGAATGATGAAAACCTTAGTAACATCGTTCCAACCTAAGAGACGAAAATAAAAACCGAGATCAGATAGACGGTTCTGTGCAATGGCTCCTGAAACACCTATGCTGCGCAAGTAAAGTAAATATTCAATGGTGACCTCCAGATGGGCAGCGTTGGATGCCGTTACTGATCTATCCCCAACTAGGTTAAGCCACTCATTCCTTGCCTTACCGTAAGAGCACCATGTAGACGGGGACACTGAATATCTCACCAACTCCATCAATCCTTTTCTACGACCTACCACATGAGGGATGGGCATGGATGTCCCTCCACTTTGGCCGTGGGGAAAAATTCCCAGAATTTCTGCCAATCGAAATGAGAGAGAATCAGCAATGATGTTATTTGTACCCCGAACATGGCTGGCTCGAACTCAGATGTTTAAACTTAAGCATTTAATACCAGGAACCTGAGTAATTTGTTAACCGGGGAAGACGAGGGTGACAGGTGATTTATAGCATGTACAACACTCATTGTCAGTCCAAAAACAAATTTGTTTATCCCTGAGGGATGGGCCCCATAAAGAAATGGCCGTGACGATAGGAAATAACTCTAACAGAGTAAGATTTTTGATCCAGCCCTCAGTGTGCCAAGATTCCGGCCAAGGTTCGGCACACCATTGGTCACCAAAAATGACACCGAAACCAGAGGATCCGGCGGCATCTGAAAAAAGGGGAAAAGGGAGAGATCCTCATTAGTCAATTCTGATGACTGAAAGCATTTATGTCCATTATAGGACAAGAGGAACTCCTTCCAAACCAGCAAGTCCGCTTTCAAAGGAGGTTTTATCTGAATTCTATGATGGGGAAGCTTGATGCCTTTGGTCGAGAGGGATAAACGTCTGGAAAAAATTCTCCCCAGAGGCATTACCCTGCAAGCAAAGTAAAGGAGGCCCAGCATGGACTACATTTGACGTAGTGTTACTTTGCGGACAGAACAGAAACCTTCAATCTGGGACAGCAATTTTGAAATTTTTTCTGAGGGAAGGCGAAAACCATGGCAATGGAATCAATCTCAATTCCTAAAAAGTATAGCAAAGTAGTGGGACCAAAAGTTTTTTCACTGGATAAAGGAACACTGATATGGGATGCGAAAAAAAACGAAAAGTGTCCAGCAAAAATTGACAGGACCTGGAATCTGGTGGTTCCACTAAAAGAAAATCGGCAAGATAATGGATGATAGCGGGGAAACCTGTTTCATACTTAACCACCCATTCTAGGAAAGAACCGAATAATTCAAAATAATAGCAAGAGATGGAACAACCCATGGGAAGGCAGGTGTCATAATAATAAGAACCGTCTACGAAACAACCTAGGAGGTGATGACAATCTGGATGCACCGGCAAAAGGCGAAATGCAGCCTCTGTGAGGCCCTCCCTGAGAAATGGGTTTTACTCGGAGCCGGGTCAGTGTAGGTGTCTCGGGGTTGCAGTCGTGGCCCGGACCCGGTCCGTGCCCAGGGCGGTCACATAAAGGATTTTTAATGGGCTTTTAAGGTTGAGTGGTATTTTTCCGACTACGCCACCTACGGTTCCCGGTGATGGACACCAGCACTGTTTCAGTCCACTGAGGCTGGTGTTACAGACAGCTAAGATGGGACGGCTCCCCGCAGGCGGAGTAGGCCTCAGGGCAGTGTGAGAAAGGGTGGTGGGTGCAGTGCCGCGCAGGAAATAACAGGCTGAAGCGGGGTGTGAAGTCATCCAGGGTTTTTACTCACATTAAGATGAACTCTAGCCGCAAAGCTTCCCTCTGCTCCTCGCGGCGTGCTGCGGCCACCAGGAAGGGGGGGTCCAGCACTTTCCAGATAGATCAGACCCCTCTGGTGTGTGTGTTCCTCTCCTTGGTGAGTTCTCCCACTAAATCTTCACTTGACTGTATGTGTGGTTAGAACTAGGTGTAAGGCCGGGTCCCACTGGATAAACGCAGGTAGAGAGTTACAGGTGGCGTATGCCGCTCTGTCCGTATCCCTCCTGGGATCCACTAAGCCTCCGGGCTTTTCCGACTGAGATGTGAAGTAACAAAGTCAGATATCAGGAGCCGGTCACCCCTCTTGCAGCAGGAGTCCCTCTGACTAGGCCAGAGTAAGAAATACAGGTGGCGTGTGCCGCTCCGTCCGTATCCCCCAGGGATCCTTTTGCCTGTGGAGCTTGTCTCCTCTACTCCCCTCCAGGCCTTCTTAGGTAGGGACCTTGACCGGGTAGAGGCAGTGGTTCACTCTGACCCGCTCCTCGCCTCAAGGCCAGAGAACGAGGACAGTGTATCTTCAATAGGCTGCAAGTTCTAACAGAAGGCCACAATCAGCGGTGAAGATCACAATCAAAGACCTTGAACCTAAGATGGCTGTAGATTAAATATGAATGAATAAGTGTAACCTAAAAGTGTGTTCTCTACCCTCACCCACTACATGGTTCCCCCTATCTTTGGTTCCCCCCATCTCCTCTATCCCGGGCCGGGGCAGCACCCTGGTGCATTTAGGCCCCCTACAGGACAGGAGTGGTGTAGTGTTGAGTGGTGAAGTAGGGTCCTGAGAAGTGCTCCATCCTTACCTGGAAGAGGAGATACCACACCTCTACTGAGGTGCAGTACCCCTGTGGCGACTGAATCCTCAGGGGCGCCACACCTCAATATCAGATTTAGCAATTAGAGCCCCCGGGCCAGCCTCCCTGATCAAAGTGATGGCCTGGTCAAATGAAACGTACGTCACAGACGCATTGCTTTTAGCAATTCTGTCGTTTACCGATGACCCTCTGGGATGGGAGACATGTTGAATTAGATGAAACTTGCTGTGGTCTTTTTTGGGGACTATAAATTGTAAAATGGGGGGGTTGAAAAAGGACCTGCCATTCTACCCAGGGAAAGTTCCTTTTGAACTTTTTCCTAAAGAATTAGCAGAAAATCTTTGGCTGATTTCAAGTTGGATGAAAATGACGGATGTCTATTGAAGGTGAAGGGGATGAAAAAAAGTTAAGAAAAACCAAAGCGTAATTGAGCTCCAGCTTCCTTATTGGGATAGAGGTCGAGCCATGGACCCATCGCGGCTACGTTCACTGGAGTCCTTAGGCTCTGTTTGGCTAGGGGGTTTCGTTGGCAACTTTGTGGAAGGACTGGGGCATTTGACTGCAGCATGTGGCCCTCCACAGGCTGAACACTCATGCTTGTATTTGCACAGACCGAAAAAAAGGCAGTGTCCTTCGTTGAACAGTCAACAGGAGCCGGGTCTATGGACGGCCGCTGACTCTGTACCGGCGGTGTGACCAGGGGCCGCTGCGTGAAAGAGGGTTGCGGCTTTCTGGGCTAGCATAAGGCGAAGCCATGTATCTGTAGCTTTAACTCCCCAACCCAAATGAGGCTGTAAAGCTAAACACCTTCTAAACTCCTCATCATAACGCCACCAGGCGCTACCACCATGGGCCTTGTAAGAATTATACAGTGGGTACGGAAAGTATTCAAACCCCTTTAAATTTTTCACTCTTTGTTTCATTGCAGCTATTTGGTAAATTCTAAAAAGTTCATTTTTTTTCTCATTAAAGTACACTCTGCACCCCATCTTGACTGAAAAAACTGAAATATAGAAATTTTTGCAAATTTATTAAAAAAGAAAAACTGAAATATCACATGGTCATAAGTATTCAGACCCTTTGCTCAGTATTGAGTAGAAGCCCCCTTTTGAGCTAGTACAGCCATGAGTCTTCTTGGGAATGTTGCAACAAGTTTTCACACCTGGATTTGGGGATCCTCTGCCATTCTTCCTTGCAGATCCTCTCAAGTTCCGTCAGGTTGGATGGTGAACGTTGGTGGACAGCCATTTTCAGGTCTCTCCAGAGATGCTCAGTTGGGTTTAGTTCAAGGCTCTGGCGGGGCTAGTCAAGAATGGTCACAGAGTTGTTCTGAAGCCACTCCTTTGTTATTTTAGCTGTGTGCTTAGGGTCATTGTCTTGTTGGAAGGTGAACCTTCGGCCAAGTCTGAGGTCCAGAGCACTCTGGAAGAGGTTTTCATCCAGGATATCTCTGTACTTGGCCGCATTCATGTTTCCTTCAATTGCAACCAGTCGTCATGTCCCTGCAGCTGAAAAACACCCCCATAGCATGATGCTGCCACCACCATGTTTCACTGTTGGGATTCTATTGGGCAGGTGATGAGCAGTGCCTTGTTTTCTCCACACATACCCCTTAGAATTATCACCAAAAAGTTCTAGATTTGTCTCATCAGACCAGAGAATCTTATTTCTCAAAGTCTGGGAGTCCTTCATGTGTTTTTGAGCAAACTCTATGTGGGCATTCATATGTCTTGCACTGAGGAGAGGCTTCTGTTGGGCCACTCTGCCATAAAGGCCCGACTGGTGGAGGGCTGCAGTGATAGTTGACTTTGTGGAACTTTCTTCCATCTCCCTACTGCAGCTCTGGAGCTCAGCCACAGTGATCTTGGGGTTCTTCTTTACCTCTCTCACCAAGGCTCTTCTCCCAGGATTGCTCAGTTTGGCTGGATGGCCAGGTCTAGGAAGACTTCTGGTGGTCCCAAATTTCTTCCATTTAAGGATTATGGAGGCCACTGTGCTCTTAGGAACCTTCAGTAATGCAGAAATTCTTTTGTAACCTTGGCCAGATCTGTGCCTTGCCACAATTCTGTCTCTGAGCTCCTTGGGCAGTTCCTTTGAGCTCATGATTCTCATTTGGTCTGACATGCATTGTGAGCTGTAAGGTCTTATATAAACAGGTGTGTGCCTTTCCAAATCAAGTCCTATCAGTGTAATTAAACACAGCTGGAGTCCAATGAAGGAGTAGAACCATCTCAAGGAGGATCACAAGGAAATGGACAGCATGTGACTTAAATATGAGTGTCTGAGCAAAGGGTCTGAATACTTATGACCATGTGATATTTCAGTTTTTCTTTTTTAATAAATTTGCAAAAAATTCTACATTTCTGTTTTTTTTTCAGTCAAGATGGGGTGCAGAGTATACTTTAATGAGAAAAAAATGAACTTTTTAGAATTTACCAAATGGCTGCAATGAAACAAAGAGTGAAAAATTTAAAGGGGTCTGAATACTTTCCGTACCCACTGTATATGGTGTCCATGTAAATAAACATCTCAGAACAACGCTCTGGATGTTTTTGGCCCATAACGCAACCCATGACAAAAAAAAGGCTTGTAGACAATTATTCATGGATCGTGCGACTTTTGGTTTACATTCAAAAGACCTGTCTGAAGGTCGGCATTCTTTATCCACTGTATGTTGGTCAGGTGATACGAGGGACCAAATATCGATATACTCGTTATACCAAATTTTATTAATGGTCTCGATACCTAAATGTGCGCCAAGGGGGGAAAATGCCACAGAAAAAGACGTCCTTATGTATCCTTGCGTGAGGGGGGGGGTCTTTTTGTTGATTCTGATTTAGTAAAAGTGGATTAACCAAAATGTTATCGCCAGGGATGGGGTTACCACTCTGACCCAAAAGTGATTTAAGAGCGGTAAACACACCCGCACCATCCCCCCAAGCTCCCGAGTACTGGCACTCATGATGCCTTGCGGAATCAACAGGACGGGATGGACCAGAGCCGCCTGCGCTGGACCGACCACATATTCGGTATGAACGTGGACTGGAGAGATTCTAGGGGAATCTGTGATGACGGCTGGACCTGTGACGCGATGACCTGTGTAGACTTGCCGATTGATCCGATGAATCCTCCGAGGACGAAGGTGATCGCCACCGTGAGGATCTGGACCGACGACTACGCCTAGAGGATCTGGAGCGGCATGACGAACGCCAGCTCCTCCTGCTGTGACCTCTAACGGAACGGCGGCGCCGATCGGGACTGTAGGATGATGAGGTGGATGGCGCGGAAACAGGGTCGGGGATCCAGCACCCGCCACGACGCGGGTCATGTATGGCATGGGGTGGGCATTAGGGGGCACTGCAAGGGGGTGACCTCGCACAGGTAGTTGTGGTAGAGCAGAGGCTGGCAGGGGAGGTAAGGGTTGTGGAGGTGGCATAGGGACATTTTTATTTAGACTGAGCACACTTGAAGCACTTAAAACAACAGCCTGTGCAGGAGCTGTCGCAGCTGCTGTCTGTATGGGAGGTAAATGCACAGAAGGAGAGTGCACTGTGCTGGCAGCTTCCTCCACAGAGGAGGAACCGCTGTTGGCCTGGCCTCCCATATAGGCAGCAAGGTGGGACAGTAGGTTTGGGGGGGAACGTGGTGAGGATTTGGGGACTTGTGGTGGGCAGTAATGGCAGTGCTGCGTTTTCCCTAGGACAGGGGAGGGTTGCAGCCACCGTGTAGTAAAAGGGGCGTGGTCAGAACCGGAGTGCGCGTGTGACGTGAGTGCGCACCCCGTGACGTCAAGGGGGCGGGGCTCAAGTGATCCAGTGGGCGGATACGCCGAGCGGACCGCCGGCCACCGAGATGAGAGGCTTGATCATCAGGAGGGAGTGCGTCCTACTCAGCCAAAATACCGGTAAGCCAGGAGTTGCCCTCCCTCCTGATTCTGTCCTTTATTGCTTCCACTAGGTCAGCCATCTCTCACCAGAGCACACAGAACGCAGCCTCCGGGTCCCACACTTGTGAGGAGAGAGTTAGGAAGAGTCAGGGTCTGGACTTATAAAGGGGGGAAGGAAGAAGAAGATTATTGGGTGAAAACCAGGAGGGGAGGAGAAAAGAACATGGGACACACAATTTAACCCCTTCAGCAGGGCACAGCAGTCAAGGGGCATTTAATTAAAGATTGACATGCCTTGCAATCTTACATTTCAAAAACAAGATCGACCAAACCAAGCAAGTCTTTACTGCTCAACTACCACAACCCCTTTGTATAACATACCACTGCCCTTTCCCCATAACCTTCCTCCCACCATCACTGAAGAAGAGCTTACTCATCTTCTCTCCAAATTGCACCTTACCACTTGTGCACTTGACCCCATCCCACCTCCTCCCCAACCTCATGACCATGCTTATCCCTGCCCTAACCCATCTCTTCAATCTAATATTAACTTCTGGTACCTTCCCTTCTGCTTTCAATAATGCCACAATCACACCTATATCCTGAAGAAACCATCCATCGTCTCAACCTGTATGACCAGCTATTGTCCGAATATTGCTGGTCCCGTTCGCCTCCAAATTCCTCAAACAGCATTTCCATGCTGAACATTCTTCCCACCTCCCATATAACTCACTCTTTTACAGCCTACAGTCTGGCTTCCATCCCCACCACTCCACCGAAACTGCCCTAACAAAAATTACTAACTACTAACTACTTACAGCCAAAGATAACAGACAATTCTCTATACTCCTTCTTCTAGACCTGTTTTCTGCCTTTGACACAGTTTACTACTCCCCCTGCTACATATCCTCTCTTCCCTTGGCGTCAAGGACCTTGCCCTCTCCTGGATCTCCTCATATCTTTCTAACTGCACATTTAGTGTCTTCCATTCCCATACTACCTCATCATCTTGCCCTCTTTCTGTTGGTGTCCCTCGAGACTTCATCTTGGGACCCCTACTCTTCTCAATCTATACCTTTTGGCTTTGGACAACTCATAAAGTCCCATGGCTTCTAGTACTATCTATACGCTGATAACACTCAGATCTACCTCTCTGGCCCAGATGTCACCTCTCTGCTGTCCAGAATCCCAGAGTGTCTACCAGCCGTATCCTCCTTCTCATCACGTTTCCTGAAGCTCAATGTGGACAAAACTAAACTCATCATCTTTTCTCCATCTCACCTAACTTCTCTACCCAATCAATCTATCACAATAAATTACATCACCCTTTCCCCTGTACCAGAAGTCCTCTGCCACGGAGTAACCCTCGACTCTGTCCTGTCTTTCAAACCGCATATCCAAGCTCTTTCCACCTCCTGCCGCCTCCAGCTAAAAAATATTTCCAGAATCCATCCTTTTCTCAACCTTGAATCTACTAAAATGCTTGTGCATGCCCTCATCATCTCCACCTCAACTACTGCAATATCCTCCTCTGTGGCCTCCCTGCTATAACTCTTGCACCTCTCAAGTCCGTCCTTAACTCTGCTGCCCAACGAATCCACCTCTCTCGTCACTACGCCTCTGTAAATCCCATTATTGGCTCCCATTTCCCCAGTGTATCCAGTATAAACTACTAATACTGACCTACAAAGCCGTCGATAATCTGTCTCCTCTGTATATCTCCGAACTAATCTCCCTATATATTCCCACACGTAATCTTTGGTACTTTCAAGGCCTCCTACTCTCCTCCAAATTTATACGTTCTTCACCCAATCGACCTCTAAAACATCTCCCCATCCTCTGGATTTTTGTGCTCCAACACGTCTGATTATCCACCACATACAGAACTTTAAGAAGAAACTTGAAAGCACACCTCTTGAAGAAAGCTTACAGTCTGCATAGACCCCCAGCCATCTCACCACCATCAAAGGTGCCACAATCTCCCAACCTGCTGTCTGTTAGAACCCTCCTGTTAGTTTTTTCTATCTTGTGTTTTGCGGTCACGTGACCATCTGCCTATATATTCCAGCTCCGCCCTTCTGGCTTTTTGTTGGACTTCAGTGTTGTTTGATTGTTTTGCTAGCCTGGTGCTTCGGTGCCTATCTCTGTCAGTTTGCTTGGTCCTCTTGGACCTCTAGTACTTTTTGTCAGTTTGTCTTTTGTGTTCTACAACAATTTCAGTTTAGGAGGTGTCCCATTTTTGTCCCAGTCCTTAGTACTTTTAGGGACCCCTCCCTTATTTCTATAGGTCTTCGTTCAGACTAGCCGAGGACTAAGGCGGGTCTGTTCACAAGGAACAGGCAGCCCGCTACATCGTAGGGATTCAGCTTAGTCTTACTGTAGGGACAGCTTTCCCCTATCTTTCCTTAGTTCTTGTTGCAGATCATAACAGTAAGTCCAGCCCAAAAAAAAATAAAAAGAAAGAAATTCGGGGATCAGTATGGTTTCCGTCCAGGAGTTGGCTCAACGCCTGCAGGGATTGTCTCTGGAGGTGGCCGAGCTTCAACAACACGTGAGTAGCTGTCCTGGAGCGCATTTTGTGGAACCGAAGGTAGGACTGCCTGATGTTTTTCATGGTAAACTGCAAGATTTTTTTTCCTTTAAAAATGCTTGTTTGTTATATTTTCGTTTGAGACCAAGATCCTCTGGGAATGAATCACAGCGCATTGGTTTTATTATGTCACTTTTGCGCACTGAACCACAGGGTTGGGCCTTTTCTCTCCTGCCTAATGATCCGTGTTTAAGTTCTGTTGAAGAATTTTTTTCTGCTATGGGGCTATTATATGACGATCCTGATCGAATCTCATCTGCTGAATCAGAACTTAGACGTTTGAATCAGGGGTCTGATGATGTTGAAAATTATTGCACACACTTCAGGAGATGGGCTTCAGAAGTTAAGTGGAATGATTCGGCGCTGAGATGTTTATTTCTTGCTGGTCTGAGTGAAAGGGTTAAGGATTTGCTAATTGCATTCCCTGCACCTGAGACTCTGCAGGAAGCTATGCAGTTAGCTGTTCGTATAGACAGGAGACTGAGGTGCAGGCTCAATGAGGTAAAGACTACTGTAATGTCAGGTCCTAGTCCCCAGAAAATCTGCTCTGATGGTGGGGAACCGATGGAGGTTGGGGGGATGTCACTCCGCTCTCAGGAAAAAGACCGGAGATTCGCCGAGGGATTGTGTCTTTATTGTGGTAAAGGTGACCATTTGATTAACCCTAGAACGCATACCTGGGGCCTCGCAGGCCCGCCCTGTTAATTGTTTTCTATTTTCTGCAAGATTACTTTAGTTAGAATTTTGAAACTCTAGGTATTCCTCAGGTATATAGTTGTTTGTCATTTTTGTTTGAGTTATTCCATGTTATTTGCACACGGGCCTAAAAGGCCCCAGGTATGTGAAAGTGTATATTTTTATGGTCATGCGTTCTAGGGTTAAGTATTGTGAGCGTCGTTTAAGTAAAGAAAAAAAAAGGTCAGTTACGCCCGTATAGCTTGTTTACGCTCTGCCGGAGTATTTCTTTCTGGGAGTACTACTCTGCAGGGAGATTTGATTGAATTTCAGGTATTTGTGGATTGTGGTTCAACACTTAATGTGATGGATAAAGGGTTTTTGGAAAACCTTAAATTGAAATCCAAACCTTTGTCATCACCTATTTCTGTGGTTGCAATTGATAACACTCCTTTGAAATGTATTACTCACAAGACTGCTGCATTTCCTCTCACTATCAATGGAGTTCACCAAGAAATTTTGGACTTGGTTGTTTTGGATAATTTACCCTCTCCAGTTGTTCTAGGATTGCCTTGGTTAAAACTGCACAATCCTTTATTGGACTGGTCTACTAATGTGATTAAGTCTTGGAGTCCGAAGTGCTATGATAAATGTTGTAATGGTCGCTTTGCGGCTGTGGAAAAAGTGAAATTACCTGTACCTATTCAAGATTTTTGGAGGGTTTTTTCGGAGGAGGAGTCGCAAGTTTTACCTCCTCATAATGATTATGATTGCGCCATTGAGTTTGTTCCGGGTGCTACTCTTCCCAAAAGTCGCTTGTTTAATCTGACTATCCCTGAAAGAAAGGCTTTGGAGGAGTACATACAGACTAGCCTGGCTGCTGGTCACATTAGACCTTCTAAGTCGCCTGTGGCAGTTGGATTCTTCTTTGTTAAAAAAAAGGATGGCTGTTTACGTCCATGTCTGGATTTTCGTGAAATTAATAAGATTACCGTACGCAATTCCTACCCATTACCGTTAATTCCTGACTTGTTTAACCAGTTAGTGGGAGCCAAGTGGTTCTCCAAAATTGATCTCCGGGGGGCATACAATTTGTTACGTGTGAAGGAGGGTGATGAATGGAAAACTGCTTTTAACACTCCGGTAGGTCATTTTGAGAATCTGGTGATGCCTTTTGGTCTTACCAATGCACCTGCATTTTTTCAGAACCTTATTAATGACATCCTGAGACCTCTGATTGGTAAGAATGTGGTTGTGTATTTGGATGACATTTTGATTTATTCACCAGATCTGGAGTCCCATTGGCAGAGTGTACGTGAAGTTTTGTAGTTATTGGGTGATAATTCACTCTTTGCTAAGCTGGAGAAATGTGAGTTCGCTGTGCAGAAAATTAGTTTTTTGGGCTACATTGTCTCCAGCGAGGGCTTTGAGATGGACCCTATGAAGGTTCAGGCTGTGCAGGAATGGCCTAGTCCTAATTGGTTTGAAATCTATACAGAGATTTTTGGGGTTTGCCAATTATTACAGGAAATTCATTAAGAATTTTTCTGTAATTGTTAAACCTCTAACCGATCTCACCAGGAAAGGTGCGAATACGGCCCAGTGGACTACTGAGGCCATTGAAGCGTTTGAGTATCTCAAAGAGCGGTTCAGTTCTGCCCCTATCCTTATGCAGTCTGATGAGACCAAGCCTTTTTTGGTCGAGGTCGATGCTTCATCGGTGGGGGTCGGAGCAGTTTTGTCTCAGGAGAACAAGGGTGGAGTACATCCTTGTGCCTTCTTTTCGAAAAAATTTTCGGAAACCGAACTGAATTATGAAGTTGGAAATCGGGAGTTGCTGGCTATTAAACTCGCGTTTGAACATTGGCGTCATTTTTTGGAAGGCGCTAGATTTCCTATTCAGGTTTTCACAGATCATAAGAATTTGATCTATCTGGATGCTGCCAAGTGCTTGAATGCCCGTCAAGCTAGGTGGGCACTTTTTTTTCTTGGTTTCATTTTCCTGTTACCTATATCCCTGGTACTAAGAATGTTAAAGCCGATGCTTTATCTCGCAGCTTCTCTCCTACGGTCGGTGCCGAGGAGGAGGAGAGCATTTTACAGAAAGGAGATGTGGTGGCGGCTTTGGACTCCGTTTTGGAGAATGGGATTCTGAAAGCTCAAGATGATGCTCCATCTAACACTCCCCATGGGAGGTTGTTCGTGCCTAGAGCCTTTAGGAGAGACTTGTTTGTGGAATATCATGAGTCTCTGTTGGCAGGTCATCCAGGAATTTCGGAGACTAAGAGACTGATCAGTCGCAGTTTTTGGTGGCCTGGATGGCAGAATGAAGTCATCAAGTGGGTGCGTCAGTGTACTGTGTGCGCTAGGTCAAAGGCTTCACATACTCCTGCTGCAGGGTTGCTTTGCCCTCTGGAGGTTCCTAGTGCGCCTTGGACGCATCTCACTATGGATTTTATTACTGATCTTCCTGTGTCCGAGGGTTTTACTGTTATCTGGGTGGTCGTGGACCTTTTTAGTAAGATGTGTCATTAGGTTCCATTCATTAAGTTGCCCTGCGCCAAGACACTCACTAAGGCGTTTGTTAAGGAGATTGTCAAGCTCCATGGCGTTTCCACGGATATTGTTTCTGATAGAGGACCTCAGTTTGTGGCTCGCTTTTGGCGTGCTTTTTGTGACAGGTTGGGAGTCCATTTGTCATTTTCGTCTGGTTATCATCCTGAGTCTAATGGACAGACTGAAAGAAAGAACCAGGATGTTGAGCAGTTTTTGCGTTGTTTTGTGGCGAACAATCAAGAGGTGTGGTCGGAGTTTCTGCCTCTCGCAGAATTTGCTCTTAACAATCATACATCCTCCTCTGCTGGGTGTTCTCCTTTTTTTTTTTTGTACTGGGAGACATCCGTCTTTTGGTTCGTTCTCCAAATTGGGGTCGACGGTGCCGGAGGAGGAGAATTTTTCCGGTGATTTGGAGAGAGTTTGGACTAATGTACAGTACAGACCAAAAGTTTGGACACATCTTCTCATTTAGAGATTTTTCTGTATTTTCATGACTATGAAAATTGTACATTCACACTGAAGGCATCAAAACTATGAATTAACACATGTGGAATTATATACTTAACAAAAAAGTGTGAAACAACTGAAAATATGTCTTATATTCTAGGTTCTTCAAAGTAGCCACCTTTTGCTTTGATGACTGCTTTGCACACTCTTGGCATTCTCTTGATGAGCTTCAAGAGGTAGTCACCGGAAATGGTTTTCACTTCACAGGTGTGCCCTGTCAGGTTTAATAAGTGGGATTTTTTGCCTTATAAATGGGGTTGGGACCATCAGTTGTGTTGTGCAGAAGTCTGGTGGATACACAGCTGATAGTCCTACTGAATAGACTGTTAGAATTTGTATTATGGCAAGAAAAAAGGAGCTAAGTAAAGAAAAACGAGTGGCCATCATTACTTTAAAAAATGAAGGTCAGTCAGTCTGAAAAATTGGACAAACTTTGAATGTGTCCCCAAGTGCAGTTGCAAAAACCATCAAGCTCTACAAAGAAACTGGTTCACATGAGGACCGCCCCAGGAAAGGAAGACCAAGAGTCACCTCTGCTTCTGAGGATAAGTTTATCCGAGTTACCAGCCTCAGAAATCGCAGGTTAACAGCAGCTCAGATTAGAGACCAGGTCAATGCGACACAGAGTTCTAGCAGCAGACACATCTCTACAACAACTGGTAAGAGGAGACTTTGTGCAGCAGGCCTTCATGGTAAAATAGCTGCTAGGAAACCACTGCTAAGGACAGGCAACAAGCAGAAGAGATTTGTTTGGGCTAAAGAACTCAAGGAATGGACATTAGACCAGTGGAAATCTGTGCTTTGATCTGATGAGTCCAAATTTGAGATCTTTGGTTCCAACCACCGTGTCTTTGTGCGACGCAGAAAAGGTGAACGGATGGACTCTACATGCCTGGTTCCCACCGTGAAGCATGGAGGAGGAGGTGTGATGGTGTGGGGGTGCTTTGCTGGTGACACTGTTGGGGATTTATTAAAAATTGAAGGCATACTCAACCAGCATGGCTACCACAGCATCTTGCAGCGACATGCTATTCCATCCGGTTTGCGTTTAGTTGGACCATCATTTATTTTTCAACAGGACAGTGACCCCCAACACACCTCCAGGCTGTGTAAGGGCTATTTGACCAAGAAGGAGAGTGATGGGGTGCTACGCCAGATGACCTGGCCTCCACAGTCACCAGACCTGAACCCAATCGAGATGGTTTGGGGTGAGCTGGACCGCAGAGTGAAGGCAAAAGGGCCAACAAGTGCTAAGCATCTCTGGGAACTCCTTCAAGATTGTTGGAAGACCATTTCCGGTGACTACCTCTTGAAGCTCATCAAGAGAATGCCAAGAGTGTGCAAAGCAGTCATCAAAGCAAAAGGTGGCTACTTTGAAGAACCTAGAATATAAGACATATTTTCAGCTGTTTCACACTTTTTGTTAAGTATATAATTCCACATGTGTTAATTCATAGTTTTGATGCCTTCAGTGTGAATATATAATTTTCATAGTCATGAAAATACAGAAAAATCGTTAAATGAGAAGGTGTGTCCAAACTTTTGGTCTGTACTGTACATTGTAACCTTCCAGAGGCTAACAAAAAGTCCAAGAAGTATTTTGACAGGAAACGTAAAGAGGTTTTGTTTACTGTGGGTGACATGGTTTGGTTGTCCTCGAAGAACCTGCAGTTGAGGATTCCCTCTAAAAACTGGGTCCTAAGTTTGTGGGTCCATTTAAAGTGCTTCAGGTTGTTAACCAATCTGCTGTTAGGTTGGATGTCCCTACTTCCTAAAAGATTAATCCTGTGTTTCATGTTTCCTTGTTGAAAAAGGCTGACGTATCTGATAGGGACGCCACTGTCACAGTTCCTCCTGAGGTGGAAGACGACGAATATGAAATTTCGCGTATCTTGAATTCTAGATTGCATAGAGGGAGATTACAGTATCTTGTCTCCTGGAAGGGTTTCGGTCCCGAAGACAACTCCTGGGTAAGGACGGATGATGTCTCTGCTCCTAGGCTTGTTAAAGCTTTCCACAGGAGGTTTCTGGATAGGCCTGGGCCTGGAGGATCCGGAGGATCCTCATAAAAGAGGGGGTACTGTTAGAACCCTCCTGTTAGTTTTTTCTATCTTGTGTTTTGCGGTCACGTGACCATCTGCCTATATATTCCAGCTCCGCCCTTCTGGCTTTGCTGGACTTCAGTGTTGTTTGACTGTTTTGCTAGCCTGGTGCTTCAGTGCCTATCTCTGTCAGTTTGCTTGGTCCTCTTGGACCTCTAGTACTTTTTGTCAGTTTGTCTTTTGTGTTCTACAACAATTTCAGTTTAGGAGGTGTCCCATTTTTGTCCCAGTCCTTAGTACTTTTAGGGACCCCTCCCTTATTTCTATAGGTCTTCGTTCAGACTAGCCGAAGACTAAGGCGGGTCTGTTCACAAGGAACAAGCAGCCCGCTACATTGTAGGGATTCAGCTTAGTCTTACTGTAGGGACAGCTTTCCCCTATCTTTCCTTAGTTCTTGTTGCAGATCATAACACTGTCTCCTTCCCCATTATCCTGTAGAGTATAAACCGCAAGGTCAGGGCCTTCTCCTATCTGTTATTCTTAGTTTGTTCATTGTAATGTATATCTGTATTTTAAAACTAAACCCACCTCATTTACAGCTGCCAGGAATCAATGGTGCTCTAAAATAAATAATAATAATTCTTGTACGTATGGGCAGAATTATACTAGCTATATTCTTGTACTTAGGGGGCAGTATCATAGCAGTTATATTCTTGTACATAGGGGCAGTATTATATTAGTTATATTCTTGTACATGGAAGCAGTATTATGGTAGTTATATTCTTGTATATAGGAGCAGTATTATAGTAGCTATATTCTTGTACATAGGGGCAGTATTATAGTAGTTATATTCTTGGACATAGAAGTAGTATTATAATAGTTATATTCTTGTTCATAGGGGGCAGTATTATAGTAGTTATAATATTGTACATAGGAGCAAAATATAGAAGAGAGGGGAGGGGGAGGTTAGAGCTAGTAACCAGAGCTGTATAGTCGGAGTCGGAGCCCATTTTGATGGAGTCGGAGTTGGTATAAAATGGACCGACTTCGACTCCTAAAATATATAATAAATTGGGTGCAGTAGTTCAGTGCAGTTTGTGGGAATATTTTTTTCATAAGAATTTGGGAAAGTTATGAAATGTCCTATAAATGTCTGTCCTATTCCTGATCTAAGGGTCTAGACTTTTAGCTGAGATGAATCTGTGCTACAGTAAATTTATCACAGTCATCAAAGCAATGTACAGTCATCAAAGCAAAAGGTGGCTACTTTGAAGTACCTAGAATATAAGACATATTTTCAGTTGTTTCACACTTTTTTGTTAAGTATATAATTCCACATGTGTTAATTCATAGTTTTGATGCCTTCATTGTGAATGTACAATTTTGATAGTCATGAAAATACAGAAAAATCTTTAAATGAGAAGGTGTGTCCAAACTTTTGGTCTGTACTGTAGGTTACACTACGAGAAAACTTAAAAAAAGAATAGCCGAACATTTGGCTAATATCAATGGTGACAACCAGGGCTATTCAGGAGCAGTTAGACATTTCACTGCTATACATAAAGGTGATTTATCCAATTTTTTCTTTTTTGATATGGAGAAACTTACATATCCCACAAAATCAACTGGTGTTGTGTGAGGTGGATTGGATCTTAACACTAGACACCAAATATCATAACGGAATGAATTATAAAAACGATCTGTTTTACATCTATTAGGAAATCCCTATTTTTGCCATATTTATACATTTTCTTTTCATATGAAATCCTGTTATACTGTATGCCATATAATGTGCATTTTTTTATTATGTGCTGTATTATATTGTAGTATGCAACGATCTATGGAATACTAAAAGGAACTGTTCTATATGTTCCTTTTAGCATATTACCACAATGTCTTTAGAAACTAACACATCTGCATTTTTTCACTGCGATTGACTTGATCGAATTGTGATTGGTTCCTTGCTTATATATATTTAATTTTGTGTTTTCATTGGCTGAAAGCCATAATCATCAACATTAACAGAAATAAACACTTGAAAAAGATCACTCTGTTTGTAATGACGCTATATAATATATGCGTTTCACTTTTTGAATTGAAGAACTGAAATAAATTAACTTTTTGATGATATTCTAATTTAGTGAGAAGCACCTGTGTGTGTATGTATGTATGTATATATATATATATATATATATACAGTTATATGAAAAAGTTTGGGCACCCCTATTAATCTTAAGCTTAATGTTTTATAAAAATTGGTGTTTTTGCAACAGCTATTTCAGTTTGATATATGTAATAACTGTTGGACACAGTAATGTTTCTGCCTTGAAATGAGGTTTATTGTACTAACAGAAAATGTGCAATCTGCATTCAAACAAAATTTGACAGGTGCATAAGTATGGGCACCCTTATCATTTTCTTGTTTTAAACACTCCTACCTACTTTTTACTGAGTTTTTTTGGTTTTGTAACCTCATTGAGCTTTGAACTTCATAGCCAGGTATATGCAATCATGAGAAAAGCTACTTAAAGTGGCCACTTGCAAGTTGTTCTCCTGTTTGAATCTCCTCTGAAGAGTGGCATCATGGGCTCCTCAAAACAACTGTCAAATGATCTGAAAACAAAGATTATTCAACATAGTTGTTCAGGGGAAGGATACAAAAAGCTGTCTCAGAGATTTAACCTGTCAGTTTCCACTGTGAGGAACATAGTAAGGAAATGGAAGAACACAGGGACAGTTCTTGTTAAGGCCAGAAGTGGCAGGCCAAGAAAAACATCAGAAAGGCAGAGAAGAAGAATGGTGAGATCAGTCAAGGACAATCCTCAGACCACCTCCAGAGAGCTGCAGCATCAACTTGCTGCAGATGGTGTCACTGTGCATCGGTCAACTATACAACGCACTTTGCACAAGGAGAAGCTGTATGGGAGAGTGATGCGAAAGAAGCACGCCACAAACAGAGTCGGCTGAGGTATGCAAAAGCACATTTAGAGAAGTCAATTTCTTTTTAGAAGAAGGTCCTGTGGACTGATGAAACCAAGATTGAGTTGTTTGGTCATACAAAAAGGCGTTATGCATGGCGGCAAAAAAACACAGCATTCCAAGAAAAACACTTGCTACCCACAGTAAAATTTGGTGGAGGTTCCATCATGCTTTGGGGCTGTGTGGCCAATGCCGGCACCGGGAATCTTGTTAAAGTTGAGGGACGCATGGATTCCACTCAGTATCAGCAGATTCTTGACAATAATGTTCAAGAATCAGTGATAAAGTTGAAGTTACGCAGGGGATGAATCTTTCAGCAAGACAATGATCCTAAACACCGCTCCAAATCTACTCAGGCATTCATGCAGAGGAACAATTACAATGTTCTGGAATGGCCATCCCAGTCCCCAGACCTGAATATCATTGAACATCTGTGGGATCATTTGAAGAGGGCTGTCCATGCTCGGCGACCATCAAACTTAACTGAACTGGAATTGTTTTTTAAAGAGGAATGGTCAAAAATACCTTCATCCAGGATCCAGGAACTCATTAAAAGCTACAGGAAGCGACTAGAGGCTGTTATTTTTGCAAAAGGAGGATCTACTAAATATTAATGTCACTTTTCTGGTGAGGTGCCCATACTTATGCACCTGTCAAATTTTGTTTGAATGCAGATTGCACATTTTCTGTTAGTACAATAAACCTCATTTCAAGGCAGAAACATTACTGTGTCCAACAGTTATTACATAGATCAAACTGAAATAGCTGTTGCAAAAACACCAATTTTACAAAACAATAAGCTTAAGATTAATAGGGGTGCCCAAACTTTTTTCATATAACTGTATATATATATATATATACATATATTTATATGTACAAACCTACCTTAGTATTTGCATGCATACATGCAATTACCGAGGACTTTTAGTCTGAAACACGTCTGCCCTTACTCTACCTCTGGAGTTTTTATGGATTTGCAATAAAATTAGGATTTCTATGGGGACCCCTTGCTGAATGTACCTCCCTTTCCTCTTCATTGTTTCTTGCTGTACTAAAAGACCTTCTCTGCAGAGGAGATCCTTGGTCCGTGGATAAGCTGAATATCAGGTTACTGCAAGGTTTCCTAAGACTTTTATACAGTATCATAGTAGTTATATTCTTGTACATAGGGGACAGTATTAAATGTCTGACATATTTTATTCATGCTGTTACCTTCAAATTAATAGTTCTGGTTTTATTAATTTGTGTTAAATTTACTAGTTTACTGATTCCTCCTGGAATAAGGTGGAACGAAGCCTCATTATGGCTACAGAAATTTGACACTGCAAACTTTGGTCCTTTACTTGTCTTGTACTGTCATTAATATTTAAAATAAAATATTTAACATGAAATTGTTAAATAAAGATGCGCGTTGCAGGGCAATGTGATATCTAAACCTTCTTGGGTGATGCTACATTTTAAGCCTCTGTATTTAAAGGGAATCTGTCACCAAGTTTTTATTGTCCCACCTGAGAGCATTATTATGTAGAAACAGAGACCCTGATTCCAGCGATGTGTCACTGACGGGACTGCTTGCTGCAATATTTAAACAATACCAGTCCTCTGAATGCTGAGCCCTGTGTAACCCCTCTCACACCACTGATTGGCATCTTTCTGTGTACACTGTTCATAGGTAGAATGCTGCCAATCAGTGGTGGGGTAGGGTTATATAAAGTTGATGAATATGGAAGACTACCTGGCGGTAGGTTTACCACTATTCTTGTGATAATCTCCTTATGGCTAAAACTGCACTAAGCAGCCCAATAAGTGACATATCACAGGAATCAGGGTCTCTGCCCCTACATCATGCTGCTCTCAGATTAGGTGGCAAAAATCATCTGGTGATAAATTCCCTTTAAGTTTATCATGTGTGATGCAGTCTGCTTAGCCACCACTAGGTAACAGAATACATATGAAACTCTGCACATGCGCTGCACAGCGCTGCAGCATGTGCAGGAGGGCAAGTTAGTGTGCAGAAGCGAGGAGACTACTCATGCGCAGGAGCATGATTTTCCGTCACCTTATATCAGCTACACATCAGCTATTCATCAACAGAGAGAAGGAGGTGCCAATACTGTTATTGACTAACGAGACAGGGTTTCGTTAAGTGCATTGTGCTACCCATAGCATTTAACACCTCATTTGCATTGTGCTAAAAAACGTGCATTTCTCAAGATTCAGGCAATGGATTGGCATTATAAATGTACCAATAAGTTCATCTTTCATTGTGCTAAGTGAACATGTAAACAGTTTAAGGGGGGAAATTACTGACAGATTATCTTTAAGGAGAGTTCAAGTTTTGAAGAGACAACCCCTCTCCATATACCCTCTTAGCACAATGCCATAAAGGGGATTTCTTAGGTCAGGATTACTCCGCTCCATCCAAAGAGCATTAGTTTCAGTTCTCATTACCTGGGGCAGACATACCATGGGTGCAACCTGTACAGCTGCACAGGTGTCCTATAGGTGAGGGGCAGATAACACCTCCAAAACAGGTGGACTTGTGCATAATGATGATCTTTGGACTGCACAGGGCCCATATATTGTTGTTGCACAGGGGCTGTTCCTGTCTGAGTCCGCTCCTGGTCAGTAGTACTGTAATAAGCACTTGATAGCCAATGATATCATAATACATCCTCTCTTCCGCAATCCTGTCACTTTGAGATGTGAGTCTCCTTCGTCTCTTGCTAACTCATAAATTTGCACCATTTCCCTCTCAATAACTTTTGTCGTCCCTATAGGCTGCCCAGCTCCCCGCGCGGTGTCACACTGCTTGCCTACTTTTCCATCATGTGAAATAATTACTCCCAGGCCTCTGGGCTTAGTGGCGGCTGACATTATAACGCTATTAATCCTTTAGTCTGTTCCCGGCCCTCGTGCAATATACAGCACTTAAGTGACATTGAGCCGCATTTCATCCCGGCATTATATTTAGTAATTGTCACCCCTTCCACCGATGTCTTCTATTGTCCGTATTGGAAGGGGCTTTGCTCCCCGTTATCATTAGTATTGTCCGATTTTAACTGTCTAATCCCTGTTTACATGCCTTCGTGTAGAAGAGCTATCGCTGCTCAGAGACCGAGTTATATTCTTGGCTTTTGATGCCTTTTAAAAAAAAAAAAAAAAGTTTTATGCCGTGAATTCCCATCATCCTTTTTTCATAAGTCCCAGGTTTACATACATATTTTAAGCTTTTTGTTTAATTTTGTCCTGTCTTGGCCATAGTAGGAATAAAGCTTAGCTCGGTAATTAAAGGGGTTGTCAGGCGTGCACCACTTTCCTGCCTCCCAGGTTCTTGTGCTGTGATGATTGACAGTACAGAGCAGTGACCTTGCTGAGTTGCTGGTACTATCAGTGTGCTCCCTGATTCTGCAAACAGAAGCAGCTTTGCCTCTGTAGAATCTAAGGAGCATCAGGGCACTGGAGCCAGACAGAACCAGCGATCCAGCCTGCTTCAGAGCAATGCTTCCAAACTGTATAGCAAAGAGCTGGTAACTTGTGCTACCTGTTCAGAAGTCTGGCCACCATTGATAGCAGAGATGACTGGTAACTTAGGCAACCAGCAGTAAACTAAAACATTAAAAATACCTCTATTCTTGAGAATGGAGAGGATTTTTAATAAGTATATTGCAAAGTTGATTGTTTTTACAATCACAACTTTTAGATGCTAAGACAACCCCTTTAATGCTGATATTGTCTTGTTGTTCTGTCCCATGATTGGGAATTTCATGGACAATAATGGACGTCTTACAGTTGTTATAAATCACTGTTCTTTGTATAGCAGTAATGTTCACTTTCCTTGAAGTTTGTCCCTTCTCTCTCCCTGTCTCCCTCTCATGTGACTGTAATGTAGGAAACCCCTCCCTTCTTCCTGCCTTCCCCTCATTCTTCATGCTAACCACCATTAGAAGCTCATGTGCTTTCAGCGTGTCTCAGCAAAAAGTTCTTTTTACCTGCTCCTGTATGCATTATAACAAGAATTTGTAAAGAAAACAAAGCCTCTTCTGAATTCTTCACAAAGTGCCTGCTTGTAGCCGAGTTAAAGCTATCTGCGACCATCGCTTCCATGTAAGTAAGGTGAAGAGACAGCGTCTCAACAGCTCCCTATATTACAGCACAGCCATGGGGACAGAATAGTAAAAAAGAACTTCCCAGATTCATCTGTAAAGCCAGCCATAGCTTCTATAAAGCTACAGGACATTCAGCAGAGCATCTGCTCTCAGCATATAAGAGACCATACAGTGTTCCTTCTCCCTGTGAATTAAGATGGCTGAGGGAATGACTACATGGTCTCTGCCAGACCCATTATTAGAGGAAGAATGCATAGAACTTGATCCTCTGTCTAGTGAGAAGGCTAAATGTCCCACAAAACCTACATGGAAGGTCAGAGAGAACCTTGAAATCAGTAAACATGAACTTTCCTGTGTTATAGCAGACTTATGGCAAAAACTGCTGAGTCACATGGACAGCCTGTCTCAGCCTGCTTCTCTCAAACTACCACCAGAGGGAGCCCTTGCACAACTGTGTTCAGATTATCAACTGTATGTAGAAACAACAGATTAATATGGCACCAGTTTACAAAAACTTAACCTTTCTGTTTCTTGTAAAGAGCTGCAAGCTTTCCAACAACTTAACTCTGAAAGAGAATGCATGGTACATGATATTAAAGCCAAGACAGAGGCAAGAGTTGCATTAATGGCTGAGATGTCATCTTGCATTTCTGGCTCAGTCATGCAGTCAAAACGATCATCTAAGTCACGCTCTTCAAAATATTCAACCCTCAGCAAACAGCTTATAAGAGCACATGCAGAAGCTGAGGCCACTAAGGTACAAGCTGCTTTTGCACAAAGGAAAGCAGAATGGAAGCCAAGGCAGCATGCCAGAAATCAGAACTAGAGGCCCTAGAGAAGGAATGTGAACACGCCACAGCCATGGCAAGGTTAAAGGTCCTGGAACAAGCTATCAGTGGGAGCCAAAGAGATAGCATCAGTTTAAATGAATTTGATACTGAAGATCCCCTTAAGCGTACAAGAGACTATGTACAAAGCCAAGATAGTGCACCGCTGATTCCAGCAATCATTCCTGATGTCACAGACATTCCTCTAAGGCAACAGGACACGGAGCGTTTATCAGCATCCTGCATTCAAGGTCAGTGCAATACACTGCCAACCCTTCATCCTGATCCTCCTCTGTGCACCAGAATGTACTAGGCCCCTGCACCTCACCAAACCCTATACACAAAATCACACGTGCAGGCCAATATGCAGGCAAGTCATCACATTCCGGTCAGCCACACAGTTCCAGCTCCATGTGTGGCAGAAACTATGCACATTAAGCCGGTTACTGGACTGAATGCCTACGCTGCACGATACTTTCCTGCATTCCTAGGTCAAAACACCACAAACTTTATGAACAATGCTACCCAACCAGTAACTGTCTTTCCAAAATCAGAGAATACTGACATGTCTGCCTTTGCAAGATACATGATTCGCTATGATCTAACTAAGACCGGTTTTACAAAGTTTGATGATCAACCTGAAAACTACAGAGGTTGGAAATATACCTTTAAAACCGCAATTAGTGACCTCGGCATCACCGCTGCTGAAGAGCTAGACCTGCTGATCAGGTGGCTTGGGCCTCAATCCACAGAACAGGTCAAGAGACTTAAATCTGTCCACATCAGTAATCCAATGGCTGGTCTCACTGCTGCATGGGAGAGACTAGAACAAAGCTATGGTAGTCCAGAGGCCATAGAAAATGCCCTGTTCAAGCATCTAGATGATTTTCCAAAAATATCCAGTAAGGACAGTCTAAAATTCCAAGAGCTCAGTGACCTCCTGTTAGAGCTTCAGCTGGCCAAAGCAGACCCTCAACTGCCTGGCCTCAGCTACCTGGACACTGCTCGTGGGGTAATCCCAATAGTTTCTAAGCTACCATTCAACATCCAAGATAGGTGGGCCATGCTTGGATGAAAGTACAAAAGGGAAAACCGAGTCTCCTTTCCTCCATTTTCCTACTTCTGTCAGTTTATCAAAAATATTGCAGAGTGTAAGACTGACCCAGCGAACCTGGTTCATCCCTTCCCAAGTATCAAAGTCCACGTGCAAGCAAGAGAAACCACAGCAGTCCAGTGGCAGCAAAGTAGACTGATGTTCTTCCCACACCTTCACCAGCTTCAGACAAGGGCGAGGTATGTGAAAGGATCGAAAATCCTAATCGTATGTGTCCTGTTCATAAGATGCCACATTCACTAAAGAAGTGCATCGGCTTCAGAAAGAAACCCCTCCAGGAACGCAAGGAGCTTCTAAAGAAGTTTGGGGTATGTTACTGATGTTGTGTGTCTACTGAACACTTTGCTAGACTGTAAAATCTATATTAAGTGTTTTGAGTGCAACAGTGAGGACCACGTACAAGCGCTCCATCCATCCCAACCTGACTCTGCACCGCTTACGCCTTCCCCCACCACAAGGCATGGCGGGGAGGATGCAGAGCAACCAGCAAGTCCTACCACAATATCTTCTTCATGTACAAAAGTCTGCTCAGAAGACCTGTGTGACAAGTCCTGTGCAAAGATATGTCTGGTGAACATGCATCCTAAGGACCATCCAGAGAAAACCGTAAAGATGTACGCCGTTCTGGACGATCAAAGCAACCGATCCCTTGCTAGATCAGAACTCTTTGATCTATTTGACTTAAAGGGAAACGCTCACCTCTACATTATGGGGACCTGTAGTGGTGTTACAGAGGTCTCTGGGAGAAGAGCCAATGGACTCATAGCATCTTCTCTCGAGAACAATGTGAAGATACCCCTACCTACTTTGGTCGAGTGCAACCAGATACCATCAAACATAGAGGAGATCTCTACTCCAGAGGCTGCTCTTCGTCACCCCCATCTAAAGACTATAGCCAACAAGATTCCAGCTCTTAACAACAGCACGAACATCCTGATTCTGCTTGGCAGAGACATTCTGCGGTTACACAAGGTACGTCGGCAAATCAACGGGCCACATGATGCTTCATTTGCTCAACGCTTTGATCTTGGCTAGGTTATCATAGGTGATATCTGCTTGGAAAGGCGAAGAGACCTTCAAGGATCTTCTCATTTAAGACTCATGTCACGGCAAATGGTTGCAGCACTCACTTTCTGCCATGCCCGAATCATTACTGGGTAAAAGAGAAGCCGAGTAACGGTACATGGCAGCAAGAAACCCCTGACAACATGAACATGTTCTGGCCCTGTGATGATAACCTCGGGTCAACAGCGTTCAATTCTTCAAGTGAAGATAACTGGCCGGTACCTGCGAGAGAAGACAGTGGAAACTATCTCAGTTTCCCAAGGCACAAGGACAATGACGTCCACAACGAGGTCATAGACTACCGGACGAAGGTACATGTCTTTGGGAACAGCCCCTCCCCAGTGCAGCAATCTGTGGACCGAGACAAACAGCCCAGGAAGGTGAGAGAGAGTATGGATCTGATACTCCTCTATCTGTGGAGAAGAACTACTATGTAGATGATGTGCTTAAATCTCTACCCACAAGTGAAGAGACAATTGATCTGCTCTCTGAAGCACATTAAATGTTGTTAGCAGCAAACCTCAGACCTCACAAGATCATTTCCATCAGCCGGGAGATAATAAAGGCATTTCCATCTGAGGACAGTACAACAAGCTTAAAGGATCTTATCTAGGTTCTGACATTCCTTGTATACAAAGCAGCCTTGGTCTGATCTGGGACATTAAACGGGACACGTTCTCATTCCAGGTATCAGTCTGCATTAAACCCTTCACCAAAGGAGGAGTCTTACCTGTTGTGAAAAGCATCTACGATCCTCTCGGGTTTATAGCACCCATCATCATTAAAGGCAAGATTCTGTTGAGACAGTTGACCACTGAGAACACGGATTGGAACACTCCACTTCCGTCCCAGAAACCACAAAGGTGGGAAACATGTAAAACTTCTCCAAGAATCTTGGATCATCCCATCTCGTTCCTATCTGGCTCTGCTTTAAGGTCTCTTTCAGCCGCCACAAGAAGAGAAGTCCACATTCTCTCTGACACATCTACAAGAGTTAGAGCTGCAGTAGCCTACCTGAAGACCTCAGAAGCCATCTACATTGTGAATTTGCAAGAGAAAGAAAGGAAAAGCGTGCTGTGTGAAGGACCGAGTGGACCAATTCAAATGAGGACGGCCAAAAGGCCACTCACCTACTGGAGTTATGCACTCCTGCACAACCCAGGTGACTGCCAGAAGGTGGAGGGATGGTGGTTCTCGCCGCACAATGCGGGCCAGTATGCTCACCACATGCTGCGGACCGCTGTCTGTGACATCTGCTTCCGGGTTCCTGGTCGCAGACCACGTGACTTGGGGCTGGGGGCGCGTCACCACAGGTCCTTTGGAGTTAGGGAGGGCAGCTCCGGTACCGCAGGTCCTCAATTGAATAGATGGGGAATTGTAGGGATGATTAGCGTAACTAGCCTCAAGGCCTGCTCACACTGCAAGACTTTTTCTTTGTGCTGTTGTACTTGTGGTGGAGGTTACTGAAGTTGCCCCTGAACAGTGGCACCATATCTCCACTGACTTGCATCCAACTCACCCAGAAACAGGACTCATGGCTGCAACCAGCCTTTGTGACAACACTTGGCTGTCGTTTCCAAGTTTTGTTCCTGAGGAACCTTGTTCTGTCCATCTTGGCAGCACATTTGAATTTGACGAACCAGTTGCTGATGGAGAGACCTGACCCGTCATCTCTACACGCAGCATACCTGTGACTCCAAAGTTAAAGCTGAGGCCTCATCTCTCTGGATGCTTCTTGAGCTGGTCACCGGTTGTGCAGGCTGGTATTCACCAGACTTATAGCACCAAGTACTTCATGGGAGAAGGCATCACATGAAGGACATTGCTTCTGGACACAGTTTACGGCGGGGAGCCTACCGCCTTATTACTCCAGCTGTGTTAGAACTTTGGAACTTTGTCCAGCGGATTGTTGGTTTGGTGGAAGTGTTTGCACGTTGCGGCTTCCCCAATCCGAAGATGGGTTTCCATTTGGACTCGGACTATCCGGCTGTTGAGGACTTCTGGCCCCCAGCGGAAAATTGGACCACAAATATTGTGTTTATTGTTTGCATACCTGTATGTTTCTTTCTTTGTCTTTCAGGTCTACCGTGACATCCTCAGAAGACATCACGTCAAAAGTATTATTGAAATCTAAAGATTTCAGACAGGGAGTGTTCTGTCCCATGATTGGGAATTTCATGGACAATAATGGACTTCTTACAGTTGTTATAAATCACTGTTTTTTGTATAGCTATAACGTTCACTTTTCTTGAAGTTTGTCCCTTCTCTCTCCCTGTCTCCCTCTCATGTGACTGTAATGTAGCAAACCCCTCCCTTCTTCCTGCCTTCCCCTCATTCTTCATGTTAACCACCATTAAAAGCTCACGTGCTTTCAACCTGTCTCAGGAAAAAGTTATTTTTACCTGCTCCTGTATGTATCCTGTATGATCCTCTTAGTCCCAAGGATTCCCAGTGCAGATCCGCAATACACCTGAGATCCATTACCTTTCCCACACGGGATTCCACAACCATCTTCCTCTGTAGGGATGGGGTTGAGGTGCTTTCCATAGAACTTTTCTCAAGCCTTGAGTTCTGGACGTTGCAGGAATGTCCGCAGGGAATTCTTGTAAGGCCTCGTACCGCCCAGAACAATATGTAATCGCGTCCACCATCAGCCCACTGCACCTTGAACTTGACCTTATTACTCTAGCTAACAAACTCTCCTCAAAACAGGAAGCAGTGTCCATTTTACAGGCACTTTCCCCTCCCACTATGGGCTAGTCCCAAATATTACCTGTATCTTACCCTATTGTCATAATCTAACTGCAATCAATATTTTATGTCCTAATACCTAATCTGTCTTACCCTATACTTACTCTGCACTATACACTACCAACATTATACATTACTTATACACTATGCATATTACAATGCTTATCACACTCTATAATTGTACGTTGCGATTCACATTATATCACATAACTACACAATATATGAAAGACACATGACACTATTGACATGACGCGATTGGTGTCCTCAGGGGCAGGAACGTGACAGCACAGTCCACACCCTTACATATACGCAGCAGTTAATATGCACAAGTTAAGCTGCAGTGTAAAGCATTAAGGATGGACTAAGCAGAGGTCTGTACCTCTGACGTGACCAGACCTGCAAATGCAATACACCATGCAACAAATCTGAAGCCACTAAACATTGCAATTCCTTATTTTAACATATCTGCATTGCAAAGCATGGAGGGGAATCACGAGCAGCCTGAGCTATTAAAGGGGTTGTCCACTACTTTATATTCCCCCCCCCCTCCATGTATCCCCCCGGGGCCCCTAAGACTTCTTGTAAATACCTTCTGTTGCTGATAATGCCTGTGAGCGGCGCTATCACTGGCCGCTCACAGGCATCACGTGACCCCCGGCTGCAGCCGGCTCTGACATCCGCTGACGTCACGACAAGTGCTGGCAGCAGCCGGGGGTCACGATCTTCCTGGTTCCACAGTGGATGCCAGGCTGCGGGCAGGGATATTCCCAGTGCGTCACACCCGGCATCCATGGCGCGCTCTGCCTCTCCCCATTCATTGGGAAAGTGCGCGGTGGATGCTGGGTGTGACACAGGGGGTAACCCCGCTCACAACCCAGCAGCCACCGCGAGGACCCCAGCGGTGAGTCACGCCTCACTTGTCGTGACGTCAGCGCGGGGTCACGTGCTGCCTGTGAGCGCGCATTATCAGCAACAGAAGGTATTTACAATAAGTCTTAGGGGCCCCGGGAGGATACATTGGGGGGGGGGGGATAAAATAGTGGACAACTTCTTTAATGAGACAAGCCATGAACGTCTACTGGCCCATAACTAAGTTTGGGTCACTAATCATATCTGTGCCTTAAAAGAGTTTATTGAGATGTGGTGAAGATGCTTTATTTTATTGCAATGACTCTTAATACGCAATGTACGCTCGGGTTTTTCTGCAACTTTACTGCAATGTTGGAGAACACTCTGTGAGAAAAGTGGGCAAAGAAAAAAAAAAAGAAATTCCAGTAAAGTAAAAACCTGTGTGGTAGTTGTGTAAATTCCTTATTACTAATACTGAAGCATGAATGTTTGTTTTGCCGGAGTTTCCCGTTAAGCCCCTTGATTTGCTGGGTTTGAATAGCTGTCTAGCTTCTCTTCTCTCTTTACACAGAGGCTGCACCTGAACACGTGACAGATCACGCTCCTAGGCTACATCTCATGTGATAGTGTGAGGAAACCTTTCTGTGTTACACAGTCTGGCTGATCTCTGTATTTGACTGATCATTAACATTAGATGTAAATATTATTTCTGCAGCTGTGTCACTGCAGAAATCTACAGAGCACTTCACTGTCCTGACACCAGAGACATGTCCTTTGGCATAAGCTATACCCGCGGTGGGGCAAGCATTGTCTTATCGATAAGCCATAAATGTCCCAGATGGGAACACTCCTTTACATCTTATAGTCCCCAGACCTACAGCTCTTGTATTACACAGTATGATGCTTTCCAGAGGCCGGAGTAAACTGGGTTAATTCAGTTAATTAATCAATGTCTTATTTTAATTTTCACTCGGGCGACCGTGCAGCTAATTGATGACTGCAGGGCCGATATTCATTTTCCCATTATTTAGAACATAATTTACAAAAAGAAAACCGATCAGTAAAATCTCCAGTCAGCAATTCATGGTATTAATGGGATGAAGGAATAGTGGAGTTTGAGAAGCTAATCACATTCTGTTCTATGACTGCTGTGAAACGTTACAGTTTTGGTGCCTTACATGAGGATTTTGGTTTAGTGCGTGTATGAGTTAGTCATGTGATTGACTGAGAGCTAAGAGGAAAGCCGTAGAATACACATTATCTCTATCCACAGAGAGGATCAGTCTGTCTGTGGGACGCTCACCTGTATTCAGTGTTCTATTCCAGTTGCATCCAGAGCTGCACTCATGGGCATACCCAGGATCAAAACTAGGGGGGGGGGGCAAGCCATGGTCACAGATACCGAAGAGAAATATATATATAGTACAATGCAAAGATTTCACTTCTTACATTACATGAGCGATATCTATTGTAAATTCTACAATAGCTCAGAAACCGACGAATCGCTCCACACAGTATACTGGCCCCCATAAAATGCCCCCCTACAGGATACTGGTCCCCATATAATGCTCCATACAGGATACTGGCCCCCATATAATGCTCCATACAGAATACTGACCCCCATATAACGCTCCATGCAGGATACTGGCCCCCATATAACGCTCCATGCAGGATACTGGCCCCCATATAACGCTCCATACGGAATACTGGCCCCCACATAACGCTCCATACAGAATACTGGCTCCCATATAACACTTCATACAGGATACTGGCCCCCATATAATGCTCCATACAGAATACTGGCCCCCATATAACGCTCCATACAGAATACTGGCCCCCATATAACGCTCCATACCGGATACTGGCCCCCATATAATGCTCCATACAGAATACTGGCCCCCATAAAATGCTCCATACAGAGTACTGGCCCCCATATAACGCTCCATACAGAATACTGGCCCCCATATAACACTCCATACGGAATACTGGCCCCCATATAACACTCCATACAGGATACTGACCCCCATATAATGCTCCATACGGAATACTGGCCCCCATATAACGCTCCATACAGGATACTGGCCCCCATATAACGCTCCATACGGAATACTGGCCCCCATATAACGCTCCATACAGGATACTGGCCCCCATATAACGCTCCATACGGAATACTGGCCCCCATATAACGCCCCATGCAGGATACTGGCCCCCATATAACGCTCCATACACAATACTGGCCCCCATATAACGCTCCAGGCAGGCTGTTCCCCACACATAATGCCTCATGCTGGCTGTTCCCCCCCACATAATGCCCCACGCAGGCTGTTCCCCCCACATAATGCCCCACGCAGGCTGTCCCCCCCCACATAATGCCCCATGCAGGCTGTTTCCCCCCATATAATGCCCCATGTAGGATGTCACCCCCCCTTATAATGCCCCATGCAGGATGACACACCCACCCCCTTCCTTATAATGCCCCATGCAGGATGTCACACACGCCCCCTCCTTTATAATGCCCCATGCAGGATGTCACACACACCCCCTCCCTTATAATGCCCCATGCAGGATGTCACCCCCCTTATAATGCCCCATGCAGGATGTCACCCCCCCCTTATAATGCCCCATGCAGGATGTCCCCCCCTTATAATGCCCCATGCAGGATGTCACACACACCCCCTCCCTTATAATGCCCCATGCAGGATGTCACACACACCCTCCCTTATAATGCCCCATGCAGGATGTCACACCCCCCTCCCTTATAATGCCCCATGCAGGATGTCACCCCCCCTCCTTAATAATGCCCCATGCAGGATATCACACACACCCCCCCCTTATAATGCCCCATGCAGGATGTCACCCCCCCTTATAATGCCCCATGCAGGGTGTCACCCCCCCTTATAATGCCCCATGCATGATGTAACCCCCCCCTTATAATGCCCCATGCAGGATGTCACACCCCCCCTCCCTTATAATGCCCCATGCAGGATGTCACCTCCCCCCTCCCTTATAATGCCCCATGTAGGATGTCACACACACCCCCTCCCTTATAATGCCCCATGCAGGATGTCACACACCCCCACCTCACCCCCTTCCCTTATACTGCCCCATGCCTCCATACAATAAATAAATAAAATACTCACCTCACGTCTCACCTGCTGCCGCTGCTCCGGACTTCAGTGTCGCCGGCCTCATCCCGCTCTGCGCTGTGACTGCCCAGGAGAGAGCGCGGTGTAAAGACGTCACCGCGCCCTCTGACCTGAAACGTCACAGTGCAGCAGCCGCAGAGGATGCAGGAGCTGCTGTGGAGGCACGGGGAGGGGTAAGTATTGTGTCGGGTGCCGGGGCACTGAGCAAGCGGGGGAGAGCGGGCGCTGACGGTGAGGGCCCCCCCCGCCAGCTCAGGGCCCCTGGTGTGCGGCGTGCGTCCCTGCTTCTAGGGGGGAGCAGCTGCCCCACGGTGGGTATGCCCATGGCTGCACTCACAATTCTACCAGTTCCATCATATTCAGATTCCAGGACCTCATGCCACACTGCTGCCCCGTGCTGGCTCAGTTTGTGTTGTGGTACGATGTGTTTACCATGTGTATCACACAATATAATAGTCCAAAGGCTCGCTCACACTTGCGAATAAATAGGACAAATGCAATCCGATAAAAAATCGGATTGCATTCAGTAAAATGTTATTCTATGAGTCGGTGCTCATGATGGTCCCGTGGCTCAGGGTGGTCAAACCAGTGGCGGATCTGTTTATTTGGGTTTTGTAATGCTTAAATGTCCGACTACGCCACCCGTGGATTGCGGTCACTGAGAACCGCCGCTGCGGGCAGACCGCTGAGGCTGATGTTGTGTGCGCAGCAGAGGGTAGTATAACTCCCCATGGGAGGAGTATAGCCTCAGGGCAGTGAGTGCAGATGGTTGGGGTAATGGTGCATGGGAGCAGCAGTAATGACGCAGAGTCCAGTGATGCAGTCCAGGGTCTTTACTCACAGTTTTACACTCCAAGCCACTTCTGCAGATGATGGCTGCCCACGTCGTGCTGTGCTCATCAGGTGAGGGGCTCGGCCAACTCCCAGGTACCGCTTTTCAGGACCCCCTTCGTGTGTCCTTTCTCTGGCCTGTCGTACCCCACAATTGACCACGTTTCTGTCCAGCTGCCTCGGGCCTTGGTGGGCAAACGTATGTTCCATTTCCCTGGGTCCTATGTGGTGCCTTCCTAACGGGTGTAGTGAGGGGCCATGCACATACAATGCCACGGCCTCCGGTTACTAGCTGAGGATAGTTGCTCTCCTCCACTAGATGAGGGATCTGGTTCCCTTTTCTTGGCCTGACCCCCCTACTCTGGTAGCGGCGGGCGTGCGGTGGCGGCTGGCCGGTCCGCACCCCTGGGGTCCCTTCAGTCTTCTCTTAGAGCTTCCTCCATTCTTCTTCCTTCCTTCCTTCTCCTTCTGTTTCCTCCCTCCAGGCTCAGGCCTTGAGACTTGGCCTGCCTGCGGAGCAGAGCCCATGCAGAGCCTCTGCTCCCAGCCTCCTCTCTCTCTGCTCTCTCCCACTTTCTACTTTCTATTACTCCTGATTCTAAGATGGTGTCCACCATATATACTCCTCTATACAGTGCACCCTGGATCTACTCTCCCCACCCATACACTACCGGGTTCCCCCTTTCTAGGTGTTCCCTCCCCCCACTCCAGCCAGGGTCAGTTGTGCTCACTCTTGGGAGCATTGTCGCCCTGTCCCCCGGAAATGTGGTGTAGTGCATGTGGGTGTTAGGGTCTTGAGCTACACTCCATCCTTACCTGGAAGTGAGATATCACACCTCTGGGTGAGATGCAATACCGAACCCTCGGGGCGCTACATTCCCCCCTGGTAAATCACAGCACGTCCGCGGGCTGGAACAGAGCAAAAGACATGCAAAAACATTTTTAAATGCAACCATACAAAAACAATTCAACATTTTTCTCTTTCCCTTTATGGGAGATAACTTTTCCCGTTATTTTCAGCATTATTAAACTTTACTTTTTAATAGATATAAAATTTTCTTTCGAATATATAACTCTTGGCATAAATATGTATATAAAACATTTCTTCTAATAGAAAACACAAACTATTCTCAGCAGCATTCTTACGACGAAGTCTCTTTATCAGGTCACAGTCCTTGCCGCTACCAGGTGTCCATGTCACCCAACAAGGTACAATTTTTCTAAGTGCAACAAACACCTTCAGGTATCTTTTGAGGTAGGTGTATATAAAACCAATAGAGGGCACTTTAAGAAGTGCAACTATTTACAGAATTTGGCTGCTCCCAGTCCTCAGCCGGATAGAAAAGAGTTGGCTGCTCCCAGTCCTCAGCCGGATAATTCACAGACCCTTTTCGGGTAACTTCTAGTAAACAAATAAACTTTACAACAACCCCTAACCGGGTAAACTTTTTGTAATCCGCAAACGGCGTGTCACGAAACTTCTTCACCCTGGCGGGTAACTATATACAAGTCCTGCTGTTGTTCTTTAATAGCAGTCTCCCTGCGCCTCATCCTCCTCAGGCTCGTCCAGGTCCTCCACGTAGCAGGGTTCAGGGTAGCGGTGCTCTTCCACCCTCCGAACATTGAGAGCGTACCACCCTCGCAGACCTCGGTGTCGGATGTATGATACCCGATCCCCTGGGAACAGATCCCGTTTCGGGTGACCCGCGGGCAGACGACTTTCCACATCCCTTCTATTAACAAAAAGGTCTGTGTCGGTTGTCGGATCCCGAATAAAACCCCACCCCTTCTCCTGGTGGAATTTGACCACGATCCCGGTTACTGTGGGACCGTGTGCAGCTTGGGGGTCTCGGCGGGTCCGGGTCTTTTCTTCCGCGCTCCGGGTCTGCAGCTGTTCTTGCCTCTGGCGCCGCGCCCGCTTCTCCTTCTCTAGTTGTTCTATCTCACGGCGGCAGAATTTCCTCCTGCGAGCTGCGTCCGCCCGCGTCTCCTGCGAAAATCCCATTAGGTCCTCCCCGGTCTGGTCCCACTCTATCTGGACCTCTTCATCCGGGAGCTGGGGGACGGTGACTGGCTGCAGAGCAAGTAGGAGCGGAGCAAGCGGGGCTTCGGCCCGTGCGGACAGGTCCCTCCGGTGACAAGGGTGAACCCATCCGTGTGGCAGGGGGACCGGCTCTCCATGAGGCCCGGCAAGCTGGCTGTATAGGTCGGTCCCTAGGGATGGTAGTGCTGGGACTGGGGGCGCTCGCTGTTGGAAGGCGCCTGGGGACATCAGGCCTTGCGATCGGGCCTGGAGCGGGCCGCTTCCGGACGTACCCGGGATCAAGGGGCACGGCGTGGGACATGGTCCGGTGGCTGCGCTTGGGGCTTTGGGCCTAGGTGCGGGCGGCGGGAGCGGAGGAGGAGGTGCAGCGACTTCCGGGGCGATCGGTTCCGCGACGGGGTCCAGGGGCAGGTTAGTGGCGTCCCGGCTGGTATCAGGGGCGTCCGTCCCCCTTACCTGCTCCCTTTGCAGTGCCGCTCTCAGCCTCCGGCGGTCCTCCTCCGTCCTCAGGGGCAGGTACGTCGTCGGGTGGTTGTAGCGTCTCTTGCTGCCGGGCCGCGACCCGCTGGCCCATCTCTTCTCTCCACCTCGCAATGGCCTCCCGCTGCGCCCGGACCATCCTCCGGTCCAACTCCTCCAGTCCAGCCCGGAGGAATTCAGGGTCCTCTCCGGGGAGCTGGGCCACCAGCTCCGCGAGGCTGCATGGAGCCGCTTCTGCCTGCAGCAGGCCACTCGTCAGGGCACTGGGACTGGCGCTCCCCGCCATCTCCAGGTGTGGTCTGCCAAGACTGATCCAAACCACACCCTGCCCCTCGGTCTTCTTTCCCTTCCGCCCCTGTTGGGGGTGGTCCTGGGGCAATCTGCTGACAATCACTCTCAGGGGCAGCCCCCCCACGTTGATGGACATCTCTGCAGCCGCACTCATGGCTGTTGGGGGTGGGCTCCGGGTTTGGCGCCATTCTGGGACCTGGCCCACGATGGGAAGTGGCTTCTTGTTGTCTTTTGGCGCGCACATAATGGCGTTCGTTCTTCTGGGGCGGGCGCCACATTCAATACAGTGAAACAGTCTCTAGGCACGCAATACCCGATGATAACGGGTTGGTTTCGATCCTGCCGACTACGCCAAAGTTGACACGCCCCCCTGGGCCGTGTGTGTGGGGGAAATACCCGGAGCCGAGTCTGTGCGATACTGGGGGTTGTAGTCTCCGTGGCGTCGACCCGGTCCCGTGGCTCAGGGTGGTCAAACCAGTGGTGGATCTGTTTATTTGGGTTTTGTAATGCTTAAATGTCCGACTACGCCACCTGTGGATTGCGGTCACTGAGAACCGCCGCTGCGGGCAGACCGCTGAGGCTGATGTTGTGTGCGCAGCAGAGGGTAGTATAACTCCCCACGGGAGGAGTATAGCCTCAGGGCAGTGAGTGCAGATGGTGGGGGTAATGGTGCGCGGGAGCAGCAGTAATGACTCAGAGTCCAGTGATGCAGTCCAGGGTCTTTACTCACAGTTTTACACTCCAAGCCACTTCTGCAGATGATGGCTGCCCACGTCGTGCTGTGCTCACCAGGTGAGGGGCTCGGCCAACTCCCAGGTACCTTTGGAGTTCTTTTCAGGACCCCCTTCGTGTGTCCTTTCTCTGGCCTGTCGTACCCCACAATTGACCACGTTTCTGTCCAGCTGCCTCGGGCCTTGGTGGGCAAACGTATGTTCCGTTTCCCTGGGTCCTATGTGGTGCCTTCCTAACGGGTGTAGTGAGGGGCCGTGCACGTAGAATGCCACGACCTCCGGTTACTAGCTGATGGTAGTTGCTCACCTCCACTAGATGAGGGATCCGGTTCCCTTTTCTTGGCCTAACCCCCCTACTCTGGTAGCGGCGGGCGTGCGGTGGCGGCTGGCCGGTCAGCATCCCTGGGGTCCCTTCAGTCTTCTCTTAGAGCTTCCTCCATTCTTCTTCCTTCCTTCCTTCTCCTTCTATTTCCTCCCTCCAGGCTCAGGTCTTGAGACTTGGCCTACCTGCGGAGCAGAGCCCATGCAGAGCCTCTGCTCCCAGCCTCCTCTCTCTCTGCTCTCTCCCACTTTCTACTTTCTACTACTCCTGATTCTAAGATGGTGCCCACCATATATACTCCTCTATACAGTGCACCCTGGATCTACTCTCCCCACCCACACACTACCGGGTTCCCCCTTTCTAGGTGTTCCCTCCCCCCACTCCAGCCAGGGACAGGGACAGTTGTGCTCACTCTTGGGAGCATTGTCGCCCTGTCCCCCGGAAATGTGGTGTAGTGCATGTGGGTGTTAGGGTCTTGAGCCACACTCCATTCTTACCTGGAAGTGAGATATCACACCTCTGGGTGAGATGCAATACCTCTGTAGCGACCGAACCCTCGGGGCGCTACACTCATCTGAATTTTTTTTTTCAGCTTCGATCGTACTGACTGAAAAAAAAAAAAGCAGCATGCTGTGATTGCATGTGAAATTCAGATCGCACGCACCCATACAAGTCTATGGGTGCATGTGAAACATCACACTGCACTCAGATGTCACGAGTGCAGTGCCATTCCCGTGGACGCCGGCAACAGAGGAGATGGAGAAATTACTTTCTCAGTGTCCTCTGCACCTGTGCTCCGATTCTCTAATGCGAGAGGACCGGAGCACAGAGCACAGTACACTCGGCTCACACTCGCAGCAGAGCTGGAACCGAGGGTCATTAGCACATCGCATCGGATGTGATAAGCTAGTGTGACTCCGGCCTAATGAGGAAAATACACTGTGCACACAACGCAGTGCATTGCATAATGTGATCTGTGCTAATCTTGTAGAAGTTTCTCCTGTACCAAAATTAATTGATTGGAAGCTGCATCGGGCAGAATTATGATTGTAGCTCTGGATGTGATTGCAATGTGAGACAAAATGTAAGTTACCCTTGAATTGTACTAAAAAAGTAAAACATAGGATTTCTATAAATAATCTAGATGTAAAATGAAATTTAGAATCGCCAATCTTTGGATAACCCCTTGTGTTTCCTGACTAAGGTCTTTCCCTGTAATGGCTCATTCAGACGTCAATCGTTGATTTATCTCAGTCATACGCAAACAAATGGTCTGAGTTTCATCACTGTTTTTAATCATTCAGCAGAGTTTAGTCCGAGTTTCATCAATTTTTCATCTCAGTGCTGTCCACTTTTTTCACTAACCCATATACTTACATCCGACACTCGGATTAATATCGACAAGCCTCTGTGCTTATGTCTGAGGAAAAAATAAGACATGCGAACTGCCATAGATTATCAAAGGAACGAGTGCTAGCTGTGAAAAACACAGATAAAACTCATACATGAAAAAAACTGACGCCTGAATGAGCCCTAATGCTGGTTTTACACATCTGTATATCACTGTCCGAATATGGACCGTGATGTATGGACCATCCATGCGTCTCCTGACCTGAACTTAGCCTAAGGGCTCATTCACACTGCCGTAGATTGTCCCATGCAAGAGAACCGGTGTTTTTCCAAGAGTGGGTGGTAGGACTGTGGAAGGTTCGAGGGGTGGAGGCGGAGGTGGGGTGGTGCCTGGAAAGAGTCTCAAGGGCGCCCAAAAATTTTGCCAGTATGGGGCCCTAAAATTCCTAGTGGCAGCCCTGGTTATAAAAGTTGACATTAGGGAGACCCCGAAATTCAGCTCGTAACTGGAAGACAGCTCAATGAAAGAAGAATGATTTCCTAAACCAGGAGGAATAACCGGCACACCCTTGTAATGATACAGGTAAGTGGCAACGGTCTGAATTAATGAAGTGCCGCCTTGTCCCTCCTACCTGTTTATGATTACATATTCGCTGTCTGCTAATAGCACCCAGGGGACGTCGCATTAATCTCCATCACGACCCTTATTTGCATTATCTGAGATTAATAAGTAACACCCTGCGTGCAGAGATTTTGCAGGCATGAAGTCTTTGAACTCTGAATACGATTACACTGCCGTTGTAAGTGCTACAAGGTGATGTTTCCTTTGTTGGCGTCGAGAGCTCTTGTATCATTCATGAATCGATTTTTATGGGGTCTACAAACAATGTGACAAGTTTAATGAGCTGGCGGCTTTGAAGCATCACACAAAACACAGTCCTATTCATTATATCAGTGAGATGAAAAAATGAATCCAAGTGCAGAGCTATAAATACAGCACAGCGGCCGACAAACAGAACGACTCTTCTCCAAGGAAGGATTTTATTATGGTAAACAAATAATGTATTCATAAGTCTGCTGCTTCCACATTAGCTCTCAGAAACTGGCATTACACTGCTGGCCATGCTGCTTTCCTGTTAGCTCTCAGGACATGCATATCAATATTGCCCTCTGCTGCTTTCCTGTTAGCTCTCAGGACATGAAATATCATTGATACCCTCTGTTGCTTTCCTGTTAGCTCTGAGGACCTGGCGAAACCTCGCTGACTTTTGCCAGTTTCCTGTTAGCTCTCAGGACCAAGCTGATCACGGCTGCTTCTCCCTTCTGGTTTCCCATTATCTCTCAGGAACTAACATAATGCTGCTGCCCCTCTTGGTTTTCTATTATCTATTGGGATCTTGTATGTCACCTCTGATTTCCTGTTAGCTTTCAGAACAATTCACTTGGAAGGACATCAAATTACACAATTGGACGATGGTTAAAGGAGGAGGCCACAGGCTGTTGGCACTAATAGGCCAGTTATTGGAAAACTAACAGTGAGCGTATGGAATATATGTATATACCTCCAATACAGTCACTGCGATCTCCACAATAACCCTAGCACTACTCACTGCCACCAACAGTCGTGTTTTATACAGGCTGACTGGAGGCCTGAGATCCCCAACTTACAGAATATCTTCGCCCCTAAAGGTCCCAGGCGGTAGATATCATCATGCTGCCTATTGCAATTTTACCTTTCTATAGAGATGAAACATGGTGTGGATAGCATCATCCATTAAACCCAATATTATGTTGGAGGAGTTAGGATGGCATTACGGTGAAGTGTGTGAATGTGTTATGTTCTTCGCTTCGCTACGAAGCCAAAAATATATCTCCCATAATATTAGATTGACGCAAATCTCAATATTGATCACTGACCATTGACTTCACAAAGTCTACGACCCATGCTTTGATCAGAGGGAGCTCATGTCTTGGAAGTGTACTTCTCCTCTGAATAAACTAATCCCAAGCTTAGTGTTTGGCTCTCAGAGTAAATCAACTTTTGTAATTACATGGTCACTGCAGGAGGTCCCTACATCAATGGAGGTTGAAGTGTCTGCTCTTTATCAATTCCCAAGTTATAATTAATCCCATATCTTCAATGTGAGGGTGAGATGTCCCCTGTCTGGAGATGTCTTTATAGATGTAAGTTTTTCTCACTTTCCTGATATCTTTTAGGGCTCATGCAGACGTTTGTGCAAATTAGTCCGCTCTCAAACCACGATGCATGGACTGGCCACAGGTCTCCTGACCAGAGCATGACAGCTTCTTATATTTCTATGAGGCTGTCACACTTGAGAGAGCCACAGCCAGTCCGTGCATTGCAGTCCAAGATTGGACCGATTTGCACGGATGTCTGCATGAGCCCTTATGACTTGGCATAGCACTGCTACCTCTGCTTGCTTCCTGTTATCTCTCAGGAACTGGCATATAAATGCTGTCCCTGATGATTTCTTGTTAACTCTCAGGTCCTAGCATATCACTGCTGACATTAATAATTTTATTTCTATAGTGTTTACGTATTCTGCATTGATGAAGAGTACTGTTTGTCACTCATTAAGTCCATGCCTCAGAGACTACAAGCTGTTATTAAAGCCAGAGGTGGTGCAGCAAAATACTAGTGATGTATTGGAGTGTTCGTTTGTGTGTTTGTTTTTCATGATTCCATAATTTTTTTCTCAGAATTGAGTGGTTCCATAATTTTTTTCCTCTGCTTGGTCTGAAAAAAATTACCCTTACTGAGTACCACCTTTTTAATCTTGATTTCTTTTAGTGTTTCTTAAAGCCCTAAAGTTGCCATTTGAAATGACTTTAGTTTTGTGCCATGTCTGTGATCTGCTTTTTTTCAACAACATTAAACAACTGAATGAACATCCTCCGAGCCCGGTGATTCCATAATTTTTGCCAGGGGTTGTATCACTGCAGCCCTCCACCAGTTGGGCCTTTATGGCAGAGTGGTCCGACGGAAGCCTCTTCTCAGTGCAAAACATATGAAAGCCCACATAGAGTTTCCTCAAAAACACATAAAGGACTCCCAGACTATGAGAAATAAGATTCTCTGGTCTGATGAGACGAAGACAACTTTTTGGGCATAATTCTAAGCGGTATGGAGAAAACCAGGCACTGCTCATCACCTGCCCAATACAATCCCAACAGTGAAACATGGTGGTAGCAGCATCTTGCTATGGGGGTGTTTTTCAGCTGCAGGGACAGGACGACTGGTTGCAATTGAAGGAAACATGAATGCGGCCAAGTACAGAGATATCCTGGATGAAAATATCTTCCAAAGTGCTCTGGACCTCAGACTTGGCCGAAGGTTCACCTTCTAACATGTCAATGACCCTAAGCACACAGCTAAAATAACAAAGGAGTGGCTTCAGAACAACTCTGTGACCATTTTTGACTGGCCCAGCCAGAACCCTAACCTAAACCCAATTGAGCATCTCTGGAGAGACCTGAAAATGGCTGTCCACCAACGTTCACCATCCAACCTGACGGAACTGGAGAGGATCTGCAAGAATGGCAGAGGATCCCCAAATCCAGGTGTGAAAAACTTGTTGCCTCATTCCCAAGAAGACTCATGGCTGTACTAGCTCAAAAGGGGGCTTCTACTCAATACTGAGCAAAGGGCCTGAATACTTATGACCATGTGATATTTCAGTTTTTCTTTTTAATAAATTTGCAAAAATTTCTACATCTCTGTTTTTTCAGTCAAGATGGGGTGCAGAGTGTACTTTAATGAGAAAAAAATTAACTTTTTAGAATTTACCAAATGGCTGCAATGAAACAAAGGGTGAAAAATTTAAAAGGGTCTGAATACTTTCCGTACCCACTGTAGGTGGCACTGCTTCTTTCCTTCTTTTCAGGACCTGGCATATCACTGTTGCCCCTGCTGGTTTAGTGATGGGGCATGCTCCAGTTTGAAGCATTGTGGGAGATGTAAAGTTTACTTTGGAAGGCTTTGTGTCTTGTGATAGAAACACAGAATATACCCAGAAGATACATTATATGATGTGTTGTTATTAAAGAGACAGGTTCATTTAATGCAAAAACTCCATTGGAAAAAAAATCCCCAGACTTCATAGTCACTGGCAGCATTTCTGCTCTTTGATGGCCTCGATCATTGTATCTCTTCATTACTCTGCACAGGCCTGTGGGTTACTGGAGGACAAGGCCCTGGTTCTCTGATCACCCCACAGTCTCCACAATACCGCCACTGTGTAAAAGGTGAGTCCTGCGGCCAAGACAGGTTTCTTGTCAACAGCATTGTGAAATGGGAGATTAGCTGCAGATACAATGACCAATATTGCTTTAAGCCTGATTAAAGGTTGAACCTAGAATACTGGAAAATGACAGTCTGACCCTACTCGGCTATGAGATGAAATTGTGTAGGACCGCTGCTGTCAGATGTAGCAGTGCTGAATTTTATTTAGTAATTCTGGGGCTGCATTAATGCGTTATGGCAAATCTACAGTCCTGTAAAACTAAATAGCAAGTAGTGCCTAATGACTCACTGAGCTCTGATATTTCTGGGCGTGAGCACATGATGTCCATTTAAGCTGATGGAACCCATTTGCAAATTGGTTGATCTCATAAATCTGTTTTTTTCTTATCACATGATAGAGGCAAGCCGTGCTTTGTGCACACCTCAGTCATTTCATGGGAAGGGGAACAGTTATGGATTAGCAGGTCTGAAACATAACTCTGGCCGCCACTAAGAACTCCCACATGATCTTCAAAATTAGGGAAAATGGTTTGTGTGAGAACTATTCTGTATTTGCACTGTTCCACGTGAATTATCTCACGTTATTACTAACGAGAGACAGTAATAAAAAGTATTTGGCTCTCCATGTTCCTGCTAATTCTCTATGTACCCTTAGGCTATGTTCCCACGATGAGCTTTTGGTGAGTTTTTTTATGTTGCATATTTTCGAAAAAGTGCAAGTAACCTATTTTACTTAATGGGTGCAGAAATGGTGCAGAAAATCTGCAATATCATAAACTCACCAAAAGCTCATATTAGTGCCCAAAAATGTAGGAAATTAACCTTTTCATACAGACAAGGGGGCTGAGGTGGGAGTGGACACATTTCCAAATCTCTAAGGCCTCATTCAGACCTCCGTTTTTTACATACATGTTTTCCTATTCATATTTTAGATTGTGAGCCCCAATGGGGACAGTGCTGATCCTGTCTGTAAAGGGCTGTTTAAGTAAAGGCGCTATATAAGTGAGTAAAATAAATAAAAATAAATATTTCTCATGGTCAGCACATGTACTCATTATAGTCTATGGGGCTGTTCATATCTCTGTTTTTTTTGCAGACCATATCCGTTTTTATCTGAGTCCCAAATCAAAATCACCCATACAAATCTATGGTTCCGTAAAAATCCTAAAAAGAACACTTATTCAATCCCTGTATGTCCGTTTTTAACATTGTAGTGGGTAGGAGAAGCTTTGCAAAGTTTTGTTATTTTTTGACGCATACAAGAAAATCGCTGATATAAAAAACAGACACTGTCATTTAACACTGATGAAAATCTGATTTGGCGCACTGATGGAAATAACGGACGTCTGAAGAAGGCTTAATAAGCACTTGGTGTGGTAGAAAGGGGATGCAGCGTGGACGCCTCCTCTTCGCCCCATAGATGTGGAGTGGCCAGCCTCTATAGCAGGGTGCACACTCTCAAACTCTTTAATGTAACAGTGTATTTTTCCCTTGAACCACATCCAATCACTAAAATCACAATAATCTAATAATGGAGCAGCTTCTCGCCAGCCAGGTGTTTTTTTGGGAACAGGGTAATTAAATTTGGAGCTTGGTGACCAGCTACTTCTGCTGCCAGATTACCCTGAGCACAACAGAAAGGAAATAATAAAATTACATGGCTTTATTCCTCAAGAAACCTGCAGAGAGTCGGCGCAGACTGAAAGGATTTCATTTACTGTCAAGTATTTAGTTTCTGCATTATGCACTTCTAAACGAAATCCCTCGTCACTCTTATTGTCCGGCACCTGCGAGGACGATGATGGTTCTCATATAGCTGTGACCTTGTCTCCAGGCTTCTCAACCGCTTATGAGGATATTAATGCGGCGTTTGTAGAAATTATGTAAATCTTCTTGGTTATAGTGATAGGACCATGCTGGTATAACCTGGGCATCGTCTTCTATACCTTGCTATGAAGAATGATGGTATAACCATGGTATTTTCTGTACCGAACTTTAATAATAATAATAATATGTACAGCTGGTATAACCTGAGTATCTCCTGTATATAATTATATAGTTTAGGTCTGGAGACATGCCTGGCCAGTCCAGCACCGGCAACACTATCTGCAGGACATCATAACCTTCTTATCCCATCTTCTGAAGAACCAACATCAAACGGGAAACGCGTCAACTAATGGGGGGCGGGACGTCTGCATCTTGAGATATGTAACCCTGGCTTCTGTATCTGTTGTTTTCCTATGTGTGAGCATGACAAGGCTGTGGCTGGTGACTACAGCCCTGTGATTTTTTGTCCACAAACCCCAGGCACGGTTTTATATCTATTGATTGGTTTATGACTGCATATGTAGGAGTGTTTTCCTATTCATATAAGATATTGCCTCTATGTTCAGGCCTGGAGCTCTATGTGGCTGTTTGAGTATAATAGTTTTTGAACACGACGACTTGATGTCAATGAGGGTATAATTCTATATTATTGCATATCTAAGGATATAGTTACCTGTAGCTTTGATTGTCGTTTTGCAATCGGCTTAAACTGTGCAATATTCTATTGGTACACTCCGTATGCATATCCTACTATTTTAATATCTTTTGAGTGATACAGTGACTAATGATTCGTGTTTACTTATGACTAGTGTTTTAATCAAATAACATAGAGTCAGGACAATATAATATTGGGGGCACCGTTTGCATCAATCAGGGTGTTTTTTTCCCCCATAATAGGGAAGGAACACTGGGAGAGTGTATCCTTTGATTTTCTTATATGAATATATTAGTGGTCTTTGCACTGGTTCACTATATGCACTGCACTTTAGTTATGGTCCTTTGTTTGTGTTGAGATTAACTACTTTAACAAATACTGATTAAAAGTTAATTTTGAAATATAGGGTCTTTTTTTTTCATTAGTCAGTCCAGCACTTTTACCTTCAGTTTCTTTAGCAAGGCAGTGGTCATCTTGGAGGTGTGTTTGGGGTCGTTCTGTTGGAATACTGCCCTGCGGCCCAGTTTCCGGAGGGAGGGGATCATGCTCTGCTTCAGTATGTCACAGTACATGTTGGCTTTCATGGTTCCCTCAATGAACTGTAGCTCCCCACAACTGGCAGCACTCATGCAGCCCCAAACCATGACACTCCCACCACCATGCTTGACTGTAGGCAAGACAGACTTGTATTTGTACTCCTCACCTGGTTGCCACCACACACACTTGACACCATCTGAGCCAAATAAGTTTATCTTGGTCTCATGAGACCACAGGACATAGTTCCAGTAATCCATGTCCTTAGTCTGCTTGTCTTCAGCAAACTTTTTGCGAGCTTTCTTGTGCATCATCTTTAGAAGCGGCTTCCTTCTGGGATGACAGCCATGCAGACCAATTTGATGCAGCGTGTGGCGTATGGTCTGAGTACTGACAGGCTTATCCCTTCCCCCTTTAACCTCTGCAGCAATGCTGGCAGCACTCATACGTCTATTTTGAAATGTCTTTTCAAAAGACATATGAGCACGTGTACTCAACTTCCTTGGTCAACCATGGCGAGGCCTGTTTTGAGTGGAACCTGACTTGTTAAACCGTTGTATGGTCTTGGCCACTGTGCTGCAGCTCAGTTTCATGGTATTGGCAATCTTCTTACAGCCTCGGCCATCTTTATATAGGGCAACTATTCTTTTTTTCAGATCCTCAAAGAGTTCTTTGCCATGAGGTGCCATTTTGAACTTCCAGTAACCAGTATGAGAGAGTGTGAGAGCGATAACACCAAATTTAACATACCTGCTCCCCATTCACAACTGAGACCATGTAACACTAATCACATGACACCGGGGAGGGAAAATAGCTAATTGAGCAGAATTGTACATTTTCACCTAGGCCGCTTCTGTGTATCATTATACTGTATATATACAGCTTGTTTAACCTGGGCATCTACTGTATATAATTATATTTGTACAGCTCGAACAGAACGGCTTACACCTTGACGCATTTCCTGGTTCCCGGTTTTTGCTACACACAGATGTCCTTGACAAACAGCGCTCTTGGTCGAAACTTTGGACCATATCTGTTTTTACTCCTTGCCGGATCAAATAAATACCACTGCAGCAAAACCTACAGTCTCATTTTCTTTTTGTGGTGCTGAGTGAAGGCAAAAGGGCCAACAAGTGCTAAGCATCTCTGGGAACTCCTTCAAGATTGTTGGAAGACCATTTCCGGTGACTACCTCTTGAAGCTCATCAAGAGAATGCCAAGAGTGTGCAAAGCAGTCATCAAAGCAAAAGGTGGCTACTTTGAAGAACCTAGAATATAAGACATATTTTCAGTTGTTTCACACTTTTTTGTTAAGTATATAATTCCACATGTGTCAATTCATAGTTTTGATGCCTTCAGTGTGAATGTACAATTTTCATAGTCATGAAAATACAGAAAAATCTTTAAATGAGAAGGTGTGTCCAAACTTTTGGTCTGTACTGTATATATACACTGCTCAAAAAAATAAAGGGAACACTTAAACAGCAGAATATAACTCCAAGTAAATCAAACTTCTGTGAAATCAAACTATCCACTTAGGAAGCAACATTGATTGACAATCAATTTCACATGCTGTTGTGCAAATGGAATAGACAATAGATGGAAATTATTGGCAATTATCAAGACACACTCAATAAAGGAGTGTTTCTGCAGGTGGGGACCACAGACCACATCCAGTACCAATGCTTTCTGGCTGATGTTTTGGTCACTTTTGAATGTTGGTTGTGCTTTCACACTCGTGGTAGCATGAGACAGACTCTACAACCCACAGAAGTTGTTCAGGTAGTGCAGCTCATCCAGGATGGCACATCAATGCGAGCTGTGGCAAGAAGGTTTGCTGTGTCTGTCAGCGTAGTGTCCAGAGACTGGAGGAGCTACCAGGAGACAGGCCAGTACACAGGAGACGTGGAGGGGGCCGTATGAGGGCAACAACCCAGCAGTAGGACCGCTACCTCCACCTTTGTTCAAGGAGGAACAGGAGGAGCACTGCCAGAGCCCTGCAAAATGACCTCCAGCAAGCCACAAATGTGCATGTGTCTGCACAAACGGTTAGAAACCGACTCCATGAGGGTGGTATGAGGGCCCGTTGTCCACAGATGGGGGTAGTTCTCACAGCCCAACACCATGCAGGACGCTTGGCATTTGCCACAGAACACCAGGATTGGCAAAGTCACCACTGATGCCCTGTGCTCTTCACAGATGAAAGCAGGTTCACACTGAGCACATGTGACAGACGTGACAGAGTCTGGAGACGCCATGGAGAGTGATCTGCTGCCTGCAACATCTTTCAGCATGACGGTTTGGCAGTGTGTCAGTAATGGTGTGGGGTGTTATTTCTTTGGAGGGCCGCACAGCCCTCCATGTGCTCGCCAGAGGTAGCCTGACTGCCATTAGGTACCGAGATGAGATCCTCAGACCCCTTGTGAGACCATATGCTGGTGCGGTTGGCCCTGAGTTCCTCCTAATGCAGGACAATGCCAGACCTCATGTGGCTGGAGTGTGTCAGCAGCTCCTGCAAGATGAAGGCATTTAAGCTATGGACTGGCCCGCCCGTTCCCCAGACCTGAATCCGATTGAGCACATCTGGGATATCATGTCTCGCTCCATCCACCAATGTCACGTTGCACCTCAGACTGTCCAGTCAGTCCGGGCGTGAGCGTGGTTAGTGGTCCCACTGGGCCACGAACCGAGGAGTGCCTGGAGGGGCATGACTAGGGGCCTCGCCAGATCCGACCACGAACACACGGCGGCTTAATCGACTCCGTGGTCCGAGGAGGGACATGGGAGGTGGTCTAGGTGCTACTCCAGGTCAGACCCACACCGGGGAATGCAGGAACGGGCAGGTTTGGCTGGTATGCAGACAGGTGGGTGCTGGCAGGTACAACTGGTATGCAGACAGGTGGGTACCGGCTGGCACGGCTGGTATGCAGGCAGGTGGGTACTGGCAGGCACGGCTGGTATGCAGGCAGGCGGGTACTAGCAGGCACGGCTGGTATTCAGACAGGCCGATAATGCAGACAGGTGGGTACTGGCTGGTAGGGAAACAGGCTGGATAGGGACCAGTACAGACTGGGATACAGGAACAGAGCTGCAGGTGCGGTGGTCAAGCAGAGCAGAGCCACAGGCGCGGAGGACAAGCAGAGCAGAACTGCAGACGCGGAGCAGAGCAGAGCCGCAGGCGCGGAGGACAAGAAGAGCAGAACTGCAGAAGCGGAGGACAAGCGGAGCAGAGCAGAGCAGAACTGCATACGCAGAGGACAAGCGGAGCAGAGCAGAACTGCAGACGCGGAGGACAAGCGGAGCAGAGCAGAACCGCAGACACGGAGGACAAGCTGAGCAGAGCAGAGCAGAACCACAGACGCGGAGGACAATCAGAGCGGAACCGCAGACGCGAAGGGCAAGCGGAGCAGAGCAGAGCGGAACCGCAGACACGGAGGACAAGCAGAGCAGAGAGGAACCGCAGGCGCGGAGGACAAGCGGAGCAGAGCAGAGTTAAGCTGCAGGTGCAGAAGGCAAGAGGAGCAGAGCGGAGCAGATCCGCAGGTGCAGGCAGACTGGACAGGGCTGTGTTCACATGGAACAGACTGGGAAACACAGGAAGATAGCTAGAACACAGGAGGTAGATACGGAGGCAGGGAAATGGGACAAGCAGAACCAGATACACACAAGGTACTTGCAATGAAGTAGCGAGTGGACACAAAACTCACAAACAGAAGTACAGAGACAACGAGTTGGAGTTAGGTGCAAGTTCAGACACTGCAGGAAAAGGAAAGGATAGGACATAGAGACAAACAGGTAACGGGCTAGGACACAGTTCAGACAGGAGCTGAACCTGGAACAAGATACAGGAACGAGCCTGGGTACTCAGCCCCCAGGGTGGCGGAAACAGACTAGAAGTCACAGATCCAGGTAACGAGCCTGGGTACTCAGCCCCCAGGGTGGCGGAAACAGACAAGATACAGGACAGGACCTGGCAACTCAGTTGCACAGAACACACTGAAAGAAAGTGTTGCTCAGGCACCTCCTACTGGGTGGAGGGGGTTTAAGTATCCAGTGACTCACAGCAATAGGCTGGAGACACATTAGGACTGCGCACACTGTAACTTTGAGAATCAGGAAGTATCAGGGCCGCCGCCCTAAGCAATCAGACAAGAGACATGCACACAACAAGTAATGGAGCAAAGTGTGCAGCCTGGACTGATAGGTAAGTTGGCGGTCTTGCATGGTGGGAGATGGTAAGCCCTGTCAGCATGCCGCCAGTGATGTTACAGTACCCCCCTCTTTACGCCCCCTCTTCTTCAAGCCTGCAAGAATTTTCAGCAGATAATTTGGAGGCCGATTCTTCTCTTCAAGAAGATTACCTCTTCTGTCCACTAGAGGGAACGAGACTGGTCTCACCATCTTGGTGACTAGGATGCTTCCTCCCATCGAGCGATCCTCAGCATCAGATGAAGTGGGTGAAGTACCAGGAACAGGATACAGGAAAGTCTCTCTCCATTTGTTAATATCGGGTAGCACCCCAAAGGATTCACGGGACAACTGGAGATCCTCCACCGGGTTGGAGGGGTGCAGAGACTCGGGGGTAACTACCACCTTGACGTCCACTTTGCCAAGCTTACTGGATGAAGTGGGCGAAGTACCAGGTACAGGGTGTAGGAAAGTCTCTCTCCATTTGTTATCAGGTAGCACCCCGGAGGATTCAAGAGACAACTGGAGGTCCTCCGCCTGGTTGGAGGGGTGCAGAGACTTGGAGGTAGCCACCGCCTTGATGGACTTATTGCCAGATTTATTAGAGATTGAGGATCCTTGCTTTGGGACCATCTTCAGTCTGGTTTCTGAGATGACACGTCTGCGAGGCGGGCCGGTACCTGAAGCCAGATCATTGGTACAATCGTCGAGACTGTGTGGGGACATAGCCTCCGCTTCCCTTCCTTCGGAGACTTCAGCGCACAGCGAGTCAGCGACTAGCAGATCTGGTGAAGAAGAAGAAGACATTGCTGACTGTCCTGAAGGTATGGGGACTGGACACCCCTTGTACCTCAGTAGTCCCCCAGGAAAAACCATGCAGGATCCCCAGACCTGAGTGGGCACTAGATCTCTCGGCTCTGGACGATCTGTGGGTAAACCAGACAGCACCTGGAATGTGATCTTCATGTGTAATGCTCCAATCTGGAGCTTAATTTGTACAGACATATTTTGACTGTTTCTGAGTAGGGCTCGTCCCTCCGCTGACATTGCCCAAACCGGATTCTGGAGTTGTCGGACGGGAATCAGACACCGACTCTTCAAGGCTTTAAGCCCGAAACTTCCGGTTAATCCGAGGCCTTTACTTGCCACAGAGACAGTCACGGTCATCTGTGGAGAGGAAACACTAACGCCAAGGGCAGCCTCTCCTACAGGCCTAATGTCTTGCGACTCTCCAATCTTCGCTGGACAAAGACAGCCAGGGTGTCCCAAACAACCGCAGCGGGTCCGCAATCCGATTTTATGACTGAGTTCCGGCCTCTACTTTGCCTGACGAACATGGTCAACCTTCATGGATTCTGTGCGGATAGCTGCCTCTACAGTTTGGGGAACAGGAAGTCTTTGGGAGGACAGAACCTGACGTGACTGTTTACCTCTACGCCTTGCACGTCTGGACTGCCTCTTGAGGTTGGGAAGAGACGTATTCTGCTGAGCATTGTCATCCTGTGTGGATTCTGCATGGGCAGCAGCCTCTTCGGGCTGGGGAACTGGTGGGCTACCTACACGCATCACCCATCGGGCCTGCTCCAGGATATTGGGAAGGGAAGCTTTAGCAGAAGCTTCAGGGTTAGGGTCATCGAAGACCATTAGAAAGGCCACCAGGAAGGCCTGCGGTCAGAGACGATAGGATCCCATGCTTCCCATAGGGGGGTGATCCAATTCAAGGCATCACCCGCTAGGTAGGACATCAGAAATACTACTTTAACCCGATCGGTGGGAAAATAGTGAGCATAAAATTTGAAATGCATCATGCATTGCTCCACAAACGCACGGCTTTGTTTTGGATCCCCATAGTACCGTGGTGGATCCGCAGGAACGAGTGCTGATAGCTCTATTTGGGCTGGTGCGTAAATCACCTGGACCTCAGCTTGAGAACATTTTTTTCCTTGGTGCACGTATTCGCCAGACAAGGATTCAAATGTCTCCGAGAGCGAAGGGCCATGGGGCTCAACGGGGACCATGGCCTGAGCAAACTGTTACGCTCACGCCCGGACTGACTGGCGTGAGCGTGGTTAGTGGTCCCACTGGGCTACGAACCGAGGAGTGCCTGGAGGGGCATGACTAGGGGCCTCGCCAGATCCGACCATGAACACACGGTGGCTTAATCGACTCTGTGGTCCGAGGAGGGACATGGGATGTGGCCCAGGTGCTACTCCAGGTCAGACCCTGGTCACAGCTGTTGACGCACACCGGGGAATGCAGGAACGGGCAGGTTTGGCTGGTATGCAGACAGGCGGGTGCGACTGTTATGCAGACAGGTGGGTACTGGCAGGCACGGCTGGTATGCAGGCAGGTGGGTACCGGCTGGCACGGCTGGTATGCAGGCAGGCGGGTACTGGCAGGCACGGCTGGTATGCAGGCAGACGGGTACTGGCAGACACGGCTGGTATGCAGACAGGCCGATAATGCAGACAGGCGGGTACTGGCAGGGAGGGAAACAGGCTGGATAGGGACCAGTATAGACTGGGATACAGGAACAGAGCCGCAGGTGCGGTGGACAAGCAGAGCCGCAGACGCGGAGGACAAGCAGAGCAGAACCGCAGACGCGGAGGACAAGCAGAGCAGAGCAGAACCGCAGATGCGGAGGACAAGCGGAGCAGAGCAGAACCGCAGGCGCGGAGGACAAGCAGAGCAGAACCGCAGATGCGGAGGACAAGCGGAGCAGAGCAGAACCGCAGGCGCGGAGGACAAGCAGAGCAGAGCAGAACCGCAGACGCGGAGGACAAACAGAGGGGAGCAGAGCGGAACCGCTGACGCGGAGGACAAGCGGAGTAGAGCAGAGCGGAACCGCAGACGCGGAGGACAAGCAGAGCAGAGCGGAACCGCAGACGCGGAGGACAAGCGGAGCAGAGCAGAGTGGAACCTCAGACGCGGAGGACAAGCGGAGCAGAGCGGAACCGCAGATGCGGAGGACAAGCGGAGCAGAGCAGAGCGGAACCGCAGATGCGGAGGACAAGTGGAGCAGAGCAGAGCGGAACCGCAGACGCGGAGGACAAGCTGAGCAGAGCAGAGCGGAACCGCAGGCGCCTAGGACAAGCGGAGCAGAGCGGAACCGCAGGCGCGGAGGACAAGCGGAGCAGAGCAGAGTTAAGCTGCAGGTGCAGAAGGCAAGAGTAGCAGAGCGGAGCAGAGCCGCAGGTGCTGGCAGACTGGACAGGGCTCTGTTCACATGGAACAGACTGGGAAACACAGGAAGATAGCTAGAACACAGAAGGTAGATACGGAGGCAGGGAAATGGGACAAGCAGAACCAGATACACACAAGGTACTTGCAATGAAGTAGCGAGTGCACACAAAACTCACAAACAGAAGTACAGAGACAACGAGTTAGTGCAAGTTCAGACACTGCAGGAAAAGGAAAGGATAGGACATAGAGACAAACAGGTAATGGGCTAGGACACAGTTCAGACAGGAGCTGAACCTGGAACAAGATACAGGAACGAGCCTGGGTACTCAGCCCCCCAGGGTGGCGGAAACAGACTAGAAGTCACAGATACAGGGTACTCAGCCCCCAGGGTGGCGGAAACAGACTAGAAGTCACAGATACAGGTAACAGGCCTGGGTACTCAGCCCCCAGGGTGGCGGAAACAGACAAGATACAGGACAGGACCTGGCAACTCAGTTGCACAGAACACACTGAAAGAAAGTGTTGCTCAGGCACCTCCTACTGGGTGGAGGGGGTTTAAGTATCCAGTGACTCACAGCAATAGGCTGGGGACGCATTAGGACTGCGCACACTGTAACTTTGAGAAGCAGGAAGTAACAGGGCCACCGCCCTACGCAATCAGACAAGAGACATACACACAGCAAGTAATGGAGCAAAGAGCAAAGTGTGCAGCCTGGACTGATAAGTAAGTTGGCGGTCTTGCATGGTGAGAGATGGTAAGCCATGCCAGCACGCCGCCAGGGATGTTACATCCAGGAGTTCGTGGATGCTTTAGTCCAGGTCTGGGAGGAGATCCCACAGGAGACCATCCACAACCTCATCAGGAGCTTGCCCAGACATTGTAGGGAGGTCATACAGGCACGTGGAGGCCACACACAATACTGAGCCTCATTTTGACTTGTTTTAAGGACATTACATCAAAGTTGGATCAGCCTGTAGTGTGTTTTTCCACTTTAATTTTGGGGGTGACTACAAATCCAGGCCTCCATTGGTTAATAAATTTGATTTCCATTGATGATTTTTTGTGTGATTTTGTTGTCGGCACATTCAACTTTATACAGAACAAAGTATTCAATGAGAATATTTAATTCATTCAGATCTAGGATGTGTTATTTGAGTGTTCCCTTTATTTTTTTGAGTAGTGTATATATGTGCAATTGGTGTAACATAAGCAACTTCTGTATATAATATATATGTAAAGCTGATTTAACCTGCCATTTTCTGTATCTAATTAGATATGTACAGCTGGTATAACCTGGCATCTTCTGTATATAATATATATGGACAGCTGGTATAACCTGGGCATCGCCTGTATACAATTATAGCAGTAGATTTCTTATGCTTTCCGCTCATCGTTACAGAGGAATCACAGTGGGTTTATTCTGCAGTTTCCCCACATTTTGACTATGAATAGTTTTATGTGACCTCTGCTGCTTTTACCAAGCTTCAGAATGATGTCAAGGGAAAGTCTTTGCTGGCTCCGAGGCATGCTCTGCTATTGGGTTGACCTGCCCCTGCTCCGGGAAGAGCACGGACCGATAATGTAATTTCATTCCTCTGCTCAGTGTCCGTGGTGAAGACTGTTTAGAAGTATGAGAAAAAATCAATTTATCGCCTGAGGCAGGGTGGGTGTGTGCGCCTTCTGACAACTTACATTCTCCTCCATAACTATATTACTTCAGGTGCAAACAAGTCTGCAGCTGGCACAGTGTCAGGAGACGACAAATTCTCCATGAAGACTCCCTATTCCTTCTAAGCCATTTTATAAATCCTCAGATTGGAGAAGACAAAGGCGATGGCATGGCAGATAGTGATGGTTCCTCAGTTGGTGAGGATTACCTGTCAGTTCCAGGACCCATTACGTACACTGGCATCGTATTGTGTATGCAGAACGTGGATAGCATAATCAGATTTTTGCTGTAACTGTTACTTTAGTTTAGCAGACAGCAGTCATACAATAACTCTGCAGGGCCATCACCGATCTCTGCTTTCCTCAGTGTCATCAGCAGGATACAGGTACAATCTAAAGCAGGGGTGGGGAACCCCCAGGACCGTGGCCTCGATGACCTTTTATCACCCCCCCCCCCCCCCCCCGGTACATCCCCAGGGGACTGTGGTGCTTGGGCCGGCAGCTGTATTTTGCAGACCCATTAATTTCTTCTTGCTCTGCGAGCATGCCCACGCAATGTTCACTACTGAACGCTGAGGCGCGTGCAATGAAAGATTATGTCCTGGCACCAGTGCCAGCGTCAGGACGTACTTTGTAGGCAAAGTTAGTGCGCAATTTGTACGGCCCCTGAAGGATGGTATAACTATCCAAATGACCCTTGGCAAAAAAAGAATCCCCACCCCTGATCTACAGCATTCTGAGTTATATCGCAGAGCAATCAGCACAGCATGACAGCCCCCAGAAAAATATATTAGCCAAACATGAGTCATTGTAGATGCTGTCTGTGTTCTGCCAATCATGCCTGTCCGGAGTTTCGGAAGAATTTGAGATTCCTATCAGCCTTGTAGAATTATTAGCAGCGTACTTGTAACGGGAGCAGCATATTAGGGTCTGTACTCCAGAACAGAGAGACCTCATTCAAACTATAAATGACCAAGTGATACACTATATCAAATACACTATAGCTATGATAATAAACTGTGCTGCCTTCTAACAGCCTAGCATGAGTGTCACCATGCCTGTATCCCCTGGAGATATTTCATGTACCCCCTGTCTACACATAACACAAATTGAGTTGACTGCACCTCTCTGCTCCTTGGCTGTATTGCGGTACAACTACAAGATCATTTTAAGGGTTTACGTCACTATCGTCTGAGAACATCTGTTGGTGAGGCTACGTGAGCAATTACTGTACTTCCTTTTTCATACATCAGTATTCTCATCTCTGACTTCTGATAGGTGAGGGGTGTGGAACATGAAGACAGAGCTGCACATGCTCCTCTATCTACATAAAGTTATTAAAAACCCAAGAAATGTAGCTCAAATATTTTTAGAACTTTCTTAGAAGGTGATGGAGACGGCAGACCTCTCAGGATGTACCAAAAATGTTTGAGATAAAGATATCGCTGTAACAATTTCTTTCTATAGCCAATCAGTATTCATCATAGAACATATTCTAGAACTGGTAATATACAGTTATGTTTCTTGCAGAACAGATAACATCTTGGTAGCTGGATATAATGCACAGTGATCTGACCCATATATTTTGCATGTTGATACATTGTATCACCTCTGTCTCTTTCTATTATGTATAAAAGATGCACAGTATCAGTCCTTCAGCTTCAAAGTAATCACCTCCCCCCTTATTTCTACTGTTCTTCTTTTGCATTTCCGGAAATTCAGTCTCTTTTTCTGTATTTTTTCCGCCTTAATTGGTTGTGGATTCTTTGCTGAGGCGGCCATCGTAAGGATCCTTAAAGCCACAAATGACTAAACACTTGAGACATTGGCAGGGCAAAGATCTTGCTTCACCAGGGGAATATATTTCACATCCTGTCACAAAGGAGAGTGTGAAATTTAGGGACAGTTTGCTGAAAATCATTTTGCTTCTGTAACTCATCTTCAAAGAGCCGTGTGCATAGCTTTAATCTGACTCTATATTCTCTATATTCAGATCCCCCGTACAGAATGTGTTAGCACCCAGCCCACTACAAAAGCTGCGATATGGGGGAGCAGAAGAACAGAAAATAATTGCTGCATCCATATACATTGTGAATATAGTGTCCGGTTTTAGAGATAAAGAGGTCTTTTTATCTTTGTAGCCTTTATTAGCCCAATATGTAAATCTTCTGGAAAGAAATATCAACTATTAAACTCTAAAATTTAGTCTAAATAGGTTGAAAAATTTGTTCTAATTAGTTTCTTTAATCTTCATTATGGTTGGAGGTCTGTCTTCCTTGTATAGAGCTCTAAATCCTCTGCTTAGACATAGGTAACATTTTGTAATGTATTGCTATCTGTAGCCACCACTAGGGGGAGCTTTATTATTCATTCTATATGCATGTGTCATGTCACTTAAAGATTACATGGTTTAAAGGGGAACTCTGCAAATGTTAATTTGAATTATCTACATTTTATCCTGATTATGTCACCATTATGTAACATATGGAGAAAATTATTGTCCCCATGTATTAATCATTGAATTCACATTTCGTATTCAGTCCTATTGCCCATGGTGTGTAACCTCTGGTCCCCCGGTGTATATCCTCCGGTCCCCCGCAATGCCATCTGCCCTATCTAACATTTGCGTGGTCCTGTAATAGGAGCCACCAATGTAATAAGTCCGTTCATGACATTTCTTCCTCCTGAATCTTCCCCATCATTTGTGAGTGATATTATTGTAAAATGGAAGGAACCGCAGCAACCCAGCCACGAAGTGGAGCCCCCGTAACGCTACAGAGCGAGGCGCAGAAAAGTCACCACCGCTCTGCTGATTCCATAACTGCAGAGTCCGCACCGGGAGCCTCATGGCCGAGCAGCTGCATGTAGACGTACATTACCATGCACAATTCCGAGCATCAGATGAAGTGGTGTAAAGCCGCCACCACTGGACACTGGAGGAGACATGTTCTGTGCAGTGACGGATCACACTTCTCTATCAGCGCTTGATGGATGAGTCTGGATTTGGTGAATGTCAGGAAAACGTTACCCCTTGACTGCATTGTGCCTGCTGTACAGATGGTGGAGGAGAATAATGCTATGGGCTTGTTATCAGGGGGCAGCCTCGACCCATTAGTTCCAGTGAAGGAAAATCTTTAAAGAAGTTGTGCACTACTTTAGACTACCCCCTCCCCATTTATCCCCCCGGAGCCCCTAAGACGTTTTGTAAATACCTTCCGTTGCAGATAATGCCTGTAAGTGGCGCTATTGCTGCCCGCTCACAGGCATCACATGACCCCGTGCTGACGTCACGACAAGTGAGGCGTGACTCAGCGCTGGGGTCCCCGCGGTGGCTGCTGGGTTGTGGGCGGGGTTACCCCCTGCGTCACACCCAGCATCCACCGCGCTTTCCCAATGAATGGGGAGAGGCAGAGCGCGCGGTGGATGCCGGGTGTGACGCGGGGGGGTAACCCAGCAGCCACCGTGGAACCAGGAAGAAAAAGGCCCCCGGCTGCTGCCAGCACTTGTCGTGACATCAGCGGATGTCAGAGCTGGCTGCAGCCGGGGGTCACGTGATGCCTGTGAGCGGCCAGTGATAGCGTCGCTCACAGGCATTAACTGCAACGGAAGGTATTTACAAAAAGTCTTAGGGGCCTCAGGGGGATACATTGGGGGGTAATCTAAAGTAGTGGACAACCCCTTTAATCTTTAGCACAAGACATTGTGGACAATTGTAGCTTCAGCTTTGTGGGAACAGTTTGGGGAAGGCCCTTTTCTGTTCCACATGACTGTGTACAAGGTTCATATAGACACGGAGGGGGAAGTACATGAGCGGCCGCACAGAGCCTGGACCTCAGCCTATCCAAGAACGGCGATTGTGAGCCCGGCCTCCCCCCAACATCAGAGTCTGACCTCAAAAATGCTCTTCTGGATGAAGAGGCAAAAATTCCCACAGACGAGTCCAAAATCTTACAGAAATCCTTCCCAGAAGAACAGGAGCTGTTATTCCTGTAGAGGAAGCACTCCATATTAATGTCTATGGATGTAGATGCTCCTCAAGGTGCATGTAGGGGGCACATACTTTCCTTCATATAGTCTGTTTCTACTGCATTATATAATATAGGATTATATGAACGTGTGAGTGCTTAACCTGTACTTCTTGAATTATTTAAAAAAATTGCATGATTTACTGTAATTACTAAATAACTGTAGTAAACCCTGACAGACACCAGCTCAGGTAATACTAAATTCCTTGCTGCCAACTTGTGCTCATCTCATTTATGCACTAAAGACTGCCTGAAGGGGTTGTTCATTGTGTATTTTTTTTTATACGGACTCAGAGTTTAAAACAATACATAATAATAAGCAATGTTCTCGCTCGCCAACACCCCCTGCCCAAACCCTCGTTACTCCCATTCTGAATCTTTATCGGCCACTGCTGGTCTCCACTTCCTGGTTTCACCTCAACACCCTGAAATGCCCATTCATCCAATCACTGGCCACAGCAGGGACTTTCCGCAGGCTGTGTTTGGAAGTGCAAATACTGTCAAGTTCGGACCAGGAACCAGAGACCAACAGGGACTCAGTAAGCTTTTGAATAGAACCACTAAGAAGTCGGTGAGGTTGAGTTTTTTTTTTTTCATCCCTATTGGACAAACGAATTTAAGGTTAGAGAACACATGTATTTTCTGGGGCATTTTAAACCAAACCGAGAAGTGGATCCAGCAGGAATTTGGAAGAATCAGTCTTTCCTTTATGTTTTCCATTACTTTTAAATTAAATCCTAAAAAAAACTGAGACAAAAAATTGCTTGTGTGATTCCTGCCTATTGGCATCTGAGCTGTTTAGCTCCTTAAATAGGGAGATATGAATCCTCATTAGATGGGACATTTACGTGTCTCTGACCATAATCTGTTGTCATTCTCAGGATGTCTAAAGCTCATTATCACTGCTGTGAATGGAGTTTACACTCATCTTAGATTATTATAATGACCTTATATGACTCTTATCTTCTGTAGATCAAAGATCATGTCGTTATATCTCAATGGGTCAAAAAGAACAGTTACACACGGGCAGAGGTGAGGATTGGTGAATTATTGTTCCAGGCTCATACCTCCAGAGATATCCAAAAGATCTCAACTTTAGCACATAATGGGAATACATCAGCTGTGATCAGTGACTCCAGTTCAGCTACATTGTCCATTGGACTCTGATGCAGTCTAAATTCCACCTGTTCTCACAGGAGGTTCAGCAAGCTTTCTTTCCACCATGCTGCAGGTCTGGTCATCTGTTTCCACCAACAACAATACATTTCTCTATGGAACACAGCCATGACACAACGGCCTTACAGAAATTGCGATCTAGGCACCATTAATCTTACTTCCACTGTCAGATTCACCGGTGCCCGAGATTCAAAGCCTCCTTCCAGTACATGTAAATGACTAATATCTATAAAAGCAGATTGAGCAGCGAATTACTGAGAACCATGTTGTGTGGCTTGTTTCCCTAGTTTGGGCACTGCTGTGTATTTTGGGATTATCCGGGATCTCCAGAAGCTATTTCAAGGATTTATTATGTGGGATTATGTGGCTTTATTGATGCTTTTAGGTAGCGCTCAGTGTTGTACATTAGATATTTTAGCATCTGGTTATTTATATTAAATTCTACTTTGAAAGCCATAAAAGTGTGCCCTCCTTTTAATCACCAAAAAATAATATTATACAGTTGCAATTACAATTAACCCCCTGCCCCAACTTCCATTTGGTTTATTAGTGAATTGTACAAACTTTCTGATGTTTGCAATAAACCAATTAAACAATAACAATGTAAATAGCTAAACACAACTTGTATAACAAGTCCCCAAATTCTACACAAAATGTCAGTTCTGACTGCTGCAGTGTCAGAGTTATTCACCCTTCATTACCAGCATCTTAAGCACTTAGTAGAGCCCATCTGGCTGTTATAAACTGCAGCAAACGTGATGTATCGCCAGACACCAGCTTCTGGCAGTGTTTCTGAGGAATCTTAACCCAGTCCTCATGGGCAATGGCCTCCAGTTAACTAATTTTCTTTGTTTGCTGCGACCACCTTCTTCACATCCCAACAAAGATTTTCTTTGGGATTCAACAAGTCCGTGACTGTGATGGGCGCTCAAGAATCTTCCAGGACTTCGTCTGAAACCAAGCCTTTGTCATTTGTGAGGTGCTGGAATCATTGTCCTATTGGAAGATGCAATTCTTCAGCATCTGCTCCTCACAAAAAGCATCACGTCTTCTCATAGGATCTCATGGTATTTTTCAGTACTCAATTGAATCTATTTTGCTCTCCACAGCCTGCATATTTACAGTGCCGGAGCATCACTGAGCCCCCGCCACACGTCACTGTTGACATCACCAAGCCTTTGCTGTGCTCCACTTTAGACATCACTGAGCCCTCGCCATGCTTCACTGTAGGCATCATCGAGGTCTGCCATGCTTCACTGTAGGCATCATTGATCACCGCCATGGTTCACTGAAGGCATCATCGAGCACCGCCATACTTCACTGTAGGCATCACCAAGCCTCCGCCATGCTTCACTATAGACATCACCGAGCCCTCCCCCGCTTCACTGTAGGCATCATCGAGCACCCACCCTGCTTCACTGTAGGCATCACCAAGCCCCCGCCGTCCTTCATTGTAAACATCACCGAGCCCCCACCCTGCTTCACTGTAGGCATCACAAAGCCCCCGCTGTCCTTCATTGTAGACATCACGAACCCCCACCCTGCCTCACTGTAGGCATCACCAAGTCTCTGCCGTGCTATTACAGAACTCCTGCCATGCTTCACTATAGACATTACCGAGCCCCCGCTATTCTTCACTGTAGGCATCACTCAGCCCCCGCCATGCTTCATTGTAGACATCACTGAGACTCTGCTGTGCTTCAGTGTAGACATCACTGAGCCCCCACCATGCTTCACTGTAGGCATCATCACTGAGCTTCTGCAGTGCTTCATTGTAGTAGGTAGATTGTTATTTTCATCAGAGGCTTTATTCTTCCTCCTACAGACATACCACTGATTCGTGTACTCAAAATGCTCAACTTTTTGCTTCCTTGCTCCACAGAACTGAATCCCAGAACTTTTAAGGTTATTTTTATGGATCACATTGGAGGTGACTTTTCTTGTGCTTTTGGGTCATTAGAGGTGATGTCTTGGAGTTTGGGCACGGAGATCTTCATTGTTTAGTATGTGTCTTGTTGAACAAACTGAGACCTTACCACCTACTGCAACCAAAACAGACATTGTGCAGTCACTTGAGGGTTTTTGACCACCTGCCTCTTCAGGACTCTAGTGGCAGCCGGTGACGGCTTGCTCTTTCTGCCTTATAGAGTTAGCGTAGCCAGAAGAGTTGGGCTAAAAGATCCCTTAGGCCAGCATTGTCTGGTCCTATATGGCAGCCGGACATGAGTAGTCTTCACTTCTGCGTCCGACATCCTCAGCAGCTCTTGCGCTTACTAGCTCTCGGAACTCCATGACCTATGCAATGTCTTGTGATGTCAGGTGATATCACGGCTGTCAGTGATGTCACTATAAACAACATATCACCGCAACCAATTATTACAGATAACACTATCAGACTCATTAAATCATTGTGTAAGAGATCCTTATATGTCATGTAAGAATATAGACATTCCTGTGGCAGTGGACCAGAACGTGTGCAAATATATAAATAGCCGAAACGGTGACTGCAGACAGAGAGTGCATCCTCAGCCTCGGTTTATAATCTGGAGCATTGGTGCAGTGGAGGGGACGTCTCCCACATTTATTATGATGTCCTTGGGGTTTGTTCTAGATATCTCATTCCTAAAGTCACCTCACATGAAGGTTACAGCTGACATGAGGTCCCAAGACCCCGAGCAAACTCTACCTGTCACCTGCTCTCCCCTGACACTGCATGTTCTCTCATTAGACTGCTCCCTGCTTCTCTACCCTGAAACTGCATGCTCTCTAATTATATTGCTCCAGTCTCTTATAAGATTGCAAGCGCTTTTGGAAGTACACTCCACTCTCTCTTTTTAGACTGCTCCCAAAACACTACCCCAGGAGACATCATGCTCTCTACAACTACACTGTACCCTCTCTCATTATATTGCTCCCAGCCTGTCTCTTATGGGATGACATGCTCTAATTATATTGCATGTTCTCTCATTAGACTGCTCCCCACTTCTCTCCCCTGAAGACTGCATGTTCTCTAATTATGTTGCACTTTCTCTTACTAGACTGTTCCTAGCCTCTTTTATAAGATCACAGGCCCTCTAGAAATACACTGGACTTCTCTTATTAGACTGCTCCCAGCTTCTCTCTATAATTATACTGTTCCCAGCTTCAGTTATGAGACTGCCCCCTCTCATTAGACTGCCCAGCTTCTCTCTCCTGACACTGCACCCTCTCTCATTAGACTCTGTCCTATGACTCATATGGCTGCTGCGATATGACCTCAGTCCTTTGCTGTCAGATTTGTGTCCTACTCTTGACTCTCCTCTGGAGCTGACACTCCCCGTGTGACAGTTTGCAGCCTCCTTCTCATTAGACTGCTCCTCCCAGTGTGCCCTCTCTCCTCCTCCTCATGCGTCTTCCTGATCTCCGCAGCACAACTTTTCTTTTTTTGTGTTTTATGTTTTCCCAGTCCCAGGGTCACTGGAGATGAGATCAGTGCCCCCTTTATGCCAGGAGCCCACCCTGACCTTCTTCTAACAGGTGCCAGTTATTCTGCTGGGTGGAGAGGGGCCCTGCTGCTGCACCAGCTACCTGACCAGCCTCCACCTTGTGCTCCACCCTGAAGCTTTACTTTCCTGCAGACTTTATACCCTTCTCTATCTTCTTTGCTAACACCAGTGTCCTAAATCCGCTGCCAGCCCCCAGCACTCTGCTGCTGCTGCTATTGTCTGTAGCGCACACACCTTTCCCCTGCATTCCTGCCCCACCTGCCTGCAGATTTCCATCTCTCCTCCCCACTGCCCCTAATCACAGCTTGTAACCGTCAGTGGCCAGGCTCTGCCATATGACGAGCCTTCATTGCCTGCTCCCTTTATTCTGCCAGCTCCTATTCTGACTCCTCCAATTACAACACTTGCACCTTACTACCCCCTTCTCCTGCGGGTTTAGGTCCCAGTATGGACCTGTGGTGGGTATTTTTGTACACCATGGTCATCCTCCTCCCCTTTCTACTGATGCAAATCAGCAGCACCTTTAAATTCCACTTTAAAATCATCTCCTATTGCATCTTCTGTCTTACCCTGTCTGCGCTGGCAGCGCCCGTGTGCCTGCTGAAGAATGGAGGCCGAACGGTGGACAATATGAGGTGAGCTGGTAGAAGTAATGTGTTTTTTGTTTTTTTTTGCACAATGAAAATGATTTAGTTTGTTCATGTGTAGGACTTTACATACAGTTACATGGTTGAAAAAAAGACCTAGGTCCATCAAGTTGAAGCTTTCTCCACCAATTAGACATTTTGTTACTAACACTACAGTGTTATGGAGGTAAAAATAAGAATAGGATCAATATCCGTGGACAGGTGAGTAAATGATGCCATTGGTTTGCCTTCTCAATGCACATTGATATTTCATGACGATGGAGACACTAGGTGGTTTATTTCAATGGTTAAACAGGTCAGCAAATTTTGATGATAACTTGTGGTCCAAACACTGGTCTACTGTTCCTGGAAACAAGGCTCTGAAATGACCCCCCCCTCAGGATGGAGCTCTGTATTCTGCTATACTCTGCAGTCCCACAGGCAATGAATGAATGGTGGAGTGCATTATGATGGGGCATTTCAGAGCCCCATTCTTGGTGTCAGCGGGGGTACCCTCGGTTGGACCCAACAATCTATTACCTATCCTGTGCACAGTTGATAACTTTAAGAGCTGCAAATAACCCTTTTACCCCTTCTCCAGGTGCAGATATATGGAGCAGGCTCTGGAACTGTGTGATACAGCTGACATCTGTATGTAAGCTCTGATTGCTGCTGTTAACCTCTTCAGTGCTGCTATCAATCTTTGACTGTGGCATTTAAGATGTGCCGTCTAGGAGACATGCCATTCCAGGAACCCACTGACTCCCTCACAACGTGATCGAGGGTTGCTGATGGGATACCATGGCAGGTTGAGGGCCTGGTGAATACCCTCACGGCTGTTATATCGGTACTTTTACCTATGTACTGCAATACAGCCATATTTCAATATATAGAGCGAGCAATCAGAGGATCGCAGGTTCAAGTACGTTAGCAGTAATAACAATAGAAAGATTAGAAATATACATATATATACTGTACATATATTAGTCATGGCCGAAAAGTGTTGAAACCTTTGAAATTCTTCAAGAAAATGAAGTATTTCTCCCAGAAAATTATTGCAATTACACATGTTTTGTTATAGACGTTTACTTCCTTTGTGTGTATTGAAACTACATAAAAAAAAAACAGAGAACAAAAAAGGCAAATTGGACATAATTTCACACAAAACCCAAAAAATGGGCCAGACAAAATTGTTGACAAACAACTTTGTTTCAAGCATTTGATGCTCGTTCAAACTCACCTGTGGCAAGTAACAGGTGTGGGCAATATGAAATCACACCTGAAACCAGATAAAAAGGGGAGAAGTTGACTCAATCTTTGCATTGTGTGTCTCTGTGTGCCTCACTAAGCATGGAGAACACAAAGAGGAGAAGAGAACTGTCTGAGGGCTTGAGAACCAAAATTGTGAACAATATCAACAATCTCAAGGTTACAAGTCCATCTCCAGAGATCTTGATGTTCCTTTGTCTACGGTGCGCAACATAATCAAGAAATTTAGTAACAAAATTCCCAAATACATTTTATTGGTCGGCACATCAGCACGTAAAAATGAGTGTGCCGCCACAGATAAACCACTCCAAGGAACATTGGAATATAGGAGAAAAAGGGAGCTATGATGTTGAAAGTATAAAATGATTCTTTATTAAATATACATTACTAAATACAATACATAGGTGGATAAAAAGAGAATGTGCAAAGTACAGTGAGGATACACATAATGAGCAAAACAGGGAGAAATGGCCAAATGGATATCAGTATACCATAATTAGAAATGGAAAAGCTGGTGGAGTGAGAGCGGCTATGAGTAGGGAACACTGTCTGTGGAATGGCAATGCAGACCCAGTGGTCTATAGCAGTGCATATGCCTAATCATTGTATATAGAACACAGAAGAAACCCAATGAAGCAAAGGTAACAATGGACATTCCAAATTCAAGGTCCCTTGAAAAAGGGGAAGTGAGGTACGCTCATCTTGTCACTATTTAGGAGCCGCCATCTAACAGGGTAAGTGGTGCAGTAATTATTGGACTATATTTAGAATGTCCATTGTTACATTTGCTTCATTGGGTTTCTTCTGTGTTCTATATACAGTGATTAGGCATATGCACTGCTATAGACCACTGGGTCTGCATTGCCATTCCACAGACAGTGTTCCCTACTCATAGCCGCTCTCACTCCACCAGCTTTTCCATTTCTAATTATGGTATACTGATATCCATTTGGCTATTTATCTCTGTTTTTTGCTCCTTATGTGTATCCTCACTGTACTTTGCACATTCTCTTTTTATCCTTCTATGTATTGTATTTAATAATGTCTATTTAATATTTAATAAAGAATCATTTTATACTTTCAACATCATAGCTCCCTTTTTCTCTTATATTCCAATAATCAAGAAGTATACAACCCATGGCACTGTATCTAATCTCCCTGGATGTGGACGGCAGAGAAAAATTGATGAAAGGTTGCAACGCAGGATAGTCAGGATGGTGGATAAGCAGCCCCAATTAAGTTCCAAAGAAATTCAATCTGGCCTGCAGGCTCAGGGTGCATCAGTCTCAGCGCGAACTATCGGTCGACATTTGAATAAAATTAAATGCTATGGCAGGAGACCCATGAGGGGACCCCAGTGCTGACACAGAGACATAAAAAAGCTAGACTGCAGTTTGCCAAAATGTACATGAGTAAGCCAAAATCCTTCTAGGAAAGCTTCTTGTGGACAGATGAGAACAAGATAGAGCTTTTTGGTAAAGCACATCATTCCACTGTTTACCTAAAGCGGAATGAGGCCTCCATAGGAAAGAACTCAGTACCTACAGTCAAATATGGTGGAGGTTCAAATATGTTTTGGAGTTGTTTTGCTGCCTCTACACTGGGTGCCTTTACTGTGTGTAAGACCTCATGAAATCTGAAGATTACTAAAAGATTTTGGGTCGCAATATAGTGCCCAGTGTCAGAAAGCTTCAATTGCTCCAATTCACTACAAAGGAAATAAACATGTGTACTTGCAATAATTTTCTGGGAAAAATACTTAATTTTCTGGGACAGTTTCAAGTGTACGAACACTTTCAGCTATGACTGTATATGTGTGTGCATATGTAATAAATATAAATTATATATATAATATACACACTGCTCAAAAAAAATAAAGGGAACACTTAAACAACACAATGTAACTCCAAGCCAATAACACTTCTGTGAAATCTACCTGTCCAGTTATGAAGCAACACTGATTGTGAATCAATTTCTCCTGCTGTTGTGCAAATGGAACAGACAACTGGTAGAAATTATAGGCAATTAGCAAGATACCCCCTATAAAGGAGTGGTTCTGCAGCTGGTGACTACAGACCATTTCTCTGTTCTCATCCTTTTTGGCTGTTGTTTTGGTCACTTTTTCATTTTGCCATTGCTCTCACCCCTAGAGGTACAGGAGAATGAGGCGGTGTCTACAGTACAACCCACAGAAGTTGCTCAGGTAGTGCAGTTCAACCAGGATGGCAAGAAGGGTAGCTGTGTCTGTCAGCACAGTGTCCAGAGCATGGAGCAGATACCAGGAGATGTGGAGGGACAACAACCCAGCAGCAGGACTGTTACCTCCTCCTTTTTGCAAGGAGGAACAGGAGGAGCACTGCCAGAGCCCTGCAAAGCGACCTCCGGCAGGCCACAAATGTGCATGTGTCTGCACAAACGGTTAGAAACCGACTCCATGAGGGTGGTATGATGGCCCGACGTCCACAGATGGGGGTTGTGCTCACAGCCCAACACCGTGCAGGACGCTTGGCATTTGCCACAGAACACCAGGATTGGCATGACCGGTTCATGACCTTCAGCATGACCGGTTTGGCAGTGGGTCAGTAATGGTGTGGGGTGCCATTTCTTTGGAGGGCCGCACAGCCCTCCATGTGCTCGCCAGAGGTAGCCTGACTGCCATTAGGTACCGAGATGAGATCCTCAGACCCCTTGTGAGACCATATGCTGGTGCGGTTGGCCTTGGGTTCCTCCTAATGCAGGACAATGCCAGACCTCATGTGGCTGGAGCAGTTCCTGCAAGATGAAGGCATTGAAGCTATGGACTGGCCCGCCCGTTCCCCAGACCTGAATCCGATTGAGCACATCTGGGACATCATGTCTCGCTCCATCCACCAACGTCACGTTGCACCACAGTCTGTCCAGGAGTTGGCGGATGCTTTAGTCCAGGTCTGGGAGGAGATCCCACAGGAGATCATCCGCAACCTCATCAGGAGCATGCCCAGGCGTTGTAGGGAGGTCATACAGGCACGTGGAGGCCACACACAATACTGAGCCTCATTTTGACTTGTTTTAAGGACATTACATCAAAGTTGGATCAGCCTGTAGTGTGTTTTTCCACTTTAATTTAGGGGGTGACTCCAAATCCAGGCCTCCATTGGTTAATAAATTTGATTTCCATTGATGATTTTTGTGTGATTTTGTTGTCAGCACATTCAACTTTGTACAGAACAAAGTATTCAATGAGAATATTTCATTCATTCAGATCTAGGATGTGTTATTTCAGTGTTCCCTTTATTTTTTTGAGCAGTGTATGTGTATATAATATAGATAGATAGATAGATATAGATCTGTCTGAATCACCCATCCTTTTCTCCTTTTTCCCATTTAAAAGCCTGGATATTAAAAAAATATTTTCAAATACTAGTACGCACTATTAAATATTCAGGTGCATGAATGGGTGGTGTACATTGTGCAGTTGTCCTATTCTGATGAATAGGATAGGTGTGCTTTCTACTGAGCTGAACCCAAAATCTAGTGAATTAGTTGCCATTGTGAAAGCTTCATGATTGTCCAGATCTCCAGGGTGAACCTAAACTCGAGATTGTGGCACAGTAAGGGCGCCATCAGCACCATACAGCTGGCATCCTGCCTCTCAGATGCTGCAGATTGTAGCATATAAGTATTGCAGAAGTATTGAATGCATTACAACACAACTAAGATGTCAAGGATACAGCAGGGCGAAACGCACAGATGCCACCACTGCAACCAGTTTGTCACGGATGACATCGAGGGGTCACACAGATCTCATCGCTGCCACCAGTTGTCAGGGATCACACTTATGGCTTCAGGGGTGCGGTTTAAAGAGCACGAGGAACAGAGCTATTAAATCTTATATATTACAATGTTACAAAATGGGAACAAAACAATACGGTATATACAATTACATTGTATAAAAGGGATAACAAAAGAAAAGCACTAAACTTGTGTCACAGAAATGGCTCAGAACTTAGCTGAGGGAGATACTCCTTAGGATAGTGGACAGAACCACAGCAAGCTGTACCTTACATGAATGACAAAAGCCCAAAACCCAAACTCAAACTCTGATTTTATTAGATCAAGGTTACGCCCACATGCCTCCCATTGGTGAGCTTATATTGGGGGCTGGTCGTAGAATGAGCTAGGTCTTTTAGAATTTTATGAGATCCCCAACTTTCAGCATATCTTCACCCCTGGAGGTCCCAGGCAGCAGATATTGTCATCATGTTCCCTGTCACTATTTTACCTTTCTATAGAGATGAAACATGGCATGGATAGCATCATCCCTCTGTCTGATATCAAGTCAGAGGAACAGAATGGCCTTACGGTGATGTGAGTGAATGTATTATGTTTGTCCCTTCGCTACGACGCTGAAAATATATCTCCCATTAATATCGGATTGATTCAATCCCCAATATTCATCACTCACCACTGGCTCCAGAAAGTCTGAGACCACTGCTTTGAACAGAGGAAGCTCTTGCCTCGGAAGTGTATTTCTCGGCCTCTGAATATATGAATCCTAGGCTTAGTGACTGGTTCTCAGAGCAGATCTATGCTGTAATTACCTGTTCACGGCAAGAGGCACTACATCAGTCATTTCCCCAGTTACAATTATTTTCTCACAATTAATACCATATGTTTTATGTGAGGGTGCTATGCCCCCTCTCCAGAGCAGTCTTTATTGATTTTAATTTTTCTCTGCAACAAAAACCTTATTGTGTCCTCCGCACAGATTACATACTGAAATACCAGTAAAACACTTGACAAAGCTACTAACTGAAAGCAAAATCTGTGCTACAAAAGTAAATGGTGCCCCTCCAGACTAAGCCCTCAACATTTCAACCGTAGATTCTGCCCAGAGTAGTGAATCCCTTCTTATTCCCCTAAAATCATGACATAGCTTTTTTGGTAAAGTGGTTGATAACTAATAAGGACGTTATCCCATGAGGCCTGTCAGTTAATGAGGTTTGTTGGCTACTTTATAGAGGGTAGGGGGTCTTAAAGGGGTGTTGCCATCATGGTCATTCATGGCTGAGATGTTAATATCTGTATTTATTACCCTCCTACACAAGGGCAGGATTCTGGCTGAGTGGTCTGCACTATTCTGTTTCCACAATCCCCTTCCCCTTGTTACCTGGATATGTCGGAATCACTTGGATAAATAAATGTGTCACAGAGGTTTTCCACATGAAGTCATACATGCCAGGTCTAAAATATGCTGCACACATAAGGGGTTAAGTAGGATGTGTAAATAACACCTTTCTACATATTTTAAAAAGTTGTCAGGTTCAGTTATGGAATGATCCATTTCTTAATGATTTTGACCTTCTTGATTCAAATCTGACAATGAAATGTTTTAGTTGGCTCTTGTTTCTGTGATATCAGAGTTTTCTTTTTACTGCTGCATTTTATTAATGCATAAAAGTTTCAGAACTTTGAAACATTTTTTTTTTGCGAATCTAAAGATGCAGAATATTTTATGCCAATTTTCTGATATTTATTTAGAGGAAATGTATCAACACTTCAAACAACTAAATCATGTCTAAACACAATTGTGAATTATAAACAGTTACAGAAATTGCACTACAAAATTAGTTTCTCATTCAGTGACCACTCTTTTTTTGCTTGTCTCTTGTACTCCTGCATCAGATAATTTCAGACAATTGTCCAACAGTAATCTGCAAGCATTGATGGATTCCATTTTCCTTTATATCTTATCTCCATAGCTGCAATATCTTGGTGAAATCTCTCACCGTGCTTGACGCTCGCTGCTCTGCAGCTTGTTGGAAAAAGTCTAAATGTGAACGTAAGAAATGAATCTTTAAGGACATGTTACTGCCAAGATCCTTTCTTCATAGTTATCTTCTCTTGAGATTCCTACAAAATTAGTAACCACTAATGCGAATGCTACCCATGCTCTTCAACAAACGGAGAAACTCCTCATCTTGAAGAGGCTTACGAATCTGAGATCCAATAAAGACTCCTTCCTTTATCTTTACATCATCCAACCTTGGAAATTTATAAATGAGATGCTTGAATGCTTTTGCATGTTTATCCATTACAGATGCCGATTGTATGTATTTGTGTTTTTTTTTTTTTTTTAAATCGGCGAGTACTGATAATACTGGAGGACTTGGCGCTGCATTTTACCCTATGGAGGGCTGCATTTTACCCTACGGGGGGCTGCATTTTACCCTATAGAAGGCTTCATTTTACCCCATGGAGAGTGCATTATACTGTTGCAGGACCATGGTGAGTGCATTATACTGTGTGGAGCACCATGGCGAGTGTATTATACCTTGTGCAGGACCATGGGGGTGCATTATACTGTGTGGAGGACTATTGGGGAGTTCATTATACTGTGTGCAGGACCATGGGGGTGCATTATACTGTGTGGAGGACTATTGGGGAGTGCGTTATACAGTGTGCAGGACGATGGGGAGTGTATTATACTGTGAGAAGGACCATGGGGAGTGTATTATACTGTGAGAAGGACCATGGGGAGTGCATTGTACTGTGTACAGGACCATGGGGAGTGCATTATACTATGTACAGGACCATGGGGAGTGCATTATACTGTGTACAGGACCATGGGGAGTGCATTATACTGTGTAAAGGACCATGGGGAGTGCATTATACTGTGTACAGGACCATGGGGAGTGCATTGTACTGTGTGCTGGACCATGGCGAGTGCACTGTACTGTGCGCAGGACCATGGCGAGTGCACTGTACTGTGCGCAGGACCATGGCGAGTGCACTGTACTGTGCGCAGGACCATGGCGAGTGCACTGTACTGTGCGCAGGACCATGGCGAGTGCACTGTACTGTGCGCAAGACCATGGCGAGTGCACTGTACTGTGCGCAAGACCATGGCGAGTGCACTGTACTGCAGTAGCCTGAAACCTAAGGGCTCAGCCTTACTCTTTGACAGATCCAAATCTCTAACAAGATCGTTCAGTTCACTTTGTGTTTATAAGGTGTAGTTCAGTTGAGGTTGTTGACAGAAAGTCTAGGTCATGAGAGGAAGATGCTTCATGACACCACAAGCCCTCTTCTTCCTCACTTGACTCGACTGAAAATGTTTCCGGTGCTTTTGGAACCAGCAGTTCTTCTGTATGTGGTACTGGGTGTATTGTAGATGGAATGTTTGGATACTGTAAAGTCCACTTCATTGTTGAAACTCCTTTCTTAATGGTGGGCACATGCAGAAATAGCAATTGGTAGTGTGATCGATTGGCTCTCTCCAGATAATTGCGACTGCAAAAGGCATAGACTGCTTCTTCCCATGTAACAACTGGGTAATATGTGATGCACATCTATTGCGGCATATGTGTGGAGCCCAACTCTTGTCCTGACCTCCTATTCTGCAGCCAAAATACAGGTTGTAGGCTTTCCTTATCAAGGTAGTGAAGTTTCACCTTTGTGACGCAAAAGAGACTATGCTAAGAAATCCTAAAACTGTATACTTTATGCAGACAGCATTTATAAAAGTAGGTGATGCAACTGTAATTAGGATTACGTCATCGGAGCTGAGTTGGCGTTTTTTTTGATTGGTCACCTTAAGATGATAGAATACTGAAGGCTCAATAGACTAAACAGATGATGTAATAGACGAGCTACTAATAATGCAATAATGAGGAGGAAATAATAAACACGCAATTTTTCTATAAGCCTGCATGAAAGGTGTCATAAGTAATGACAACCTCCTCTGGATCTTGAAAATTAGAGTCAATCAGCAAATTTAAACTTCATATTAGTTTTCAGCACCACAAAATTAGTTGGATTCAACTGTTTTTGTCTCTGAACCAATTTGGCTGTAGAACAGTGTAATTAGTCAATGACATTCTCTCCGATGCCTCTGCTCGGGCAGTGATTTTACTAATGGCAGGTGATATGGAGGTTTTCATATGTAAAATCATGATTATTATTACATAGGGAAGAACTTCTACACCCCTCTTGTCACCTCTCTCACATACGTTTGGTTTAATTTCCTTATTATTCTCAGTGACTACAAAAAAATATAGTTCACCTCTTAGGCTATGTGCCCACGATGCAGAAATGCTCCGGATTTTTTCCTGAGCGTTTTTGCATCTCCCTGGCAGAAAAAACGCATGCGGATTGTACATGCGGATTGTACATGCGTTTTTCCTGCCAGGGACATGCGGATGTGAAGCGTTCTTCACATGCGGGTTGACAAGCGCTTTCCAAGCTATTTTAGCATCACTTGGAAAGTGCTTGACAACTTGGTCACACTATATAAATCCATGCAAACGGCATGGATTTATATAGTGTGACCGAAAGAATGGTAAAAAAATAAAAAATAAATCTATACTTACCTTCCGATGGCCATCGCAGTCTTGCTTCCCTCGGTCCTGGCTGCCAGCAGATCGCGGTACACTGAAGGACCTGCCGACGTCAGCGTCGCGTGACCCGTCACATGATCATGACGTCAGCGCAGGTCCTTCAGTCCATCGCGATCTGCCGGCAAGCAGAGACAAGGACATCAGGGGCCGCCAGAAGGTAAATATAACATTTATTTTTTATTTTATTGTTTTTTTTAGAGTTTCTATGGTACCCGGGTCCGGAGGAGAGTCTCCTCTTCTCCAAACCCTGGTACCATCCGCACATTGGAACGCATGGAATCCGCATGTACAGATGCAGTGATGCATAATCCATGCGTTCCAATGCAAGTCAATGGCGGCGAAAACGCAGCACTTCTGCAAAATAATTGGTAGTGCTGCGTTTTTTTCCGCAATGATAATCCGCAGCGGAAATCTCCGCAGCATGTGCACAGCACATGCGGATGATCATTGGGAAATATGGCAGGCCTTCTACCATGCGTTTTTTAAGCGTTTCTGCAGCGTTTTTGCCGCTGCGGAAACGCTTAAAAAACGCATTGTGGACACACAGCCTTAAGGCTGTCATGACCAGGTCCTGCTCAGACAGCTGAGGGCATGTTACATTGTAGCAGTGCAGAGAATCCTGTGTGAGCCCAAGTGCAGAACAAAGGTTTTCTGTCCTGAACTCCATATTTTAAGGGTTATTCCTAACTGTGCAATTTATCAGCTATGGATTTTCCCTATTTATTCCTTTTGATCACAGTGATCAAAAGAAAAAAAAAATCAAATCCCCCTTTGTCACCCCCTTAGTTAGATAAAAATGATAAAATAAAAAATATACATTTTTTTTCCATTATTTACAGTTAGCGTTAGGGCTGTGTTAAGGGTTTGGATTAGGGTTAGTGTTGAGCGCAAGTGCTCGTTACTTGAGTTTGCATCGGGTGCTCGGGTATGCACCGAGTATCGCGGGTGACATGCTCGATTCCCTCCACACATGTTTCACGGCTGTTTTACAGCAAAAAAAAAAAACACATGGTGATTGCCTGTCATACATGGGCAATCCCCACGTTTGTTTTTGGGTGTCTAACAGCTGTGGGGACTCCAGCATGTCACTCGAGCACCCGCTCTAGATTCCAGCCAATTTTGTTTTCAAAAGTCAAACTGTGCTCCTTCCCTTCCATGCGCCCAAACAGTGGTTTTTCCCCACATATGGGGTATCTGCATGCTCAGGAGAAATTGCACAACAAATTTTGTGGCCTATTTTCTCTTGTTACCCTTGCAAAAATAAAAAAAAATTGGGGTCAGAAGTAAACTTTTTGTGAAAAAAGTTAAATGTTCATTTTTTTCCTTCCATGTTGCTTTAGTTCCTGTGAAACACGTGAAGGGTTAATAAACTTCTTGAATGTCATTCTGCGCACCTTGAGGGATGCGGTTTTTAGTATGGTGTCACTTTGGGTATTTTCTGTCATAAAGGTCCCTCAAAGTCACTTCAAATCTGATGTGGTCCTTAAAAAAATGATTTTGTAAACTTTGTTGGAAAAATGAGAAATCGCTGGTCAAATTTAAACCCTTATAACTTCCTAACAAAAAAAAATTTTATTGCAAAAATTGTGCTGATGTAAAGTAGATGACGCGCCCCCTGGGACATATTCCTTTTTGAGGGGAATACCCGGCACCGGATCAGATGGGGGGGGGGTTTGTAGTCTCCGAGCGGCTGTGACCCGGCCCGTGCCCAGGGCGTCAAGCTCAGTGTTATGTGGCAGTCCTACAGATGTTATTAAGAGTTCTTTTGTGTCGACTACGCCACCCGTTGTGATGCGGTCACTGTGGCCGCCGCTGCAGCAGGGTCCGCTGAGGCTGATGGTGGGTGCGCAGCTTGGTGGGATAACCCCCAACGGGAGGGGTATAGCCTCAGAGGGGACAGGCGCAGAGGATGGGGGTTGTGGTGGTGTAGTGCAGACGGCAGTGAAGACAGAGTCGGGTTGTGCAGTTAAGGGTGTTTACTTACTGCAGATGTTGTACTGGTCACTCCAGCTGCTAGTGACCACCCGAGCCGTGCTGCGTCCACCAGGTCCTGGATCCAGCCAACCCCCAAACAAGTCCGGAGCGTGGCCCTGAGCTCTCTTTCTGTCCCGTTCTCTGGCCGTCCCCACCAGTAATCCACCCAGGTCCAGCTCCCTCGGGCCTTCTGTTGGGACACCCTTGGCCCTGGGTTCCCTGACCCTTCATGTGGTGTGCCTTCGGGGTGGATGTGATGGGTGACCGTGGCAGACGCTGCCCACGGTCTCCGGTCTCTGGCTGGGGAATGTTTTTACCCCCACCAGCTTGGGTTCCGGTACCCTGATGCCGACTCTTCACCCGGTGCTTTGAGTTGGGATCTCAGAGTCCTTCTCTTCTGTGCTCTGGGTCTCTCTCTTTTCTCCTCTCTCACTCTGGGTCTTTGTCTTGCTTCTCTCCTCTGCTCCTGACTTGTTCTCTGCAGCTGACTGACTCTCTGCATCTGATCCTCTGCATCTGACCCTGATCTTAGTTGGTGCCCACCTTATATACACCCTCTATGTGTGAGCTCAGGTGACCAGCACCCAATGAGCTCCTATCTTTACCCAGGCTGCTCCCCTTATCTGCCCCTACACTACATGGGATGTACCACCCCCCTCCCACTCCAGCCAGGAACAGACTCGGTCGTACCTGCACATTTCTAAGTGGGAGTACCGTCGGCCTGTTCCCCGGAAATGGGATGTGTGTAGTGCATGCAGCCTACCGAGCTCAGTTCCACACTCCATCCTTACCCGGGAGTGGAATATCACACCTCTGGGTTGAGGTGCAATACTCCTGTAGCAGCCGAATCCTCAGGGTGCTACATTCCCCCCTGGTAAATCACAGCACGTCCTCGGGCTGTAAGACATAAATAACACCAAAACATACAAAATTTTTATAAACATATAAAACATATAAAACATTATATATATATAAAACTTTTCATATAAACATTCTCGTCGTCTCTTGTTTCAGGTTCCTCCTCCGGACACTGTGCAACGTGTGTCCGGGAAAAGTGCGACAGTCTCTTAGAAAAACTGGTTTTCCTATAAAACCGGTAGGGGGCGCTTTAGGAAGCGCAACTATATACAGGGGAAGTTGGCCGCTCTCAGTCCTCGGCCAGGTAGAGGGAAGGGAATGGCTGCTCACAGTCCTCAGCCTGTGGGATTAAGGGGTTAACGGGTAAACAGTTCACTCAGCTGGTCCCAACGGGGACTATATATATATGTATCAACAGTTTCTTTGGTACCCGGTCGGGTAACTATTTACATCACTTGCTCTGCCGCACTCAACGGCGTCTTCCTCCTGCTCTTTGCTTACAGCTGGTTGTTACTTCAGACCCGTCCGGGTCCTCTTGCTCCTCCTCCTCGCACCGCAACTCCTCCTCCGTCAGGCGGTGTACGTGGAGGGCGTAAGGTCCTTTGGCACACTTGTGCCGGGTAAAGGTGACCTCGTCTCCGATGTAGAGGTCACGACCTCTGTGCCCCTCCGGCAGATGGGACTCCACGTCTCTGCGCGTGACAAAGACGTCGCCGGGGGTGTTGTTGTCTCTAATGAAGCCCCACCCATGCTGCTGGTTGAACTTGATTACAGTCCCGGTGGTACGGGGACTGTGCGCTGCACGGGGGTCCCTCCTGGTCCGGCTCTTTTGCTCGGCGCTCCTTATTTGGGCCTGTTGTTCCCGGACCCGCCTCTCTCTCCGCTCCCTCGCAAACTCCTCGAGCTGTTGGCGGCAGCACTCCGCACGCTCTGCTGCAGCTGCCCTAGTTTCCTGAGTGAACCCCATTAGATCTTCTCCGGTGGGGTCCCACTCAAACTGTGCTTCCGCTAGCGGGGGCGAGATCCTTATTACGGGCTTCGGAGCCGGAATCAGGGGTGCACACATGGCCCCAACCCTCCTCTGGTGCTCCAGTTCGTAATACTTCTGGGGCCAGATGAAAGGCTGCCCGTCCGGCCACGTGTGCTGGGCAAACAAGTCCTCTCCCAGACGCGGCACCCTTGGTTTTACGGGTGCGGGCGCGGTGGTGGTGGCGCCCGGGTTGCCCAGGCCTTGCGGCCAGGCCTGGGGCACCTGGAAGGTGAAGGGCACCGTTAGGACGGCGGCGCCCTGGGCTACCTGGCCTTGCGACCAGGCCGGAGGCTCCGCAGAGGTAGGGGGCGCTGTTGGTGATTCGGCGCCCGGGGGTACTAGGCCTTGCGACCAGGCTGGTGGTATTTCCTGCTTTGTCACGCCCCGGGTCGAGGCGCGTGACGTCACAGGGGTCGCGGCGGCGGCTTCCGGTTGGGGCCTAGTCTGCGTCGGTGACATGGCGTTTTCGGGCACAGCAGGGGGACTTTCGGGCTCTGCGACGGGGAGCTGGGGCAGGTAAGCGGTGTCACGGCTTGGGGTATAGGCGTCCCCTTTACCTGCCTCCATGCGTTCGGCTCCCTTCTCGGCGCCGTCTCCGGCCTTGGGTCCTCCCGCGCCATCCTCAGAGGCGGTCTCCTTCCTCATCTCGGCTGGCGTGCTCCGGGTCTTGGTTTCAGCTTGCGTCTTGGTTTCAGCTTGCTGGGCCATCTCCCGGCTCCATTCCGCCAATATCTCGCGCTGTACCCGGGCCATCCTCCGTGCGAGGCCCTCCAGGGCAGTCTGCGCACACTCCCGGTCTCGGGGGAGCTGTGCAAGGACCTCCACTAGGCCTAGTGGGGTCGTGGTGTCCAGCAGGCTCCTGACCAACGGGTCGGTGCTGCTCTGCTCTTCTTCCAGCAGGCTCCTGGCCAGCGGGCCGGTGCTGCTCTGCTCTCTGGACATCTCCGGGTGAGCTTTTCTGCTGCTCCTCTCCAGGCTTCCTGCCTCCGGGTGCGCTCGCTCCAGACTGCTCCAGGCGGCACCCATCTTTGTTCTCTCCTTTCGTCTCCTCCCACTTCGAGGGCGGTCCCGGGGCAACTCGGTGACTGTCAGCTCCAGGGGTAGTTCTTTCACGCTGACAGACACCTCCAGCATCACAGTCTCTGTTGGTGGGGGCGGTTTCCACTTTTGGCGCCATTTTATGTCCCGGCCCACGATGGGAGGCGGCCTCTTGCCCTCCTTTGGCACGCCCATAATGGCGTCCGCTGCTCTTCCAAGGCGGGAAATCTTCGGATTTGGCGGGAAGCGTCGCCCAGTGGCGGGAAACTCTGCAGATGGCGGGAACAAGCTGGAAATGGCGGACAGTCGGCGGGAAACGACCTGTGATGGGGTCCGATGGCGTGGACCCTCCGGAACCGGCGGGAGACTTCTTTCTGAGGTAAACTTGCACTTTTCTTCAGGCACGCAGTACCCGGGTGTTGCGGGCACGTAATCCTGCCGACTACGCCAAAGTTGACGCGCCCCCTGGGACATATTCCTTTTTGAGGGGAATACCCGGCACCGGATCAGATGGGGGGGGGGTTTGTAGTCTCCGAGCGGCTGTGACCCGGCCCGTGCCCAGGGCGTCAAGCTCAGTGTTATGTGGCAGTCCTACAGATGTTATTAAGAGTTCTTTTGTGTCGACTACGCCACCCGTTGTGATGCGGTCACTGTGGCCGCCGCTGCAGCAGGGTCCGCTGAGGCTGATGGTGGGTGCGCAGCTTGGTGGGATAACCCCCAACGGGAGGGGTATAGCCTCAGAGGGGACAGGCGCAGAGGATGGGGGTTGTGGTGGTGTAGTGCAGACGGCAGTGAAGACAGAGTCGGGTTGTGCAGTTAAGGGTGTTTACTTACTGCAGATGTTGTACTGGTCACTCCAGCTGCTAGTGACCACCCGAGCCGTGCTGCGTCCACCAGGTCCTGGATCCAGCCAACCCCCAAACAAGTCCGGAGCGTGGCCCTGAGCTCTCTTTCTGTCCCGTTCTCTGGCCGTCCCCACCAGTAATCCACCCAGGTCCAGCTCCCTCGGGCCTTCTGTTGGGACACCCTTGGCCCTGGGTTCCCTGACCCTTCATGTGGTGTGCCTTCGGGGTGGATGTGATGGGTGACCGTGGCAGACGCTGCCCACGGTCTCCGGTCTCTGGCTGGGGAATGTTTTTACCCCCACCAGCTTGGGTTCCGGTACCCTGATGCCGACTCTTCACCCGGTGCTTTGAGTTGGGATCTCAGAGTCCTTCTCTTCTGTGCTCTGGGTCTCTCTCTTTTCTCCTCTCTCACTCTGGGTCTTTGTCTTGCTTCTCTCCTCTGCTCCTGACTTGTTCTCTGCAGCTGACTGACTCTCTGCATCTGATCCTCTGCATCTGACCCTGATCTTAGTTGGTGCCCACCTTATATACACCCTCTATGTGTGAGCTCAGGTGACCAGCACCCAATGAGCTCCTATCTTTACCCAGGCTGCTCCCCCTATCTGCCCCTACACTACATGGGATGTACCACCCCCCTCCCACTCCAGCCAGGAACAGACTCGGTCGTACCTGCACATTTCTAAGTGGGAGTACCGTCGGCCTGTTCCCCGGAAATGGGATGTGTGTAGTGCATGCAGCCTACCGAGCTCAGTTCCACACTCCATCCTTACCCGGGAGTGGAATATCACACCTCTGGGTTGAGGTGCAATACTCCTGTAGCAGCCGAATCCTCAGGGTGCTACATAGACATGTGGGAATTGTTATGTATTCACTATTTTGTGTGACATATCTCTCTGATTTAAGGGCATGAGAATTCAAAGATTGAAAATTGCTAAATTTTCAACATTTTTGTCAAATCTCTGTTTTTTTCACAAATAAAGTCATATTGAAGAAATGTTACCACTATCATGAAGTACAACATGTCACGAAAAAACAGTCTCAGACTCAGCGGGATCCTTTGGAGTGTTCCAGAGTAATTACCTCATAAAGTGACACTGGTCAGAATTGTAAAATTTGGCTTGGTCATTAAGGACATAACGGGCTCGGTCACTAGGGAGTTAATAGCTGCCCTGAAAGCTGGAGCTGGTGTATAGCCAGAGAAGAGACTTGCCAGTCACTGTCAGCGGGCAGGGAGAAGCCGCCGGGGCACCACCTGTACGACTAGTGCCCAGTGCGACTCGGTCCCCAGCAGCTATTAAATGTATGTTTTTCCTCTGAAATGCTGTGATCCATGGCTAATATATGCTGCCCACGGTTTTCGCAGCATGTATCACCTGTCAGGTTCCCTTAACAGCTTTTCCCTACACTGACACATTGTAACAAATCCAATTGCTGTTGAAGGTTTACTTCATGCTATGCCTGATGACAGCTCTGACTTTCTGGCAGAACGAGTAGGAAGAATCAGTGGGGCCAACAATCTGAGCGTTGACAGGAAATCAGTATAGTCTTGAATGCAGCTCTGGATGTGTCTGGAGTATAAGATGTGATTTTTTTTTTTTTAGGGTTGACTCATATCATTGGCAAGTAGAGACTCTTTCATTCTGACGGTGTTCACATGAACAGCAGGTATTTGTACAGATATGTGGGTGGACCAAGGGGGCGAATAAGCGCATCTGCCCATCCTGTGTGATACTTTCCATCCAGGCGAGTCTGGCGGAAGATGAGTCACAATATCAACCTCTCTGAAGTCTCCTCATAACTCCAAGGCCTCATGCACATGAAAACTCTATGTGTAGTCACTGTCACTCTGTATGTTGCTGCCGTGAGGAGGTGCCATAAACTCTTTCTATTGTGGTGAACCCCTAATTAAAGGGATTATTAAATCTTCTATATTCAGGAGCACACTTCTCCTTTGCCTCATGGCTTCCTATTTGCTGAGGGGCGGTGCGCTCGTGATGATTGACAGCTCACACCAGCAATATGGCAAGGTATCTAGGCAATAAGCAGCAAATTCTAGAAGTAAAGAAGGTCTTTATGCATTACTTGGCCTCCCTGAGCCTCCACCTTTGCTCTGTGTCTGACATGGTCTGCAGTGCTGATGTCATGCTGGCAGCCCTGCAGCCAGTAACAGAACTCAGCAGCTCTGCATGAGTCCATGACACGAGCCTCTCAGAGCTGCTGAGCTCCATTATTGCCTGCAGAACTCTCTGCATGATGTCAGAGCTGCAGACCATGACAGACACCGGGAGCAGCAGCGGAGGCTCAGCAGCGGTTGGACCCATGGAGGGTGAGGAAAACTCCGTTTTCTTAAAACAAACTGCAGCTGGGGACCAGGGTTTTCTGAGACTGAAGAACCCCTTTAAAAATCCAACCTTTTTGCGAAAGGAGAGAATTTTAAATAGGAGAAAAATTACAAAGTTGTTTGTTTTTACAAGCACTTTGCACTTTTACCTGTTTAAGAAAATTTTAACGTCCTAAAATCATGACACATCTGTCTCTGGGAAAGAGGGTCACAACTAGTATGGATCTTATTACACTAGGATGTCACTTAAAGGGGATGCCTGCTGCCTTATAAACTTGTCTGGGGGTTAGGGATCAAATAATAATAATAAAAAAAAATTAACTCTTACAACTAGAATACCCCTCCCTCTAGTGCTGGTGGTCTCTGACCTGACCATCAGTCACCTCACCCTGAAGCTAATCGCCCCTTAGTAGTCAGGTGACTGGTTTTCAGGATGTTCTTCCAGGCCTGGTAGAGATTACTGAAACGACAACACTGAGACGATGGAGGATTCTAGTTGTATGAAATTATCAGCTCTTTCTTAATCTTAATATGATTGCTACCTTAGCTAAAGTTTTCTAATGTATTCGACAATCCCTTTTTAATTATTTTTTTTTAACTCCTATCCCAGCTCTTATACTGGCTTTCACACCATTTCTCCTAGAGACCTGAATGACAGATCTTGTCGCATTAGCTGCACGTGCCGCCGTGTTGCTGCACGTGCCGCCGTGTTGCTGCACGTGCCGCCGTGTTGCTTCATGTGTTACCATGTTGCTGCACAGGGTTGTATTTCAGACCTGAATGACAAATATCTTTAATTGCGCACTTTTCAGTTTTCAGTTCTTTATCGTGATCGCCCAACAGTAACACTACCTAAATTGTTGTAGTACTTCAGAGATATGGACAATGGGGCAGTAGTTGTACCAGGCGGGCACAGACGGCCGGTAGGGAGAAAGATCTGTCCACTGTATTACAGCTTTGTTTCTAGTTTTTGGATGTTTGTCATGTTATTATGGCGGTTGAGACTAACAATGTGTATATTTTTTAATCTGTCAACATAAAGGTAGTGGGCAGTGTTGGCCACAGTGTCCCTTCATGTATGGGATCTGCACACCTTAACAGCTCAGTCCATGCCTAAGCATTCCCGTCTGGTATTATGTGCACCTGGTTATCCCATTGATAAAAGTTGCCATCGTACTATTGTTGCTATGGCTAAAACGTTGCCCACCTGTGGCTCGCCGATGACAGCACTGTGGCTGAAACCCTGCACAGCGGTGTTTGTCCAGTGGTCGGATGTGTTTGTGTACGTGCCTAATGTGGCAGCCAAATATGTGTCACAGGTTGCTGACCCCTTGCTGCAACCAACTCTAGGAAGGTTAAACGGCGCCAGTTGTCCTTGGCAGCTCCTAATCTCCCCCTTATGATGAGAACTGCCATTTGTGTGGATATTATTGTCACATCCCCTGTATATATTTGGCTCTCCTGTCGTGGTGAGATTGTTTGATCTTGTAATTACTATTCTGTTATAAGGTGGGTCAATTGCAGAAGGAAATTGATTGTTACACAAGTTTGTGCCAAAATCCGACTGCTCCGACCATTTCCAAGGAGTTTGGCTAATGGGCAATGTAGGAATTAGTCGCTATGTGGCTTCCAGTTAGGATACTACTACTATCACGCGGCTCTATGCCCTTAATGGCTATTGTCAGCCACACATCTTTTCAAATTAACCACTACCCCCCTTTCCTTCGCTCCTGACATGGCACTGCATCCTAATAGCCTCCTGGGCCTCTTGAATATTTACCGCATCGCTGTGGGTGTCCATAGATTAAACTCTACCTGAAGGTGAGCGGGAACAAGCAGTAGTTACAAAGGTCTAAAGTCAAGGCTGGCGCTCCAGGAATAGTCAGGGCTGGAGATAAGCAGCAGAGTATTAATGATCTCCGCTCGTCTATGCCGCGGCACTTTATAATTAGTGGGGCTGATCACGTGACCGCACGCTGTGTGCTGACTTCACAACTTCTCCGCACGCTCTGCAGCCTTTATATCGAATTTATGCATTTTATAGGTTTTGCTAGAGCTCTGGAGCTGGACGAGATAAGACACCAGGATGATGCGGGTTATCCTCAGTGAAATTGGAGTATTCAATCTGAAATAGCTTCCTGTCCTTGTTCAGTCACTTAGCTTTCCTACAAACAGATTGAAATTCCAGCCAGTAGTTTCTTTGTCATATCTATTAAATGAGCACACATGCCTGACCACCTCGGTCTCAGAGTCATTCGGGTCTCCATCGTAACATCTCTGATGTGTGATTAGCATTTTGGAGGCAGCCCCTTTAAGTACTTCTTCTGCCTATAAGGCCCAGTGGCTTTATATTGAGTTTCTGACCAGTGAACACACAATCCACTTATCTGCTGTTGTCAGCCAGTTGCTGTGTACTCTCTGCATCGCCATTCCGGCGCAGTGATTGACCTGCAAGAAAGTAAATTCACATCCGATGTAAGTAGTCTGACGTGATTGTTTAATGATAAGATTGTGACCATTGCCCCAAGCGTCTTCACTGGAGAAATGAAAGGTTCAGCATTTTATCCTGACTGTGTTTCTAAGATCTCTGCTTGATGCCAATGAATAGGAGTTTGTTTCTAAACCTGCCCTGTCTACATCCTGATTATCCAGCTAAAGGCTTGACTACACACAGCACCCGAACATATCTCTGAGGCGGTCGCTAATACCTCATCCCCTATAAGGAGCTAATAGGTCACCTCTTGCTCAGTGCCGATCAGATGTGGAAAGGTACATGTTGGCTTTATAGGCATTGCTTATGCAACAAGCGAAAAAATCCCAGAGCTACTTTTCTCATCTAGGAAAAGAGAGCAAAGCCCAGGAAAAATCTACTATAAAGTCATCAAATGGGTAGATGATTATCCAAAGATCCGTATCGAGTAGGGTCAGGTCCGGCTGCTGTTCCCCCATTGTTTGCCAAGCTCCTCACCTGGCAATATGATACTTTGTGAGTGAGACATTTTTCTGGAAGAATCTGAAGAGGTAACCGAAAATATCCCGTCAAATGACAAATTGCTAGAAAAATACAACTTTCTCACATCCTCGTCTCCAGAAATCACTTCACAGTTCAAGAAGAGAAAAAGATGAAATATTTAATGGTCATTTACTGAAAGTAATTGGGCAAACATTCTTCTGCCGAGTGTCTGCAAATTTACACAGCGTGAAGGAAATTATTTGGAAAGCAATTAACGTTCCAGGCTTTATGCAGTTCTGTAAAAGCTCAGCGCCCAGTTCTTCAGGGATCTGAGTATGACATGAAACGGGTTGAGAATTCACCAGTGGCAGTGAGCCGTCTAAGAACTGATGGTCAGGGGCAGGTAGGTGACCCAACATACTGTTCTGATAGCTGGGCGCCACACTGATTTACAGAGACCGCCTTTAACCTCGTCATGAGGTAAATAAACTTTTAAATTAAAGTAAAAAATTAATGGCGTTTTCTGCAAATAAAGTTTATTCATTGTATAATGAAAAGTTATAAAAGCCATAAAGATAATTATCATGTGCCTCTGATACCATCCTATCCCAAGAGCCAAGTGCCTGTGATACGATCCAACCCTAGGAGGCAAATATCTGATAGTAACCTACCTCCAGATCCAAGTGTCTGATACCAATCCTACCCCACAGCCAAGTGTCTGATGCCATCCTACCACAGAGCCAAGAGTCTGATACCATCCTACTCTAGAGCCAAGTGTCTTATGCCGTCCTACCCTTAGTGTGCCAAGTGTCTGATACCAATCCTACCCCACAGCCAAGTGTCTGATGCCATCCTACCAGAGAACCAAGTGTCTGATGCCGTCCTACCCTTAGTGCCAAGTGTCTGATGCCGTCCTACCCTTAGTGCCAAGTGTCTGATGCCATCCTACCCCTAGTGCCAAGTGTCTGATGCCATCCTACCCCTAGTGCCAAGTGTCTGACATCGTCGTACCACAGAGCCAAGTGTCTGACGTCATCGTACCACAGAGCCAAGTGTCTGACGTCGTCGTGCCCTTAGTGTGCCAAGTGTCTGACACCACCCTACCCCTAGTGTGCCAAGTGTCTGATACCATTCTACTAGAGAGCCAAGTGTCTGATGCCGTCCTACCCCTAGTGCCAAGTGTCTGACGCCGTCCTACCACAGAGCCAAGTGTCTGACGTCCTACCACACAGCCAAGTGTCTGACGTCGTCCTACCACACAGCCAAGTGTCTGATGCCATTCTTCCCCAGAGCCAAGTGTCTTATGCCGTCCTACCCTTAGTGCTTAGTGTGCCAAGTGTCTGATACCATTCTACTAGAGAGCCAAGTGTCTGATACCGTCCTACCCCTAGTGCCAAGTGTCTGATGCCATCCTACCAGAGAGCCAAGTGTCTGTGTTTGGATATATAGACCCATTACTATAACAATAATTATCTATGGAGGTCCCCAAAATATGTTGTTTCCAAAAAAATTGTCAATTGTCCAGAAATGTCTGATACTAACCTATCTCAATATCCAAGTGTCTGATCCTAGCCCCCAGAGCCAAGTGCTTGTGATACCATACTACTCTAGAAGCCAAGTGGTTGTGATACCATCCTAACCCAAGAGCCAAGTGTCACTTTTTCTTAAAAGTGCCCTTATCCTGGCTGGTTGCATATTGTACATCCCTACCTGTATTGTGAAGGAAGCCTTGGATATACCGGCCTTACTGTCCGTATACACAGCATTCAGCCCTACCTGGATCCGTATAAATACTACTCGTGCCAGATGCAAACATTTCTGGGTCTTGGAGGTTTTCCTCATTACTCCTATGTAAGGTAACCAAAGTACCAAGGAGAAACACTCGTATCCGTGGTTATTTTTTTATCCTTTAAAAGTGCAAATAACATGTGATGTCTGCTTTACCTGAAGTATTCTAATGATGGATGATGAGAATTATTATTTATTCTATTATTACAGTGCGATAAACATGTACCACCCCAGACCACCAGGTGGCTGCAGAAATTACTTTTTTCTCATTGATGTCATATGGTTGTTACTGTACAGCAGGGGTCTCAAACTCGGCTAACTATATGGGCCGCACATAGAAAAAATGTGATTTGAAGGGCCGCATTCTTTGCAGAATGATATGAAATTTTTAATGATACCATATTGTTTTTTCTTTACACCTTTTGGATAATTTTTTGAAAATTTTTGGCATTTTTATTTTATTCTTTTAAATGGCATTCATTTTATGGGCTGTGGTACAGTTTTATCGTTTTTACAAGTTTACTGTTTTACAATTTTTATTTCCTTTTTGTGTCCCCTAATTGGACACATAAAGTCTTTTTTTTTTCTTCTTACAATTAGTACCATATAGTAATTCTGAACAACTTTTTGTAGTAGTTTCCCCATTGTGTAGTAATGTGCCCATCGTGGTCCCCATCTTGTAATAATGTGCCTATCATGGTCCTGTCACGGGTGTGTCAGAGGTGATAGACAGTCGCCCTGCAGTGGTTTGCAGGAGATCTCCACGTTTGCCAATGCAGACAGCTGCCTAGATAGAAGGCTGTGTTTAGGACCCAGCGACTACCTCCCTTCAGCCTGGGTGTATATATACCTGGTGTGTCTAGGTGGGCGTCGCCGGTTATACTCATTTCTACTTGGAACTTGGCTGAAGCAGCATCTCGTCCTCTCTGGAGCCTTGAGGCCGTGTGCCCTGTTGGAGTTCTTCTTAAGCTAAGTTGTTATTCCCCTGTGTTGTCTTCCCCTTTTGTCTTTAGAGTGCTAGCGGAGGTTGACTAATACTCATCTCCTTCCACCCCCAGTTATAGCCTTACGCCAGGGATAGTAGGGCGAGGCACGTGATCGGCGGCAGCTGCGGAGCCTGTATAGGGACGTTAGGGGGAGACAGGGTGATGCTAGTCCAGATTAGGAGGTCATCTCTTCCCTATTTCCCTAGTGTCTGGGCTCCCTTTCCCCTTTCCCTAGTGTCTGGGCTTCCTTTCCCTTTCCCCTCTGTGTTGCACTCACACCTGGCGTGACTCTCTGTATTACCCTCACACCTGACGTGACAGGTCCCCATCTTGTAGTAATGTGTCCATCCTGGTCCCCATCTTGTAGTAATGTGTCCATCCTGGTCCCCATCTTGTAGTAGTGGCCCATCCCAGTCCCCATCTTGTAGTAATGGGCCCATCCCGGTCCCCATCTTGTAGTAATGTGCCCATCCCGATCCCCATCTTGTAGTAATGTGCCCATCCTGGTCTCCATCTTTGTAGTAATGTGCCCATCCCAGTCCCCATCTTGTAGTAATGTGCCCATGCTGATCCCAATTTTGTAGTAATGTGCCCTTCCTGGTCCTCATCTTTTAGTAATGTGCCCATCTTGGTCCCCATCTGGTAATAATGTGCCCATCCTGGTCTCCATCTTGTAGTAATGTGCCCATCCCGGTACTCATCTTGTAGTAATGTGGCCATCCCAGTCCTCATCTTGTAGTAATGTGCCCATCCTGGTCTCCATCTTGTAGTAATATGCCTATCCTGGTCCCCATCTTGGTCCCCATTTTGTAGTAATGTGCCCATCCTGGTCCCCATCTTGTAATAATGTGCCTATCCTGGTCCTCATCTTGTAGTAATGTCCACATACTGGTTCCCATCTTGTAGTAATGGCCCATCCTGGTTCCCATCTTGTAGTAATGTGCCCATCCTGGTCCCCATTTTGTAGTAATGAGCCCATCTTGATCCCCATCTTGTAGTGATGTGCCTATGCTGGTCCTCATCTTGTAGTAATGTCTCCATACTGGTCCACATCTTGCAGTAATGGTCCATGCTGGTCCCTAACTTGTAAGACATTCAACTGAAAAGAATCACTTACTTCGGCGGCCCTCAGGACCAGGCAGCAATCATTACGGGGGATATGGTGCCTGCGTGCCGCATTAAGCAGCCTCCAGGGGCCGCATGCGGCCCTCTGGCCGCGTGTTTGAGACCCCTGCTATACAGTGTTCAGGAGTCCTGCATACATTCATCACCGATGAGTCAAAATTTACCATTTGAGAATTCCAATATTTCTTTTGGGAATACCATCTATGGAAGGAATAGCGCCCATTATAACAAGGGTATAATGTCTGACAATGAATTATTACTGAGGGCATATTCTATTACATGACACATGTGCATTTTTTAATTTGGGCAAGAAGCATCTGGCAAATGAGATGTACAATACTCAGATATTACTTGTTTCCTCCCCTAGGATAATCCGGGCATTTGTCCGTACCATGAAGTATGCGTTTGGTGTGCGCTTTGAGGTGAAAGGTTTGGAGAATTTTCAGGTTGATGGACCCTGCGTCATCATCTCCAATCATCAGAGCATCTTGGACATGATGGGTAAGATGGGAGAAACTGATATAACGTCCAGACATTACATCATATGTGACTGATATCGGCCCCTCTTATAATGCTCCAGTACTGATATAACTTCCAGACATTACACCATGTGAGTCTGATATCAGCCCCTCTTATAACGCTTCAGTACTGATATATCCTCCAGACATTACGTCATATGTGACTGATATCATCCCCTCTTATAACACTCCAGTACTGATATATCCTCCAGACATTACACCATATATGACTGATGGCAGCCTCTCTTATAATGCTCCAGTACTGATATAACGAGGGCCAGCATCAGTACCCGGCTCGCCCAGGCAAGTGCTGGGGCCCTGAGCAAGCAGGGGGGCCCACTCGCCACCGGGGACACCGGCACGCTATGGGGCCTGTGAGACAGGGGGTGGCCTGGTGCCAGCGGTCGCGAGTGGCCCCCCCGCTTGCTCTGGGCCCTGACACTTGGAATACTTATCACTCCCTGTTCCTCTGCAGCTTCGGCGTCTTCTGACGTCTCAGGTCAGAGGGCGCGATGACGTCACTACAGCGCGCCCTCTGCTAAGTAGTCATAGTGCAGAGTAGGACGGCATTGACGCTGAGGAGTCTAGAGCAGCGGCCAGCGAGGAGAGGTGCTTATTTGATTTTATTTGTGTATGGAGCATTATATGGGGCCCATTATGTATGGAGCAATATATGGAGCTCATTATGTATGGAGCAATATATGGGGCTCATTATTCTGTATGGAGCATTATATGGGGTCCATTATTCTGTATGGAACAGTATATGGGGCCTATTATTCTGTATGGAGCACTATATGGGGTCCATTATTCTGTATGGATCAATATATAGGGTCCATTATTCTATATGAAGCACGATGTGGTGCCCATAATACTGTATGATGCATTATATAGGGCCCATTATACTGTATGGAGCAATATATGGCGCTCATTATACTGTAGGGAGCATTATATGGGGCTCATTAAACTGTATGGAGCAATATATGCGACTCGTCATGCTGTATGAAGGACTATACTGTCCGGTCTAAAATGATAAGTCTGCAGTTACTCTATGTGACTGCAGACTTTTGAATCCCCCCAGGTTACGCACTGTGCTCTGCGGGGATTCGCTGGTTTCTAAGATATTGTAGAATTTACCATAGATATCCCTCCTAATGTAAGAAGTAAGTGAAATCTTTGGCATTGTACTATACCTAAATTTCTCTGCTGTATCTGTGCATCATGAATCGTGGTATGTGTTAAAGGGGCCCACTGAGACTCTTTCGCCCAGGGCCCATGAAAACCTAGAGCCGACCCTGGATATAACCTCCAGACATTACACCATATGTGACTGATATCAGCCACTCTTATAACGCTGGATCGTTAGTGATGTAATTGTAAGTTGCAGTACCGCTTATCACCACTAGCAATAAGCATTACTTCCAATAAACAGCTATACAACAGGGTCCCCATCTCATTCTTATGAATAAGCACACAGGGCCGGCCCGAACGTATAGGCAAACTAGGCGGCCGCCTAGGGCGCCGAACCTAAGGGGGCGCCAGAGAAAAAATAGAAAAAATTATAAAAAATCTTTTCAAAAGGAAAAAAGTTTTAGAGATGGAAAGAAAAGTGTACATAATTTTTTTTACCATAAATTTAAAAGAAAAACTGTTGAGCTTCAATTTACGCACGGAAAGGAGGCGCTAAACTACGGACATGAGTCGTTTGCATCGTCTGCTGACAGGTGTTTGATCCCGCGCGTTTATTTTGCTCCTAAGTTTTCAAATGTTGGCAAAGCAAAGCAAACAACCAAAAATGCACACACTACACTAAGGGGGCGCCCGAGAGAAAAAAATACGTATACTTAAAAGGTAGGTGTACCATATGGCCTATTTATACGTAGTTCGGACTTTAGGTACTAGTTGGCGATTATATTGATAGATGTCATCAGCAGTCGATGCGGCTAGTGGGAGGAGTCTGTTTTGACGCATTGGCGTAGACTGCCTGGACTGCCAGTCAGGCCAGCTAAGGCAAGGGAGATAGTATTTACGTTTTTTGCATATCGGCGCGCGCGATTATAATATTTTCGAGGTATGTCTCTACTGTTTGCATGCTTTATCATGTGAGCCATTGCTGTTATTTTGTATATTCATTAGATTCATTGTTCCATGAGGTTTCATGAATGCAAATAGAAAATAGGAGGTTTTTAGTAAATTTTTGGCCTAGGTTGTAAAGTGTTAGGCGCTGCGAGGTAGGTATATTGTTTTGATTTTCAAAAATATTGGAAACATTGGAAATTGTTAAAGAAATTTGTGGTTTTTGTCTTAAAAGTAAAATCGTATTATATAATGTTCAGATAACAATTTTAATCGGCGCGTTAACTTTTAGGTAAATGCTGTGTGTTGTAACGAGTCATGGCTGATAAGAAGAAAAAACTTTCGGGGTTTCAGAACCGTAAAAGAAAAGCTGAGGAGGAGAAATCACTTTCAAAAATCAAAGGGTCATTTTTAAAATATCTAAGCAATAGAAATGAAGACGCGGAATTCCAAACGTTGGAACAACAGGCTTCTGTTGCCTCGGAAATATCGAATGTGGAAATAGAATTTGTTTCTCATGCTGAAAATAGTGAACTACAACCATCAATATCTGGTGGTAGATCTGATCAAAGTACTAGTACTGACATGGAGGCTGGTACATCTATAGAAATACTACGCAAAGACTATTCGGACGATCCCGCTACGTGGACCGTAATCAATGATGACTTACGCCTAGATGTAGTAAAACTCGGCCCCACACAAGTTAAAGATTTCGATTTTCCTTTTGACACTAATCGTAGAAAATTTTCTTGTGTTCACTATAAACGTCGTCTTGTCAATGGTGAAAGTCTTGAACGCAATTGGCTAACGTATTCTATTCAGAAAAATTCAGTTTTTTGTTTTTGCTGCACGTTGTTTCCAGACTCATCACTTCAACTAGGAATCATCAAACGCTCAGCCTTAGGTACTGATGGTGTAAATGACTGGAAAAACATATCTGCTATTTTAGCCAGCCACGAAAAAAGCAAAGATCACATGATTAGCTTTCAAAAATGGAAGGAACTCGAAAATAGACTTAAGATGAACAAGACCATTGACGAAGAACACTTACGCAAAATTGAAGAGCAAGAAAAATACTGGCATCAAATTTTAGAAAGGTTGATCGCTCTAGTGAGGGTACTAGGTACGCAAAACTTAGCGTTCCGTGGATCAAATGATGCATTGTTTGCATCTAATAATGGGAACTTTTTGAAATTTGTGGAGTATTTGGCTATGTTCGATCCCGTCATGTGTGAGCACATTCGGAAAATCCGGGACAAAGAGATTCATGCACATTATTTGGGAAAAACAATACAGAATGAGATGATTCAACTGCTAAGTAATGGTATTCAGGAAAAGATTCTTGACGATGTCAAAACTGCAAAATACTTTTCTGTAGTGCTGGATTGTACTTCTGACGTGTCTCATGTTGAACAAATGACTATCATTGTTCGGTTTGTTTCCACATCAGAAGACAAAAAGTTTGAAATTAAAGAGCACTTCTTGGGATTCATTCCTGTTTCTGATACAACTGGAGGTGGTTTGACAGCCGCTGTCTTGAACAAATTTGAAGAACTGTCGCTCTCTGTGGACAACTTACGAGGGCAAGTCTACGACAATGGGAGCAACATGAAGGGAAAAAACATTGGACTACAAAGACGAATTTTGGACATAAACCCACGTGCATTCTTTGTGCCTTGCAGCTCCCATTCTCTAAACTTAGTCGTCAACGATGCCGCTAAATGTTGTTTTGGAGCGACAACTTTTTTCCTGTTAGTTCAAAATCTCTACGTATTTTTCTCTTTGGCAACTCAGCGTTGGGAAGTACTCGTGCGTCATTTGCCATCTCTGACTCTAAAACCTCTAAGCGAAACAAGGTGGGAAAGTAGAATTGATGCTCTGGCCCCCCTCCGTTACCAATTGAGCGAAGTCCATGATGCCCTAATGGACATAGCAGAAAATATTAGTCTCACAGGAAGCTCTGGAAATGTCTCCCGGCTAGAAGCTCAAGGTCTTGCTAAACAAGTTGGAACCTTTTCTTTTGTTACATCTGTTCTAGCATGGTTCAACATTTTGTACGAAATCAATTTGACAAGTAAGTTACTTCAGTCGATTTAGCTGCTGCTTCTCAACACCTTGACAAAACAAAGAAATATCTGCAATCATTAAGAAGCGATGAAGAGTTTGAGAAGCTGTTAGTTGATGCGAGGGAAATCGCAGAAGAGCTTGGCATACCAGCTAATTTTGAGTCAAGTTCTGCGCCAAAATGTTTAAAGAAAAAAAACAGACAGTTCTCTTATGAAGGGAAAGATGAGCCCATAAGAGATGAGAAACAGAGTTTCAAAATTAACTTTTACTTTGCGATCTTAGATACTGCTATAAATTCAGTTGATGAGCGGTTCACTCAGCTGAAAGAAATGGAATTGAAATTTGGATTTTTGTACCACATCCGTTCACTTGAGGGAAAACCAAGCAAATTTGTTCTGGATAAGTGTAAAGCTCTGGAAAAGTCTCTTACACACAACGAAGTAAAAGACATCGATGCCATAGGGCTATGTGGTGAACTGCAGGCAATGTCAAGACGTGTTCCAGAAGATTCATCACCAAAAGACGTTCTTGAACTTTTGCTTAAATCTGAATTGAAAGAAAATGTCCCCAACCTGGTGGTGGCTCTAAGAATTCTTTTGACTCTGCCTGTGTCAGTGGCCTCAGGAGAGGGAAGCTTCTCAAAACTAAAGCTAATTAAAACATATTTAAGGGCAAATATGACGCAAGAGAGGTTGGTTGGGTTGGCAACAATTTCGATAGAATCTGAAGTTGCTAAATAAATTAATCTCGGTGACTTAGTGTCATCCTTTTAAAAAAAAAAAGGCAAGGAAACAAAAATTTTAATTACCTATGGTCGTTTTTGTTTTGTGTTATTGATTACTTTGTATATATTTGTCCTATACAACTTCTCAGAAGACTAAAGAGTTAGGAGAGAGTTAATTAATCATTGTTGTTGTGGTTTATTTTGCTCCTAAATTTATATCCCAAGTTTTCATCTACTGCCAAGAATAGTAGGGGCGCAACAAAATAGTTTCGCCTAGGGCGCCGTAATCTCTCGGGCCGGCCCTGTAAGCACACATATATGGATTAAGGCCCCTATGTCCATAGAACGTATCATAAAAAACCCTTCCCATTCCAGATCACTGCACATTTCCCATAATCCTGCAGGACGAGCAGAACCAACTCGCATCCATCTCCGGACATGAAGTGTTTTCTTTTCTCCATACATCTGGAGTCTCCATTGTACTTGTTTTCAGTTCAAAGCTTCAGAACCCAAAAAAATGGTCTCCTATTCCCCAGTCTTATATTTGTGTCACCTTCTCTGGTATGTGGTAGATACATTATGTGCCTCCTCCCCATCATTTCTGCCCCCACTCTCGCTCCGTTTTATTAGATTGTGCTGATTTGTTCCGACGCGACTAACATTTAAGATATTATCTGTCCAGGTGATTAAAATGAATGCGTCTCCGGCAGGCGCAGCCGCTCTAATCGCCACCTCTCCAAGAAACGATTGGTTTTATTTTCTGGGTTTTGAAAGGTATTTTGTTTTTAGCAAGGAAAAAAAATCCAACAGGGCTGCACTTGGCATCATATCGGGAAGACCTTAGGGAGAAGGCACCATTTTATTAGGTTCTGCAGAAGATGATACATTGCGAACTGGATCAGTTTCACAGCTTCATATGTTATGGTAGCCGTACTCTCATCCAGAACGCCTGGTAATCTGACAAAGGGTAAAATATCAAGAAATAAATAAGAAAATAAAATTATTGCAGTGTTGGATCAGCTCATTGATTTTCCATCATGATGTGCTGTAATTGAGAGGTGATGAGGATGTAAATGTGTCACCTGGGTGTACTCACATTGTATCTTTATGCTTCATGCAGGTCTGATGGAAATCCTGCCTGATCGCTGTGTGCAGATTGCCAAGAGGGAGCTGTTATTTGCCGGCTCTGTGGGGCTGCTCACCTACCTCGGAGGGGTCATTTACATCAACAGGAAGCAAACACGTGATGCCAAGACGATCATGGCCGGGGTAGCAAAAGCCATGACAGATGACAATGTAAGCGATGGGTTAATTTGCTCTGTACAGCTGTTTATAAGAGACACTGACCATGTGATTGTCTCTCCACCATGTGGGTGACATGAACTGTGGCGACACAAATCCTCTGTCGTCTGCCTCTCCGCCCTCCGTCGTCTGCCTCTCCGCCCTCCGTCGTCTGCCTGTCCGCCCTCCGTCGTCTGCCTCTCCGCCCTCCGTCGTCTGCCTCTCCGCCCTCCGTCGTCTGCCTCTCCGCCCTCCGTCGTCTGCCTCTCCGCCCTCCGTCGTCTGCCTCTCCGCCCTCCGTCGTCTGCCTCTCCACCCTCCGCCGTCTGCCTCTCCGCCGTCTGCCTCTCCGCCGTCTGCCTCTCCGCCCTCCGCCTCTCCGCCCTCCGCCGTCTGCCTCTCCGCCCTCCGCCGTCTGCCTCTCCGCCCTCCGCCGTCTGCCTCTCCGCCCTCCGCCGTCTGCCTCTCCGCCCTCCGTCGTCTGCCTCTCCGCCCTCCGTCGCCTGCCTCTCCGCCCTCCGTCGCCTGCCTCTCCGCCCTCCGTCGTCTGCCTCTCCGCCCTCCGTCGTCTGCCTCTCCACCCTCCGCCGTCTGCCTCTCCGCCGTCTGCCTCTCCGCCCTCCGCCGTCTGCCTCTCCGCCGTCTGCCTCTCCGCCCTCCGCCGTCTGCCTCTCCGCCGTCTGCCCCTCCGCCGTCTGCCTCTCCGCCCTCCGTCGTCTGCCTCTCCGTCGTCTGCCTCTCCGCCCTCCGTCGTCTGCCTCTCCGCCCTCTGTCGTCTGCCTCTCCGCCCTCTGTCGTCTGCCTCTCCGCCCTCTGTCGTCTGCCTCTCCGCCCTCTGTCGTCTGCCTCTCCGCCCTCTGTCGTCTGCCTCTCCGCCCTCTGTCGTCTGCCTCTCCGCCGTCTGCCTCTCCGCCCTCCGCCGTCTGCCTCTCCGCCGTCTGCCTCTCCGCCCTCCGCCGTCTGCCTCTCCGCCGTCTGCCTCTCCGCCCTCCGCCGTCTGCCTCTCCGCCCTCCGCCGTCTGCCCCTCCGCCGTCTGCCTCTCCGCCCTCCGTCGTCTGCCTCTCCGTCGTCTGCCTCTCCGCCCTCCGTCGTCTGCCTCTCCGCCCTCTGTCGTCTGCCTCTCCGCCCTCTGTCGTCTGCCTCTCCGCCCTCTGTCGTCTGCCTCTCCGCCCTCTGTCGTCTGCCTCTCCACCCTCCGCCGTCTGCCTCTCCGCCCTCCGTCGTCTGCCTCTCCGCCCTCCGTCGTCTGCCTCTCCGTCGTCTGCCTCTCCGTCGTCTGCCTCTCTGTCGTCTGCCTCTCCGCCCTCTGTCGTCTGCCTCTCCGCCGTCTCCCTCTCCGCCCTCCGCCGTCTGCCTCTCCGCCCTCCGCCGTCTGCCTCTCCGCCCTCCGCCGTCTGCCTCTCCGCCCTCCGTCGTCTGCCTCTCCGCCCTCCGTCGTCTGCCTCTCCGCCCTCCGTCGTCTGCCTCTCCGCCCTCCGTCGTCTGCCTCTCCGCCCTCCGCCATCTGCCTCTCCGCCGTCTGCCTCTCCGCCCTCCGTCGTCTGCCTCTCCGCCCTCCGTCGTCTGCCTCTCCGCCCTCCGTCGTCTGCCTCTCCGCCCTCCGTCGTCTGCCTCTCCGCCCTCCGTCGTCTGCCTCTCCGCCCTCCGCCGTCTGCCTCTCCGCCGTCTGCCTCTCCGCCGTCTGCCTCTCCACCCTCCGCCGTCTGCCTCTCCGCCCTCCGCCGTCTGCCTCTCCGCCCTCCACCGTCTGCCTCTCCGCCGTCTGCCTCTCCGTCGTCTGCCTCTCCGCCCTCCGTCGTCTGCCTCTCCGCCCTCCGTCGTCTGCCTCTCCGCCCTCCGTCGTCTGCCTCTCCGCCCTCCGCCGTCTGCCTCTCCGCCCTCCGCCGTCTGCCCCTCCGCCGTCTGCCTCTCCGCCCTCCGCCGTCTGCCTCTCCGCCGTCTGCCTCTCCGCCGTCTGCCTCTCCGCCCTCCGTCGTCTGCCTCTCCGCCCTCCGTCGTCTGCCTCTCCGCCCTCCGTCGTCTGCCTCTCCGCCCTCCGTCGTCTGCCTCTCCGCCCTCCGTCGTCTGCCTCTCCGCCGTCTGCCTCTCCGCCCTCCGCCGTCTGCCTCTCCGCCGTCTGCCTCTCCGCCGTCTGCCTCTCCGCCGTCTGCCTCTCCGCCCTCCGCCGTCTGCCTCTCCGCCCTCCGCCGTCTGCCTCTCCGCCGTCTGCCTCTCCGCCGTCTGCCTCTCCGCCCTCCGCCGTCTGCCTCTCTGCCCTCCGCCGTCTGCCTCTCCGCCCTCCGTCATCTGCCTCTCCGTCGTCTGCCTCTCCGCCCTCCGTCGTCTGCCTCTCCGCCCTCTGTCGTCTGCCTCTCCGCCCTCTGTCGTCTGCCTCTCCGCCCTCTGTCGTCTGCCTCTCCGCCCTCTGTCGTCTGCCTCTCCGCCGTCTGCCTCTCCGCCGTCTGCCTCTCCGCCCTACGCCGTCTGCCTCTCCGCCGTCTGCCTCTCCGCCGTCTGCCTCTCCGACCTCCGTCGTCTGCCTCTCCGCCCTCCGTCGTCTGCCTCTCCGTCGTCTGCCTCTCCACCCTCCGCCGTCTGCCTCTCCGCCGTCTGCCTCTCCGCCCTCCGCCGTCTGCCTCTCCGCCCTCCGCCGTCTGCCTCTCCGCCCTCCGCCGTCTGCCTCTCCGCCGTCTGCCTCTCCGCCCTCCGCCGTCTGCCTCTCCGCCCTCCGTCGTCTGCCTCTCCGTCGTCTGCCTCTCCGCCCTCCGTCGTCTGCCTCTCCGCCCTCCGCCGTCTGCCTCTCCGCCGTCTGCCTCTCCGCCGTCTGCCTCTCCGCCCTCCGCCGTCTGCCTCTCCGCCCTCCGTCGTCTGCCTCTCCATCGTCTGCCTCTCCGCCCTCCGTCGTCTGACTCTCCGCCCTCCGTCGTCTGCCTCTCCGCTCTCTGTCGTCTGCCTCTCCGCCCTCTGTCGTCTGCCTCTCCGCCCTCTGTCGTCTGCCTCTCCGCCCTCTGTCGTCTGCCTCTCCGCCCTCTGTCGTCTGCCTCTCCGCCCTCTGTCGTCTGCCTCTCCGCCCTCTGTCGTCTGCCTCTCTGTCGTCTGCCTCTCCGCCCTCTGTCGTCTGCCTCTCCGCCCTCTGTCGTCTGCCTCTCCACCCTCCGCCGTCTGCCTCTCCGCCGTCTGCCTCTCCGCCGTCTGCCTCTCCGCCCTCCGCCGTCTGCCTCTCCGCCGTCTGCCTCTCCGCCGTCTGCCTCTCCACCCTCCGCCGTCTGCCTCTCCGCCCTCCGCCGTCTGCCTCTCCGCCGTCTGCCTCTCCGACCTCCGTCGTCTGCCTCTCCGCCCTCCGTCGTCTGCCTCTCCGCCGTCTGCCTCTCCACCCTCCGCCGTCTGCCTCTCCGCCGTCTGCCTCTCCGCCCTCCGCCGTCTGCCTCTCCGCCCTCCGCCGTCTGCCTCTCCGCCCTCCGTCGTCTGCCTCTCCGTCGTCTGCCTCTCCGCCCTCCGTCGTCTGCCTCTCCGCCGTCTGTCGTCTGCCTCTCCGCCGTCTGTCGTCTGCCTCTCCGCCCTCTGTCGTCTGCCTCTCCGCCCTCCGCCGTCTGCCTCTCCGCCGTCTGCCTCTCCGTCGTCTGCCTCTCCGCCCTCCGTCGTCTGCCTCTCCGCCCTCCGTCGTCTGCCTCTCCGCCCTCCGTCGTCTGCCTCTCCGCCCTCCGTCGTCTGCCTCTCCGCCCTCCGCTGTCTGCCTCTCCGCCCTCCGCTGTCTGCCTCTCCGCCCTCCGCTGTCTGCCTCTCCGCCCTCCGCCGTCTGCCTCTCCGCCGTCTGCCTCTCCGCCGTCTGCCTCTCCGCCGTCTGCCTCTCCGCCGTCTGCCTCTCCGCCGTCTGCCTCTCCGCCCTCCGCCGTCTGCCTCTCTGCCTCTCCGCCCTCCGCCGTCTGCCTCTCCGCCGTCTGCCTCTCCGCCCTCCGTCGTCTGCCTCTCCGCCCTCCGCTGTCTGCCTCTCCGCCCTCCGCTGTCTGCCTCTCCGCCCTCCGCCGTCTGCCTCTCCGCCCTCCGCCGTCTGCCTCTCCGCCGTCTGCCTCTCCGCCGTCTGCCTCTCCGCCGTCTGCCTCTCCGCCGTCTGCCTCTCCGCCCTCCGCCGTCTGCCTCTCCGCCCTCCGCCGTCTGCCTCTCCGCCGTCTGCCTCTCCGACCTCCGTCGTCTGCCTCTCCGACCTCCGTCGTCTGCCTCTCCGTCGTCTGCCTCTCCGCCCTCCGCCGTCTGCCTCTCCGCCGTCTGCCTCTCCGCCGTCTGCCTCTCCGCCGTCTGCCTCTCCGCCCTCCGCCGTCTGCCTCTCTGCCTCTCCACCCTCCGCCGTCTGCCTCTCCGCCGTCTGCCTCTCCGCCCTCCGTCGTCTGCCTCTCCGCCGTCTGCCTCTCCGCCGTCTGCCTCTCCGCCCTCCGCCGTCTGCCTCTCTGCCGTCTGCCTCTCCGCCCTCCGCCGTCTGCCTCTCCGCCGTCTGCCTCTCCGCCCTCCGCCGTCTGCCTCTCTGCCTCTCCGCCCTCCGCCGTCTGCCTCTCCGCCGTCTGCCTCTCCGCCCTCCGCCGTCTGCCTCTCCGCCCTCCGCCTCTCCGCCCTCCGCCGTCTGCCTCTCCGCCGTCTGCCTCTCCGCCGTCTGCCTCTCCGCCGTCTGCCTCTCCGCCCTCCGTCGTCTGCCTCTCCGCCCTCCGTCGTCTGCCTCTCCGCCGTCTGCCTCTCCGCCCTCCGCCGTCTGCCTCTCCGCCGTCTGCCTCTCCGCCGTCTGCCTCTCCGCCCTCCGCCGTCTGCCTCTCCGACCTCCGTCGTCTGCCTCTCCGCCCTCCGTCGTCTGCCTCTCCGCCGTCTGCCTCTCCGCCGTCTGCCTCTCCGCCGTCTGCCTCTCCGCCCTCCGCCGTCTGCCTCTCCGCCCTCCGTCGTCTGCCTCTCCGTCGTCTGCCTCTCCGCCCTCCGTCGTCTGCCTCTCCGCCCTCCGCCGTCTGCCTCTCCGCCGTCTGCCTCTCCGCCGTCTGCCTCTCCGCCGTCTGCCTCTCCGCCCTCCGCCGTCTGCCTCTCCGCCCTCCGTCGTCTGCCTCTCCGTCGTCTGCCTCTCCGCCCTCCGTCGTCTGCCTCTCCGCTCTCTGTCGTCTGCCTCTCCGCCCTCCGTCGTCTGCCTCTCCGCTCTCTGTCGTCTGCCTCTCCGCCCTCTGTCGTCTGCCTCTCCGCCCTCTGTCGTCTGCCTCTCCGCCCTCTGTCGTCTGCCTCTCCGCCCTCTGTCGTCTGCCTCTCCGCCCTCTGTCGTCTGCCTCTCCGCCCTCTGTCGTCTGCCTCTCCACCCTCCGCCGTCTGCCTCTCCGCCGTCTGCCTCTCCGCCGTCTGCCTCTCCGCCCTCCGCCGTCTGCCTCTCCGCCGTCTGCCTCTCCGCCGTCTGCCTCTCCACCCTCCGCCGTCTGCCTCTCCGCCGTCTGCCTCTCCGCCGTCTGCCTCTCCGCCCTCCGCCGTCTGCCTCTCCGCCGTCTGCCTCTCCGACCTCCGTTGTCTGCCTCTCCGCCCTCCGTCGTCTGCCTCTCCGCCGTCTGCCTCTCCACCCTCCGCCGTCTGCCTCTCCGCCGTCTGCCTCTCCGCCCTCCGCCGTCTGCCTCTCCGCCCTCCGCAGTCTGCCTCTCCGCCCTCCGCCGTCTGCCTCTCCGCCCTCCGTCGTCTGCCTCTCCGTCGTCTGCCTCTCCGCCCTCTGTCGTCTGCCTCTCCGCCCTCTGTCGTCTGCCTCTCCGCCCTCTGTCGTCTGCCTCTCCGCCCTCTGTCGTCTGCCTCTCCGCCCTCTGTCGTCTGCCTCTCCGCCGTCTGCCTCTCCGCCGTCTGCCTCTCCGACCTCCGTCGTCTGCCTCTCCGTCGTCTGCCTCTCCGTCGTCTGCCTCTCCGCCCTCCGTCGTCTGCCTCTCCGCCCTCCGTCGTCTGCCTCTCCGCCCTCCGTCGTCTGCCTCTCCGCCCTCCGCTGTCTGCCTCTCCGCCCTCCGCTGTCTGCCTCTCCGCCCTCCGCTGTCTGCCTCTCCGCCCTCCGCTGTCTGCCTCTCCGCCCTCCGCCGTCTGCCTCTCCGCCGTCTGCCTCTCCGCCGTCTGCCTCTCCACCGTCTGCCTCTCCGCCGTCTGCCTCTCCGCCGTCTGCCTCTCCGCCCTCCGCCGTCTGCCTCTCCGCCCTCCGCCGTCTGCCTCTCCGCCCTCCGTCGTCTGCCTCTCCGCCCTCCGTCGTCTGCCTCTCCGCCCTCCGCCGTCTGCCTCTCCGCCGTCTGCCTCTCCGCCGTCTGCCTCTGCCTCTCCGCCCTCCGCCGTCTGCCTCTCCGCCGTCTGCCTCTCCGCCCTCCGTCGTCTGCCTCTCCGCCGTCTGCCTCTCCGCCGTCTGCCTCTCCGCCGTCTGCCTCTCCGCCCTCCGCCGTCTGCCTCTCCGCCCTCCGCCGTCTGCCTCTCCGCCCTCCGCCGTCTGCCTCTCCGCCCTCCGCCGTCTGCCTCTCCGCCCTCCGCCGTCTGCCTCTCCGCCGTCTGCCTCTCCGCCCTCCGCCGTCTGCCTCTCCGCCGTCTGCCTCTCCGCCCTCCGCCGTCTGCCTCTCTGCCTCTCCGCCGTCTGCCTCTCCGCCCTCCGTCGTCTGCCTCTCCGCCCTCCGTCGTCTGCCTCTCCGCCCTCCGTCGTCTGCCTCTCCGCCCTCCGTCGTCTGCCTCTCCGCCCTCCGTCGTCTGCCTCTCCGCCGTCTGCCTCTCCGCCGTCTGCCTCTCCGCCGTCTGCCTCTCCGCCCTCCGTCGTCTGCCTCTCCGCCGTCTGCCTCTCCGCCGTCTGCCTCTCCGCCCTCCGCCGTCTGCCTCTCCGACCTCCGTCGTCTGCCTCTCCGCCCTCCGTCGTCTGCCTCTCCGCCGTCTGCCTCTCCGCCCTCCGCCGTCTGCCTCTCCGCCGTCTGCCTCTCCGCCCTCCGCCGTCTGCCTCTCCGCCCTCCGCCGTCTGCCTCTCCGCCCTCCGCCGTCTGCCTCTCCGCCCTCCGTCGTCTGCCTCTCCGTCGTCTGCCTCTCCGCCCTCTGTCGTCTGCCTCTCCGCCCTCTGTCGTCTGCCTCTCCGCCCTCTGTCGTCTGCCTCTCCGCCCTCTGTCGTCTGCCTCTCCGCCCTCTGTCGTCTGCCTCTCCGCCCTCCGCCGTCTGCCTCTCCGCCGTCTGCCTCTCCGCCGTCTGCCTCTCCGCCGTCTGCCTCTCCGCCGTCTGCCTCTCCGCCCTCCGCCGTCTGCCTCTCCGCCGTCTGCCTCTCCGCCGTCTGCCTCTCCGCCATCTGCCTCTCCGCCCTCCGCCGTCTGCCTCTCTGCCTCTCCGCCCTCCGCCGTCTGCCTCTCCGCCGTCTGCCTCTCCGCCCTCCGTCGTCTGCCTCTCCGCCCTCCGTCGTCTGCCTCTCCGCCCTCCGTCGTCTGCCTCTCCGCCCTCCGTCGTCTGCCTCTCCGCCCTCCGTCGTCTGCCTCTCCGCCCTCCGCCGTCTGCCTCTCCGCCGTCTGCCTCTCCGCCCTCCGCCGTCTGCCTCTCCGCCGTCTGCCTCTCCGCCCTCCGCCGTCTGCCTCTCTGCCTCTCCGCCCTCCGCCGTCTGCCTCTCCGCCGTCTGCCTCTCCGCCCTCCGTCGTCTGCCTCTCCGCCGTCTGCCTCTCCGCCGTCTGCCTCTCCGCCCTCCGCCGTCTGCCTCTCCACCCTCCGCCGTCTGCCTCTCCGCCGTCTGCCTCTCCGCCCTCCGCCGTCTGCCTCTCCGCCGTCTGCCTCTCCGCCCTCCGCCGTCTGCCTCTCCGCCCTCCGCCGTCTGCCTCTCCGCCGTCTGCCTCTCCGCCCTCCGTCGTCTGCCTCTCCGCCCTCCGTCGTCTGCCTCTCCGCCCTCCGCCGTCTGCCTCTCCGCCGTCTGCCTCTCCGCCGTCTGCCTCTCCGCCCTCCGCCGTCTGCCTCTCCGCCGTCTGCCTCTCCGCCCTCCGCCGTCTGCCTCTCCGCCGTCTGCCTCTCCGCCGTCTGCCTCTCCGCCCTCCGCCGTCTGCCTCTCCGCCCTCCGCCGTCTGCCTCTCCGCCGTCTGCCTCTCCGCCCTCCGTCGTCTGCCTCTCCGCCCTCCGCCGTCTGCCTCTCCGCCCTCCGCCGTCTGCCTCTCCGCCCTCCGCCGTCTGCCTCTCCGCCCTCCGCCGTCTGCCTCTCCGCCCTCCGTCGTCTGCCTCTCCGCCCTCCGTCGTCTGCCTCTCCGCCCTCCGTCGTCTGCCTCTCCGCCCTCCGTCGTCTGCCTCTCCGCCCTCTGTCGTCTGCCTCTCCGCCCTCTGTCGTCTGCCTCTCCGCCCTCTGTCGTCTGCCTCTCCGCCCTCTGTCGTCTGCCTCTCCGCCCTCTGTCGTCTGCCTCTCCGCCCTCTGTCGTCTGCCTCTCCGCCCTCTGTCGTCTGCCTCTCCGCCCTGTCGTCTGCCTCTCCGCCCTCTGTCGTCTGCCTCTCCGCCCTCTGTCGTCTGCCTCTCCGCCCTCTGTCGTCTGCCTCTCCGCCCTCTGTCGTCTGCCTCTCCGCCCTCTGTCGTCTGCCTCTCCGCCCTCTGTCGTCTGCCTCTCCGCCCTCTGTCGTCTGCCTCTCCGCCCTCTGTCGTCTGCCTCTCCGCCCTCTGTCGTCTGCCTCTCCGCCCTCTGTCGTCTGCCTCTCCGCCCTCTGTCGTCTGCCTCTCCGCCCTCTGTCGTCTGCCTCTCCGCCCTCTGTCGTCTGCCTCTCCGCCCTCTGTCGTCTGCCTCTCCGCCCTCTGTCGTCTGCCTCTCCGCCCTCTGTCGTCTGCCTCTCCGCCCTCCGCCGTCTGCCTCTCCGCCGTCTGCCTCTCCGCCGTCTGCCTCTCCGCCGTCTGCCTCTCCGCCCTCCGCCGTCTGCCTCTCCGCCGTCTGCCTCTCCGACCTCCGTCGTCTGCCTCTCCGACCTCCGTCGTCTGCCTCTCCGCCGTCTGCCTCTCCGCCGTCTGCCTCTCCGCCGTCTGCCTCTCCGCCCTCCGCCGTCTGCCTCTCCGCCGTCTGCCTCTCCGACCTCCGTCGTCTGCCTCTCCGACCTCCGTCGTCTGCCTCTCCGCCCTCCATCGTCTGCCTCTCCGCCGTCTGCCTCTCCGCCGTCTGCCTCTCCGCCCTCCGCCGTCTGCCTCTCCGCCGTCTGCCTCTCTGCCTCTCCGCCCTCCGCCGTCTGCCTCTCCGCCGTCTGCCTCTCCGCCCTCCGTCGTCTGCCTCTCCGCCGTCTGCCTCTCCGCCGTCTGCCTCTCCGCCCTCCGCCGTCTGCCTCTCCGCCCTCCGCCGTCTGCCTCTCCGCCCTCCGCCGTCTGCCTCTCCGCCCTCCGCCGTCTGCCTCTCCGCCGTCTGCCTCTCCGCCCTCCGCCGTCTGCCTCTCCGCCGTCTGCCTCTCCGCCCTCCGCCGTCTGCCTCTCTGCCTCTCCGCCCTCTGCCTCTCCGCCGTCTGCCTCTCCGCCCTCCGCCGTCTGCCTCTCCGCCGTCTGCCTCTCCGCCCTCCGCCGTCTGCCTCTCCGCCCTCCGTCGTCTGCCTCTCCGCCGTCTGCCTCTCCGCCCTCCGCCGTCTGCCTCTCCGCCCTCCGCCGTCTGCCTCTCCGCCCTCCGCCGTCTGCCTGTCTGCCTCTCCGCCCTCCGCCGTCTGCCTCTCCGCCGTCTGCCTCTCCGCCCTCCGCCGTCTGCCTCTCCGCCGTCTGCCTCTCCGCCGTCTGCCTCTCCGCCGTCTGCCTCTCCGCCCTCCGCCGTCTGCCTCTCCGCCGTCTGCCTCTCCGCCCTCCGCCGTCTGCCTCTCTGCCTCTCCGCCGTCTGCCTCTCTGCCTCTCCGCCCTCCGTCGTCTGCCTCTCCGCCCTCCGTCGTCTGCCTCTCCGCCCTCCGCCGTCTGCCTCTCCGCCCTCCGCCGTCTGCCTCTCCGCCCTCCGTCGTCTGCCTCTCCGCCCTCCGTCGTCTGCCTCTCCGCCCTCCGCCGTCTGCCTCTCCGCCGTCTGCCTCTCTGCCTCTCCGCCCTCCGCCGTCTGCCTCTCCGCCGTCTGCCTCTCCGCCCTCCGCCGTCTGCCTCTCCGCCCTCCGCCGTCTGCCTCTCCGACCTCCGCCGTCTGCCTCTCCACCCTCTGTCGTCTGCCTCTCCGTCGTCTGCCTCTCCGCCCTCCGTCGTCTGCCTCTCCGCCCTCCGCCGTCTGCCTCTCCGCCCTCCGCCGTCTGCCTCTCCGCCCTCCGCCGTCTGCCTCTCCGCCCTCCGCCGTCTGCCTCTCCGCCCTCCGCCGTCTGCCTCTCCGCCGTCTGCCTCTCCTCCCCTCTGTCGTCTGCCTCTCCGCCGTCTGCCTCTCCGCCGTCTGCTTCTCCGCCGTCTGCCTCTCCGTCGTCTGCCTCTCCGCCCTCCGTCGTCTGCCTCTCCGCCCTCCGCCGTCTGCCTCTCTGCCCTCCGCCGTCTGCCTCTCCGACCTCCGCCGTCTGCCTCTCCACCCTCTGTCGTCTGCCTCTCCGCCGTCTGCTTCTCCGCCGTCTGCCTCTCCGTCGTCTGCCTCTCCGCCCTCCGTCGTCTGCCTCTCCGCCGTCTGCCTCTCCGCCCTCCGCCGTCTGCCTCTCCGACCTCCGCCGTCTGCCTCTCCACCCTCTGTCGTCTGCCTCTCCGTCGTCTGCCTCTCCGCCCTCCGTCGTCTGCCTCTCCGCCGTCTGCCTCTCCGCCCTCCGCCGTCTGCCTCTCCGCCCTCCGCCGTCTGCCTCTCCGCCCTCCGCCGTCTGCCTCTCCACCCTCTGTCGTCTGCCTCTCCGCCGTCTGCTTCTCCGCCGTCTGCCTCTCCTCGTCATCTCCGCACTGACACTTCTTTATCTCCTGCAGCTGAAAGTCTGGGTGTATCCTGAGGGGACCCGGAATAACAGTGGAGATCTGCTGCCATTCAAGAAAGGAGCTTTTCATCTTGCTTTTCAGGCGAAGGTAAGAACCCGGCGATAATCATCATGGACACTTAATAGGATTTAGTATGTAGACAGTCTGTGGTCAAACCTATGAATGGGGTGTGGAGAATGTCATGTATTATGGAAGGCAACGCAGAGACCGGGAAGACAGGCCAGTCTGTGACCGTTACCACGTTCTAGGGCCACATCTCAGTCATCGTAGATGATAGTATTATTTACTGTTGAGTGAGTGGTAGTGGCCGCCATATTGGTTGTAAATCTGCTTTCCTTTGAACACAGATTTATTGGTTCTGTCATAAAATTCATTAACATTTCATGATGAGGAATGTAGTACTGTGTGATTCTCCACAATTGTATCCCACATGATAGGATTAGATACACAGCTCAGCAGACAGTATCACACAATTGGATTAGATACAGAAGCTCATTAATATTGTATCACACACTTTCTAATTTAGATTTCCAGTCCATTTAATTCTTTTTGGTTCCTTGTGCTTTTCTAGGCTCCCATCATCCCAGTGGTTTATTCCTCCTTCACCAGCTTCTATGACAGGAAGAAGACTTTATTCACAGGCGGTATGTGATGAGACGCTAAGATTGTGTGTGACCAGATTGTATGTGACAAGATGCCGAAATTGTGCGACCAGATTGTGTGTGACGAGATGCCGAGATTGTGTGTGACCAGATTGTATGCAAATTGTCTCTTCAGAGAAGAAGAGGACCAGAACTCTAGTGCCACCTACAGGAAGTAGCAATCCTAAAAGTCAATAGTGACCCTTTAACGATCCTTATCACATGACTTAGGATATAAGCCAGAAACTCAATTTGCAGACACAGTGTTTCAGGGTACTGCCCCTCGTCAGTGCAAAGTGTGAGTTCTGGATTGACTGGGTGAGAGGCGTCAGACCGGTATCTAAGGGGTAACATTTCTCCTTGCAGAGAGCGACATGTTAAGCGTGTCACAGTGAGGAGACATGTATGTGACAAGACACCGAGATTGTGAGTGATTGCATGTGATGGGATGCTGACATATAGCTCCTCAGCCTATTTTGTGGGTGGCATCTGTTCTCTAGTTCTCCATCTTCCCTGAGGAGGTGTGGGGGAATTATCTGCTCTCTGCGGCTTGTGGGGACTTGATCACTGGAGGGACCTGCAGAGATTTGTCTCGCACTCGGATACATGGTGATCCCAGGCTGTAGAGCCATGGGGAATGAGTGAAGGATGATGGCTGCCCCCTGCTGGATTCTCTGACACATCACACATCCATTTTTTCTTACATAAGATCTGCCCTGAATCTTTAACATTGATATAAGATTTCATTTCTGAAATATTTGTTTGAGGTGCTGGTCCCATAAGAAAGTTTGGGTTGTTTATGGGAGTGCTATACTGATAATGGCTGTAGACGGGAAACACATGACTGTGCGGCTCACCATTCCTTTTACTTATAGCGTTATATATGTCTTCATCCTGCACAGACAAATCATCACATGTAAACCCCAATCACCCATAGATCTGCTGGATCCAAAGGTCATTACGGTCTGATTCTTGTTCCTTGATGTACTAGTAGATGTCACTAGATATGTAGGCGGCACAAACCCAGGTCCATTTATGACTAGAAAGATATCCATGTATGTCCTGCTTCTCTGTCCATGTGGCGACCAAGCTCTGCAATCCCTATTATTATTATTTAATGGCGTTCGGCTCGATCTCGAGCCGTGGCATCTTGATGGATGAACGATCTGTAGAAAGATCCATCTTGTGCAAGCCTAGATAGGTCCACCAGGGTCTTCTTTGCCGTTATCTTGATAGAATCAAGCAATCGGGTTGCTGGTTTTCGCCTTGTCTTTGTCCAGTGATTGCGCTCTTCGTATGATATGTCCAAAGTGGGCAAGTTGTAGTTTGGTGATCCTTGCTTCAAGTGACATGTCTGGCTTGATTTGTTCCAAGATTTATTTGTTTGTTCTTCTTGCCATCCATGGTATTAATAATAACATCCTTCTCCAGCACCACATTTCGAAGGCGTCAATTCTTCTTCTGTCTTTTTTTTCTTTATCGTCCAGGTTCCGCATCTATATATTTCTACAGAAAAAAACAGACTCTACGAGCGTGTCTTCGTCACCATTGAAATGTTTCTCTATTTGAAGACCTTGTCCACTTCTTTCATTGTTGATGTGCCCACTGCTATTCTCTTATTGACTTCCAGTGTAATCGCTGCATATTGAGTGATCATTGATCCGAGTAGGTTGAAGTCCTTTACAACTTCCAGTTCGTTGCCATCCATCTCAAATGTGTCCCAGTCGTACCTTGCAGTAGTCAATATCTTTGTCTTCTTTGTGTTAAGTAGCTGTCCCATGTTCGAACTTTCCATCTTGACGCTCCATAATAAATCCTTCATTCCATCTACGCTTGTTGGTATCAATGTTGTATTGTCTGCATTTTGGCAAGTCCAGCCTTCCTGAAAATAGATTCTGCATATAAATTGAAGAGAAATTGTGACAGTATGCAGCCTTGTCTGAAGCCTCGCTCGACTTTGAACCATGCCGTGCCACGTTTGAACTGTTTCTTCTTGGTCGATGTAAAGGTTCCTAATGAGGCTGCTGGTTCGGCACACCCATATCCTTCATGGCATTCCAAAGTTTCTGGTGAGCAGCACAATCGAAGGCATTGCTGTAGTTGATGAAGCAGAAATAGATCTCCTTGTTGTATTTTTGGCCTATTGCATCTCTTGTTCCTCTGCCTTTTCAAGGCGTCTGCGTCTGGGTGTCTTAAGGCTGTAACCATCCTTGTAGGGTCTTCAGCAGTATTTTGCTGGCATGAGGTATGAGTGCAATAGCAATAGTTTCCACAGTCGGTAGCATCTCCCTTCTTCGGAATAGGAATATACACCGATCTTGTCCAGTCCTTGGGCCATTTACAGTTTGTCCACATCTGTTAATACTGCCATGTGATGACATCAACTGCTGCTTCAGAAGACTTTATTAGCTCTATTGCAATATTGTCACATCCAGGCACTTTGTTGTTTGACAGAAGCTTTATCGCAGCAACAACTTTTCTTTCAGGATGTTCAGCTCTCTATCATTTACAGTCTCAGTTTCTTTCCATATCACTGAGTCATTCTTGTAGAGGTGCTCTGTGTACTCTTTCCATCTTTCCTTGACCTGTACTGGCTCAGTTAGTTTGTTCCGGTTGGCGTCTTTCAACATGCCCAGTCTTAGTTGAAACTTTTGCTGTATCTCTTTGATTTTTAGGTATGCTTTTCTGGTCTTGCTCATCAGATGTTCGTTTTCTATCTCTATACATATCTTTTGGTAATAAAGTTCTTTGTCTGCTCGAATGGCTCTCTTTAGTCTTTTACTGAGGTTGTGTGTCCTGCTAGTTACCTTTTGCCTTTGCCATTCGTCTTTCTTTGATCATCTTTAGGTTCTATTAACCATGGCTGCTGGGGTCTCTTCTGCCTCTTGTTTATTGTCTTACTGGCTTCTTCATAAAGAAGTCTTTGTCTGTCCATAATTCCTCAGGCTTTCTTTCATCCCTGCCCAGTGATGTAAATCTGTTGTTCAGACCGTTCCAAAAAACTTCAGGTATGTTGGTTAAATCGAAGTTGAAAATGGCCTGTTGTCTAGTCCGATTGCGCAGCTTGACTCTAATCTTTGCTGTCAAAATTTCAAGATTAGTTCCACAGTCAGCTCTTGGCCTCGTTTTCACGGTACTGATCGACGATCTCCATCTTTGGCAAACACATATGCAGTCAATCTGATTCTTATAGGCCCCATTCGGTGATGTACATGTGTAGGGTCTCTGTTTGTGATTTTGGAAGAAGGTGTTCATGATGTACAGTTGATTTGTCCTACAAAAGTCAATGAATCTTCCTCCGGCCTCTTTTCGTTCACCAAGTCCAAAGTTTCCAACAACGGTTTCATGTTTGCCGTGGCCCACTTTGGCATTCAAGTCTCAAGTAATGAGTAAGTCTTGTTTTGGCGTTTTGTTCTTGAACTTGATCATAGACTAGTTCACCATCCTCCTCCCTGGCATCTGTTGTTGGTGAGTAGACTGGTATAACTGTGACATGGATTGGCGCTACTTGTAGTCGTATCGAAATGACTCTACCACTGACTGCGTTGTATTGCAGGACAATATTCTGTCGAGAATAAAAGCGACACAGTTTCTTCTGCGGTTATCATTGCCAGAATAGTAGACTCCAATGTTCGTTTGACAGGAAATGTCCAGATTGAGTCCATCTTCGTTTGCTAATGCAGAGAAAGTAGAGTTCTGTTCTGTCCATTTCAGTGTTGACGATGTCCAGTTTGCCTTGGTTCATGGTTCGTACATTCCAAGTTGTGAACTTTGATATCTCTGCATCTTTTGATCTTCTCCAAGCGATATCGGCACCAAGACATCCTTGCGGCTTTGACCCTGGCCCGTCATGAGCATTGGTCATACTCAGGTCGACCATTGGCTTTTCCCCAGTTGCTTGTTGAGTGCCATCTGACCTATGGGTGCATCGTCCAGCACTATATCAAATTCCTTTAGTTGCACTTTTCATCAAGTTTTCTTTGCATAATACGGAAGTAGATTACCAGGCCTTTTTTCTGTGCAGTAGTGTGGCACCCGTGAAGGAAACCGCATTGTATGTCATTGATACAAAAACTGCCTCATCGCGCAACATTCTGCTGCCGACACTGGGCAGTATGCTTAGTTTGGCACCTCAGTTTAAACATGTCTGCCTTGGATGTCCCTGATGGCAAAAAAGTCCCTATAAAGGCGCAATTCCTTTTCCATGCTCTGCAGACTTTTTTCTTCCTCTTGGTTTATATTCCTGCATGCGATCATTCCAGGCACAGGGATACCAGCCTGGTCATTACACGGGGCCTTGCCCAAACCCATCTTTATCTTCTATGGCATCTGCCTGTTCTATTGCCACTTTTAAGTATTTCAGTGCCCTGGAGACTTTAGTTTCTATAATTATTTGCCTCATGACATGCTTGTTTTTTTTTTTTTAATTTTAGTTTCCTTATCTTTTCAGGAATAATCAAAGTAGAAATCCTTCCGAAAATAGACATTTCAGGAGTGAAGGAAGAGGACATTGCAGACTTGACGGAGCGATGCTTCCATGAGATGAGGCAGGTCTTCTTCAGACTCTCGGGTAAACCTTACACACCCATCCAGCATAACACTTCAAGCCAATAAATATGGTGATAACAGACTGAGACCCAGCCACCCTAGGACTAAGAATCGGAGGTGCCACCAAGGTTTTATGTACTTCAGAAGGTACAAAATAATCCAAGCTGCTTCATTGCTTTGTGTGTAAGAAACATTGAAGACATCACAATCTCACAATTTTACTGACATGTTGTCACCGATCCTGGACCTGTTCCCTTCCTGCAGGTAAAATTTTTCCCTGGGACTTGACTGTATGTCTTTATCTGTTGTATCAGCGATAGGAAAGGTTAGTACTGGTACCTTTTTATTCTGAAGTATTTTAGAGACTGAACCAATTTTCTGCACAAGTGGCCAAAAGTCACATTTAACCAGATCTGAAGACCTGGCGGTGCCAAATAGTTTTGATGCCTGAAGATTGAGACCTCTGTGATGCCAGACTATGGTATACCCCAGCAAGGTCTCCGTGATACCAAACTTGCACTGGATGACAGCAGGGTTAGCCCTTATAGTGTCAATTGTTCATTTAGGGGCAAGATTACAAACACTGAGCGGAGTGGGAGGGTCTCCAGGCACCAACTATATATATGTATGTTTTATTGTTTATTTAATAGACTGTCATGGGGGGCATAAACTTATTGAATGAGGAGCTGCTCTTCTGTGGAGGCCACAGATTTAGACATGTAACCCTAACCCCAATAAGACCAGTATGATTCAGTACTTGAGACTATGATTGAAGTGGCATACACACCAATAGATATCCGCTTCCATAAATTTGCAAGTATTTATGATGGCTGAATGTTTATTACAAAAGTTTGTTACCCATAGGACCATTCACTACTAATCATTGCCTTGTGTGGGCACCTAGAGCAGCCGCTGTACAGGCAGAGCTCTTCCTAGTGCAGAGGCATCCATGCTTTATTTTGCAGTGAACCTGCAGCCCTAATGACAGAAAGTCTTAAGAGTAATAGTTTCTAATTACAGAATGAAGCTGTATTCTGTGTATCATGGTCCTAATTGATTCCATGCTATTAAGCTGTCTGCCCTGCTCACACCAGTCCTTCTATACTTTGTATATATGGATGATGCCAAGGATTTGTTATAGTAATCCGATCTTAAAGGTGAAATCCACACACAGGGGACCATTCACTTATGTCAGAACTTACAAGTGGCCATGTAATGGAACTTTATCTTTTATGGTTATAGTCACACGGAGCAGGTTTGTTGGAAAATAGTCTGCGACTGATATCCATCCCATACATGTAAGCAGCAGAATCTGGATTCTTCTGCAGATATCCCGTCAGTTGTATTAAATATTCACAGAAAATTTGTGATATTTATATGTAGTGACGTTCTTACAGGACTGACGTAGCAGCAGCAAAAACTGCATAATGTCAAGCAGGATTTTTTTTTTCCCCCGTGGATTTCATAGCAGAAAGGTTTCTAGATTTCCCATATATTTCACCCTGTGCTCGTGTGTAAATTGACAGCCCGCGTGAATGGTCATTTTACCCTGCAGATGCTTTGCGCAGGATGTTGATAATTTGGTAAAATCTCAGCCACAGTGCTGCAAATCTAAGAATCCACAAGCGTATCTTCCTCTTGTGAACATAAAGGGATCCCACAGTCTGCCTGCCTCAACCTCGCAGCCAAAACCAACTACCCAACCATCATCAGGAGCCAAACATTAAAGCTACACCTTTGGGGTACAAATTGAGGACAGAGGTACCCAGAAGTGCAGGCCTCTTTAACCCCTTCGCACATATGGGCCTTCTGTGCTGGCTCCTCCAACATGCAGTGGATGCCGGCTAACAGCAGCAGAGCTCTGATTGCTGCGGTTAACCATTTGCATGTCTCTGTCAATGACATGTAACTGATGCACTGGCTCACCATTTGCCCCAGCAGGGTTAGTTTTTTTTCACCATTTCATCCCACTTGCAATTTTTTTCTCCCTTTTCAGTATATTGTAATGTACAGTGAATGGTATTATTCTAAACTACAACTTGCACTGCAAACAAGTCTCGTTCAGCGATGTAAACAGAAAAAAAGTTACAACTCTTGGAAGATAGGAAAAAAACTAAAGCACCAAATTGAAAAAATGTCCCTGGTCTTGAAGGGTATAATGGTTGCATGGTCTGTAATGACATTACCAGCGGAATCCTGTGAAATTGGGATGGGGAAGAGGGTTTCCTGTGGCACGTACTGGGATCTTCCACAATGGTTTCTGATAATTTTAGTGGAGTCGGTGACTTGCCCTTTGTTTGTAGCAGATGTTCATAAAACCAAAGTGCCTTCATTAAAGCAAACCAAATGCCATTCTTTACATTGTGTCTGCCTCAGTACTTTCTTGAAGGGTATGTGCACATGGTGTCATTCAGGTGGACCCGCGCCATAATCTGCCTGAGTACACCAGTGTCTAAAAAATGTCATGTGCACATGCCCTAAAGGGTAACCCCACACCAACCTGCAGTGATCCCTCGCCACACTTACTCTTTTATATTCTTTGTGACTACAAATGAGCTAATAAATTAGTAAATACTCTGCTGTCGCCGGACGGAAACTTGGGAAACGTCTCTTACCTGCTGTACTCCCCGATGCCTCTTCTGAGTGGTAAGCTTTACGTGATATCATTATTATATCATAACCTAGGCATGATGCTGTGCCAGTCCTACTAATCAGAAGAGGCTGTTCACAGGGCTCTCGTCCAGCGGCCATAGATTGTTGACGTGGCCGTCAGACCAGAGTCTTGTGAGTTGATTCACTCATCCCTACTTGTGACCATTCTCTGCTCGTTGCTAGGCATTAAAGGGCCACATCCATGGGTGCAGATTATTATTTATTATTGAAACAAATCCTTCATAAAATATTTTTATTTTACAAAACTGAATCCAGTACCATGAAAAAATAGTGATTTAGAGTGGCACACTCTAATGATCACAGTCCATCATTACTGAAGTTTGTTCTGTTCTTCATGGATTCGGTGTGATGTGTTTGCTGTTGGCATTGCTCACTTTTTATGTTTCTGCTGCGTCATTCTGGTCAATCCAAGTAACATATTGCTGACTTCAGGTTTTTGTTGTTGCTTGTAATTTAGGAAAGCTAAATGTGCCGTTCGCAGCAGCAGGACCCACCCGTAGTGCAGGACCCCTGGAGCAATGTGTCAAGGGGTTAGGAGGCAGTGGCAGGGTGTAGCACTGCTAATATCCTTATATACATCAGCTTATTGGTGTATCATATACATTTATAACACAACATCATATGGTACCAGCACAGAAGCGTGAACCAGCCACATCTGTCCTTCTGTGCAGTTGATGTCTGATATTCTTATTACAAAGGTCGATTGGTGGGATTCATGCTGAGCCGGACTGTAAACCATGTACATACGGTAAGTGTCTTGTGGGGCAGACAGATTGTTGACGTCCTTGGCGTTTCCCATTTTTCGCGGACATCACAGGTCATTCTTGCAGGAGCCTAAAAAATAAACAAAGTAAATGTTAATACAGCAAGAATTTCAGAAAATAAAGGGGTCTAGGACCGTTCAGCCTCAGAGACCCCCATAATGAATGCTGATGATTAGGGGGAGCCTGTCACCCCGAAAATCCATATTAAAATAGCTGCACAGTACTAAAGGAGCCGGGCAATTAAAATGTACAATACTGGTATGATTTTATAGGGGCTAAGGGCCCGATATTACTGTACAGCTAACTAATTATGCATCTTGGGGGTGACAAACTCCCTTTATTTTCATAATATTTCATTACAGGGTTGTACGGTTTGTTCTTCAGATCCCTTAAAAGGGTTTTCCAACGAACAAAAGTATATTTTAATCAATAGATCTTGGGAGTAATAATAACTTCCACAATTGGATGTGTTTAAAATAATGTTCCTGTGCTGAGATAATCTTATAATTGTGCCCCTACTGTGTAATGTCTGTGTCTGACCGTGAAGGGATATGGTCTGTTCATACCACAGCTCCTGGGCAGGGGAGGACGCAGGAGAGTATACAGACAGGACAGCAGGGATCACAGCTGATTCTTTGTGGGGTAAAACATTTCCTGCCTGTTTTTAAACAATGTTTTACTTCAAAGAGAATCATTTGTAATCCTGTCCTGTAATGTCTGTATACTCTTTTGCTCCCCCTGATTTATACAGCCGACATGTGCCCGCAACAATCACGATCTACCCATGGCTGTTAACTAGTTAAATGCCGCCGTCAATCTCTGACAGCGGCATTTAACAGCACCGCGCCGGAAGCACGTCACTAACTCCACCCATCGGTGACCCTGTCACGTGATCGCGGGTCACTGCTGTGGTTGTCATGTCCAATGGTTGGCGCTCATAGCAAGTGAGCAAATCTGCTACATACAGGCGATCTGCTCATCGCCTGTATGTAGCAGAGCCGATCAGGCAACTGCAGGTTCTAGTCTCCTATTGAGACTATTGAAGCATGCAAAAAGTAAAAAAAAAAAAATATAAACGTTTAAATCACCCCCCTTTCGCCCCATTTAAAATAAACCTATAAAAATAAACCCCACATACACATGTGGTATCGCCGTGTTCAGAATCTCCCAATCTATTAATGTAAAAAAAGAATTAATCCGATCGGTAAACGGTGTAACGAGAAAAAAATTCTAAACGCCACAAGTACGTTTTTTTGGTCTCCACAACATTGCAATAAAATTCAATAACGGGCGATCAAAACATTGGATCTACCCCAAAATTGTATCAATAAAAACGTCAGCTCGGCGCCCAAAAATTAAATCCTCGCCCGACCCCAGATCACGAAAAATGGAGACGCTACGGGTCTCGGAATATGGCGCCATTATTTATTTATTTTTATTTTTTTAGCAAACTTTGCTTTTTTTCACCACTTAAAAAAAAACCTATACATGTTTGGTGTCTACGAACTCGTAATGACCTGGAGAATAATAATGGCAGGTCAGTTTTAGCATTCAGTGAATGTGGTAAAAAAAAAAAAAAAAAATTGTGGAATTGCACTTTTTTTTGCAATTTCACCGCATTTGGAATTTTTTTTACCATTTTCCAGTACACGATATGGTAAAATCAGTGATGTTGTTCAAAAGTACAACTTGTCCCGCCAAAAATAAGCCCTCACACGGCCATATTGACCGAAAAATAAAAAAGTTATGGCTCTGGGAACAAAAAACGGAAATGCTCTGGTCCTGAAGGGGTTAATTCTCTTGACATACGCCATAACATTTTAACTCCCTAAATATGGATTTCTATAGCTCCTATTCAGCTCAGGTAAACAGGGGCTGAAAACTAAAAGTGTTGTACCGGGCGCACAGGTGAGGAGCCCTGTAATCTCTCTGTAAGACAGGGGTGGGGAACCTCAGGTCCCAAACGGCCCTCGATGACCTTTTATCCAGCCCCTGGGCAGATTCCCGGGAAGCGCAGTGCTTGGGCCAGAAGCTGTATTTTGCCAGCCACCAGCCCATTAATTTCTTCTTGCTCTGTGAGCACACGCACGCAGTGTTAACGACTGAACGCAGAGGCGCGTGCAATGAAAGATTATGTCCTGCCACTAGTGCCAGCGTCAGGACGCACAATGTGGGCGAAGTTAGAGCGTGATTTGTACGGCCCCCGAAGGATGGTATGAATATAGAAATGGCCCTCTGAAGAAAAACGGTTCCCCACCCCTGCTGTAAGAGATCCGATTTCCTTTTCTATGTCTTTTTTTGTATGACGGGTAATTACCAGTGAGCCTGCGCTCAGCTGCTCTCCCAGGTGGGGAGAATCTATTGTAGATGTGATGTATTCCAGGAGTTTATGGCTTCCAGTCCCGTGGAGATCACTGTTGGGAAAATATTCAATAATTGTCACGTCTAATGGGATATTTAAACTTGTGCTATGCGCAGCCCTTACATCCTCTCAGACGGCGAGAGTCAGATGCTTCATTAACCGTGACGAGATTTGGATTAAGATCAAGGACAGATTGTGATTTCCCATTATTGGACGCCGTCCTAATAAGCACAGAAACCTCACCGTAATGTTCGGCCAGAAGCCGAGTGTAAAACTGGATGTGAAGCTGACATAAACACGGGGATGTGATGAGAAGATTGTAAAAGCGGGACCTAATTACTAAGCAAACGAACATTGCGGCCGTAGCCGGCACTGTGTATAGTGCTCTCCGCACCAGTACAGATGGGCGATTTTATATTAGTCGCTCATGAGCCACCAGACAGGAGATTTTATAGTTTTCACTCATTAAGGTGCAATAATAAAGTGGCCAGAAAAAATAAACTGAAGTGAACCGACCCAGTAACGTAAGAAGTACTTACCCCACAGGATGGAGAGGAACTAGCACAATAATGATTCCGGTGATAATCTGACAGCACCATAGAAGTGGCCGATTTAAAGGACTCAGGGGCATTTTATTAATATCCTCAAAGGATATGGAGAAGCTGAACTTTACCTCAGTACAACCCATTCCCAACTTACTGAGTTACCGCTGGGATGGTGGAGAAAGGTTGACAGGCTGCAGTGTATAATTTTTATGGCTATTAACAAATTAAGGTAATTAGTAGGAGGATCCACTATGGTCGCTGTGACCATGCACTTCCCACAATGGGACAATGGCTTTACATCTTCAGCCGAGAAAATATCGAGGACTGAAACGTAAGTTTACCCTTGATGGAAACTAAATTTTAAGTTAGCTACAGTAGAAAAGTGAGGTTGCATCTTTGCTTTGTCCTAGAATATATGGGCAAAATGCTTAAATGACAATTCCATAATATTCTCTGGGTTTTTGGGGAGACATTCAAATGCTACACTATTGGACAATTCCCACCTTTTCTGCCGTGTGTATCTGTGATGTTCTTGGGGGGCAGGCAGGTAGATGTGACCACCCCATGTGAGCAGGGCAGTCTCTGAACCTTTGTGTTTGCAGATCACAGGGCTGACACTCAGCGAATGGTACTTACACGTCTCAAGACGCTCTTCCAGGAATGAGATCTGCTCGCTGAGTGAGTCTATCCTGTCAAGCTGCTGGAAGGAATGCGTCAGGAACGTGACAGGGCCCAGGCCGTTCTCAGGGGACACGGTCGATAGACTATGAAATGGAGCCAAAACCAACTGCAGTTTCTGTACGGAGAGAACACAGGGAATTATTCAGAGCGACAAGTCTGTCCATCATTTATCTTTGTATTTTTGGATTACGGATAAGTCAGTTGTTCATCACTTAAGGTGTAAGCAACCACGAGCAGGAATACTCAAAATATCGGTCCCTCACTTTAGTCTGAGTCCTGTGTCTCTGGTGCTGAAATGGTCACACTATTACCTGTACTTCTCCTTCCAGATCAGAAACTGTGCCCCCTATGGTTTACACTGGTATAAAATGTCTAATGAAGTGTAAAGTGTGATGGAGGTTTCTGCAGCGTGCTCGCTCACATGATTAAAAGTAATTTAAGTCACCAAATTTATACAGTGATCATACCGCTTAGGGTAGGTTGTACTCTCATGCCTCATGGCTTTAAAAGGTAAAACACATGGGGTGTTGTCCGCGTGGAATTTGATGGTACAGTGATGTGCGGGAGGTAGACTGCATGTCTGAATGTTCATTATGTCGTCATCAATCATAGAAACACCGGCATTTGTGACTATTTGTCAGGAATGTATTGCTTCCTTTTCTCCACAAACAATAAGGACAGTAAGAATGAATTCACATGCAGCACTGATACTGTAAACCGGTACGGATTTGCTGCAGAAAACCCCTGGTCAGAAAGTTTACCTTCCCACAACTGTACGCTCTGACTACACAAGGGTCTGTGTTGTCTGTAGCTATGGGGGCCGGGCACCACAGGGCTCTTACCTGCTCCAGAACCTCGATCTTGCTCCTAAGTTCTTGCATTTCTTGCTTCATGATTTCTGTTTCCACTGAAAGACAAGGAAAAGCAGTGAATAAAGATCATCCATAATAATCAGCTTTTTTTGGAAAGGTCGAGAAACCAGCAATATGGCTGCCATTAGAGCAGTTGTCACCAAGCTTTCCCAGAGGTCTGCAGGGCATATTACCCCAGTTATGGAGTGCTTCATTCCACCGCTCACATATGGTCTCACAACCCAGCAGATTTACTGTCACCAGAAAGGTTGGGTGAGATACTCGGTGGATGGTCTATTCCTTTTCTAAAATTGGCAGCATAAACCAAATACTGATATCAGTTGCTATCTACAATCAAACCAGTAAGATCTATACCCCCATATCCTTCTCTGGGAAAGCTTGGTGACCGCCAGTATGGCCGTCTTTACTGTGTATTACAGAGGGATCTGCTGCCATTGATATTATCGATGACTGGTGCCGCAGATACTTTCTTTAAATCGTCGATGGAAGCGCCAGCAGCCACGCATTATTACTCACGGTACGAGTTTGATGTGTCACAGCGCGTACCAAAAGTAATAATGTGCGGCCACCAACCTGACGGCTCTCCGGGATCTTGTGCTGTAAATATGCACAGCTCTGGCAGAAGTACAACTCCCATCATCTCCTCTCACTCAGGTGGGAAGCTGTAACCCAGAAAATTCAAGTATCGCATTTTACTCCAGTTCTGAGACATTATGCATCGAGTCTGCGGTAAAAATAGATTTCTGTGAGGAATCTGTGAATATAAGTCTAATAATCCGCAGCCTGCATCAAAATAAAAATCAAACGCACCAAAAACGCAGAATACAAAAATCACAGATAGATTTGTAATGAAGCAGTGCTATTTTCTGATCACATATTGTGCACATGAGGACTATTACACACTTGTCCATCTACAAGGCAGCACTATACTGACCTGTCCCGTTTGCTGATGGCTGTGGTGGTGGCGGGGGAGCAGTCGTCACCTTTTCCACTTTATGACAAGATTTCCCATTACTGGAAAGGCTGAACCCTTCATGGCAGCCGCAGTGGAAGCTCCCATAGGTGTTGGTGCAGCTTTGTGAGCACCGGTGCTGTCCACTCTCGCACTCATCCACATCTGGAGAAAAACCGGAATTATTCTTCTTGGTATCTCAAGGAGAAGGCTTTACAATTATAAAGGAAAATCCAAAACACTTCTAATTTTCTCTGGGAAAACCCTCAACAGTTTCTATATATCTGTCAGATGGGCCACAGCATCTTGTGTGTTCGGCCAGGTGTCAGACCTCGTATACGTGTGTAAGTGTCGGGTTCTCACCCGCAGAACATGTGATGAGACGTTCAGCTGTCACTGTGGCCCTATAATCCAGCCCGCACACCCATGTCCCACCTGTCTGGCAGTGATTTCCGCTCCAGCCCTCGGTGCATTGACACCTGTTGTAACCAACGCACATTCCTCCATTGTGGCATAGAAGCCGACAAGACACTAAGGGAGAAAGACAAGTGGAGATTGAGAGATACGTAAGTCACCAGCAGAGACCCTGATGGCCAGTAATTCTATTCTAACAATTGGTATGACACAGGTTTTGCTCAGTAAATGGCCTCTAGGTGCCGCTTTCACTGCCGTAATCTGAGGCAGATGATCAGTACAGTGTTTCTCAACATACAAAGCAACTGTACAAACTACATTCAGCTGCTGCAGAAGCTCTTGCTGACACCTGTCAGTGAATGTGACTGATGTCACGGCTGCCGTTATTACATATAGCTTATTTTTCACACCATGCACTGAAGACCTTGAAAGCTGACTATTCTCCCCAGCCCTCCCTAATCTCCCTGGGAAGCTCCTGCCAGTTCTGCCCCTTCCCTCCCAGGTCGGATGGAGAGCTGCTTTACTGCAGACTCTACGCTATAATCATCCACTCTTCTTGGTTCAACATCAAACACTTTTAAGACCGAGACACTTTGTAGCCATTTCCGAGGGGCTGAATCTAATTGCCAGTGAAACAATAGGACACATCGTGGACCCTCGTGGCCTGCGGCAAAAATATAAACCCAGGAATACGCAGATAATCAGCAACAGATGTACTGACGTTCTGCATATTGGGAGAGATCAGTGCAATGTGGAAACGTGATCCCCATACTATACAGACAGATGTGCCGGATTATCAGGCGATATCACCGCCACAGAACGAGCTGGACCATTTACAGTGGCAGGACTGTGGTTACCGGTATTGCAGCTGTGAACATTCATCCTCCTCCAACCCGGGCAGCATGTGTACAGCGGGAGCAATGTTTTCTTAGGTACTTGTCTGTAGGAAATCTTGTACGTTGTTCTACCAATGGAAAAAAAATGCCATATTGGATCAATGGTGCGACACAGAAACCCTACGGCATCTTCACAAGCTATTTTCAGCATAAAATATGTTTTGTGGTATTTTGTGTATCTTAATGATCAGACTTAAAGTCAGGCGCTTGGGTGCTGCATACAGTAAACGGTCACTGACCTGTATGTACTGCAGACTCTGTGCCCCTCACACATGGTGATTACCGGCTTGTGAACCGGCTGCACGTACGACTGCGTCACCGACACAAAATCAGTATGGCCGCCGGAAGAACAAATCCTCCTCCTGGAAAAGAAAAGACGAAAATCTGTAGCCAAAAATTATTATATTCACCTTTATAGTACAACACAGGGTGGCGCCATAAGAAGTGTACAACAAATATCAGGGTTATCTGGTGATACATAGAACTGCAGGTGACATCCACAGCATTATCTTTACTCATGGAGGTATCACAATGTCCCCTGCAGTCCTATGTAACACCACCGATAACACAGTGATAACGCTCCGAGTACAGATAATGTAGTAGATGTCACCTGCAGTCCTATGTAACACCACAGATAACGCTCCGAGTACAGATAATGTAGTAGATATCACCTGCAGTCCTATGTAACACCACAGATAACACAGTGATAGCGCTCCGAGTACAGATAATGTAGTAGATATCACCTGCAGTCCTATGTAACACCACAGTGATAACGCTCCGAGTACAGATAATGTAGTAGATATCGCCTGCAGTCCTATGTAACACCACAGATAACACAGTGATAACGCTCCGAGTACAGATAATGTAGTAGATATCACCTGCAGTCCTATGTAACACCACAGATAACACAGTGATAACGCTCCGAGTACACATATTGTAGTGGATGTTTCCTGCAGTCCTATGTAATACCTACTACATTATATGTATCCCACTACTTCAGTGAAGCGCTGCTCCATCTGCGGCTGCTCACACAAGGTGCATTTCATCAATAATTAAGCGTGACCAAAGCTCAAAGGCAACACTTGTGACCTGGTGAGAGACGCCGGCAGGGCTCCCGCCAGACACTCAGATGGGAGGGATTTTTTTGTTTGTTTTCTAGTTTCTCACGAAAATGTTTATTCTGAAAAAATATATACATTTTTTCCTAAATTAATATGTACTATAACTCCGAACTTAGCGTGCTGGGCATTGTAGTGTCAAAACAGCAGGTCTATAATCTGATTCGTGGGGCGGCTGATAATGAACAATTATCAGTAACTAATCAGCCTCATTGTGGAATTAGTGATAACCTGAGCGGCCGCGCAGACGGTGCGAAGCCGCAGGTTTCCGGACTATGAGCTTTGTACCGCAGGGGAACCTGGGATTTCATAGGTATTGGTGCTCAGGAAAGCCCTGCGGCACCTCTTTGTTAAGATCGGTTGTGTCATCATGAGAGCCATTGACAGAGGGGCTGTGGTGGAGTTTGGGGTTTATGCAGCATCATGTACAATGTATTCTCTAGATGTGTTTAATATTGGCTGAAAGCCGACACGACCGCAAATACTCTGAGCGTGGCCGTGACCTCCTCCTCCGTGCGAGCCGCTGCAGAATACACGTATGGTTCCCCTTAACGTCCTGTCCAATCACACGTTTATAAAAATTGAGATTTCCCATAAAACCCCCTTTACAGCCCCCATCACTCCTGTCCTCCACTCCGGGTTACATTCTGTGCCAGGAACAATCCCCCCATTGGAATGTGAACCCCTCTCACCGAGATCCGTATCTCTGCAAACCTGATACCCCCCTTACCTTCTGCAGCAATAGGGGGTCCACACTGCAATCACCGCAGATTTATATGGGCTATAAAAACTAAATTGTGAGACTATTAGTTATAAGGAAGAAGGTGCTGACACCTGGCAAAGTTAACCCCTCACCTCCCAGCAGGGCATCCGAGGTGACAGATCTATACGGATTACGTGTAATAAAAACCACATGTCACCCCTAGACCGAGGGAAGAAACAGATCAGACTAAGAGAAGACGGCAATAACCGGCAGGGGACAAAAAAAAAGTATTTAATGAGTCTGATCAATTAATAAAGCCACGCTAACAGACGGTGCAGATAGTCTGGAGTGTCCAGCTTTTTGGGATCCTGACAACATAGAGGGAACAGGTTGTGTGCATATTAAACCTCATGCCGTCTGATCTTGCTCCACCACTAACTGCATTTTACAATTGGGTATTAATTGGGAGTTAATTACACTGCCCCTTTAAATCTGCGAATCTTCATTATCCACCGCTATCAGATAAGCAAGAACTGGGCTCATTAAGGTATATCAGTGCAAGATAACAGCGTCAGTGCCTGGAGTACTACAACCTCCAGCACTCCAACCTAAGATGTAGAGAAGAGACGGCAGGGTTTATAGACTTCAGAGTCCCTGTGTGAAGAGGGAACCCCTGATATTAATGCAGGATGAGGGTCTTACCCTGAGTGGTACAGGAGATCTGCAGCCGTGACTTCTAGGATTAGCAGGCAGCTCATGAGCAGGCAGCCGACTCCCCACATCCTCCTCTTGTGTCCTGCTGAGAGTTATCCTGGAGAGGTTGAGGGTCCTCGATGCTCGGCTGCTCCCGGCTCTGGAGGAAAGCCTAAAACACAAAGCGCACGAGACGTCAGTACAATCACATTCACCTCATAGACAAGCGCAGGAAACCGATCCGATCCCCCCCGTGTCTGCGGATCACACGTGTAATGGAGGGACCCCCTAAAGGGAGCCCAGATCTGTATCACCACTGCAAGACCACCCAGACATAACACCACACAGAATTAGATACACAGCTCAGCAGACAGTATCACACATAAGATTAGACACACTACTTAGTATCACACGCAGAATAGGATTAGATACAGCTCAGCAGCCAGAGGATGGGATTAGATACACAGCTCAGCAGTGAGTATCACACAGGATGGGATTAGATACACAGCTCAGCAGACATTGGATGGGATTAGATACACAGCTCAGTGTCTGATGCTGCTGGAGATACGTTTCTCAGCCTTGGTAGTTTAGCTGTGGATGATAGGAGTTATGGGCCTGTGTGGGTTCGGCCTTATTGTAGATGTATAATCAGATCTGCCAATCAGTCATCAAACTTTTTATATAACCAACAGAGGACACGAGGACAGAGCCCCCCACATGAGACCACCCAATAACAGAGATCCCTATACCACATGGGTGATATAGCTCACCCAATACTGGGGATTCCTGTATCATGGGGACGACAGAGACCACCCAATACCAAGGATCCCTGTACCACATTGGTGATGGAACCCACCCAATACCGGGGATCTCTTCACGGTGGCTGATGGGTGAGAAGAGGGAGCCCCTCGTGTTGGGGTCGGGCAGAGAGATGTTTATTTACAGCAGAATTTAGATATGGAAATAATTGAAAAGAATCAACCCCTTGCTGTCTGAAGATGTAATCCCTCTAGCAGCCAGCAGGTGGCATTGTATTCTCAGGAGCTGGGCTCCGTTTTGCTGGGGGCAGCACATTCCTCTCACACAGTCCCCCCTCCACGATGTAATGATACAATATAGTCAATAATCGCAGCACACAATGGACCAAATACACACATGCAATATATAGATTTCTTCTGTATTATTGTACAGAGATGCACACTGCAGGTTTGCCGTGAACTTCCTTCCCCTCCAGCCTCTTTCTATTACACCGTTAGCCCTGACAATGGCAATATTTAACCTCTTCATTCCCAGAGGACTTGGTCAAGTACACCCCAGCAGTGGATCAATCACCTTCTGAGCAGGGCACGAGGCTCCACGTGACGCTCCTGCTTCTCTATGAGTCAGCGCGTGGCCTCGCTATTAATGTAAGACCCCCAGGGTGATATATTTGGGTGAGGGGGTATATATTATCAGAGCTCAGGACAGCGCAGAGAGAGAGCTCAGCTCTGAGGGAATAAACTACAAGTAATGACAGAATATGTGAGAAATTATCGTGTAATGATCTGACTACTCTATGAGGGGTGGATCCAGTGGGACCACATGTCCCAGCATTGCGCCTGTCTGGTCAATTGATCTATTATTGGACTACACATCCCACAGTGCACTAGTGAATGCTGGGTCTTGTCGTTTGGGAGTCAGTACAACAAGTGCCATGACATGCTGTTTAACTCTTGCACTGCCGGGTCACATGGAGATATATAGGGGGGCAGATTGTACTCACTGTTACTCCCGGGTTCAGGAAGGGGCGCAGCTCTCACACCCACAACACTAAACTTTCCTCTCTGGACCCAACACCATCAATAATCCATGGGGCTCAGGTACAGGCGGGTACTGTCCCTGCAGATGGCAAATCTTTGGGTTGCTGGTTGTATTTAGTTCATGGAGAGACCTATACATTAATGTGTAGTGGGAAAGTGACAGGGAGTTGTGGGGGCCCCCTCCCCCACGTGCAGTGGGAATACCCCCCTTCCTCCTCCCTTTTTCCCATTGGATGGGGGCCCAGCACTTGCGTGACGTCACACAGATGCGATCACCTGGGCTCCCTCCTCCGACACTTCCAAGGATACAGAGCAGCCTGGACCCAGCGCCTGAGACAGCAAAGGATGGCAAGAGGGAGACCACCAAACCTGGAGCCCCCGACCTGCAGGTGTCCCCAGCTATGGAGGACAATGGACACCATGGGGCACATACATGATAGCAGGGTATGTGAGACTGCGGAGTACAGAAACAGAGAAATGGTCTGCAGAGGTCAGTGGTGTAATGATCTGCAGGATATATCATAGTCAGGGGTTAGAGGGGATGGAGCAATGGTCTGCTGAGAGGTCAGTGGTGTAATCTGCAGGATATATAACAGGAGTTAAAGGGGATGGAGCAATGGTCTGCAGAATATATCATAGTTAGGATTTAAAGGGGATGGACCAATGGTCTGCTGAGAGGTCAGTGGTGTAATGATCTGCAGGATATATCATAGTCAGGAGTTAGAGGGGATGGAGCAATGGTCTGCTGAGAGGTCAGTGGTGTAATAATCTGCAGGATATATCACAGTTAGGAGTTAAAGTGGATGGAGCAATGGTCTGCTCAGAGGTCAGTGGTGTAATGATCTGCAGAATATATCATAGTTAGGATTTAAAGGGGATGGACCAATGGTCTGCTGAGAGGTCAGTGGTGTAATGATCTGCGGCATTTATCACGGTCAGAGGTTAGAGGAGACGGAGCGATGTTCTGCAAAAAGGTCAGTGGTGTAATGGACTGCAGGATATATATATATAGATAGATCGTGGTCAGGGGTTGGAGGGGATAGAGCAATATCAGAAGTAAAGTATTATGTAGATTGCAAGCTCTTAGGGGCAGGGGTGTCATCACTTCCCCAGGTCTACGTCCATTGCTATATAAATAAAGGGTATAATGACTAGTAGGTGGCCACTGAGGACCCTGCATGCTGAATCTTGGATCAGATGCAGGGCACATCATTTCTCTAGAAGGGAGAACTACATGGCTCGGCACTTCTGGACATACTCTGGATAGAAGACAATGCTGGGACTTGTAGTTTCCCACTTTGCTAAGTGTCAGAAGTAAAAAGTAATTGTACCTGAAATACTCAGTGCTGCTCAGGCCCAGACTAGGTGACTGGCAGCCGGGGAGCTCTTATATCCACAGTGACCAAAATGTCAGCAGCATTTACTGACGGGTAGCAGAACTTGGACGCTGGGCTCTGTGGTGTGGCAGGAGCAGAGGATTCTTGGCATAAACATGCTTCATGCTTACAAATTTATCTGCCCCCCTCCGCACCCCGGACTCAAAGCAAAGGAAGCAACAACTTCTCTATAAGTAACAATCCATGAATGGATCTGTCAGATAAAGGAGAACTCTGCCATATATCTAATAAAGATCTGTCTGTAGCTATTTTACCAAAGAGGATCTGACTATAGGAAAGTAGTAAAGACTTCCCTGGGGGGCGGCCATGATGCTTTGCATCCAGCACTGGTGTGAACCTCTCCTGGTGTTTCTAGATTATCACGTGGGGACACAAGACGGATCCATAATCTCAGCCATATTGTGACGTCTGTAATACGCACATCACATGCGTTTCGCGGTCTGCACCGTCACACATCTGCCGCTCATCACATTCATAACCTGCAGGCCCCGGGTCTGTAATAAACTTGCACTCACCTCGTACTTTCCCAGGAATTTTCTGCTCATGGCGCCAGGTCCGGCTCCTTCTCATGTGACTGCAGGGGAGGAATGGAGAAAACGTTACTAATGTTCGGAGTCTGGGAAAATATCACTTCATGCACAATCCTATTTATAATGAAGTATTTATAGAGAGAGTCGAAGGGTTAACATCCACATCCACGTATGGGGTCTCACATGGGGCCCGGTGACTAGTGTGTGATATATGTGACGGCAATGCAGATATTAATGGGAAAGTCCATTTACTTCTCTGTAGAGTAGCTAATTGCAGAAAAGCTTCACCACCTCAATGTCAGTCTGTAGCTCAACATCATACAAGTCATTGCCTACAGAACATTTTATAGGTAAGAAATTAGTATTTAAAGGAACCACTTTCTACCAGAACCAGTGCCCCCTTGTCTACAGGCTGTGTCAGGTATTGCATCTCAGCCTTATTTGCTTGCATGCGAGACACGACCCATGGACAGGAATGGTGCAGTTTCTGAGAGCAACCAATTATTAATGTCATATATCAACATAGATTCACACTGTGACATTGTAACGACATCACTGCGGGGTAAAGTCATTAACTAGTACCAATAATGTCATAGTTTTCTTTAAGTAGGTAAGATTTGGGGGCAGTTTGTTATTCTTTGGCCTCCATTCCTCATCGCTCTCGTTCTATGACTGCAGCCGGCTGTACAGAATAAAACACGATCGTTCACCCCCAGATGCCCCACGCACCGCACAGTTTATTTAACCCCATAAACCCGCAGAGAATTTCATCACCAGGTGGAAAGTTAACGGTAAATGGAGAATTCTACCAACAAAAACATTCATTAGGGGTCCCACAGAGCGGAGGGTGAAGCGGCCACTGACATGGAATCAATTAGGGGAGGCTTTGCCTATATAATCCCACATGAGAGCCGGATCTACTCTCCTGGGATGTGGTGAGAATGCTGAAAGGAGAAGCAAACAAAAATATTCTGGATTTACACATAATAAAAGGGAATTATCAAGATAAAGCCAAGGAGAAAGGAGAAACAAAACAGTAAATCCTGAGATAATAATTCTGGCTGTAGTGAGGTAAGATCTCAACTAACTGACTCTACGTCTACCATGGAGTCAGCGCTCAGAGATACTATCTCACTGAGGCTGTACTATAATAGCTCAGATGTTACATCACTCAGCCGAGATAATAACTGTTCTGTGATATAAAATATCATTTTGTGACGCTTTCTTCATTACAATGAAGGATTGATAGTAGCCAATCAGAAGGGAGTGTTCATTATGTCGCACTGCGTACATTTAGGGAAGTGGATTTCTGATTGGCTGGGCTGTGGTTGGTTGCAGAGCTTTAGGGTCCTGTTTGTTCATGATATATAGGCTATGTCCACATTTCTGAAATCTCATGCACATGTTGCTTATCAAATCCTTTGAAGCAGTTTCATATCTGCACCATGTCAATTCTTTCAGAGTTTTGTTAACCCATTTTCATGGGGGAAAAAAAAAGCATAAAAAAATGTGTGTATTTTGCGCAGCGTTTTTCTTGCCAACATATCAGTATTTGCAGCAGATTTTTCTGAACGTGTGCTTATACCCATATACTGTAATGTCTACAAAAAAAAATCACAATTTAAATGAATAAAAAATAAAATTATTCAAAAGGTTGATGGTCTCATCCAACCCAATCACATGATAATAAATGATATATACCAGTAAAAATGGACAGAAGTGTCTTATAAAATTCTGAGGGGGCGGCACTGGGAACTTAGTGGACATGTGTTATATGTAAAGTCTTTTTTTCTTAGCAAAAAAAAATCTCTTTATGAGAATGAGACAATTACATAAAAGCCATCACATTGTTCCCTGCAGAGAGAGAGACTTTTAATTAAATGTTACGCAGTAATTGAATTAGAGCCGTCATGTGAAGACTCCAGTGTAAATGTTGCACTAAAGTCTCCTCAGGCATGTAAGGAAACAAGTCAGGGCTGCGGAGAAGGCACAGAAAGCGGCAATGATTGAGAATGTAACATTACCTGCTGGGAGAGGAGAACGAGGGCCGGGACCCAGTAGTGGTGGCCCCCGTGGCTCTGGAGGCTCCTTGGTCCTGCTCATCTTGGAAGAAGATGCTTCTTTGGAGATCCTCGAGGTCTACTCTTATCCCGCCCTAGAACTGTTTTAAAGCCTAAGTCGTGTTACTTTAAATGTCCAAAAGGAATCTTTTTATGCCCCTCTTCCTGTATAAATCAGGACTGGGCTGGACACTTGGGAGAGGAAATCCTGTGTGTGTTTGGGGCTGATAAAGCTTTTCTGGTAGAACAAACACTTTGGTGAACGAGGTCCTGATGGGATTGGAATGAGCGCCATGGATCTGGGTTGTTTATAGAGAATGGGATTTCAAGGAAGTGTCGGCCATACAGGACAGCCACCATGTTGGCATGTCACATAGATGAGAGGTGTCAATCACCTTTCTAGGATTACAGGAAGAGCCCAAACCTCAGCAGCTGCTATAACGGGATGGATATCCTCTACAGGTCACCAGCCTGGCCCTGCAGTGACAGATGTACAATGACTGGACCTGTAATAAACACATGGGGCATTACTGTGATGACAAACCCTTATTGAGATCTAAAAGTTATTTTTCACCCAATACGTGAGATACTGGTAACATAATATATCACCCGGTACAGATAAAAATAAAGACCTAAGGCCCTAAAAGAAAAAAACTCTGGCTGTATGCAGTCTGGAGTCTGAGCCCCGTGCAGAAATCCCGGCACTTCCAGCCTCGGCTGCTGTCACTGAGGTCATTAGTGGTCGTCTGAGGAAGGTTCTGCCGCTGAATGCACCTGGGCAAATCATCAGAATCCGCAGCTGGCAGCTCCTGTGTGATCACCGACCAATGACGTCACCAATGGAGACAAGTCTAGAGACACAATAGCCATGGGAGCAGGCTGCTCACAGTAGTACGAGGAACATGCGGCCTGAGGTTGTCACGTAGGAAAACGTCTCCTGGAACACTTTGGAGAAATGGTCGCACCACTGGATCCACCAAATCAAAATCCCGGGAGCAGGATTGGTATAACATTCCCTCATAAAGCCTCTTTAAGGCGTTGCCCACGTGGTCTTTAGACCAGTCTTCGGCTATCATTGTGTCTAAGACAAAAGCCGAACTCATTACCTTAGAGCAGGGTTCCCCAACTCCAGTCCTCAAGGCCCACCAACAGGTCATGTTTTCAGGATTTCCTTAGTATTGCACAGGTGATGGGATTGTTGCCTGTGCAGGTGATGGGATTATCACCTGTGCAATACTAAGGAAATCCTGAAAACATGACCTGTTGGTGGGCCTTGAGGACTGGAGTTGGGGAACCCTGCCTTAGAGGACAGGCCTCCATTCGAGCCAACATTACTTCATTCCAGCCTCCATTGCAGTCTTTCTCTTCACCATAAGGACATTTGAGAGCGTTGACGTGAGCTCAGTTAAGTGTAACATCACTCTAGTCCTCCTCTCGGGATTATGGTGTGGGGGGTATAATGTCCAGTAGCCGGACCCCTCTAGTCTTCATTCCAGGTGCACCAACAGCTCAGAGTTACATTAATAGGGTGGTGGAACCAGCTGTGTGGCCGTTTCTCCAAAGTGTCACAGGAGCCATCCCACAATAATACCATGCAGCCTGCAGAACATAAATGTGCTCCCATGGCTGCAGAGTCTCCGGACCACAGCAGATAAGCACACGGCTGTAAACCATAACTGTAGCAGATAAGCACACTGCTGTATACCGTACCTGCAACAGGCAGCACACGGCTGTAAACCGTATCTGCAGCAGAAAGCGGACGGCCATATTCTGTACCTGCAGCAAAAAGCACAAGGCTGTAAACCGTACCTGCAGCAGACAGCGCGCGGCCATATATCGTACCTGCAGCAGACAGCGCGCGGCCATATATCATACCTGCAGCAGACCGCGCACAGTCGTATACCATACCTGCAGCAGACAGCACGCGGCCATATACCGTACCTGCCGCAGACAGTGCGCGGCCATATACCATACCTGCAGCAGACAGCGCGCGGCCATATACCGTACCTGCCGCAGACAGTGCGCGGCAATATACCGTACCTGCAGCAGACAGCGCGCGGCCATATACCGTACCTGCAGCAGACAGCACACGGCAATATACCGTACCTGCAGCAGACAGCGCGCGGCCATATATCGTACCTGCAGCAGACCGCGCACAGTCGTATACCATACCTGCAGCAGACATCGTACGGCCATATACCATACCTGCAGCAGACAGCGCGCGGCCATATACCGTACCTGCAGCAGACAGCGCACGGTCATATATCATACCTACAGCGCACGCCGCAGTCTATACTGATAGCCCACCCATCCAATGAGATCATATGTCACAGACAGAGGGGCCAGGGTGAGACTACAACAGCAGCCTCCTATTACTACACTAATTATTTAATGGGAAACTTACAAACACAGGAGAGCAATCCTCAGAAACCGCCCTAGTCTCCATGTCGCCGGTCACTATGCAGCGAGGTGATCACTGACCGGTCACTAAATCACTTTGATATCATATCCGTCAGATGTCTGGGAAACCTGAGTGACAAACTCTGTACAACATGTAATGGTGGCCACATTGGTTGTCACCCAGTTTTCCTAGGATACAGAACCAAGGAGCGTCCAAAATAAATACAAAGTGACAGCAAATACATGATGGGTGCAGTTGTCCTCCAGCAGCGGCCATCACTTGATGTCCTTCTCCGGCCTGAGGCTTTACCTCCACTCCATACCACACCTCACACCAGGTAATAACACTGCTGCCACTGACAGAATGAAAACTGGATGAAGTCTTTGTGTGACTAAGCGATATATGATACGTGATAACACGGCATCACACCAAATGGTCAGCACCCCACACCCCCATTACTGGTCTGTATGTATGGTACCCAGTATCAAACATAAGATTAGATTCATGGCTCAGCAGACAGTACCACGCATGATTTCATTAGATACACGCCCCAGCAGACAATATCACCCATGATAGGATTAGATATACAGTTCAGCACACAGGTTAGTATTAGATACACAGACCATAAGGCAGTATTTCACAGGACAGGAAAGAAAAAGGAACACAGCAGCACTCTGTAAGGGCCAATATATATGCAAACACTAAGGACATGAGATCTAAACTGCATTGTTGCTAAATGGAATACTCTTACAAAAATGAAGGTGCATAAATTGGCCAATTCACGTATGCCCATCAACCACAGCAAGGTGACCTTTTCTCCTAATACTTATCAAACATGCCTCTCCTGGGCTATAAGCCTACAATTTAAATGGCCAGGTAAGCCCAAGGGTGCTTTTAATTAGTGCTGGTTCCTACCTGCCCATTTAAATTGTAGGTTATCCCACGAGAGGCATGTTTGATAAGTATTAGGATAGGTACCCATCGGAGAAAAGTCACCTTGCCGTGGTTGATGGGCATACATGAATTAGCCAATTTATGCACTAAAAACCTTAATTTTTGTAAGTACATTCAAATAGAAGTTTAGATCACATGCACTCAATGTTTGCATACATCTTGGCCCTTACACAGTCCTGCTGTGTTCCCTTATTTTGTATGTTTTGCAGTCATTGCAGCTTGCACCTGTTCACACTATATGGAGGTGCTGGTCAGTTGTTTTGTTTCTTACAGTATAGGAATAGGTACACAGCCCAGAACATAGTATCACACAGGATAGGATTAGATACACAACCCAGAAGACAGTATCACACAGCATAGGATTAGATACACAGCCCAGAAGACAGTATCACACAGGATAGGCTTAGATACACAGCCCAGAAGACAGTATCACACAGGATAGGCTTAGATACACAGCCCAGAAGACAGTATCACACAGGATAGGCTTAGATACACAGCCCAGAAGACAGTATCACACAGAAGAGGATTAGAAACACAGCCTAGAAGACAGTGTCACACAGGAGAGGATTAGATACACAGCCCAGAAGATAGTATCACACAGGATATGGTCGAGCGACGTGGCGACCATGCCAAACTTTATTTCCTTTTTGAACAACAATGTATTTAAGTTGTCACCCTGTTCCCACTATTCAAGTGTAGCAATGCCAGGTAGACAAGGGTTAAATCCTAGCTCTGATTATTTGCACCTGGCTGGCTCTGCATATAACCAGGCTAGGTGTTCAACTTGGTCAGTCAGCTGGGGTAATCTGACCAGAGTGGCTTGTATTGGCGATAGTAAAGCAGAATCCCTCTCTGAGAAGAGACTGCACAGGCTATGTGCACCAAACTGCAAGTTTCACTGACTACTATGGACGATAGGGCTATGTACCCACGATCAGGAGCCGCTGCGGATTATGTGTGAACGCTACATAATCCCTACCTGAGAGCGTGAATTGGATTTGCTCTGATACAGGCTCTTTCAATGTTGAAGGTGCAGTTGTCAAAGGCAGACTTATTAATTGAGGATATAATATTTAAAAAAAAAAAACAGTTGATCATGCTTTGGATAAAGTCAAATTAAAATTCTGACAAAATCTTATCTATAAATAAACATCAATAAAAACAAAACACATACTTATGGAACATGGGTGACCAACATGTCACATTCAGCACACCCTACAGCTTGGTAAAAGCAGACCAATTATTCACAAATATTTGCCTGTATTAAATAAGGATCCTGCTCTAAGGACTCGCGCAGACGACCAATTTTCTTGTACAATGCTACCTGTGGTTTTCACAGATAGGATATCATGGGTATGAGTGCTATGGGGCTGTGCACATGTCCAGTTTTTTTTCCCATCGGCCAAGTGGTAGCAGAAAAAAATCGGGGACATGTCCGATTTTGATTGGAGTGTCAGATCTATGGGTCCGTGAATAAAAATCGGACCACACAAGGATGACATCTTAGTGCGGTGCGTTTATCACAAACTCACAGAATGGAGAAGGTGGAGAAACTTTTTTTTTCTCTCCCCACATCCGAGAAAAACTGATGCCACCTGATCAGAATAATCCGGCAATTTTTCAGATGTGGCGAAATTGGCGTGTGAACATACCCTCAGGCTAATAATACATAATGAGTGTAGATGTGTAGCAAGGTGTGGCCATTCTATAGGCAATATGGTGTCTCCTAGCTTATACAGTAATAAAACTCCAGGGATTACATGGCTAGCATAGTTTTTTTTAGATGTGGGGGATATCATTGCAATATGTCTTTTGTGGAGAAAAAAAATCTGTGTTTCATCAACCGCCGGGTGGAGATCGCATTATATTTTTATCAATTGCTATTCGCACCATGTGGTGTATTGCAGGGCTGTGGAGTCGGCGTCGGATTTCCATTTTGGTGGAGTCGGCGTCGGTATAAAATGGATCAACTCCAACTCCTAAATTATATAATAAATTGGGTGCAGTAGTTCAATGCAGTTTGTGTGGAATATTTTTTTCATAAGAATTTCGGAAAGTTCTGAAATGTCCTATAAATGTCTGTCCTATTCCTGATCTAAAGGTCTAGACTTTTAGCTGAGATGAATCTGTGCTACAGTAAATTTATCACTTAAACATGAGCCGTGGAAATTGCGGAGTCGGAGGTTTGGCTTACCGACTCTACAGCCCTGGTGTATTGTATCCAGTGCCAGTATGTGTTACATAGCATTTATAATTAGAAAGTTGAAGAGATGCGTTGTGGAACATTTGTGCTGGTAAATATTTTGTATTAGAACATAATAGTAACACAGAATTTTTCTTATTGATGTTCCCATGTGATTGTCTTTTATAAATCTTTCCCATGATCCTAAAGACTAACCACAACTAAGAGCGTACTTAGCGCCAGAAATGCGTCAGTTGTTTCTACCATATGGGAATACTTTTTTAATGCATCCAAAATAAAGATTTATTATTTTATCAGTGAAAGTGGCGATTTTTCTCACTTTTCTTCAAGATTGCTGATGTTCACTAGCGGGATTCAGCACCCATGGTATAAGGCTGACCCGAGCATCAATACTACTGAAACCTAGTAAGCTCGCAATGTTTTCTTTGTATCACACGTGATGGCATTAGATACACAGCCCAACAGGTTGTGTCACACGTGATAGCATTACCTACACCGCCTAGGAGACTGTATCACACAGAACATTATTAGATACACAGCCCAACAGACTGTATCACACATTAGGGTCTCCAGTAATCAGATTCTTGGGTCTGGTCCTCCGGATTTATGACTGTAATTTTCAGCACATTATTCTCGTCTGTGAGCTGCGGAGGTTCGGGAGATTGTTCTGAGGCTTCGACTATTAAATGTCCATTACAGCAATACAAACATCGGATGCGGTTACATGTGGCGGCTTCACATGTGGCATTAATAACCTGCACTGATTGCACCAAATTACAGCCTGGAAACCACACGACAAACCGTTTCTTATTACCGCCAACGTCACATGATACGTCTGGGGAACTGGCCCTTTAATGTAATGTCTTCTTCTGAGCACTCGGCTGCTCCAGGTCCCTGAATGGTGAATCTGCCTGGCTGTGCTATGGTATGGCTGTTATCTGAGCTGTACCGGGGACATATGGGCCTCTATGGAAGCATCTATTCTGCAGCAACTCAGATACCGCTTTCTCCCCAGGAGCGCACACTGTACATTGGACGCCCTATGGCTGATAATCCTCTATTTGTGTGACCCTTGTATTGCACACATTCCTCACCTGCTTATTAGTTCCACCTCGCTTGCTCGATCCTGGAGACTTGTACAGCGGCGGCGGATAATGATTGCCGTACGGTCATTGTATAACTAAATGCCGCTATTCCCAGGTTCATAATCGCTGGGGAATTCATGGAATTTTCATGAATCAGGGATGAATCTAATTAGCCAAAACAAGGACCAGAACGTGTCACACAGATGAGACAGAGAATAGGGTTCAGAATCTGGAAAAGCTGGGTGACAACCAATATGGCCACTAATGCAGATGTCAGCTCTTATCCTGGAGCAGATCTCTACAGGAGAACACGGAAGCTTTCTCCCAAAAACTGCGCCACATGTCCACAGGTTATGTCTGCAAATGCCGCTTAGGTACATTGATGTGAATAGGGCTAAGCTGCAATACCAGACATAACCCAGGGACATGCGTGGCACCGCTTGTAGAAAAACAGCGGAGACAATCACCAGTGAGTTATTGTCCTCACCGCCCTCCACTGTATCCAACTCCACAGGTTACACTGTCCCCATCAGCGAGCGCAAGAAAACACGTAGTATTACATGATGGGGCGCAGTGATGTGAGCGGTCTACAGACTGGATCACATGTGACAGCAGTCAGTACCACAAACTGTAGGATTAGATACACGGCTCTGCAGTCAGTACCACAACCTGTAGGATTAGATACACGGCTCAGCAGTCAGTACCACAAACTGTAGGATTAGATACATGGCTCTGCAGTCAGTACCACAACCTGTAGGATTAGATACACGGCTCAGCAGTCAGTACCACAAACTGTAGGATTAGATACACGGCTCTGCAGTCAGTACCACAACCTGTAGGATTAGATATACGGCTCAGCAGTCAGTACCACAAACTGTAGGATTAGATACATGGCTCTGCAGTCAGTACCACAACCTGTAGGATTAGATACACGGCTCAGCAGTCAGTACCACAAACTGTAGGATTAGATACACGGCTCTGCAGTCAGTACCACAACCTGTAGGATTAGATACATGGCTCAGCAGTCAGTACCACAAACTGTAGGATTAGATACACGGCTCTGCAGTCAGTACCACAACCTGTAGGATTAGATACACGGCTCAGCAGTCAGTACCACAAACTGTAGGATTAGATACACGGCTCTGCAGTCAGTACCACAACCTGTAGGATTAGATACACGGCTCAGCAGTCAGTACCACAAACTGTAGGATTAGATACACGGCTCTGCAGTCAGTACCACAAACTGTAGGATTAGATACACGGCTCTGCAGTCAGTACCACAACCTGTAGGATTAGATACATGGCTCAGCAGTCAGTACCACAAACTGTAGGATTAGATACACGGCTCTGCAGTCAGTACCACAACCTGTAGGATTAGATACACGGCTCAGCAGTCAGTACCACAAACTGTAGGATTAGATACACGGCTCAGCAGTCAGTACCACAACCTGTAGGATAAGATACACGGCTCAGCAGTCAGTACCGCAACCTGTAGGATTAGATACACGGCTCAGCAGTCAGTACCACAAACTATAGCATTAGATACACGGCTCAGCAGTCAGTACCACAACCTGTAGGATAAGATATACGGCTCAGCAGTCAGTACCACAACCTGTAGGATAAGATACACGGCTCAGCAGTCAGTACCACAACCTGTAGGATTAGATACACGGCTCAGCAGTCAGTACCACAACCTGTAGGATTAGATACACGGCTCAGCAGTCAGTACCACAAACTGTAGGATTAGATACACGGCTCAGCAGTCATTACCACAAACTGTAGGATTAGATACACGGCTCAGCAGTAAGTACCACAACCTGTAGGATTAGATACACGGCTCAGCAGTCAGTAACACAACCCGTAGTATTAGATACACGGCTCAGCAGTCAGTACCACAACCCGTAGTATTAGATACACGGCTCAGCAGTCAGTACCACAACCTATAGGATTAGATACACGGCTCAGCAGTCAGTACCACAAACTGTAGGATTAGATACACAACTCAACAGTCAGTACCACAACCTGTAGGATTAGATACACGGCTCAGCAGTCAGTACCACAACCTGTAGGATTAGATACACAGTTTAGCAGTCCATATCACAAAGAAGAGGATTAGATTGTCAGCTCAGCAGTCAGTACCACCCAATAGGATTAGACCATGTTCACATGTCGAGTAATCATCAGTTAGAACGGATCCAGCAGCAATCCGTTAACAAAAAAGTTGTGCAGACAGAACTTTTTTGTCCAGCTAAAAAAATAAAAAGCTGATTTTAACTGGATCCTTTTTTTTAACATTGAAGTCTATGAAAAACGGATCCGATAAATAGCCATCCGTTTTTCTTTCATTTGAAAAGGATCCGTTTTTTGCTCACTGGATCAGTTCCAATTGGAACAAAATGGATGGCTATTTAACTGATCAGTTTTCCGTAGACTTCAATGTTAAAAAAATTGATCTATCTTCCAGTATGATCAAATGACTACATAATCTGGTTTTCTATCCTTGTTATCAATAGTAAGTTTTATACTATGATTCTTTGTGTGTGAAATATTATCTCAGAAGACTAACTTCTTCTTTTTTCCCCCTTTAATTTCCCTAGCCCTTCTTACCTCTATCTTCCCTTTCCTATTTACCCTTCCCTTTATCCCTCTCCCCCTCCCTTTACTCCAAGTTTTGTTTTCTCCCTTCCCATATCCTTCCTATCTTCTCCATGTCCTTTATTATCCTCATCCTAATATTATCTTCCCTTTTTCTCTTTCATAATTATAGCTTAGTTTAACTTTGAAGTAAGTTATTATGTTTCTTTTTTTTTTTTAAATCATAAGCCTCATTGTTTGTAACCTTATTATATATGTAAATTCCATATATTGTTGTTCATTTGAGGATTTGGATGGTTGCTTCTCCTCTCCCCAGAATGTTAAAAACCCCTTAATAAAAATTGAAGCAGAAAAAAAAAATGGATCCAGTGGAAATCAGGTTTTTTTTTAGCTGGACAAAAAAGTTGTCTGCACAACTTTTTTGTTAACAGACTGCTACTGGATCCATTCTAAAGCAGACATTATCACACATTATAGGATCAGATACACATTTCAACACTCAGTATCACAAAGGAGAGGATTAGATACACTGCTCCACAATCAGTACCACACACACTATAGGATTAGATACACAGCTCAGCAGACAGTATCACACATGATAGGATTAGATACAGTAGTTCAGTATTAGTTATGAGTGGTTTTGTCCCAAGTCTTCCTTGTTCCTGGAATAGATGGGTGAGATCCAGCACGGCCCCATCAGGACTGTCGCCCGCGTTCCCAGCATCCTAGTAAATATCTGTCCCCTCCTCATGAATGGCTTTGCATGATTCTCGGGAAGTTGAGTGAAAAACTGGCTGGAAAGTTTAATATTTGCTACAAGAAACTCACCCAGCTTTCCTAGAGACAGATATAACTGGAAAAGGGCGATTAGTTTGAGGGACTTTTATTTATTGGGGATTTTGGGGGAATGTTTTTCGGATTGACGGGTCTACATTCCCCTCCCCCACACCGGGCTAACGCATGAATATTTCTCCCTCCGAGAATCCGCTACTCACTCCCTACCAGCTCCACTTTGTTGAATCTTTCAGGAAAAGGAAACTCCGGAAAATCCTTTGTTCTGTAAAATGCTCGACCGAAAATAGTTTATGCCCCCCATCACCTCGTGTCCCCTGATAAACCTTGCAGATCTGATCATTAATCCCCACCATAAACATTCACGAGTCTTCGAGGAACCAACACTGCACATTTATAGTGCAGTGATACGAGGGACAGGATAACCCTACAGATCATCGCACCCGCGCAGCCTCCAGCTCCAGGTTTCCTATCTCCATGGAGCTGAGGTTCTCATGGGTCACAAATCTGTACTTCCTCTCGGACAGGAAACAGGAAGTGAGTGCAGCAGAAAGATGCGGGTCTGCGCTTAACAGAACAATGAAAATCTCTTTCTGGCAGGAAAACGGACGTGCGTCAAACGGAAACGCACATTTTTGGAAGGGATGAGAGAATGACCTTTTACTAAGAATTCCTTAAAGAATACAAATTCCTAATGGACGGTGAATGGGGCGGCCATTGTGTTATAATACAAAGTGCGGGCTCAGGTGTCACGTGAGGGGACTGGGAGAGATGATGACTGACCGACACACGATATCACCCCCTAATAATGGGTCCTGGGGTGGAGTGTGCAACATATTATACATGTCCGCAGAGCAGTGTATGGTCTGTGAGAAAATAGAGAGGTCTTCCAGTCTGCGGGATCTTCTCTGATCAGCGGATAGGGGTACATGTCAGATAAGAGGATTTCTCTGAAAGGAACAGTGAAGGAGCGACCCCCCCAGTGGTTGGAAGATACATTTAGTGTTAAATCTTAATATTAATGTATCCATCCAGATAAAAAAATCAGGATGGCTGAATGCACGAGGGGTCTTCTGCTGTCAATCTTCTGGAAATGAAAGTTATCCTGGGTGTGGCTCTTTGAACTGTGGGGGACCCTTTAATAAATCACACAGCCTTACACCTTAGATAGCTGCTGGCCGAGCCCTCCCCGCTGCTCCACACTCCTCTGTCCCCATTCTTCTCTGCCAGACTCCCTTGTGTTCCTGCTTCTCTTCTGCCCTCCGCCAGACTCCTCTGTCCCCATTCTCCTCCGCCAGACTCCTCTGTCCCCATTCTCCTCCGCCAGACTCCTCTGTCCCCATTCTCCTCCGCCAGACTCCTCTGTCCCCATTCTTCTCCACCAGATTCCTCTGTCCCCATTCTCCTCCACCAGACTCCTCTGTCCCCATTCTCCTCCGCCAGACTCCTCTGTCCCCATTCTCCTCCGCCAGACTTCTCTGTCCCCATTCTCCTCCGCCACACTTCTCTGTCCCCATTCTCCTATGCCAGACTCCTCTGTCCCCATTCTCCTATGCCAGACTCCTCTGTCCCCATTCTCCTATGCCAGACTCCTCTGTCCCCATATTGCACTGCACCAATTCTCTTCTGCCATACCCCTGTTTCCATTTTCTTCATCCAAATTTCTCTGTCCCCATTATCCTTCGCCAGACTCCTCTGTCTCCAATGTTCATACTCCTTTTTCTTCCTTCAGACCTTGACCCTCCTCTCCCCTGACATTATCTATTGGGGAGATCCTAGACTATGCAGACATCTTTAAAGCCACCACTCACAGAGTAAAGTCTAGAGAGCCAACAGGCATCAGCCAACCATCTAATCTGTTTCAGGACCTCCCAACTGTCCTCCTACGGTGACTCAGTAAGAAGGTTTGTGGAGGTTGAATTTCAACACCTAGCCATTTTGTTCTCCTTGGAGATAAGTCACTGTTACAAGTCAGGAGACATTGCTGCCAGTGAGCATTGAACTGCTGGATGTCTGATGTGTACGACCAGCTCGTCACAACCAGGATACAGATGACAGATATTTGACGATTTATATTTTTCAGTGAATTAGAATTTTGTACAATTTGTTTAGCGTGAAGTGACAAATATCTAGTGACGATGGCTGAGGCCACTGTCTCTGTGTACACATGACCTGTAACAGGTGGTATAGTTACATAGGTTGAAAAAAGACCTAGGGCCATCAAGTTCAACCTTCCTCCACCAATTACACATTTTGTCACTAAATTATCTATAACCCGCAATGTTATGTGTACTGAGGAAACCATCCAGTTACTACCTGTTGTGGTAGGGCATTCCATAGTCTGGCTGCTCTAAGGCTATGTGGCCACGATCAGGCAATAGCAGCACTTTGGACGCAGCGTTGCGTCCAATCACGCAGGTAACTCCGCATGTGTTCATTGAACAATGCGGAGTTACCGCACCCTATACATTCTATTGTGGAAATTTCTGTTGCGGAGATGAGCATCTCCGCAACAGAAATTGACATGCTGAGACTCGTAAAGCCGCGCCGCAGGTGACTTTACACGGCGGCAAATAGAAGCACAGTTGGCATGGGATTCCTATAAATCCCATCCATTGTGTTTCTACTGTACAACGCAGCGTTTTGGACGCAGCGCAGGTGAGCTGCGTACAAAACTCTGCCATTACGGATCGTGGGCACGTACCCTAACAGTAAAGAACCCTTTCCTATTTAGCTGCCGGAATCGCCTTTTTACACCCGTAATGAGTGCCCCCTGGTTCTTAGTATGGTCCTTGGAAGGAATAAATCATGTGCCAGTCCTTCGTGTTGACCACACATATATTTATACATATAAATGAGATCCCTTCTGAGACATCTTTTTTCTAAGCTAAACAAGCCCAACTTTTCCAACCTCTCATCATATGAGAGGCCTTCCATCCCTTGTAATATTTTAATTGCCCGGCTTTAAACTGGCTCTAACTTCTGAACAGAGCCGGCGTCAGCACCCAGACAAGGGCCGGGGCCCTGGATCATCAGGGGAGCCCACTTGCTGTCGGGGCCCGGGCCGCTTCCCCGGCATCTGTGCAGGACCGTCGGCTCTGCTTGATTACCAGCACTTCACCAGACATGGCAGCACGCAGAGCTGTGTCTGGTAGTAATGACATGGAAGGCGACACTGCGCCTTTAAATGTGCTTTTGTGTTGCCCCTGCTGCATCATTACTACCAGACACAGCCGCACAGCGCGCGGCCATGTCTGGTGAAGTGCCGGCAATCAAGCAGCAGCGCCGGCGGTCCTGCACAGATGCTGGGGGAGCAGCCCGGGTCCCGACAGCGAGTGGGCCCCCTGATGGTCCAGGGCCATGTCTGACACGCTGGCGGCCCTGCATTGCCACATACCTGAGGAACTGCTGGACTGGACACAGGCCGGGGGGAGGTGAGCGAGGCTTGTCGCCAGCTTCTCCAATCCCCATATTAAAAACATTTCTAATGTGTGTGTATGTTTGTGTATGTCAGAGTGTATGTCAGTGTGTATATATATTTATGTCAGTTTTATATGTGTTTTTAAGAATTTGTGTTGAAATATGTATGTATGTCTGTATGTGTACATGTTTGTATGTGTGCATATCTGTGAACCATGTGCATGTGTGCGCATGTCTGCGTACTGTGTGCGCGCGTCTGCGTACTGTGTGCGCGCGTCTGCGTACTGTGTGTGTGAATGCATGTTTGCATATGTGAAGGATGAGGGGCAGATTCGGCCCTGTGTTGTATACCTATATTTCTCCGCCGTATCTGTGCATCATGAATTGTGGCATGTGTTATAGGGGCCCACTGAGACTCTTTTGCCCGGGGCCCACGAAAACCTGGAGCTGGCCCTGCTTCTGAATATGCTTTTTAAATGTGAAGCCCAAAACTGGATGCCATATTCTAGATGTGGCCTTGCAATTGATTTACAGAGGGGTAACAATACGTTAGGATCACAGGATTTTATCTCTTTTTATACACCCTAAAATCTTGTTTGCTTTTGCGGCAGCAGACACAGCTGCAGGTTTTGTTACAAGAGCAAGCTCGGATGCAGACTGCTGTGCTATTATACTATGTTTTACAGCACACAGATGTATACCGGTCCAACAACTGGGACCCCCAGTGATCCTAACAACGGTCTTGGCTATCTCCAACAGTCCCATAGACAATGAATGGAGCGGAGGTCGAGCCCCCACGCTCCACTGCCACATTCTATAAGGGACTTTTTGCAGGATCAGGTTCCCAGAGCTCTGTTCTTCGGATCACTGTGAGTCCTAGAGGTCGGAACAACACTGAACTGCAAGTTATCCCCCTGGACTATGAATATGGGATAACAATATTTAGGCTGTGTGCACACGATGCGTTTTTAATGCGTTTCCGCAGCGTTTTTGCAGCTGCGGAAACGCATTAAAAACGCATGGTAGAAGGGCAGCAATGTTCCCCAATGATAATCCGCATGTGCTGTGCCCATGCTGCGGATTTTTCCGCAGCGTTTATGCTGCGCTCAAAAATCCGCAGCATGTCCATTAATTTTGCGGAAACGCGGCATTTTCGCCGCCATTGACTTGCATTAGAACGCGCCAATACCGCAAGACAGCATTTGTACTTGCGTTATTGGCGCGTTCTAATGTGCGGATGGTACCCGAGTGTGGAGAAGATGAGACTTTCCTCCACACCCAGGTACCATAAAAAAGCTGTAAAAACAAGAATAAAATAAAAAATAAATGTATACTTACGTTCTGTCGGCCCGCGCACCGCTCCTGCTTGGTTTCCGGCACTTTGCAGTGAGTTGAAGGACCTGCGCTGACGTCAGAGTCATGTGACGGGTCACGTGACGCTGACGTCGGCAGGTCTTTTCCTTTCACTGTTGCCGGCAAGGGAGAAAGGAGTGAGCGGGACACCGGGGGCCATCGGAGGGTAAGTATACATTTATTTTTTTATTTTTACCACTCTCTCTGGTCACACTATATAAATCCATGCAGTTTGCCTTCATCTTCATTTGCCTTCAATGCCTTCATCTTGCAGGAAATGCTGACACACTCCAGCCACATGAGATCTGGCATTTTCCTGCATTAGGAGGAACCCAGGGCCACCGCACCAGCATATGGTCTCACAAGGGGTCTGAGGATCTCATCTGGGTACCTAATGGCAGTCAGGCTACCTCTGGCAAGCACATGGAGGGCGTGAAGTGAAGCGTTCTTCACATGCATTTCTGCATGCGGGTTGTCAAGCGCTTTCCAAGCGATTTTAGCATCACTTGGAAAGTGCTTGTCAACTTGGTCACACTATATAAATCCATGCAAACGGCATGGATTTATATACTGTGACCGAAAGAATGGTAAAAAATAAAAAAAATATATATATATACTTACCCTCTGATGGCCCCCAGTATTTTGCTTCCCTCCGTTCTCCCTTGCCGGCAGCGGTACACTGAAGGACCTGCCGACGTCAGCGTCACGTGACCCGTCACATGACTCTGACGTCAGTGCAAGTTCTTCAGTCCATCGCAAACTGCCGGCATGCGAGGAGGAGCGCACCGGGGGCGACCAGAAGGTAAGTATACATATATTTTTTTTTTACAGTTTTCTGTGGTACCCAGGTCCGGAGGAGAGTCTCCTCTTCTCTAGACCTGGGTACCATCCGCACATTAGAACGCATGGAATGCGCATCTACATATACAGTGATGCGTAATCCATGCGATCTAATGCAAGTCAATGGTGGCAAAAACGCAGCACTTCTGCAAAATAATTGGTAGTGCTGCGTTTTTTTCCACAATAATAATCCGCAGCGGAAATTTCCGCAGCATGTGCACAGCACATGCGGATTATCATTGGGGAACATGGCAGGCCTTCTACCATGCGTTTTTAAGCGTTTCTGCAGCGTTTTTGCCGCTGCGGAAACGCTTAAAAAACGCATCGTGGGAACACAGCCTTACGCTTATTTCATCCCTCTATACTGAGGTTTTATTACCGGTGTAGGGAAAAGTATTTTGCCCTATAAACCACAAAGCTTGTGGTATGGAATGAACCTGAACTTGTAGCATTTGCCATCCCAATAAAGATTTAAAGGGCAAGATTAAAAATTTTTCTAAATGTGAGAAACCTCAAAACGGACAATGATGTTCTTTGATATCTGACACTTGGAAGCTGCACAGGATGAGGGGAGAAAACACAGCGTTCTGGGGGAGGGAAGGGGGCACTGTATCCCTTGGAAGTCATCAGTTATCACACAACAATGGCTGCGATTCACTGCAACTAGAACCGTTTCTCCTCATTGATATCAGTCTGATTAATGTGCAGTGGAAAAGCTGCAGGTTTTCTGTCCAGATTTGCAGATGGAAGGTCCGCAGCAAATTACAGCAGTGGCAAAATGGACGTGATTTTAACAAATTTCAAACCTGCATTACAAATTCCTCCACAGCACCCCTCTCCCCCCCAAAAAAAAAACCAACTCTGCATGAAAACTGACCTGTGGATTGGAAGATGCAGATTTCACTGCAACGCAAAACAGCAAATCCACAGGTAATAAGATGTGCATTTTTCTGTCACTAGTGGAAGCAGCATGAAGGCGATGACTTGGCTCGATACAGCTGTAGTCATGAACACTGACGTCATACACATTATCTGATGTCATACACATTACACGACGTCATACACATTATACGATGTCATACACATTATACGACGTCATACACATTATCTGATGTCATACACATTACACGACGTCATACACATTATACCACGCCATACACATTATCTGATGTCATACACATTATACGACGTCATACACATTATACGATGTCATACACATTATACGACGTCATACACATTATCTGATGTCATACACATTACACGACGTCATACACATTATACCACGCCATACACATTATCTGATGTCATACACATTATACGACGTCGTACACATTATCTGATGTCATACACATTACACGACGTCATACACATTATCTGATGTCATACACATTATACGACATCGTACACATTATCTGATGTCATACACATTATCTGATGTCATACACATTACACGACGTCATACACATTATCTGATGTCATACACATTATACGATGTCGTACACATTATCTGATGTCATACACATTATACGACGTCGTACACATTATCTGATGTCATACACATTATCTGATGTCATACACATTACACGACGTCATACACATTATACCACGCCATACACATTATCTGATGTCATACACATTATACGACGTCGTACACATTATCTGATGTCATACACATTACACGACGTCATACACATTATACCACGCCATACACATTATACGACGTCATACACATTATCTGATGTCATACACATTACACGACGTCATACACATTATACGACGTCATACACATTATCTGATGTCATACACATTACACGACGTCATACACATTATACGATGTCATACACATTACACGACGTCATACACATTATCTGATGTCATACACATTATACGATGTCGTACACATTATCTGATGTCATACACATTACACGACGTCATACACATTATACCACGCCATACACATTATACGACGTCATACACATTATCTGATGTCATACACATTACACGACGTCATACACATTATACGACGTCATACACATTATCTGATGTCATACACATTACACGACGTCATACACATTATCTCATGTCATACACATTATACGACATCGTACACATTATCTGATGTCATACACATTATCTGATGTCATACACATTACACGACGTCATACACATTATCTGATGTCATACACATTATCTGATGTCATACACATTATACGATGTCGTACACATTATCTGATGTCATACACATTATACGACGTCGTACACATTATCTGATGTCATACACATTATCTGATGTCATACACATTACACGACGTCATTCACATTATACCACGCCATACACATTATCTGATGTCATACACATTATACGTCATACACATTATCTGATGTTATACACATTACACGACGTCATACACATTATACCACGCCATACACATTATCTGATGTCATACACATTATACGATGTCGTACACATTATCTGATGTCATACACATTACACGACGTCATACACATTATCTGATGTCATACACATTATCTGATGTCATACACATTATACGATGTCGTACACATTATCTGATGTCATACACATTATCTGATGTCATACACATTACACGACGTCATTCACATTATACCACGCCATACACATTATCTGATGTCATACACATTATACGTCATACACATTATCTGATGTTATACACATTACACGACGTCATACACATTATACCACGCCATACACATTATCTGATGTCATACACATTATACGACGTAGTACACATTATCTGATGTCATACACATTATACGACGTCGTACACATTATCTGATGTCATACACATTACACGACGTCATACACATTATCTGATGTCACACACATTATACGACATCGTACACATTATCTGATGTCATACACATTACATGACGTCATACACATTATACGACGTCATACACATTATACGACGTCATACACATTATACAACGTCATATTCATTATACGACGTTGTACACATTATACAACGTCATACACATTATACAGCATCATACACACTATCTGACGTCATACACATTATACGACATACGTTATCTGACGTCATGCACATTATACGACATACATTATCTGACATCATACATATTATACGACGTCATACACACTATCTGACTTTTACACTTTATATACTTGGTGAAGCATCAGGTTGGAGGACTAGGCCACACGACCCGTGCAGGCCTCGGCCTACCTAGACAAGGTGCACAGCTCACTCCTTATCAATGACGGGGACTGATCAGTCGCATTTTGTTCCAGTTTTTGCCTACATTTTTGGAATGGCAGCAAAATTACAATAAGAATTACAAAAATATGCCCCAAAATGGGGTGTCACAAAACAAAACCACAACAGGGTCTATGCACAGCCGAGGGAGGGCCGAATGTTATCCGCCTCTTTACCCCTGACTGTAACTAATCTGGTAATGGTAAAATGCCCATAAGGTCACATCCATATGTAGCAGGACTGATGGCTGCAAAAATCCATACAGGTGGTAAAATGGGTAAAATCCAGTGCAATAAATAATATATGAAGTGAATCTGCCACAATAGATAACATATACATACATACTGTATATTCATGTATACATATATCTCGGGGGTTCTGTAGTTCCTGGGTAATGGATGGGGCCGCAAAGGTCAGTTGGGGCCTCCATTGCAATTGTTGTCATGCTAACCCTTTGTGTACAGCATACACATGTAGGACGCTCTATTGGTGACACATACTCTCATTTTGTACATGACTTAGGCTAGATGATCCCCTTATATGTGTTCCACGCTCAACACAGTCTCTTCAGATGGTGAGTTATTAATTGGGATCTCTGAGTAAGAAGTAGAAAAGAAAAAGTCAATGAGCGCTTCCTGCCCAGAAAAAAAAAGAAGTAGTAGTCATCACAATGTGGCGAGTGCGGGGCTGAGATAACGGTGCATATCACAGGCAGCACTTCCGCCCTTTGTCCCTGAATATGCGGGGTCCTTCCTGAGCAGTTCGGCTTCTGTTAAAAAGGAATTGTCGGCTTCATGGCACAAATAAAACCATTAACCCTAAAATGGCAGAAAGGCCCAAACTGCTAAGAATATCACAAATGGAAAAATGTGAAGTGAGGCCTCAGACACGTGAGGTCAGGTGGGAGAGGTCGCAGACACGCGAGGTCAGGTGGGAGAGGTCGCAGACACGCGAGGTCAGGGGGAGAGGCCGCAGACAAGTGAGTTCAGGTGGGAGAGGCCGCAGACGTGCGAGGTCAGAGGGAGAGGTCGCAGACACGCGAGGTCAGGTGGGAGAGGTCGCAGACACGCGAGGTCAGGGGGAGAGGCCGCAGACACGTGAGTTCAGGTGGGAGAGGCCGCAGACGTGCGAGGTCAGAGGGAGAGGTCGCAGACGTGCGAGGTCAGGTGGGAGAGGCAGCAGACACGCGAGGTCAGGTGGGAGAGGTCGCAGACACGCGAGGTCAGGGGGAGAGGCCGCAGACACGTGAGTTCAGGTGGGAGAGGCCGCAGACGTGCGAGGTCAGAGGGAGAGGTCGCAGACACGCGAGGTCAGGTGGGAGAGGTCGCAGACACGTGAGGTCAGGTGGGAGAGGTCGCAGACACGCGAGGTCAGGTGGGAGAGGTCGCAGACACGCGAGGTCAGGGGGAGAGGCCGCAGACACGTGAGTTCAGGTGGGAGAGGCCGCAGACGTGCGAGGTCAGAGGGAGAGGTCGCAGACGTGCGAAGTCAGGTGGGAGAGGCCGCAGACACGCGAGGTCAGGTGGGAGAGGCTGCAGACACGCGAGGTCAGGTGGGAGAGGTCGCAGACACGCGAGGTCAGGTGGGAGAGGTCGCAGACACGCGAGGTCCGGGGGAGAGGCCGCAGACACGTGAGTTCAGGTGGGAGAGGCCGCAGACGTGCGAGGTCAGAGGGAGAGGTCGCAGACACGCGAGGTCAGGTGGGAGAGGTCGCAGACACGTGAGGTCAGGTGGGAGAGGTCGCAGACACGCGAGGTCAGGTGGGAGAGGTCGCAGACACGCGAGGTCAGGTGGGAGAGGTCGCAGACACGTGAGGTCAGGTGGGAGAGGTCGCAGACACGCGAGGTCAGGGGGAGAGGTCGCAGACACGTGAGGTCAGGTGGGAGAGGTCGCAGACACGCGAGGTCAGGGGGAGAGGTCGCAGACACGCGAGGTCAGGTGGGAGAGGCCGCAGACAAGCGAGGTCAGGTGGGAGAGGCCTCAGACACGTGAGGTCAGGTGGGAGAGGTCGCAGACACGCGAGGTCAGGGGGAGAGGCCGCAGACGTGCGAGGTCAGAGGGAGAGGTCGCAGACACGCGAGGTCAGGTGGGAGAGGCCGCAGACACGCGAGGTCAGGTGGGAGAGGTCGCAGACACGCGAGGTCAGGGGGAGAGGCCGCAGACACGTGAGTTCAGGTGGGAGAGGCCGCAGACGTGCGAGGTCAGAGGGAGAGGTCGCAGACGTGCGAGGTCAGGTGGGAGAGGTCGCAGACACGTGAGGTCAGGTGGGAGAGGTCGCAGACACGCGAGGTCAGGTGGGAGAGGTCGCAGACACGCGAGGTCAGGGGGAGAGGCCGCAGACACGTGAGTTCAGGTGGGAGAGGTCGCAGACACGCGAGGTCAGGGGGAGAGGCCGCAGACACGTGAGTTCAGGTGGGAGAGGCCGCAGACACGTGAGTTCAGGTGGGAGAGGCCGCAGACACGTGAGTTCAGGTGGGAGAGGCCGCAGACGTGCGAGGTCAGAGGGAGAGGTCGCAGACACGCGAGGTCAGGTGGGAGAGGTCGTAGACACGTGAGTTCAGGTGGGAGAGGCCGCAGACGTGCGAGGTCAGAGGGAGAGGTCGCAGACGTGTGAGGTCAGGTGGGAGAGGCCGCAGACACGCGAGGTCAGGTGGGAGAGGCCTCAGACACGTGAGGTCAGGTGGGAGAGGTCGCAGACACGCGAGGTCAGGGGGAGAGGCCGCAGACACACGAGTTCAGGTGGGAGAGGCTGCAGACGTGCGAGGTCGCAGACACGCGAGGTCAGGTGGGGGAGGCCGCAGACACGCGAGGTCAGGTGGGAGAGGCCGCAGACACGCGAGGACAGGTGGGAGAGGCCGCAGACACGCGAGGTCAGGTGGGAGAGGCCGCAGACACGCGAGGTCAGGTGGGAGAGGCCGCAGACACGCGAGGTCAGGTGGGAGAGGCCGCAGACGTGCGATGTCAGAGGGAGAGGTCGCAGACACGCGAGGTCAGGTGGGAGAGGTCGCAGACACGTGAGTTCAGGTGGGGGAGGCCGCAGACGTGCGAGGTCAGAGGGAGAGGCCTCAGACACGCGAGGTCAGGTGGGAGAGGCCTCAGACACGCGAGGTCAGGTGGGAGAGGCCTCAGACACGCGAGGTCAGGTGGGAGAGGCCGCAGACACGCGAGGTCAGGTGGGAGAGGCCGCAGACACGCGAGGTCAGGTGGGAGAGGCCACAGACACGCGAGGTCAGGTGGGAGAGGCCGCAGACACGCGAGGTCAGGTGGGAGAGGCCGCAGACACGCGAGGTCAGGTGGGAGAGGCCGCAGACACGCGAGGTCAGGTGGGAGAGGCCGCAGACACGCGAGGTCAGGTGGGAGAGGCCGCAGACACGCGAGGTCAGGTGGGAGAGGCCGCAGACACGCGAGGTCAGGTGGGAGAGGCCGCAGACACGCGAGGTCAGGTGGGAGAGGCCGCAGACACGCGAGGTCAGGTGGGAGAGGCCGCAGACACGCGAGGTCAGGTGGGAGAGGCCGCAGACACGCGAGGTCAGGTGGGAGAGGCCGCAGACACGCGAGGTCAGGTGGGAGAGGCCGCAGACACGCGAGGTCAGGGCGAGAGGCCGCAGACACGCGAGGTCAGGGCGAGAGGCCGCAGACACGCGAGGTCAGGGCGAGAGGCCGCAGACACGCGAGGTCAGGGCGAGAGGCCCCAAACACGCGAAGACAGGTGGGAGAGGCCGCAGACACGCGAGGTCAGGGCGAGAGGCCGCAGACACGCGAGGTCAGGGCGAGAGGCCGCAGACAAGCGAGGTCAGGGCGAGAGGCCGCAGACACGCGAGGTCAGGGCGAGAGGCCGCAGACAAGCGAGGTCAAGGCGAGAGGCCGCAGACACGTGAGGACAGGTAGTTTCAGCGGTTGTGGGGGTCTCAGTGGTTGGATCCTCACCAATTTAGACTTCATCATCTATATCCCACTGTAACTAGAATACAGCTTTAAACACTCAAGAATCCGACAATTCCCCCCCTTCCGCCGTCACTGGTGGCCATCATATTATGCTGTATTAATACATATCACCAGCAAGTGTCACATGTGAAAAGTTTGTATTCCATCTCAGATACATAATGGAGATAAAACTAATTTAACTTCCAGTGGATATTTCATAAATTACTGATAGCGGCGGGTCCAAGAGATAAAGAGGGCCCGTCCCGCACCACTGTGGAGAGCTCTGAGGTGACTTCTAGGAGAGCTCTGTATATAACCAAGCGAGCTCGCCTTATTCTTGAAACACACACAAGGGTAAATGAAGAGCACAGCTGTGCTGCACCGATTTTATAGCAGTGCAACATGGGGAACAGATCTTGAAAACAGTAAAAGCCGCTGTGGAATTTACATTAGATGAACCGTCCACACTACGTCTTTGGTTTTGACTTAGAGTATATACAAAGTTAGTCCAAAGATTAATGTGGCTTATTATGCACCAATCACATAAGGTGCTGATTACACCATGAACATCAATGGAGGTTTTACCCCAGTTTGATCTATACTTATTGTACAGAATCGCATGACCAGTAATTCCCTAAAATGTTTAAATGATTAGAATCAGTTTCACAGCTCAATAATCAGTCAATATCACTGTTATACAGCAAAATTGGTTCAGAAACGAAAACAGATGAACTTAATTTTGTGGCACTGTTACCAAATATGAAGCTTAAATTTGCTGATTGACTCTAATTTTCAAAATCCAGAGGAAGTTGTAATTACTTATGACACCTTTCATGCAGGCTTATAGAAAACTTGCGTGTTTATTATTTCATCATCATTATTGCATTGTTAGTAGCTCGTCTATTACATCATCTGTTTAGTCTATTGAGCCTTCAGTATTCTATCATCTTAGGGTGACCAATTAAAAAAACGCCAACTCGGCTCCGATGATGTAATCCTAATTACAGTTACATCACCTACTTTTAAAAATCCTCTCTGTGTAAGGTATACGGTTTTTGGGTTTCTTAGCATATTGACATGTTTCTGTGTTTTTTTCAGATATGCCTCGTTCTTGCATTAATAAAGCAGATAGTTTTTGCTACGTATGCGGAGAAGTCACTTTTGCGTCTCAAAGGCAAAACTTGACTACCATGATAAGGAAAGCCTACAACCTGTATTTTGGCTGGAAAATAGGAGATCAGGACAAGAGTTGGGCTCCATATATTTGACGCAATAGATGTGCCTCACATCTGACCAGTGGTTGCATGGTAAGAAGCAGTCTATGCCTTTTGCAGTTCCAATGATCTGGAGAGAGCCAACCGATCACACTACCAATTGCTATTTCTGCAAGGTGCCCCCCATTGGGAAAAGAGTTTCAAGGAAGAAGTGGACTTTACAGTATCCAAACATTCCATCTGCAATACGCCCAGTACCACATACAGAACAACTGCCGGTTCCAAAAGCACCAGAAACATTTTCAGTCGAGTCAAGTAAGGAAGAAGAGGGCACTTGGTATCATGAAGCATCTTTCTCTCATGACCCAGACTTTCTGTCAGCAACCTCAACTGTACCACAGCTTATAACACTAAAGTAAACTGAACAATCTTGTTAGACATTTGGATCTGCCCAAGAATGAAGCTGAGCTCTTAGGTTCCCAGCTACATCAGTGGAATCTCCTAGCGGGCAATGTTTGGATTTCTTTGTTCTGCAACCATGATAAAGATATTTTCCAATACTTCTTCATGGAGCTTGATGTTGTGGCTTAAGGTACCTTCACACTTAGCGACGCTACAGCGATCCCGACAATGATACGACCTGGCAGGGATCGTTGCTGCGTCGCTGGTGAGATGTCAAACAGTCAGATCTTCCCAACGACGCAGCAACGATACGGCGACCCGTAGCGACCTGTATACGCAAATGCACGCCTATGTGTCTCAGTTCTGAGTCGCCAACGAGGTCATTGGTAAGGTGTCAAACACACCGATGCATGCTACCCAGCGGGACCTCAATGATTAAAAAATGGTCCAGGCCATTTTGACACGACCAGCGATCTCACAGCAGGGGCCTGGTCGCTGCTAAGTGTCAAACATAGCGCGATCGCTACTGAGGTCGCTGTTGCGTCACAAAACTTGTGACTCAGCAGCGATCTCGCTAGCGATCTCGCTTAGTGTGGGGCTATACAACAACATAAACAGATTAATTGAAGCTCTGAAGATAAGTCATAATCCAGAGGATGGAGGTTCTTCATCAATTCGTCCAAAACCAGCCTAAAAGCCATCTTGCTGCATAATGGCAAGGCGCTACGCTACGTTCAATGGTTATGAAGTCCATGTGAAAGAAACGTATGACAACATGAAACAGCTGTTGAGCTGCCTGAACTATGACCAACATCTGTGGCCCCTCCATGGTGACTTAAAGGTGGTTTCCCTTATTTGGTCTCCAGGGTGCATACACAAAGTACTGCTGCTTTCTGTGTGAGTGGGATAGTCGTGCAAGAGAATGTCACTATAATAAAAGAGACTGGCCACTCCGACATTCACATCAGCCAGGAAGTAAAAATGTCCTTCTTCCAGCTCTTGTTGACCCACATAAGATTTTGTTACCACCACTGCATATCAAGTTGAGTCTAATGAAGAACTTTGTAAAGGCAATGGATAAAAATGCAAAAGCATTCAAGCATCTCATTGATAAATTTCCAAGGTTGAGTGAAGCAAAGATAAAGGAAAGAGTCTATTGGATCTCTGATTTGTAAGCTTCTTCAAGATGAGGAGTTTCTCCAGTGGTTGCAGGGCAAGGAAAAGGCTGCATGGGTAGCATTCGCATTAGTGGTAACTAATTTTTTGGGAAACTGAAGAGCAGATAACTATGAAGAGTTGGTGGAAAATCTCCTCAAAACACATAAGGATCTTGGCTGTAACATGTCCTTAAAGATTAATTTCTTACATTCGCATCTTGACTTTTATTTCCACAAAACTGTGGAGCACGGTGAGGCAATTCACCAAGATATTGCAGCTATGGAGAAAAGATATCACGGAAACTGGAATGCCTCAATGCTTGCAGATTACTATTGGACAATTGTAAGAGATGATCCGATGCAGGAGTACAAGAGACAAGCAAAAAATACTTGTCACTGAATGAGGACCAAATTTTGTAGTGCAATTTCTATAACAGTTTATAATTCGCAATTGTGTTGAGACATGATTTAGTTACTTGAATTGTTGCTAAGCTTCCTCTAAATAAATATCAGAAAATTGGCATAACAAAATATTCTGCATCTTTATATTTGCAAAAATAATAATTTTTCAAAGTACTGATACTTTTATGCATTAATTATATGTAGCAGTAATAGGAAAACTCTCTGATATCACAGAAATAAGAGTCAACTAAAAATTGTCATAGTCAGGTTTGAACTCCGGAGATCAAAATCGTTAAGAAATGGATCATTCCATAACTGAACCTGACAACTTTTGAAAATATGAAGAACAATTAGGGATTTTCTGTAATTTCCCAATATGACGAGGCTGCACTTGAAGTTGGAGATGGGTAGATTGCTAGATTTACCACTGATGACTTCTGTGAGCGGCTCAGGATGTCGCACTATACACCAGCTCCAACGACTGCAGGGACTGGAGGAGGAAGTTGGGATAATCTTTTGGAGCAGGTTTCCGCACAATCCGCCACAATGACAGATTCATGCCTCGCACTAGTAATAAATGGCTGATTCCTGTCACTGTGGAGAGGAAAGAGGAATCTGTCTCTGTGAGGGTTGGGGATGGAAATCTTCACCCAGAAAGCATTGGCTCTCTTCTAAGTACAAAGAAATAAAGACAAGGAGGATGATTATGTAATGAAAATGTTTACAGGAAAAGCAGGGGCAGATAGAACACCTGAAAAAACGTTGAGGCACAAAATACAATTCTGTGTTTTCAGACAATTTCTAGCATTGGTCTTCTGGTCTGGGCCTCAGCGGAGAAAATATGGGGCGATGACACCAGGTGGCTATTTTATCCTACGACAAGGAGGTGACAGATGATGGAGGGCCCCTCCTTGTTCCCGTTGTCTATAAGGGCCCAGCTCATGGACCTCACAGATGTAGATGTCTGATAGGTCTTCATCACATGCCAGGTGTCTAGAAATCTAATAGATGTATGGCATGGTGGCTCAGGGTGTGGCTAGGTGCAGACTGTATTTTTGTTTATTGTTGGGTATATACAGTGGCCACAGTTTGGATGAAAGCCATGACATAAGGACCTGCTACATAAAACAGTCCTGGTGAAATGGCTCTATGGGAACATTAACTTATACGGTATGTACACGAGTGTACAGTGGTGGCCAAAAGTATTGACACCCCTGCAATTCTGTCAGATAATACTCAGTTTCTTCCTGAAAATGATTGCAATCACAAATTCTTTGGTATTATTATCTTCATTTTATTTGCTTGCAAGGAAAAAAACACAAAAGAGAATGAAGCAAAAATCAAATCATTGATCATTTCACACAAAACTCCAAAAATGGGCCAGACAAAAGTATTGGCACCCTCAGCCTAATACTTGGTTGCACAACCTTTAGCCAAAATAACTGCGAACAACCGCTTCCGGTAACCATCAATGAGTTTCTTACAATGCTCTGCTGGAATTGTAGACCATTCTTCTTTGGCAAACTGCTCCAGGTCCCTGATATTTGAAGGGTGCCTTCTCCAAACTGCCATTTTGAGATCTCTCCACAGGTGTTCTATGGGATTCAGGTCTGGACTCATTGCTGGCCACCTTAGAAGTCTCCAGTGCTTGCTCTCAAACCATTTTATAGTGCTTTTAGAAGTGTGTTTTGGGTCATTGTCCTGCTGGAAGACCCATGACCTCTGAGGGAGACCCAGCTTTCTCACACTGGGCCCTACATTATGCTGCAAAATTTGTTGGTAGTCTTCAGACTTCATAATGCCATGCACACGGTCAAGCAGTCCAGTGCCAGAGGCAGCAAAGCAACCCCAAAACATCAGGGAACCTCCGCCATGTTTGACTGTAGGGACCGTGTTCTTTTCTTTGAATGCCTCTTTTTTTTCCTGTACACTCTATGTTGATGCTTTTTGCCAAAAAGCTCTACTTTTGTCTCATTTGACCAGAGAACATTCTTCCAAAACGTTTTAGGCTTTCTCAGGTAAGTTTTGGCAAACTCCAGCCTGGCTTTTTTATGTCTCAGGGTAAGAAGTGGGGTCTTCCTGGGTATCCTACCATACAGTCCCTTTTCATTCAGACGCCGACGGATAGTACGGGTTGACACTGTTGTACCCTCGAACTGCAGGGCAGCTTGAACTTGTTTGGATGTTAGTCGAGGTTCTTTATCCACCATCCACACAATCTTGCGTTGAAATCTCTCGTCAATTTTTCTTTTCCGTCCACATCTAGGGAGGTTAGCCACAGTGCCATGGGTTTTAAACTTCTTGATGACACTGCGCACGGAAGACACAGGAACATTCAGGTCTTTGGAGATGGACTTGTAGCCTTGAGATTGCTCATGCTTCCTCACAATTTGGTTTCTCAAGTCATCAGACAGTTCTTTGGTCTTCTTTCTTTTCTTCATGCTCAATGTGGTACACACAAGGACACAGGACAGAGGTTGAGTCAACTTTAATCCATGTTAACTGGCTGCAAGTGTGATTTAGTTATTGCCAACACCTGTTAGGTGCCACAGGTAAGTTACAGGTGCTGTTAATTACACGAATTAGAGAAGCATCACATGATTTTTCAAACAGTGCCAATACTTTTGTCCACCCCCTTTTTAGGTTTGGTGTGGAATTGTATCCAATTTGGCTTTAGGACAATTCTTTTTGTGTTTTTTCATTGAAGACAAATTAAATGAAGATAATAATACCAAAGAATTTGTGATTGCAATCATTTTCAGGAAGAAACTGAATATTATCTGACAGAATTGCAGGGGTGCCAATACTTTTGGCCACCACTGTATATGTTCTGCTCGGAGTATGGACACAGCATGCACTTTGCCTCATCTGCATAGATAATTTCATGTGTCATGTACGGTTTACTACAGGTCCAATCACACAGCTGAAAAGCCATAGATCAAGGATAAGTTCAGCTCTGCGACATCTGTAAATGTACCATGTGATTTTATGCAGTGAGGTCAGAATATGTTACATAGCAGCATAGCATCTACTAGATTATTACCCTTTGTTGAGCTGATTGGTATATATGTAGCTTACCACGGGCCTAGGTGGTCTGGAGTTGGGACCCGGTCCTATTTGTCTACCCTTTTATATGCATTACTTCAACTTTGATATACAGTAAGGTTTTTAATATAGGCAGTATAGGTACCGTCCCAATTTAGGGTCACCTTGCCGCTGGTGGGACGGCTTGTATACTTTTTTTGATCAAAAATAGTTCACTAAGTACCCTATATTTATTATGCAACTTTGCTTTACATTTATATATAATGATGGTAGGGTAAGAGATATATTTTTGTCTTTTGTAGGTTTTGCTTCTTTTTGCTAGTGTGAACATGCTCCTATTTCTTGCATGTCTACCATCTTAGACCTCAGTTCACATTGCTTGGTTTTTTGTCTTGTTTGCATTCTGTGCAATTTAAGGGTGTGGCATCCCCTTTGTTGAGCTGATTGGTATATATGTAGCTTACCACGGGCCTAGGTGGTCTGGAGTTGGGACCCGGTCCTATTTGTCTACCCTTTTATATGCATTACTTCAACTTTGATATACAGTAAGGTTTTTAATATAGGCAGTATAGGTACCGTCCCAATTTAGGGTCACCTTGCCGCTGGTGGGACGGCTTGTATACTTTTTTTGATCAAAAATAGTTCACTAAGTACCCTATATTTATTATGCAACTTTGCTTTACATTTATATATAATGATGGTAGGGTATGAGATATATTTTTGTCTTTTGTAGGTTTTAGATTATTACTATGTTGCATGGGACTGCAGGTGACGCTATCACTGGGCACACACTGCTGCTCTCACTCATTATATGATCATCTCTCTTTCCCAGCGGTCTCCCTGCTGGTCTACAGGCAATGGTGCACGTGATAATGTGAGGCCATCGACCCCTACTGGAGAACACTCTAAGTACACATCAGTGTTCAAACTCCCAGACAATACTAGGTTTATGGCAAATCCTTGGTTTTACTGCTCTGTACAACTCCTATCAACCTATATAGTAATATAGTACTGTATATAAGATGGAAGACTTATCTGTACCCAACAATTAGCAACCTCACCAAGGCAGGGTCACTCCCGAGGCCTCCACGTCTGGGCAGGCTCACTCCCGAGGCATCCACGTCTGGGCAGGGTCACTCCCGAGGTCTCCACGTCTGGGCAGGGTCACTCCCGAGGCCTCCACATCTGGGCAGGTTCACTCCCGAGGCCTCCACGTCTGGGCAGGGTCACTCCCGAGGCCTCCACGTTTGGGCAGGGTCACTCCCGAGGCCTCCACATCTGGGCAGGGTCACTCTCGAGGCCTCCACGTCTGGGCAGGGTCACTCCCGAGGCCTCCACGTCTGGGCAGGGTCACTCCCGAGGCCTCCACGTCTGGGCAGGGTCACTCCCGAGGCCTTCACGTCTGGGCAGGGTCACTCCCGAGGCCTCCACGTCTGGGCAGGGTCACTCCCGAGGCCTTCACGTCTGGGCAGGGTCACTCCCGAGGCCTCCACATCTGGGCAGGGTCACTCCTGAGGCCTTAATTTCAGGGCAGGGTCACTCCCGAGGCCTCCACGTCAGGGCAGGGTCAGTCCAGAGTTCTTCATGTTAGGGCAGGGTCACACCCAAGGCCTCCACGTTTGTGCAGGGTCACTCCCGAGGCCTCTACGTCTGGGCAGGGTCACTCCTGAGGCCTCCAGGGCAGTGTCAACACTGAGGCCACCATGTCAGGGCAGGGTCACTCCCGAGGCCTCCACGTCTGGGCAGGGTCACTCCCGAGGCCTCCACGTCTGGGCAGGGTCACTCCCGAGGCCTCCACGTCTGGGCAGGGTCATTCCCGAGGCCTTCACGTTAGGGCCGGGTCACTCTCGAGGCCTCCACGTCTGGGCAGGGTCACTCCCGAGGCCTCCACGTCTGGGCAGGGTCACTCCCGAGGCCTCCACGTCTGGGCAGGTTCAGTCCCGAGGCCTCCACGTCTGTGCAGGTTCAGTCCCGAGGCCTCCGCATCTGGGCAGGGTCACTCACGAGGCCTCCGCGTCTGGGCAGGGTCACTCTCGAGGCCTCCACGTCTGGGCAGGGTCACTCCCGAGGCCTCCACGTCTGGGCAGGGTCACTCCCGAGGCCTCCTCGTCTGGGCAGGGTCACTCCCGAGGACTCCACGTCTGGGCAGGGTCACTCCCGAGGCCTTCACGTCTGGGCAGGGTCACTCCCGAGGCCTCCACGTCTGGGCAGGGTCACTTCCGAGGCCTTCACTTCAGGGCAGGGTCACTCCCGAGGCCTCCACGTCAGGGCAGGGTAAGTCCAGAGTTCTTCATGTTAGGGCAGGGTCACACCCAAGGCCTCTACGTCTGGGCAGGGTCACTCCCGAGGCCTCTACGTCTGGGCAGGGTCACTCCTGAGGCCTCCAGGGCAGTGTCAACTCTGAGGCCACCACGTCAGGGCAGGGTCACCACGTCAGGGCAGCGTCCCCACGTCAGGGCAGGGACACCACGTCAGAGCAGGGTCACTCCTGAGGAAGGGGAAAGATGCCCTTTTTTTTTACGACACTTCCACCATATGCAATGACAATGAGGATACAGCAAGCTCCCTATGTACAGTAGATGACTATGTGCAATCATCGCAAGTCTCTATAACACCCCTTGTATATAGGGACAATGCTCTTGTTTGAAGCCTCATCAGTAGAGGCCATGTTATGACTTTTACACCTGCACCTCCTACACATGCAGCTTCACAGATCTCTGCACAGCACCCACCATTATATCAGGACACACACTTCTGTAGGTAAAAAAGGGATTACACCATATTCTGAGAGGTGCATTCACACAGGAGGTGCTGAAAACCAGAGATGACTGGTGTAGTACTAGAAGCACAAAATATTATAAGACATCAAAGATAAATAGACTTGTTCCTTCCCTTGTATCGTCCTTGTTATGCTCCACTGTCCTGACAGAAAGTCATCTGGATATTATCATCAACTACAAGGATCCCATTCTCCAATTCAGTGACCAGAGAGGGAGGATCCGACCACAAATCACTCAGAAAACCGTCAATCCTCTGAACACAACACCCAGCATCCAACACCCGGCAAATCAATGAGTGCAGCTCTAGAGTATCATACAGGATGTAACTCAGGATCAGTACAGGATCAGTAATGTAATGCATGTACACAGTGACTGCACCAGCAGAATAGTGGGTGCAGCTCTAGAGTATCATACAGGATGTAACTCAGGATAAGTAATGTATTGTATGTACACAGTGACTGCACCAGCAGAATAGTGAGTGCAGTTCTGAAGTATAATACAGGATGTAACTCAGGATCTGTACAGGATAAGTAATATACCATATTTTTCGGACCATAAGACGCACTTTTTTCCCCCAAAATTTAGGAGAAAAATGGGGGGTGCGTCTTATGGTCCGAACCTTACCAGATACTTGGTAAGTATCAACAGGAAAATCGCCGCCCGAGCCGGCACATGCACCGCCTCGGGCGCCCATTTTTCTGTGGATGACCGCTTCATGAAGATGGCCGTGGCCACCGGAAAGCCGCACCGCAGCACCCACCACCGCTCTGCGCACAGCCATGGCCACCGGATAGCAGCGCACGCTGCTCACAAGCCCGGGACCCGGCCCCATCCGGACCACAGGCCCCAGCCAGGCTCCAGCCCCACTACAGGCCCAGGCCCCACCACAGGCCCTAGGCCCCACCACAGGCCCCGACCCCGCAGCATCTCACCTCTTCTGCTGCAGCCGCCAGGTTCATGAGGGAGGGAACTGAGGGCCCTGCGATCCTGCTCCACCACCACCACACCTCCCCGCTGCTGGAGCACCAGCTTCTCACATCCAGGGACAACAGCATTCATCCACTTCTGCCGGCTTCCTGAAGGACCCTGCCTCCTGTGACCCTCACTCCAACGCCCCCCAGGTAAGATACCTATTCAGACTATAAGATGGACCCCCATCTTATAAAAAATATTTTTTTTCCTATTTTCCACCCCAAAATTTGGGGTGCGTCTTATAGTCCGGTGCGTCTTATAGACCGAAAAATACGGTATGTACACAGTGACTGCTCCAGCAGAATAGTGAGTGCAGCTCTTGGGTATAATATAGGATGTAACTCAGGATCAGTACAGGATAAGTAATTTAATACAATGACTGCACCACAATGTCTGGACAGTTTTATATTAAGTTTATGGTGCTGATTAAGAATAGGACTTTGATTTTGCCAGATTGTCTCTAGTTTCTGAGATATTTACAGTGGGGAAAAAAAGTATTTAGTCAGCCACCAATTGTGCAAGTTCTCCCACTTGAAAAGATGAGAGAGGCCTGTAATTGACATCACTGGTAGACCTCAACTATGAGAGACAAAATGAGAAAACAAATCCCGAAAATCACATTGATTTGGAAAGAATTTTTTTTTAAATTTTGGCGGAAAATAAGTAGTTGGTCAATTACAAACAAGCAAGATTTCTGGCTCTCACAGACCTGTAACTTCTTCTTCAAGAGGCTTCTCTGTCCTCCACTCATTACCTGTAGTACTGGCACCTGTTTGAACTTGTTATCAGTATAAAAGACACCTGTCCGCAACCTCAAACAGTCACACTCCAAACTCCACTATGGTGAAGACCAAAGAGCTGTCGAAAGGACACCAGAAACAAAATTATAGCCCTGCACCAGGCTGGGAAGACTGAATCTGCAATAGGCAAGCAGCTTGGTGTGAAGAAATTAACTGTGGGAGCAATAATTAGAAAGTGGAAGACATACAAGACCACTGATAATCTCCTTCGATCTGGGGCTCCACCCTGTGGGGTCAAAATTATCTCAAGAACGGTGAGCAAAAATCACAGAACCACACAGAGGTACCTAGTGAATGACCTGCAGAGAGCTGGGACCAACGTTACACAGGCTACCATCAGTGACACACTACGCCACCAAGGACTCAGATCCTGCAGTGCCAGACGTGTCCCCCTGCTTAAGCCATTACATGTCTAGGCCCATCTGAAGTTTGATAGAGAGCATTTGGATGATCCAGAAGAGTTTTGGGAGAATGTCATATGGTCAGATGAAACCAAAGTAGAACTGTTTGGTAGAAACACAACTCGTCGTATTTGGAGAAGAAAGAATGCTGAGTTGTATCCAAAGAAAACCATACCTACTGTGAAAGATGGAGGTGGCAACATCATGCTTGGGGCTGTTTCTCTGCCAAGGGACCAGGACGACTGATCTGTGTACATGAAAGAATGAATGGGGCCATGTATCGTGAAATTTTGTGTGCAAACCTCTTTCCATCAGCAAGGGCATCGAAGATAAAACGTGGCTGGGTCTTTCAGCATGACAATGATCCCAAGCACACCGTCAGGGCAACAAAGGAGTGGCTTCGTAAGAAGCATTTCAAGGTCCTGGAGTGGCCTAGCCAGTCTCCAGATATAAACCCTATAGAAAACCTTTGGAGGGAGTTGAAAGTCCGTGTTGCCCAGCAACAGCCCCAAAACATCACTGCTCTAGAGGAGATCTGCATGGAGGAATTGGCCAACATACCAGCAACAGTGTGTGCCAACCTTGTGAAGACTTAGAAAACATTTGATCTCTGTCATTTCCAACAAAGGATATATAACAAAGTATTGAGATAAAATTTTGTAATTGACCAAATACTTATTTTCCACCAAAATTTGAAAAAAGATTCTAGAACTAGAACCAATTCAACAAAAGTAATGGGATTTTTGAATTTAGCACCATCAAAATACCCTAAATCCATTAAAAAATCCTTGGACCAGAATTTTTTATTTTATTTGTAGACCTGTGTAATGTATGGGACACAGTGACACCGTATCACGCTAGGTATGGGGAGAACCCAGCGTATAACAATGGGAAAAAGGGAGGGAGTCCTACAACTTGGGAAAGTGGAGATCCCTAAAAAGATCTAACGACAAACCATGACTCCCCTATAGAACCTAAATAGGTTCTGCACCTATCGCCGAGCAGGAGACCTGGCCCTAACTGACCCTAAGGCTAGGCCCTAGTTAGGGAGCGGGAGGGGTGAGCACTAAGTCAGCCCCACTACAAACTAAAGTACACACAGGGGAAACAAACAGGGGAATACACTTAACTCCAAGATGACACCGGAGAAAGCACGGCAACAATCCACAAAGGAACTCCAAGGTAATTCTAGTCGACTACTAGAATCCCAGGCCTGGATAGGTATAAAACGCTATCACCAGCAACTCTCTGAGGATCTGAGTGTATTTAAGGACACAGCAAGGAAGTATTGATTAACAGCAGAAAGGTGAGGATACCTCAGGGTCCTAAAGGGAAAGGTATAATCCCTAAGCAAGGTGAGGATCACCGCTGGGTCCTAGAGAGGAATCATAAAAGGATCAAGGAGATGTTTGAAAGGACAAACGCAGCGACCTTCTACCTCCGGACACCGTATGAATGTCTGTCAACCCTGACACACCTGTGACACACCGCTATTTATCTTAGTTAATTAACTGTAAGGTGTAACATGGAGCAAACAGCTGAACAGACACTTTTAAAATTGGGAAAGGACTAAGAAATCAGGAATATGACTTTTTCTCCACTAAAAGCTGCAGCTGGTAGATAATACCGCAGCCTTTATGTTCATTATTAGGCTGCTTTATTGCAAGGAGACAGCTCCTGCCACATCTGTATAAACTCTGTATACATGACTTATACGTGTGCAGCTTGTCTGGAAAGTGTAACCCTGACACGAGTCTTTGCGTGAAGCATCTCAACTGCTGGGATTGGTGCATCCTCCTGTAAATCTATAAAGAAGGTTTGGACATATATCCCGGGGATTAGCAGATAGGACTGATGTACGAGCAGTGTGTTGAGTTGATCCTTGTGGTGCTTGATTCTCTCCATTTCCAGTAGTCAGGAGGGCCTGAAAAGTAGCCAAATTAGCAATCTCACACACAAGATGACGCAACACATGCTCATCCAGCACTCAATGGGTTAATAAGCGTGTTAAAGTGCATCATGGTCCTTGATCCACTACTTAAGACAGGTCAGAGAAGAGATGACCGCCGTGCTGGACACTCAGCACAAGCCCTACGTGTATACCAATTTGTATGGCACCTTCTAGAATAGAGGGACCCACCAGGGCCCCCAGGTCTGTCACTAAGTCTCACTAGGCCTGGACATTCCTGTCTCCTGCCCCTGAAATCACAACTGGAAAGTCCTCCATGGCCCACCCGCACCACCTGAGACCCGCTGCCAACACACAGCACAGGCCCACAAAAGGAAAGATCTAATTTCCAGTCCTTACAATGAACATTCCTGGAAGACGCCCTGATTAACCCCTCCACTACCAAAGCTAATCTCCGCGCACAAAATAAGAATGTAGTATACAATTTCTGCACCCAATGCTAAACCTGTGTGATCCCATGTTAACTGCGGGCACATCATCAATGAAGTCTGCTACTCCTGCAGAGGCAAAAAGATACTACTTACCTGTTCCAAGAGCATCCCAAGTGGTACCACATTATAGGATTAGATACAGCAGTTAAGCAGACAGTATCACATGATAGGATTAGATACATGCCTTCTCAGCACTCTGACCACAGACAATAACCAAAATGCAAACCTAAAGCAATTCACAGTAGATGCATTTTGCTTTGTGGTGCAGTAATTGGCAGCACATCTGCGCTCCAGTACAGGTCACTTCTGTTCCTTATCACAGCTCACTATAACCCTGCAGTAATAATACAAGGTAACATACAATTAAAATATCCAGGATTATTAAAAGCTAAAAATCCTAATTAATACATGAAATCACCCAGGTGACCGATAGAGACCCTCAATACACTCCCCTCGCTGGGAAAGGCCTTGTCAGATTGACGTCTCTGTTATCAAACTCCGGGTAAAATGTCCTCATTACAAGAGGAAAACCACTGAATGGATCCTAAATGTGACATAATCTGAGCCGGGCCCAGCGTGAGCCTGTGTAATGTCAGCTTCACTGAAGGGGCTCGGCGGGATGCCTTATTATAGATAAAACCATCAGTGAGGGGACACATGTAGTCACAGATACAATGTATCCATTTCTGATGTAACACAAGTAACAAGATATTTAGAGTACTGTGCAAAAGATTTTGGAAGGTGTGGAAAAAATGTGGGTTCGTATCATCACTTCCAGGACTCTTCGTTCTTAATGACATTGGCTGGATGGATGTTGGGGGGTATTGTCCGGTTGCAAAATAAATTTGGAGCCCATTAGACGGCTTCCTGATAGTATTACATGATGAATAAGTATCTGCCTGAATTTTTTAGCATTGAGGACACCATTAATCCTGACCAAATGCAAAACTTCATTTGCTTAAATGCAGCCATAAATTTGCTGGACCATCCAACGTGCATCCCTACTTCTGTAGACACTCATTATTGTGTTGCTCTCCAGCCTTCAGGAACAATCTGTTTCTGTTAGGCTATGTGCCCACGTTGCGGAACTGACACATATTTTTTACGCTTCTCCCTGGCGGGAAAATCGCATGCGGATTTTACATGCGGTTTTCCCGCCAGGTAGAAGCATTTGTGAGGCGTCTTTGCAGCGTCTTTGCATGCATTTCCGCATGCGGGTTATCAAGCACTTCTCCAAGTGATTTAAGCATCACTTGGAAAAGTGCTTGACAACTTGTTCACACTATATAAATCCATGCAACCGGCATGGATTTATATAGTGTGACCAAGTAATAGTTAAAAAAAAAGAATCAGAATGGTAAAAAATAAAAAAATAAAGTTTATACTCACCTACCGATGCATTCTCTGCCCCGTCCGGAGTCTTGACCTGCTCACGCTGTTGTGTGCAGGACCTGCGGTGACGTCATTGAGTCATGTGATGGGTCACATGACTCAATGACGTGGCAGGTCCTTCACACAACAGCGCGACGGAGGGAAAACATCAGAAGATAAGTATAAACTTTATTTTATTCTTTTTTTTACAGGTTCTTTGGTACCCAGGTCTGGATGAGAGTCTCCTCTCCTCCAGACTTGGGTACCATCCGCACATTGATTCCGCATGCGGAAACGCAAAATTAATGAACATGCTGCGGATTTTTGACCGCAGCATGGGCATTGACATTGCGGAATGCCATTGGGGACCATGGGGTGCGGATATACATGCGTTTTACAAGCGTTTACGCTGCGGAAATTCCGCAGCATATATGCTTGTAATACGCAACGTGGGCATGCAGCCTTACAGCAAAATATTTCACATTTTACTCCTCAGTCCAGAGACCTGCCACCATTTTTCTACACCCCACTTCCCATGTTTTCATGCATAAGTGCAGGCCCGGCGTCAGCACCCAGCGCACCCGGGCAAGTGCCGGGGCCCTGAGCAGGCGAGGGGGCCCACTCACCATCAGGCATCCCGGCGCGCTATGGGACCCGTGAGCGGTGCGGTGCCGGCGCCCATCCCCCGCTTGGTCAGGGCCCCAGCAGCCGGCGGCACAATACCTACCTCTCCCTGTGCCTCCGCAGCAGGTCCGATCTCTTCCGCGGCTGCTGCACTGTGACGTCTCAGGTCAGAGGGTGCAGTGACGTCTTTACACCGTGCTCTCTCCTGAACCGTCACAGCGCAGAGTGGGAAGACGCCGGCAACGCGGCTGAGGAGTCCGAAGCAGAGGCAGCATGTGAAGAAAAGTGAGGTGAGTATTTGATTTTTTTTTTTTGTATATGTATGGAGGCATGGGGCATTATATGGGGGGGTGGGGGTGGAAACAAGTGACATCCTGCATGGGGCATTATATGGGGGTGGAGAGGTGACATCCTGCATAGGGCATTATATGGGGGGAGAGGTGACATCCTGCATGGAGCATTATATGGGGGGAGAAGTGACATCCTGCATGGGGCATTATATGGGGGGAGAAGTGACATCCTGCATGGGGCATTATATGGGGGGAGAGGTGACATCCTGTATGGGGCATTATATGGGGGGAGAGGTGACATCCTGCTTGGGGCATTATATGGGGGGAGAGGTGAAATCCCGCATGGGGCATTATATGGGGGCACAGCCTGCATGGAGCATTATGTGGGGCCCAGTATCCTCTATGGAGCATTATAAGGGGGCCAGTATCCTCTATGGAGCGTTATATGGGGACCAGTATCCTGTATGGAGCATTACATGGGGACCAGTATTCTGTATGGAGCATTACATGGGGACCAGTATTCTGTATGGAGCATTACATGGGGACCAGTATTCTGTATGGAGCAATATATGGGGCCCATAATACTGTATGAAGGACTATGTGGTGCCCATTATACTGTACGGAGGACTATATGGAGTTATTATTCTGTATGGAGCAATATATGGGGCCCATAATACTGTATGGAGGACTATGTGGTGCCCATAATACTGTATGGAGGACTATAATGTCCGGTCTGCACTGTGCACTGCGAGGATTCTGAGCTTTTGTAGAATTTACTATAGATATCGCTCATGTAATGTAAGAAGTGAAATCTTTGGCACTGTACTACGCCTATATTTCTGCCATATCTGTGCATCATGAGTCATGGTATGTGTTAAAGGGGCCCACTGAGACTCTTTCGCCCGGAGGGCCACAAAAACCTGGAGCCGGCCCTGCATAGGTGAGTCACGACCTTGTTTCCATGTGGAAGGTGTGGATTCTTCCATGGAGACTACTTTTGGCCAAACTTGTCAGAACAGTAGATGGTTGTAGCCGGGTCCCACTGGTTTCTGACAGTTTTAAACTGATGGCACTGCTAGACATCTAACGATTTCAAAGAAAATAATCGTGATGAGTCCTTTAACTGCTGCACTAAGTTTCATTGGCTGACGACTGCGTCTATGGGTCCTCAAAGTTGCCCATTTCTTGATGCTTCTTGAAAAAAGCTTGAACAGCATGTCATGAAACCCCAGTCTGCTTTGAACTAAGATCTGGGAGATTCCTTGCTGATGCAGTATAACTACCCTGTATGTAGTTGCTGTACTCACTTTTGTCATAGTCTATGATTTGGGACATGAAACGGTCTTCCACTGTCTCACCTTTTATAGCAGATTTTTGCTGTTCCTCATCCAGTTTTCAGCCACCTACACAGCTTAATACATTAATGACTGTGTTTCAACCGTATATATGAACATGATGATCATTATCAACTGTTTGGTAGAATTGATTACTCTACTCATACACTCAACTATAATCCTACAAAATCCCTGAATGTAAAAGTGACAAGTACCTAGAAAAAGTGATGAAGACAAAGGGTGGTCATCAGATAATGATGGGATTTACACTTATCTTTTGCTCTTTCATTTTGCATTTTGTAAATTGATTAAACTAAACTACTAACACTTCTATTTTTGAAAGCTTACTTGTCATGTGTCTGTGTTTGAACCCTTGAGCCTGTGCTTTGTGGTTGGCTTCTCTGTCGGCCGAGCCACAGCAGATACACCTTTTCTCCGGGTGTTTAGTTTCTGTTATCCTTGCTTCAGTCTTTTTAGGGTGTTAGGATCATTCAGCCATGGAGGGTCCTTGTTGGAGTCGGGGTATCCCCGTAACAAGAAATACACAGACACGTAGTGTATAATCAAGTACTGGGAAGCCCCTGAGCGCGTCTGCCTCTATAGGTGCTGTCCCTTTATTTATACTAATAATCATAGTTTTTTTGTCACACATGCGCAGTAAAATGCCTTTGTTTCACAAGCAGTGAAGTGATGATTCATAACAGTGGAATGTTGATAAGAAAGTTTCATAAGCAGAAAAGTGATAATTCATAGCAGTAGAAGGTTGCTGAGACAGCTAAAAACAAGTTACAATCTAATTTCTGGGCGTCAGTCCAAATGTCCAGATAAGGGAAGAATAACTTCATCTGTGTCTTACATCGTAGTCTTGGGTGAAGTATAACTCCTATCATCCTCTCAGTCCCCCCTTTGATTCTTCCTTATGGACTTTTGGTAGAAAACCTGGTCCGGGAGTTCTTTTCTTTCATATTCTTGAGTCCGTGTTACAAAGCTTATTTATGCATATTAAAATAATTTTTAATCCTATTTTAAACACTACATATATGACTACTATAATTAGCACAATCTGTAATATACCTTGCAGCCACCCAACCTCCAATACCCTTAAACCAGTTCTTTGGGTTGAGAAAGGAGAAGGTGTCTGACCACCAGCTATCTTTATTTTGGTCATTGTGTCTGTCATATTCATCCCGTAATCGTTGTATATCTGCCAGCTTGAACCTCATACTCATTCTACTGTTTGGATCTATGTAATGACAACAGGTTGGACCAATAATTTGACACATTCCTCCCTGGGCCGCAGTTAGGTAGTCTAACACTACAGTATGTTGATTAGTAACAATTATAAGTTGATTTTGGACAGCTATACTAGTATTAAGTATATCCATAATATCCCATATCTGATCATCTAGATAGTCGGTGGCCTGAACTAATTTATCCCACATCTGCATCAACATTGGATACACAAAGAAAGTGCTGAATATTTTATTAGGAATTCCCATTTGGACCACATGTGGCCTACCTGAAGGTCTAGGCGAGTTGTCGGCTGCTCTTTTGTATAGTGTGTGTTTAGGTACTGCTTGCATATCTACCTGCTGATTCTGAACTATAAATGTGGCCGGTGTTAAGCGTCCTAGAGTACATGCACCTTTTATTCCTACTGGGAGCCATTTGTATGCTCCATTTCCACAAATCCAGAAGGTTCCTTCAGGCAGATCCCATATTGCAGAGTGTTGGAGCACCAACCTATGTACCAAATCTAAAAATTTAGATACATTCTGAAGTATACACCAAGGGGGTTTTTGACCTAATGGACTACAGTATCCTGCATCTGGATTTTCACAAGTCGGTGTACCTGGGTCATATGCACTTGACTCATTACATAATATATTACCTGGTATCTTTGAACATGTATCATTGTTTCCATCGGGGAATAATTGTGAATATTTCCAACCATTATTGTGTATGTATTTTTCTACTATATCAGGTTTAAAAGGTTGAGAAGAAGATACTGTGCTACTAAAACTGAGTTGTATATTTTCTGTAGGAATTAACCCTAAGTCTGTTAGTCCCGTCTTATTTCTAGGAACCCATACACCTCTTTTAAACGCTAAATATTGTAAGTTGTTTATTTTTCCGGTCATATTACCTTGCCACCAGGGAAATCCCACCCACCCCACAACTGGGATGGCAACAGTGGTGTTCCATAATCTAGAATTAACGGTTTGGTTATTTGCTAATTTGTCTGAGCAATTAGTCCATGTAAACACTTCCTCAGGGGTCATGGGTACGGCCAGGAAGGGTATGCTCGTGGCTGATATTGGAGAATGCGTACAAATCCAACAGTCTGCTATTTTCTGTCCGCCATCGAGCAGCCCGTTTACCAATGTCTCATGATGTTTTATAAATTTATTATCTGCAGGTTTTGGGGAACTTAGTTTATCCCACAGGTCTCCCTGATCTATCGTTATAGCTAACACAAGTACAATCACCACTATTTCTTTTTGCAATGGCTTGCATGTACCCATGCTGATTTTCCTTCCAATTTTACTGCAGTTGGAGTTGTCAATAACACCTGATATGGACCCTCAAATCTGGGTTCTAGCGTTCTTCTGTTATGTCTTTTTACGTAAACTTCGTCTCCTGGTTGCAGCTTGTGCGTTCCCTCAATGGAATCAGGATCTGGAATGGAAGAGAACACTAAAGAGTGTATTTTAGACACATGCTTACATAAATTTTGTACATAAGCAGTTAAGCTTTCAGTTTCTAACATTAAAGTCTGTGGGAAATACAATCCTGTATTGGCAACTCTACCAAACAATATTTCATGGGGGGTGAGTTTGCTCTTTCCCTGGGGGGTGTTTCTGACTGAATACAATGCTATTGGGAGACACAGTCCATGGTTTCTGTGTTTCTGCCATGGCTTTCTGTATTTTTAACTTAAGTGTTCCATTCATTCTCTCAACCTTACCAGAACTCTGTGGGTGGTAAGGGGTGTGTAGTTCACTTTTTATACACAACATTTTCATTACATTCTGAAAGATCTCTCCAGTAAAATGTGTACCTCTATCTGACTCGATCACTTCTGGGATACCATAACGGGGTACCAGTTCATGTGCTATTTTTACTGCAGTGACTTTAGCCGTGGCTGTATGAACTGGATAAGCCTCTGGCCACCCCGAAAACATGTCCACACATACCAGTACATACTCATAGTGTCCATGCTTAGGCATCTGGATGTAATCGATCTGAAGTCTCTGGAACGGATATAGTGGTCTTACATGGTGCTTCTGGGGGGTCTTAACAGTCTGTCCTGGATTGTGGGCTAAACAGATTTCACAAGAACCACATTTTGCTCGAGCTACCTGGCCGAACCCTGGGGCTAACCACTTCTGTCTGACCCTCTGTATCATACCGTTTGCAGACACATGTGTAGGTCCGTGGGCTTCACTGACCACAACAGGGTACCACGCTCGGGGGAGACAAAGCTCATCTCCTTTTCTCCATAGTCCTTCTTTTTCTTCTGCCCCCTGTTTCTGCCACTCTTCTTTTTCTTCTCTACTCACCTGCTGGTGGGCTTCTTTGAGCCGTGTAATTAAGTCAAATTTCTTGAGGTCTTGAAAGGCTATGAGCGCTGATTCAGTTAACTGAAAAGGCTCGATTTTTAAACAATCATATAGAGGTTGCATAAGCTGACTAGCATGTATAACCCATTGTCTGCAGTGTGATACTATTCCCAAAAATGCTCTTAATGTTTTGTAGTTCTTGGGAGGAACAAGATCTCTAATGATTTTTAGTCTGTCGGCGGTGAGGTGCCGAATACCTTGTGAAATGCAGTGTCCTAGAAATACTACCGTAGTCATACAAAGTTGTACTTTTTTCTTGTTAACTTTACAGCCCATGTCTGCTAGAAATATTAACAATCTTATTGTGTTGCTGTTTGCGGACTCTTGAGCAGGGGCACATAATAATAGGTCATCAACATATTGAAGAATTACAACCTCATCCGTAGGTTTGAAATTTTGAAGAACTGATCTCATAGCTTCTGAGTACAAGGTAGGTGAATGTATCATACCCTGTGGTAATCTTGTCCATGCTAATTGTCTATTCTTAAATGTAAATGCAAACAGTTTGTAACAGTCTGGGTGTAATGGTACTGAAAAAAATGCATTTGATAAGTCTATGACAGAAAATACTCGTGCTGTTGCTGGGATCTGTGATAGCAACGTGTGTGGATTTGGCACAACAGGAGTAATAGGTTCCAAAATTTTATTTATCTCTCTTAAATCATGTACCATCCGGTATCTAGCAGCTGACCCCTCAGTAGATTTCTTTTTTACGGGGTACAACGGTGTATTGGCTGGTGACTTTACTTCTATCAGTACTCCAGTTTTTAGATAATCTTTTATCTGTTCTCCTATGGCGTGTTCTTGTTGGGCACTAATAGGATACTGTCTCAATTGGGGTAGTGTCACACCTGGAACAGGAGTGACTTTTACTGGAGCTATTGGCATTAGTCCTACATCGGTGTCATGTTGTGCCCATAATTTTTCTGGTACCTCAGAAAGATCTAAAATAATTTGGGTAGGGGCAGGATCTTTCTCATCCTCTAAGGCTTGGACTTTTACAATGTTTTCTAGAGACTCTTGGTCATCAGGCACCAAAATTTGGACTCTACCATCCTCCAAAAATTGGATATTCATTTCTGTCTGCTTTAATAGGTCTGTACCTAGAAGACAAGTAGGTGCCCCTTTGACAAAAAGAAATTTAGATAAAAATATTTTAGATCCTATCTTTGTTTCAAGGGGAATACTATATGGGAGTGGCCTGATTCCTCCATCATACCCTTCGGTATAGGTTACATCATCTGATAAACAATCAGCATTTGGTAAGGCGTCTTCATTGAGGACGGAGGAAGTTGCTCCGGTATCTATTAGAAAAGGGCATTGTTTTCCTGCTACTTTTACCTGAATTATTGGGCGCCTTCCAGTCAAAGTGGTTTGCATCACGTCTAGTCACTCGCTTGCTGCAGGAGCAGAAGCCTGTACTGTCTTTTCTTGTGATTCTCTTGGGACATAGGTACCATCTTCTATATCCCTGGCTTTTTTCCTGCATTCTCTAATCCAATGTCCTGGTTTCTTACAGTAGTGACATGGATTAGTTTTCTTATCCAAGTTCCCTTTGTCATAGGTCTGATTTGATCTGTTGTTTTTATTGACCAGACTATTATTTGCTGCTACTCTGACGGGTTTGGATGCTGCCTCACGCATATCCATTTCTATCCCTAATAGTTTTTGTCTGACTATCTGGGGATCATCTAAGGTTCTCCAATCAGGAGTTGCAGCCTTGAACTTTTCCCTAAGTTTTGGGTTAAGATTCTCTATAAAAGTTTTTGTCATCAGTCGAATGACTCCTTCATTGGTAAGGTCCATTCCCTCGTCTCTGTAACTGTTTTCTACCGCTAAGTAGTATTCATCTACAGTCTGTCCTGACTTCTGGGAGACAGTTCCTGAAGTCCCTCTCATTTGTTGTTTAGTTCTCATAAACTCCATAAGTCTGATCATAAAATTCTGTCCTGACAGTGCGGTATTTGGATCCTCACCATCTACTGGTTGAGGTCTATGAGGTTCTATAACTGTCATCAATTCCTGATACAACCCTGGTGTCATTTTCATTCTACATAATTCTGTCCCATCTGACCATGTTCCATTATGGGTGTGTATTATCTGCTGTATGTACGTAGCAAATCTTAGTGGGCATTGTATTGGATCTGGTGCATTCTGAAGTAGGGACATTCCCTCAGCGGGGGTCCATGGAAAATATTGTCTAGTCTGATGGTATCTAGTTACTCTACGCGGTGGATTGCCACCATCTTCTTCTCTGTATGGTCGACTGAGGATACGCACTGGTGCCAACATATCATGTGGTCGTGGTGCTCCACATCCTGCACATGTGTCTCTCCAGTCTGGATTCTGGAGTCCACAGTTTGTACATGTCCATCCACCCGGACCCCGAAAATCAGGATACAGTGTGGGTTCTGACCTGGGCTGATATGGTGGTGCCAATGGGTTCATTTGTTTACTGTTTTCTGTTTGTACAATGGGACCCTGTCTGACTGGAGTTCTCCATAATCCATTGTCTTTATTAAAAGTCCAATGGTCTGTCTCTGCTGTTTTTGATAGTTCGACCATGGCCTCTACTTGTTCCTGCCATCCTTTGTCTCTTATCACTCCTGCTTTTCTAACCCGAATGTCCTCCCATAGTTTCCTGTTGAACCTGTCATGCCTTGCTACCTGAAAAGTTTTGCAAACTTTCCCTAAATTCTTAGTTGCTTCTACACCACACCTTTCTTTCACGATTGTATAGACATCTTGTTCATCATTTGTGGTCTTAGTCTGTTTGTTGCCCATTTTTCCTGACTATTCCTACCTTAGGAGGCTTTTTGGGTTAGATAAAATATATTCTATATTTTACCTTTCCTCGTTACCTATTCTGTCCTAAGGAGCCAGTATCTGAAACGGTTTCTCTGGACCGTTTTGTCTGAAGTGTAGAGTAATTCTAACACATATATATATGGCAACAAGGGCAAGACCAACAATACATAAAATGAACCATACAGTCTCCATTATATATCGTGTCCCTGGAGTATTATCATTACTTCCATGGGCTCATTCTGTCAATCTCTTATCCGTCAAAAAGGAGGACAAAGGTTCGGGAGTTAAGCGTGAGCGAAGGTTTCCCCGAAAGGACACAACCTTATGACTCAGTTAGGCAATCTCCGTAATACTTATGTCATCTACCTTAGTGCGGCTTATGAGGCTATTCCCGACATCCACATCTCTTTCATACCATCCGTTTCATAACCTTCTCTGACCTCTCCTTCGGCAGATCCTACAGTATATACATGAATGACCCGAGCTATAGGTATCCTTCTCTACTAGTTCCTCAATCCCAACACAAGATATGCATGAAATTTACGGACTATCGCAGAGCAGATGTAAGAGAACTAATAGTGTCTCTTACCTGGCCAGGTTTGTCATCTGCTGTTCCGATGTCCCAATCTCAGCGGTTACTCGTGCCGGTCGATGAACTTGAAGGAATACGCAGACCTCGGGTCCCTGTTCGGGCGCCAGGAATTGTTAGGATCATTCAGCCATGGAGGGTCCTTGTTGGAGTCGGGGTATCCCCGTAACAAGAAATACACAGACACGTAGTGTATAATCAAGTACTGGGAAGCCCCTGAGCGCGTCTGCCTCTATAGGTGCTGTCCCTTTATTTATACTAATAATCATAGTTTTTTTGTCACACATGCGCAGTAAAATGCCTTTGTTTCACAAGCAGTGAAGTGATGATTCATAACAGTGGAATGTTGATAAGAAAGTTTCATAAGCAGAAAAGTGATAATTCATAGCAGTAGAAGGTTGCTGAGACAGCTAAAAACAAGTTACAATCTAATTTCTGGGCGTCAGTCCAAATGTCCAGATAAGGGAAGAATAACTTCATCTGTGTCTTACATCGTAGTCTTGGGTGAAGTATAACTATCATCCTCTCAAGGGTAAAAGGGGTTTTCATTTACTCCATTGTCTCCTCTATCACCTTTCAGGTGCGGCTTTATATAATTTCTCCCAGCTGGTATTTCCTGCTGGTGATTTCTCATTTCGATGTCCAGCCATACTGCTGTAATTTCAGCCAGGCAGTAAAAGACCAGCTAGGGTTTATCTCTCTGCTGTTTATGTTCTTTACCCTGCACCTATCTTCAAAGTAGGCGGCATATTCTCTATGAAGAAGTACTAAATAGTTTAGTTTGTATTTCATGATTTTTTTTTGCTCACTCTGGGTACTCTTTTTTTATTTTTCAGCACACTTTCCCTTTTGTAGTTAATTTCCACTCTGATCTGCCCTGCAGTTCTTTAGGAGGAACGTGAAGCCTCGATGGCCTTTCAGGCAGCATAGGTCTGAGTTGCCATTGTTGCCAGAGTCGATAACGTATCTGTGATGTTCTCCGTATATTTGTTCTCTATTTCCCCGAGAGGCCACAAATCTCTGATAAGAAGTGGTATGCAGAACATGAGTGAGGAAAGATTCATACTGCTGAATTATATAACTAGTAATGGAAATCAGTGGTGACATCACCGAGAATATTGCCTATCTATCACTAGAGATCAGTGGTGACATCACTGAGAATGCCGCCTATCCATCAGCGGTGACTGACTCCCCGGCTCCTGCGCAATAGAACCCTGCGGCGCAGTGCACAGACAGACAGGAGGAAATAAAGCATGCTCTATGTGAGCGGCGCTTTGTGCATGCCCGGGAAGTGAGGGAGACCAGTGCACGTCACAGGGCCCTATGACGTGCAGGGTAGGGGGGAATATGATAAATAAGCACATAGGTGGGGATTACTAAGAAGGTAGGCAGGGATTTCAAAACTGAGTTGATAAAAAAACATTTCTCTGCAATCAAACCTCTACTATGGGCCAAACAGGTATGTATAGATTTACTTTTCTGTAACCTGTATGCCTATAGTAGAGGTCTGATATCTTACAGGGGGTGAAAGATCCCCTTCAAGCTGTAATAGACATTTCCCTACAGGGTTATGGGTTGGGACCTCTTATCTCATGACAAGTGGATGGAGACAGATGTTTTTGGCCATATGGCTTCTGGATTCTCTCATATAACCCCGGCATGTCGTTCTGTCCTTGTGAGCGTCTATGAGGAGAATGAATATCATGGTGTGTGTTAATACACTGTATGGGTTCAGCTCTGCTGTAGTTGCTTGGATACGCACCGGCACAGAGTTTTTGTATTTAAACAGCATACATTTTATTGTCCAACATAAAATTTACAGTTCCCAAAACGAAAATAGCCTTTCTCCAGTACAAGTGAATAACCAACAGTCCTTCCTTCAGGCACAATGAAACAAGGTAAATGCAGCAGCCTCACCAATCTCAGTATTTCAGGCCATAGCAGCCCCAGCAGTTTAAACGTGTTCACCAGAAAACACACCTCTATTCAGATACAGCCCAAACTCCACACAGGTTAACCATCTCATTAACCTAGAGATACTGGTACAGACTTTACATTACCTAGGCCAACCACCTCTGTGGCACATATCTGCTATCTAGGACCTCATGTCCTGCTTTCTTACAACACTTACCTAATTAACATAACAATTCCATCTGCCCATCTTCTCAAACTCAGGACAGTCCATACTTCCCTGTACAAGAGGGTTGTCACTTACACAGATTCTAAGAAGCTTCTGATGCAATACAGACCGTCATCTCCATACAGACAGCAACAACTCAAGCTTTATTGCTGGAATAATTCACTTCTACAGTTAGGTCCATATATATTTGGACAGAGATAACATTTTTCTAATTTTGGTTCTAGACATTACCACAATGAATTTTAAACAAAACAATTCAGATGCAGTTGAAGTTCAGACTTTCAGCTTTCATTTGAGGGTATCCACATTAAAATTGGATGAAGGGTTTAGGAGTTTCAGCTCCTTAACATGTGCCACCCTGCTTTTAAAGGGACCAAAAGTAATTGGACAATTGACTCCAAGGCTACTTCATGGACAGGTGTGGGCAATCCCTTCGTTATGTCATTCTCAATTAAGCAGATAAAAGGCCTGGAGTTGATTTGAGGTGTGGTGCTCGCATTTGGAAGGTTTTGCTGTGAAGTAAACATGTGGTCAAAGGAGCTCTCCATGCAGGTGAAACAAGCCATCCTTAAGCTGCAAAAACAGAAAAAACCCATCCGAGAAATTGCTACAATATTAGGAGTGGCAAAATCTACAGTTTGGTACATCCTGAGAAAGAAAGAAAGAAAGAAAGCACTGGTGAACTCATCAATGCAAAAAGACCTGGGCGCCCACGGAAGACAACAGTGGTGGATGATCGCAGAATAATCCCCATGGTGAAGAGAAACCCCTTCACAACAGCCAACCAAGTGAACAACACTCTCCAGGAGGTAGGAGTATCAATATCCAAATCTACCATAAAGAGAAGACTGCATGAAAGTAAATACAGAGGGTTCACTGCACGGTGCAAGCCACTCATAAGCATCAAGAATAAAAAGGCTAGACTGGACTTTGCTAAAAAACATCTAAAAAAGCCAGCACAGTTCTGGAACAACATTCTTTGGACAGATGAAACCAAGATCAACCTCTACCAGAATGATGGAAAGAGAAAAGTATGGCGAAGGCGTGGTACAGCTCATGATCCAAAGCATACCACATCATCTGTAAAACACGGCGGAGGCAGTGTGATGGCTTGGGCATGCATGGCTGCCAGTGGCACTGGATCACTAGTGTTTATTGATGATGTGACACAGGACAGAAGCAGCCGAATGAATTCTGATGTATTCAGAGCCATACTGTGTGCTCAGATCCAGCCAAATGCAGCCAAACTGATTGGTCGTCATTTCATACTACAGATGGACAATTATCCAAAACATAAAGCCAAAGCAACCCAGGAGTTTATTAAAGCAAAGAAGTGGAATATTTTTGAATGGCCAAGTCAGTCACCTGATCTCAACCCAATTGAGCATGCATTTCACTTGCTAAAGACTAAACTTCAGACAGAAAGGCCCACAAACAAACAGCAACTGAAAACCACCGCAGTGAAGGCCTGGCAGAGCATCAAAAAGGAGGAAACACAGCGTCTGGTGATGTCCATGAGTTCAAGACTTCAGGCAGTCATTGCCAACAAAGGGTTTTCAACCAAGTACTAGAAATTAACATTTTATTTACAATTATTTAATCTGTCCAATTACTTTTGGTCCCTTTAAAAGCAGGGTGGCACATGTTAAGGAGCTGAAACTCCTAAACCCTTCATCCAATTTTAATGTGGATCCCCTCAAATGAAAGCTGAAAGTCTGAACTTCAACTGCATCTGAATTGTTTTGTTTAAAATTCATTGTGGTAATGTCTAGAACCAAAATTATAAAAATGTTGTCTCTGTCCAAATATATATGGACCTAACTGTATATAAAAAAATGATGCACAATCACAAAATCCTATCTCTGGTCATGTAGTATACAGGTTATCCCTCAAATGTGCTCAACACTGACTTCGCATCTGACATGAAGTAATTCACCTATAGTTAAATGAAAAAAAAAAAGCACACAAACAAAGAAAAACATAAAGAAACAGGATTGAAAAAAAAAAATCCAAACTTATCTTCACGATCCCCCTCTGGTGGAAATCCATAAGGTCATGAAGCTGAAATCTTTTATTTTACACTGTGCTGGTCTGTTTCTGTAAAACTGCTGACTAGAAAGCCCATTTAACAGTTTATTTAAGTAATTATTTTATTTAAATTGTGAAATAATTTTACTACTAATTTACTAAAACCTCCTTTTTTCTTGAGTTCACAAGTTGTGGCTGCTGTGCAGTCTTTAGAAGCCTGTGAGCGTAGTCTACATCACTAAATAATTTTGTGGGTGACTGCACCCAACAATAAGAATACAGAGCTAATCCCCGGCTACATCCAATAATAAGAATACAGAACTGGCCCTCAGCTGCACCCAATGATAAGAATACAGAGCCGGTGCCCGGCTGCACCCAATAAGAATATATGGCCGATGCCCGGCTGCACCCAAGAAGAAGAATATAGAGCCGGTCCCCGGATGCACCCAATAATAATAAACCAAAGAGAATGACCTAAGAAGGTACTACGGGCACTTCCAATTGTACAAAAAAACAAAGAGAGGGAAGTTCAAGCCCAATCAAAATAAATTCAAAATTCTTTATTAATACACAAAAACATACAAGATAAAATACTTAAAAATGGGGGGGGAAATACAGAGATTGTCACACCACAGGATGATAGACAACAGCCCTTTCAACAGGTCTCACATGAAACAGGAGAGCACCTGGATATGGGTTTTTTATTCAATAGGGAAGAGATACTCCCCCCCCCCCCCCCAGGAAGAAGCTAGACCTGAAACGCGTGTTGGAGCCAGTGTCACCCCCCAGGTTGTATTCAGTAGCCTATCTCACATGCACTTTAATAATATTTTGCGTTTATGCATTGGAAAATAATGAATTGATGTACTAACTGATATCTATATAATGTGTTCGTGTACACTATTTAAGTGGTAACTTTTTCTTGCATAGCACCTTACGGCGAATTTGCACTATGGCATTTTATTAACCATATTATGGTAATTATTATCCATACAAAGTTCATTGTGCCAGTGCACACTACTTAAGTGGCATTTTTTCTTGCATAGCACTTTATGATGAATTTTCACCATGGCACTTTATTAACTATTTATGGTAATCATTTTTGAAGAAAAAGCTTATTTCCTGGATAAGGGTTTTGCTTTTCCACTTAGCATTTAACCAAATTTAATAGTTACTGATATGGCCAACTATGGTACCTCTTTACAATGTTTTTTCCAATGAGTTAGTGTATGTGTGTGTGTGTGTGTGTATATATACATATATACAGGTACCATATATAAAGCGGTACCATATATACAGTGGTGGCCAAAAGTATTGGCACCCCTGCAATTCTGTCAGATAATACTCAGTTTCTTCCTGAAAATGATTGCAATCACAAATTCTTTGGTCTTATTATCTTCATTTAATTTGCTTGCAAGGAAAAAACACAAAAGAGAATGAAGCAAAAATCAAATCATTGATCATTTCACACAAAACTCCAAAAATGGGCCAGACAAAAGTATTGGCACCCTCAGCCTAATACTTGGTTGCACAACCTTTAGCCAAAATAACCGCGAACAACCCGCTTCCGGTAACCATCAATGAGTTTCTTACAATGCTCTGCTGGAACTGTAGACCATTCTTCTTTGGCAAACAGCTCCAGGTCCCTGATATTTGAAGGGTACCTTCTCCAAACTGCCATTTTGAGATCTCTCCACAGGTGTTCTATTGGATTCAGGTCTGGACTCATTGCTGGCCACCTTAGAAGTCTCCAGTGCTTTCTCTCAAACCATTTTATAGTGCTTTTGGAAGTGTGTTTTGGGTCATTGTCCTGCTGGAAGACCCATGACCTCTGAGGGAGACCCAGCTTTCTCACACTGGGCCCTACATTATGCTGCAAAATTTGTTGGTAGTCTTCAGACTTCATAATGCCATGCACACGGTCAAGCAGTCCAGTGCCAGAGGCAGCAAAGCAACCCCAAAACATCAGGGAACTTCTGCCATGTTTGACTGTAGGGACCGTGTTCTTTTCTTTGAATGCCTCTTTTTTTTTTCTGTACACTCTATGTTGATGCTTTTTCCCAAAAAGCTCTACTTTTGTCTCATCTGACCAGAGAACATTCTTCCAAAACGTTTTAGGCTTTCTCAGGTAAGTTTTGGCAAACTCCAGCCTGGCTTTTTTATGTCTCGGGGTAAGAAGTGGGGTCTTCCTGGGTATCCTACCATACAGTCCCTTTTCATTCAGACGCCGACGGATACAATGGGTTGACACTGCTGTACCCTCGGACTGCAGGGCAGCTTGAACTTGTTTGGATGTTAGTCGAGGTTCTTTATCCACCATCCACACAATCTTGCGTTGAAATCTCTCGTCAATTTTTCTTATCCGTCCACATCTAGGGAGGTTAGCCACAGTGCCATGGGCTTTAAACTTCTTGATGACACTGCGCACGGAAGACACAGGAACATTCAGGTCTTTGGAGATGGACTTGTAACCTTGACATTGCTCATGCTTCCTCACAATTTGCTTTCTCAAGTCCTCAGACAGTTCTTTGGTCTTCTTTCTTTTCTCCATGCTCAATGTGGTACACACAAGGACACAGGACAGAGGTTGAGTCAACTTTAATCCATGTTAACTGGCTGCAAGTGTGATTTAGTTATTGCCAACACCTGTTAGGTGCCACAGGTAAGTTACAGGTGCTGTTAATTACACGAATTAGAGAAGCATCACATGATTTTTCAAACAGTGCCAATTCTTTTGTCCACCCCCTTTTTTAGGTTTGGTGTGGAATTATATCCAATTTGGCTTTAGGGCAATTCTTTTTGTGTTTTTTCGTTGAAGACAAATTAAATGAAGATAATAATACCAAAGAATTTGTGATTGCAATCATTTTCAGGAAGAAACTGAGTATTATCTGACAGAATTGCAGGGGTGCCAATACTTTTGGCTACCACTGTATATATTGTGGTGCAGCAGCATTGCTGTAATGATCCAGTATGTGTGTGTGTTTATGCTATTTCCTCCCCCTCAGGTGGAGAGGCCTGGTGGACTCCTGGAAGGTGAAGCCTGGATGCCTTGGGTATAAGCGATGCCAGTATGCCTTGGAGGGCCAGAGGCTTACTAAAATAAGCGTCCTGGAAGGCAGAGCCTGGATCTGTGTGTGTGAGAGATGCCAGTGGCCTTGGATGGGATAAGGGCTGGAGACCACGCTTGGTAAGCCCTAGAGCCACAGGGGTGGCGGGACACAGCGGACTGAAGCAGCTACAACCCCACAAAGGTAAAACACTGCTTGATGTGGACATTGATGTAGACATTAATATAATTGACTTTGCTGAGGGATGTAACTGGAGCCAAGAGGGTCTGTCTGCTATTTAAAGGGCTCCTGGATGTTATATGTGTAATATGCTGGTGAGCCACTAAGATGGACTGTGTGACAAGCAGTTTATGAAGATTAATAAACTGCTGAGCTGTGAAATATTGAGAAACGTGGCTGGTGTGCGTTAATTGACCCGGCTCAGCGAGTATCCCCCAGGATGATGACTAGCGCTGCCTTACATGTGGTTCGAGAATGCGGGCAACTGCAGGCCAGTTGCTAGGGGCAACTGCAGTCCGGTTGCTAGGGGCAACGGCACAGGACGACGAGTGTGGATAAAGCATCTTGCTGTAGCTCGGCGGGGCTCACGAAGATTAAAAGCATCTGGCTGCAACTCGGCGGGGTTGCGAAGATTGTCGTCGCACTCAAACCTGGTTTGCTGTGGCTCGGTGGGGCCACGAACATTTTTCGGGGAGAGCGGTATAAAGTGTCTAGTGTGTACCGCGATGGCCATGAATGGTGCAGTATCTCCAGACGGAATGGAGAAGGGGTTAGATGACCGAGTGAAATCGCTCTTCGGCATAATGGAGTGTCCTGAAGAAATGCAGGAGCTGATAAAGATGGCTGTGAAAGGAGCAGCAAATGAGTCTGAAGCTGTTGAGCGATTGAAATGCCTGGGGGAGTCGCAGCAGCAGGCATTTGAGAAACAGCAACAGGCATTTGAGAAACAGCGACAGGACTCACATCAGGTATTTGAGAAACTTCTACAGGACATGGTGCAGGAACCGCAGGAGCTGTGGGCACCGTATAGAATGGCAGCAGTGGACCATTCTATGAACCCTCCGGGGGCGCCAGTATTGTCCCAGAGTGGCCGGGGAGGTGGTAAGAGATGTTGTGAACTGACTCCTAAGACTGTCGCTGATTTTTTTTTGTAAAAATTCCCCTGCCGGTGTGGTTGTTCAAAAGGGGGCGGAGTCTAAAAAAGGGGCGGATTTTCACAAGAGTGTAGAATATAGAAAACTGAAAATTGTTACTGGTTGTGGGTTGGTACCCCCTAAAAATGACAATTTGACCGTTGATAACGGGGTGACTCCAGTGGAGGGGGTTGACGTCAAGGTGGGAGGTGACTTGTTGGTCCACGACACCATGGGGAATGACACAGACCCCGTAGCTGATGGTGACACTACGGAAGTAGAAGGAGAAGTCAGTCAGGAGGGGATAGACGAGGTGAGAAAGTCCCCCTCTCATCGACGGCGCAAGGGCCACAAAAAGGTTGCTCCTGTAGTCTTGACTAAAAGTGAAAATAAAGAAAATGTAATGGTGTGTGCCATTGTTTCAAGTGTGGATCCTCCTTCAGAGGCAGAAGAGGAGGTGACGTTGCCAGTAGCAACCTCTGATACAGTACTGAGACAGAAGGATCTGACAGCCCTGAAAGAGGAGGCTGCCAGTCATGACCAGGAGCTGGAGCCTATCAGGCAGCAGTATCAGAGTGACGGGCAGCAACGAAGGGAAATCCTCGAGAACGTGTCCTCAGACCAGCTGAGCCTGGAGTCTGAACGGCAGAAAATAAACCAGGTTGTAAGGAACTTGCAGCGAAAACTGGAAGAAAGCAACGAGGAAGTTAACCAATGGAAGGAAATGTTCCAGGAAGTTAAGGAGGACCGCCGCAAAATCAAGGAGGAGGTTTTGCAATTGAAGCTTGAGAAGGAGGCGCGGCAGGATGGAGTTTCTGGGCGTGAACAAAACCTAGAACGACTGCGCAAACAGTTCAACCGGGAGCTGGGTGACTCCAAGAAGGAGTGTGGTGACCTCAGTAAGGAACTGCAACGAATTCAGAGAGAGTATGATGATCTCCTCAAGGTTAAGGAAAAACTAGAGGAGGATAAGGCGGACGCAGAGCACATGCGCCAAGTGGTTGAGACCACCCTGCAAGACACCCGTGGTGAAAATGGTGATCTCCGCAGGAAGACCTTAGATCTGGAAGCTCAGGTGAAGGAGCTGCAGACGTTCTGTGATCTCCAGAGGGCAGAGACGTGCCTTAAGGAAAGGCTCAGCAAGATGGAAGCTGAGCGGGAAAAGATGGAGGAGTCCGTCGGAGAAGCCACAGACCAGGGCCAGGAGTTGGCCGCTGGTGATGGGAGGTATGAAGCAGATACCTCCTCGAGTGATGTGAGCTCGGATGATTTTGTGGATGTAGGAGCCGAGATCAAGGAGCTCAAGGAGTCGCTACAAACCCATTGGAAGCAAGAGAAGCTTGAGAGACTGGCTGTTGAGAGCCGAGTGGGAGCATTGGAGACAGAGAGGTCTGAGAGAACTCTACTCTTAAAGGAGCGGTTGAAGCAGGAAGAGCTTCAGAGATGGGCTGCTGAGAGGCGAGTAGCTGAGCTAGAAGAAGAAGTTCTAGGGCTCAAAAGTCGCCTGGCAAAGTATCACTCAGTGAACGCGGCCTCCTTGGAGAAAGAAGAGGGCAAACATGTTGCACTCGCTCCCTTATACCATGAGAAGGTGGACCTGAGGAGAGCTAAGAGTATGGTAACAGAAGATAAATATGAAGTGGAAGCGGTCAAGACGAAAATTCGTGAGCTGGTTGATCGTCTGGAAACCACTGGTGAGACCGAAACGTCTCTGTACAAGTGCCTCGTAGATGTACCCGAGGATTTGAGGGAAGAATGCACCAGTGAGTCTGTGCATGAGGAGTTTAAGAAGGCCGTGGGAGCCTGTAAGGTGTACTCGACCTCAGAAGCTAAACAGCTGGTGGTCCTGTCCACGACCGAAGTCACAGTGAAGAGGGTGGCGATCCTAAGTGACATACACTGGCGATGTATTCGCACAAAGCGGTTTCTCCGGTTGAAGACGGAGCAAGCAGCTAGACAACTGGAGCTGATGAGAAAGGCTCACAGTCTGCGGGAAGAGGTCATCCGGGTGCCTCATGTTCTGGTGAGAAAGCTCCTTGGGAGAAATGGCCAAGCCATGCAAATGATGGTAAAGAAATCTGGCGTGATGAAAGTAAGCAGTCCACGTGATCGTCAGGACTGGATACCAGATGAAGACGGCATGGTGTCATTCTCCGCTGTAGGAAAGGAAGAAAATCTAGCATATATACGTATGCTGATGGAGTACCGAGTGACCTATCTGCGAGAGGTAGAACAGCTGAATCTCGCTAGACTGCGAGTGGATAGACAGCATCATCTGAGCAGCAGAAGATGGCAGCCGTCTAGAAATTGTGAGACCAGACAGGGAAAGGGCCCCCTAAATAACAGAACAGCTACAGCTGAAGTTAGGGACCTTTCAAGATGTCCTGAGAATAGTGGGCGTGGGTTTAGAGGTAGTGAGACCTCCAGTAACTCAGGTTTGAGCGACCCATACATACGACCCAATAGAGGATGGGACAGTATGGAGTCGAACCGGACCTTAGATACCAGGGCATGTGAGTCGCACTGCTGTATTGACCGCTGGGAGCGGCGGAGGCCTGACAGGGTTTCGACTAACCACTGGGAGCGGGGTAGGTCTGACAAGGTTACGACTGACCGCTGGGAGCCGGGGAGGTCTGACAAGTTTACGACCCGGAAATGTGACCTGATGAAGTCAGTGACAATGACAGATGGTAGGTCCCTAATGAATGGGCTAATGTCGTTGACTAATGTTCCAGAGGCTGAGCAGCGCAATTGTCCAGTAAATGGTCTCTGTGTGAACTGTGGGTTATAAACTGTTTGTGTATATTATGTGTTCAACCCCAAAAGTTTGAACAGAGGGGGGGAATATGTGGTGCAGCAGCATTGCTGTAATGATCCAGTATGTGTGTTTATGCTATTTCCTCCCCCTCAGGTGACTGGTCACATGAGTGTGACATCACACAGGTTCTTTTGCACACAGAAGGTCTGAACACATGACTGTGACATCAGCTCAGGTCCTGTGTGTGTGTACTGGATGGATATAAAAACCCTGGTAGTTTTAAGACAGCGGGGTGAAAGGCATGAGGCCTGTTCCCGTGTGGACACCGTGAGAGTGAGAGGCCTGGTGGACTCCTGGAAGGTGAAGCCTGGATCCCTTGGGTATCAGCGATGCCAGTAAGCCTTGGAGGTCCAGAGGCTTACTAAAATAAGCGTCCTGGAAGGCAGAGCCTGGATCTGTGTGTGTGAGAGATGCCAGTGGCCTTGGACGGGATAAGGGCAGGAGACCACGTTTGGTAAGCCCTAGAGCCACAGGGGTGGCGGGACAAAGCGGACTGAAGCAGCTACAACCCCACAAAGGTAAAACACTGCTTGATGTGGACATTGATGTAGACATTAATATAAGTGACTTTGCTGAGGGATGTAACTGGAGCCAAGAGGGCCTGTCTGCTATTTAAAGGGCTCCTGGATGTTATATGTGTAATATGCTGGTGAGCCACTAAGATGGACTGTGTGACAAGCAGTTTATGAAGATTAATAAACCGCTGAACTGTGAAATATTGAGAAACGTGGCTGGTGTGCGTTAATTGACCCGGCGCAGCGAGTATCCCCCAGGATGATGGCTAGCACTGCCTTACAATATATATATATATATATATATATATATATATATATATATATACAGTACAGACCGAAAGTTTGGACACACCTTCTCATTTAAACATTTTTCTGTATTTTCATGACTATGAAAATTGTACATTTACACTGAAGGCGTCAAAACTATGAATTAACACATGTGGAATTATATACTTAACAAAAAAGTGTGAAACAACTGAAAATATGTCTTATAGTCTAGGTTCTTAAAAGTAGCCACCTTTTGCTTTGATGACTGCTTTGCACACTCTTGGCATTCTCTTGATGAGCTTCAAGAGGTAGCCACCGGAAATGGTCTTCCAACAATCTTGAAGGAGTTCCCAGAGATACTTAGCACTTGTTGGCCCTTTTGCCTTCACTCTGCGGTCCAGCTCACCCCAAACCATCTCGATTGGGTTCAGGTCTGGTGACTGTGGAGGCCAGGTCATCTGGCGTAGCACCCCATCACTCTCCTTCTTGGTCAAATAGCCCTTACACAGCCTGGAGGTGTGTTTGGGGTCATTGTCCTGTTGAAAAATAAATGATGGTCCAACTAAACGCAAACCGGATGGAATAGCATGCCGCTGCAAGATGCTGTGGTAGCCATGCTGGTTCAGTATGCCTTCAATTTTGAATAAATCCCCAACAGTGTCACCAGCAAAGCACCCCCACACCATCACACTTCCTCCTCCATGCTTCACGGTGGGAACCAGGCATGTAGAGTGTAACGGGTCTGGGAGGCGGAACCTCTGAGCTACTATACAAGGGGGCAGTCCTTGTAAGGGAGCGGGTGGCAACCAGGGAAGACGGGCAGGAGGTCACAGCAGGTGACCGGGACAGTCTCTGAGTGAACGGGCTGGAGGTCACGGCAAGTGACCGGGGCAGTCTCTGGATGAACGGGCTGATGGTCACGGCAAGTGACCGGGGCAGTCTCTGGATGAACGGGCAGATGGTCACGGCAAGTGACCGGGGCAGTCTCTGGATGAACGGGCAGATGGTCACGGCAAGTGACCGGGGCAGTCTCTGGATGAACGGGCAGATGGTCAAGGCAAGTGACCGGGGCAGTCTCTAGGTAAAGGGTTGGTACGACCTGTGGCGGCTGATGATAGACGTGAGCTCCCAGGTGAGCAAGCGAGAGTCTCTGGATGAACGGGTGGTCACAGCATGTGACGGCGGAGCCTCCAGGAAGACCAACAGACAGGCGGCAGATGAGCGCTCCCAGGTGAGCGGGCAGAAGTCTCTGGACAGGCGGGTGGTCACAGCACGTGACGGCAGAGCCTCCAGGTAGGCTAGCAGACAGGCAGCAGATGAGCGCTCCCAGGTGAGCGAGCAGGAGTCACTGGACAGGCAGGTGGTCACAGCACGTGACGGCGGAGCCTCCAGGAAGACCAACAGACAGGTGGCAGATGAGCGCTCCCAGGTGAGCGGGCAGAAGTCTCTGGACAGGCGGGTGGTCACAGCACGTGACGGCAGAGCCTCCAGGTAGGCTAGCAGACAGGCAGCAGATGAGCGCTCCCAGGTGAGCGAGCAGGAGTCACTGGACAGGCAGGTGGTCACAGCACGTGACGGCGGAGCCTCCAGGTAGACTAGCAGGCAGGTAGCAGGTGTGTGCTCCCAGGTGAGCGGGCAAGCTGGTCCATAGACAGACTGACAGGAGTTGGAAGGCAGACCGTCGGACCTCAGGCGAGCAGGCAGGTGGCTGATGTGCGCTCCCAGGTGAGCGGGCAGGCTGGTCCTTAGACAGACTGACAGGAGTAGTAAGGCAGACCGTCGGACCTCAGACTAGCAGGCAGGTAGCAGATAATCAGGCAGGAATCTGGCAGGTAACTGGCAGGTAACTGGCAGGTAACTGGCAACGGGACCTGAGGGCTGAAGCAGAGTAGTGAACAGTGCAACAACATTGCTCGGGCACCTCCATTTTGGAGGAGGTGCCTTATATATGGTGAAGTCCTCCGGCCATTGGCCGGGGACTCCTTAGGACGGCGCGCGCGGCCCCTTTAAGAGGGAGGGAGAGCGCGCGCGCGCCCTAAGCACAGTGGCCGGGAAGGAGCGCGCGCTGCCAGCAGAGCGGGAGGAGGACGCCGGGCACGGAGCAGAGAGGTGAGGGGAACAGCGTCCCTGCCTAGCAGAGGGCAGGGACGCCGGCGCTACAGTACCCCCCCCCTTTAGGCTCCCCTTTTTTAGGCCAGACAGAAATTTAGCTAGGATAAGAGGGGCATGGATGTTCTCCCGGGTCTCCCACGTTCTCTCCTCAGGACCAAACCCCCTCCAATCTACTAGAAAAAAGGTCTTTCCTCTTACCCTTTTGGTGGCAAGAATGTTCTCTACCTCAAACTCATCCTCAGCAGAAACCGGAGCAGGAGGCGTACCTGTAGACTTGGAAAAAGAGTTAAGTACCACAGGTTTGAGGAGAGATACATGGAAGGAGTTAGGGATCCGTAAGTTGGCCGGGAGTTTTAATTTATAGGCCACCGGGTTGATCTGACTGATGACCTCCAGAGGACCGATGAACCGAGGCCCTAACTTGTAAGAAGGTATCTTGAGTCGGACATATTTAGATGAGAGCCAGACTTTATCTCCAGGACGAAATTGTGGAGGATCCAGGCGTTTTTTGTCAGCGTGTCTTTTCATCCGTTCGGACGACTGAAGGAGTGCGGATCGGGTACTCTCCCAAATGGAGGAAAATTTGCTAACGAGAGATTCCGCAGCCGGGTTGTCCACAGAGGTGGAGACAGGAAAAGGAATCCGAGGATGCTGACCGAAGACTACAAAAAACGGGGATTTGGAGGAGGATTCGCTCTCGTGATTGTTATAGGAGAACTCGGCCCAAGGTAGGAGATCCACCCAGTCAGAATGATGGGCATTAACGAAGTGCCGGAGGTAACTGGTCAGGTTCTGATTGATTGAGTAGCTCTCCAGAAACGTGAGGTGAACTGTACCCCACGATCCGACACGATGTGGAGGGGCAGGCCATGAAGACGGAAGATGTGGCGGATAAAGTCTTTAGCCAGCTCGGGTGCAGACGGGAGGCCGCCAGTAGTGCCGGGCAATAAGCTGGAGGGTCTTTTTCTGACCGACGTGGCCAGCTAGTTTAGACGAGTGACCCCAGTGTAGGATCTTCTCCCGATCAGGTACTGATACGAACGTCTTACCGGGAGGGAGACGATTTAGACTCACGGGAGCCACCTGCATTACTCTGGCGGGATCGATGATATGTTTAGGTTCTTCCTCGAGATCGGACACCAGAAAGGATCGGGACAAGGCATCTGCTTTAACGTTTTTGTCAGCCGGGCGAAAATGAAGAACAAAATCAAAGCGAGCAAAAAACAAGGACCACCGGGCTTGGCGCGGGTTAAGTCTCTGGGCATGCTGGAGGTAAGCCAAGTTCTTGTGGTCAGTGTAAATTATTACCGGGTGAAGAGCCCCCTCGAGTAGGTAACGCCACTCCTCCAATGCCAGTTTGATGGCCAATAACTCTCGGTCTCCTATGGAATAGTTGCGCTCAGAAGAGGAGAAGAGTTTGGAGAAGAAGCCACAAGTTACCATTCTCCCGGAAGATGATTTTTGAGTAAGTACCGCTCCGGCTCCAGAGGAGGAGGCGTCAACTTCCAGGAAGAACTGCTTGTTGCCGTCCGGGCGATGCAGCACCGGGGCGGAAGAGAAGGCCTGTTTTAGGGAAAGAAAGGCCTCCTCTGCTTCGGGCGGCCACTCTTTGGGATTAGTACCCTTACGGGTGAGCGCGGAAATTGGGGCAGTCCGGGAAGAGAAGTGTGGTATGAAGAGGCGGTAGTAGTTAGCGAAGCCCAGGAATCGCTGAATGGCCTTCAACCCCTCCGGTCGAGGCCATTTCTCGATGGCAGACAGTTTCTCTGGATCCATTCGTAGGCCGGTCTGAGAAATAATGTAGCCCAAAAACGGAAGCGAGGTCTGCTCAAAGAGGCACTTCTCGTATTTAGCGAAGAGGTGATTCTGCCTGAGCCTGAGCAGGACCTGACGAACGTCCCTCCAGTGAGTCTGGAGATCCGGAGAGAAGACCAAGATGTCGTCCAGGTACACCACTACGCAGGAGTAGAGAAGGTCCCGGAAGATGTCATTGACCAACTCTTGAAAGACGGCAGGAGCGTTACAGAGACCAAAGGGCATTACCAGATATTCATAGTGGCCATCCCGGGTGTTGAATGCCGTCTTCCATTCATCCCCCTGACGGATACGAACCAGGTTGTACGCCCCACGGAGGTCCAGTTTGGTGAAGATTCTAGCCCCCCTCAGACGATCAAATAACTCCGGAATGAGCGGAAGGGGGTACTTATTCTTCACTGTGATCTGGTTAAGGCCTCTATAGTCTATACAGGGACGGAGAGAGCCGTCCTTCTTTTTGACGAAAAAGAAGCCTGCTCCCGCCGGGGAGGTAGATTTCCGGATGAATCCCCTGGCCAGATTCTCCTCAATATATTCGGACATCGACCGGGTCTCAGCAGCGGATAAAGGATAAATACGCCCACGGGGAGGAGTAGTACCAGGTAACAGGTCGATAGGGCAGTCGTATGGTCTATGAGGAGGTAGTGTCTCTGCTTCCTTTTTATTAAAGACATCAGCATAAGACCAATAAGGAATCGGAAGTCCAGGTAGATTAGCTGGGGTAGGAGAAGGACGGACGGGATGGACGGGAACCAGACAGGTCTTATGGCAGTCCTGTCCCCAGCGAAGGACTTCTCCGGTCTGCCAGTCAAGCACGGGTGCATGTCTCTGGAGCCAAGGTAGGCCTAGCAAGAGGGCGTGAGAGAGTCCAGGCAGAACATGAAAGCAGATACTCTCAGAATGCAGCATTCCCACCTGCAGAGTAATGGATTCGGTGATGAGTTGGATGGGGCGTGGTAAGAGGCCCCCATCCACGGCAGCAACAGACAAGGGTACAGCCAGAGGTTTGGTGGGGATGCGGTATTTCTCTACCAGGGACTGTGAAATAAGATTCCCGGCTGCTCCAGAGTCAAGTTGGGCAAGTTCGAAATAACGGTTCTCCCCGCAGACGATTGAGACTGACAGCAGCAGAGATGGAGAGGATTTATTCTTGTCTAGGTCGACCTCTCTGAGCGAACCTAGACACAGGCGTTTCCCGACCTCTCCGGGCAGGCACGGATCCGGTGCTCCTTACTGCCACAGTAGAAGCAGCTCCCCTCGGCACGGCGTAAGTCCTGACGGGTTTTGACCATCTTGGTCTGGTCGACCTGCATAGACTCAGGAGAGTGTACCTGGGTAGAGACGGAGGGAGTGACGGGTTTCTGAAAAGTAGGAGCTAGACGTGGTAACCTCCTCTCACGGGTGACCTCTTTGGCACGCTCCTGGAACCGTAGGTCAATCCGGGTGGCAAGAGTTATTAGGTCATCGAGAGTGGTAGGAATGTCCCGACCGGCAAGTTCATCTTTAATACGGCCGGACAGACCCTCCCAGAAGACGGATACCAGAGCGTCGTTATCCCAGGCCAGCTCCGAGGCAAGGGTACGGAACCGTATGGCATATTGGCCCACGGTGAGACTTCCCTGACGGAGGCGTAGCAGTGATGATGCGGATGAGGTCTTCCGTCCGGGTTCGTCGAAGACTTTCCGGAAAGCCGTGAGAAAAGCAGGCAAGTTGGACACCAGGGGGGTCTCCTCTCTCCCATAGAGGATTTAGCCAGGCCAGGGCCTCCCCGGTGAGATGGGACATGATGAATGCAATTTTGGCCCGGTCGGAGTTAAACTGGTGGGACAATAGTTCAAAGTGCAGGGTGCACTGATTTATGAAGCCCCGAGCCTGGGCGGAGTCGCCTCCGAAGCGAGGAGGTGCAGAAAGCCGGGGTCCGGGGTAGGATACCATGGTATTAGTGGGCAGCGGGGCTGCCGGATTGCGAGACATGGCACTGGCGGAGGTTGCTGGTGGAGCAGTCAGAGTGTCCAGGCGAGTATTGACATTCCGCAGGTGACCCAGGATGGACTCCTGTTGGGACCTTTGACGGGACAGTTCATGACACAGGTCCGAGAGCGAGGGAGCTTGGGTGCCACCGGGTTCCATGGCCCGAGCAAACTGTAACGGGTCTGGGAGGCGGAACCTCTGAGCTACTATACAAGGGGGCAGTCCTTGTAAGGGAGCGGGTGGCAACCAGGGAAGACGGGCAGGAGGTCACAGCAGGTGACCGGGACAGTCTCTGAGTGAACGGGCTGGAGGTCACGGCAAGTGACCGGGGCAGTCTCTGGATGAACGGGCTGATGGTCACGGCAAGTGACCGGGGCAGTCTCTGGATGAACGGGCTGATGGTCACGGCAAGTGACCGGGGCAGTCTCTGGATGAACGGGCAGATGGTCAAGGCAAGTGACCGGGGCAGTCTCTAGGTAAAGGGTTGGTACGACCTGTGGCGGCTGATGATAGACGTGAGCTCCCAGGTGAGCAAGCGAGAGTCTCTGGATGAACGGGTGGTCACAGCATGTGACGGCGGAGCCTCCAGGAAGACCAACAGACAGGCGGCAGATGAGCGCTCCCAGGTGAGCGGGCAGAAGTCTCTGGACAGGCGGGTGGTCACAGCACGTGACGGCAGAGCCTCCAGGTAGGCTAGCAGACAGGCAGCAGATGAGCGCTCCCAGGTGAGCGAGCAGGAGTTACTGGACAGGCAGGTGGTCACAGCACGTGACGGCGGAGCCTCCAGGAAGACCAACAGACAGGCGGCAGATGAGCGCTCCCAGGTGAGCGGGCAGAAGTCTCTGGACAGGCGGGTGGTCACAGCACGTGACGGCAGAGCCTCCAGGTAGGCTAGCAGACAGGCAGCAGATGAGCGCTCCCAGGTGAGCGAGCAGGAGTCACTGGACAGGCAGGTGGTCACAGCACGTGACGGCGGAGCCTCCAGGTAGACTAGCAGGCAGGTAGCAGGTGTGTGCTCCCAGGTGAGCGGGCAAGCTGGTCCATAGACAGACTGACAGGAGTTGGAAGGCAGACCGTCGGACCTCAGGCGAGCAGGCAGGTGGCTGATGTGCGCTCCCAGGTGAGCGGGCAGGCTGGTCCTTAGACAGACTGACAGGAGTAGTAAGGCAGACCGTCGGACCTCAGACTAGCAGGCAGGTAGCAGATAATCAGGCAGGAATCTGGCAGGTAACTGGCAGGTAACTGGCAGGTAACTGGCAACGGGACCTGAGGGCTGAAGCAGAGTAGTGAACAGTGCAACAACATTGCTCGGGCACCTCCATTTTGGAGGAGGTGCCTTATATATGGTGAAGTCCTCCGGCCATTGGCCGGGGACTCCTTAGGACTGCGCGCGCGGCCCCTTTAAGAGGGAGGGAGAGCGCGCGCGCCCTAAGCACAGTGGCCGGGAAGGAGCGCGCGCTGCCAGCAGAGCGGGAGGAGGACGCCGGGCACGGAGCAGAGAGGTGAGGGAAACAGCGTCCCTGCCTAGCAGAGGGCAGGGACGCCGGCGCTACATAGAGTCCATCCGTTCACCTTTTCTGCGTCGCACAAAGACACGGTGGTTGAAACCAAAGATCTCAAATTTGGACTCATCAGACCAAAGCACAGATTTCCACTGGTCTAATGTCCATTCCTTGTGTTCTTTAGCCCAAACAAGTCTCTTCGGCTTGTTGCCTGTCCTTAGCAGTAGTTTCCTAGCAGCTATTTTACCATGAAGGCCTGCTGCACAAAGTCTCCTCTTAACAGTTATTGTAGAGATGTGTCTGCTGCTAGAACTCTGTGTGACATTGACCTGGTCTCTAATCTGAGCTGCTGTTAACCTGCGATTTCTGAGGCTGGTGACTCGGATAAGCTAATCCTCAGAAGCAGAGGTGACTTTTGGTCTTCCTTTCCTGTGGGGCGGTACTCATGTGAGCCAATTTCTTTGTTGCGCTTGATGGTTTTTGCAACTGCACTTGGGGACACTTTCAAAGTTTTCCCAATTTTTGGGACTTACTGACCTTCATTTCTTAAAGTAATGATGGCCACTCGTTTTTCTTTACTTAGCTGCTTTTTTATTGCCATAATACACATTCTAACAGTCTATTCAGTAGGACTATCAGCTGTGTATCCACCAGACTTCTGCACAACACAACTGAAGGTCCTAACCCCATTTGTAAGGCAAGAAATCCCACTTATTAAACCTGACAGGGCACACCTGTGAAGTGAAAACCATTTCCGGTGATTACCTCTTGAAGCTCATCAAGAGAATGCCAAGAGTGTGCAAAGCAGTCATCAAAGCAAAAGGTGGCTACTTTGAAGAACCTAGAATATAAGACATATTTTCAGTTGTTTCACACTTTTTTGTTAAGTATATAATTCCACATGTGTTAATCCATAGTTTTGATGCCTTCAGTGTGAAGGTACAATTTTCATAGTCATGAAAATACAGAAAAATCTTTAAATGAAAAGGTGTGTCCAAACTTTTGGTCTGTACTGTGTATATATATATATATATATATACACGTAGGATACTTTTGTCCTGTTTATGGAATAAAAAACCCATATCCAGGTGCTCTCCTGTTTCAGGTATGACCTGTTGAAAGGGCTGTTGTCTATCATTCTGTGGTGTGACAATCTCTGTATTTTTCCCCCATTTTTAAGTATTTTATCTTGTATGTTTTTGTGTATTAATAAAGAATTTTGAAATTATTTTGATTGGGCTTGAGCTTCTCTATCTCTTTGGTTTTTTACCCAACAATAATAGTACAGAGCCGACCCTCGGCTGCACCCAATAAGAAAAATACAGAGCCGGTCCCCGGGTGCACCCAATAAGAAGAATATAGAGCCGGTCCCCTTCTGAACCCAATGATAAGAATACATAGCTGGGTCACCGGCTAAACCCAACAAGAATACAGAGCCGGTTTCCAGCTGCTTCCAAGAATAAAAATACAGAGCTGGTCCCCGGCTGCACCCAATCGTAAGAATACTGAGGAGGTCCTCGACTGCACACAATAATAAGAATACAGAGTCGGTCCCCAGCTACACCCAGCAATAGGAATACAAAGCAGGTATTTGGCTGCACCCTACAAGAATACAGAGCCAGTCTCTGGCTACACCCAACAGTAATAGTACAGAGCCAGTCCTCGGCTGCACCCAATAATAAGAATGCAGAGCCGGTCCCTGGCTACACCCAAATAAGAAGATTATAGAACCGGTCCCCAGCTGCACCCAACGATAAGAATACAGAGCCGGGTTCCAGCTGCACCCCATAAAAATACAGAGCTGGTCCCCACCAGCTGCACCCAATAAGAATACAGAGCCTGGCACAGCTGCACCCAACAATATTAGTACAGAGCCGGATCACGGCTGCATCCAATGATAAGAATACAGAGCTGGTCCCCAGCTGCACCCAACAATAATAATACAGTGCCGGTCACCAGCTGGACCCAACAATAAGATACACAGGCGGTCCCCGACTACAGCCAACAATAAGAACACAGAACTGGTCTCCAAGTTTATGGAAATATAGGTCCCCAGATGTAAAGCTTCCTTCTGTTTCCATATGTAGGAAGTCTAAAGACCACCATATAAAATTGGATGCTTATACTAGTTCAGTACAGGCTGCTCTATCATGGTTTTATACAATCTGATGGTGGCCCAGTGGTTGAGCATACAATGACGGTGGCTCAGTGGTTAGCACTGCAGCCTTGCAGCGCTGGGGTCCTGACTTCAAATCCAACCAAGGACAATATCTGCAAGGAGTTTGTATGTTCTCCCCGTGTTTGTGTGGGTTCTCCGGTTTCCTCCCACATTACAAAGGCATACTGATAAGGAATTTAAATTGTGAGCCCCAGTGGGGCAGTACGGATAAGGTTTGTAATAAACTGTGGAATTAATGGTGCAATATAAGTGAGTAAAATAAATAAATAATAAATCTTAGTAAATGCCATCAGCCTGGAGAGCAGAATGAGAGTTTTTTCTTGGTACTATTTTACATTAAGTATCTATATTGTAACAGATTGTCAGATGTTGAAGCATTAGATCTGTACTAGTATCAGGGCAGCCATATTTGATATCCCAGCTTTTCTGGAAACTGAAAAATATAAGGAACTGCCTATAAAACAGCTCCACTTACAGGTTATGTGTAGTGACTAGAAGTGATTCCCGTCTGTGGTGCGTCTGTCAATCTTCATCCATGTTGTTTCTTTCTTTGGGCAGGTGATGAAATGTTTAACATAGAACGTATCCCACTGCGGTTCTCCCTGCAGTCAGTAAGCACGTTGATGAAGTTATTACGACTGGTTTTGTTTCTGGCGCTTGTCACAACGATGTGAAGCAGATGCTTCCTAGCACTTTCTTATAATGACTTGTCAGTCCTCACTAGAAGCATGGACGGGGGACCAGGTAAATGCTGATACAACTCAAAAAAGAGATTTTTTGCATTTTCATTAAATACTCCTGTTATTAAATAATTAGAAGAACCCTAAAGCGTTATGATCACAGGTTTTATTGTGGCGCCCCCTGTAGGTAAACCATTGAATTTACTGCAGATCTGTCAGGTCTCTACAAGGGATTTCATTTTCTTCAAATCTGTAGAATTTAGTCATTTAAAGTTGACATAAGTCCAAGCTATAACAAAACATGTTAATCCACAGGATCCTTCAAAAACTGAGAGGAATAATGGATTTTGTTTTGAAGGAGGCGGCGGTCACCAAATACTGATGAGATTGGCGGCTCTCTGTTCTTCATTCACTTTGAAGAATTGAAAACAAACTATTAATACTTTTCCACAACTGCCTGAAATTTTTGCACAGTGTTGTATTTGTAGATTATAATCAGGACACCCCTAATTTTCCAAACTGAATAACCCTGAGATTGGTAACCAAACTTGGTATGGCAGTAATAAATTTGGGGGGCCCTTCTCTGCACCACTTTAGTCCTACAACATCCTTCTTATACTCAGGAGCGACATACAGTCCTGCTCGTTATTGGCACCCATGAAGTTTAAGTACATAATGTGGAATATCTCCTGAAAAAAATGAATCAAGTGAAATTTTTTTTTTGTATAGAGACTCGTGTTAAATACAAAAGAGCAAATGATAAATAATTTAAAACAGAAAACAATGGGAGGGAAAAATAGAAAAACCTAAAACTTGCGGTGTCACTGGTATTGGCACCCTTTACATTAATTTAGTATGGAAACACATTTTGACTCGCCTATGGTAAATCACAAAAGAGATACCCTGTGATTAATTGTCGGTGCCCATGTGACATGAATTAGCCAATGAATGATGACTTCCGTGTTTTAAAAAAAACACATGTTACTGTCACAATGGCAAAGACAAAAGAGATGTCTGAGGACAACAGAACTGCTATTATTAGAAAACACAAGACTTTGAAAGGGTATAAGGCCATCTCCAAAGACCTTGGTATCCCAGTTTCAACAGTCCGCAATGTTATTAAGAAGTTAGCCAGGCATGGAACCGTCAAGAACCTCCCTGGATGTGGGGGAAAGAGGAAATTTGACAAGAGATGTCTTCGAAGATTGGTGCAAATGCTGGAAAAAAACATCATGTCAAACATCCAAAGACCTGAAAACCAACCTGGAACAGTGTGGGGTCATGGTTTCAACAAGTACCATACGCCCCACACTAAACCAAGCAAAGCTTTATAAGCGAAGGCCAAGGAAGAAACCATTGCTGAAGAAAAGACATAAAAAGGAACAAATGATCTTTGCCAAAGAGTACCTTTAAATATCACAATCCTTCTGGGAAAATGTTCTGTGACCATATGAAACAAAAATCGAGCTTTTTGGCAATGCAAAGCATAAGTTTGCTTACAGACGGCGCAATGAAGCTTATAAGGAAAAGAACACCTTACCAACAGTTAAGCATGGTGTAGGATCCATAATGCTGTGGGGTTGCTTTGCTGCATCTGGTACTGAAGGCCTTGATCGTCTCACAGCAATCCTGAAATCAGAGAATTATCAAGAGATTTTAGTGCTAAATGTCCTACCCAGTGTAAGAAAACTTGATCATGGTCCTCCAGCAAGACAATGACCCAAAGCATACATCCAAAAGTACACAGGAATGGTTGAAAAAGAAAAAAATGGACTGTTTTAAAATGGCCAGTGTAATGCACACGCCCGGGCTGAGCGGCGTGTGCGTGTGATTGTAGTGATTCCACTGGACCGTGCCGGAGAGTGAATGCCTGGAGGGGCGTAACTAGGTATTCACCCGATCCGACCAGGGTCGCACGACGGCATACGACGCCAGTGCACCAAGGAGGAACCGAGCAGAGGGACCAGGTGCTACTCCAGGACAGACCCCGGACACGGCTGTTGACCCACACAGGGGAATACAGGAACAGACTGGGAGGCTGGCACACAGACTGGTGGGTATAGGCAGGCTCAACTGGGATGCAGGCAGGCGGGTATGCAGGCAGGGGGGTACAGGCAAGCACAGCTAGAGTGCAGACAGGGAGGCACTAGCAGGTAGGAACACAGGCGGGATAGGACCCAGTACACACTGGGACTCAGGAACAATACAGGCAGAGGGGTACAGGCAAGCACAGCTAGAGTGCAGACAGGGAGGCACTAGCAGGTAGGGACACTGGCGGGATAGGACCCAGTACACACTGGGACTCAGGAACAGAACCACAGATGTGGCGGACAAACACAGCAGAGTGAGGCCGCCCAGAGAGGTGAGCGAGAGCAGGGCAGGACGAGGCCGCCTGGAGCGGTGAGCAAGAGTAGAGCAGGACAAGGCCGCCAGGAGCGGTGAGCAAAGGGTCAGAGCAGGCTAGAACCGCCGGAGCGGTGAGCAAAGGAGTCGGAGCAGGGGGGACAGGGCTCTGTTCACACGGAACAGACAGGAAGAGAAAGGCAGAGCCAGATACCCACAGGGTACTTGCAGTGAAGTAGCGAGTGGACCACAAACTCACAAATGGGAGTACAGAGACAACAAGCAGGAGTTAGGTACGAGTTCAGACTCTGCAGAAAAAGGAAGGGAACGGACATAGAGGCAAAACAGGTAAAGGATAGGAGAGAGTTCAGACTGGAACTGAGTGTACGGAGGAGACCGACACTGCAGCGGGATACAGGAGCGGGTCTGGGAATACTGCCCCCAGAGAGGCGGGACGAACAGGCAAGGAGCGTGTTCAGACAGGACAGACAAGATACAGGAGCGGGTCTAGGTAATCGGCCCCTAGAAGGCGGGAGGAACAGGCTAGGAGCGTGTTCCGACAGGACAGACAAGATACAGGAGCGGGTCTAGGTAATCGGCCCCTAGAAGGCGGGAGGAACAGGCTAGGAGCGTGTTCAGACAGGCCTGGAAATACAGCCTCCAGGATAGGCAGACAAGAGAACACAGAACGGGACCTGGCACCTTCAGAGTGCAAGCACACACTGAATGAAACACTATGCTCAGGCAGGGATAGATGGGAGCAGCTGAGCTATATACCAGGTGACAGACAGCAATAGGCTGAGGACGCACAAGGGGTGTGACCCACAGCAGGTACAAAAAGCAGGAAGTGATCGGGCGCCGCCCTTAAGCAGCAGAAACAGACACAAACAGACAGCATGGAGGGAAGCCAGAGAGACATTCTGGACTGGAGATCAAGTGCGCGCTCTTGCACAGTGGGAGATGGACCACCATGCAAGGACGCCGCCAGGTATGTTACAGTACCCCCCCCCTTACGCCCCCTCTTCTTCAGGCCTGCCAGAATCTTCCGCAGGGAATTCGAGGACCAGTCGTTCACTTCCAGGAGATCACTTCCACTGTCCACAGGAAAAACTGATCCCATCTGGTTAGCTAGGATGCTACCTCCTATCCAGCCATCCTCAGCAACAGACGAAACGGGTGGAGTACCAGGAACAGCACACAAGGAAGTCTCTCTCCACATATTTTCAGGTGGCACCCCAGAGGGTACAGGAGACAACTGGAAGTCCTTCACCGGGTTGGAGGGGGACAGAGACTTGGGGGTAATCTCTGCTTCGAGGTACATCTTGTCAAGCTCACAGGAAGAAATAGACGGGTTATCAGGTACATAATGAGGAAAAGTCACTGTCTCTTTGTTATCTGGTGGTACCCCGGAGGATTCAGGAAATAACTGGAGGTCCTCCGCCAGGTCAGAAGAGTGCAGAGGCTCAGAGAAAACATCTGCTTCAGAGTACACTAGGTCGGACTCACTGGACGAAGCAGGCGAGGTATCGGGTACCGAGTATAGGAAAGTCTCTGTCCATTCACCACCAGGTGGCACCCCGAAGGGTTCTGGAGACAACTGGCGGTCCTCCGCCTGGTCAGAGGGGTGTAGAGACTCATGGGTAACCTCTGCTTCAGAGTACACTAGGTCGGACTCACTGGACGAAGCAAGCGAGGTATCAGATCCAGGATATAGGAAAGTCTCTGTCCATTCACCACCAGGTGGCACCCCGAAGGGTTCTGGAGACAACTGGAGGTCCTCCGCCTGGTCAGAGGGGTGTAGAGACTCATGGGTAACCTCTGCTTCAGAGTACACTAGGTCGGACTCACTGGACGAAGCAAGCGAGGTATCAGATCCAGGATATAGGAAAGTCTCTGTCCATTCACCACCAGATGGCACCCCGAAGGGTTCTGGAGACAACTGGAGGTCCTCCGCCTGGTCGGAGGGGTGTAGAGACTCGGGAGTAACCTCTGCTTCGGAGTACACTAGGTTGGACTCCGTGGACGAAGCGAGCGAGGTATCAGGTACAGAGTATAGGAGAGTCTCTGTCCTTTCGCTACCAGGTAGCACCCCGAAGGGTTCTGGAGACAACTGGAGGTCCTCCGCCTGGTCGGAGGGGTGTAGAGACTCGGGAGTAACTACCACTTTGGGGTACCCATTGTCAGGCTCACAGGACGAAGCGGACAAAGTATCGAGTACCGGGTGTAGAGAAGTCTCTCTCCATTTGTCAGCGAGTGGTATCCCGGAGGATTCAGGAGGCAACAGGGGGTCCTCCGCCAGGTAGTAGAGGTGCACAGACTCTGAGGTAACCACAGCTTTGGAGCATCCTTGGACATGCACACCGGTTAAAGTGGGTGAAGCATCTGATGCCGGGTGCAGGAAGTTCTCCTGTGTGGAGTCTGGATGGGCAGAAGTCTCTTCGGGCAGGAGAACTGGTGCACTACCCACGCACATTACCCGTTGGGGCTTCTCCAGGATACAGGGAGATGAAGCTTCAGTAGGGACTTCAAGGTTGGGGTCAGGAGGTCTCAGGGAGGACAGACCCTGGCGTGACGGCTTGCCTCTACGTCTAGCACGTCTGGACTGCCTCTTGAGGTTGGGAGAAGTATTCCAGAAAGCGTAGTCACCCTGTGAGGATTCTGGGTGGGCAGTAGTCTCATTGGGCTGGAGGACTATTGCGCTACCCACACACATTACCCATCGGGGCTGCTCCGGGATATTGGGAAGTGAAGCTTCAGCAGGAGCCTCCGGGTTAGGATCATCGAAGACCATTAGAAAGGCCACCAGGAAGGCCATTAGGTCCAGGAGGATCGGATCCTGTGTTTCAAATAGGGGGTTGATCCATTCCAAGGCATCACCCGCTAGGTAAGACATAATGAATGCCACCTTAACCCGATCGGTGGGAAAACATAGAGGGTAGAACTTGAAGTGTAGCATGCATTGCTCCACAAATGCACGACTTTGTCTTGGATCCCCATAGTAACGTAGCGGATCCGCAGGAACGAGAGCAGATAGATCCATCTGGATGGGTGCGTAATTCGCCTGGAACTCAGCTAGAGAAAAAAAAATTTATTTATTTATTTTAATGCATGTATTCGCTGGAAAACTTCTCAGAGAGCGAAGGCCGTGGGGCTCAACGGGAACCATGGCCTGAGCATGCTGTAATGCACACGCCCGGGCTGAGCGGCGTGTGCGTGTGATTGTAGTGATTCCACTGGACCGTGCCGGAGAGTGAATGCCTGGAGGGGCGTAACTAGGTATTCACCCGATCCGACCAGGGTCGCACGACGGCATACGACGCCAGTGCACCAAGGAGGAACCGAGCAGAGGGACCAGGTGCTACTCCAGGACAGACCCCGGACACGGCTGTTGACCCACACAGGGGAATACAGGAACAGACTGGGAGGCTGGCACACAGACTGGTGGGTATAGGCAGGCTCAACTGGGATGCAGGCAGGCGGGTATGCAGGCAGGGGGGTACAGGCAAGCACAGCTAGAGTGCAGACAGGGAGGCACTAGCAGGTAGGAACACAGGCGGGATAGGACCCAGTACACACTGGGACTCAGGAACAATACAGGCAGAGGGGTACAGGCAAGCACAGCTAGAGTGCAGACAGGGAGGCACTAGCAGGTAGGGACACTGGCGGGATAGGACCCAGTACACACTGGGACTCAGGAACAGAACCACAGATATGGCGGACAAACACAGCAGAGTGAGGCCGCCCAGAGAGGTGAGCGAGAGCAGGGCAGGACGAGGCCGCCTGGAGCGGTGAGCAAGAGTAGAGCAGGACAAGGCCGCCAGGAGCGGTGAGCAAAGGGTCAGAGCAGGCTAGAACCGCCGGAGCGGTGAGCAAAGGAGTCGGAGCAGGGGGGACAGGGCTCTGTTCACACAGAACAGACAGGAAGAGAAAGGCAGAGCCAGATACCCACAGGGTACTTGCAGTGAAGTAGCGAGTGGACCACAAACTCACAAATGGGAGTACAGAGACAACAAGCAGGAGTTAGGTACGAGTTCAGACTCTGCAGAAAAAGGAAGGGAACGGACATAGAGGCAAAACAGGTAAAGGATAGGAGAGAGTTCAGACTGGAACTGAGTGTACGGAGGAGACCGACACTGCAGCGGGATACAGGAGCGGGTCTGGGAATACTGCCCCCAGAGAGGCGGGACGAACAGGCAAGGAGCGTGTTCAGACAGGACAGACAAGATACAGGAGCGGGTCTAGGTAATCGGCCCCTAGAAGGCGGGAGGAACAGGCTAGGAGCGTGTTCCGACAGGACAGACAAGATACAGGAGCGGGTCTAGGTAATCGGCCCCTAGAAGGCGGGAGGAACAGGCTAGGAGCGTGTTCAGACAGGCCTGGAAATACAGCCTCCAGGATAGGCAGACAAGAGAACACAGAACGGGACCTGGCACCTTCAGAGTGCAAGCACACACTGAATGAAACACTATGCTCAGGCAGGGATAGATGGGAGCAGCTGAGCTATATACCAGGTGACAGACAGCAATAGGCTGAGGACGCACAAGGGGTGTGACCCACAGCAGGTACAAAAAGCAGGAAGTGATCGGGCGCCGCCCTTAAGCAGCAGAAACAGACACAAACAGACAGCATGGAGGGAAGCCAGAGAGACATTCTGGACTGGAGATCAAGTGCGCGCTCTTGCACAGTGGGAGATGGACCACCATGCAAGGACGCCGCCAGGTATGTTACAGCCAGTAATGAGTCCTGACCTCAATCCCATTAAAAATCTTTGGGGTGAGCTGAAATCTGCCATTGGGAAAAAGAACCCTGCAAACATTCAAGAACTTAAACAAACTGCAAAGGAAGAGTGGGAGAAATTCCAGCTGAGAGGTGCAAGAAGCTTATAGATGGCTACAAGAAACGTTTGGAGGCTGTCAGCAATGCCCAAGGGTGTGCCACCAAGTATTATAGGGGTGCCTTTATTGCTGTACATGCTGTTTATTCTGTTTCTTCTTTGAAACTGCAACATTTAAGATGAAAAGCAATGTTTTATTGTTGTATTACTTTGGATTGCTAATTAAAAAATCCTGAGGATATAACTTTGGTACATTTCCATTTATTTCTGAAGATATTGTACAGTCTATGAAAAAAATGAAGGGGTGCCAATAATGGTGAGCAGCACTGTATGTAGCGGTATGCTGATGCTGCAAGGTATGTCAGAGGTGTACAACATGTGAACTTAGCCTTACCCTGTTATCATCATATAATGACCCTGATCCACACCAGTAAGCTCACAGCTGGGGAAATATTTGATGGCATTGTCTGTATTTGGCCACACTATGGTCTGCTCAGATTATAAATGTCGTCACGTGTTCTGGTGGACAGAGGTCTTTACCTCCGGGGTGAAGACCCCTCATTCCATGGCAGCACAGGGTCACTGTACAGGAACATCTGCTGTAGTATCCTATGGTCAGAGGGTCTATTCTATGGGAATGATATGCAATGCTTCAGCAAAAATGCGAAAAGCAGACTGGCAGGCAGAGCCGTGACACAGGAGAAAGGAAACAGATGTGACTGTGCAGGAGGAATCCTTGTATTGTGAATTGAAGAACATGGACATTCTACCTACACAGCCTGTTTCCATATGCCCTATTTTAGTACATGGGCGATCTTTGATTGGGGTTCCCTGCATTAGCCAGAGCAGAGTGATGTGACTCAATCATCCCCTGCCTAAGAGAACATCAGAGACTGTGCATTACAAGGAGCATTCTCCTGGATGACGAGAGGACAACCACTCCTAAGGTTATGCGATGAAAACTAAAAGCTGCACAGACAGTTCGTACTGACAGAGGAGACCTGCAATTTGCAATCATAAATCTAGAAAATTATAAAATCTTTTAAACTGTTGTGTTGCAGCGTGACCAAAAGCACAATCAGTACTTGCTGTATGGCCTTGATGTTTCAGCACATTGCTGAACAGGATTCTTCTACCTTCAGTAACCTGACAAAGCTCGCTGATGGGAAGCAGTGATGGCAGCCATATTGCCCTCCTGGCTTTCCTAGACATGGCTGAGCAGCAGTCACACATCTAAACCTCACACACCAGATACATAACACATCTGTCAACATTTCCAAAATAAAAAAAAAAAAGTTTCAGAAAAAAACCCTCTCTGATAATTACAGCTTTGAAAGTGATGACATATCAGGAGTCATTTACAGTCACCTTTCTCTGCACTTCCACAGCTGGGTTCATTAATGGGCGTAATAGGGAACACTGTCTTATCTGTCTGCCATGACAGAGAAATCAGTATATAAAAAAAAAAAAAAAAAACAGTGTGAAACAGATACTTTCATTTTTCCCCATGAACTATTTCCCACTGCTTCTACAGCAAAAAACAAATCCATAGTTTCACTGATTGTACTATAAAGAATTCAGTCTCACTGCTCATAGAGTAAACACAAATTCCAAAGTTTCACTGCTCAAACAGCAAAAAATCCAGTGTCTCACTGCTCATAAAGTAAAGAATCCATAATCTCACTGCTCGTACAATAAAAAGAGTCCATAGTCAAATTGCACATAAAATAAGGAATCCATAGACTCCCTGCTTGTACTGTAAAGAATAGACAGTCTCATTACTTATACAGTAAAGACTTCATAGTTTTACTGCTTGTACAGTGGATGCAAGTGTGACCCCAAATATCTCATTGATTGTAGTGGTTGGAAGAGAAAGAATTGTGGATTCGCTGGGGAAGTCTGACCCACTTACAGGTGCATCTCACTAAATTAGAATATCATTAAAAAGTTAATTTATTTCAGCTCTTCAATACAAAAAGTGAAACTCATATATTATATAGAGTCATTACAAACAGAGTGATCTATTTTAAGTGTTTATTTCTGTTAATGTTGATGATTATGGCTTACAGCCAATGAAAACACAAAAGTCATTATCTCAGTAAATTTAAATAATTAACAAAAACACCTGCAAAGGCTTCCTAAGTGTTTAAAAAGGCCCCTTAGTCTGTTTCAGTAGGCTCCACAATCACGGGGAAGACTGCTGATTTGACAGATGTCCAGAAGGCAGTCATTGACACACCCCACAAGGTCCTAGAGTTCCAATTTTCATTTGAAAATCAAGGTCCCAGAGTCTGGAGGAAGAATGGAGAGGCCACAATCCAAGCTGCTGGAGGTCTAGTGTGAAGTTTCCACAATCAGTGATGGTTTGGGGAGCCATGTCATCTGCTGGTGTAGGTCCACTGTGTTTTATCAAGACCAAAGTCAGCTCAGCCATCTACCAGGAAATTTTAGAGCACTTCATGCTTCCCTCTGCCGACAATCTTTTTGGAGATGGAAATGTCATTCTCCAGCAGGACTTGGCTCCTGTGCACACTGCCAAAAGTACCAATACCTGGTTTACACACAACAGTATCACTGTGCTTGATTGGCAGCAAACTCTCCTGACCTTAACCCCATAGAGAATCTATTATAGAGAATCTATGGAGTATTGTCAAGAGGAAGATGAGAGACACCAGACCCGACAATGCAGACGAGCTGAAGGCTGCTATCAAAGCCACCTGGGCTTCCATAACACCTCAGCAGCGTCACAGGCTGATCGCCTCCATGCCACATTGCCGCATTGATGCAGTAATTGATGCAAAAGGAGCCCGACCAAGTATTGAGGGCATTTACTGAACATACATTTCAGTAGGTCAACATTTCGGATTTTAAAAACATTTTTCAAGCTGTTATTATAAAGTATTCTAATTTACTAAGATAATGACTTTTGTGTATTTATTGGCTGCAAGCCATAATCATCAACATGAACAGAAATAAACACATGAAATAGATCACTCTGTGTGTAATGACTCTATATGAGTTTCACTTTTTGTATTGAAGAACTGAAATAAATTAACTTTTTGATGATATTCTAATTTAGTGAGATGCACCTGTAGTGCGGTACTACTTGGCATATGTATATGTGAGGAGGCCTGCTGATGTTTAGCAGCTGGATGGGCCAGAATTGATTTGCTTTCTGTAATGTGACTTGCTTTGTCATATATTAAGATAATAAAGCTGGAGTAGGACAGAGTACAAGAGAGATGATGTCACATATTCGACATTTATGTCATAAAACCTTTTAGCTTGTGTTTGAGGAGTGGGGAAATCAGAGACCAACTTTACAGAAGACGCATAGCATAAAATGTCAGTGGTGGCGCTCCACCTCCATAATACTGAAATAGGCAGCACAGATCTGTTCTGTGTCCTTACCCTCCTATATGTAAATTGCCTCTTCAGAGAAAATGAGGACTTGTACTCTACAGCGCCACCTATTGGAAGCAGCAATCCTACAAGTCACAATCAATCGTTTAATGAGTCATGCAATATGATTTAGGATAATAGCCAAATCAGAATCTCAATTTGCAGACATAGTGTTTCGGGCTGTTGACCCTCGTCAGTGCAAAGTATGAGAACTGATTTGGCTAAGTGAGAGGCTCCGAAACACTGTGTCTGCAAATTGAGACTCTGATTTGGCTATTATCCTAAATCATATTGCACGACTCGTTAAAGGGTTGATTGTGACTTGTAGGATTGCTGCTTCCAATAGGTGGTGCTATAAAGTTCAAGTCCTCTTATTCTCTGAAGAGGCAATTTGCATATTAAATTTCCCAGAGGAGCATTTCACTGCGAATAAGCCTTCTTACCTTGGCATGCCAGAGCCGGTGTGTCACTCACCACAAGGAGAAACGTTACCCCTTGCCCTCCTATGTGACACAACCACAAACTTTAAAATAATGGGCTATAAATGATCTTTGATGATAGGATTCCAGCAGAGGGGTGGACCGTGTAAATGGGGTAAAAGATGGAAGCGACCCGTGTAATGGTCATAATCTTAACCCTGACCCTGGTATGTGGAGTCAGCCCTATTGACAATGACAGATTGGTAGTGTGAAAGTGACCTATCTGCAGGGGGCGTTATCACAAATCACCACCCACATTCAATGAAAATTAAAGTGGGATCAATTACAGAACAGAAAAACCTGTGGCCTCATTAATCTTATTATATACCAGCCATGAACTGTGTGCCACTTTATAGAGCCCAGTCCTAATCGCCCTGTGTGACCTCAAACTTTTCATTGACCCAGGAAAACTATTTGTAAACTAGGCGACTACACAAAGGCAACAATAAAGAAACATGGCAAAGAACGAAGACTGCAACGAAAACTAAAACATGACTCCACCTACAGGGGAAACTCAAATATACAAAAGTAAACCAACAATTCTCCTCAATGGTGAAATTACAGCACCAAGAAGGAAAAATCGTGGATTCTGGAAAACTCAGGATGGAGATGTTCATGATCTGCAAATGAAAAACTGAAAACATTTTCTAAAGATCTGGATTTCTTCACACTGGAGTCCGAGTCATGTACAGAAATCCCAATGCTTCCAGCCTCGGCTGCTATCACTGAAGTTATATTCAATCTGTTTTATTAAACATCAATTGAACATTAACTATTAATCATTTTACATTTTGAAAATCAAGAAAAATATATTGTATTCAATTTTGAAGAAAATATTACAAAACAGAATTATAGAAAAATGTCCAAAGTTCAAATGGGGTCACTTTTTTCAAATAATTCAAATGGTAGTATATTGAACAATATAATATTTATAAGCTAACCGCCTATAAGAGAATCATATATGTTGAGGAAAATTCTATATTATATCTGAAAAGCCCATATAAGAAGAAAAAAGAAAAGAATGGAGAAAAGAGAGAAGAAAAGAAAAGGCAAAGGGTCAAAGGGGAGGTCCTTATGCCTGTGTGATTAATTATGAACACAATCATAATTGAAATTATTATCCCCTTCACCCCCGTTTTTGCGTTTCCATTTTTTGCTCCCCTTCTTCCCACAACCATAATTTTTTTATTTTTCCGTCAATATGGCCATGTGAGTCCTTGTTTTTTTGCGGGATGAGTTGTATTTTTGAAAGACACCATTGGTTTTACCATATTGTGTACTGGAAAACCGGAAAAAAACTCAAAGTGTGGTGAAATTGCAAAAAAAGTGCAATTCCACAATTTATTTATTTTTGCCATGTTCACTAAATTCTAAAACTGACCTGCCATTATGATTCTACAAGTCAGTAGGTTACGAGTTTGCAGATACCAAACATGTATAGGTTCAGCGCTGGACTGGAGTACCTGGGGCCCACCAAGAAAAAATCAATCTTGGGGCCCACCAGCACCATGCAGTTACCATATATAGGAATAACATAAGTCCACAAACTCTTTCAAAATGAATCAACTGTATTAACCAATAAATAACCAATATAATGAATAAATAATAAACTAAACAAACACTCCTGGCAAAAGAGGAACACTGTTATCTTGTTCACATCAGTGTGTGATAAAGTGCCATAACAGAACAATAACAATAAATACTTTCAAGGTACATTCTCTTAAAGTATAAGTGCCACAAATTGAACCTACATCTATCTAGCATCCCAGCAGCCGGCATCATTGTAGCAGCACCAAACTTGGCCCACTGGGAAAACTTAAAGAATTCTGTAAGCATTTTGGAAGTTTGTATTGCACGTTTTCCTATCCTCTATAATACAATACCATTCAATTGTTAGTGAAAGGCCCAAAACAACAAATAAACACACACTAACAGTCATTCAGCAGTAAAATTACAAAAGTTTTTTTTTCCGAACAGAAGATGACATTGCATACGTATTAATGATGTCATCATAGTCTAAGTTCCTTGAAATGTCATACTCAATGTTCAACAGAAGGAGTGACTCTAAAAGCTCCTGTCCAATCGAAGCCCTCAGACGATTTTTTACAATTTTCAGCTTTGAGAACACTCTTTCACATGAAACCTGGGTGCAAGCAAGTGTAAGAAGTGTCTTGTAAACTGCAAAAATGTTTGTGTAAGCAGCAGAATGTAAATTGTAGTCATATAAAAGTCTGTAGCCGCAGGAAAGACAGTTTTCACATGCTAAGTTTTTGGTATCAATGACTTCCTCTTCATCGTCCTCTATTTCATGTGTAATTTCATCCACAGGAGGGCATTGATTTTTGAGAGCAAAATAGTTTTCTTTAAAACTAACTAGCTCAACTTTAAGTTGAATAACATCAACTTCAGCCAGCGTAGCTGCAGTCTGCAAAGCCTCTGATGGAATGTTAGTATAGCTAATTCGGTCAAACTGTCTGGGGTCAAAGTACGCTAGATCTTGAATCAGGTTTTTTTTTTTGAGAATTTGTTTTCAATGCTCATTGCTGCCTGGTCAATGACAACATAAAAAAACATGATGCTGAAAACTCTTCAGGGGGTCAGAAGAAGGCTCATCCTTTGCTAACTCACCAGGAATAGTCTTTTTTCTAGCTATTCTTTTCTGTGGTAATGCTTTTTCAACAATAACATTTATTGAGTGTTCGTCAAGTGTAGAATCTACATTTTCAATAAATGAATTGACTGTTTTAATAAGGTCAGTGATGGAATCCCTGAGCCTAAGGATCTGAATTCTGGCACTTTCGAACATGCGCCATGCCTGTAAAACATCCAGTCCACGAGTTTGGAGGTAATCTGAAATCGGATTAGCAATTTCAAAAATTTGCATAAACAAAAATGCAACAAGCAAGGTTTCATACTTTTTCCAAAAGTGAAGTAGATTAGTTGCCTCAGTTATTGCTTTGTCATCAAAAGTTGGGCAAGTTGAAATGTAATGCAAGCAGTACAATAGTGTGCTGTACAGTTGCCTCGATTGGTCATGGTAGGATCCAAAAATTATATGCAAAGCCCTTGGTTTGCTCCACCAGCGAGTGTCAGCAATTTTCTTAAGTCTAGACAATGTGATCTAACATGTTGAGTCCATACACCAGATCTTTTATAGGATTCTGAGAAAAAGACAACTGTCTTCTCTAAAAGGCCAAAGAATGATTTTACCTGATAGGCGGATTTTGTAGCATCAACAATGCCCAAGTCAAGTATATGCGCATAACACCAAGTAAACACAGAGTTGCATGACAAGGTCTGTATGTGGGCCTGTACACCATTGTAGCATTCACTCATATTAGCAGCTCCATCAAAAGAACAACCAACAATATTGGTAACACTCAAAGAAAACTTATCTAATTGTTCTTTCATTCCTGAGAAAAGATCTTGCCCAGTTGTGCTAGTGACATTAGAGAAAAAGAGTCTTTCATGGACCATCCTGTCCTTCACATAACGCAAAATTATGCTTGAACAGAAACATCTTGTGTGCTGTCCATTTCCACACTGAACTTAACAGCATTTTTCACATCCTGACTTATTTGGTCTTTCACCATTTTTCCCATTATTACAATGAGACGGTTGACTGAAGTCTTACTTAAAAATGTCACCAAACCACCACGTCCTTGTGGGTGTCTTTTTTTTTGCTTCTCACTTATTGCCACAATGTCATCTACATGTTTTTTCAGTGTGCTATCACACTTGCTAAAAAGCAGTGCCAGCTCTAGAAAATTTCCGTGATTTAGATCAGGATTTAGCAAAGAATGAGCAGCTTCATCCTTTCCTCTGTACACAAGATTTAGTTTGGCTATGCAGAGTATAATGTCAATTACTCTTTTAATAACTGTTCGATTTTGTTGTATTTTTTCTTTGTTTTTATTGACTAAATTTATATTGATCATTGTTTCAATGTGTTTTTTTTCAGCAGACAAATAAGCTGTTGCAGATGACTGATGTAGGATCGATTCCTCATGTTCCTTTATGCGATCATACAAATGTATTTTATCAACTTCCCAGCCATTAATATAATGGCTTCTTCTGTTACTACAAAATGGCATGCATGTAGAGCAAAATAACTTTTGAGTTTGCGCACAGTAAGAAAGCCATTTTCTTTGAATGGCACTACCACCTGGTACAGCCCTGAAGTAAACTTTGTGTGCATGGAATGGCAATGTATGGGTTGCGTCGGATGATGGTTTTGCAGTTAAAGTGCTCATATAATCTGGTGCTCTAAAAGCAATGCAAGTGTCAGACATTGAAGACACATCAGAGCATATGACATCATAGGCTGAAGCAGAACTCTCTGAATCGGAGACACTTATTGGCTCACAAGTTTTATCTGTGCAATCCTGTTGAACTGTATGTGATGTGTAAGGTTCTTTCTCATCACATATTGTATCTATAGAAGTAGCTTCATCTGGCAATAACTCAGGTTGACTAGCAGCTTTCGAGGTTGAGGCTGTTTGCTGCACAAATGTTTCACTGGCAATACCTCTTGGTTGCCATAACCTTTGCTGACCTGGTGCTGAACCGGCTTTGGCTAGCCCCTTTCTTGATGTCTCTTTATTGCACCAGACTTATATATATTTTTTTTGCCACCATCCTCTTCTGCCCTGTCTTTTGAATCAGAATTTCTTTTAGAAGACATTGCGCTGTCTTCTTCCTATTGACGAAAATGTAATGTAAATTATAACTAATTAACGTTAGTGGATGCTCTCCAATAAAACTTCTAAGTACAGTCTTAGCATATGAGCCTTTGCACTTGTACTTCACATAGCCATTTCAAACTTATATTGCAGCATATAGAATCAGTATGGATGCACAATATCCAGCCAAACATACTCCAGCTGTCACAAAATATAGTCTTTGCATTGCTTTTAAAAATGAATGCTATATCAATAGGGAGGCCTGTCAGCTTACATGTATGGTGTCAGGCGACTCCTTACAGAATTATACAGGAGAGCCAACACATCCTCTGTATACACACCACACGGGACACATCCTCTATATATTACACCACACAGAAATGCTGACATATCATCTTGTTTTAAATAGCACTCCAGGGTATTTTTTTTATTTAACCACCACCAGAGTGGTATCACTAATATAGATTCTGTGTGTGTAGTAAAATACTGGTGGGTGGCTATAGTCTACTGCTTCTGTCAACAAAAAGGAAAAAAGCAAATGACACAGTGGCAGAAGACAATGACTGGCTGCTATGTATTGTATTACACACTGGGAACTTACATTAATCCCTTCATGACCCGGGAATTTCTCGTTTTTCATTTTCGTTTTTTGCTCCGCTGCTTCCAACAGTCATAAGTTTTTTATTTTTCCGTCAATATAGATATATGATGGCTTGTTTTTTGTGGGACAGGTTGTACTTTCGGATGCAATCATTTATTTTACCATATAGTGTACAGGGAAATGGCAACAAAATTCCAAGTGCAGTAAGATTGCAAAAAAAAGTGCAATTACACGTTTGTTTATTGATTTTTTTAGTCACTATGTTCACTATATGGTAAAACCGACGTGACAGTGTGATGCCTCGGGTCAGTACGAGTTCGTAGATACCAAACATGTATACTTTTACTGATATCTAAGTGGTGAAAACAAATTCACACATTTGAAAAAAAAAAATCACACTTTTCGCGCCATGTTCTGCGCACTGTAGTGTTCTCATTTTTTTGGATCTGGAGCTGTGTGATGGCTTATTTTTTGCGTCTTGAGCTGACGTGCATCTCTGCTGCTATGTAGTAGTCACAACACAGGGAGAGAATAAACATCCAAGTATTTAATATGTATTGCAAATAAAGAATGTTCCCATTCTTAATATCCGAAAAAACAAATGACTGACAACAATCCACTATACCTAGACAAATAATACCATATAGAAGAGAGAAATACCACCACACCATGACCAGAACACATACCACAACATAGTGATCAAATACTACCAAGTACAAGGTATATATACTGCCACACCATGAGAAGACCACATATTACCACCACATAGCGACTGTCCGAATAATACCACATACAAGGGACAAATACCGCCACGCCATGACCATGGCACATAATGGCACCAGATAGTGACTGATAATGAAAATGTAAAAATGCTCTGTATATATAGAGTCAGTGTACAGATAATGTAGAGATTATCAGTGACATTATACACAGGAGCTCTGTGTATAGTGTCAGTGTAGAGGTAATACAGTGATCACCAGTGACATTATGCACAGGAGCTCTGTATATAGTGTCAGCGTGTGTGTATAGGTAATACAGTGATCACCAGTGACATTACACACAGGAGCTCTGTATATAGTGTCAGTGTGTGTTTATAGGTAATACACATACTCACCAGTGATGTCTCTAGGTGAAGTTCTTTATCTGCCGCAGACCGATATATCACATCTTCTATGCAGGACTTATCTCTGCAGAAAATAACATAGTTAGCTATAACTGATCACTTCCAGAGCACAATCCACACTTTTCCCAAGATTTCTACACTACATGAAATGACAAAAAAAGAAACATAGTGCCGCACTACACAGTAACAGTGCTCCACTTTCATTCTGTGCCTGCTCATCTGTCAGCAGACATATTTGTCTGATGGCAAAGATGTAGCAGAGCTGAAGACAGAAGACCTATGGATTACGTTGGAGTGAGGATTTATCTTTATTAAAGATGGAGTCCCTAAATGTGTTTTATTTTTAATAAAAAAAAAATTTTGTCTTTTTTTTTCTGTTTACTAGAAATTCATGGTGGCTATGTCTAATTTGGCGTGACACCATGAATTTCGGGCTTAGTACCAGCTGATAATACAAAGCTGGCCTGGTACTAACGCTATTATTAGCCAGGATGACACTCACCACCAGGGCTGCTAGAAGAGCCGGGTAAAGCACCTGGAAATGGCGCTATGATGAATGCGCCATTTTCAGGGGTGACTGTGGACTGCGAATTTCAGCGTGGGGGGCCCAGAACGCGTGGGCCTTACCATGCTGCGAATCCCAGCCCCCAGCTGCCTTGTTTTATCTGGCTGGCGATCAACATATGGCGGGAGCCCACGCATTTTTTTTTTTTAAAAAATGTTAAATAAGTTTAAAACAAATATTCAGCTTCTCTGTCTTTTGATCGCCAGCCAAGGTAAAGCCAGGCAGCTGGGGGTGGCAGTCTGTAGCTGTCTGCTTTTGTTATGTTCTGCTACCAGAGCTAAGGAAAGAGAGGAGATCTGTCCCTACGATAGAACTCAGCTGAATCCCTACGATGTAACAGGGGACCTGATCCTGCGATCAGACCTGCTAAAGTCCTAAGCTAGTCTGTACGGAGACCTATAGATGTGGGGATGGAATCCCTACAAGTACTAAGGACTGGGAGGAAAATGGACACCTCCTAACAGAAATAGTAGCAGACAGACGAACAAACAAAACATATAGAACATAGAGGTCCGCAGACCAAGCAAACTAACAGAGTTGGATACAGAGCACAGGCTAGCTAGAAAGTAGTTATACAATGAAGTCCAGCAAAGCCAGAAGGGCGGAGCAGGATTAAATAGGCCAACAAGGTCATGTGACCAGCAAAGGAAAAAACCTAAGAGCAAGGTTCTAACAGTACCCCCCCTTCTAAGAGGATCCTCCGGATCCCCTAGGACCAGGCTTATCAGGAAATCTCCTGTGAAACGCTCTGATAAGTCTGGACGCGGAAACATCATCTGACCTCACCCAAGAGTTATCCTCGGGTCCGAAACCTTTCCAGGCCACAAGATACTGCAAACTACCTCTATACCGTCTAGAGTTAAGGATGCGAGAAATTTCATATTCCCCGTCCTCCACCACCGGAGGAACAGAGGCAGAGGCGTCACCATCCGACACAACAGCTTTTTTTAACAGAGAGACATGAAATACCGGATTAATTCTCCAGGAGGTAGGAACCTCCAACCTAACAGCAGATTGGTTGACAACCTGAAGCACCTTAAAGGGCCCTACAAACTTGGGACCCAATTTCTTAGAAGGAATCCTCAACCGCAGATTCCTAGAGGACAACCAAACCATGTCACCAACAGCGAACAAAACCTCCTGTCGTTTCCTATCAAAGTAGTCTTCCATTCGTCACCCTCCTTCATGCGCAACAGATTGTATGCCCCCTTAAGGTCAATTTTAGAGAACCACTTGGCCCCCATTAACTGGTTAAATAAATCAGGAATCAATGGCAGTGGGTAAGGATTGCGTACAGTAATTTTGTTAATCTCACGAAAATCCAGACAAGGACGTAAACCGCCGTCCTTCTTTTTTACAAAAAAAAAATCCAACCGCCACAGGAGACTTAGAAGGCCTAATGTGACCGGCGGCCAAACTTGTCTGTATGTATTCCTCCAAAGCCTTTCTCTCAGGAATAGTAAGGTTAAATAAACAACTTTTAGGAAGAGTCGCTCCAGGGACAAATTCAATAGAACAATCATAGTCTCTATGGGGAGGCAAAACCTGCGATTCCTTCTCAGAAAAAACTCTCCAAAAATCCTGAATAGGAACAGGCAATTCTCCCCTATCCAAAGCTGCAATACGCCCGTTACAACACTTGTCATAACATTTATGGCTCCAGGATTTAATTTCACTGGTAGACCAATCCAGTACAGGATTGTGAAATTTTAACCAGGGCAATCCCAATATTACTGGAGAAGGCAAGTTATTCAACACTACCAAATCCAATTTCTCATGGTGAACACCATTAATAGTGAGAGGAAATTCACAGACCTTGAGAGTAATATTCTTCAAAGGGGAACCATCCACAGAAACCACAGCAATGGGGGATGATAAAGGTTCGGGTTTTAAATTGAGTCTTTCCAAGAATCCCCCATCAATTACATTCAGAGTAGACCCACAATCGACAAACACCCGAAATTCCATTAATTTTTCCTGAGCAATCGTGGAAGCAGCTAAAAATACACCCTTGGAATTTAAACAGGCAATACGGGCATGACTGACCATTTTTTTTTCTTTCTTCATACGAAGCTCACAGCCTTTAATCAAATGACCAGATTTTCCGCAATAGAAACACAAGCCTTCAAAAAGTCTACGGTCTTTTTCTTGAGAGCGAGGTGCCACCGATCCAATCTCCATCGGTTCACCACTGTTAGTACACACATTCTCATAACCAAAAACTGACATAGCAGAGGATTTGCTCTCATTAACCCTTGCACGCAGTCTTCTATCCACCCGTATAGCTAATTGCATAGCCTGTTGCAAATCTTCAGGTGTAGGATAAGCAATTAGCAGGTCTTTAACCCTTTCATTGAGCCCAGCAAGAAATAGACTTTTCAGAGCAGAATCGTTCCACCCTGTTTGAGTAGACCATCGACGGAAATGAGTACAATATTTTTCCACATTACCTGATCCCTGTCTCAAACGTCTTAACTCAGTCTCAGCTGATGCGACACGGTCAGGATCATCATATAATAGCCCCAAAGCAGAAAAAAAACTATCCACTGATCTGAAGCATGTATCACTAGTTTGCAAAGAAAAGGCCCACTCCTGAGGCTCTTTGCGCAAAAGTGACATTATGAACCCTATGCGCTGGGATTCATCCTCAGAGGACTTGGGTCTCAAACGAAAATATAATAAGCAAGCATTTTTAAATGAAAAAAATTCTCGGTGTTCACCAAAAAATAAATCCGGCAAACATACCTTAGGCTCCAAGAAATGTGCTCCAGGACAGTTACTCACGTGCTGACGGAGCTCGGCCACCTCCAATGAGAGTCCCTGCAGGCGATGAGCCAAATCCTGAACCGACACCATGATGGAACAGAAAAATCTTTCCTTAGAGAATTTGCTGGCTGGACTTACTGTTATGTTCTGCTACCAGAGCTAAGGAAAGAGAGGAGATCTGTCCCTACGATAGAACTCAGCTGAATCCCTACGATGTAACAGGGGACCTGATCCTGCGATCAGACCTGCTAAAGTCCTAAGCTAGTCTGTACGGAGACCTATAGATGTGGGGATGGAATCCCTACAAGTACTAAGGACTGGGAGGAAAATGGACACCTCCTAACAGAAATAGTAGCAGACAGACGAACAAACAAAACATATAGAACATAGAGGTCCGCAGACCAAGCAAACTAACAGAGTTGGATACAGAGCACAGGCTAGCTAGAAAGTAGTTATACAATGAAGTCCAGCAAAGCCAGAAGGGCGGAGCAGGATTAAATAGGCCAACAAGGTCATGTGACCAGCAAAGGAAAAAACCTAAGAGCAAGGTTCTAACAGCTTTATCTGCGGTGAGCATCAAAAATTCTGCCGGGTGGGCATGATAGTACCACAGAGGCTGGCAAGACATACTAGGCAGGCATGATTCATGCCTAGTTTGTCCTGCCAGCCTCAGTGGTACTATCATGCCCACCCAGCATGTCCTGCCAGCCACTGGTGGTAGTACATGCTGCTGGGCATAGTACCAGTAACCAGAGGCTGGCAGCAGGACATGCTGGGCAATGGGCATGATAATAATCATGCCCATTGCCCAGTAGTATTTACTGCCAGCCTCGGCCAGGGGTCCTCCCAGTCACCCCCCCGGCCCCTGCTTTTCATACTCATGCGTCAAGATGAGCTGCAGGCCTGCAGCCGCTGCCTGGGGCGACGCCGGGTCCGTCCTCCACAGTGCGCACAGGAAGCAGTCATCGCCCTGAGACTGACCTCTTGCGCACGCGCCGGCAGTGTCGCGCTGCGCAGAGGAGGCAGAGGGGCACTGCGGCAGTAGGCAGAGCAGGGAGATCACTCTCCCTGCTTTGCCGCTGCAGAGGGCCCATCACTAATCATATCGGCAGTGCTGCCAATATTATTAGCGAACCGGGGGGGCCCTCTGTTCTCTGTACAGGGCCCAGGAAGGATAGGGGGGGCGGGGCTTGGCCATCGGGACCTGGGGCCCACCGGGGGTTTTCCCGATCCTCCGGTGGGCCAGTCCGCCCCTGTATAGGTTCTTATTTATTTAAGTGGTGAAAAAAAATCCAAAGTTTGTTTAAAAAAAAATTGCGTTGTTTTCCGAGACCTGTAGTGTGTCCATATTTCAGGATCTGGGGTCGGATGAGGACTTATTTTTTGCACACCCAGCTGACGTTTTTATTGATACCATTTTGGGCTAGATATGAAGTACCTGATGTGCTCAATGGGAGACAAATCCTGGAGAACATTTCGTTTACAGTTTTCATCATTTGCAGATCAGTAATGTCGATGACGCACCCCCAGGGCCGTGGGGTACTCGGCAGCCGGGCCTCTGGCGGCTTGCAGAGGATATCACAGTGGCTGGCCCGGTCCGTGACCCAGGGCGGTCAGTGCAAAAAGGGGAACTTGTATATGGGTTTTCGGCATTTTTCGTGACGCCACCTGTGGATTCTGGTAAGAGGTTACCAGCGCTGCGACAGTCCACTGAGGCTGATGTTAGGGGCAGCTATGATGGGACGGCTCCCCACAGGTGGAGCAGGCCTCAGGGCAGTGTAGAGGTGTAGAAAGATGGTGGAAGCAGGAGGGAGACGGCAGGACAGTCCCAGAGGAAGTACAGGCACACACCCAAGGGTAAACTTCAATACCTTTACTGGTGGTAATGCAGGTACGGTCCAGGGCACTCAGGGCGAAGGGTACATTTCTGGACTCTCCCTAGTGAGCGGGTGTAAGGCCTCCTGATCTGTGTCTTTTACTCTCTAAGCTTAGGGCCTGCCTGGAACTAGGCCTAGCTTGCTTACTGCTTCCTTCTTGTACCTACTGACCTGGCGGTAGGGTTTTCTCCTGGTTCCCACTATTACTGGTCGCTGGAGCCTTAGTGGTACCTAACCCTGTTGCTGTGGTCAGCGGGTGGATAACCTGGGATTTGTAGTTCTCCAGGGTTCCGGTTGTACCTACTGGTCATAAAGATCCCTGTAGGCGCGGACCCGGAGTCCGGTATATGGTTCGGGGTGAGCCTGTTATGCTCCTCTGCCCCCTATGCGTTTCTCCTTCTTCTCCTCAGTCTGCAGACTCTCTCATGCAGACTCCCTGAGCAGACTCTCTGAGCTCTGTCCCTGTCTGCGCCTGACAGGAGCTCTCACTTGCCTTCTAGCCCGCTCCAGGCTCTCACTGGCCAGACTAGCCCGCAGCTTGGGCCTAGCCTGGCCTTCAGCCACACAGACTTCAGCTTGTCTGGAGCTGCAGCATGGTGTCACACTGTCTACTTCCCACTGACTGACTTCCTGAACTCCACCCCCCAGTATTTATATACCTGACAGGGCTCCATCTAGTGGACTTGGGTGGAGGTGTCTGCATGTATTGAGGCCACTGGGGAGAATTCCATCCATGCACCCCTCTGGGATCTGTGGCACCAGTGCGCAGCAGGGCGCCACATCTCCATTCTGTGATTTCCATCATTCCACAACTCTTCCTTCTTGTTGATATCATTTCGCTGTTGAGGAGTGTACAAAATATGGGGAAAAGAATGTGCCCTCTTCAAAATCCTCTTCAGGAGGTTTTTAGTCAATCTACATCCGTAAAGATTAATATGGAGTCGGCTTCTCTGCAGCTATAAAATCTTCCGCTCTTCTGAGAAAGATTTCTACAAAATTTTAGCGGCATCTGTGGAGAATTTTGTTCCTTCATCCAGAAGAGCATTTGTGAGGTGGTCAGACCATGATGTTGGGGAGAGGCCTGGCTCACAATCTCCATTCTAGTTCATCCCAAAGGTGTTGCTTCGTGCACTGAGCACAGCCATGGGGAACAGAAAAAGGCCTTCCCCAAACTGTTCTCACAAAGCTGAAGTTACAATTGTCCACAGCGTGTTGTGTTGAAGATTAAGATTTCCCTTCACTGGAACTAAGGAGCCGAGGCTGACCCCTAATAATAAACCCATAGTATTATCCCTCCTCCACCAAACTGTACAGCGAGCACAATGCAGTCAGGCAGGTAACGTTCTCCTGGCATTCGCCAAACCCAGACTCCTCCATCAGACGCCAGAGAGAGCCGTGCTCTGTCACTCTACGACAAGCTGCATGTTATATACTGGGGACAATGGAGCCGGATGTTATACACCAGTGATGGGGGTGGAGGGCAAGATTTGTATGCTGGGGACGAGGGGCTGAATGATATACACTGGGGGCAATGGTTATACACTAGGGACTGAATAAGAATCCCAAATTCAATGGTGCAACCCAATAATTTGTCCATATAGCGCATACCAGTGATGTCAGTAATGGGGTTGGGACTGACAACCTTTCACACATGATATACCGGCGGATTGTCAGGAGTAGCAGACGAGTAGCGGGTACTGTAGCATAAGGTGTGGATCTCATGTCGGTCAGTGTCATCATTATATTATGGATGTTACAGCCGGAATACAGGACACTACAAGTCTGGATCTGACAGAAATGTAAAGTGCACTAAGTGTTCCAGAAGTGAGAGAGACATTAACCTGAGACACGGAGATAAAAGTGATTATTGCCAGACATCCTCCATGACTTGTCTTCCTGTAAAACATCCCTGGATCTGAAGCAGCCATTCTAAAGAGGAATCTTCTGCCCATTAATCACAGATCAGTCAGGGCTAATGATCACAAGCAGCTGCCTGAGAGACAAAGGACAATCACCACAATCACAGTGACTCTCCGCTCATCCGCTATGGTCTGGAGTCTTCCATCAGATTGTTAGAAACTTTACTCTGCACTTTAGTTATATCTCTGACTGAGAAAGCTGAGTGACTACCAACCTGCCTACGACTCTGGCCTGAGAGTTGCCACCCCTACATCTTGGTCAGAAAATCTGCCTAGACAGAATATAACTGGACACAAGAAGGCACAGTTAAAATCTTTGATTTCATTTTAAATTCTTAAGACTATTTTTGGCTAATTCTCCCTCCCCAATCCTTAAGACATAATAACGCTCTGGTGAAACATGCCGACAATCCCTGTATCTGGTAATTATTGATCACATCCCTTGGTCTGAATGCAGCTATATGCAGGCGTCTTATTCTCGCTTGTTACTTTGTATCTGCTGCAAGTCAGCGGTTGTTTCACTGTCAATTATGTAAATCTGGTGGCTTGGATTGACTGCAGGGAGGAAACTAAATCCTTGTACAGTGTGCAAATACAAAGCAGAGGTGGAGAAGCTCTGTTGTGTCCAGAGTCACACATAATGGACTATAAATGAACAGTTGCACGTCCTCTGTCAGGTCACATATGGAAAGGTTTCCTTTGTATTTCAGCTGTGTTCAGACAGTATTTTTATTGTCATGCAAAGACTACAAGTTTTTCCAGTGGAGACCTTTTTTAGGCAGATTTTAGTTTTCGGAAATACTTTTTTGCAGCCTTTTAATTTGATGAGTCAAGTTTAGAGCTAATTCCATTCTGAATCTGCCTCAAAGTGACTTGCACTTTCTTTTTCCTACCCGGTATTTTTTAAAACCTGAAGAGGAAAAAAAAATGTGAGCAAAGAGGATTAACATTGAGATGAATAGGAAGAGCCTATTTTTTCCTTTTTTTTGTTTTTCTTTCTTATTGGTGTTTCACATTTACTTTCCATTCTGTCTATGGAATCTATATATATATAATTATTGGGACTTGTCGGAGCCATGTACGCATGCGCGTCGCGGTGCCCTGGACGCCCGCCGGCCCTCTGTATCTTTAATGACGTTCGGCATTAGTCTGCCGGGGGTCATGTGACGCGGAGGCGGGCGGGCGTCTTGGTCTCCGTGGCGATGCATGCGTCACTTCCGGCTCCGGGAAGGTGCGGGATGGCGTTGCCTGGTCGCTATGGCGATAGTAAGCGCCACTTCCGGAATCGAGCGCCGGATGGCGCCTATATAAACTTACCACTTTACTTCATCTTCATGCCCCCTGAAGAAGGGAGTCCGAAACGCGCGTCGGGGCACTTCACCTTACCTGTGCGCCCCCCCCTCACGGGTCCCCCGGTCTCAGGCTTCCTGAATAGAACCACGCTTGTGTCCCTGGTATGTATCGAAAATCAGTACAGGGATTGGACATTGAAGGGGGCTCTTGACTTACTACCCCCTGTATTACTCCTGGTGGTTCTTATAGGAATACTAATTGCTTACTATAAATATAATATTTACTGATCTTGACTGCCATTTACTGTTACTATGACTACAGCAGTTTTGTGCGTTTTTTTTTTTTTTTTGCCTGAGGGATATGAATATAATAATTTAATAAGTGGGGTCCTTTGGGGTGGGGACAGTGTTTTGGTGAGAGGCTGTTTTATTACCACTATTTTCTTGTTCACGTTCCCCCATTTTTGTGCCTTTTATATATAAAAAGCTCTTCTAAATAATAAACTTTATACATTTTTCTAAAGAAAACCCTTTGGTAGTCCCTCTTTCGTTATATGTTTTTGTTTTTTGGTGTTAATCAAACGATGGGATTTAATTAGTCCTTTTATGATAGTGCTTTTGTATATGTATACACTTGATTAATATTGAGTACATTAGATCCCAGTTGGGACATATGCACTATTGTGTTCTATGAACTGTTATAGCATTGAGATGAATAGGAAGAGCCTTTCACGCCTTTATGTACCGTATATTCCGGCGTATAAGAAGACTTTTGAAGACTGAAAAATCTTCTGTCTAGTCTGGGGTCGTCTTATACGCCGGTAATGTTTTTGAACTTTCAGAAATTGACATGCGGGGATACTTTGGGGGTGTTAATAAGCTGCCGTGGCCGTATCCCTGCCATGTGGGAGTTAATATAAGGTGGAGGGAGTTAAAATATGGCGGCGGTAGGTCCAGACAGTCAGCGCTTCTGTGCTGAAACTGACACATCGCTGCGCTGTGTCTTCTCAGGCCTGGGACACAGCGCAGCGTATTCCCAGCAGCGGAGACAGACAGAACCTAGCGAACTTTTCTGACACATCGCAGTGTCTTCCCAGCTCCGGACACAGCGCAGGGCTTCTGTGCCGACAGCTTTCACTTGTCACAGAAGCGCTGCGCTGTGTCCGGAGCTGGGAAGTTCGCATCGCTTCTGTGACAAGTACTGTTGAGCATTCCGATACTGTAATATCGGGTATCGGCCGATATTCGCGGTATCGGAATTCCGATACTTAATTCCGATACTTTTACAATATCGAATACCGGAATCGGAAGTTCCCATAATGCCTGCGCTCTGCAGTGTCTCTGAAGGATGACAAGCTGGATGGCAGAGCTCAGCTGAGATCCAGCCTGTCATCAGAATGCCATCCCGGCGTGGGAGAATTCTCCTGATTGTTTAAAAGCCGGCGGGCGGTAAAAAGCCGCCGGCTTTTAAACAATCACACAGCCCCATACTGCTTCCCCGCAGCCTCCCACCCCGATCCTCCGCTCCCCTCGCCACCTCCCATCCCGATCGTAAGTTAGGACCGGGCGGGGAGTGCAGGACAAAGGAGCGGGGAGCGAAGGACCCGGGCGGGGAAGCCGGCAGTGAAAAGACTTCACCGCCGGCTTTCCCGTTCTGTGCTGCGCTTTCCCGCCGGTTATTTCAAATGAACAGCTGAGGTATCAGGTGATGCCGATCAGCTGTTCATTTGAAGTCGCAGCGGTGCCCTCAGAGGGTTCATGTGAGTTCATGCTTGACTGCATTGCATGAACTCGCATGAACTTTCCCACGGTCTCACAGGTCAGCCTCACCTCCCAGACCCGTCATGATTGGTGTGTGCGGGTGTCTGTGCGGGTGTCTGCGAGTGTGTGTGGGGTGTCTGTGCGATGTCTGCGGGTGTGTGCGGTGTCTGTGAGATGTCTGCGAGTGTGTGCGGGTGTGCGCGGTGTCTGTGCGATGTGTCTGTGCGATGTCTGCGAGTGTGTGCGGGTGTGCGCGGTGTCTGTGCGATGTCTGGGGGTGTGTGCGGTGTCTGTGCGATGTGTGCGGTGTCTGTGCGATGTCTGCGGGTGTGCGCGGTGTCTGTGCGATGTGTGCGGGTGTGTGCGTGCAGACAGACATAGGCCGATGTGACACTACTACTCCCATCGGCCTATGTCTGTCCCCCGTCCACTCCTGCCAGCAGGATCAGCTCGATGGGAGCAGTAGTTCCCATCAGCCTGATCCTGCTATATAAATTGCCCTACTGTGTCCCCAATAAATGTTAAATACATGTCATTGGTGGCCAGTGGTTACCTACAATAAATTAGTTCATACATTACCTGTCCCCGCCGATCGCCATCTAAAATAAAGTAAAAAATAAAAAACTACACCTATACTCACCTAGACACCTAATTCCCCGAAGCCATCGATCTCCTGTAATAAAATATCAAATAATAAACCACAACCTTATCCTTACCCCTCCGTAGTAGTCCACGAGTGTCCCACGAAGATCTCCAGTTCAGAGCAGCCACATAGAATGTGACCGCTCTGAACCGCTGCCGCCGCTAGAATGACGGGGCCGTAAAGCAGCCCTGTCATTGCATAAGCGGGTTCGCCGGAGTTCAGGCAGCGCTGCTCCAGTTAGCTGCTTTACGGCCCTGCTGTATCGTGAGAAATTCCCACGGTACAGCAGTGTCGTAAAGGAGGTCTCCGGAGCTGCGCTGACTGAATGCACTCCGTTGACCTCAGTCAGTGGCTCCCGGACGTGTTCCCGGCAGCGTGAGCTTACAGCAGCCATGCACAGCTGTCACCATCTCCAGATGTGACAGCTGTGCATGGGAGATCAGCGCAGGAATGTGGACAGGTAACTATTTTTTTTTTAGTAAACTAAGAATTAAATAAAATGGTGTGGTTTATTTCAAATAAATTATATTTTTCTTGGTGTAGTGTGTGTTTTTTCTTTTTAACACTTTGTAGGTTAGTAATGGGGGTGTCTTATAGACGCCCATCATTACTAACCTGGGCTTCATGGCAGCTGGCGCTGACATGAACCCCAGCCCTATTACCCCCTGCCACCGCACCAGGGCAGCGTGGAAGAGCGAGGCTAAGTGCCAGAATTGGCGCATCCTATGGATGCGCCATTTCTGGGGCGGCTGACGGCTGGTGTTTCTAGCCTGGGAGGGGGCCAATATTCATGGCACCCTTCCTGGGCTATTAATATCAGCCCCCAGCTGTCTGCCTAGCCTTTGCTAGCTATTAAAATAGGGGGGACCCCACGTCATTTTTTTTGGGGGGTCCCCCATTTTAATAGCTAGTAAAGGCTAGGTATTCAGCTGGGGGCTGATATTAGTAGTCTGGGAAGCTCCGTGGGTATTACCCCCTTCCCAGGCTTCAAACATCTGCCCCAGCCGTCTGCTTAACCTCCGCTAGAGACTAAAATTAAGGGGAACCCCACGCCAATTTTTTTTAAAATAAATCCTTTATTTTAACACTAAATGACAAGTACAGTAATCAACACTGTCACTGTACTTCATATATATGTGACTGACATGTTTCTATCTATCTAATCTATGTATGATTCTCTATTCCTTCTATTCTAAATTGTCGGGTACAGATGCTGAATTGCCGGCCGGCTTTCTTAAAGAGACGGTGCATGAAAACACTATTATTTTTTTAAATAAATCCTTTACACTAAATGACAAGTACAGTAATCAACACTGTCACTGTACTTCATATATATGTGACTGACATGTTTCTATCTATCTAATCTATGTATGATTCTCTATTCCTTCTATTCTAAATTGTCGGGTACAGATGCTGAATTGCCGGCCGGCTTTCTTAAAGAGACGGTGCATGAAAACACTATTATTTTTTTAAATAAATCCTTTACACTAAATGACAAGTACAGTAAGCAACAATGTCACTGTACTTCATATATATGTGACTGACATATTTCTATCTATCTAATCTATGTGTGAAGCTCTATTCTTTCTGTTGTAAATTGTCGGGTACCGGTGTATGCCGCTGATGAAAATGGATGATAGTAATGTTGTTGTTGTATGCCTTATGTTTATGAGTGACAGTTTTCCTGCTATATACCTGCATGTCATAAGAATTTAAATTAAAAAAGGACCATGTTAAATTCAAATCTGTTTTTTTTTTATTTTTACCGGTGTTTGGTATGCGTTGGAAAAGGGGTAGTCTTATACGGTGAATATATCCTAAACTCTATATTTTAACAGGAAAGTAGGGGGGTCGTCTTATACACCAGGTCGTCTTATACGCCGGAATATACGGTAAGCAGTTGTTATGATAATTTTTGACGGTCCTGATAAATGAATATTGTGCTAACAGAGAAGTCACCGCACAGGTTAGAAAGCAACACAGCGCAATCCCTGGGCCCAAAACACAAGAGACGTAAAGTTCAGAACGAGCACAATCATGGACTCTGTGACGACAGGGACATGCACTGCCTGATGCGGAGCCCAGGATTTCTGGCTGATCCAGGCCTCGTTTCTTCGTTGTTGTCCATTCTTTATTTAAGTCCTGACTGGTTTCTGCCTTGGTTCCTCTTCCAGTTGTGATCCGCAGGTTTACCAGTCACCATGTGATATCTATATTCTGACTGCAGCAACAGTGCATAATGGGAGATGTAGAGTTTTTCCACCTCTCCGGCTCAGGGCTGGAAATATTGCTCCGTGCATTGCTGCAATGCATCATGGGAGATGCAGAGCTTTTCCACCTCTCTGGGTCAGGGCAGTAAATTTTGCTCTGTGCATTGCTAAAGTGCATCATGAGAGATGCAGAGCTATTACACCTCTCTGGCTCAGGACTGGGAATGTTGCTCCGCGCATTGCTTAAGTGCATGGATTGTGCCAGCCACTGTCTCAAAGGGAGCCCTCGGGTAGACAACGCTTTGGAGACCCTGGGGCAGGTACATTCCTCGCATAACCAATCTCCATTGTATGTCCACCAATCTGCCTCTCCCGGGCCTTGGCTGGATACTGAAAGAATTTCATTACTCGCCATTAATAAGCCGCTAATTGAAAGCTGCCAAGTGTTATATTTAATTAACCCGCGTTCCCTTTGATGAAAAACGCTAATAGCGAGAGTTTAATTTCCTCGTTATGCTGCTTGTTGTCGGGGTTTACATTACAGGATCAGGACCGGCTTTCATGTTATGGCCTCCTGGGACACAAGGAAACTTCTCAGCCTCACACAGAACAAGACACTCGGTGTAAATGAGGCCTTTATTAATAACCCGATCACCGCATTGGGTAATTACCTGGTGGAGAAAAAGTCCCGAGCTTCTGCAGATAAATATTCTATCCAAACATTTCTCTGGTACAGTCATGGCCAAAAGTGTTGGCACCCTTGAAATTGTTATAGAAAATAAAGTATTTCTCCCAGAAAATTATTGCAATTGCACATGTTTGTTACATGTTTATTTCTTTGTGTGTATTGGAAGAACACAAAAAAAGAAGCAAAAAAGGCAAATTGGACCATTTCACACTCAACCCCAAAAATTAGCTGGACAAAATTTTTGGCACTTTTCCAAAAATATGTGTAAACAACCTTGTTTCTCCCAGAAAATTACTGCAATTACATGTTTTGTTATACACGTTTATTTCCTTTGTGTGTACTGGAACAACACAAAAAAAATGATAAAAAAAGGCAAATTGGACATAATTTCATACACAATCTTAAAAATGAGCCGGACAAAACTGAAGGCACCCTCACCTTAATATTTGGTTGCACACCCTTTGGAATAAATAACTGTAGTCAATCGCTTCCTATAACCATCTACAAGCTTCTTATACCTCTCAACTGGAATTTTGGACCACTCTTCTTTTGCAAACTGCTCCAGGTCTCTCATACTTGAAGGCGCCTTCTCCCAACAGCAGTTTTACGATCTCTCCACAGGTTACATAGTTACATAGGTTGAAAAAAGTCCTAGGTCCACCAAGTTCAACCTTTCTCCACCAATTGTATATTTTGTCACTAATTTAAATATAACCCACAATGTTGTGTACTGAGGAAATCATCCAGCCCTTTTTTAAAAGCTGTTCTAGTGTCTGCCATTACCACCTATTGTGGTCGGTAGTCCACAGTCTGACTACTCTAACTGTAAAGAACCCTTTCCTATTTATTTAGCTGCTGGAATCGCCTTTCTTACACCCATAATGAGTGTCCTCTAGTCCTTAGTATGGTCTTTGTAAGGAATAAGTCAAGTGCCAGTCCTTTGTATTGACTAAACATGTATTTATACATATAAATGGGATCTCCTCTGAGACGTCTTTTTTTGTAAGCTAAACAAGCCCAACTTTTCCAACCTCTCATATGAGAGGCTTCCATCCCCTGTAATAATCTGGTTGCCGGCGTTTGAACTGACTCTAACTTCTGAATATCCTTTTTAAAATGTGGAGCCCAAAACTGGATCCCATATTCTAGATGTGGCCTCACCAGTGATTTATAAAGGGGCAACAGTAATTGGGATCGCAGGATTTTCATCTCTCTTTTCATACACCCTAAAATCTTGTTTGCCTTTGCCGCCGCTGCTGCTTGACATTGAGTACTGCTGCTCAGCTTACTTGTAACCAGAATACCCAAATCTTTCTCCTTCTCTGTAGTCCCGAGTATACTCCCATTTAATGTATATGCAGCAATAGGATTTCTACGCCCTAGGTGTATTACTCTACATTTATCTAAATTAAATCTTATTTGCCAAGTGTTTGCCCATTCAGACATCTTATCCAGATCGTTTTGTAATATTGTACTGTCAAGGTCAGATTTTAATATTCTACATAGGTTGGTGTTGTCAGCAAAGAGGTTAAAAAGAATTGGTCCTAGCACAGATCCCTGCGGTCCTCACTGCTGACTATATCCCATGTGCATTTGTTGTGCAATTTCTCCTGAGTACGCCGATACCCCATATGTGGTCGAAAACTACTTTTGAAGCACAGTGCAAAGCTCAGAAGGGAAGGAGCGCCATATTGAAGTTCATATTTTGCTGGACTGGTTTGACGTTTTATTTCACATTGGCAGAGCCCCTAAGGTGCCAGAACAGCATAGCTTCCCATAAGTGACCCCATTTTACAAACTACACCTCTCAATGAATTCATCTAGGGGTGCAGTGAGCATGTTGACACCACATGTGCCTCACAGAATTTTACACCATTGGTCGATGAAGAAAGAATAATTACATTTTTACCACCAAAGTTTTGTTTTAGCCCCCATTACATTTTCAAACTGGGAAATGGGTAAAAATGCCACCAAGATTTGTCACACAATTTCTGCTGAATGTAGAAATACCCCATATGTGGCTGTGCAGTACTGCTTAGCCACACTGCGAGACTCCTCAGGGAATGAGCGCTATTTGCCTACTGGAGCGCAGATTTTCCTAGAATAGCTTGCGGACTTCATATACAGAGCCCCTAAGTACTAGAAAAGCAGACCCCCCCCCCCTGAAGTGGCCCCACTTTGGAAATTACACCCCTTAGGGAATTTATCTACATGTGTGGTGAGGATTGTTAACTACATGGGTGTTTTCCAGAAACAAGCAGCAGCGCATGTTGCTGAGTGAAAATTGCAAACGGCCTTTGTAGTGACAAGTATGTTGTAGTGACCAGTACGCTAAGCCAAGCTCATGCTTCTGGAAACATCCACCGGTAAATTAGGCAGGCACTCATTGCTACAGAAATGCTAAACATGTGGACGCTAACTGCAGTTTAACCACAATGTGAGGCTGAGTTGGGAAGGGGGAATTTGGGAGCACATAATTTGATGAATTTCTTTTTTTTTTTTTGGGGGGGGGGGGCATTTCATTTTTTCAGCGCCTTTGTGCTACCAGTAACGTGGAAGCCCCCTATATTTCCATTAACAGATGACGGACCTGAGTGGGGACTTGCTTTTTTTTAGGATTGAGTCAAAGCTTTTATTGTGATCCAAAATGTTATGTAAAATGTTCCCATTTATCCGGCGCTCTACGCTGAGCACTTACACTGGGATTAAATTTAAATCTCTGCATGATGTAATTCAGATGAAACCCCCGAGGGATCCATTCACTATAATGAGGCAGCAGAGTTACTCTGGACTCCATCTGGCTGTTACGGGTCCGGGTGGTGAAACCTCTGTGCTTCGGTGCAAGGAGGGACCAGAGGAGCATGACTAAGTGCCTACTCGGCCTGACCCAGGTCACACAGCGGCTTAGTTGACTCTGTGAACCAGGGAGGGACTGGGCAGGTGAACCAGGTGCCACTCTGGGTGCGACCTTGTGTGAAAGCAGGCGACTCCCACGGGTCAGATGACGGGAGCTGACCAGTACAGCGGATGAGCACGGCAGGCAGGCTGGTACGGGTAGATAAGCAGGCAGGTAAGGCTGATAGCCACACAAGTGCTCCGGGTAGGCAAGCTGGCGGGCACGACAGGTTACTTGGCAGGTGCTCCGGGTAGGCAAGCTGGCGGGCACAACAGGTTACTTGGCATGTAACTGGCAGGTAGACAGGCTGGCGGGCACGGCAGGTAATTGGCAGGTGCTCCAGGTAGGCAGGTTGGCGGGCACGGCAGGTAACAGGCAGACTGGCGGGCTGGACTGAAGACAGACTGGCGGGCTGGGCTGTTAGACAGAGTGGCGGGCAGGACTGACAGGCAGCAGGACCTGAGGGCTGAAGCAAGTGTTAGTACACGGAACAACAACCTTGCACAGGCACCTCCATTTGGAGGAGGTGCCTTATATAGGAAAAGTCCTCCGGCCATTGGCTGGGGACTTTTTAGGACAGCGCGTGCGGCCCCTTTAAGAGGGAGCGAGCACGCGCACCCTAAGCCCAGTGCCCGGGAAGCTGCGCGCAGTGCGTGCCACAGCAGCAGAGGAGCAGGAAGACGCCGGACCAGGACCGCGGCGGTGAGGGAAAGGAAGCTGAGACGCCAATGCTACACTGGCCTTTGTTCAGCTGTGTCCTTTTTTTCAGAGGTGCACAAAACTGTGGCCGACGGCACTTTTATGCACACCTAAAAAGTCGGACACCACCGGATCATATGCCAGACAGCCTCCATCTGCCTCATTATAGAGAATCTTCTGCCTGGGGTTGCGTCAGAATCACGTATTTCAGAGATTTACCTGAATACCCTGATTTAAGCGCTCAGCACAGGATAAATGTGAGCCGAACTTTACTGCGATCTTTGGGAGGCAGAACGAACAAATCAACAGCAGGTGACAAATTGGTTTTATTTATTTTTTACGCCGTTCCTCGTGCGGTATAAGTAATTAGATGACTTTATTCTTCAGGTTGATGCGATTACAGCGATACCAGATTAATATAGCTTTTTTATGTTTGGCTGCTGTCACACACAAAAAGACGCTTTTTTTGTTGCAAAAACTGGTTTGCAACAAAAAACTGTTTTTTTGCATGACCTTATTATGAAAGCTACAATCTGCCGACAGAGTGAGGTCTTATTTTGTGAGGTCTTATTTTTTGAGGGACGGGTTGACGTTTTTATTGGTACCATTTTCGGGCACATGACATTTTTTGATAGCTTTCTTTTCCTATTTTTGGGAGGCAGAATAAACAAAAAACAACAATTCTGCAATTGTTTATTGTTTGTTTATGCCTTTCTTAATAAATTTGCAAAAATTTCTACATTTCTGTTTTTTTTCAGTCAAGAGTCAGTGCAGAGTGTACTTTAATGAGAAAAAAAAATTAACTTTTTAGAATTTACCAAATGGCTGCAATGAAACAAAGAGTGAAAAATTTAAAGGGGACTGAATACTTTCCATACCCACTGTATATATTTAAAATTATTTTCTACTTAAAAAAAAAAAAATTAGTAATTTTTTTTAAACTTTTTTACTTAGTCCCACTATGGGAGTTTCACTTTTAGCAGTCTGATCACAGTTATAAGGTATAGCAGTGTAAGGTCACTGCTATACTTCATAACTGTCAGTTCTGCACTGACACAAGTTAGTTAGATCATGCACTGTACATGATCTAGCTAACTTACTAGTGCTTGGTGACTCGGATGTCGTCATGACATTGGGTCACCATGGCAACGATTGAGACCCCGCAATGACGTCGCGGGGTCTCCGATCCAAGAGCAGAGGGGCTTCAGTCACTCTGCTTGTTAAATGCTGCGATCACAGCATTTAGGGGGTTAAAGTGCTGGAAGCATTGTGGGCACCGCTCCTGGCACTGAGTACCAGGTGTCAGCTGTCAGAATCAGCTGACACCCAGCAGCAATTGCCCACGCACAGTCTCTGTGCGCGCAAAATCGCCTGGACGTATCCATACGTCCCTGGTCAGTAAGTATCAGGCCACAGGGACGTCCACATCCACATGGCCTGGCCGTCCACATCCAGGGAGATTAGCTACAGTGCCATGGGTTGTAAACTTGATTAGGTTGCGCTTCGTGGACAAAGGAACATCAAGATTTCTGGAGATGGACGTGTAACCTTGAGATTGTTGATCTTTTTCAACAATTTTGGTTCTCAAGTCCTCAGACCGTTCTCTTTCCTCTTTCTCTTCTCCTTGCTTAGTGTGGAACACACAGACACATAATGCAAAGATTGAGTCAACTTTCCTAATTATCATCTTGTTCCAGATATTGCCTACACCTGCTACTTGCCACAGGTGAGTTTGAACGAGCATCACATGCTTGAAACAAAGTTGTTTACACATATTTTTGGAAAAGTGCCAAAAATTTTGTCCAGCCAATTTTTGGGGTTTAGTGTGAAACGGTCCAATTTGCCTTTTTTGCTCTGTTTTTTGTATTCTTCCAATACACACAAAGAAATAAACATGTAACAAACATGTGCAATTGCAATAATTTTTCTGGGAGAAATATTTCATTTCCTGAAAACAATTCAAGGGTACCAACACTTTCGGCCATAACTGTATATCTGCACATTGGCCACATCTGCTATTCAGGAGGCTGGAAAAGTTGGGAGTATAGAAGCACTACATACTCTTAATGCAGGTGAGATAGTAAACAGGAACTTTTCATCCGTGTTCACTAATGAACTGACTGTTCCAGGGATCATTCAACAAGGCAAAAATCAATCACCACCAACTGATATAACTAATTTAACACAAGAAGAAGTACGCCTGAGCAAATTAAACATTGACAAATTCCCTGGTCCAAATGGCATTCATCCATGGATACTGAGGGAATTGAGCTCAGTAATTGACAGAATGTATCTCATATTTTTAGAGAGTCTCTGGTAACCGGGGTGGTGCCACAGGATTGGAGGATGGCTGATGTGGTACCAATATTTAAGAAAGGTAAGAAGGCGGATCCAGGTAACTACCGTCTGGTAAGTCTAACATCAGTAGTGTGCAAAGTTTTGAGGGTATTATAAGAGATGACCTGCAGAGATATATTGCAGAGAATCATATAATAGCTGACAACCAGAATGGATTCATGAAAGATAAGTCGTATCTAACCAACATGTTGGGTTTCTACGAGGAGGTAAGTGCTAATCTGGATTAATCTGGATGTTGGTGATGCAGCTGTGATTTATCTGGACTTTGCAAAGGCATTTGATACTATACCACATAGCAGCCCTATACTGAAGCTACAGAAGCAGAGACTAGGGGAAACTATATGCAGATGGGTAAGGAACTGGCTAAAAGGCAGGAAAAAAAGAGTTGTCGTAAATGGTACGTTCAATAAATTATTATTATTATACATAATTATGGCGCTTTACATGTGAAAAGGGATATATATAATAGAACACAAGTACAATAATCTTGGATCGGTGCTAGGACCCGTTCTTTTTAACCTCTTTATTAATGACCTTGTGGATGGGATTGATAGTAAAGTATCAGTCTTTTATGACGACACCAAACTACAAGTGCTTGTCACTAAATTAGAATATCATTAAAAAGTTAATTTATTTCAGTTCTTCAATACAAAAAGTGAAACTCATATATTATATAGAGTCATTACAAACAGAGTGATCTATTTCAAGTGTTTATTTCTGTTAATGTTGATGATTATGGCTTACAGCCAATGAAAACACAAAAGTCATTATCTCAGTAAATTAGAATATTTTATAACACCAGCTTGAAAAATGTTTTTAAGATCCAAAGTGTTGGCCTACTGAAATGTATGTTCAGTAAATCCACTCAATACTTGGTCGGGGCTCCTTTTGCATCAAAGAATCAGCCTGTGGCACTGCTGAGGTGTTATGGAAGCCCAGGTTGCTTTGATAGCAGCCTTCAGCTTGTCTGCATTGTTGGGTCTGGTGTCTCTCATCTTCCTCTTGACAATACCCCATAGATTCTCTACGGTGTTAAGATCAGGCGAGTTTGCTGGCCAATCAAGCACAGTGACACTGTTGTTTTTAAACCAGGTATTGGTACTTATGGCAGTGTGGACAGGTGCCAAGTCCTGCAAAAAGCTTGTTGGCAGGGGGAAGCATGAAGTGCTCTAAAATTTCCTGGTAGACGGCTGCGCTGACTTTGGTCTTGATAAAACACAGTGGACCTACACCAGCAGATGACATGGCTCACCAAACCATCTCTGATTGTCGAAACTTCACACTAGACCTCAAGGAGCTTGGATTGTGGCCTCTCCACTCTTCCTCCAGACTCTGGGACCTTGATTTCAAAATGAAATTCAATATTTGCTTTCATCTGAAAATAACACCTTGGACCACTGAGCAAGAGTCCAGGTCTTTTTCTCCTTGGCCCAGGTAAGACGCTTCTGGCATTGTCTATTGGTCATGAGTGGCTTGACACAAGGAATGTGACACTTGTAGCCCATGTCCTAGATACGTCTGTGGGTGGTAGCTCTTGAAGCAATGACTCCAGCAGCAGTCCACTCCTTGTGAATCTCCATCAAATTTTTTAATGGCCTTTTCTTAACAATCCTTTCAAGGCTGTGGTTATCCCGGTTGCTTGTGCACCTTTTCCTACCACACTTTTTCCTTCCACTCAACTTCCCATTAATATGCTTGGATACAGCACTCTGAGAACAGCCAGCTTCTTTAGCAATGACCTTTTGTGGCTTACCCTCCTTGTGGAGTGTGTCAATGCCTTCTGGACATCTGTCAAGTCAGTAGTCTTCCCCATGATTGTGGAGCCTACTGAAACAGATTAAGGGGCCTTTTTATATTCAATCTGTTTTATTAAACATTAATTATTTAATATTATACATTTTGCAAATCAAAAAATATATTGAATTTGAAGAAAACATAACAATATAGAAAATGTCCACAGTTCAAATGAGATCACCTCTTAAAATATCAATTCGCATTGTAATACCTTGAACATCATATTGTTTATGTAATAATCACCAATTAGAGGTTCTTATGTTGAGGTAACTTCTATATTATGTCTGAAGAAAGAGAAGAAAAAAAAAAAGAAAGAGAAAAGACATAGGGACGAGGGATGGGGAGGGGTCCTTATGCCCATGTTGCTAATTATGAGCCCAATCACATAAATCTGTTGAAACTATTAAAACAGGGTATGAAAATCCGGTGAATCCTAAAACAGAATCCATACGCTCCAAACCCTTCTGAATTTATCGTTGGTTCCATTAAATTCTGCAGAAAGTTCTTTCATTCTACATAAATTCACCATTTCATTGTACCAATCCAATATGCTAGGTGGGTTTTTAAGTTTCCAAACAGGCGGGATTACCGTCCATGCCGCTGTTAAGCAAAATCGAAGTAGGTCTTTCTTTTGAGTACCTATTGAAAAAGGGAGAATTGACAGGAGAGCTGTTTGGGGAGACCTTGTTACTCTGTTACCTGTGATACATTGGTAATTATTGAATACCTTCTCCCAAAATGGTTTAATTCTAGAACACTCCCACCAGATATGAATCATGGAACCCACTTCACATTCACATCTCCAACACATTTCTGAAGCTGTAGGGAATATTGCATGTAATATAGGAGGGTAGTGATACCATCGTGTAAGTATTTTATAGTTCTTCTCTTGTGCACTCCCAGCATTTGTGAGATCTAAAGGACCTTTTTAAACACTTAGGAAGCCTTTGCAGGTGATTTTTGTTAATTATTCTAATTTACTGAGATAATGACTTTTGTGTTTTCATTTGCTGTAAGCCATAATCATCAACATTAACAGAAATAAACACTTGAAATAGATCACTCTGTTTATAATGACTCTATATAATATATGAGTTTCACTTTTTGTATTGAAGAAGTGAAATAAATTAACTTTTTGATGATATTCTAATTCAGTGAGAAGCACCTGTATATAGCATATTAAAAACTGACCTTGACAGTACAATATTACAAAACAATCAGGATAAGATGTCTGAAAGGGCAAACACTTGGAAAATTAGATTTAATGTTGATAAATGTAGAGTAATGCACCTAGGACGGAGTAATCCTATTGCTTCATATACATTAACTGGGAGTATACTCGGGACTACAGAACAGGAGAAGGACTTGGGTATTCTGGCTACAAGTAAGCTGAGCAGCAGTACTCAATGCCAAGCAGCAGCCGCAAAAGCAAACAAGATTTTAGTGTGTATAAAAAGAGATAAAATCCTGTGATCCTAACATATTGTTACCCCTCTATAAATCACTGGTGAGGCCACATCTAGAATATGGGATACTGTTTTGGGCTCCACATTTTAAAAAAGACATTCAGAAGTTAGAGTCAGTTCAAAGGCGGACAACTAGATTATTACAAGGGATGGAAGGCCTCTAATCATGATGAGAGGTTGGAAGAGTTGGGCTTGTTTAGCTTAGAAAAAAGACGTCTCAGAGGAGATCCCATTTATATGTATAAATACATGTTTAGTTGATACAAAGGACGGGAACATGACTTATTCCTTCCAAAGACCATACTAAGGACCAGGGGGCACTCATTACGGGTGGAAGAAAGACAATTGAGGCAGATAAATAGGAAAGGGTTCTTTACAGTCAGAGCAGTCAGACCGTGGAATGTCCGACCCAAGAGGTAGTGATAGCAGACACTAGAACAGCTTTTAAAAAAGGGCTGGACGATTTCCTCAGTACACAACATTGTGGGTTATAGATAATTTAATGAGAAAATATATAATTGGTGAAGAAAGGTTGAACTTGATGGACCTAGGTCTTTTTCAACCTACAGTCATGGCCCAAACTGTTGGCACCCTTAAAATGAAGTATTACTAGCAAAATCCAGCTGTGTTAGTGCTAAGTATGAGCCGCAAGCAGCGTATCTAATGCAGGAGACGGATGATCACACGGACTCCTCTCATCAGTGACAGCCTATGTTCTGCTCATTTTCAGTGCTGCAGGACTGTCCGACCATGGGAAGAAATCAAGGCCTTTGTTATCCCACTCATCAGCCTACAGGTATAACCTAGGTATATCCTATATAGAACAATATATGTACAACTGGTATAACCTGGATATATCCTGTATAGAACAATATATATATATACAGCTGGTATAACCTGGATATATCCTGTATAGAACAATATACACTACTCAAAAAAATAAAGGGAACACTGAAATAACACATCCTAGATCTGAATGAATGAAATATTCTCATTGAATACTTTGTTCTGTACAAAGTTGAATGTGCTGACAACAAAATCACACAAAAATCATCAATGGAAATCAAATTTATTAACCAATGGAGGCCTGGATTTAGAGACGCCCCCAAAATTAAAGTGGAAAAACACACTACAGGCTGATCCAACTTTGATGTAATGTCCTTAAAACAAGTCAAAATGAGGCTCAGTATTGTGTGTGGCCTCCACGTGCCTGTGTGACCTCCCTACAACGCCTGGGCATGCTCCTGATGAGGTTGCGGATGGTCTCCTGTGGGATCTCCTCCCAGACCTGGACTAAAGCATCCGCCAACTCCTGGACAGTCTGTGGTGCAACGTAACGTTGGTGGATGGAGCGAGACATGATGTCCCAGATGTGCTCAATGGGATTCAGGTCTGGGGAACGGGAGGGTCAGTCCATAGCTTCAATGCCTTCATCTTGCAGGAACTGATGACACACTCCAGCCACATGAGGTCTGGCATTGTCCTGCATTAGGAGGAACCCAGGGCCAACCACACCAGCATATGGTCTCACAAGGGGTCTGAGGATCTCATCTCGGTACCTAATGGCAGTCAGGCTACCTCTGGCGAGCACATGGAGGGCTGTGCGGACCTCCAAAGAAATGCCACCCCACACCATTACTGACCCACTGCCAAACCGGTCATGCTGAAGGATGTTGCAGGCAGCAGATCGCTCTCCACGTTGTCTCCAGACTCTGTCACGTCTGTCACATGTGCTCAGTGTAAACCTGCTTTCATCTGTGAAGAGCACAGGGCGCCAGTGGCGACTTTGCCAATCCTAGTGTTCTGTGGCAAATGCCAAGCGTCATGCATGGTGTTGGGCTGCGAGCACAACCCCCATCTGTGGACGTCGGGCCCTCATACCACCCTCATGGAGTCGGTTTTTAACCGTTTGTGCAGACACATGCACAGTTGTGGCCTGCTGGAGGTCATTTTGCAGGGCTCTGGCAGTGCTCCTCCTATTCCTCCTTGCACAAAGGCAGAGGTAGCGGTCCTGCTTGGTTGTTGCCCTCCTACGGCCCCCTTCATCTGGGACATCATGTCTCGCTCCATCCACCAACGTCACGCTGCACCACAGACTGTCCAGGAGTTGGTGGATGCTTTAGTCCAGGTCTGGGAGGAGATCCCACAGGAGACCGTCCGCAACCTCATCAGGAGCATGCCCAGGCGTTGTAGGGAGGTCATATAGGCACGTGGAGGCCACACACAATACTGAGCCTCATTTTGACTTGTTTTAAGGACATTACATCAAATTTGATTTCCATTGATGATTTTTTTCTGTGATTTTGTTGTCAGCACATTCAACTTTGTACAGAACAAAGTATTCAATGAGAATATTTCATTCATTCAGATCTATGATGTGTTATTTGAGTGTTCCCTTTATTTTTTTGAGCAGTGTATGTACAGCTGGTATAACCTGGATATATCCTGTATAGAATGATATATGTACAGCTGGCATATCCTGGGTATCTCCTTTATATAATTATATATGTACAGCTGGTATATCCTGGGCATCTTTTTTGTATGTAATTATATATCTACAGCTGGTATAACCTGGGCATCTTTTGTATATAATTATATATGTACAACTGGTATAACCTGAGCATCTCCTCTATATAAGTATATATGTACAGTTGGTATAGTCTGGGCATTTTCTGAATATAATTATACATGTGTAGCTGGTATAACCTGTGCATCTCCTGTATATTAGTATATATGTACAGCTGGTATATTCTGGGCATTTTCTTAATATAATTACACATGTACAGTTGGTATCACCTGGGCACCTCAAGTATATAATTAAGTTAAGTACAGCTGAAATGACAGTGTATCCAGGTTCAGTACGTTGGGCACATATATCTGAGCCTCATCTGATGATTCTGACTCAGGTAATTATTGTGCATTTTGTATTCACAGGCAGTTTTCCATTTCTCAAGGAAATCAATTTCTACAGAAGATGTTAATCTTCAACTCCTGTAAACCCCTTATTTCTACACAAACCTAATATTTAAGTGCAGGTTCCCTGTGGACAGGCACTAAAAATAATCGTACCAAACAAGATTGCCAATAGTTCAGCATCGGAGAGATGTGCAAATCCATCTAAAATGAGTAGTCCCAGCACGAAATCTCATCTTTATTGTACAGATCATAAATTTGTAATTTTTCTGCATCCTGGGCAGAGTTCTGACATTTCCTTACATTATATGGCACCATTGGGTGTTGGCATTGTGCTCGTACCTAATAAGCTGAGTGCTGGAGGACACAAATGTTCAGTCATCTCCGCCAATTGAGCAGAGTGTTAGAGGACACACACGCTCAGTCACCTCCACCAAATGAGCCGAGTGCTGGAGGACACACACGCTCAGTCTCCTCCACCTAACGAGCCGAGTGCTGGAGGACACACACGCTCAGTCTCCTCCATCTAACGAGCCGAGTGCTGGAGGAATCACACGCTCAGTCACCTCTGCCAATTGAGCTGAGTGTTGGAGGACACACACGCTCAGTCACCTCCACCTAACAAGCCGAGTGCTGGAGGACACACGCTCAGTCATCTCCACGTAATGAGCTTAGTGCTGGTGGACACACATATTCACATTCACCTTAGCAGCCAAGTGCTGGTTAAGATTGCACATGTTCAGAGCCTCTGCAGTAGATGGCAGTATTGCTGAGAAAACATCTATATGGAAAGTAATAATGAACTATAATGTCCTGTTGCCAAAGGTCAAAGTAGGCTGATCCTGTTCAGAACCAACCCTGAAAATGCAAATTAGCACCGACTCCAGTATGGACACATTAAAGCAAAAAAGAAAAGTGGAAACATATTTATGGTCTGTAAATAAGTGATCATGATGATGTGCCAACCACAGCACCGTCACTGCATCCGTTACTGAATGACATCTGTTACAATAGCAGCTGGCAAGATCCCATAGTAATCCCATCCCCCTTTATACAGATTGAGGAACAAAGATCCTAGGATTTTTTCCCCTCCTTTGCTGTCAGTACCATGTCATGCCAATCATGTCTGACAGTATGGTTGCCATAGACAGTCTTTTCAGTGGTGTCGTTCAATACCAGTTGGCAAAAAGATTGGACTGTTGGTGTTTACCTACTCGGACCTGCACAAATCTAGAGAAGGTAGTACTCAATGTTACAGACTATGGAAAATCTAGAGCAAAAAGCCCATCCATTCTTAGAATCTACAATGATTCCAAGATTCAGACTCCCATACAAGAATTTCTGACACATCCAGTCACACAACAGGTTTGTGTGTGTGTGCAAAGGAGCGAGGTCATGGATGATGAAAGTAAGGCAATTCAATGTGAACTCCAACAGAGGCTGCTTCAGTGATCCGAGGATTTACATGCAGCGAACCCACAGTTTACCTGTATTAGTATACAGGTAGGCTAGGGTTACACAAAGGATTTTCTCTCATCTGAGAAAAAGGTCCAATTATGCTAATCACACTCTGATCAAACTCTGATCAGTTTGATCAAAGTTTGATCTGATTGTGATTAGATTTTCTCGGATCTGGAGAAAAAAAACAAAACTTTCTCCTTCTCCATTCTGTCAGTCTGTGAAAATTAGACCTCACTTGGATGTCATCAGAGTGCAGTCCGTTTTTTTACCAGACTCATAGACATGAATGGCCAAGTGCAATGAGATAATCGGATGCAACTTGCACATGCTGTGATTTTTTTGTCGTCCGAGGAAAAAATCAGACATGTGCATGGCCGCATGGAATAACATGGGGACTACCGCTATCAGTCAAAACAACTGATAGCACTCCTCTGATTTTTACAGTCATCTACAGTAGCCCTTACAGCACACAAACACTGACATCTAGTGGTAAAGCCAAGAAAACGCATCACTAAGAATAGAATTACTTGATATTCAACTTAGGGCTTTGAAACAGTCTCACACATGATAGGATCACATAGAGCAGCTCAGCAGACATTATCACACATTATAGGCTCAGATACAGCAGCTCAGCAGACATTATTCTTATTTATTATTATTGCGCCATTAATTCCATGGCGCTTTACATTTGAAAAGGGGTATACATAGCAAACAACAAGTACAAAAATTTGAAGAAAAAAAACTAGTCAGTGACTGGTACAGGAGGAGAGGACCCTGCCCGTGAGGGCTCACAGTCTACAAGGGATGGGTGAGAATACAGTAGGTGAGGGTAGACCTGGAGGGTTACTACAGGTTGTAGGCTTGTCAGAAGAGGTAGGTCTTCAGGTTCCTTTCAAAGGTTTCCACAGTAGGCGAGTCTGATATGTTGAGGTACAGCGTTCCAGAGTAGGGGGGATGCAGGGGAGAAATCTTGTATGCGATTGTGGGAAGAGGAGATAAGAGGGGGGTAGAGAAAAAGATCTTGTGAGGATCGGAAGTTGAGTTCAGGTAAGAACCGGGAGATTAGATCACAGATGTACGGAGGAGAAAGGTTGTGGATGGCTTTGTATGCCAAAGTTAGAGTTTTGAACTTGAGTGTGAGCAATGGGGAGCCAGTGCAGGGATTGACAGAAGGGAGAGGCTGGGGATTAGCGGGGGGACAGGTGGATTAGTCGGGCAGCAGAGTTTAGGATAGATTGGAGGGGTGCAAGAGTGTTAGAAGGGAGGCCACAGAGCAGGAGGTTGCAGTAGTCGAGGCAGGAGATGATGAGGGCGTGCACTAGTGTTTTTGCAGATTCATGGTTGAGGAAGATATTTTTGAGTTGTAGTCGGCAGAAAGTGGAAAGGGCTTGAATATGAGGTTTAAGGAGAGATCAGAGTCAAGGGTTACCCCAAGGCAGCGAGCTTGCGGGACTGGGGAGAGTGGGCAGGCATTGACTTTGATGGATAGGTCAGTTGGGGGACGCGGGAAGAATGAGATGGTGGAAAGATGATGAATTCAGTTTTATCCATGTTAAGTTTTACAAATCTGGCAGAGAAGAAGGATGAAATTGCAGACAGACATTGTGGGATTCTGGTTAGTAGGGAGGAGATATCGGGTCCAGAGAGGTAGATCTGTGTGTCATCAGCATAGAGGTGATACTGAAAGCCTTGTGATTCTATAGGCTGTCCCAGGCCGAAGGTGTAGATGGAGAAGAGCAGGGGCCCTAGAACTGAATATGGCATGTAAAAGTTTTGGCACCCCTGGTCAAAATTACTGTTATTGTGAACAGTTAAAAAAGTTGAAGATGAAATGATCTTTAAAATGCCTAAACTTAAAGATGACACATTTGTTTTGTATTTTAGACAAAAAAAAATATTATAGTCAATTTTTACATTTTAAAATTTCCAAAAAGGAAAATGTACCAATGCAAAGGTTTTGGCACCCTTGGAGATTTGTGTGCTTTGACCAAGGTTTCAGACCTTAACCCCTTAATAACATTTGACGTACTAATACGCGTCTGTGCCCTGGGACTTAAGAGCCAGACCCGTATTAGTACGCCATGGCGATCGCGTGCGCACACAGGCTGTGCGGGCGCGATCACCGCCGGGTGTCAGCTGATTGTCACAGCTGACACCCGATACTATGTGCAGGGAGCGGTCCTGCACCGCTCCCAGCACATTAACCCCCGCGATGCTGCGATCGAAGTCGATCGCAGCATTGCGGGGGCAAGGGGAGGTGATCGCAGATACTCACCTCCTCTTCCGGCTTCCAGCGCTGTCTGCAAAGGCTTCCCGGGTGTTGCCATGACGACCCGATGTCGTCATGACAACATCCGGGTCACCAGACAGCAGGAAGATTGTTTGGACATGCGCAGTGCATCTCCAAACAATCTTCTCCCTGTCCAGCGCTGACAGCCTACATAGCACAGGGATGGTGCTGCATTCCTGTGCCATGCAGGCGATCAGAGAAAAAAAAATGAAAGTCCCAGAGTGGGACAAAGTAATAAAGTATATAAACTTTCAGAAAGTGAAAAAATAAAAAAAAAAAATTGCAAAAATATTAAAAAAAAAATAAAAAAAAATAATCCACCAAAAATAAAAATATAATGTACCCATCAATAAATATTATTATAAAAAAAAAAAAAAAAAAAACAATAAAAGTACACATATCTGGTATCGCCGCGTCCGGAACAACCTGACCTATAAAACTGTCCCACTAGTTAACCCCTTCAGTGAACACGGTAAAAAAAAAAAAAAAAAACGAAGCAAAAAACAATGCTTTGTCACCATACTGCCAAACTAAAAATGGAATAACACGCGATCAAAAAGACAAATATAAATAAAAATGGTACCGCTGAAAACGTCATCTCGTCGCGCAAAAAAACAAGCTGCCATACAGCTCCATTAGCCGAAAAATAAAAAAGTTATAGCTCTCAGAATAAAGCTATGCTAAAAAATATTTTTTTCTATAAAATTGCTTTTATTATGTAAAAGTGCAAAACATAGAAAAACGATATAAATGTGGTACCGCTGTAAACGTACTGACCCGAAGAATAAAGCTACCTTATCAATTTTACCACACGCGGAACAGAATAAAAAAATAAATAAATAAAATAATTCCTGAATTGTTGGTTTTTGTTTATTCTGCCTCCCAAAAATCGGAATAGAAAGCGATCAAAAAATGTCACGTGCCTGAAAATGGCACCAATAAAAACGTCAACTCATCCCGCAAAAAACAAGCCATCACATGACTGTCTGCCAAAATCTGGAAAAATTATAGCTCTCAAAATATGGCGATGCAAAAACTAGATTTTAAAAAAAATCCGTCTTTTAGTGTGTGACAGCTGTCAGTCATAAAAACCCCATATGATTCCGGTATTGCTGTAATCACACCGACCCGAAGAATAAAGTCGTCTAATCACTTATACCGCACGAGGAACGGCGTCAAAAATAAACTCTTGGGTTAGGATTGGGCTAGGGTTAAGGCTGGGTTTGGGGTTAGGGTTGTGCTAGGGTTAGGGTTGTGCTAGGGTTAGGGTTGTGCTAGGGTTAGGGTTGGGGTTAGGGTTGTGATGGGGTTGGGATTTTTTTCAAAAGTAAGAAAAAAAGATGACGATATGGCGACTAGTGTTGAGCGCAAGTGCTTGCTACTTGAGTTTGCATCGGGTGCTCTGGTATGCATTGAGTATCGTGGGTATTTGAGTGACATGCTCGAGTCTCTGCCCCATATGCTTCGCGGCCAAAAAAACTTTACGGGGATTGCCTGCCATCCACGAGCAATCCCCGCATGTTTTTTTTTGGGTGTCTAATTACCGTGAAACATGCGGAGCAGGGACTCGAGCATGTCACTCGAGCACACGCTGTACATGGTGCATACCTGAGTACCCGATGCAAACTCAAGTAGCGAGCACTTGCGCTCAAGACTAATGACAACTTATTCAATATGATGACCTAATGTAAACAAATTCTGTGTCGTACCTCTGGGTTCAAAATGTTCACTATACACCTTAATAAAATCCTTGAGTGGTATAGTTTCCAAAATGGGGTCACTTGTGGGGAAGCTCCACTGTTTAGGCACATCACGGGCTCTCCAAACGCGACATGGTGTCCGCTAACAAATTGAATGGAAAATCGGCTCAAATTGTTAGCGGACGCCATGTTGCATTTGGAGAGTCCCTGTGTGCCCAAACATTGGAGCTCCCCCACAAGTGACCCCATTTTGGAAACTAGACCCCCCCAAGGCACATATCTAGATGCATAGTGAGCACTTGGAACCCCCAGGTGCTTCACAAATTGATTCATAAAAATGAAAAAGTGTTTTTTTTTCACTTTTTCATTTTTACGAATCAATTTGTGAAGCACCTGGGGGTTCCAAGTGCTCACTATGCATCTAGATAGGTGCCTTGGGGGGTCTAGTTTCCAAAATGGGGTCACTTGTGGGGGAGATCCAAAGTTTGGGCACACAGGGGCTCTCCAAACGCAACATGGTGTCCGCTAACAATTTGAGCCGACAATTTGTTAGCGGATACCATGTTGCATTTGGAGAGTCCCTGTGTGCCCAAACATTGGAGCTCCCCCACAAGTGACCCCATTTTGGAAACTAGACCCCCCAAGGCACCTATCTAGATGCATAGTGAGCACTTGGAACCCCCAGGTGCTTCACAAATTGATTCATAAAAATGAAAAAGTGTTTTTTTTTCACTTTTTCATTTTTACGAATCAATTTGTGAAGCACCTGGGGGTTCCAAGTGCTCACTATGCATCTAGATAGGTGCCTTGGGGGGTCTAGTTTCCAAAATTGGGTCACTTGTGGGGGAGCTCCAAAGTTTGGGCACACAGGGGCTCTCCAAAAGCAAAATGGTATCCGCTAACAATTTGAGCCGATTTTCCATTCAATTTGCTAGCGGATACCATGTTGCATTTGGAGAGTCCCTGTGTGCCCAAACATTGGAGCTCCCCCACAAGTGACCCCATTTTGGAAACTAGACCCCCCAAGGCACCTATCTAGATGCATAGTGAGCACTTGGAACCCCCAGGTGCTTCACAAATTGATTCATAAAAATGAAAAAGTGTTTTTTTTTCACTTTTTCATTTTTACGAATCAATTTGTGAAGCACCTGGGGGTTCCAAGTGCTCACTATGCATCTAGATAGGTGCCTTGGGGGGGTCTAGTTTCCAAAATGGGGTCACTTGTGGGGGAGATCCAAAGTTTGGGCACACAGGGGCTCTCCAAACGCAACATGGTGTCCGCTAACAATTTGAGCCGACAATTTGTTAGCGGATACCATGTTGCATTTGGAGAGTCCCTGTGTGCCCAAACATTGGAGCTCCCACACAAGTGACCCCATTTTGGAAACTAGACCCCCCAAGGCACCTATCTAGATGCATAGTGAGCACTTGGAACCCCCAGGTGCTTCACAAATTGATTCATAAAAATGAAAAAGTATTTTTTTTTCACTTTTTCATTTTTACAAATCAATTTGTGAAGCACCTGGGGGTTCCAAGTGCTCACTATGCATCTAGATAGGTGCCTTGGGGGGTCTAGTTTCCAAAATGGGGTCACTTGTGGGGGAGCTCCAAAGTTTGGGCACACAGGGGCTCTCCAAACGCAACATGGTGTCCGCTAACAATTTGAGCCGATTTTCCATTTAATTTGTTAGCGGATACCATGTTGCATTTGGAGAGTCCCTGTGTGCCCAAACATTGGAGCTCCCCCACAAGTGATGCCATTTTGGAAACTAGACCCCCCAAGGCACCTATCTAGATGCATAGTGAGCACTTGGAACCCCCAGGTGCTTCACAAATTGATTCGTAAAAATGAAAAAGTATTTTTTTTTCACTTTTTCATTTTTACAAATCAATTTGTGAAGCACCTGGGGGTTCCAAGTGCTCACTATGCATCTAGATAGGTGCCTTGGGGGGTCTAGTTTCCAAAATGGCATCACTTGTGGGGGAGCTCCAAAGTTTGGGCACACAGGGGCTCTCCAAACGCAACATGGTGTCCGCTAACAATTTGAGCCGATTTTCCATTTAATTTGTTAGCGGATACCATGTTGCATTTGGAGAGTCCCTGTGTGCCCAAACATTGGAGCTCCCCCACAAGTGATGCCATTTTGGAAACTAGACCCCCCAAGGCACCTATCTAGATGCATAGTGAGCACTTGGAACCCCCAGGTGCTTCACAAATTGATTCGTAAAAATGAAAAAGTATTTTTTTTTCACTTTTTCATTTTTACAAATCAATTTGTGAAGCACCTGGGGGTTCCAAGTGCTCACTATGCATCTAGATAGGTGCCTTTGGGGGTCTAGTTTCCAAAATTGGGTCACTTGTGGGGGAGCTCCAATGTTTGGGCACACAGGGGCTCTCCAAACGCAACATGGTGTCCGCTAACAATTTGAGCCGATTTTCCATTTAATTTGTTAGCGGATACCATGTTGCATTTGGAGAGTCCCTGTGTGCCCAAACATTGGAGCTCCCCCACAAGTGATGCCATTTTGGAAACTAGACCCCCCAAGGCACCTATCTAGATGCATAGTGAGCACTTGGAACCCCCAGGTGCTTCACAAATTGATTCGTAAAAATGAAAAAGTGAAAAAAAAAAACACTTTTTCATTTTTATGAATCAATTTGTGAAGCACCTGGGGGTTCCAAGTGCTCACTATGCATCTAGATAGGTGCCTTGGGGGGTCTAGTTTCCAAAATGGGGTCACTTGTGGGGGAGCTCCAATGTTTGGGCACACAGGGGCTCTCCAAACACAACATGGCGTCCGCTAATTATTCAAGCAAATTTTACAATCAAAAAGTCAAATGGCGCTCCTTCCCTTCCGAGCCCTGCCGTGTGCCCAAACAGTGTTTTTTCCCCACATATTGGGTATCTGCGTGCCCAGGGGAAATTGCACAACAAATTTTGGGGTCCATTTTTTCTTGTTACCCCTGTGAAAATAAAAAAAATTGGGTCTAAAGTAACATTTTTGTGAAAAAAGTTAAATGTTCATTTTTTTCTTCCACATTCCAAAAATTCCTGTGAAGCACCTGAAGGGTTAATAAAGTTCTTGAATGTGGTTTTGAGCACCTCGAGGGGTGCAGTTTTTAGAATGGTGTCACTTTTGGGTATTTTCTGTCATAAAGACCTCTCAAAGTGACTTCAAATGTGATGTGGTCCCTAAAAAAATGGTTTTGTAAATTTTGTTGGAAAAATGAGAAATCGCTGGTCAACTTTTAACCCTTATAGCTCCCTAACAAAAAAAAATTTTGGTTCCAAAATTGTGCTGATGTAAAGTAGACATGTGGGAAATGTTATTTATTAACTCTTTTGTGTGACATATCTCTCTGATTTAAGGGCATAAAAATTCAAATTTTGAAAATTGCAAAATTTTCAAAATTTCCACCAAATTTCTGTTTTTTTCACAAATAAACGCAAGTGATATCGAAGAAATTTTACCACAATCATGAAGTACAATATGTCACGAAAAAACAATCTCAGAATCAGGGGGATCCGTTGAAGCGTTCCAGAGTAATTACCTCATAAAGTGACAGTGGTCAGAATTGTAAAAATTGGCCTGGTCATTAACGTGCAAACCACCCTCGGGGCTTAAGGGGTTAATTATCCTTATTAGGGTTATGGTTTGTTCACCATCATTGTTAGGAAAGACCAGGTGATGCAAATTTCCCAGCTTTCTAAAAACCCAGCCTCCTCTGACCTTGTGCTAAAAAACAGCAGCCATGGGTTCTTCTTAGCAGCTGCCTAGCACTCTGAGGCTATGTGCCCACGTAGCAGATTTGATGCAGAGCGTTTTTGCCGCTCTCTGGCAGAAAAAAACGCATGCAGATTTACATGCGTTTTTTCTGCCAGAGAGAAGCGTTTTTTCAGCATTTGTACATGCGTTTTCGCATGCGTTTTTTCAAGCACTTTTCCAAGCGATTTTGAGCATCACTTGGAAAAGTGCTTGACAAGTTGGTCACCCAATATAAATCCATGCAACCGGCATGGATTTATAATGTGTGACCAACTTAGATTCTTTAAATGCAGCATCTATAGTAAAAAAAAAAGAATTAAAAAGTTAAAAATAAAAAAACCTGTATACTCACCTCTCCGTTCTCCTCCTGGCGACGATCCTCTGTCGTCGGCGTCCCGCAGTGTACTGGCAGGACCTGCGGTGACGTCATTTAGTCAGCTGATGGTCACACGACCATCACCTGACCGCTGACGTCAGTGGTCACGTGACCATCAGCTGACTAACTGACGTCACCGCAGGTCCTGCAAGTACACCGCAGAACGCAGAGGAGAGAGGACGTGGCCGGGAGCAGACTGGGGGCCACCGGAGAAGTGAATATACAGGTTTTTTTTTTATTTTTAACTTTTTTATTTCTTTTTTTCACCACGTGGTAGCCGGGATGAAGAGGAGTTGTAGTCTCCTCTTCATCCTGGGTACCACACGCAGCGCGATTACACTGCAAATTTGCGGCCATTGAACTTAATTGAAACACAGCAAATCCACATATACCTGCGGGTTTGCTGCATTTCAATGTTACTCAATGGCCGCGAATTTGCAGCGTAATCGCGATAGAAATGGTCATGCTGCGTTTTGCAGCGTAATTCGAATTTGGCGCGCTAATTAGCACATCATGTGCACAGCACATCCGAATTCACATTGCTTTGCATGGCAGACTGTTTTACAAGCGTTTTCGCGGCCGTAAAACGCAGCAAAAACTCTACAAAAATGCTACGTGGGCACATGGCCTGAAAATGAAAATAGTGGAAGACCACAAAGCAGGAGAAGGCTAGATCTGAACATCATGGAAAATCTGTGTCTAGACCTCAAAATAGCAGTGCATTCATGATGACCCAGGAATCTCACAGAACTGGAAGAATTTTCCAAGGAAGACTGGATGAAAATCCCTCAAACAAGAATTGAAATTGGCTGCCTAAATAAAGCTTTTTCAAGCTGTGATGCTTGCAGAAGGGGGTGCTACTAGGTACTAACTAGTGTTGAGCCACCCCCGTAGTGTTCGGGTTCGGTTCGGTTCGTCGAACACCGGGATGTTCGAGGAACGGTTCGTCAAACCGTTCGTCGAACACCTTAGAACACCGTCGAACACCGTTAAAACCAATGGCAGGCAAACAAAAACACATAGAAACACATAGAAAACACCTTCAAAGGTGTCCAAAAGCTGACAAACTGCTCAGAAGACGCTCTCTTTAAAAAAGCCGGCCGGCAATTCAGCAAGCGGCATACACCGGTAACCGACAATTTAGACAAGAAGGAATAGAGCATCACACATAGATTAGATAGATAGAAACATGTCAGTCACATATATAAGAAGTACAGTGACAGTGTTGGTTACTGTACTTGTCATTTAATGTAAAGGATTTATTTTAAAAAATAATAGTGTTTTCATGCACCATCTCTTTAAAGAAGCCGGCCGGCAATTCAGCAGCGGTACCCGACAATTTAGAACAGAAAGATAGAGAATCACACATAGATTAGATAGATAGAAACATGTCAGTCACATATATAAGAAGTACAGTGACAGTGTTGGTTACTGTACTTGTCATTTAGTGTTAAAATAAAGGATTTATTAAAAAAAAAATTGGCGTGTGGTTCCCCGTAATTTTAGTCTCTAGCGGAGGTTAAGCAGACGGCTGGGGCAGATGTTTGAAGCCTGGGAAGGGGGTAATACCCACGGAGCTTCCCAGGCTACTAATATCAGCCCCCAGCTGAATACCTAGCCTTTACTAGCTATTAAAATGGGGGACCCCCCCAAATAAATGACGTGGGGTCCCCCCTATTTTAATAGCTAGCAAAGGCTAGGCAGACAGCTGGGGGCTGATATTAATAGCCCAGGAAGGGTGCCATGAATATTGGCCCCCTCCCAGGCTAGAAACACCAGCCGTCAGCCGTCCCAGAAATGGCGCATCCGTAGGATGCGCCAATTCTGGCACTTAGCCTCGCTCTTCCCACTGCCCTGTAACGGTGGCAGTGGGGTAATAGGGCTGGGGTTGATGTCAGCTTATAATGCCAGCTGACATCAAGCCCAGGTTAGTAATGGAGAGGCGTCTATAAGACACCCCCATTACTAACCCCATAGTCAAAGTTAAAAAAACCCTCAAACACCCAGAATAAAGTCCTTTAATTGAAATAAAGACACAATTCTTTATTGTTCTAAATTAAACCATACTTACCATCACGCCCATTCCAGCTGAAGCCAACGATCTCCTGCAATAAAAGAAAAATAATAAAGCAACATCATTCTTACCTTTCGATGGTTCCCAGGACAGCTCCAGCTCTGCTACATCGAGATAACAGGCTGGACCGCAGCAGAAAACTGCCATCCAGCCTGTCATCCCGCAGACACTGAGAAGCGCAGGCATGCTTGCGCTCCTCATTGTCAGGCTGTGACGGCATAAAGATGAGCCGAGGTCATGTCCAATGAACTCAGCTCACCTCATGTACGTCACTGACAGCGTGGGAAAATTCTCCTGCACTCAGCGCTTCAGCGTGAGAATTTTCCCACGCTGTCAGTGACATGCATGAGGTGAGTTCATGTCCAATGAACTCAGCTCACCTCATGTACGTCACTGACAGCGTGGGAGAATTCTCACGCTGAAGCGCTGAGTGCAGGAGAATTTTCCCACGCAGTCAGTTACGTGCCTGAGGTGTGCCGAGTTCATTGGACATGACCTCGGCTCATCTTTATGCCGTCACAGCGAGACACTGAGGAGCGCAAGCATGCCTGCGCTTCTCAGTGTCTGCGGCATGGCAAGCTGGATGGCAGCGTTCTGCTGCGATCCAGCCTGTTATGTGAATGCAGCAGAGCTGAAGCCGTCGTGGGAACCATGGAAAGGTAAGGATGATGTTGCTTTATTATTTTACTTTTATTTTGCAGGAGATCGTTGGCTTCAGCTGGAATGGGCGTGATGGTAAGTATGGTTTAATTTAGAACAATAAAGAATTGTGTCTTTATTTCAATTAAAGGACTTTATTCTGGGTGTTTGTGGGTTTTTTTTAACTTTGACTATGGGGTTAGTAATGGGGGTGTCTTATAGACGCCTCTCCATCACTAACCTGGGCTTGATGTCAGCTGGCATTATAAGCTGACATCAACCCCAGCCCTATTACCCCACTGCCACCGTTACAGGGCAGTGGGAAGAGCGAGGCTAAGTGCCAGAATTGGCGCATCCTACGGATGCGCCATTTCTGGGATGGCTAACAGCTGGTGTTTCTAGCCTGGGAGGGGGCCAATATTCATGGCACCCTTCCTGGGCTATTAATATCAGCCCCCAGCTGTCTGCCTAACCTTTGCTAGCTATTAAAATAGGGGGGACCCCACGTCATTTTTTTGGGGGGGTCCCCCATTATAATAGCTAGTAAAGGCTAGGTATTCAGCTGGGGGCTGATATTAGTAGCCTGGGAAGCTCCGTGAGTATTACCCCCTTCCCAGGCTTCAAACATCTGCCCCAGTCGTCTGCTTAACCTCCGCTAGAGCCTAAAATTATGGGGAACCACACGCCAATTTTTTTTTAAATAAATCCTTTATTTTAACACTAAATGACAAGTACAGTAATCAACACTGTCATTGTACTTCATATATATGTGACTGACATGTTTCTATCTATCTAATCTATGTGTGATTCTTTATTCCTTCTATTCTAAATTGTCGGGTACCGCTGCTGAATTGCCGGCCGGCTTTTTTAAAGAGACGGTGCATGAAAACACTATTATTTTTTTAATAAATCCTTTACACTAAATGACAAGTACAGTAAGCAACACTGTCATTGTACTTCATATATATGTGACTGACATGTTTCTATCTATCTAATCTATGTGTGATGCTCTATTCTTTCTGTTCTAAATTGTCGGGTACCGGTGAATGCTGCTGCTGAATTGCCGGCTTTTCATGTTTCACTGTGAGCACTGTTCCCATCGATTTGGGCAATCACTGTAATGCCACAACCACCATGGCTGTGGCATTACAGTGAGTGGCAGACAATCCCTGCATGATTGGTGCTCTAAATAGCGCCAGACATGCAGGACACGCTTTTGGTGCACGAACAGTTATCGAACATAACCTCGAACAGCCGAATTTTTTGCAAATCGTTCGGGTTCGTCGAACAACTCGAACACCGCCCAAAACAGCTCGAATTTGAGATTGGCAAACAGTTCTAGTCGAACACAGCTCATCTCTAGTACTAACCATGCAGGGTGTCCAAACTTTTGCATCGGCCCATTTTCCTATTTGTAATTTTTAAAATGTAAAAAATGATTATATTTTTTTTTTCTCCTAAAATACAAAGTAAATGTGTCATCTTTAACTTTAGCCCTTTTACAGATCATTGCATCTTCAACTTGCTTGACTGTTTACAATAACAGAAATTTTGACCAGGGGTTTCCAAACTTTTACATGCCAATTTACAATGGTTCAGCAGGTATACTTAGATACATGAGATCAGTATATTATTGTCTCTGTCCATATACACACACCTTTTCACGACCACCAATAACTGCCTGTACTGAAAAATCACTTCTCGTGGATATTTCCATCGGTGTGACCACACAGCGGGGACTTAACATCGCCAGAATAATGCAGGGCATCAGACAGTTTAGGGTTTCATACCGGGCCCCCAGATGAAAGATGGTAAATGTTTACTGGTATGGTGCTCTTATTTCTTAGAGGCGAGACAAACCTTAAAAGGGTATTCCCGGCTGAGGTCACTGCTAGGCTATTACCCGAAATCAAAATCATAATACAATCCACACTAAACACTGCCTTGCTGGATCTACAAACCAGGCAGGATGAACAGGCTGGACAGCTTACCGAATTAGAATCACGAATATCGAACATCGAAGATGATTCAAAGAGGACCATTCCAAAATATCTGCTATCGTTCGTGAAAACATAATTTTGAGAGACCGTATAGATGACCTTGAGAATCGCTCTCGTAGAAGCAATCTGCGTTTAGTGGGTCTACCAGAATCGTATCTTCAGAACACCCTGAAACCCCTATGCGAAAATGAAGTCCCAAAAGCACTAAAACTACCTGAAGGTAAAAAGGTGGAAAGGGTTCACAGAATCGGTTCTCCACCGGCTATCTCTGGGGCCCAGAGTACAATCAGGCCAAGACAGGTCATCATGAAATTTCTGGACTTCAATGATAAAACGGACATTATCCGAGCATACAAACAACTAAACCACCCATTGATCATTCAAGGCCATAAAATCTTGCTTTTCGAAGACTACTACATCGAAGTAACCAGGAAAAGGAAGTCCTTCAGCTCTATATGCACCAGACTGCACAAAGAAAAAATTTGCTTTCAACTCCACTACCTGGCTACTCTACGCTTGAAGGACACAAACGGCTCTTTCTGGGAATTTATTTCTCCTGTTAAAGCAGATACATTTGTCAGCAGTCTCCTGTACCCAAGGGCCAGCCCTGAACAGATCCACCAAGAGGAAACTCCTTCTTGCTCACGGTCCCCTAAGGGATCTACGAGGCGAGGAAACAAAAGAGGCCAGAGCTTAGAATAACCATTTCTCAGTAAGACATGGGTGCAAACAACATAAATTAACCACCATGCCTTGGATACTCACCGTGTTCAAGCACATATTACAAAGGTAACAATATTCCCAGTGACCAGAAGGTGGCAGCATTTCTACATGGAATATATATTCGTAATGTAAGTGCATGAAGCCATATTGCAAATTATGGGACAATTTATGTAACAGCTTCATGGTGTTTTATTTGGGGAACCAAGGTGTCCAGTTCTTGCCAAAGGCTAAAGCTCACTGGTGTGGTAATGAGACGTCCATACAAAGTGAACTTGCATTAATTTGAATGATTGCACTGAGAGTATAGTGCTGCAGAATCACAGATTTACAGAGGACGAGATTGTTAATCAAGGGCAGTGAACTACACTGTTTTCAGAGCAGCATTCAGATTTTCTATATGAATTACACAATGTATTCAGAACATGACCAAGAAGCTAGAGAAACAGAGGTTTTATCAGTGACCAAAAATCCAGCCTAGAAGAAATAATGGACGTTTGTGACAAGGGTCAGAGATTATCCCAATTCAAAAAAGTTTAGTTCGGCAATCTTCATGCCTTCATTCATTGTCAGACTCTTGATATTAAGGTACAACCTGCTCATAGTATCAAACTTTTCTCATGTGGATGTGACCTCCCAGTAATACATACTAGATGTAAGGTCTGTGCCAAGTAAGCTGCTGTCTTTCCTACCTCTCATGTATCAGCACAGCTTCATTACTGGACTCCTGTCCTGTTCTCCTGATCCTCTCTCTTGTGCTGACAGACACTGATTCTGAGGAGGATAATCTCTAATGCTTTACTTTCTCTCTTAATAGAAATACAGCCTGCATGATCTTTTCCCCTGCAGATTGCTTTATATGCACTTTCCTCCCTATCAACAGCCTGTGTGATTTGCTCTCCCTGAAAACGTGGATGCTTTCTCTATTTCCACATTCTGATTTGCTATATACAACCTCCTTGCTACATCCAGAAGCAGTGTGCTATCAGAGCTTTGTCAGAAGCAACAGCAAAGACAGCTATATACAGCAGCAGCAGCACAAGCTCTACAGCAGTAAATGGAAACAGTTAATGAACATTAGTTACTTGCTTCAAAGTTGGTTAATTTTGCATTTGCAAAGAAAATGAAAAAAATAAGAAAAAACAATGGACACATTGGCATGTAATGTTTCCTTTAGTTAGATGGCATTTTTTGCATTGCTAATAAAAAATAATAAAATTGCAATTTTTATTGCACATTGCTATTATCAGCTTTAACTCTGCAGTTGTACTGATCTCCCCAAAAGGGGGCAGTACGACCTCTGTAAAGAGAAGCTGTCCGCAGACCGAATCACTACATAAATTCTGGTACAGTTACAGTAACCAGCAGCACAATACATTTATAAATACAGAATAACACAGATACTGAGACTTACATCCAGTATACAGGACAGGAGAAGTGGTACTGTGCAGTGTATATATACAGAATAATACAGATACTGAGAATTACACCCAGTATACAGGACAAGAGAAGTGGTATTGTGCAAAATATATATATGTTACACGAACGCCGCTAGGTTCAGAGAGGGCGAGACGGATTTCATGAATTCGTTGGAATTCTGAAGGAACCGTTACCCAGGGAGACCATAGGCTGCAGCTTCTCTCAGGCACACAATATATACAATTGCTGACCAGACACATCTGACAAGAGTCTTCATAAACAGTTGAACAGTGGAGTTTAATCAAGTACGGCCAGTACCATTTAACTCTTTGAAGCAACAGGCTTCACCACAGTAGAGTCTATTAAAGCAGGCACAGTAACGTCAGTCTCTTCAGTAGCATAATTCAGTACAGATTAGATCTCTTTGCAGCACACTTCTATGCATACGCAACCACATGTTTTTCCTTCACAAGGACACAATAGTGCACAGCATTCTTTATCCTGCATGGAGATGGAGGGAGGGGGAGTTTGTGGAGGGAGATGATCCCTGTGACACTATTCCTTCCAGTCCTTATCTTTCAACCCGATAATACTCTGCACTGTTAGTTCAGGGAGTCTACCTGACCCATGTTTAGCTTCCTCCTGACCTGAATTCTGCTCACTTGCCTTCTGTGAGATACAGATCACACACCACCTTTCTCTTCGGCTCCAGCCAGACTAATAAACAAGTTTCCCACAATCCCCCTGGAGCTCTGCTAAAAAAAAACTATCTCCTGTGACTGTGTTAACTCCTCTAGTTGCTGGATGCTTCTGAAGCACAACACTTCCTGTCTCTTGAGACTGTGTTAACTCTTATAGTTGCTGGATGCTTTTAAAGCAACAGCACTACTTCTGCATCTCACACTCTTCGCTCCTTTTTGAATGTCGTCCTCGACATTCGCCTTAATTGGTCGATCTGACCAATTCTGAGACAGTGGTGAAAGTTGAGTAACTTTATATACAAATTGGCACTGTCAAATTGGTATAACATTCATTAACATTGATAACAACCTATTCTTATGACCTTTTTCTTGTAATACTCCTGTAAGAAATAAACAATTAACACAATTAAAACAATCAGCGTCTCATCAGCTGGCAGCAGTCTTCAACTAACTCTGTCTCTCTCTAGGCCTTAACAATTCTTTGTTTCTAAAAAATCTTTTAAGAAAAATCAAAGCATGAAAACAAGTCTTTCCACCAGGCAACATCTTCCATACTGCCTCTCGGTGGTGAATACCACTCAAGTCGGCTTACCTGCTCCACAGGCAGAGATACCTGTTTCCAGTCGACAGTCCTTGGCACTAACTTGGTTCACCAAGTGTCTCGTATGTCAGCATCACGGGCCTTCTCACTTCTTGAGTCGACATCCTCCTGGTGGGTTGTTCCTCAGATACCACGGGTTTTTCGGTCACAGGATTTTTTTCCGCTGCACTCGTTTGCTCTTGGAGCTGCCTTTGTAAGTTCCTGTACTTCTCCTGAATCGCCTATTTCCACACGGTCTGGTAATTCTGCTCCTCCTGAGTGTTGATCGGTCTCTTCAGGGGCCGGTGTTCGATCATCAGATCTAAATTGGACTTCATCTGTACTCCTTGGTACAAAATCTGGAGCCTCGGGACTTAGTTCACTCTCCTGAGGATGGTACATCCCTCTCCTTGCCGGTCCAAGAAATACAATGGTGTGCTCTTCTTCATCGGAACTTTCAAGGTCACTATCCACCTCCGCAGCTTCAGTCTGTGGTGGTCCCAAAGTCGATCTCGGACGATGTCGGTCTACTTCTGGGAAGTCTTGTTTAGGTGGGAGTTAATCACAGGGTAGTAGTAAATTCCGATGGACTATTCTGGTTTTCTAGTCTCCCGTTTCCAATTGGATTTCATACACTGGACTGTCATTGGCTTTCCTCCTTACGACCACATACACCCTGTCTTCCTAGTACGAACAAAGTTTTCCTGGATCACCTTTCTCATGTATGTTCTTGACTAGCACCCGGCTTCCCGGTGCCAATTCTGCTCCATAACATTTTCGATCATAATACTCCTTACTCTTGCCCTGTCCTTGCGTAACCACTTTGGATGCTATGTTGTATGCCTCTTCCATCCATTCCTTCCATTTCCAAACGTACTCCGGATATGTTCTGTAAGTCTCTGACACCGGAGTATCGAACATGATGTCGATTGGCAGTCTTGGTGATCGTCCACACAATAAGAAGAAGGGTGAGTAACCCGTTGCATCGCTCTTTGTACAGTTATAGGCATGTACAACTTTTGACAGAGAACTCTTTCAGTCTTTCTTCTCGTCAGCTGTTAAAGTGCGCAAGATCGACAATAATGTCCAGTTAAAATGTTCCACTTGTCCATTACCCTCTGGGTGATAGGGCGTTGTGTGGAATTTCTGAATTCTACAGTACTTTCCTAAATTGACAACGAGCTGGTTCTCAAATTCTCTTTCTTGGTCGTGGTGTAACCTCGTAGGGAACCCAAACCTCAAACAAAATCATTGAAAATCTTCTCTGCTGCTGTTTGACCCGCTTTATTGGTGGTGGCATATGCTTGAGCAAATCGAGTAAAATGGTCCATCACCACCAATATGTATTCGTAACCACCCTTGCACGTCTCGAGATGTAGAAAGTCTATTGAAACCATCTCAAACGGATACGTAGTTTGGATGTTGCCCATAGGTGCCCGGGTTGATGTATTGAGACGTTTATCTTTCAGACACCCAGACTCCCTGGTCACGTACCTCTCAATATCTCTCTCTGCATGTACGGCCAGAAGAAACGTTCACGGATCAAGCAGGTTGTCCTTTCCACTCCCAGGAGTCCCATGTTTTCATAGAGTTCTTTGAAGAGCAACCTACGGACTAATCTGGGAAGTACCAACTGCCGGTTTTGTCCTCCTTTACGATACCGTCTTCACTGAGGTAGACCTTCGTCCATTCTTTAACTAAAACAGATACTGCTGGTGACTCATTATCTCTCTCCCGTTTACTTGGAAACAGATTTTGGTCACAAAGTAGTATTCTACCAATTATCTGATCTTTCCGTTGTGCTCTACAAATTTTTCCTTTTGGTAGTTGTTGAATGGACAAGTAGTGATCTTGTTCTCTCGCTTTTATGGTGGTTTCCACCGTCAACAGACACCACAATGGTGTGTCTTCCTCTTGATAAGTTTGTACTGCTTGGATAGTGCTCTCAATTGCTTCCAGACTGACTTCCTCCGAGCATTCTTGCATGAACTCCTCAGGCTCTAGTGGCATTCTCGACAATCCGTCAGCATCCACATTACATTTTCCTGGCCTGTACTTGATGCTGAAAGTGAAGTAAGCTAGTTCAGCGACCCATCTCTGACTCGTTGCATTCAGTTTGGCTGTAGTGAGGACATAGGTCAAAGGGTTGTTGTCAGTGTATACCTCAAACTATTTGCAGTAGTAGAGATAATCTCTAAATAGTTCACAGATAGCCCATTTCAATGCCAGTAACTCCAGTTTTCCGGAATGTAGATGGTAATTCTTCTCGGCGTCTGTCGAAATCAGGATATCCCAAGATGGGTGGTTTTACCAGGTAGTCTACTAGTTCTTGCAACACCTCCTGGTGGTCTTGTCCAGAGAATGGGCTGTTGGGATGAAACTGCGTTGTTTCTTTTAAGCCGGGTCCTACCCGCGTTCTTCATTTTCTCCGTGGGTGTTGTGGACTCTGTCGTCTCCCCCAAGAGAAGGTATAGTGGGGCGGAAATCCTGCAGTAGTTCCGAACGTAAGTACGATAGTAGGAGAGGAATCCTAAGATCTGCCTTAACTCCCCGACAGTAGAGGGCCGCTTGTCTTTTAAGGCCAGTACCAGAGCGATTTCTGCTGGGTCCATACTATATCCTTCTCGGAACACAATTTTCCCTAGAAATCGGACTTGCCTTTTCAACAGTTCACACTTCTTTGGGGTCAACTTAACTCTGTGTAGTTGATACCGCTGTAATACGGTCCTCACGTGTTCAACATGCCCCCGGAAGGTTCTGCTGTGTACCACATTGTCATCCAAGTATGGCTGGCAGATATCGTCCCTCAATCCTTCTAAACAGGTCTCAATGCTCCTCGGAAATTCTGCTGGAGCTGAACTGAGCCAAAACGGTATTCGGATCCACTCATATAACCCCCACGGTGTGATGAATGCTGTCAAAGGACTACTGGACTCTTCAACAAACCCTTGATGGAATGCTTTACCCTGATAGAGGACAGAGAACCAGGTACATCCTGATAGGCTATCCAGCATATCTTGAATCTTTGGTATCGGGTGCCGATCAGGTACTGACTTTTGGTTTAGTTCCCGGTAATCACAGCAGAGTCTCAACGTACCGTCCTTCTTCCTAACACAGACAATAGGAGATCAATAATACGACTTTGACTTTTGGACCCAACCTCTGTTGATTAGGTCTTGTAAATACTCTTTCACTTCACAGTGTAATGGTTTCGGCACAGACATGTAACCTCTGGTTACTGGGGTCGTGTTTTTCAAATTGATTTTCAACTGCAAAGATGGGATACAGCCTATATCAAAGTCATCTTTGGAGAATGCATGACACTCGTCTCTCAGCATTTGTTTTGCTACTGCTCGATCTTCAGCACACAAGTGTTCCAGGAGTACTGGGGGATCCCAGGATCCCAAGGTGGGTCATGCAATTTCCTCCCCTGGGCAACTCCTGTTCCTTGGTGGGGAGACTGAATTCACGGTAGACTCCTGGGCTAGTCTCATACTGCCTGGATATATCGTTTTAACGGTTTCAATTTGACCTAACACAGTCTTTGGATCCAGTCTAATTTCGTATTTCGTAGTATTCATAACCGGTACTGTCACTCGAGCAAACCCACCAGTAGGAATCGTAAGAACAGTCTCACCTTAAACTAGGACTTCCGGAAGTTCTGAGGAGTCTTTTGGCACGAAGTCTTTTCTGGACTTTTCTTCCCGGTCCTACCCGGACTCCACACTTCACCCCCTCCATTTGGTTTGCAGGGATGATGGTTGGGCGCCAGCCTACCTTGACTTCTTTTAGGTCTATTGTATTCTGTGCTTTCTTTACTCTATGACTCACATTTTCCGCCACGGCGTTGGGTATGGCAAGCGATGTGGCAATTACATCCACCACCAGCGTCCCTGACTTGTGTTTCGTGATGACATCATTGATTACATTATAACCCAGGTTTGGATCCTCTACCTCGTTCTGACCACTGGTCACGAGAAAAGGTACCAAAAGCTCAATGGTGTTTGTTACGGGTGGTGGAACCTCTGTGCTTCAGTGCAAGGAGGGACCAGAGCGGCGTGACAAAGTGCCTACTTGGCCTGACCAAGGTCACACGGCGGCTTAGTCGACTCCATGAACCAGGGAGGGACCGGGCAGGTGGACCAGGTGCCACTCTGGGACCGACCTTGTGTGAGAGCAGGTGACTCCCACGGGACAGATGGCAGGAACTGACATGTACAGTGGATGAGCACGGCAGGAAGGCTGACGGGTGGTTCGAGTAGATAAGCAGGCTGGTTCGGCAGATAGCCAGACGGGTGCTCCGGGTAGGCAAGCAGGCGGGCACGGCAGGTAACTGGCAGGAGCTCCAGGTAGGCAGGCTGGCGGGCACGGCAGGTTACAGGCAGGTGCTCCAGGTAAGCTGGCTGGTGGGCATCACAGGCAACAGGCAGGTGCTCCAGGTAGGCAGGCTGGCGGGCACGGCAGGTTACAGGCAGGTGCTCCAAGTAGGCTGGCTGGTGGGCATGACAGGCAACAGGCAGGTGCTCCAGGTAGGCAGGCTGGTGGGCACGGCAGGTTAGCGAGCAGGACTGATAGACAGAATGGCGGGCAGAACTGACAGGCAGCGGGACCTGAGGGCTGAAGCAAGTGGTAGTACACGGAATAACAACCTTGCACAGGCACCTCCATTTTGGAGGAGGTGCCTTATATAGAAGTCCTCCAGCCATTGTCCGGGGACTCTATAGGACGGCGCGCGGCCCCTGTAAGATGGAGCGCGCGCTCCCTAAGCGCAGTGCCCGGGAAGCTGTGCACTGCCACAGCAGCATGATAGCAGGAAGACGCCAGACCTGGACCGCGGCGGTGAGCGGAACGGCGTCTCTGCCGGCAGGAGGCAGAAACGCTGATACTACAGTGTTGCTGTTCTTCGTGGCCCTCAGTTGGAAAGTCACGTCCGCCCAGCCTATGAAAGGGATTTCGGTCTGGTTGACAGCTTTCCTGTGGAGTTGCACTGGTCCTAATAGCAGGGCCGGCTCCAGGTTTTTCAGGGCCCCGGGCGAAAGAGTCTCAGTGGGCCCCTTTAATACATACCACGATTCATGATGCACAGATACCGCAGAGAAATATATATATATAGTACAATGCAAAGATTTCACTTCTTACATTACATGAGCGATATCTATTGTAAATTCTACATTAGCTCAGAAACCAGCGAATCGCTCCAAACAGAATACTGGCCCCCATATAAGGCCCCATACGGAATACTGGCCCCCATATAAGGCCCCATACGGAATACTGGCCCCCATATAAGGTCCCAAACAGAATACTGGCCCCCATATAAGGCCCCATACTGAATCCTGGCCCCATATAAGGCTCCATACGGAATACTTGGCCCCCATACAGAATACTGGCCTCCATATAAGGCTCCATACGGAATACTGGCCCCCATATAAGGCTCCATACAGAATACTGGCCCCCATATAACGCTCCATACAGGATACTGGCCTCCATATAACGCTCCATACAGGATATTGGTCCCCTTATAAAGCTCCATACAGGATACTGGCCCCCATATAACGCTCCATACAGGATACTGGTCCCCTTATAACGCTCCATACAGGATACTGGCCCCCATATAATGCTGCATGCAGGCTGTTACCCCCCACATAATGCCCCATACAGGCTGTCCCCCCCCTTATAATGCTCAATGCAGGCTGTTCCCCCCACATAATGCATTATGCAGGCTGTCCCCCCCCCCCTTATAATGCCCCATGCAGGCTGTTCCCCACCTTATAATGCCCCATGCAGGCTGTCACCCCTCTTCTTTATAATGCCCCATGCAGGATGTACCCCCCTCTTTATAAGGCCCCATGCAGGATGTCACCCCCCCTCTTTATAATTCCCCATGCAGGATGTCACCCCCTCTCTCTATAATGCCCCATGCAGGATGTACCCCCCCTCTTTATAATGCCCCATGCAGGATGTACCCGCCCTCTTTATAATGCCCATGCAGGCTGTCACCCCCTCTCTCTATAATGCCCCATGCAGGATGTCACCCCCCTCTCTTTATAATGCCCCATGCAGGATGTCACGCCCCCCTCTCTTTATAATGCCCCATGCAAGATGTCACCCCCTCTCTCTATAATGCCCCATGCAGGATGTACCCCCCCTCTTTATAATGCCCCATGCAGGATGTCACCCCCCCTCTCTCTATAATGCCCCATGCAGGATGTCACCCCCCCTCTCTCTATAATGCCCCATGCAAGATGTCACCCCCCCCCTCACTCTATTATGCCCCATGCAGGATGTCACCCCCCCTCTTTATAATGCCCCATGCAAGATGTCACCCCCCCATATTATGCCCCATGCGGGATGTCACCCCCCCATATTATGCCCCATGCCTCCATACATTGAAAAAAAAAAAAATAATAAAATACTCACCTCCCTCCTCCTCACCTGCTGCCCGCTGCTCGGGTCCGGACTCCAACGTTGCCGGTGTCATCCCGCTCTGCGCTCCCTGTGACGGCTCAGGGGAGGGCGCGGTGGAAAGACGTCACCGCGCCCTCTGACCTGAGACGTCACAGGGAGCGCAGAGCATGAAGACAGCGGATCTGCAGAGGCACGGGGAGAGGTAAGTATCCGGCTGCCGGGGCCTTGAGCAAGCGGCGGAGAAGGGCGGGCGCTAACACCGCTCTCCTTCGCCCATAGCCCTGCGGGGTGCACGACCGCCAGTGGGCCCCCCTGCCTGCTCAGGTCCCCGGCACTTGCCCGGGTGCGCCGGGTGCTGACGCCGGCCCTGCCTAAGAGTTCTTTTAGCGACCGAAGGCAGGTATGTGGCAGGTAGCGCCTTCTCCATTCTTCATTTAAAAGGCTCACTTGGGCTCCTGTGTCCCACAGTGCTTTTACCAGGAGTCCATCTAGCTTGAACTGTATAAAGCACCTTTCAACGGATAGGCTGATGAGGCTATCTTTACTGACCGAGGAATCCTCCTCCCAGAAGTACATCGTTTGACCTCAGCACTGGGAATTAAGTAACTGATGCCCCTGTCTCTCTTGCAGCTGATGAACACACTTGGGGATAGTACTGACGCAGCCGTTTTACCTCATGCGCCGTTCTGGTGAGAGTTGGATTTGCTTCTGAGGCCTCCTCCATGTCGCGGTTACCAGTCGCCCCGCACTGGCAACCTCCTATAATTTAACCCAAAAGATCATGACCATAGGCACTCCTTGGCATAATGTCTTTCCTCACCACATCTTAGACAGTGGACACATACTGTACTCTGATGTGATGAACGACACGCTTCACAAGCCGGGTATCTTCTGTTTTGGAACCCACTCCTGGTTCTGAGGGACATATGTTCTGGCCTGGAACGAATCAACTTTTTCACCTCAGTCAACTCGGTTCGCAGTTCTCCTATTACTTCCTCCCAGTCAGCACTAGCGGTCCTCTCTTTTGTTGGTCATTTAAGGTTCCCTCTTGGAGGTGGCACTGGAGGGTCTCCATGATGATCTTAGGACTGGCCACCGGGACTCTCCAACTTCAGCTGACTCATTTTGATGATTTTAGGAGCAGAGCCTTTCTTTAACTTCTGTTCGCTCTCTGACTCCAAACTAGCTGCCTCATTCATTTTTTCAATTAGGACTTCGTCCAGAATGCCAGGATCCTCTAGATACTGTTTCAGCTGCAACTTGATATCTTTGCTGATTAACACCGTTCCCAATGATCTCAAGAATTTCTTCTGAACTAGTCCAGCATCAAACTTCTCCTCCACTTCTACATCTCTGGATGCAAACAACAGTCTATCCTTAAGTTCAATTGCTCCGAACAAGAAACTTTGGGGTGATTCATTATTTTCCTGTGAGATGTTAATGAGTCGGAGGAACAATTCTGAAGTACTCTCTTCTTTATAGTGCCCTTTTAAAATCATCTTCAGCTGTGGCAAGGTCAATTGACTCTTCATTTCTAGCATAGTACGGAGGTTCAGTCCTGGGGTGATCGCTTTCACCACCCCTTCAACGATCTCATCTGGCTGGTAGTCTTTCTGTAATCCTGCATCGATCTGGTGCAACAAGTTCATATAAGACAGTTTCTCTTTCCGTTCACACTCTCCAATCTGTCCCAGGATTTTGAAGTCTTTCCTTATGGTGATTTGTGGTGTTAGGCTGTGTGCCCACGATGCGTTTTTTAAGCGTTTCCGCAGTGGCAAAACCGCTGCAGAAATGCTTAAAAAAACGCATGGTAGAAGGCCTGCCATGTTCCTCAATGATAATCCGCATGTGCTGTGCACATGCTGCGGAAATTTCCGCTGCGGATTATCATTGCGGAAAAAAAAGCAGCACTACCAATTATTTTGCGGAAGCGCTGCATTTTCGCTGCCATTGACTTGCATTAGAACGCATGTATTCCACTTCACTAGATAAGCACATGCAAAATACATGCGTTCAATGTGCGGATGGTACCCAGGTCTAGAGGAGAGGAGACTCTCCTCCGGAACCGGGTACCATAATACCTGTGAAAAAAAGAATAAAATAAAAAATAAATGTTATATTTACCTTCTGACGGCCCCCGCAGCGCTCGTCCTCTCATGCCGGCAGATGGCGATGGACTGGAGGACCTGCGCTGATGTCATAGTCATGTGACGGCAGGTCCTTCAGTGCAGTGTACCGCGATCTGCCGGCAGCCAGGACGGAGTGAAGCAAGACTGCGGGGGCCATCGGAAGGTAAGTATAGATTTATTTTTTATTTTTAAACATTCTTTCGGTCACACTATATAAATCCATGCCGTTTGCATGGATTTATATAGTGTGACCAAGTTGACAAGCACTTTCCAAGTGATGCTAAAATCGCTTGGAAAGCGCTTGTCAACCCGCATGCGGAAATGCATGTGAAGAACGCTTCACATCCGCATGTCCCTGGCAGGAAAAACGCATGTACAATCCGCATGCGTTTTTTTCTGCCAGGGAGATGCAGAAACGCTCAGGAAAAATCCGGAGCATTTCTGCATCGTGGGCACATAGCCTTAGAGAGGACTGTCTTCCTGATTTATCTAACCTGAGCAGATTAACGGTTCTGTCTGATTTTGTCACTCGTTCAGAGGTTTTGGTCGATTCCAGCAGGGGTGTTGTTAGGGCTTTGAATTGTTATTTCAATTCCTGTAGTTCTGTCTGCGGACAGAGATTCCCACTTTTAGTAATTGGTGCCACCCCTCCATCCTTCAACGTCAACCCGGTTAGAAATTGTGTTAGCTCCTGGAGGAACGTCCCCATGACGTCTTCACCTTCTTTCTTTCCCAGCTCATCCATTTTTGCATTAATGGCAGCTAACAGTTGCCTGCGGTTGTGTGCTTTAGTAATCTGTACTTCTGACATCTTTATATGTTCTGCTACTGTTCTCAACTTTTCACAGGTTAACTGAAGAAGCAGCTCACTAATTCTGTCCATTTATATTTCCACATCCATTGCTGCTAGTGAGTTTTCTTTAGGGCTGGTCCCCTATAACTGGTGTAGCAGAGTTGAATTGAGGTGCTGTGCTGCTGTGTTTTTCCAGACACTTTTCCTCTTCTCCCTCTACATGCTAATTCCCGCTCAGGACTCCCGACGGGCCACCGATGTTACACGCACGTCGCTAGGTTCAGATAGGGCGAGACAGGTTTCATGAATTCGTTGGAATCCTGGGAAACCGTTACCGAGGACGACCATAGGCTGCAGCTTCTCTCAGGTTCACGATAGATACAATTGCTGACCAGACACATCTGACAAGAGTCTTCATAAACAGTTGAACAGTGGAGTTTAATCAAGTACGGCCAGTACCATTTAACTCTTTGAAGCAACAGGCTCCACCACAGTACAGTCTATTAAAGCAGACACAGTAACGTCAGTCTCTTCAGTAGCATAATTCAGCACAGATTAGATCTCTTTGCAGCACACTTCTATGCATACGCAACCACATGTTTTTCCTTCACAAGGACACAATAGTGCACAGCATTTTAATCCTGCATGGAGATGGAGGGTGGGAGGGTTTGATGATGGAAATGATCCCTGTGACATGATTCCTTCCAGTCCTTATCTTTCTGCCCGATAATACTCTACACTGTTAGTTCAGGGAGTCTATCTGACCCATGTTTAGCTTCCTCCTGACCTGAATTCTGTTCACTTGCCTACTGTGAGATACAGATCACACACCACCTTTCTCTTCGGCTCCAGCCAGACTAATAAACAAGTCCCCCACAATCCCCCTGAAGCTCTGCTAAACACTCCCTGTCTCCTGTGACTGTGTTAACTCCTCTAGTTGCTGGATACTTCTGAAACACAACACTTTCTGTCTCTTGTGACTGTGTTAACTCTTATAGTTTCTGGATGCTTTTGAAGCAACAGCACTACTTCTGCTTGTCACATACACTACCGTTCAAAAGTTTGGGGTCACCCAGACAATTTTGTGTTTTCCATGAAAACTCTTACTTTTATCAAAATGATTAGAACATATACACTGCTCAAAAAAAATAAAGGGAACACTCAAATAGCACATCCTAGATCTGAATGAATGAAATATTCTCATTGAATACTTTGTTCTTTACAAAGTTGAATGTGCTAACAACAAAATCACACAAAAATCATCAATGGAAATCAAATTTATTAACCAATGGAGGCCTGGATTTGGAGTCACCCCAAAATTAAAGTGGAAAAACACACTACAGGCTGATACAACTTTGATGTAATGTCTTTAAAACAAGTCAAAATAAGGCTCAGTATTGTGTGTGGCCTCCACATGCCTGTATGACCTCCCTACAATGCTTGGGCAAGCTCCTGATGAGGTTGCGGATGGTCTCCTGTGGGTTCTCCTCCCAGACCTGGACTAAAGCATCCGCCAACTCTTGGACAGTCTGTGGTGCAACGTGACATTGGTGGATGGAGCGAGACATGATGTCCCAGATGTGCTCAATCGGATTCAGGTCTGGGGAACGGGTGGGCCAGTCCATAGCTTCAATGTCTTCAACTTGCAGGAACTGCTGACACACTCCAGCCACATGAGGTCTGGCATTGTCCTGCATTAGGAGGAATCCAGGGCCAACCGCACCAGCATATGGTCTCACAGGGGGTCTAAGGATCTCATCTCGGTACCTATTGGCAGTAAGGCTACCTCTGGCGAGCACATGGAGGGCTGTGCGGCCCTCCAAAGAAATGCCACCCCACAACTCTACTGACCCACTGCCAAATCGGTCATACTGAAGGATGTTGCAGGCAGCAGATCGCTCTCCACGGCATCTCCAGAATCTGTCACGTCTGTCACATGTGCTCAGTGTGAACCTGCTTTCATCTGTGAAGAGCACAGGGCGCCAGTGGCGACTTTGCCAATCCTGGTGTTGGCAGTGGGTCAGTAATGGTGTGGGGTGGCATTTCTTTGGAGGGCAGCACAGCCCTCCATGTGCTCACCAGGGGTAGCCTGACTGCCATTAGGTACCCAGATGAGATCCTCAGACCCCTTGTGAGACCATATGCTGATGCGGTTGGCCCTGGGTTCCTCCTAATGCAGGACAATGCCAGACCTCATGTGGCTGGAGTGTGTCAGCAGTTCCTGCAAGATGAAGGCACTGAAGCTATGGACTGGCCCGCCCGTTCCCCAGACTTGAATCCGATTGAGCACATCTGGGACATCATGTCTCGCTCCATCCACCAACGTCACGTTGCACCACAGACTGTCTAGGAGTTGGCGGATGCTTTAGTCCAGGTCTGGGAGGAGATCCCACAGGAGACCATCCGCAACCTCATCAGGAGCATGCCCAGGCGTTGTAGGGAGGTCATACAGGCACGTGGAGGCCACACACAATACGGAGCCTCATTTAGACTTGTTTTAACGACATTACATCAAAGTTGGATCAGCCATGTAGTGTGTTTTTCCACTTTAATTTTGGGGGTGACTCCAAATCCAGGCCTCCATTGGTTAATAAATTTGATTTCCATTGATGATTTTTGTGTTATTTTGTTGTCAGCACATTCAACTTTGTACAGAACAAAGTATTCAATGAGAATATTTCATTCATTCAGATCTAGGATGTGTTATTTGAGTGTTCCCTTTATTTTTTGAGCAGTGTACAATCTAATACAGATACTGAGACTTAGGCTATGTGCCCACGATGCAGAAATGCTCAGGATTTTTTCCTGAGCGTTTCTGCATCTCCCTGGGAGAAAAAAACGCATGCGGATTGTACATGCGTTTTCCTGCCAGGGACATGCGGATATGAAGCGTTCTTCACTTGCATTTCCGCATGCGGGTTGACAAGCGCTTTCCAAGCGATTTTAGCATCACTTGGAAAGTGCTTGTCAACTTGGTCACACTATATAAATCCATGCAAACGGCATGGATTTATATACTGTGACCCGAGAGAATGTCAAAAAATAAAAAAATAAATGTATACTTACCCTCCGATGGCCCTCGCAGTCTTGATTCCCTTCGTCCCGGCTGCTGGCAGCGGTAGACTGAAGGACCTGCCGACGTCAGCGTCGCGTGACTCGTCACATGACTCTGACGTCAGCGCAGGTCCTTCATTCCATCGCGAACTGCTGCCAAGCAAGGAGGAGCGCACTGCGGGCCGCCAGAAGGTAAGTATATATTTAATTTTTATTTTATTCTTTTTTTTACAGTTTTCAATGGTACCCAGGTCCGGAGGAGAGTCTCCTCTTCTCTAGACCTGGGTACCATCCGCACATTAGAACGCATGGAATGCGCATCTACTTATGCAGTGATGCGTAATCCATGCGGTCTAATGCAAGTCAATGGCGGTGAAAACGCAGCACTTCCGAAAAATAATTGGTAATGCTGCGTTTTTTTCCGCAATGATAATCCGCAGCAGAAATTTCTGTGCACATGCGGATTATCATTGGGGAACATGGCAGGCCTTTTACCATGCGTTTTTTAAGCGTTTCTGCAGCGTTTTTGCCGCTGCAGAAACGCTTAAAAAACGCATCGTGGGCACACAGCCTTACACATGATATACAGGACAGGAGAAGCGATACTGTAATACAGGACAAGAGAAGTGGTACTGTGCAGTGTATATATACAGAATAATACAGGTACTGAGAATTCCACCCAGTGTACAGGACAAGATAAGTGGTATTGTGCAAAGTATACAGTACAGACCAAAAGTTTGGACACACCTTCTCATTTAAAGATTTTTCTGTATTTTCATGGCTATGAAAATTGTACATTGACACTGAAGGCATCAAAACTATGAATTAACACATGTGGAATTATATACTTAACAAAAAAGTGTGAAACAACTGAAAATATGTCTTATATTCTAGGTTCTTCAAAGTAGCCACCTTTTGCTTTGATGACTGCTTTGCACACTTTTGGCATTCTCTTGATGAGCTTCAAGAGGCAGTCACCGGAAATGGTCTTCCAACAATCTTGAAGGAGTTCCCAGAGATGCTTAGCACTTGTTGGCCCTTTTGCCTTCACTCTGCTGTCCAGCTCACCCCAAACCATCTCGATTGGGTTCAGGTCCGGTGACTGTGGAGGCCAGATCATCTGGCGTAGCACCCCATCACTCTCATTCTTGGTCAAATAGCCCTTACACAGCCTGGAGGTGTGTTTGGGGTCATTATCCTGTTGAAAAATAAATGATGGTCCAACTAAACGCAAACCGGATGGAATAGCATGCCGCTGCAAGATACTGTGGTAGCCATGCTGGTTCAGTATGCCTTCAATTTTGAATAAATCCCCAACAGTGTCACCAGCAAAGCACCCCCACACCATCACACCTCCTCCTCCATGCTTCAGGGTGGGAACCAGGCATGTAGAGTCTATCTGTTCACCTTTTCTGCGTCGCACAAAGACACGGTGGTTGGAACCAAAGATCTCAAATTTGGACTCATCAGACCAAAGCACAGATTTCCACTGGTCTAATGTCCATTCCTTGTATTCTTTAGCCCAAACAAGTCTCTTCTGCTTGTTGCCTGTCCTTAGCAGTGGTTTCCTAGCAGCTATTTTACCATGAAGGCCTGCTGCACAAAGTCTCCTCTTAACAGTTGTTGAAGAGATGTGTCTGCTGCTAGAACTCTGTGTGGCATTGACCTGGTCTCTAATCTGAGCTGCTGTTAACCTGCGATTTCTGAGGCTGGTGACTCGGATAAACTTATCCTCAGAAGCAGAGGTGACTCTTGGTCTTCCTTTCCTGGGGCGGTCCTCATGTGCGCCAGTTTCTTTGTAGCTCTTGATGGTTTTTGCAACTGCACTTGGGGACACTTTCAAAGTTTTCCCAATTTTTCGCACTGACTGACCTTCATTTCTTAAAGTAATGATGGCCACTCGTTTTTCTTTACTTAGCTGCTTTTTTCTTGCCATAATACAAATTCTAACAGTCTATTCAGTAGGACTATCAGCTGTGTATCCACCTGACTTCTGCACAACACAACTGATGGTCCCAACCCCATTTATAAGGCAAGAAATCCCACTTATTAAACCTGACAGGGCACACCTGTGAAGTGAAAACCATTTCCGGTGACTACCTCTTGAAGCTCATCAAGAGAATGCCAAGAGTGTGCAAAGCAGTCATCAAAGCAAAAGGTGGCTACTTTGAAGAACCTAGAATATAAGACATATTTGCAGTTGTTTCACACTTTTTTGTTAACTATATAATTCCACATGTGTTAATCCATAGTTTTGATGCCTTCAGTGTGAATGTACAATTTTCATTTTCATGAAAAAACAGAAAAATCTTTAAATGAGAAGGTGTGTCCAAACTTTTGGTCTCTACTGTATATACAAACTAATACAGATACTGAGAATTACACACAGTATACAGGATAAGCAAATTGGTACTGTGCAGTGTATATATTCAGAATAATACAGATAGAGACTTACACCTAGTATACAGGACAGAAGAAGTAGCACTATGCAGTGTATATATACAGAATAATACAGATACTGAGAATTACACCCAGTACACACATACACTGTAGATGTTATATATATATTTATATGTTATATATTATATATAGTTGTGCTCAAAAGTTTACATACCCCAGCAGAATTTTTCCTTTCTTGGCCTTGTTTCAGAGAATATGAATGATAACAAAAAATCTTTTTCTCCACTCATGGTTATTGGTTGGGTGAAGCCATGTATTGTCAAACTACTGTGTTTTTTCTTTTTAAATCTTAATGACAACCTAAAACATCCAAATGACCCTGATCAAAAGTTCACATACCCCAGTTCTTAATACCGTGTATTGCCCCCTCTAACATCAATGACAGTTTGAAGCCTTTTGTGGTAGTTGTGGATGAGGTTCTTTATTTTCTCAGATGGTAAAGCTGCCCATTCTTCTTGGCAAAAAGCCACCAGTTCCTGTAAATTCCTGGGTAGTCTAGCATCAACTGCGCGCTTGAGATCTCCCCACAGTGGCTCAATGATATTGAGGTCAGGAGACTGAGATGGCCACTCCAGAACTTTCACTTTGTTCTGCTGTAGCCAATGACAGGTCGACTTGGCCTTGTGTTTTGGATCGTTGTCATGTTGGAACGTCCAAGGACGTCCCATGCGCAGCTTCCGGGCTGATGAGTGCAAATTTGTCTCCAGTATTTGCTGATAACGTGCTGCATTCATCTTTCCTTCAACTTTTACCAAGTTTCCTGTGCCTTTGTAGCTCACACATCCCCAATACTTCCGTGCTTTACTGTAGGAATGGTGTTCCTTTCATCATAGGCCTTGTTGACCTCTCTCCAAATGTAACGTTTATGGCTGTGCCCAAAAAGTTCAATTTTGGTCTCATCACTCCAAATTACCTTGTTCCAGAAGTTTTGAGGATTGTCTCTGTGCTGTTTGGCGTATTGTAGGTGAGATACTTTGTGGCATTTGCGCAGTAATGGCTTTCATCTGGTGACTCGACCATGCAGCCCATTTTTCTTCAAGTGCCTCCTTATTGTGCATCTTGAAACAGCCACACAGCTAGTTTTCAGAGAGTCCTGAATTACAGCTGATGTTATTTGTGGGTTTTTCTTTGCCTCCCGAACAATTTTCCTGTCAGTTGTGGCCAAAATTTTTGTTGGTCTACCTGACCGTGGTTTGTTTTTTTAAAGAGCCCCCGATTTTCCATTTGTTAATCACAGTTTGAACGCTGCTGACTGGCATTATCAATTCCTTGGATATTTTTTTGTATCCCTTCCCTGTGTTTTACAGTTCAACTACCTTTTCCCGTAGATCCGTTGACAATTCTTTTGCTTTCCTCATGACTTCCAATCCAGAAACGTCAGTGGCTGGATTAAAGATGCAAGAGTCTGTCTGGATCCCGGAAACTCACTCAGCTTTTATGCACACACACTGATTACAAGCAAACAGCTCACAGGTGAGAATGTTACCTTTAGTATCCATTCAAACCCATTTGGGTCAAAATCTGTGCATGTTATCAGGCCAAAATCACCAGGGTATGTGAACTTTTGATCAGGGGCATTTGGATGTTTTTGGTTGTCATTAAGATTTAAAAAGAGAAAACACAGTAGTTTGACAATAAATGGCTTCACCCAACCAATAACCATGAGTGGAGAAAAAGTTTTTTTGTTATCATTCATATTCTCTGAAACAAGGCCAAGAAAGGAAAAATTATGCCAGGGTATGTAAACTTTTGAGCACAACTGTATTTGTTCAGTATTTTACATCAGTATTTGTAAGACAAAATCAGGAATAGACCAATCAGAGAAAAATTATAATAGAAACATAAGCACCACTTCTGCATCTGTCACCTACTCCCGATTCTGGCTTACAAATACTGATGTAAAATATTGAACATGTGAACATGGCCTAAGGCTGCGTGCCAACTATGTGTTTTTCAAGCGTTTTTTGCTGCGGAATTTCCACAGCGAAAACGCTTAAAAAACACTTGGTAATATGTGCCCCATGGTCCCCAATGATAATCTGCATGTGCTGTGCACATGCTGCGGAAATTTACGCTCCGGATTATCATTGCAGAAAAATCTGCAGCATGTCCGGAAACGCGGCGTTATTGCCGCCAATCACTTGCATTGAATCGCTTAATATCAGCATGACTACATGTGCACATGCGGATATTAAGAAATTCAATGTGCGGATGGTACCCGGGTCTGGAGAAGAGGAGACTCTCCTCCAGACCCGGGTACCATAGTACCTGTTAAAAAAAAGAATTTAAAACAAAAAATATACATTATACTCACCTTCTGATCGCCTGCGGTCTCCTATACGGTGCATCCTGGCTCCCCGGTGGCTCGCGATGGTGTAAAATGACCTTCCATGACGTCATTTAGTCATGTGACAGGTCACGCGACCGCTGACGTCGGCAGTCGCGTGACCTGTCACATGACTAAATTACGTCATGGAAGGTCCTTTTACACCACCGCGAGCCGTACAAGAGACCGGACGCACCGGAGAGAAGACCGTGGGTCATCAGAAGGTGAGTATAATGTTTTTTTTGTTTTTTTTTACTATTTTTATTATTTTTTTAACTATTAACTTGGTCACACTATATAAATCCATGCCGGTTGCATGGATTTATATAGTGTGACCAAGTTGTCAAGCACTTTTCCAAGTGATGATAACATCGCATGAAATGCATGCAAAAAAGCTTGACCATCGCTTCTACCTGGCAGGAAAAACGCATGTAAAATCCGCATGCGTTTTTCCTGCCAGGGAGATGCAGAAAAAAACAGCAGCATTTCTGCATCGTGGGCACTTAGCCTCATACAGATATTGAGAATTGCACCTAGGATACAGAACAAGAGTGGTACTGTACTGTGCGTATGTGTATATACAGTATATCGCAAAAGTGAGTACATCCCTCACCTGGAACAACAATGAAGATATGACACTTTGATACAATGTAAAGTAGTCAGTATACAGCTTGTATAACAGTGTAAATTTGGTGTGCTCTCTAAATAACTCAACACACTGCTATTAATGTCTAATTTACTGGCAACAAAAGTACCCCCTAAGTAAAAATTGGCAAATTGTGCCTAAAGTGTCAATATTTTGTGTGGCCACCATTATTTTGTAAGCACTGCCTTAACTCTCTTGGGCATGGAGTCCACTAAAGCTTCACAGGTTGCCACTGGAATCCTCTTCCACTCCTCCATGACGATATCACAGAGCTGATGGATATTAGAAACCTTCCGCTCTTCCACCTTTCGTTTGAGGATGCCCCACAGATGCTCAATAGGGTTAGGTCTGGTGACATGCTTGGCCAGTCCAGCACCTTTACCCTCAGTTTCTTTAGCAAGTCAGTGGTCATCTTGGAGGTATGTTTGGAATACCGCCCTGCGATCCAGTTTCTGAAGGGAGGAGATCATGCTTTGCTTCAGTATGTCATAGTACATGTTGGCATTCATGTTTCCCTCAATCAACTGTAGCTCCCGACAGCTGGCAGCATTCATGCAGCCCCCAACCATGACACTCCCTCCACCATGCAAGACACATTTGTCTTTGTACTCCTCACCTAGTTACCACCACACATGCTTGACACCATCTGAACTAAATAAATTTATCTTGGTCTCATGGTTCCAGTAATCCATTGTTCCAGTAATCCATGTCCTTAGTCTGCTTGCCTTCAGCAAACTATTTGAGGCTTTCCTGTGCATAATCTATAAATGAGGCTTCCTTCTGGGACAAGAGCCATGCAGATGTGACACCCCAGGGGTCTGGTTGCCACAGTGATAGAGATATTACGTCTGAGAGCAGGTGGGAGGTCTCTTGGTCAGGGATCCTATGCATGCCACACTTCCTGCCCAGTCCTGGGAGGGGAAGAACTTCCCCTATATAAACCTAGGGCTGAGGCAGGGTTAGTGAGTAGAGAAGAAGTAGAGACAGAGAAAATAAGCAAATATAGGAACAGAACATCAGGAGCTCTGTGGGAGCAGTGTTACAAGGAGTCAGGGGCTGGCAGCTGCAGAGCTCGCCCTGACTGAGAAGATTTCTTACCGGACCCGGAGTCCGAGGCTGTGGGGACTAACTCCTACCCAGCAGCAGAAACCGACCGGCAGGGGATTGCAGGTCCCCTGGCCCAGAAACCCGAAGGCACGGTCACACGCGTGGGACCAGCACCGCCGTCGTGGAGCGGAAGCTACTAGAAGGCCCCGAGTCACCGGCCATACGGGTGAGCACCACACGGTACACTCAGGGACGTGGGCTACTTTTACCCGCCTCTAGCAAGGTAGCCAGAAGAGTACAGTTAGTTTGGGAGGCCTACAACTCCGCCTGGCCAGGGGAGATCCCATCTGCTCAAGGCCTGACCAGGCCCCAATCGCTAGCCAGTACTCCGGGAGGGTCTATCTTTGTGACCAGTAAAGACCCTGAACTACACCGTACCGTCTCCGAGTGGTTTCTGCTACCCCCATCATCCACGTCGGCTGCCCTGAGGCCATACCCCTCCCGTTGGGGGTTATACTACCACGCTGCACAATCCTACCACCGGCCTCAGCGGTCTGCCCTGCAGCAGCAGCCCTAAAGCTGCATTCAACGGGTGGCGTAGTCATCTAACATCACTGCTATTGCAGCGCCACTTAGTCTGACTCCCTGGGCACGGACCGGGTCACCGCCACGAGACTACAACCCTCAACAGATCCGGCTCCGGGTAAGCCCCCGCGTGCGCAACGCAGCGCGATACAGGCCCAGGGGCGCGTCAACTTTTGGCGTAGTCGGCAGGATTTCGTGCCCGCAACCACCGGGTACTGCGTGCCTGAAAAAGAGACTTTTAAAACTTACCATCCGTGAAGTTTTCCCGCCATCCGGCGCCATCTTCAGCCTTCTTCCCGCCATCCGTGAAGATTCCCGCCATCCGGCGCCATCTTCAGCCTTCTTCCCGCCATCCGTGGAGTTTTCCCGCCATTGGACGCCATCTTGAAGACGCCGCGCGGGAAGAAGAGGGGCGTGGACTCCGAAAGCGCGCGAGAACTGAAGCCCCGCCTCACGTCCGGACGTTGTGTAAGGTCCTGGAAGGAGCCCAGCAGACGCCGACGTCACAGGAGCGCGACGGAAGGTCCTCAACCCTGACGATCCACTGCGGAGCCGCGGCCTACGGAAGAGGATCATCGCAAGGTAGGCCACGGTCCACTAGGGGGGAGAAGGATGTCGGATACGGAGGAGAGCTTCACCGCTCCAACCCCCGCCAGCGCCACCGCTGTGGCGGTCATGCCTTTCACCATGCCCTATATCCCGGGGGCAGCCTGGCTACCCCAGTACTCAGGAGAGTCACATACCCTGCAGGACTTTAGAGAAAAACTGGATAGCCTCTTCCAGGTGTACCCCCTCACAGAAGAGCAAAAAGTGAGCATCCTGGTGGCCCAATTAACCGGGGCAGCCCAAAGGGAGGTAAAGTCCTGGCCACCTGGGGGGAGGACTGTCGCAGGGATACTAACCCGGCTGAGGGACACCTTTGATACCCGCACCTCAGCCGAGATCAAGCTTAGATTCTACGGGTGCAAACAGCGGGCACATGAGAGTATAAGGGACTATGCCCTGAACCTACAAGAGGCCCTGAGGACCATTAAGCAGACCGACCCTGACGGCGTGGGAGACGAGGACAGGCTGTTAACTGAACAATTTATAGAGGGTTTATATTGCAATGCCCACCGAACCCAGTTGCGGGCAATGGCCTTACAGGACCCTCATCTGGGATTTGCACAGTTCAAGGACAGAGCCATCCGGGTGCTCCGAGAACCGGCACCAGGTGGCGTTGTGACCCACAGACGCCCCACTACCACTTACCACCAGGAGGCGGCGCCCTTGTCGGCAGGGCCTGTGGGAGCTGATGCGCAGGCTTTGAACAATGACTTGGCTCCAGACCTGCACCATCAGGTCCAAGAGCTAGCTAAAAGCGTTGCTGCGCTAACCCGAACTGTGCAGTCTTTACAGGTTTCCACTCCAGGGAAGATCCAGCTGGCATCCGGACCGGAGGACATCCCGTGGCGTCGACCAAGGAGGACCCCACCGGCCAGAGGAAGACCCAGCGACCGATACAACGAGGACGGACAACCCATCTGCCGCCGCTGCAATCAACCCGGACATATGGCAAGGTACTGTCCTTTAAACGGGCACAACCTAGGGTAGAGGGCCAACCCCTAGGAAAAAGATCATCAGGCCCATCGAACTGGCGCGACAAATATGTGGGCGGACGTCCAGTCTTGCCTGTGGTACTGGATGGCATTCCTATGAGTGCCCTACTGGACACCGGATCACAGGTCACCACCATCCCGTACGTGCTCTTCAAGCAGTACTGGAATGACTCGGATATTACCCGCTACCCTGACGACGATTTGAGTATCATCGCCAGCAATGGTCAGCCCGTGCCACAGATCGGATTTAAAGAGGTGACCATTAAAATTGGTAGAGTTGAACTGGCAGCACAGGGACTGATCATTGTAGACATTGACAAACACGAGAGTCACCCAAAGATAACTCTAGGAACTAATGTAATTGAAAATTGTCTTGCAGAGGTGATTTTCCTTTTACAGCAGGTTGCCAAGAACGCCAGCTCCGGCGAGCAGCGAGTGCTCCAAAAAGAGATCTGGGCACTGATGCGACGGCAACAGGTGGAACTCTCCGGTGGTGAGATTGGTAGCGTGAGAATGTGTGACCCTTACCCTATTGCCATGCCCCCAAAAAGTGAAATGATGATTTGGTGCCGGGCAGCTATTGGTCTGAGAGGTAGAGATTACCAGGCAATGGTAGAGCCAGTTTACTCAGACAGTAGGCCCACCATCTTGACAGCACGGGGGGTGGTTAATGTACGCCATGGGAGGGTGCCCGTTCGCATAATCAATATCGGGAAGAGGGAAGTGTACCTGCCCCGGTATGCCACGCTAGCCAAATTATATACCATCAACCAAAATGCTATACAATCTGTGGAACCCTTGCCTCCATCTCACCCGGAGGAAGGTAACGGCTCTAAGAAAACAATGGAGGACTGGTGTCAGCAACTACATTTGGGTACTGACTCCACTCCCTCACACCAGAAACAGGGAGTCTATCGGGTGGTTCAAGAGTACGAGAGAGTGTTTAGTAAACACCCGTTAGACTTCGGGCGAGTCAAGGGGGTAGAACACCACATCCCCACGGGAGACCATCCTCCCATAAAAGAGAGGTATCGACCCGTACCCCCTGCACACTACCAACACGCCAAGGGGATGCTTAGAGACATGAAGGAGGCTGGGGTGATCAGGGATAGCTGTAGCCCCTGGGCAGCTCCACTAGTCTTAGTGAAAAAGAAAGACAACACCATGAGGATGTGTGTAGATTACCGGAAAATCAACCGTATCACACACAAGGATGCGTACCCCTTACCAAGGATAGAGGAGTCTTTGGCTGCTTTAAGATCTGCTAACTTCTTCTCTACCTTGGATCTCACTAGTGGGTACTGGCAGGTTCCTGTAGCAGAGGCGGACCGGGAGAAGACCGCATTCACCACCCCGATGGGACTTAGCGAGTTTACCTGTATGCCGTTCGGACTCTGCAACGCACCAGGAACCTTCCAACGATTAATGGAGTGCTGTCTGGGCCACAGAAACTTCGAGACGGTCCTGTTGTACCTGGACGATGTCATCGTATATTCTAAGACTTATGAGGACCACCTGAAACACCTGGCGGAAGTGTTCGAAGCTCTGGCAAGCTACGGCCTAAAGGTGAAACCCTCCAAGTGTCACCTCCTGAAACCAAAGGTGCAGTACCTGGGACACGTGGTGAGCGCTGACGGAGTGGCTCCCGACCCTGATAAGATCACCGCAATTAAGGAATGGCCAAGTCCCTCCAGTGTAAAGGAAGTGCGGCAGTTCCTCGGGTTGGTAGGCTACTACCGCAGGTTCATCCCCGGTTTCACCAAAAAGGCAGCGCCTATGCAAGACCTCCTGATAGGCCAGTCCCGGAAGGCCAAGAACCAGAAGCCGCCCTTCAGATGGGAGAAGTTGGAAGAAGAGTCCTTCCGCCAGCTGAAGATGGCCCTCACGGGGGATGAAATCCTGGCGTACCCGGATTACAGCCAGCCCTTTATCCTCTACACCGACGCAAGTAACATCGGGCTAGGAGCCGTGCTGTCCCAGATCCAGCAGGGGAAAGAGCGAGTAATCGCTTACGCCAGCCGAAAACTGCGACCCACCGAAAGAAACCCTGAGAATTACAGCTCATTTAAGCTAGAGTTCCTGGCAGTGGTGTGGGCAGTCACCGAACGCTTTAAGCACTACCTCGCTTCTTCCCGGTTCGTCGTGTACACGGATAACAACCCGTTGACACACCTGGACACGGCAAGACTCGGTGCCCTAGAGCAGAGATGGATGGCCCGCCTGTCCAACTACGAGTTCACCATCAAATACCGGGCAGGACGCTCCAATACCAACGCGGACGCCCTATCCAGGATGCCAAACCTACCGGACGTAGGAGAAGATCCAGAGGGACTGGAAGAAGTCGAACTCCCCGCGTTTCACCGTCATGGGACTATCCAGTATTCCCATCGGGTAAGGAGTAAGCAAGGCGCTACGCTTAACCCCTTACCTCACTACAACTGGGCGGAAACGCAGGACAGTGACCCTGCCGTCCGGCTGGTGAAGGAGATGCTGACTCGGCCATAGGCTCGCCTTGACCCAGACGCTCCGGAGGAAGTCAAGCAACTGTGGGCAGAAAAGAGTAGACTGTTCCTTTACAAGGGGAAGTTGTGCCGCAGAATGGTTAACTCCCGGACGCATGAACTAATCTGGCAAGTAGTGGTGCCACGAAGGGACGCAGCCATGGTGATGGAGGCATACCACGACGGGGCTGGACACTTCGGATGGAAGAAGCTGGAGTTCCTGCTGCGCGAGCGGTTCCACTGGGTAGGCATGAGGGGAACCATCGAGAGGTGGTGCAGAGACTGTGGCCCGTGCAACCTAAGAAGGAAGGACCGTGCCAGCCAGAAGACTCCCCTGCAGTCCATCGTCACCCGGCAGCCGTTGGAACTGGTAGCCTTGGATCATGTAAAACTGACCCCAAGCAGAAGTGGCTACGTCTACGCACTAACCATCGTGGATCACTACTCCCGGTTCTTGGTTGTCGTCCCCGTCAAGGACTTAACAGCTCGAACAGCAGCTAGAGCCTTCCAGCAGCATTTCTGCCGTCCACACGGGTACCCGGACCAAGTGTTGACAGACCAGGGACCTGCCTTTGAAGCGGAGGTCTTCCAGGAATTCTGCAATCTGTATGGCTGCCGGAAGATAAGGACGACACCCTATCATCCGCAAACTAATGGACTTTGTGAGAAAATGAACCAGGTGGTAATGGATCTTCTGAAAACGTTGCCCCTGGAAGAACGCAGTCTGTGGCCTGAGAAGCTGCCCGATCTGGTGGACCTATACAACAACATCCCGGTAGGTTCCACCAACTGTACCCCGGCTTACCTGATGAGGGCAAGGCCTGGTAAGCTACCTGTTGACCTGGAGATGGGAGTCCTGACACCCGAGGACACTTCACCAGAAGCAGACTGGGACACAGAGAGGCAGCAGCAGTACCGGAAAGTACAGGAGAGCGTGGAGCGAAGTCTCTGTCAAGCTAGGGAAAGACAAGAGAAAACTTACAACCAGTATGCTCCCGCTGTTCCCCTGGTACCCGGAGAGCAGGTCTTGAAGAGGAAAAGGCGGCTCCACAAGTTGGACGACCAGTGGGAGAAGGACCCGTACATCGTACTGCCCTCAAGCCACGACAACCCAAAGGTTTGTACCATCAGTAAAGACGGAGGGGAAACCACAGCCATTGTATCCCGGGATCACCTGAAGAAGTGTCCCGAACAGCTACGGAACCCAGAAGGAGAGCAAGAAGACCCTCGACCCGTAGAGGAAAGGGAAGATATGGTTAGTACTGTGCTCGGAGACTTCCCTCGGTCCTGGACTCAAGTCAATGGTGCAGTTGTGGTACCCGTCCTCACGTTCCTCCAACCAGCATCCCAAGTGCCTACGGAGCAACAGGTAGAGCTGGAAGAACAGCCGGTCCAGGAGGCAGAAGACTCCACACAAGCAGAACAGGAGGATCAACCCTCTGCTTATAGTGAGCCTGCCGTACCCCTAGTAAGCCAAAGAGCCGGTAGACAGCTGCCCAGTTTACCCTTGACAGCTCCTACACTCTGTAGTTCAGGGCTAGACAGTCAGCTCCGTAGGTCCACTAGGGCCACTAGAGGCCAGTTACCCGCACGTTGGAGGATTTGAAGTGTATAAATTGTTTTATTTGTGGTTACCTGTTTTTCTTGTTGCTTGTGTATAATTATGTGTTTCTAGTTGTTTATAGGAGTCTTTGGTGGATTTACCGGGAATCCTGTGTACATAGTTGGAGCGTAACCCAGGACGGACTAAAGACTGTTAAGGACTCGGGGTAGGACAGACCCCTACCTGGTTACGTCTCCCTGTTTTGGTGAAATGGACACCTTGCATTTCTTCAAAAACTGCACCCGGTTGCGGACACGCCGGGACCATCTTTATATGTTTTTCTTATTGTACTATTATTGTTTATACCTTGTTATGTTTTTCCAAAAATATGTTTAGTCCCGGAGTACTAAATTTCACTAGGGGGGAATGTGACACCCCAGGGGTCTGGTTGCCACAGTGATAGAGATATTACGTCTGAGAGCAGGTGGGAGGTCTCTTGGTCAGGGATCCTATGCATGCCACACCTCCTGCCCAGTCCTGGGAGGGGAAGAACTTCCCCTATATAAACCTAGGGCTGAGGCAGGGTTAGTGAGTAGAGAAGAAGTAGAGACAGAGAAAAGAAGCAAATATAGGAACAGAACATCAGGAGCTCTGTGGGAGCAGTGTTACAAGGAGTCAGGGGCTGGCAGCTGCAGAGCTCGCCCTGACTGAGAAGATTTCTTACCGGACCCGGAGTCCGAGGCTGTGGGGACTAACTCCTACCCAGCAGCAGAAACCGACCGGCAGGGGATTGCAGGTCCCCTGGCCCAGAAACCCGAAGGCACGGTCACACGCGTGGGACCAGCACCGCCGTCGTGGAGCGGAAGCTACTAGAAGGCCCCGAGTCACCGGCCATACGGGTGAGCACCACACGGTACACTCAGGGACATGGGCTACTTTTACCCGCCTCTAGCAAGGTAGCCAGAAGAGTACAGTTAGTTTGGGAGGCCTACAACTCCGCCTGGCCAGGGGAGATCCCATCTGCTCAAGGACTGACCAGGCCCCAATCGCTAGCCAGTACTCCGGGAGGGTCTATCTTTGTGACCAGTAAAGACCCTGAACTACACCGTACCGTCTCCGAGTGGTTTCTGCTACCCCCATCATCCACGTCGGCTGCCCTGAGGCCATACCCCTCCCGTTGGGGGTTATACTACCACGCTGCACAATCCTACCACCGGCCTCAGCGGTCTGCCCTGCAGCAGCAGCCCTAAAGCTGCATTCAACGGGTGGCGTAGTCATCTAACATCACTGCTATTGCAGCGCCACTTAGTCTGACTCCCTGGGCACGGACCGGGTCACCGCCACGAGACTACAACCCTCAACAGATCCGGCTCCGGGTAAGCCCCCGCGTGCGCAACGCAGCGCGATACAGGCCCAGGGGCGCGTCACAGACCAATTTGATGCAGTGTGTGGCGTACAGTCTGAGTACTGACAGGTTGACCCCCACCCCTGTAACCTCTGCAGCAATGCTGGCAGCACTCATACCTCTATTTTGAAAAGACAACCTCTGGATAGAATGCTGAGCACGTGCACTCAACTTGTTTGGTCGTCCAAGGCTAGGCCTGTTCTGAGTAGAAACTGTCTTGTTAAACTACTGTACGGTCTTGGCCACCATGCTGCAGTTCAGTTTCAGGGTGTTGGCAATCATCTTAAAGCCAAGGCCATCTTTATGTAAAGCAATAATTTTTTTTTAAGATCTTCTGAGAGTTCTTTGCCATGAAGTGCCATGTTGAACTTCCAGTGAGCAGTGTGAGAGAGTGTGAGAGCGATAACACCAAATTTAACATACCTGCTCCCCATTCACTCCCGAGACCTTGTAACACTTATGAGTCACATAACAACTGGGAGGGAAAATGGCTAATTGGGCACAATTTGGCCATTTTCACTTAGGGCGAACTCACTTCTGTTGACAGCGGTTTAGACATTATTAGCAGTGTGTTGAGTTATTTAGAGGGCACACCAAATTTACACTGTTATACAAGCTGTACACTGACTACTTTACATTGTATCAAAGTGTCATATCTTCAATCTTGTCCCATAAAAAGATATCAAATGTTTACAAAAATGTGAGGCATACTCATTTTTGTGATATACTGTATATGCAGGATAGGACAAGTGGTACTGTGCAGCGTATATATACAGAATAATACAGATACTGAGAATTACATCCAGTATACATATTAGAAGAGGTACTGTGCAGTATATACGGGACAGGAGACATGATACTGTGCAGAGTATTGTACAGACTAATACAGATACTGAGAATCTGGACAATTAGTGGACCTTCCCAACCTGATAATATCAGCTTACAGCTGTCAGCTTTACCTTTGCTGGTTTCATGAAACAGGGGGATCCCATATCATTTTTTAATTAATTTATTAGGTTAAACAAGCATAAAAAGCTGTAGAATAAAATCCACATGAAAGGCACTAAAGGGTGCAACTTTAAAATATGTAGGGGGGTTGTGAACTTATATACCTGCAAGGTATCTATTTATTATCTTTCTATCATATATTTATCTATATCTTTATCTAAGAATTGTTTTTTATTGTGTTTTTTTCTTGGTTGCGACAAGGGATCTGGCTGTGAACTTCATGTGCTTGGCTGATGCAACTTTTCTGGCTCCTTTGAGATGTGTGCATAAAAATCGGATAGTCCATACGGATGGTCCATGTGCCGTCTGTTTTTTTTTCTCGCACACATGCATGGGCGAGTCTTGTCCGATTCACGACTCAGCAGCATGCTGAATTTGTTTCTCATGCCGAAAACATGTGAGAAAAAAATAGCAGATCTGCAATGCATCATTGAATAACATTGGTCCGAGTGCAATCCAATATTTTCATCGCACTTATCACAAGTGTGAGCGTACCCATATACAGATACTGAGAATTACATCCTGTATACAGAACAGAAGAAGTGAAACTGTGCAATGTATATATACAGAATGAGCACATGTCACTAATTTTCTAAGTAAACCTATTTCTGAAGGTGCTATTGACATGAAATTCTCACCAGATGTCAGTAACAATCCATCCAATTCACACATGCAAAGAAATCAAACCATACATGTCCATAAATTAAGTTTTGTGTAATAATGAGAAATGACACAGGGAAAAAGTATTGAAAATGCTTACTGAAATGTAATACTTTGTACAAAAGCCTTTGTTGGTGATGACAGCTTCAAGACGCCTCCTGTATGGAGAAACTAGTTGCAGGCATTGCTCAGGGGTCATTTTGGCCCATTCTTTCACACAAACACTCTTCAAATGCTGACGGTTCCGTGGGTTCCTTATAGGAACTCTGAGCTTTATTTCCTTCCATAAATTTTCTATTGGATTCAGGTCTGGTGATTGGCAGAGCCATTCTAGCAGCTTTATTTTTTTTTCTCCAAAACCAATTGAGAGTTTCCTTGACTGTGTGTTTGGGATCATTATCTTGCTGAAATGTCCGCCCTTGATTCATCTTCATCATCCTGGTAGATGGCAGTAGATTTTTATGGGGAATTTCTCAGTACATTTGTCCATTCATCCTTCCTTCAATCATATGACGTTTGCCAGTGCCTTATGGTGAAAAACAGTCCCACACCATCATGTGAAGTATTATGGCATCCAAAGAGTTCAATTTTGGTCTTATCTGACCAGACTATATTCTTCCAGTATTTCACAGGTTTATTTAAATGTTGTTGAGCAAACTTTAAATGCGCTTGAACATGCTTTTTGTTCAGCAATTGAGTCTTGCATGGTGAGCATCCATACAGGCCATGGAGGTTGAGGGCATTACTTATAGTTTGCTTTGAAACAAGTGTACCTGCTGATTTCAGGTCTTTCTGTAGTTCTCTACATGTGGTCCTTGGCTCTTGGACAACTCTTCTGATACTTTTTTTCACTCCTCTGTGTGAAATATTGTGGGAAGCACCTGGTCGTGGCCAGTTTATAGTGAAATAATGTTCTTTCCACTTCTGGATTATGGCCCCAATAGTGCTTACTGGAAACTTCAGTAGTTTAGAAATTCTTCTGTAACCAATGCCATCGGTGTGTTTTGCAACAATAAGGTTGCGAAGGTCTTGAGACAGCTCACTTATTTTACCCACCATGAGAAGTTTCTTGTGTGGCACCTTGGTAACGAGACACCTTTTTATAGGTCATCAGTTGAACAACTGATATTATTTTTCACTAAGTCAAAGGATTGCTTTCTAATTAATGATAGATTTCAGCAGGTGTCATGACTCTACATGGCTTTTTGCACCTTCTCTTTCTTCATGTGTTCAATACTTTTTCCCTGAAACATTTCTCATTATTACATATAACTTAATTTACGGACATCTATGGTTTGATTTCTTTGTCTGTGTGGATTGGATATGTTGTTACTGACATCTGGTGAGAATTTCATGTCAATAGCAACTTTAGAAGTATATTGAAAAGAAAATTGGTGACATGTTCAATGCTTATTTCACCAGCTGTATTCAGAACAATACAGATACTGAGAATTACACCCAGTCTACAGGACAGGAGAAGTGGTACTCTGCAGTGTATATATACAGATACTGAGAATTACACACAGTATACAGGACAAGAGAAGTGGTGCTGTGCAGTGTGTGTGTATATATATATATATATATATATATATATATATACAGTACAGACCAAAAGTTTGGACACACCTTCTCATTTAAAGATTTTTCTGTATTTTCATCACTATGAAAATTGTACATTCACACTGAAGGCATCAAAACTATGAATTAACACATGTGGAATTATATACTTAACAAAAAAGTGTGAAACAACTGAAAATATGTCTTATATTCTAGGTTCTTCAAAGTAGCCACCTTTTTCTTTGATGACTGCTTTGCACACTCTTGGCATTCTCTTGATGAGCTTCAAGAGGCAGTCACTGGAAATGGTCTTCCAACAATCTTGCAGGAGTTCCCAGAGATGCTTAGCACTTGTTGGCCCTTTTGCCTTCACTCTGCGGTCCAGCTCACCCCAAACCATCTCGATTGGGTTCAGGTCTGGTGACTGCGGAGGCCAGGTCATCTGGCGTAGCACCCCATCACTCAGGTCATTGTCCTGTTGAAAAATAAATGATGGTCCAACTAAACGCAAACCGGATGGAATAGCATGCCGCTACAAGATGCTGTGGTAGCCATGCTGGTTCAGTATGCCTTCAATTTTGAATAAATCCCCAACAGTGTCACCAGCAAAGCACCCCCACACCATCACAACCATCACACCTCCTCCTCCATGCTTCACGGTGGGAACCAGGCATGTAGAGTCCATCCGTTCACCTTTTCTGCGTTGCACAAAGACACGCTGGTTGGAAGCAAAGATTTCAAATTTGGACTCATCAGACCAAAGCACAGATTTCCACTGGTCTAATGTCCATTCCTTGTGTTCTTTAGCCCAAACAAGTCTCTTTTGCTTGTTGCCTGTCCTTAGCAGTGGTTTCCTATCAGCTATTTTACCATGAAGGCCTGCAGCACAAAGTCTCCTCTTAACAGTTGTTGTAGAGATGTGTCTGCTGCTAGAACTCTGTGTGGCATTGACCTGGTCTCTAATCTGAGCTGCTGTTAACCTGCGATTTCTGAGGCTGGTGACTCGGATAAACTTATCCTCAGAAGCAGAGGTGACTCTTGGTCTTCCTTTCCTGGGGCGGTCCTCATGTGAGCCAGTTTCTTTGTAGCGCTTGATGGTTTTTCAACTGCACTTGGGGACACTTTCAAAGTTTGCCCAATTTTTCAGACTGACTGACCTTCATTTCTTAAAGTAATGATGGCCACTCGTTTTTCTTTACTTAGCTGATTTTTTCTTGCCATAATACAAATTCTAACAGTCTATTCAGTAGGACTATCAGCTGTGTATCCATCAGACTTCTGCACAACACAACTGATGGTCCCAACCCTATTTATAAGGCAAGAAATCCCACTTATTAAACCTAACAGGGCACACCTGTGAAGTGAAAACCATTTCCGGTAACTACCTCTTGAAGCTCATCAAGAGAATGCCAAGAGTGTGCAAAGCAGTCATCAAAGCAAAAGGTGGCTACTTTGAAGAACCTAGAATATAAGACATATTTTCAGTTGTTTCACACTTTTTTGTTAAGTATATAATTCCACATGTTTTGATGCCTTCAGTGTGAATGTACAATTTTCATAGTCATGAAAATACAGAAAAATCTTTAAATGAGAAGGTGTGTCCAAACTTTTAGTCTGTACTGTATATATATATATATATATAGTGGTGTGAAAAAGTGTTTGCCCCGTGCCTGATTTCTTATTCTTTTGCATGTTTTTCACACTTAAATGTTTCAGATCACAAAACAAATTTAAATATTAGACAAAGATAACACAAGTAAACACAAAATGCAGTATTTAAATTAAGGTCTTTATTATTAAGGGAAAAGGATATCCAAACCTACAGAGCCCTGTGTGAAAAAGTGATTGCCTCCTAAACCTAACAACTGGTTGGGCCACCCCTAGAAACAACAACTGCAATCAAGCGTTTGCAATAACTGCCAATGAGTCTTTTACAACGCTCTGGAGGAATTTTGGCCCACTCACCTTTGAAAAAATTGTTGTAATTCTGCCACACTGGAGGGTTTCCGAACATGAACCGCCTTTTTAAAGGTCATGCCACAGCATCTCAATCTGATTAAGGTCAGGACTTTGTGTTTACTTGTGTTATCTTTGTATAATATTTACATTTGTTTTGTGACCTGAAACATTTAAGTGTGACAAACACGCAAAAGAATAAGAAATCAGGAAGGGGGCAAACACTTTTTCACACCACTGTATATGGCACAAGGAGTATTACAACCAGTATATACATAAAGAGATGTGGTACTGTGGAATATAACACTCAGCACTGGGCAGTATTTCAGGGAATAGATATACCTGCCATCTTTTTACATGAGAGACCAATCAATTAAAAAATAGGCCACACATAGAGGTTAACCTGCTCAGTTTTCCCTGACCCCAGCACATCCTCTTGGCAGGAAGTACCATATTTTTCGAACTATAAGACGCACTTTTTTCCTCCAAAATTTTGGAGGAATATGGGGGGTGCGTCTTATAGTCCGAATGTTGGGGGGGAGGTGTATATATATGTGGGGTGTGGGGGGAGCGGTAGCGGTGGAGGAGCGGGGCACAGGAGGCAGCAGCAGCTCGCTGCAGCCTACACTGTCCCCGCTGCTAAAGAAAATGAATATTCACTGCTCCCCACGCCCACAGGGCGTGGGGAACACTGAATATTCATGCTCCTTAATAGCGGCACACAGTGTAGCCACAGCGCGGCTCCTGCTGCTGCCGGAATCGCCTGTGCCTGCTATTAAAGGGCATGAATATTCAACCTCTCTCCACACCCATGGGCGTGGGGAGGGGGTGAATATTCATGCCCTTTAATAAACGGGCACAGGCGATAGCCCGGCAGCAGCAGGAGCCGCAGCGCGGCTACACTGTGTGCCGGCTATTAAGCAGCATGAAGTCACTGCTCCCCGCGAACACAGTCCCAGCGTGGGGAGCAGTGACTTCCGGCAGCTGATCTCTCCATGTGAGCCGTGCATGGCAGTGACGTCATGCGCGGCTCACATGGAGAGATCAGTGCGGGCAGACAGGACGCAGCGCTGGAGGAGAAAAGAAAGGTGAGTAGGAGTGTTTATTTTTTTTAATGTGCATCATGAAGGGAATTGGGGGACCATGCATACTAGGATAAGGATGAGAGGGCCATACATACCAGGGTAACGCTGAGGGGGGCATACATAACAGGATAAAGATGAGGGGGCCATACATAACAGGATAAAGATGAGGAACCATACATGCCAGGATAGGGATTAGGGGTGCCATGCATAACCAGGATATTGATTAGGGGTGCTATGCATACCAGTATAGGGATTAGGGGTGCCATGCATACCAGGACAGGGATTAGGGGTGCCATGCATACCAGGATAGGGATTAGGGGTGCCATGCATACCAGGATAGGGATTAGGGGTGCCATGCATACCAGGATAGAGATTAGGGGCGCCATGCCTACCAGGATGGGGATGAGGGGTGCCATGCATACCAGGATGGGGATTGCTGTGCCGAGCTTACCAGGATAGGGATGAGGGGTGCCATGCATACCAGGATAGGGATGAGGGGTGCCATGCATACCAGGATGGGGATTGCTGTGCCATGCATACCAGGATAGGGATGAGGGGTGCCATGCATACCAGGATAGGGATGAGGGGTGCCATGCATACCAGGATAGGGATGAGGGGTGCCATGCATACCAGGATTGGGATTACTGTGCCATGCATACCAGGATGGGGATTGCTGTGCCATGCATACCAGGATAGGGATGAGGGGTGCCATGCATACCAGAATAAGGATTAGGGGCGCCATGCATAACCAGTATAGGGATTAGGGGTGCCATGCATACCAGGATGGGGATTGCTGTGCCATGCATACCAGGATAGGGATGAGGGGTGCATGCATACCAGGATAGGGATGAGGGGTGCCATGCATAACCAGTATAGGGATTAGGGGTGCCATGGATATCAGGATGGAGGGGTTCCATGCCTACCAGGATGGAGGGGTTCCATGCCTACCAGGATGGAGGGATGCCAGGCATTCCAGGATGGGGATTGGGACCACGTATAAAAGGAAGGGGGGGCATATATGCCAGGATTGGGGATATTGTCAGAATTGGGGGACATTACCCCTATACCAGTGTCAGCAGAACACCCCCTCCACCTTAAAAGTGCATCATGAACACATTTTTTGCTTACATTTTTTATTTTCCTCTTCTAAAACCTAGGTGCATCTTATAGTCCGAAAAATACGGTAATTAGCATTACAATGAGAAGGCTTGTAGTAGGAAAATCAATGATGAAGATATGGGGGAGGCAGATGCTTTACTGAATTGGTGAATACAGACCTTGGATAAAGCCTGGAGGTGTAAAGACCTGAGCGCTAGAAAAAAAGAGAGTGGTCGCTCACTGGTCTATTCGGGTGCTCTGAAGAAAAAAGTAATTTCAATTGCAAAAAGAACTTCGGCACTCCATACATGAATATATAAGAAATATTGGATCTAGACTAATGTCACTTTGAAAAATGAAGGTTTTTTGCGCATAATTTGGCCAATTTATGTGTGCCATCAACCACGACAAGGTCACCTTCGTATGATAGGAAACTACGCTACGCTACCACTGGATATGCCACTCTTGGGCTGTAAGCCTGTATGGACAATATGTCTCTGCTTGGGCTTTTAACTTACAATGTATGGGCTGGTCGAGCTAGTTAAAACCACCTGTGACTGAATGGGAGGGACACATGGTCAGAAAAAAGGCTGTCAAACTTCTAATAGTGTGAACATGTACCTGCTGCAATGATCCAGGAGCAGGATCCCAAAAATGATTAATAGAAAAAAGAGAGGGGTCGCTCACTGGTCTATTCGGGTGCTCTGAAGAAAAAAGTAATCTCAATTGCAAAAAGAACTTCGGCACTCCATATATGAATACATAAGAAATATTGGATCTAGACTAATGTCACTTTGAAAAATGAAATTTTTTTGCGCATAATTTGACCAATTTATGTGTGCCCATCAACCACGACCTGAGCGCTGCCTGCTGCATTGTAAAGCTGTGTGCGCCATGTTTATCTTCTCACCCAAATAACATTGGACGCTGCCATTCAAGTCACTTGTGGAGCACTGTAACTGCATTCCGTTTAAGTCTTTGCGACAAGCTAATGCCGGGGTACAGAGCTCACTATGGAGTATCTCGCTATCTTAGACAGGAGACATACAATATAAAACAGGCTGGAGAAATACATAGCTAGCAGTGGTATATAGCCCCCTATATTATGCTGACTGCAACAGGGGGCTTCCCAATGCACTTAATCCCCACATGGCTACTTCTACTTCACAATGTAAATGTATCTGATTAGTAATGGAAGTACACAGGGGAATTACTAATAGTGCAATTTCCTAATATTCAAGCAAAGGGTCAATGTCACTTTAAGGCTCTGTGCCCACAATGCGTTTTTTAAGCGTTTCCGCAGTGGCAAAAACGCTGCAGAAACGCTTAAAAAAGGCATGGTAGAAGGCCTGCCATGTTCCCCAATGATAATCCGCATGTGCTGTGCACATGCTGCGGAAATTTCCGCTGCGGATTATCATTGCGGAAAAAAAAGCAGCACTAACAATTATTTTGCGGAAGTGCTGCGTTTTCGCCGCCATTGACTTGCATTAGAACGCATGCATTCCGCTTCACTAGATAAGGACATGCGGAATACACTCTCCTCCGGACCCGGGTACCATAGAACCTGTGAAAAAAAGAATAAAATAAAAAAAATAAAGATTATATTTACCTTCTGGAGGCCCCTGGTCTCCTTGTCTGTGCTTGCCGGCAGCTAGCGATGGACTGAAGGACCCGCGCTGACGTCATAGTCACGTGACGGGTCACATGACGCTGACGTCGGCAGGTCCTTCAGTCTACCGCTGCCAGCAGCCGGGACGGAGGGAAACAAGACACCGGGGGCGCTTCACTTCCGCATGTCCCTGGCAGGAAAACGCATGTACAATCCGCATGCGTTTTTTTCTGCCAGGGAGATGCAGAAACGAAAAAAAAAAAATCCTGAGCATTTCTGCATCGTGGGCACACAGCCTAATCCAGGCATTTACTGGATGGGATGAGACGGCAGGCAGCTGAAGTGGCGGCTGGATTTGCAGGCAATCTTGTGTCAGCTCAGCTCATCGCACTCACTTGTGTCCTTCAATATTGGTGCTGGAGAATTATGGGGCATTCCTGTGATATCAGGATCCTGCGTCCAAACCTCAGCCTCATGTCAAGTACCTGTGATTAACTCAACAAGGAGTTGTGGCCGCATTGCTGGGGAACCAGGGAATCCGCCTGTTACCCACGGGGCGGCCATGAGATTATTTACTGTTATCAGGAACCAATGATCCATCAAAGAGAAGACTGGGAAGGCTTTATCCAACACATTAGGCTTCTGACAGCGCAAGATATTGTATATCCGAGACTGTAGGTCTCTGCTTCCCAGTAAGTGGGATCCAGCAACACTTCCCTATCAGATCAGTACAACATGGAAACATGGATCAGCAGGCGGATCCGGGAAAGGAGCCTGATCTTCAGAGCCGGGAATTCATGAAGAGACACGTTATGGACGATTTCTTGATGCACTACTGGTGAGTGATGAAGTGGGGAGCCATACAGCAGGTGACATAAGAATTGAAGACATTACCTTGGCTGTGTGTTTAGGATCATTATCTTGCTGAAATGTCCACCTTCATCATCCTGGTAGATGGCAGAAGATTTTTTTTATCAAGAATGCCTTGGTACATTTGTGCATTCATCCTTCCTTCAATTATATGAAGCTTGCTAGTGACCTAAGCTGAAAAACCGCCCCACACCGTAATGTTCCCACCTCCAAACTTAACTATTGGTATGGTGTTTTTTGGGGTGATATGCGTTGCCTTTTGGCCTCCAAACATGGTGTATATTATGGCATCCAAAATGTTAATTTTGGTCTCATCTGACCAGACTATATTCTCCCAGTATTTCACAGGCTTGTCTAAATGTTGATGAGCAAGCTTGAGCATGCTTTTTATTCAGCAATGGAGTCTTGCATGGTGAACGTGAATACAGGCCATGGAAGTTGTACATTACTTATAGTTTTCTTTGAAACAATTGTACCTGATGATTCTATGTCTTTCTGTAGCTCTTAGCAGCTGGTCATTGGCTCTTGAACAACTCTTCTAATAATTCTTTTCATTGCTCTTGTGAAACCTTGTGGGGAGCACATGGTCGTTGCCAGTTTATGGTGAAATGATGTTCTTTCCACTTCCGGGTTATAGCCTCAACAGATGCGACAGTCTTGAGACAACTCACTGGTTTTACCCATCATGAGATGTTTCTTGTGTGACACCTTTTTATAGGCTATCAGGTGAACCAGCTGATATTATTACTAAGTGGGAGGAATGCTTTCTAATTACTGATATATTTCAGCTGGTGTCATGACTTTCTATGGCTTTTTGCACCTCTCTTTCGTCATGTGTTCAATACGTTTTTCCAGTGTCATTTGTCTTTATTACACATAACTTAATTTATGGACATCTATGGTTTGATATATTTGCCTGTGTGGATTGGATGGGTTGTTACAGACATCTGGTGATAATTTCATGTCAATAGCACCTTTAAAAATATATTTACGTAGAAAATTGGCGATATGTTCAATACTTATTTCACCTGCTGTATATCATCTGTGGCTCAAAATACTGATATTGTACTGCTCCGTACTGAGTGAGCACATGGACATAAATGAGCATTGAAACCCTGACCATTCACAGTTGTGTCTTTTTGTCACAGCTAATGAATCCAATTCCTGCTCCTTGGTTCCTAGTGGCCACAGATACTTATGGGCGGCTCAGCAGCGCCTGTATTAGCATCTGGGGCACAACCTCTGACAGCAGCCATACCATGCATGCGACTATAGCACTGAATGAGAAGACAACATTAAAAGGTTATTACTATGATGGCAATTTATAACTAATTGATCGCTGGGGATGTGACTGTGGGATCACCAGCAGTCCTGAGAACGGGCCTCAGGATCACAGGGATTAGGCTCTGCTGCCCTGTCCTAAATGGAGCGTAAAGTGGCCATGCTCAACCTCTGCTCCATACACTGTCTATACAACTGCCAGAAATAGCGGAGAACTGCACTTTGCTTTTTGCAGAAATCCCATAGACAATTAATGTGTGGAGGTTGAGCATGGCCACTTTATGCTCCATTCAGTCCTAACAGTCAAATCTCCAGTGATCACCAAGATGTCCACCTCTTATTGATTGGCGATAAATTACTATCTTGGGAGTAACCCTTTAATACTGTCAAGCAAATACTCAGAGATTAATGTCTTCAAAAGATGAAGTTGCACATTTCGAACCTGCTTTGGACAATATTACATTACCTAATAACCACCCACAGATGACATATTACACACATTGACCTGTGGTAGAAGGCCCATCACACCCAGCATCCCGTGCTCGACGCTCCCCGTCTTATCATATTAGCTCAGCCTGGAGGCAGACAATGGGAGGTCAGAGGCGATGTCTGGCTGCACTGTCACACGAAATTCTATCTTCTGCTGCAAAATGCAGAATAACAGCTTATATGAGGTGGCAGCACACACAAACTCACATCCACATATGATGGACTGAAATAAGAGAACGGCCACAAAATCCACAACCGTGAGGTGCTGATTAGTGATCTCATCCAATATAACAATCCTCATACATAGTCAGCGGTAACATACAGAAAGGCATTCACAGGGCACTCAAGGCTCTGCACTGCTGCAGGGTTGTTACACACATGTAAATGTGGCAGTTTCCGCTGCATGTGCATAGATGGTCACAAACCTGCAGCATGTGAACCTACCCCTGTAACAAATCCAGCAGCTGAGAGATGAGGACATGATCAGGACAGGTTATCAGATTCTGGATGCAAAGAAGAATGTTTCCATTCACTACAAACAGAGATCTTGTAAATGGTGAGAAAATAACACAAACCTACAGAGCTGATCCAATTATTACATTTTACATCCAAAAGCCTGAATTCCCTTCCTATAATGCACATGACAGTGATAATAATTCTCTTTGCCCCCAGGAGTAAAAAACAGTTCCTCAGTGTCTCCTATTGGAAATATATAATGTGTAAGAGCATTTTACAGGAAAGTCCTATGCAAGGCAAGAAGCTGCACACGGCGCCTCTTTCCCAAAAGTGCAGATACTGGGAGCATCCTGCCATATAGATTTTTTCCTAAGGGGTGACCTTCTGTCAGTAGGAACCATAGATGCATGGACTCATATGTGCAAAGATACAACCCTAATATACAATGTGCTGTAGAATAACCAAGAAGTGGAATATTCATTAATTTTCCTAATAGTTATATGAAGTGAAATAATTTAACGATCATACCTGCATCAGTCCCCAATTCTGGTGATTCACAGTGATTATGCGGAACATGTCGCTATTTCCACATTACCTAGCATCACACTAATGAGGCATTAATTTACCTTAAACAGCTGTGCAGACAATAGAGAAGATGATCAGGGCTTCCTGTGATCATAGAATCATAGAATGGTAGAGTTGGAAGGGACCTCCTGGGTCATCTGGTCCAACCCCCTGCTCAAAGCAGGATTCACTAAATCATCTCAGACAGATGTTTGTCCAGCCTCTGTTTGAAGACGTCCATTGAAGGGGAACTCACCACCTCTCGTGGCAGCCTGTTCCACTCATTAATCACCCTAACTGTCAAAAAGTTTTTTCTAATATCTAATCTGTGTCTCCTCCCATTTAGTTTCATCCCATTGCTTCTAGTCTTTCCTTGTGCAAATGAGAATAAAGATGATCCTTCTACAATGTGACAGCCCTTGACATATTTGTAGACAGCTATTAAGTCTCCTCTCAGTCTTCTTTTTTGCAAGCTAAACATTCCCAAATCCTGCAACCGTTCCTCATAGGACATGGTTTCCAGACCAGTCACCATTCTGGTCGCTCTTCTCTGAACTTGCTCCAGTTTGTCTATGTCTTTTTTAAAATGTGGTGCCCAAAACAGTACACAGTATTCCAGATGAGGTCTGACCAAAGAGGAGTAAAGACCGATAATGACTTCACGTGATCTAGACTGTATGCTTCTGTTAATACATCCCAGAATTGTATTTGCCTTTTTTGCTGCTGCATCTCACTGTTGACTCATGTTCAGTCTATGATCTATTAGTATACCTAAGTCTTTTTCACATGTACTGTTGCTTAGCTCTATTCCTCCCATTCTGTATATGCTTTTTTCATTTTTATTGCCCAGATGTAGTACTTTGCATTTTTCCCTGTTAAAAACCATTCTGTTGGTTGCTGCCCACTGCTCCAGTTTATTTAGGTCTTCAGGACCGCCCACTGTAGATAAACTTCGGCGCTGCCTGGGCTCTGTGCAGCGCCGACGTTTAAAAAAGGTGGGTGGTCCCGCAGCCCTCAGGACCCTCAGGGTCCTGCAAGCGCTGCGGTTCCGGTGCAGAGCGACAGCTCTGACAGGGGACATCATCGGGACCTGACTGGATCAGGTCTCAATGATGTTAACCCTTTCCTATCTTCTATATGCCGCTATCTATAGTGATCACGGCATATAGAAGATAGTGAGAGGAGAGGGGGTCGTCAACTTACCTCTCCGACGGCCCCCTGATGCCTTCCAGGACCTTCCATTGTCATGGCAGCTGGAGGTCACATGACCGCCTCCAGATCTGCCATATATGATGTCCTGCTAGGCTCAGCCTGCAGCTGAAGTCTAGCAGGAGACAGACAGTGTGAAACTGTCAGCAAAGTTCTCATGCAATGCAATACATGTCTATTACATTGGATGAGATCAGTGATTAGAAAAATAAAAATTAATGTCCCATACAGGGACTAAGTAAAAATGTAAAAAAAAAGTAAAAAAAATGTTTTCAAACTGTTAAAAAAATCACAAAATAAATAAAAATAAATAAATAAAATATTAAACTAATAAATCCGTATATTTATGCAATAACTAAAAAAGTACACATATTTGGTATCGCCGCGTCCGAAACAACCCGATCTATAAAACTGTCACACTAATTAACTCCTTCTGTACACACCGTAATAAAAATAAATAAAAAACGGAGTAAAAAACTATGCTTTTTCATCATATCGCCAAACAAAAAGTAGAAAAAAATGCGATCAAAAAGCAAAATGGAAATAAAAATAATACCGCTGAAAACGTCATCTTGTTCCGCAAAAAAAAAGCCACCGTACAGCTCCATCAGCCGAAAAATAAAAAAGTTATAGCTCTCAGAATAAAGTGATGCAAAAAAAATATTTTTTCTATAAAATTGTTTTATTGTGTAAAAGCGCCAAAACATAAAAAAAATACAGTAAGTGTAGTATCGCTGTAAACGTACTGACCCGAAGAATAACGCTGCCTTATCACTTTTACCACACGCAGAACGGCATAAAAAAAACCTCAAAAAACAATTCCTGAATTGTTGGTTTTTGTTAATTTTACCTCCCAAAAAACGGAATAGAAAGCGATCAAAAAATGTCACGTACCCAAAAATGGTACCAATAAAAATGTCAACTCGTCCCGCAAAAAAAAAGCCATCACATGACTCTGTCGGCCGAAATATGGAAAAACTATAGCTTTCAAAATATGGCGATGCAAAAACTAGATTTTGCAAAAAAAAGCGTCTCTTAGTGTGTGACAGCTGTCAATCATAAAAACCCGATATAAATCTGGTATCTCTGTAATTGCACCGACCCGAAGAATAAAGTAATCTAATCAGTTATATCACACTAGGAACGGCGTAAAAAATAAATAAAACCAATTCTTCACCTGCTACTGATTTGTTTATTATGTCTCCCAAAGATCGCAGTAAGGCTCTGCTCACATTTATCCTGCGCTCTGCGCTGAGCACTTACACCAGAGTTTCCGTGTAAATCTCTGAAATACGTGATTCAGACGGAACCCATAACGGAAGATTCCCTGTAATGAGGCAGATATAGGCCACTGTGGACGCCGTCTAGCCTGGGATCCCACGGTGTCAGTTTTTTTAGGCGTGCATAAAAGTGCGGTTGGCCACAGTTTTGTGCACTTCTGAAAAAAAGGTCACGGCTAAACAGAGGCCAGACGGAGTCCAGAGTAACTCTGCTGCCTCATTACAGTGAATGGATCCCGCAGGGGTTTCATCTGAATTACATCACTTGGAAATTTAGATGGAAACCCCGATGTAAGTGCTCAGCCTCGAGCACCGGATAAATGTTACGTAAAATGTTCCCAATAAAAGCTTCAACTCAGTCCTCAAAAAAAGCTAGTCCCCACTCAGGTCCGTCATCTGTTAAAAATATTCCAAGTTACTGGTAGCAGAAAGGCTCTGGAAAAGCGAAATGCCCCTTGCCCCCCAAAAGAAATTCAGAAAATGTTGTGCTCCCAAATCCAAATGCCTATTCTACAATAATTTGATCTCCAATTGTCAAATAGCGCTTCGTCCCTCCCAGATCTCGCCGTATGGCAAAGCGGCACGATACAGCCACATATGGGGTATTGCCACTTTTAGAAGAAATTGTGTGACACATTTTGGCACCATTGTTACCAATTGCCCTGTGTGAAAATGTAAAATCTGAGGGTAAAACATTTTTTTGTGGTAAAAATATAATTATGTTTTCTTCACTGATCAATGGTATAAATGTAAAAATTAAAAAATACTCACTACTTCCCTAGATGAATTCCTTGAGAGGTGTAGTTTACAAAATGGGGTCACTTGTGGGGGTTTCTGCTGTTTCCGCGTGTCAGCTACTCTTCAAATGTGACATGGTGTCTGCAACCTATCCCAGCCAACATAGCGCTCCTTTCTCTTCCGAACCCTGCCGTTCACCAAAGCAGTGGTTTTCCCCCACATATGGGGTATCGGCGTACTCAGGAGAAATTGCACAACAAATTTCATGGTGCAATTTATCCTGTTACCCTTATGATAATGCAAAATTAGGGAATGAAAAACATTTTTTGTGGGAAAAATGTGAAAAATTTGAACATTTTATTTTTACGGCTCAATATTCTAAACTTCTGTGAAGCACCTGGGGGTGCAAGGTGCTCACCACACATCTAGATAAGTTCCCTAAGGGGTCTAGTTTCCAAAATGGTGTCACTTGTGGGGGGTTTCCACTGTTTAGGCACATTAGGGGCTCCCCAAAAGCAACATGGCGTCCGCTAATTACTCATGCAAATTTTACATTCAAAAAGTCAAATGGCGCTCCTTCCCTTCCAAACCCTGCCGTGCGCCCAAACAGTGGTTTGCCTCCACATATGGGGTATCGGCGTGTTCAGGAGAAATTGCACAACAAATTTCATGGTGCAATTTATCCTATTACCCTTATGATAATGCAAAATTAGGAATGAAAAACGTTTTTGTGGGAAAAATGTGAAAATTTTATTTTTACAGCTCAATATTATAAACTTCTGTGAAGCACCTGGGGGTTCAAGGTGCTCACCACACATCTAGATAAGTTTCCTAAGGGGTCTAGTTTCCAAAATGGTGTCACTTGTGGGGGGTTTCCACTGTTTAGGCACATCAGGAGCTCTCCAAACGCAACATAGCGTCTGCTAATTATTCAAACAAATTTTACATTCAAAAAGTCTAATGGCGCTCCTTCCCTTCCGAACCCAGCCGTTCGCCCAAATAGTGGTTTTCCCTCACATATGGGGTATCAGCGCGCTCATGAGAAATTGCACTACAAATTGTGTATTCCATTTTTTCTTGTTACCCTTGTGAAAATAAAAATATTTTGTCTAAAGTAACATTTTTGTGAAAAAAAGTTAAATGTTCATTGTTTTCTTCCACATTCCAAAAATTCCCGTGAAACACCTGAAGGGTTAATAAACTTCTTGAATTTGGTTTTGAGCACCTTGAGGGGTGCAGTTTTTAGAATGGTGTCACTTTTGGGTATTTTCTGTCATAAAGGCCCCTCAAAGTCACTTCAAATAAGATGTGGTCCCTAAAAAAATGTTTTTGTAAATTTTGTTGGAAAAATGAGAAATCGCTGGTTAACTTTTAACCTTTATAGCTTCCTAACAAAAAAAAATGTTGGTTCCAAAATTGTGCTGATGTAAAGTAGACATGTGGGAAATGTTATTTATTAACTATTTTGTGTGACATATCTCTCTGATTTAAGGGCATGAAAATTCAAAGTTTGAAAATTGCAAAATTTTCTAAATTTTTGCCAAATTTTCGATTTTTTCACAAATAAACACAAGTGATATCGAAGAAATTTTGCCACTATCATGAAGTACAATATGTCACGAAAAAACTGTCTCAGAATCAGGGGAATCCGTTGAAGCGTTCTAGAGTAATTACTTCATAAAGTGACAGTGGTCAGAATTGAAAAAATCCGGTCACAAAGGCAAAAACAGGCTCTGGCGCGAAGTGGTTAAACAAGTGCTCTTTGGCAGATCTCCATGGCATTATCCGTGCAGAGCAGCTCCTCTCCATTATCACTTATGGAAATTCCAGCACTTTCGTGGAGGAACCAGGAGATAGCTGGAAACTAACGCAAAATAAATCTGTATATATAAGTAATCTGCTCAAATCTAAAGCTGGATATACATAAGGAACCTTCAGAAATGGCTGATGAAATAACCTGCATGGAAACAGTGACCTCGGTTTCTGCAAATGGGGATGTAATCTCAAATTTAAATGGGTTCGTTGCCGCTCATTTCCATATCAGTGTGAAAGTGGTGCCGATGACGCTGCATCCCCTCCGTACACGTTATCGTGCTTACAAGGGATCTACCGATTGTGCTCACATCCTAGCATTTAAGTGATTACACAACGACATTGGTACGGCTTACCTCCCAATGAAAAAGTGACCAGCGTTGACCTTTAGTACTGTTTGGGGATCCAAGAATCCAGTACAGCAACCATCGCCAGGTGTCAGTGAGGTTACCAGAGTAGCGCAGTAGACTATGCTGTTCCACACAACGGTTGGGCTCTATGGGCGACATATCCCACTGTTTGCCTGGACAGCAGGATACAGTGCAGGCTTCCTTTGGACATATTTGTTGTTAAGATCTTCCAGAGAAGAAGTTACATGAAAGCCAATAATGTGAACTGGCTTCTGCCCTGGATCCTGTCGCAAAATCTGGGAAAAAACACTGGACAAAACAGAGTAGCACGCTACCGTAGCTTGGCTGATAAATTGCCATAAAAGTTGATGGAGGCCCTCCATTACAGTCCTTCAGCTAACCCTTGTGTACATCATGTGGCAGAACTGCTGGTAATTTCTGCTCCTACGACAGGTACAAACCTGGTCTTCCTCAAACATTTCGGTAGACAGAATACAGACCTCTGTATTATCTATTTATATATTTGTACATTAAAATAAGATTGCCCCTAAGGCTACGTGCCCATGATGCAGAAATGCTGCAGTTTTTTTCCGCATCTCCCTGGCAGGAAAAACGCATGCGGATTTTACATGCGTTTTTCGCGATTTTAGCATCACTTGGAAAAGTGCTTAACAACTTGGTCACACTATATAAATCCATGCAACCTGGATTTATATAGTGTGACCAAGTTAATAGTTAAAAAAAAAAAAGAATAAAAATGGTAAAAAATAAAAAATAAAGATTATACTTACCTTCCGATGGCCCCCGGTGTTTTCTCTGCTACGTCCGGTCTCCCCGATGTCTCGTGGTGGTGTGAAAGGACCTTTCATGACGTCATTTAGTCATGTGACAGGTCACACGACTACCGACGTCAGCGGTCGCGTGACCTGTCACATGACTAAATTACATCACTGCAGGTTCTTTTAGACCATCGCGAGCCGTACAAGAGACCGGACGTAGAGGAGAAAAGACCGGGGGCCATCAGAAGGTAAGTATAATCTTTATGTTTTATTTTAAATTCTTTTTTTAACAGGTTCTATGGTACCCGAGTCTGGAGGAGGGTCTCCTCTTCATCCAGACCCAGGTACCATCTGCACATTGAATCGCTTAATATCCGCATGTGCACATGTTTTCATGCGGATATTATGCGATTCAATTAAAGTCAATGGCGGCAATTACGCTGCGTGTCCGCAAAATTAATGGACATGCTGTGTATTTTTCTGCAATGATAATCCGCAGCGGAAATTTCCGCAGCATGTGCACAGCACATGCAGATTATCATTGGGGACTATGGGGCACGTATTACCAAGTGTTTTTTAAGCGTTTTCGCTGCGGAAATTCCGCGGCAAAAATGCTTGAAAAACGCATAGTGGGCACGCAGCCTAAACCTTTGTTTTTCCAAACTGAATAACCACAGTCTGGCAATCCATCTTTGGCAGTACACCCATTCCTTAATAACCTCGGTTGATATCTGCACCCGCTCTAGTTCAGCTATGTCCTATTATTCTAAGTGTGGCCGCACTAATGACCTGTATATAGAGGCAAAACTATTGTCTTGTCATGAGCAACTATGCCTATTTTAATATATCCAATAGTTACATCTCTTGTATAATAGCCATGAATTCACAATCAGTACATGAAAACAATGGAGCAAAGGCAATAGATTAATTTGCTAAACCTGAATAATAAAGTGCCAAGATGGTGCATGCATTTTTTTTTCTTAAAAATTAAATAACCCCTTTAAAGGAAATATGTCACCACATTTGACCTATCTAAACTAGTATTATGGGCATACAGGTTATAGACTGCTAAAAAAAAAGTCATACCTGTATGTCTGAGCAACATGTCTTGTAGCTGATAAATCATCTTTTATCACTGTATGTACAGTGGCTTGCAAAAATATTCACCCCTTGGCATTTACCTCACAACCTGGAATTTCACTGTTTTTTGAGGGTTTGCATCAGTTCATGTAAAGAACATCCCTACAACTGTGAACATTTGGTTTTTCTTTTTATTGTGAGCAAACAACAAATAAGACAAAATAACTGAAAACGTCAGTGTGCATAACTATTCACCCCCCTATAGTCAATACTTTATAGAGCCTCCTTTTGGGGCAATTACAGCTGCAAGTCACTTTGGATAAATCTCTATGAGTTTCCACATGTTGCCACTGGGATTTTTGCCCATTCCTCAATACAAACCTGCTCCAGCTTCTTAAAGCTAGATGGTTTCCTCCGGTGAACAGCAATCTTCAAGTCTGACCACAGATTCTTAATTGGATTAAAGTCTGGGCTTTGACTAGGCCACTCCAAAACATTTACACGTTTCCCCTTAAACCACTGGAGTGTTGCTTTAGCAGTATGCTTTGGGTCATTGTCTTGTTGGAAGGTGAACCTCCATCCCAGTCTCAAATCACTCACAGACTGGAACAGGTTTTTCTCAAGACTACTCCTGTATTTAGCACCATTCGTCTTCCCCTCAACTCAGACAATTTTCCCTGTCGCCGAAAAATATCCCCACAGCATGATGCTGCCACTACCATGTTTTACAGTGGGGATGGTGTTCTTGGGGTGATAAGCTATGATGGTTTGGCGCCAGACATAGCATTTACCTTGGTGGCCAAAAAGTTAAATTTTGGTCTCATCTGACCACAGCACCTTCCTCCATACATTTGGAGAGTCTCCCGCATGTCTTTTGGCAAGCTCAAAACGAGCCTTACAATTTTAGTGTGTAAAGTAAAGGCTTTTTTTCTGCCCACTCTTCCATAAAGGCCACCTCTTTGGAGTGTACGAGAAAAATCAAATCCATTAACATCAAATATAAAGAACACAACAAACCTGCCAAGAGAGGGCTGCCCACCAAAAGTCTCAGCCCGGGCAATGAGGGCATTAGTCAGAGAGGCAGCACAGAGACTAAAGTTAACCTTGAAGGAGCTGCAGAGTTCCCAAGCAGAGACTTGAGTATGTGTCCATACGACCACAATAAGCCGTACATTCCATTGTTATGGCCTTTATGGAAGAGTGAGAAAAAAATGCCTTCACTTCACACAAAAATTTTAAGGTTCGTTTTCAGTTTGCCGAAACACATGTGGGAGACTCCTCAAATGTATGGAGGAAGGTGCTGTGGTCAAATGAGACAAAAATTAAAATTTTGGCCACCAAGGTAAATGCTATGTCTGGTGCCAAACCAACACAGCTCGTCACCCCAAGAACACTACCAGCAGGGAAAATGGTCTGAGTCGAGGGGAAGACGGATGGTGAAAAATACAGGTATATTCTTGAGCAAAACCTGTTTCAGCCTGTCAGTGCTTTGAGACTGGGACGGAGGTTCACCTTCCAACAAGACAATGACCAAAAGAATAATGCTAAAGCAACACTCAAGTGGTTTAAGTGGAAACATGTAAATGTTTTGGAGTGGTCTAGTCAAAGCCCAGACTTTAATTCAATGGAGAATCTGGGGAAGATTGCTGTTCACCAGAGGAAATCATCCAATTTGAAGGAGCTGGAGCAGTTTTGTCTTGAGGAATGGGCAAAAATCCCAATGGCAAGATGTGGAAAGCTCATAAGGATTTATCCAAAGTGACTTGCAGCTGAAATTTGCTTCACAATAAAAAGAAAACCAAATGTTCACAGTTGTAGGCATGTTCTTTACATGAACTGATGCAAAACAAGAAAAATGCCAAGGGGGTGAATACTTTTGCAAGCCACTGTATCATGTAATGTGGGGACGCTCCAAACTTAATGAATTTTGGTCGGCAGTGCCAATGTGTTTGGGTTTCACGTTCCCTCAGATCCTATTACAGTGCTGTTCACCATTATTGGCACCCCTTCATTTTTTTCATAGACTGTACAATATCTTCAGAAATAAATGTAAATGTACCAAAGTTGTATCTTCAGGATTTTTAAATTAGTGATCCAAAGTAATACAACAATAAAACATTGCTCTTTTTCCCAATGGCAGATTTCACCTCACCCCAAAGATTTTCAATAAGATTGAGGTCAGGACTCATTAATGGCCATTTTAAAACAGTCCATTTTTTCTTTTTCAACCATTCCTGTGTACTTTTGGATGTGAGCTTTGAGTCATTGTCTTGCTGGAGGACCCATGATCTTGGACTCAAACCAGGTTTTTTTTACACTGGGTAGGAAATTTCGCTCTAAAATCTCTTGATAATTCTCTGATTTCAGGATTCCTGTGATATGGTCAAGGCCTTCAGTACCAGACGCAGCAAAGCAACCCCACAGCATTATGGATCCTACACCATGCTTGGTAAGGTGTTCTTTTCCTTATAAGCTTCATTGCACCGTCTGTAAGCAAACTTATGCTTTGCATTGCCAAAAAGCTCTATTTTTGTTTTATCTTTCCACAGAACATTTTCCCAGAAGGATTGTGGTTTGTCAAGGTACTCTTTGGCAAAGATCAGTCATTCCTTTTTATGTCTTTTCTTCAGCAATGGTTTCCTCCTTGGCCTTCGCTTATAAAGCTTTGCTTGGTTTAGTGTGTGGCGCATGGTACTTGATGAAACCATGACCCCACACTGTTCCAGGTTGGCCTTCAAGTCTTTGGATGTTTGACGTGGTGTTTTTTCCACCATTCGCACCAACCTTCGAAGACATCTCTTGTCAATTTTCCTCTTTCCCCCACATCCAGGGAGGTTCAGTTTAATGCTTGGCAAACTTCTTAATAACATTGCGGACTGTTGAAACTGGGAAACCAAGGTCTTTGGAGATGGCCTTATACCCTTTGGAAGTCTTGTGTTTGCTAATAATAGCAGTTCTGATGTCCTCAGACAGCTTATTTGTCTTCACCATCCTGACAAAGGAACAATGTGTTTTTTTTTTAAACACTGAAGTCATCATTCATTGGCTAATTCATGTCACATGGGCACCGACAATCACAGGAGAATCTCTTTTATGATTTACCGCAGGCGAGTCAAAATGTGTCTCTATACTAAATTAATGTAATGGGTGCCAATACCAGGGACACAGCAAGATTTAGGTTTTTCTATTTTTCCCTCCCATTGTTTTTTGTTTTAAATTATTGTTTATCATTTGCTCTTTTGTATTTAACACGAGTCTCTATACAAAAAAAACAGGTTCACTTGTTTATTTTTTTTCAGGAAATATTCCACATTATGTACTTAAACTTCAAGGGTGCCAATAACAATGAGCAGAACTGTATATGCCTACTAGGTTATATTAGTGACTTGCCAGCTGAGGAGACTCACCAATTATTAGGCTATGTGCTGACGAAGCAGAAATGCTCAGGATTTTTTCCTGAGTGTTTCTGCATCTCCCTGGCAGAAAAAAACGCATGCGGATTGTACATGCGTTTTCCTGCCAGGGACAAGCGGATGTGAAGCGTTCCTCACTTGCATTTCCACATGCGGGTTGACAAGCTCTTTCCAATCGATTTTAGCATCACTTGGAAAGTGCTTGTCAACTTGGTCACACTATATAAATCCATGCAACCGGCATGGATTTATATACTGTGACCGAAAGAATGGTAAAAAATAAAAAAATAAATATATACTTACCCTCTGATGGCCCCGCAGTCTTGCTTCGCGCTCCGTCCTGGCTGCCAGCAGCGGTACACTGAAGGACCTGCGTTCTAATGCAAGTCAACGGCGGCGAAAACGCAGCGCTTCTGCAAAATAATTGGTAGTGCTGCGTTTTTTTCCGCAATGATAATCCACAGCGGAAATTTCCACAGCATGTGCACAGCACATGCGGATTATCATTGGGGAACATGGCAGGCCTTCTACCATGCGTTTTTTAAGCGTTTCTGCAGCGTTTTTGCCGCTGCGGAAACGCTTAAACACATTGTGGGCACACAGCCTAAGACTGCTTTACCAGGCCAGGAAATGAATTGCCTTTCATTGGAAGAATGAAGCCCCCCTACTATGCAGGAATTTATTCCTAAACTTAATTGCATGCTTTGCCTTGCAAAATTTGTATTTCAAGAGAGGTACCCCGTTCAAACTTGAAAAAAAAGTGGGCTCTTTGGCTGGACTCCCCAGGCCTTGCTCCTCTAACCGTGACATTGCCTGGACTACTACTGTCCGCAATTACTAATTAGGCGACCCCTAAAACTGGTAGGCATATGTATGCATAAGCCTACCAGTTTTAGGGGTCGCCTAATTAGTAATTGCTTATCATCAAGGTTAAACTTGAACAAAGTTCCCTGTGAAAGCCTAGGACATAGACACAGAATTGGGTGTAGGCCACGGAAGGACACGCACCCAAAATAAGGGGACATATCCTATTATTAAGATATTAAGATAGGAGACACGTGTGTTAGGTCTTTCTAATGAATAAATATATATACATGATTGTGATCTTTTTGCTTCCTTGATTATTGAGTGCTGGGTACGGGGTGAGAAATTTACAAAGCCAGTATTCTGGACAACCTCCCATACTCATCAAATGCAAACAGAACGGATCCCTCCTCGGACTTTACTGGAATATTGATTTGCAGGACACTCACTTAGGTCTGAGAACGGGGCTGAGTGGGTTTTTAGAAGGGTCATGTTTATAGTGCAATGTTTTTACTATTTTTTTAAATGTTCAATAACAATTATATGATTAAAAAAACGTAGAAGCAATTTTTCATCTTTTCAAGGAAATTTACAAAACTTATTATTATTATTTTTATAGGAACCTATTCAGTTTTTTTAAGTTACTTTTGGGGACCTATATATTGGAAAATAACAAAAGTGATACTATTTTAAAAACACCCCCTCAACATATTCAAAACTGCTGTCACATAGTTTATTAACCCTTCAGATGCTTTTCAGGAATTAATGCAGAGTGGCATGACAGGAATGAAAAATTTTATTTTTACCATCTCAAATGTTGCTAACTTCTGAACAGGTCATTATATCCAGCAGCCTCTAAGGCCGTTAGTTGGTCGTGAATAGCCATGGTAACCATCACTAACAATCATGATCTCAGGGTGCTGATGGAGTTAAAGAGGGAGCGCCCACACTCTGTTAACCATCTAGATGCCATAGTCACTATTGACAGCAGCATCTAAGGGGTTAAGCGGCCATGGTCGGTGCCAATTTTGATCGATCGTGACTGATACAGCAGGGTGTCCACTATCGTGTACAGCTTACAGCTACTGAATTTTCACCCGTCGGGGATGCTATTCTCTTATATTTCAGGTCAGTAAAAAGACATATTGGTGGTCACTCAGTAGTTAATACTTTTTTTTTATTTTGTATGGGAAAAAGCCTGGGGCACAACTTCAACCTGTTTTGCAATGACGCTATGATGAGAGCTGCTCTGTTTCTACATGAAATTCTGCCCTTTAACTGCTGGAAATCACTGCCTGAACTGCAAGTCGAGACAGAGCTGCATTTGAGTGCCAATACTCAAGAGCGTGAGAAAAATACCAACCTTCAGGATTAGATAAATATCTCCTACACGTCAGGGTGCTGCACCCCGACAGATGCTGCGGGAGAAATGGCCTGCATGTTTCTGCATACCCAGTGCACAGTAGATCCACAAGTCACACAGGTTAGTAGAGAATAAAACACATTTTGCTATGAGATTTTATTTTACAATTCAACAACCTACCTACCGTATTTTTCGGACCATGAGAGACACTTTTTTCCCCCAATATTTGGGAAAAAAAATGCGGGGTGCGTCTTAAGGTCTGAACATTACCTGCGATGGTGGTAAAGTGGGATTGCAGGGCCCTCCAGGAACGCGGCGGCGGTGGTAGCGGTGTCAGCAGAGGTGAGCGTCTGGGACCGGCACCTGTTCCTGTTCGGTACTGGGGCTGGTGTCGGGCTGTGAGCGGCGTGCGGCCTGCGCAGGTTTCCGGTGTGCGCAGCCATTTTCCTAAAGCTGTGATCAACAGGTAAATGGTACATGCACGGACCGGTAGCTCCGGCGGCCATTTTCCTGTAGATCACAGCTCTAGGAAGATGGCCGCGCACACCAGAGACCTGTGCAGGCCGCACTGCTTCACTGCTCGTAGCCCGGCACCGACCGCAGCCCCGTACATCCTCCGGCCCCAGCCCAACACCCCGGCCCCAGCCAGAGGCCTCGGCCTCAACCCCAGCCAGAGGCCTCGGCCTCAACCCCAGCCAGAGGCCTCGGCCTCAACCCCAGCCAGAGGCCTCGGCCTCAACCCCAGCCAGAGGCCTCGGCCTCAACCCCAGCCAGAGGCCTCGGCCTCAACCCCAGCCAGAAGCCTCGGCCCCAGCCAGAGGCCCCCGGCCTCAGCCCCAGCCAGAGGCCTCCGCACAGGAACGGCCAGGCTAAGGGCCTCAGCCAGACACAGGCCCCGGCCCGGCACAGGCTCCACAGCATCTGACCTCTTCTGCTGCAGGTGAAGACTTCCTGAGGGACCCTGTCTCTTGTGACCCTCGCTTCACTGCCCCTCAGGGGTGCGTCTTATAGTCCGAAAAATACGGTATATAGCTGGAGGACTGAAGGGGTTAATGAATACTTACCAATATTACCGTTGGGAGAATGGGGGCATTTCAGTTCTGCCCAGTCCGTCTCTAAAATACACACTTTTGAGCGCAGTTCACATAAAACCCTCCTTCCTTCAGCCTGGGATGCTCCAAATTTGCCAGGACTGTATTTGAAAAATCAGGACAGAGGCAAATATGTAATTTCACAGTGCCATATAGAAATATATGGGGCCATAATGTATCTCTGATTTCATTCTGAGGCACACACATTTTTTTGTCTTTGTTTGAGGCTTTTGCTTATTTTTTCCCACTATAAGGGCTCACTCACACTGACATATAACAAGGCCGAGTGCTATCCGATGTTTTATTGGATAGCACTTGGCCTAATGTTACACTAAGGGGCAGTGCAGATCTCCGATTATTTTCTCATGCCAATTCGGCATGAAAAAAAATCGCAGCATGCTGCGAGTGCATCTGATAGTCAGATCGCAATCACCCATTCAAATCTATAGGTGTGAGTGAAACATCAGTCTACACTCAGATGTCATCCGAGTGCAGTCCGATGTACTCACATAGAGTCCATGGAAAAAATAGAGAAATTAAGTTCTCCATCTTCTCCACACTTGTGCTGTGATTCTCTCATGCAAGAGATAGATGCTACTACGCATGTGCCACCCGCCAGTGGGCGGGGCTTGCGCAGAATAAGAGCATCGCTTGACTATAGATGCTATTGCGCATGCACAACGGACATTTTGCTGAAGCTTTTTTTTCTTTGCTACAACAAAATGGCCGCAGTGAACTCATGTAATAACCCTGTATTAGAGATTAACAAATCTACTCAAAGGACCCTGGTCCAAATGCCACATCAGTAGTCTGTGGCTGCCGGAAAGGAACCCTGTGAACTACCTCACACCTGCTAGAATCCCAGGCGCCGCTTCTGATTTGTAGTCCCGATGCGAAGTCATTGTTGTGGCGTGACGCACGTATGACATCGTGTCAGGCCTACTAATCAGAGACACCGGGGATGTCAGCAGGCACACAGGGCTACAAACTTCTGACGTAGCCACTGGACTAGGGCCCTGTGAATAGATTTGAGGTCATCATTTTTTTGACCATAGGACATTGTCGTCAGTCGTTCTAATACCTCTATTTTATCAAAACTTGCAGATGACATGGACCCCATTCTTAAACATTTCTGGATGACGTAACCTCCTTCACATACCCTATGTAGTTGTATGTAAGAACAGGTCATTGGAGAATACATGACAAATGATTCTTCTGCCTTGGGAGAGTGGGCAATGAATGAAAATGTTGGAAATGATCAGATAAATAAAACAAATAAGTGATCAAGATGATTGATCAGGTCCAATTTGCTGAACTCCACAGCATTCAGAATGTAGTCTTCAACACAAGCCTTCCTCTCCATAGAGTAGTGTAGGGAAGATTTATGTCCAGACATGTCCCAGGAACAAAATCTGTTACACAAAGCTCTTTACATACAAGCAAAATTCCCTGCAAATCCCCGTAACAATAAAGAATTATTCTCTCCTGGTTTGTATAAGGCCAGATTCCCCCACTTCATCCATCTTCTAGATGACATGAAATGCTGATATTCTACATACTAGATGACAAGACCTTGAGACGTCCTCTTCTGTCACATGAAATATGCAGTCATTACAGCCCCCAAAGATTCCAGACTTCCTGCTTGCCCCCTATACATCACTCATCACAGTAAAGGGCCCTATTCACAGCTCGCTTTTTTGCGTCTTTTTTTTTAATGTATACAACAGGAAGGATTCTTGATAGACAAACAGAGGCTGAAAAGGACGACAGAGGCATCATAGAGCCGCACCAGACACTCATAGCCCTTCTTGTTAAAAACAAAAGATACCATGGCTTGCGAAAGTATTCACCTCCCTTGGCATTTCAACCTATTTTGTTACATTACACCTGTGTTTAAATATTTTTGGAATCCGATTTGTGCGTGATGCATCAGCACCAAATAGTCTAAATTGGAGAAGTGAGAAAAATATAGGCATAAATTAAATTTATGGGATCAAATAACTAAAAATTGGCATGTGCATATATATTCACCCCTTTTACTATGAAGCCCCTAAAAATTTCTGGTGCAAGCAATTACCTTCATAAGTTACATGCTTAGTGAAAGTAAATCCACGTGCATGCAAAGTGTCAAGCTGTGTGCCCACTATGCGTTTTTCAAGCGTTTTTGCCGCGGAATTTCCGCAGCGAAAACGCTTAAAAAACGCTTGGTAATACGTGCCCCATGGTCCCCAATGATAATCTGCATGTGCTGTGCACATGCTGCGGAAATTTCTGCTGCGGATTATCAATGCGGAAAAATCCGCAGCATGTCCATTAATTTTGCAGTGTAATTACCACTATTGACTTGCATTGAATCGCTTAATATCCGCATGAGAACATGTGCACATGCGGATATTAAACGATTCAATATGCGGATGGTACCCGGGTCTGGAGAAGAGGAGACTCTCCTCCAGACTCGGGTACCATAGAACCTATTCAAAAAAGAATTTAAAATAAAAAATAAAGATTATACTTACCTTCTGCTGGCCCCCGGTAAGTATAATCTTTATTTTTTATTAGTTATTCTTTTTTTTAACTATTAACTTGGTCACACTATATAAATCCATGCCGGTTGCATGGATTTATATAGTGTGGACCAAGTTGTCAAGCACTTTTTCAAGTGATGCTAAAATTGCTTGGAAAAGCGCTTGATAACCCGCATGCAGAAATGCATGTGAAGATGCTTGACAAACGCTTCTACCTGGCAGGAAAAACGCATGTAAAATCTGCATGCGTTTTTCCTGCCAGGGAGATGCGAAAAAAATCTGCAGCATTTCTGCATCGTGGGCACATAGCCTCACATATCTGTCAGTATATACACAGCTTTTCAGAAAGGCCACAGAAGCTGCAACACCATTAAGCAAGAGGAACCACTAACCAAACACCATGAAGACCAAGGAAATCTCCAAACAAGTCAGTGACAAAGTTGTTGAGAAGTAAAAGTCAGGATTGAGTTATAAAAATATATCCCAATCTCTGATGATTCCCTGGAGCACTATCATATCCATTATCACCAAAGGGAAAGAACATGGTACCGCAACAAACCTGCCAAGAAAAGGCCACCCACCAAAACTCTCAGCCCAGGCAAGGAGGGCATTAATCAGAGGCAGCACAGAGACTAAAGTTAACCCTGAAGAAGCTGCAGAGTTCCCAAGCAGAGACTGGAGCATCTATGCATACAACCAAAATAAGCCATACACTCCATAGAGGTGGCCTTTATGTAAGAGCGGGCTGAAAAAGCCTTTACTAACATACAATAACTGAAAGGCTATGTGCCCACGATGCAGAAATGAAGCAGAAAAATTTCTGCAGCATTTCTGCATCTCCCTGGCAGAAAAAAACGCATGCAGATTGTGCATGCGTTTTTCCTGCAGAATACATGCAGATCCACATGCGGATTCGCATGCGTTTCCGCATGCAGATTGACAAGCGCTTTCCAGGCGATAGCATCACTTGGAAAGTGCTTGACAACTAGGTCACACTGTATAAATCCATGCAAACAGCATGGATTTATACAGTGTGAACCGTAAAAATTAAAACAAATAAAGCTATACTCACCCCCGATGTCCCGGCGTGGCTGCAGCGCTCGTTCCTGTCTGGTTCCCGGCTGCCGGCATATCGCGAGACAGAGCGGTGAAGGGCCTGCGGTCACATGACTGTGACGTCACCGCAGGTCCTCAAGCGATGCCGGCATTCAGAGAGAAGACGCCGGACAGGTGAATATAAACTTTATTTGTTATTTTATTCTTTTTTTACAGGTACAATGGTACCCGAGTCTGGATGAGAGTCTCCTCTCCTCCAGAACTGGGTACCATCCGCACATAGAGACGCATAGAAGCCGCTTGTACGAATGTACAGTCGCGGTTTCTATGTGTTTCAATGCAAGTCAATGGCGGGAGTTCCGCTGCGCTTCCGCAAAATTAAATGACATGCTGCGGATTTTTGTACGCAGCATAAACGCTGCGGAAAAATCCGCAGCATGTGCATAGAACATGCGGAATCCCCTTGGGGACCATGGGGTGCGGATTACCTAGCGTTTCACAAGCGTTTATGCTGCGGAAATTCCGCAGCATAAACGCTTGAAAAACGCTACGTGGGCACCCAGCCTAAGGCTCGTTTTGAGTTTGCCAAAAGACATGTGGGAGACTCCTCAAATGTATGGAGGAAGGTGCTGTGGTCAGGTGAGACCATAATTAAACTTTTTGGCCACCAAGGAAAACGCTACGTCTGGTACCAAGCCAACACAGCTCATCAGCCCAAGAACGCCATCCCCATAGTGAAACATGGTGGTGGCAGCATCCTGCTGTGGGGATGTTTTTTGGCAGCAGGGACAGGGAAAATGGTCGAGGTGAAGATGGATGGTGCTAAATACAGGGATATTCTTGAGAAAAACCTGTTTCAGTTTGTCAGTGATATGAGACTGGGACAGAGGTTCACCTTCCAACAAAACAATGACCCAAAGCATACTGCTAAAGCAACTCTCGAGTGGTTTAAGGGGAAACGTGTAAATGTTTTGAAGTGGCCTAGTCAAAGGCCAGACTTTAATTCAATTGAGAATCTGGGGTCAGATTTGAAGATTGCTGTTCACCATAGGAAACCATCTAACTTGAAGGAGTTGGAGCAGTTGTGCCTTCAGGAATGGGCAAAACTCCCAGTGACAAGATGTGGAAAGCTAATAGAGACTTATCCAAAGTGACTTGCAGCTGTAATTGCTGCAAAAAGAGGCTCTACAAAGTACTGACTATAGGAGGGTGAATAGTTATGCACACAAAAGTTTTCAGTTATTTTTTCCTATTTGTTGTTTGCTTCACAATAAAAAGAAAACCAAATGTTCACAGTGGTAGGCATGTTCTTTACATGAACTGATGCAAAACAAGAAAAATGCCAAGGGGGTGAATACTTTTGCAAGCCACTATATCATGTAATGTGGGGATGCTCCAAACGTAATGAATTTTGGTCGGTAGTGCCAATGTGTTTGGGTTTCATGTTCCCTCAGATCCTATTAAAAAAAAAAAAACAGTGAAATTCCAGTCTGTGAGGTAGAAAAACACGAAAAATGCCAAGAGGAGTGAAAACTTTCGCATAACACTGTATAAAGCCTACTGCATAAAAATAACTTTTTTTTTTACTGGGCTGCGTGGGATGAATCTTTGTTTTGTTAAATAGCACAAAATCAATCTGAGACAAGCCACACAAAAAGTGCGTAAGGTTGCGATCTATATCAGCCTACTCCAAAGACAAAGAGGCACCCAATACACCTTTACACGACCACAGCAAGGGTCAGTGATCCTTCTCCGAAGCCTGATGAGTACCCGTCTTTCTCCCACAATCCACCTGGGCTGCCACCTCAGTGGAAATGACAGCTTGGTCTAGTTTGACCCTTGTCTGCAGAAAGGATGCAGGATGGGGTACAGAAACTAGTCATGGCCACACACATTCACTGATCAGGAGAGAATTCAAAAGAAACCACAGACCGTGTACTCCTTGTGCCCGGACACACAGGAACGTTGTTTACAGTGTAGTGCAGTCCAGACCTTCAGAAGGGAAATGTAAAAATTCCGCTTTCCTAGACAGTAGGCCCAGAATACGAACAAGTGCTTTGCAAATGTGCCATCACTCAAGTGAGGTCCTCCACGCAGTGAGTTCAAGCACCCCAGGATCACCACTACTACTCAGCCACATTGCATTAATCCTGGAACTTGGAGCCACATACTGTCAGCTATATGGACCCCCTGCACACACTCCAAAGTTTTTTTCAGTATGCATGTATGATCCATTACCAGATGGGAATCTGGTAACCCTACTGATACACCTGATCTTAGCCAAGAAGACGAAAGGCAATGGATTGGCGTACTCTGCTATGCTATGCCATACTTTACTTTATTTTCCAGTATGCAGACATATAGTGGCCAGACAGAAGGAAAGGATGCTCTGTCTGACCAACGAAAAACATGTATAGCATCCGTAGAAGTCTCAGTGAACTCTCTTATCAAACAAAAAATGTGATCTCAACGGGGCCTTAACTAGAATAATGATCGTCACCCAGAACCAAAGAAAAGACTGCTAAGATCTGATTAACCGTTTCAGTGGATAGTGATCGGACTTTGCAGTAATCCCATATCTCCAATAACAATACATTCACCCCACACTGGTACCAGACATCGCTGCGGGCATCAGTCTGGGGGCACATTCCAGTCCTACACACCTCCTAGAGTACCACCCTCGTCATGGCCTAATAAGCAGCGTTTAATAACAATCCCGACTAGAAAGTGCAATAATAGATCACTAATCCCATGTGTTCCTGGCAGAGCAGAAGTGGTTACAGCACATTGTGTGCAGAGATAACCTGTGTGGAGAGTACACACAATATTACATTAGTAGGAGTTATAACCATTAAACACTACAATGTACCCAGAGCTAGAGCGGATATTAACCCTCCACATCTCAATGCCCAAGAAAAGCCTTTACTAAGGATTATTACCCATTTTTTGTTAAGTCTTGACTCAGACTATGGACCATTGTTGTAATAAGTGCACCTTCAATGCTGGGAAACTTCTGTCCCTTCGATGCTCCGAGACTGGAGGGGGCAATTCTTTTATCTTCCTGCCAGATGTTGTTGAGCAAATTTAGAAATAAGGTGTTTGCCATTCATGTCACTACGTGAAGCGGGTTCTGGCTGGAAAGTGATGTAAAGTGATAAGTTAAGAGCCTGACATGACCTGAGAAGGTGCACCTGCCTGTACGGTCACAGTACGCCCTGACAGGCGGGTGTGAGCGATGACTGTCAGTCGCCTGCTCTAGACATGAATGTACACGCGTGTGGATATTATGTACAGAAGAGGGGACCCCTGCACAGCCGCTGACACTGCCATGTTTTTTAGTCCTTTTTATGAATTAATTGCTTGCATTGTTCTTCTCTGTATATACAGAACTCCAGGTGTTACTGATGCTAAGGCTGTGTGCCCACGTGGCGTTTTTCAAGCGTATATGCTGCGGAATTTCCGCAGCGTAAACGCTTGAAAAACGCATGTATATCCGCACCCCATGGTCCCCAATGGCATTCCGCAATGTCAATGCCCATGCTGCGGATTTTTCCGCAGTGTATATGCTGCGGTCAAAAATCCGCAGCATGTTCATTAATTTTGCGGAAGCGCAGCGGAATCAATGTGCGGATGGTACCCAAGTCTGGATGAGAGGAGACTCTCATCCAGACCTGGGTACCAAAGAACCTGTAAAAAAAAGAAAAAATAAAGTTTATACTTATCTTCTGATGTTTTCCCTCCGTCGCGCTGTTGTCTGAAGGACCTGCCACGTCATTGAGTCATGTGACCCACCACATGACTCAATGACGTCACCGCAGGTCCTGCACACAACAGCGTGAGCCGCTCAAGCCTCCGGACGGGGCAGAGAATGCATCAGAAGGTGAGTATAAAGTTTATTTTTTTATTTTTTACCATTCTGAACAAGTTGTCAAGCACTTTTCCAAGTGATGCTTGGAGAAGTGCTTGATAACCCGCATGCGGAAATGCATGCAAAGACGCCTCACAAACGCTTCTACCTGGCGGGAAAACCGCATGTAATATCCGCATGCGATTTTCCCGCCAGGGAGAAGCGTAAAAAATATGTTTCAGGTCCGCAACGTGGGCACATAGCCTAAGGGTATGTGCACATGATGCAGAAATGAAGCAGAAAATTTCTGCATCTCCCTGGCAGAAAAAAACGCATGCAGATTGTGCATGCGTTTTTCCTGCGGAATACATGCGGATTCACATGCGTTTCCACATGCGTTTCCGCATGTGGATTGACAAGCGCTTTCCAGGCAATTTTAGCATCACCTGGAAAGTGCTTGACAACTAGGTCACACTATATAAATCCATGCAAACAGCATGGATTTATATAGTGTGACCCGAGAGAGTGTATATACTTACCTCCGATGGTCCGCGCTGTCCTGCTCAATCCGGTCTACCGGCTGCCGGCAACTTTGAATTGAAAGACCTGCCGACGTCAGCGTCACATGACCCGTCACATGACTCTGACGTCAGCGCAGGTCCTTCAACTCACTGCAAAGTGCCGGGAACCAAGCAGGAGCGCTGCGCGGGCCGACAGAAGGTAAGTATACATTTATTTTTTATTTTATTCTTGTTTTACAGCTTTTTTAATGGTACCTGGGTGTGGAGGAGACTCTCCTCTCCTCCACACCCGGGTACCATCCGCACATTAGAACGCGCCAATAGCGCAAGTACAGATGCAGTCTTGCGGAATTGGCGCATTCTAATGCAAGTCAATGGCGGCGAAAACGCCGCGTTTACGCAAAATTAATTGACATGCTGCGGATTTTTGAGCGCAGCGTTTACGCTGCGGAAAAATCCGCATCATGGGCACAGCACATGCGGATTTCAATTGGGGAACATTGCTGCCCTTCTACCATGCGTTTTTAATGCGTTTCCGCGGCGTTTACGCAACTGCAAAAACGTCACACTAAAAAGTATTTCTCAAATTTCCATTAAAATACAAGAGTTGTACTCATCCATAAAGAGGTTTTACATGTGACATTTTGATGACGTTTGTAAAGACTTGATCAAAATTAAAAGGAAAGGAAAACAAATCCTTCCTATATTCTTCCTTTTATCAACCATTCCTTGCCTTAGCTTCACATCTGCATGAAAGCGACACAAGTGCAAAACACCCCCAACAGCTATCCCTGCAAAACACAGAAGGACGGCCTCTATGAGAGCTGTAAATGCATGAGTTTTTGGCACATATTCAGATGTGAATATCCGTCTCATATCCATGTGATGGTCCGTTTTTCATATGTTTGCATTACGTATGTCTGCTTTCATACATGTGTTATTTTTTTACAGACGGAAAAGCTCATTACACGCCGAAATGCATTGGTGAATAAAAAAACCTTGTTTATATGTTCTTGATCTCATCCTTTCTGTGAGCGCAGCCCACACATTTCCATTTTGCCAAACTGTTATCTGGACAATACTCTCCTCCAGCCACAGGGCTGCATCTATGGCACACCAGTCTTCCAAAGGTGTTGTGTCTTTACTCAACCCTTACAGGTGAGTGTACCCATCACCCTCATCTCCATCTTGCTCCTTACAGATAGGGATGTGTGAGGTGAGTGCAACCATCACCCTCATCTCCATCTTGCTCCTTACAGATAGGGATCTGTGTGCATTTGTCCCATAGAGATCTTCCTAATGAGACCGATCTTAGAAATTGATCTGAAAACGCCATCTATACCCACAGATGTTTGTTAGGATAGAATTAATTCTAATCTTCCTGATTAGATATGATTCTCCGATAATATAACTTTTATGTTACATTTGGTAAAAATTACCCTCAAGTTAAAACCTTCTCTAGGGGACAGTTGTTAGTGGCGTTTCATCTGCGTCACATTAATACTGCAGTTTGAGGTTATCAGGGTTGATGGTTGTACGTGGCCATAACAGTGTAAATTTAAAGGCAACCACAGCCAAGCAGCTAACCGCGGACAGGAACCGGCCGGTTCCAGTCCCTTTATTACTGTGTATATATAAACACAGGAACTTTACAGAGTTCAACTCTCAATTGCATCTAAGTACAAGTTGAACAACTTTCTCCTGGAGAAGCCTCTGGATGTTTAGGGGTAAACTAAGCAGTTACAAAGATTGCAACATTGTGTCCACAGTCAATACAATAACAATCCACCCTAGAGATAGGTAGTCCATAAGTCATGTGATACAGACTACTGCATCTAATCGTGGCAGAGAGGATCAGTCACAAATATGGTGGGGGTCTCAATACTGCCCATAGTGGTTAAAAAATGGCATGGAGGAGTATGCATTACATCCCATATAGGCGCTATATTATGTCACCTCTGGAAATTCTCTGATATCAATGTATATTGCGGATTGTACATGGAGGCAGCTTTCCAGCTAGTGTCACAAAGGCTGCAGCACTATAGATGGAAGGACTAGTTCCTGCTATATATGAATTGTCACTTAAAGGGAATCTGTCAGCAGGTTTTTGCTACCTTATCTGAGAGCAGTCTGCTGTAGGCAAAGAGAAGCTGAATACGAGGATGTGTGGGAGCAGCCTTTCTCACACAGAGTTTTTAGATTTAGCAGAATGAATGAAGCAGAGCTGAAAAGCTTCCCCTATCCACACCAGGCTCTGTGTATACAATGTCCATAGACAGTGTGCTGCCTATCACAGGAGGGGGCGTGTCAGACAAGGGCTCAGACCAGGTAGTCACAGCAATGATAAGCAATCATTGTAAGCAAACAAAACCTCTGAGCTTGATAAGAAAGGCATTGCTGAAATCTGTGTTTTAACCCCTAACCCTACCTCATGCTGTCTTCAGATTACATAGTAAAAACCTGCTGACAGATTCCCTTTAAGCGCTTTCCAAATATATTAATGTAAGTTCCTTTTATGTATTATATCCTGGAACGATGTAGACAGAGGCTGCGAGATGCCTATGTTATCACTCTGCCCAGTAACTGACCTGTCTTATCACTGGATTTCTGCACTACTTGACCAGTGAAGAGAATGCGGCGTTGAGCAAGCCTGATTTAATTATAAAGCCACCATGACACCGCTGTCATTCCTCAAAATAACAAACTTTCTCCTACACGAAATGCAGATACATGAAGGCAAACTGAAGAGAAATCTATAGTTTAGGCTTTTTATTTGCTATGCAAATTGCCTCTTCAGAGAAAAAGAGGACTTGAACTCTATAGCGCCACCTATTGGAAGCAGCAATCCTACAAGTCACAATCAACCCTTTAACGAGGCTTTTTATTTTTAACTTTTCTTATTTCTCCTCGCCATGTAACGAATGTATAGCTGCAGCCCCGTCGTAACGATCCAACCTCCACAATTACTTTTAGCAGTGTGGATTCCAATGCAAATCAGCTTGGGTCCCTTAGGGCGCTCCCATCAAAATTATTCCATTATCTGACATATAAGACAAAGCTATCATGTATTTCCCAGGCACATAAGGATAGCCTTGTATTATACAGTATGTGGCTCTGTAAGTGGTTCAGAACTACAAATCCCAGGCAGGCCAGTCAGAGCCACTTACAATTACTAAAAAAAAAGTAAGTGAATCCTTTGGAACAAGCTGGATTTCTGCACTGACCTCTAATACAATGTGGTCTGGTTGCATTTAACACAAATCTACTGCAACTAATATAATAACACAACTGGCTGTACCATTTATGTCTTTTTTGGACACTGACTAAACTTCCACAATTCAGGACAAAAAGTGCCCACCCCCCCATGATAATGACTTCACCAACAGCTAATTAGCAGAAAGGTAATTCCGTTAGGGTGAAACCAGACATGCAGTTGTCCATGCGGCCTAAACAATGTCTATCTGTGGTGGCCCAAGAGTACGTCTAGTCTTATCATTAGGCCATATTCATATCTGGTCAGTATTTGTAATCCCAAACCAGGAGTGGGTGAAAAATGCAGATGTGGTGATGTGTTTCTATTATACTTTTCCTCTGATTGTCCCACTCCTGATTTTGGCTTACAAATACTGATGTAAAATACTGACTGAATACTGAAAGTGTGAACGTAGCCTCATAGTAATGAAGGAAGGAAGTGCAGCTTTAAAGCTACTCTGCTCATTAAATATAAATCGATTACTGACAAGTCTGTTCACAAGAATGATAAGTTTGAGTGAACCAAGCCTTGAAGCAGGCAACTTTCAGAAGACGTGTAACTGCTGACATACCAATGTGATTTAGTGAGTTTTTGATGTTGCAGAATTTTAGCAGCATTTCTGCACATATTATCTTATTTAAGTTACTTGCGTTTTTAGTACATTTTTACATGTATTTTTTTCATCTGTGGTTTTTATCTCTTTTTAATAACTTAAAGAAGTTGTCCACTACTTTGACATTGATGCCCTATCCGTAGGACAGGGCATCAATATATGATAGACCGGGGTCCAGCACGCGGCACCCCCACCGATCAGGTGTTATCAGTGCCAGCGGCAGCGGCCGCTGGCCGGAAGTCCTTACCTGTGGTGCCTGGCTGTCAAATTGTAGTGGCGGCGACTTGTAACTGCATATCCGCCTCCTATTCAACCAGGCACCGCAGGTAAGGACTTCCGGCCGGCGGCCGCTGCCAGCAGCACGATAACAGCTGATCGACTGGGGTGCTGCGTGCAGGACCCCGGCCGATCATACATTGATGTCCTATCCTACGGATAGGGCATTAAAGTCAAAGTAGTGGACAACCTTTTTAAGCTTTAAATAAAACTGTCTTGTTTTGGAAACTTCCTGTTTGCTCAGTAACAGTGTTTATAAAACTTTATTGATAAAATGACAGGTGCTTCTCACAAAATTAGAATATCATCAAAAAGTTAATTTATTTCAGTTCTTCAATACAAACAGTGAAACTCATATATTATATAGAGTCATCACAAACAGAGTGATCTATTTCAATTGTTTATTTCTGTTAATGTTGATGATTATGGCTTACAGCCAATGAAAACACAAAAGTCATTATCTCAGTAAATTAGTATAATTAACAAAAAACACTTGCAAAGACTTCCTATGCGTTTAAAAAGGTCCCTTAGTCTGTTTCAGTAGGCTCCACAATCATGGAGACTTGACAGATGTCCAGAAGGCAGTCATTGACACACTCCACAAGGAGGGTAAGCCACAAAAGGTCATTGCTAAAGAAGCTGGCTGTTCACAGAGTGCTGTGTCCAAGCATATTAATGGAAAGTTGAGTGGAAGGAAAAAGTGTGCTAGAAAAAGGTGCACAAGCAACCGGGATAACCGCTGCCTTGAAAGGATTGTGAAGAAAAGGTCATTCAAAAATTTAGGTGAGACTCACAAGGAGTGGACTACTGCTGGAGTCATTGCTTCAAGAGCCACCACACACAGACGTATCTAGGACATAGTTTACAAGTGTCTTGTTCCTTGTGTCAAGCCACTCATGTCCAATAGACAACGCCAGAAGCGTCTTACCCGGGCTAAGGAGAAAAAGACCTGGACTGTTGGTCAGTGGTCCAAGATGTTGTTTTCAGATGAAAGTAAATTTTGCATTTCATTTGGCAATCAAGGTCCCAGAGTCTGGAGGAAGAGTGGAGAGGCCACAATCCAAGCTGCTTGAGGTCTAGTGCGAAGTTTCCACAATCAATGATGGTTTGGGGAGTCATGTCATCTGCTGGTGTAGGTCCACTGTGTTTTATCAAGACCAAAGTCAGGGCAGCCATCTAACAGGAAATTTTAGAACATTTCATGCTTCCCTCTGCCGACAAGCTTTTTGGAGATGGAAATTTCATTCTCCAGCAGGACTTGGCACCTGTCCACACTGCCAAAAGTACCAATACCTGGTTTACACACAACAGTATCACTGTGCTTGATTGGCCAGCAAACTCGCCTGACCTTAACCCCATTGAGAAGAAGGGAAGAAGATGAGAGACACCAGACCCAACAATGCAGACGAGCTGAAGGCTGCTATCAAAGCAACCTGGGCTTCCCTAATACATCAGCAGTGCCACAGGCTGATCGCCTCCATGCCACACCGCATTGATGCAGTAATTGATGCAAAAGGAGCCCCGACCAAGTATTGAGGGCATTTACTGAACATACATTTCAGTAGGCCAACATTTCAAATTTTAAAATCATTTTTCAAGCTGTTATAAAGTATTCTAATTTACTGAGATAATGACTTTTGTGTTTTCATTGGCTATAAGCCATAATCATCAACATTAACAGTAATAAACACTTGAAATAGATCACTCTGTTTGTAATGACTCTATATAATATGAGTTTCACTTTTCGTATTGAAGAACTGAAATAAATTAACTTTTTGATGATATTCTAATTTTGTGAGAAGCACCTGTATGTGTGGATTACAAGCGTTAGTACTTTCTGCATTTTTTTTTTCTGCCTAATTTCTGCACCTCATTCAAGTCTGTAGGGAAAATCCTCTAATAAAATGCATATTTACAGCAATAGAAAAAGACAAACAGCAGATTTTAAAAAAATCACACCACACAAATTTATGCAGCATTAAAAAGAGAACGGGCATGAGATTTCTAGAAATCTCCCCTTTGCAGGAGCTGTAAAACACTGTTTTTTTTTTAGCATGTAAATACGCAACAGAAAAAATGACGCATGTACAGACTGTGGAAACTTAGCCTTATAGACGAATTAAACTAGAAAAGGCTACAGAAGTAAAAGACCGGGGTGTACAGTGATCCACATGAGATATATTGTATATAAACTGAGAAAACCCAGGACTGTAGCTAATCACCTAGCAGTAGGCATTATATTATGACCACTCCAATAGCACAACGGGCAACCCTAAAAAAAAAAGTTTAGAAGGAACCTGGGGGTGACAGCAAAAGATCCAATGAAGACTCTACAGACTGCTAAATCCTTAGTACAAGAATGGTGGTTATGGAAGCAGACCATGAGGGGAAAAAAATAGAATAAAAAGAACATTGCACCCCCCCATCTCAAGTTTGCCCAGTCTGCCTAGTCATCCCGCAATGTTTCTGGGATAATGTTCTACGGAAAGATGAGACCGAAGTGGAACATCAAAATATCATCCCAACTGTATCATGTTTTGGGGCTGTTTTGCAGTCTCGGGGCTTGAACACCTTGCAGTCATTGAAGGAACAAAATTTAGAAGATTCTGAAAACATTTTCCAAGAATATGAAAGGACAGCCGTCCATGAGCTCAAGTGGAAAATAACAAGTGATGTAACAAGACAATGACCTAACCCATAAGGAAAAAAGCTAAAGAACAATTGAAAAAGATGATTTGTGTCTTGGAATGGCTGAGTCCTGACCATGACCCTATAGAAATGATGGGTCCTGACCTGAAAAGGGTTGTGAATGCAGGGCACCGCATAGATCTGGATGAATAAACATATTTGCAAGGTGAAGGGGGGGGGGGATACCTGAATTCTACCTCAATATTGTGCTAATCTTGTTTGCCGCTACAGAAAAAATTTGGTGGAGGTGACACCGGTTCAGTTACTTTTTCTCCCTGTACTGAGAATATTTACTCAATGAAGAACATGAACAGTATAAATTACTGCATCTTATTCCTTTAGATTGGTGTATAACTCTTACATAATCATGTTTTAGTAATAAATGTATAAATTTAGATATTTCCAAAGGGTTACATAGTTAATTAGAGCGGTTGAAAAAGATGTTCATGAAGTTCCACAGAGAACAGTGTTCACTTACTTGTTCTTGTAAATGTATGCATACTGTACACAAGGCATATACAAATTATCCAACTGGCAGGAATTGCACTGACCTGCCACACCGTAGCCAGCCATACACCAACTGTGGATGCTGCCGAAAGCAGCTAATTTAAGACTTAGGGTATGTGCACACTTTCAGTATTTGCAGCAAATAAATCTCCTGCAAATACTGATGAACAAACACTGTGTAAATTACGTGCATTTTAGCATTTTTTATGTGTTTTTTCACATTAAAACACTGCAAAAACGCTGAGAGAATTGACATTCAGCAGATATGAAACTGCAAATCTGCAAGGAAAAAATAAGCAGCACATGCATGAGATTTTAGAAATCTCAATCACTTTGCTGGTACTGTAAAACGCTGTGTTTTTACATGGCATAAAAACAGATACCCATACCCAATGACCATGCCCCATGGCTAGAAGAAAAAGGATTTCTATACTAATATATATATATCAGTAGAGTCAGCAAAGGCTGTCACCCCCCACCATTCACTAGAACAAAGAGGTGGTATACACCTTTTTGCAGGTTGATTGAAGGTAAACTTAGACTTTCTATTAAAGACGATCCTAATATGGACGTTTATGCTAAGAGAAACATCTGAGTTTAATAACTGGTGCTTGCAGAACACAGAATATTCTTGCAATAGTTTAAAGGTAAGGAGTTCTGCCAAATCGGATGCAAATAGACATATGTTCTAGTTCTCCATCATCTTACAATAAGCCTTCAATGAAGGATGGTCCACATAATGATTCCAAGATCCAGTATGACTGTAGTCACATCTTTAGTAGCAGTGTGTCCAGTCCTCATCCAGATGCGTCTTTAAAACAGGCCAGTGCCAGATACAGAATTATTCCCATCCCATCCATAATAACGTCCTAAGCAGCGGCTACAGTCCGGTCCTTGATGCCTTGTAATGTTCCTTTCCATCAGAATTTGCAAAAAATAATGAAAACTACATACTGGTAACCAAATATAGAGAAATGCAAAACTGAAAAAAAAAATTGTGTATTGAATATTGGTTAATCTGAAGGTTTTTCAGAAGGAAGTCGAGCTCCAGTGTGTTCAGCACTCTGTCCATGTCTGTATGTATCCAGCAGAGAGGATGAGGAGAGGATGCAGAGTGTAATACAGCGGCTGCAGGGTTGCATCACATAGTAATACAATGACAGGCAGCAGATGTGACACAGCATGGGAAACAGTAGGTCCCAGAAATCTGGCTTTACCTGTACGTCTGGTTGGAAGAATATAAAACACAAGCTGATGACAATCTCCATCTAATGGTTTATTACTACCCACTCATCTCCTGTCAGGACCAGATGCACCACTGTCAATACAACTCCACACATCTTGTAAGGGAAGCACGTGACACAAGATTTAAGGTATTACTATAAGTCCAAGTATAGAAGCAGGAAAAGGCAGGTATAGTTCAGGGCTCCTATACACAGCCGGACCGTGGAAGAGGGCTGGACATCTCTGTAATACTGCACTTATAAACGTGACCATACTGGACTGGTTTCATAAAGAAATGTTCTTTTCTATTGACTGCTGTTTTACAGAGAATGACTTAAAGGGGTTTTCCCACAAAAAAAGTTAATTGTAATCAACACTTTAATCAAGAGATCTTTGAGTAATAATATGTTCCACAATTAGATTTGTTTTAAAAAATGTTCCCGTGCTGAGATAATCTTATAAATGTTCCCCTGCTGTGTACTGTGTAATGTCTGTATCTGACCGTGCAGGGACATGGTCTGATTATACCACAGCTCCTGGGCAGGGGGTGACACAGGAGAGTATACAGCCAGGACAGCAGGGGATCACAGCTGATCCTTTCTTTGAGATAAAACATTGATTAAAAACAGGCATTAAAATGTTTTGCCTCACAAGAAGAATCAGCTTTCATCCCATGCTGTCCTATCTGTATACTCTTTTGCATCCTCCCCTGCCCAGGAGCTGTGGTATGATCAGACCATGTTCCTACACGATCAGACACAGTTATTATACAGCACATAGCATTTATAAGATTATCTCAGCAAAGGAACATTTTTTTAACACATCCAATTGTGGAACTTATTTTTATTAAAAAGATATATTAGTTAAAATGTGCTTTGTTAGTGGGAAAATCCCTTTAAAGAGAGAACAAAGTCTTACAGTGACACCATATGCTGGTACGTGTAATGCCTACTACTCCATAGTGATGAACGATGTTGCCATGCAGGCTGTGTGCAAGCTACTAACAAGTCATGAGCCGTGGCTTCAACCTAATGCCTCATGTATTTTGCCTATAAAGTCTGTCTCCCGCAGAGCAATCTGGCATGAAATGGAGCACCCTACATACAAAGGTTCAGTAAGGACCCATGCATCTCATTGGTACTTTTTCACGGCTCCTTACAAATTAGAGCCATAATATGGTAGTAACTTATGGCCACTTTCTAGGCAAGAGGACTGATGAATCACAACGTATGGCCATAAACCAAAAGCTATACCTCCCCGCCATACACATGCACACTCGGCCGAGCATGCACATGATCTAAATGAGAGAAGTAAGCCGTGGCCAGACTCTTCCTCCACCGGCTTTTCTCCCCCCATGAGTACAAAGGATTCATGAATGATATCCAACATGTCTGATCCTTCTCTCTGCTAACATCGGCTAACGGGATATTATGGTTTAGATAGCACCTAGTTCTCCAGATCACCACAAGCACAGTCTCCATAGGCTTATTCTAATACTGCACATTTTGAATCATTCCATTTCAAGTGATCCAAATCTGAATATTTTTTTTACCTGATATCTTAGGATATTTATTTTCTTTGGTGCTTTTTGAAGTGCTAATTTAGTGAATTGAAGATAATAAGTTTTGAATTTTTCTCTTCATTAGTTATTTTTTTTATACAGTACAGACCAAAAGTTGGACACACCTTCTCATTTAAATATTTTTCTGCATTTTCGTGACTTTGAAAATTGTACATTAACACTGAAGGCATCAAAACTATGAATTAACACATGTGGAATTATATACTTAACAAAAAAGTGTGAAACAACTGAAAATATGTCTTATATTCTTGGTTCTTCAAAGTAGCCACCTTTTGCTTTGATGACTGCTTTGCTCACTCTTGGCATTCTCTTGATGAGCTTCAAGAGGTAGTCACCGGAAATGGTTTTCACTTCACAGGTGTGCCCTATCAGGATTAATAAGTGGGATTTCTTGCCTTATAAATGGGGTTGGGACCATCAGTTGTGTTGTGCAGAAGTCTGGTGGATACACAGCTGATAGTCCTACTGAATAGACTGTTATAATTTGTATTATGGCAAGAACAAAGCAGCTAAGTAAAGAAAAATGAGTGGCCATCATTACTTTAAGAAATGAAGGTCAGTCAGTCCGAAAAATTGGGCAAACTTTGAATGTGTCCCCAAGTGCAGTTGCAAAAACCATCCAGCGCTACAAAGAAACTGGCTCACACGAGGACCGCCCCAGGAAAGGAAGACCAAGAGTCACCTCTGCTTCTGAGGATAAGTTTATCCAAGTCACCAGCCTCAGAAATCGCAGGTTAACAGCAGCTCAGATTAGAGACCAGGTCAATGCCACACAGAGTTCTAGCAGCAGACACATCTCTACAACAACTGTTAAGAGGAGACTTTGTGCAGCAGGCCTTCATGGTAAAATAGCTGCTAGGAAACCACTGCTAAGGACAGGCAACAAGCAGAAGAGACTTGTTTGGGCTAAAGAACACAAGGAATGGACATTAGACCAGTGGAAATCTGTGCTTTGGTCTGATGAGTCCAAATTTGAGATCTGTGGTTCCAACCACCGTGTCTTTGTGCGACGCAGAAAAGGTGAACGGATGGACTCTACATGCCTGGTTCCCACCGTGAAGCATGGAGGAGGAGGTGTGATGGTGTGAGGATGCTTTGCTGGTGACACTGTTGGGGATTTATTCAAAATTGAAGGCATACTGAACCAGCATGGCTACCACAGCATCTTGCAGCGGCATGCTATTCCATCCGGTTAGCGTTTAGTTGGACCATCATTTATTTTTCAACAGGACAATGACCCCAAACACACCTCCAGGCTGTGTAAGGGCTATTTGACCAAGAAGGAGAGTGATGGGGTGCTATGCCAGATGGCCTGGCCTCCACAGTCACCAGACCTGAACCCAATCGAGATGGTTTGGGGTGAGCTGGACCGCAGAGAGAAGGCAAAAGGACCAACAAGTGCTAAGCATCTCTGGGAACTCCTTCAAGATTGTTGGAAGACCATTTCCGGTGACTACCTCTTGAAGCTCATGAAGAGAATGCCAAGAGTGTGCAAAGCAGTCATCAAAGCAAAAGGTGGCTATTTTGAAGAACCTAGAATATTAGACATATTTTCAGTTGTTTCACACTTTTTTGTTAAGTATATAATTCCACATGTGTTAATTCATAGTTTTGATGCCTTCAGTGTGAATGTACAATTTTCAAAGTCATGAAAATACAGAAAAATCTTTAAATGAGAAGGTGTGTCCAAACTTTTGGTCTGTACTGTAGATTTCTAACGTTTTGGAAAAGCCTGAATTTTGGGCTTGTATGACCTTACATTTTTAATCATATTTCAGACTAGAATTAAGATAAGAGGTGGGAGATGCACCATTTTGTTCAGAATTGTACAGGCTTTAATTTGATATTTCATAAGACTATGTTTGTTGATATTTTGTTTTTGAGGAGTCAAATTCTAAATTTTGATGGGCGATTTCGGGAAAACTGTAGCTTATACAGTTGTGCTCAAAAGTTTACATACCCCGGCAGAATTTTTCCTTTCTTGGCCTTGTTTCAGAGAATTTGAATGATAACAAAAAAACTTTTCCTCCACTCATGGTTATTGGTTGGGTGAAGCCATTTATTATCAAACTACTGTGTTTTCTCTTTTTAAATCGTAATGACAACCAAAAACATCTAAATGACCCTGATCAAAAGTTCACATACCCTAGTTCTTAATACTGTGTACTGCCCCCTCTAACATCAATGACTGCTTGAAGTCTTTTGTGGTAGTTGTGGATGAGGTTCTTTAATTTCTCAGATGGTAAAGCTGCACATTCTTCTTGGCAAAAAGCCTCCAGTTCCTGTAAATTCCTGGGCTGTCTAGCATGAACTGCGCGCTTGAGATCTCCCCAGACTGGCTCAATCATATTGAGGTCAGGAGGCTGAGATGGCCACTCCAGAACCTTCACTTTCTTCTGCTGTATCCAGTGACAGGTCGACTTGGACGTTCTAACATGACAATGATCCAAAACACAAGGCCAAGTACGGTCCCATGCGCAGCTTCCGGACTGATGAGTGCAAATTTGCCTCCAGTATTTGCTGATAACTTGCTGCATTCATCTTTCCTTCAACTGTTACTATGTTTCCTGTGCCTTTGTAGCTCACACATCCCCAAAACATCAGCGATCCACCTCTGTGCTTTACTGTAGGAATGGTGTTCCTTGCATCATAGGCCTTGTTGACCTCTCTCCAAATATAACGTTTATGGTTGTGCCCAAAAAGTTCAATTCTGGTCTCATCACTCCAAATTACCTTGTTCCAGAAGTTTTAAGGCTTGTCTCTGTGCTGCTTGGCGTATTGTAGGTGAGATACTTTGTGGCATTTGCACAGTAATGGCTTTCTTCTGGCGACTCGACTATGCAGCCCATTTTTCTTCAAGTGCCTCCTTAGTGTGCATCTTTGCATCTTGAAACAGCCACACCATTAGTTTTCAGAGCGTCCTGAATTTCAGCTGATGTTATTTGTGGGTTTTTCTTTGCATCCCAAACAATTTTCCAGGCAGTTGTGCGAAATTTTTGTTGGTCTACCTGACCGTGGTTTGGTTTTTACAGAGCCCCTGATTTTACATTTGTTAATCACAGTTTGTACGCTGCTGACTGGTATTATCAATATCTTGGATATTTTTTATGTATCTCTTTCCTGTGTTATACAGTTCAACTATCATTTCCTGTAGATCCATTGACAATTCTTTTGCTTTCCCCATCACTCACAATCCAGAAACCTCAGTGGCTGGATGAAAGATGCAAGAGTCTGTCTGGATCCCAGAAACTCATTCAGCTTTTATGCACACACACTGATTACAAGCAAACAGGTCAAAGGTGAGGATGTTACCTTTAGTAGCCATTCAAACCCATTTGTGTCAAATTCTGTGCATGTTATCAGGCCAAAATCACCAGGGTATGTGAACTTTTGATCAGGGTCATTTGGATGTTTTTGGTTGTCATTAAGATTTAAAAAGAGAAAACACAGTAGTTTGACAATAAATGGCTTCACCCAACCAATAACCATGAGTGGAGAAAAAGTTTTTTTTTTTGTTATCATTCATATTCTCTGAAACAAAGCCAAGAAAGGAAAAATTCTGCCGGGGTATGTAAACTTTTGAGCACAACTGTATATATATATTTTTTTAAAATGCATATGTGTTACTTGTGTTCATGGCTACATTTGCACAGGGATTCAAGTTGGGATCTCTGTAGGATCATATTTCGAAATGTGATTTTCTAAATACAGACTCATGCTAATCGTAATACTAAATTAAAAGAATCAATATTTAACATATTTTAAATATCCATGTAACAATTTTTTTTATTATGTCACTTGACATGTCCTTTTTCAAGTTTTAAAAAAGCATAGTACAGTATTTAAATCATCAAACTATAAAATAAAACACTATGAACTAGCCTTAAACAATTAATAGTAAGTCTTTACACTGATCTTTTATCATCAATTTGTCCCTTCTACTGGTTGAAATGTAATCTTGTCCACAATCTCTTATTAACAATGGCCGTTTTGTGTCAGTACAGCCTGTTATAGTGTTTGTATCCACCTTAGTTAATATCTGACTTTTGGTTACTTTTAAAAAGTCAGGTTTTCTTAGATACACAGAGGACAGAGATGGACCAGAAGGTGCAAAAAAATCACTTCTACTTCTTCATTATCACACTCTTTGGAGAGTACATTAGCCGGCAGCCACCAGTGCCAATCATATTCACAGGTCACATAAACAGTTATGTCATCCAATGCCAATCTTGTGCCACCTTCAATCACTTCATGGACTTCACTGTCATTACTGAATGAAAAAATCATTGTTTTTATTTGTTTCACTACATTACGGTAAATGAGAGTGTGGTATTGCCGAGTCCCTTTGATGGGTTCTGCTTCCTGTAACTGATGCTTAACCCCTTTCTGACGTGAGGCGTAATTATACGTCCCTGTACCTTAATGACCAGTCAGTGCAATTGCGCCCGCACAGAGGCTGTGAGAGCATGATCGCCGCAGGGTGTCAGCTGATTCTGACAGCTGACACCCAGTACTCGGTGCTAGGAACGGTCCCGCACATTAACCTCCGAAATGCTGAGATCGAAGTCGATCGCAGCATTTCAGGAGCAGGCTGAGGAAAGAAATGTCATCTTACCTTGGATCGGAGATCCCGCAATGTCATCGCGGGGTCCTGATCCTTGCCATGGTGACCCGATGTCACCAGCAAGTTAGATCATGCGCAGATTCTAACATTCTTGCTTGCAGTGCAATGCTGACAGCCCGCATAGCATAGGGATGAAGGAGCGATCAGCCTGCAAAAAATGAAAGTCACATAGTGGAACGAAGTAAAAATGTGAAAGAAAATTAAAATTGCTTTTAAATAAATGGTAAAAATATTTTTAAAAAAATATAAAAAAATAAAATAAAAATTGTATGTGTGTATATACAACCCCTGGCAAAAATTATGGAATCACCGGGCTCGGAGGATGTTCATTCAGTTGTTTAATGTTGTTGAAAAAAAGCAGATCACAGACATGGCACAAAACTAAAGTCATTTTAAATGGCAACTTTAGGGCTTTAAGAAACACTAAAAGAAATCAAGATTAAAAATGTTGTACTCAGGGTAATATTTTTCAGACCAAGCAGAGGGAAAAAATGATGGAATCACTCAATTCTGAGGAAAAAATTATGGAATCACCCTGTAAATTTTAATTTCCAAAACTAACAAATGCATCAAATTAGATCTGCTCGTTAGTCTGCATCTAAAAAGGAGTAATCACACCTTGGAGAGCTGTTGCACCAAGTGGACTGACAAGAATCATGGCTCCAACACGAGAGATATCAATTGAAACAAAGGAGAGGATTATCAAACTCTTAAATGAAGGTAAATCATCACGCAATGTTGCAAAAGATGTTGGTTGTTCACAGTCAGCTGTGTCTAAAATCTGGACCAAATACAAACAACAATATGTCTCCAAAACAGGAAATGCACAACAAAACAAATGGGAGGAAACTGGAGTCAATGTCTGTGACCGAACTGTAAGAAACTGCCTAAAGGAAATGGGATTTACATACAGAAAAGCTAAACATAAGCCATCATTAACACCTAAACAGAAAAAAACAAGGTTACAATAGGCTAAGGAAAAGCAATTGTGGACTGTGGATGACTGGATGAAAGTCATATTCAGTGATGAATCGCGAATCTGCATTGGGCAAGGTGATGATGCTGGAACTTTTGTTTGGTGCCGTTCAAATGAGATTTATAAAGATGACTGCATGGAGTGAACATGCAAATTTCCACAGTCATTGATGATATGGGGCTGCGTGTCTGGTAAAGGCACTGGGGAGGTGGCTGTCATTACATCTTCAATAAATGCCCAAGTTTACATGGATATTTTGGACAGTTTTCTTATCCCATCGATTGAAAGGATGTTTGGGGATGATGACATCATTTTTCAAGATGATAATGCATCCTGCGATAGAGCAAAAACTGTGAAAACATTCCTTGAAAGAAGACACATAAGGTCAATGTCATGGCCTGCAGATAGTCCGGATCTCAATCCAATTGAAAATATTTGATGGAAGTTGAAGAAAATGGTCCATGACAAGGCTCCAACCTGCAAAGCTGATCTGGCAACAGCAATCAGAGACAGTTGGAGCCAGATTGATGAAGAGTACTGTTTGTCACTCAATAAGTCCATGCCTCAGAGACTGCAAGCTGTTATTAAAGCCAGAGGTGGTGCAACAAAATGCTAGTGATGTATTGAAGTGTTCTTTTGTGTGTTTTTCATGATTCCATAATTTTTTCCTTTGAATTGAGTGATTGCATAATTTTTTGCTTCTGCTTGGTCTTAAAAAAATTACCCTTACTGAGTACCACATTTTTAATCTTGATTTCTTTTAGTGTTTCTTAAAGCCCTAAAGTTGCCATTTGAAATTACTTTAGTTTTGTGCCAAGTCTGTGATCTGCTTTTTTTTCAATAACATTAAACAACTGAACGAACATCCTCCGAGCCCGGTGATTCCATATTTTTTGCCAGGGGTTGTATATATATATATATATATATATATATATGTATATGTACAGTACAGACCAAAAGTTTGGACACACTTTCTCATTTAAAGATTTTTCTGTATTTTCATGACTATGAAAATTGTACATTCACACTGAAGGCATCAAAACTATGAATTAACACATGTGGAATTATATACTTAACAAAAAAGTGTGAAACAACTGAAAATATGTCTTATATTCTAGGTTCTTCAAAGTAGCCACCTTTTGCTTTGATGACTGCTTTGCACACTCTTGGCATTCTCTTGATGAGGTTCAAGAGGTAGTCACCGGAAATGGTTTTCACTTCACAGGTGTGCCCTGTCAGGTTTAATAAGTGGGATTTCTTGCCTTATAAATGGAGTTGGGACCATCAGTTGTGTTGTGCAGAAGTCTGGTGGATACACAGCTGATAGTCCTACTGAATAGACTGTTAGCTGCTATTTTCTTGCCATAATACAAATTGTAAGTAAAGAAAAATGAGTGGCCATCATTACTTTAAGAAATGAAGGTCAGTCAGTCCGAAAATTTGGGAAAACTTTGAAAGTGTCCCCAAAAACCATCAAGCGCTACAAAGAAACTGGCTCACATGAGGACCGCCCCAGGAAAGGAAGACCAAGAGTCACCTCTGCTTCTGAGGATAAGTTTATCCGAGTCACCAGCCTCAGAAATCGCAGGTTAACAGCAGCTCAGATTAGAGACCAGGTCAATGTCACACAGAGTTCTAGCAGCAGACACATCTCTTCAACAACTGTTAAGAGGAGACTTTGTGCAGCAGGCCTTCATGGTAAAATAGCTGCTAGGAAACCACTGCTAAGGACAGGCAACAAGCAGAAGAGACTTGTTTGGGCTAAAGAATACAAGGAATGGACATTAGACCAGTGGAAATCTGTGCTTTGGTCTGATGAGTCCAAATTTGAGATCTTTGGTTCCAACCACCGTGTCTTTGTGCGACGCAGAAAAGGTGAACGGATGGACTCTACATGCCTGGTTCCCACCGTGAAGCATGGAGGAGGAGGTGTGATGGTGTGGGGGTGTTTTGCTGGTGACACTGTTGGGGATTTAATCAAAATTGAAGGCATACTATAACAGCATGGCTACCACAGCATCTTGCAGCGGCATGGCTATTCCATCTGGTTTGCGTTTAGTTGGACCATCATTTATTTTTCAACAGGACAATGACCCCAATCACACCTCCAGGCTGTGTAAGGGCTATTTGACCAAGAGGGAGAGTGATGGGGTGCTACGCCAGATGACCTGGCCTCCACAGTCACCAGACCTGAACCCAATCAAGATGGTTTGGGGTGAGCTGGACCGCAGAGTGAAGGCAAAAGGGCCAACAAGTGCTAAGCATCTCTGGGAACTCCTTCAAGATTGTTGGAAGAATATTTCCGGTGACTACCTCTTGAAGCTCATCAAGACAATGCCAAGAGTGTGCAAAGCAGTCATCAAAGCAAAAGGTGGCTACTTTGAAGAACCTAGAATATAAGACATATTTTCAGTTGTTTCACACTTTTTTGTTAAGTATATAATTCCACATGTGTTAATTCATAGTTTTGATGCCTTCAGTGTGAATGTACAATTTTCATAGTCATGAAAATACAGAAAAATCTTTAAATGAGAAGGTGTGTCCAAACTTTTGGTCTGTACTGTACATATATATATTTATATATACACACACACACACTAATATAGATATATATAGATATATATATTGTACCCATAAATAAATATTAATATGAAAAAAAAAAAAGGACACATATTTGGTATCGCCGCGTCCGGGACGACCTGACCTATAAAACTGTTCCATTAGTTAACTCCTTTAGTGAACATGGTAAAAAAAAAAAATAAAAAATAAAGCAAAAAACTGTGCTTTATCATTATACCGTGAAACAAAAAGTGGAAAAAAACGCAATCAAAAAGACAAATGTAAATAAAAATGGTACCGCTGAAAAAGTCATCGTGTCATGCAAAAACCAAGCCGCCATCAGGCTCCATCAGCCAAAAAATAAAAAAGTTATAGCTCACAGAATAAAGCGATGCAAAAAAAATTAGTTTTTATTGTGCAAAAGCGACAAAACATAAAAAAAACTATATTAATGTAGTACTGCTCTAAACGTATTGACCCGAAGAATAAAGATGCCTTATCAATTTACCACATGCGGAACGGCACAAAATAAAACCTCCAATAAACAATTCCTGAATTGTTGGTTTTTGTTTATTCCGCCTCCCAAAAATTGGAATAGAAAGCGATCGAAAACTCTCACGTGTCCGAAAATGTTACCAATAAAAACGTCAACTTGTCCTGCAAAAAACAAGCCCTTACATGAATCTGTCGGTCGAAATATGGAAAAATTATAGCTCTGAAAATACGGCGATGCAGTTTTTGCAAAAAAAGCGTCCTTTAGGGTGTGACAGTTGCCAATCATAAAAACCCGATATAAATCTGATATCGCTGTAATCGCACCGACCCGAAGAATGAAGTCGTATAATCACTTATACCGTACGAGGAGCAGCATAAAAAATAAATAAAACCAATTCTTCACCTGCTGCTGATTTGTTCATTCTGTCTCCCAAAGATCGCAGTATGGCACCAGGGTTTCCATGTAAATCTCTGAAATACATGATTCAGATGGAACCCCGGTGGAAATTCCCAGTAATGAGGAAGATGGAGACACCGTGGACGCCATTTGGCCTGTGATCCCATGGTATCTGTCTTTTTATTAGGTGTGCATAAAAGCGCCACAGTTTTGTGCACTTCTGAAAAGAAGGACGACGCTGAACAGAGGCCAGATGGAGTTCAGAGTAACTCTGCTTCCTCATTATAGTGAATGGATCCCTTGGGGGTTCACCTGAATTATGTCACTCGGAGATTTAAATGGAAACTCTGATATCGGTGCTCAGTGTAAAGCACAGGATAAATGGTAACAATTTACATAACATTTTGGGTCACAATAAAAGCTTCGACTCAATCCACAAAAAAAGCAAGTCCCCACTCAGTTACATCATCTGTTAAAGGAAATATAGGGGCTTCCATGTGACTAGTGTTATAAAGGCTCCGGAAAAGCAAAATGGCCATTGTCCCCCAAAAGAAATTCAGCAAATTCTGTGCTCCCAAATACAAATACCCACCTCCCTTTTGAGCCCCACAGTGTGCCTAAACCGCAGTTAGCACCACATGTTTGGCATTTTTGTAGCGTTGAGAACCCACCTAATTTACATGTCTCCAGAAGCACGAGCTGGGCACAACGTACTGGTCACTACAACGGCCGTTTTCAATTTTCACTCAGCAACATCCACTGCTGCTTGTTTTTGGAAAACACCCATGCAGTTAAAATCCTCACCACACCTGTAGATAAATTCCCAAAGGGGTATAATTTCCAAAATGGGGTCACTTGAGGGGGGGATTCTGCTCTTCTAGCACTTAGGGTCTCTGTATATGGAGTCTGCATACTATTCTAGGAAAATCTGCGCTCCAGGAGGCAAATAGCACCCTGTCTGTCACGGACAGACAAGGGGATGTCCAGTGGATGGCACAACATACAGATGCAACGGGGTGATATAGGGGGGTGGAGGGTCCTAGCAGTAGAGAACGAGGGAAGGGACATCTCTTGACACTAACCTGTGTCTGTCCCTAAGCTCCCCTATCGTCCCTAGACGGGTTTTTCCACCCGTGCGAGATCACGTGCCTAAGCCCTCGCTGGCTCTGGACTTAACCTGGCTAGTGCGCAGGCCAGCGAGACACTAGTCTCACCATTACAATAGGACAACACGAGGAAGGTAAGACAAACAATGGGAAGATAACATAAAATACACTTAGCTTTCCAAAAGGAAACTTCACTGCAGCAACAGCAACGAACACCACAGCTTCTCCAGAGACTGGGTCCTTCAGAGAGGTCAGCATAGAATGAACTATAACCAGTGGTCAGCTGATGGATCATGTGGCTATTTAAAGCAGGGCTGTAGAGTTGGTAAGCCAAACCTCCGACTCCTCAATTTCCATGACACCGACTCCGTCTCCCTCATACATGGCTCATGTTTAAGTGATAAATTTACTGTAGCACAGATTCATCTCAGCTAAAAGTCTAGATCCTTAGATCAGGAATAGGACATTTCATAACTTTCCCAAATTCTTAAACATGAGTCATGTATGAGGGAGTCAGAGAGTCGGAGTTGGAGTCGGTGTCATGGAAATTGAGGAGTCTGATTCGAAGGTTTGGCTTACCGACTCCACAGCCCTGCTCCCGAGTCTCGCCGTTTGGCTAAGCAGTACAGTACAGCTACATATGGGGTATTTCTACATTCAGCAAAAATTGTGTAACAAATTTTGGTGCCATTTTTACCCCTTTCTCGGTGTGAAAATGTAAAATCTGGGGCTAAAACAAAACTTTGGTGGTAAAAAAATCTTTGACGGGTCTAGTTTACAAAATGGGGTCACTTGTGGGGGTTTTCCAGTGTTTAGGCACATCAGGAGCTCTCCAAATGCGATGACACCCTTCCTTTCTGAGCCCTGCCATACGCCCAAACAATGGTTTTCGCCCACATATGGGGTATTGGCTTACTCAGGAGAAATTGCACAACAAATGGTTTGGTGCAATTTCTCCTGTTACCCTTATGAAAATGCAAAATTTGGGGATAAAACTAGTTTGTGGGATAAATTTGAGTATTAAAAATAAAATTTTCTATGTTATAAACTTCTGTGAAGCACCTAGGGGTTTAAGGTGCTCACCACACATCTAGATAAGTACTCTGAGGGGTCTAGTTTCCAAAATGGTGTCACTGTTTAGGCACGTCAGAGGCTCCCCAAACGCAACATGGCGTCCGCTAATTATTCAAGCAAATTTTACATTCAAAAAGTCAAATGGCGCTCCTTCCCTTCCAAACAATGCTGTGCGCCCAAACAGTGGTTTTCCCCCACATATGGGGTATCAGCGTGATCAGGAGAAATTGTGCAACAAATTTCGGGGTCCATTTTTTCCTGGTACTTGTAGCGTCGGCGTCTCTGCCTCCTGGCTGGCAGACACGCTGATCCCCTTACCGCCGCGGCTCCAGTGCAGCGTCCACCGCTCCTCCTCCTGGCTCTCATGCTGTGCTTGTCCGGGGTACGCGGATCCCTGGGCACTGTGCTTAGGGCGAGCGCTCCCTGCTCCTTAAAGGGGCTGCGTGTGCGTCCTAAAATGTCCCCGGCCAATGGCTGGAGGACATCTACTATTTAAGGCACCTCATCCAAAATGGAGGTGCCTGTGCATGTAGTAGTTTGTTTGCTAAACACTCTCTCTAGCCCTCAGATCCTTGTACTATCAGCCATGCCCGCCAGCCTGTCTATCAGCCGTGCCCGCCAGCCTGTCTATCAAGCCGTGCCCGCCAGCCTGACTACCAGCCGTGTCCGCCTGCCTGTCTACCAGCCGTGCCCACCTTCCAAACCGTACCTGTCTGCCGTACCAGTCGGCGCCTGTCACCAGTCCTGTGGAAGACACTTCCTCTCACAAGATTGGTCCCAGAGTAGCACCTGGTCCACATCGCCAGTTTTTCCTTGGTTCACGGAGTCGAATAACCCCGCCATATAGCCATGGTCGGTCCTTGTGAGGCCCCTAGTTACGCCCCTCCTTGTACCACGGCACAGTGGTTCCACCACCTGGCACCGTAACAGACTGCACAGCCCCTGGAATCCGGTGGTTTTCAGGCTCCTTCGGCCTCGGATCTTTACCAAGAGGTATCCCGCCAAAGATCGCAACAGGATACAATCCTGTCTTTCCTGCAGACTGTACACACCCACCTGAATGCTGTGTCTACCCCGGCTGCGCCTGTCTCTACCCAAGCGGAAACCGCTCAGGCAGCACCGCAACCCAGTGGCGGTGTGGCACCCAACGATGGACCCCGACTGTCTGCTCCTCCACGCTTTGGCGGTGATCCCACTTTGTCGGAGTTCCACAAGGTTTTCGATGAGCCCGGCCGCACATCCTCGACTGCCTCCTCTCTTTTTCGTCTACACCAGGCGAGTCTCACACCAGGCTGTGCGTTTTCGCAACCCTCGCATCAGAACTCACATGGAGCAACGAGGCACTGGTAGCTACTTTTTGGGAGGGCCTTTATGGGCGGAGCAAGGACGAACTGGTCGGTCGTGACATACCCACCTCACTGGATGACCTAGTGTGTCTGGCCGCACGGATCGACATTCTGTTCCAGGAGCGTTCTAAGGTGATCCGTGAGAAGAGACCTGTATGTCTTGCTCCTACCTTCCAAAGGCCGCTTTCACAACAAACCTCTGCCCCAGCTTCGGCATCCGTCTCAGAACCTATGCAGGTGGATCAGGTGAAGGTGGTCAAGTATCGCCAGGAGGTCCGCTGCGCTGAGGGAAGATGCTTTTATTGTGCCAGTTCGGAGCATATGATCCACTCCTGTCCAGAGAGACCTGGAAACTCCAGTGCCTAGGATCGCTTGGAGGGGCCATCCTGGGCAAGAATTCTTCCTCTCCATCTCTAACTCTGTATCTGTTTCCTGTGGCAACGTCCATTTTTTCGAGACTGCTTATCTGGACTCCTGTGCTGCTGGGAACCTCATCCAACAAGCCATTGTGGAGAAGTACCAGATCCCTATCCAACGTCTTCTGGATCCGTTGGCGGTCTCCTCAGTGGATGGGATGTCCCTTTTCGAGTCCATCTTGTTCGTCACCGATCTTGTAGTTCTCCAGATTGGTATGCTACATTCGGAGGAAATCTCCTTCTATGTATTGTCCGGTCTCTCTCATCCTTTGCTGCTAGGACTGCCTCTGCTTTAGAGACACGAGCCAATCTTGAATTGGAGTTCGGGAGAAGTGCTCCGCTGGGGTCAGGAGTGTCACAAGACCTGCTTGGTTCCTGTCCGTCCTGCCCGACCTCCATTCACTCCTGCTAATCTACCCGGCTTGCCGGCACCCTCCTGGTCTTACGCTGATGTCTTTGACAAGAAGGCTGAAGCTCTACCTCCTCATATGCCGTATGACTGTCCCATCGACCTCGTTCCTGGTCCCTCGTCTCCCCGTGGTTGAATCTACCCCCTGTCATTGGCCAAGACCCGTGCCATGTCTGAATACATTGAGGAGAATATTGCTAGGGGATATGTCCAGAAATCCACCTCTCCGGCTGGAGCAGGATTCTTCTTCGTCAAGAAGAAGGACGGCTCTCTTTGCCCTTGTATTGACTATAAGGGTCTAATCAAATTACTATCAAAAACAAGTATCCTCTGCCTCTCATCTCCAAGTTGTTTGATCGCCTCAAAGGCGTAAAGATCTTCACCAAGCTCTATCTCCGTGGCGCATACAATCTGATCCGGATTCGCCAGGGTGACGAGTCAAAGACATCATTTAACACTCGGGATGGCAACTACGAGTACTGCGTGATGCCTTTCAAACTCTGCAATGCATCTGCAGTTTTTCAAGAGCTGGTAAATTACATCTTCCAAGATCTTCTATACTCATGCGTGGTAGTGTACCTGGACGATATCCTGGTGTTCTCTTCTGATATGCCCTCACATTGAAGAGACGTTCGACAGGTATTGCAGAGTGTAGCGCTGGCGTCCCTGCCCTCTGCTAGGCAGGGACGCTGCTCCCCTCACCGCTCTGCTCCGTGCCCGGCGTCCTCTCCCCGCTCTGCTGTCAGCGCGCGCTCCTGCCCGGCGTCCTCTCCCCGCTCTGCTGTCAGCGCGCGCTCCGTCCCGGCGTCCTCCTCCTGCTCTGCTCTCGGCGCGCGCTCCTTCCCGGCCCCTGTGCTTAGGGCGCGCGCGCGCGCGCTCCCCTCCTCTTAAAGGGGCCGCGCGCGCCGCCCTAAAGAGTCCCCGGCCAATGGCCGGAGGACTTCATCATATAAAAGGCACCTCCTCCAAAATGGAGGTGCCCGAGCAATGTTGTTTGCACCTGTGTCTCACCTGTGCTTCAGCCCTCAGGTCCCGTTGCCAGTTACCTGCCAGTTACCTGCCAGTTACCTGCCTGATTCCTGCCAGTTACCTGCCTGATTCCTGCCTGAATACTTGTTACCTGTCTGCCAGTCTGAGGTCCGACGGTCTGCCTTACTACTCCTGTCAGTCTGTCTAAGGACCAGCCTGCCCGCTCACCTGGGAGCGCATATCAGCTACCTGCCTGCTTGCCTGAGGTCCGACGGTCTGCTTTACTACTCCGGTCAGTCTGTCTATGGACCAGCTTGCCCGCTCACCTGGGAGCGCTTCTCCGTTACCTGCCTGCTTGCCAGCCCGGAGGCTCCGTTGTCACGTGCTGTGACCACCAGCTATCTCAGAGACTCTTGCCCGCTCACCTGGGAGCGCATCTCCGTTACCTGCCTGCTTGCCAGCCCGGAGGTCCCGTTGTCACGTGCGGTGACCACCAGCTATTCCAGAGACTCTTGCCCGCTCACCTAGGAGCGCTTCTCCGTTACCTGCCTGCCTGCCAGCCCGGAGGCTCCGCCGTCACGTGCCGTGACCACCTGCTATTCCAGAGACTCTCGCTTGCTCACCTGGGAGCACCCATCTACCATCTGCCTGCTAGCCTACCCGGAGGCTCTGCCATCACAGGTCGTACCTACCCCTTACCCAGAGACTGCCCTGATCACTTGCCGTATCTCCCTGTCCGTTCACCCAGAGACTGCCCTGATCACTTGCCGTATCTCCCTGTCCATTCATCCAGAGACTGCCACCCGCTCCCTTACAAGGGCCGCCCCCTTGTATAGTAGCTCAGAGGTTCCGCCTCCCGGACCCGTTACAGTTTGCTCGGGCCATGGAACCCGGTGGCACCCAAGCTCCCTCGCTCTCGGACCTCTGTCTTGAACTGTCCCGTCAGAGGTCCCAACAGGAGACCATCCTGGGTCACCTGCGGAATGTTAATACTCGCCTGAACACTCTGTCTGATCCACCAACAACCTCCGCCAGTACCATGGTATCCTTTTCCGGACCCCGGCTCTCTGCACCTCCTCGCTTCGGAGGCGACTCCGTCCTGGCTCGGGGCTTCATAAATCAGTGCACCCTGCATTTTGAACTATTATCCCACCAGTTTAACTCCGACCGAGCCAAAATTGCCTTTATCATGTCCCATCTCACCGGGGAGGCCCTGGCCTGGCTAAATCCTCTATGGGAGAGAGGAGATCCCCTGGTGTCCGACTTGCCTGCCTTTCTCATGGCTTTCCGGAAAGCCTTCGACGAACCCGGACGGAGGACCTCATCCGCATCTTCTCTGCTTCGCCTCCGTCAGGGAAGCCTCACCGTGGGCCAATATGCCATACGGTTCCGTACCCTTGCCTCGGAGCTGGCCTGGGATAACGAAGCCCTGGTATCCGTCTTCTGGGAGGGTCTGTCCGGCCGTATTAAAGATGAACTTGCTGGTCGGGACATTCCTACCACTCTCGATGATCTAATAACCCTTGCCACCCGGATTGACCTACGGTTCCAGGAGCGTGCCAAAGAGGTCACCCGTGAGAGAAGGATTCCACGTCTAGCTCCTACTTTCCAGGAACCCGTCATTCCTTCCGTTTCTCCACAGGTACACTCTCCTGAGCCTATGCAGGTCGACCAGACCAAGATGGTCAAATCCCGTCAGGATTTCCGCCGTGCCGAGGGGAGCTGCTTCTACTGTGGCAGTAAGGAGCATCTGATCCGTGCCTGCCCGGAGAGGTCGGGAGAACGCCTGTATCTAGGTTCACTCAGAGGGGTCGATCTAGACAAAAATAAATCCTCTCCATCCCTGCTGTTGTCAGTCTCAATCATCTGCGGGGAGAATCGTTATTCCGAACTAGCCCAACTTGACTCTGGAGCAGCCGGAAATCTTATTTCACAGTCCCTGGTGGAGAAATTCCGCATCCCCACCAAACCTCTGGCTGTACCCTTGTCTGTTGTTGCCGTGGATGGGGGCCTCTTACCTCGCCCCATCCAATTCATCACCGAATCCATTACTCTGCAGGTGGGAATGCTGCATTCAGAGAGTATCTCCTTTCACGTTCTGCCTGGTCTCCCTCACGCCCTCTTGCTAGGTCTGCCTTGGCTCCAGAGACATGCACCCGTGCTTGACTGGCAAACCGGAGAAGTCCTTCACTGGGGACAGGCCTGTCATAAAACCTGCCTGGTTCCCGTCCATTCCGTCCGTCCCTCTCCTATCCCAGCTAATCTACCTGGACTTCCGATTCCTTATTGGTCTAGTGCTGATGTCTTTGTTAAGGAGGAGGCAGAGACATCACCACCTCATAGACCATGTGACTGCCCCATCGATCCCGCCAGAGTAATGCAGGTGGCTCCCGTGAGTCTAAATTGTCTCCCTCCTGGTAAGACGTTCGTATCGGTACCTGATCGGGAGAGAATCCTACACTGGGGTCATTCGTCTAAACTAGCTGACCACGCCGGTCGGAAAAAGACCCTCCAGCTTATTACCCGACACTACTGGTGGCCTAACCTGCACAAGGATGTTATGGACTTTGTTTCTGCCTGTGTGTCCTGCGCCCGCAACAAAGTTCCGAGACACCTGTCGGCCGGCCGCCTTCTTCCTCTGCCAGTACCTGCTGCCCCCTGGCAGCATTTAGCGATGGACCCTCCTCAATTCCGTCCTGGGGATAAAGTCTGGCTCTCGTCCAAATATGTCCGACTCAAGATCCCTTCCTATAAGTTAGGGTCTCGGTTCATCGGCCCACTGGTGGTCATCGGTCAGATCAACCCGGTAACCTATAAATTGAAACTCCCGGCCAACTTACGGATCCCTAACTCCTTCCATGTATCTCTCCTCAAACCTGTGGTACTTAACTCTTTTTCTAAGTCTACAGGTACGCCTCCTGCTCTGGTTTCTGCTGAGGACAAGTTTGAGGTAGAGAACATTCTTGCCAGCAAAAGGGTAAGAGGAAAGACCTTTTTTCTGGTAGATTGGAGGGGGTTTGGTCCTGAGGAGAGAACGTGGGAGCCCCGGGAGAACATCCATGCCCCTCTCATCCTAGCTAAATTTCTGTCTGGCCTAAAAAAGGGGGGGCCTAAAGGGGGGGGTACTGTAGCGCTGGCGTCCCTGCCCTCTGCTAGGCAGGGACGCTGCTCCCCTCACCGCTCTGCTCCGTGCCCGGCGTCCTCTCCCCGCTCTGCTGTCAGCGCGCGCTCCTGCCCGGCGTCCTCTCCCCGCTCTGCTGTCAGCGCGCGCTCCGTCCCGGCGTCCTCCTCCTGCTCTGCTCTCGGCGCGCGCTCCTTCCCGGCCCCTGTGCTTAGGGCGCGCGCGCGCGCGCTCCCCTCCTCTTAAAGGGGCCGCGCGCGCCGCCCTAAAGAGTCCCCGGCCAATGGCCGGAGGACTTCATCATATAAAAGGCACCTCCTCCAAAATGGAGGTGCCCGAGCAATGTTGTTTGCACCTGTGTCTCACCTGTGCTTCAGCCCTCAGGTCCCGTTGCCAGTTACCTGCCAGTTACCTGCCAGTTACCTGCCTGATTCCTGCCAGTTACCTGCCTGATTCCTGCCTGAATACTTGTTACCTGTCTGCCAGTCTGAGGTCCGACGGTCTGCCTTACTACTCCTGTCAGTCTGTCTAAGGACCAGCCTGCCCGCTCACCTGGGAGCGCATATCAGCTACCTGCCTGCTTGCCTGAGGTCCGACGGTCTGCTTTACTACTCCGGTCAGTCTGTCTATGGACCAGCTTGCCCGCTCACCTGGGAGCGCTTCTCCGTTACCTGCCTGCTTGCCAGCCCGGAGGCTCCGTTGTCACGTGCTGTGACCACCAGCTATCTCAGAGACTCTTGCCCGCTCACCTGGGAGCGCATCTCCGTTACCTGCCTGCTTGCCAGCCCGGAGGTCCCGTTGTCACGTGCGGTGACCACCAGCTATTCCAGAGACTCTTGCCCGCTCACCTAGGAGCGCTTCTCCGTTACCTGCCTGCCTGCCAGCCCGGAGGCTCCGCCGTCACGTGCCGTGACCACCTGCTATTCCAGAGACTCTCGCTTGCTCACCTGGGAGCACCCATCTACCATCTGCCTGCTAGCCTACCCGGAGGCTCTGCCATCACAGGTCGTACCTACCCCTTACCCAGAGACTGCCCTGATCACTTGCCGTATCTCCCTGTCCGTTCACCCAGAGACTGCCCTGATCACTTGCCGTATCTCCCTGTCCATTCATCCAGAGACTGCCACCCGCTCCCTTACAAGGGCCGCCCCCTTGTATAGTAGCTCAGAGGTTCCGCCTCCCGGACCCGTTACACAGAGGCTCAGGAAGAATCGTCTGTATGCCAAATTCGAGAAATGCGTAGTTGAGCAGACTTCCCTTCCATTTCTGGGATACATAATTTCTGAGACTGGTCTTAAGATGGATCCCGAGAAAGTGTCTGCCGTTCTAAAGTGGCCCCGCCCTGAGGGGCTGAAGGCTATTCAGCGGTTTCTGAGATTTGCTAATTATCGCTTGTTCAATCCTTATTTTTCCTCCCGGACTGCTCCCATCTCTGCCCTGGACAACAAAGGGGATAATCCCAAGGAATGGACTCCCGAAGCAGAGACTGCCTTCGTATCCTTGAAACAAGCTTTCTCTTCTGCTTCAGTGCTACATCATCCTGACTGTAATAAGCAGTTCTTCCTCGAGGTTGATGCCTTCCCCTCAGGGGCTGGAGCAGTTCTCACCCAGAAATCCTTATCCGGGCGAATGGTGACCTGCAGCTTCTTTTCCAAACGCTTCTCACCTTTGGAGCGCAATTACTCCATTGGAGATCGGGAATTGCTTGCCATCAAACTGGTGCTAGAAGAGTGGTGGTTCTTACTAGAAGGGGCTAGATTTTGTCTCTGCTTGCTCTTCCTGTGCCCGTAACAAGACGCCTTGGCAACTTCCAGTTGGTTGACTTCTTCCTCTACCTGTGCCTTCCGCTCTGTGGCAACATATTGCGATGGATTTCATCACGGATCTTCCTGTATCGGCCGCTTGTACTGTCATTTGGGTGGTCGCTGACCGCTTCTCCAAGATGGCCCACTTCATTCCCTTGCCGGGTCTTCCCTCTGCACCACTGCTGGCTAAAGACTTCATCCTTCACATCTTCCATCTCTATGGCCTACCTCTTCATATAATCTCGGATAGAGGAGCTCAGTTTACTTCTCGCTTCTGGAGAGCCGCGTGCAAGCTTCTGAATGTCGCGTTGGATTTCTCATCGGCATTTCATCATCAGTCTAATGGCCAGGTTGAGCGTATCAATCAGATCCTCACTAGCTTCCTCCGGCACTTCGTCAACGCTCACCATAACGACTGGGTGGAACTTGTGCCTTGGGCCGAATTCTCCTGCAATAACCATGTGAACGAATCCTCAGCCAAGTCTCCGTTTTTTGTGGTGTACGGACAACATACCAATATCCCGTTTCCACTTCCGTTGACAATCCTGCTGCAGAGTCTCTCGTCAAAAACTTTTCTGAGATTTGGGAGGACACTAAGTCTCCGCTGCTGCAGTCCTCTGCGCAGATTAAGAGACATGCCAACAAGAGATGTCTGGTCCCGCCTCTATTTCATCCAGGGGACAAGGTCTGGTTATCCTCCAAGTATGTTCGTCTTAAGATTCCATCATACAAGTTGAGCCCGCGGTTCCTCGGTCCTTTCAAGATCCTGAGTCAAATAAATCCAGTGGCGTACAAGTTGAAACTCCCAGCCTCGTTACGAATCCCCAATTCCTTTCATGTGTCTTTCCTCAAGCCTGTCATCCTCAATTCTTTTTCTGATGATCCAGGTACCACTCCAGCTCCAGTCTCCGCTGAGGACGTTTTTGAGGTAGAGAACATTCTGGCTACCAAGAGGGTAAGAGGAAAGGCTTTCTTTCTTGTGGATTGGAAAGGGTTTGGTCCTGAGGAGAGGTTATGGGAGCCCAGGAAGAAAATTTATGCTCCTCTTCTTCTGGAAAAATGTCTTGCGGGCTTGAAGAAGAGGCGGCTTAAAGGGGGGGCACTGTAGTGTTGGCGTCTCTGCTTCCTGGCCGGCAGAGACGCCAATCCCCTTACCGCCGTGGCTACGGTGCAGCGTCCACCGCTCCTCCTCCTGGCTCCCATGCTGTGCTTGCCCGGGGTACGCGCACTGCACGCAGATCCCCAGGCACTGTGCTCCTTAAAGGGGCCGCGCATGCTGTCCTAAAATGTCCCCAGCCAATGACCGGACGACATCTGCTATTTAAGGCACCTCCTCCAAAATGGTAGTTTGCTTGATGAACACTCTCTCCAGCCCTCAGGTCCTTGTACTATCAGCCATGCCCGCCAGTCTATCAGCCATGCCCGCCAACCTATCAAGCCGTGCCCGCCAGCCTGACTACCAGCCATGTCTGCCTGCCTGTCTACCAGCTGTGCCCGCCTTCCAAACCGTGCCTACCTGCCATACCAGTTGGCGCCTGTTACCAGTTCTGTGGGAGTTGCCTGACAAGGTTGGTCCCGAAGTAGCACCTGGCCCACCTCGCCGGTCCTTCCTTGGTTCACAGAGTCGACTAAGCCGCTGTATAGCCAAGGTCGGTCCGTGTAAGGTCCCTAGTTACACTCCTCAGGTCCCTCCTTGTACCACAGCACAGTGGTTCCACCAACCGGCACCGTAACATTACCCTTGCGAAAATAAAAAAAATTGGGGTCTAAAGTAATATTTTTGCTAGAAAAAGTTAAATGTTCATTGCTTTCTTCCACATTCTAAAAATTCATGTGAAGCACCTGAAGGGTTAATAAACTTCTTGAATGTGGTTTTGAGCACCTTGAGGGGTGCAGTTTTTAAAATGGTGTCATTTTTGGGTATTTTCTGTCATAAAGGCTCCTCAAAGTCACTTCAAATGTGATGTGGTCCCTAAAAAAATTGTTTTGTAAATTTTGTTGGAAAAATTAGAAATCGCTGGTCAACCCTTATAACTTTCTAACAAAAAAAAAAATTTGTTTCCAAAATTGTGCTGATGTAAAGTAGACCTGTGGGAAATGTTATTTATTAACTATTTTGTGTGACATATCTCTGATTTAAGAGCATGACAATTCAAAGTTTGTAAATTGATACATTTTCGATTTTTTTTCACAAAGTAACGCCAGTTATATCAAATAAATTTTACCACTATTATGTAGTACAATATGTCACGAAAAAAACAATCTCAAAATCAGTGGGATCTATTGAAGCGTTTCAGAGTTATTACCTCTGTCACGAAAACACAATCTCAGAATCAGTGGGATCTATTGAAGCGTTCCACAATTATTACCTCATAAAGTGACAGTGGACAGAATTGTAAAAATTGGCCTGGTCATTAACGTGCAAACAGCCTTCTGGGGTAAAGGGGTTAAACAAACTCTCCTCTTCTTTGTAGTCCTGGTTTGTACAGTACATGAACTGGATGTTAGGAATATTTTTCTCACTCCAGTTGAAAAGTTGCAGGGGTATTAAGATTTGGTCTGAATATGGCCTCAGGAGGCTAGCTCGAGCTGCAAGGCGTTTCATGGTGCCTCCTAAACCTAAAGTGCCATTCAGCACAGATTTATAAAGTTTCTCCTGTTTCTATACTGTGCAGAAGAGCTATCTGAGAAGTAGCAGATCTTGCTCAAACTTAGTAGGAAGTCAGTTTTATCACTGAAATCAATTTTTTTTGGAACAAATGAACGGGAACAGCTATTGCATCATAAAGTAAGCAATCAGATATAATAACTACACTTTTGTATTTTATTTCTGACTACACTTCATCCTGAACAACAGAGGAATAGTTCTCGGAAAATACTAAGATTATTACTGTCTCGCTCTGATATTTTCTTTGAGGTGATTGTAATAGTCCAACTGTTGGCGAGCTATAAATGAGTGTTTTTTAAAGGGTTGGACCGAAACCCAAAGGCAAATTTCAATTAATAAATCTTTAAAAAATTAATAACTTTTGTAATTTAAGTCATGTTAAAATTCCTTACTAATCAATTCTTACTCAGGCTATGTGCGCACGGTCCGTATTTGAAGCAGAAATTTCCTGTGCATTTCTGCATCTCCTTGGCAGGAAAAACGCATGTAGATTTTCCAAGCGTTTTTGACGCATTTTTGTACATCAATGAATGCTTTTTGGAGCTAAATAAAGTTATTTGGTGGGACATTGCTTAAACCTTGGATTACCATCAGAACTGGGGTGAGTATATTGGTTAATTTGAAAGTTTTAAGAATGTGTGTGTTGTAATTCAAATAAAGTGTTTACTCTGTGTCTGTGTGTTTATTTAACTCTTTACTTTATTTTAATTAAGTTTGGTCATGAAAAGGTTTGATTGACACCTGGACATCACCAAACAAAAGAGTTAGGTGTCAGCTGATCCCATACACCCAATCTTAATTTTTCGACGCAGTCCACGATTACGCCAACGAGTGTCCCACGGCGATCTGGGTCACTTCTACAGCAGTGACATCAGAAATCACTGATGTGTCACTGCTGTAGAAGACAGCATTGTACACTGACAAGGAGTGTAAAATCACTCCTGTCAGTGTACGTTGCTGTGCAGGAGGTCACTAGGGTTGATCAGCTGAAGATACGCCACCGATGAGCTGATGGTCATGTGACCGATCAGCTGACGCCATCCATCAGCTGATGGTCACGTAACCATCAGCTCATCGGTGGCGTCAGCGCAGGTCCTGGGAGCTCGGTACATTGCGGGGAGCACTCCCTTCCCCCCAATGACACTTCATTTCAAGGTGGAAAGGGAGTGACAGCAGCTTCAGCCAGTAGACGACGATTCATTTGAGTATTCCATCATGCATTGGGATTCTCAAACGAAATGTCATAGAAAGTGGGTAATATAAACAGAACCATAAGTTGCAGTACAGAGTGAATGGTAGGGAATTTTACCATGACTTAAATTACAAAAATTATTAGTTTTTAAAGATTTATTAATTGAAATTTACTTTTGGGTTTCAGGCTAACCTTTTAAGGACTATCAGCTGGTCACAAAAACGTTCGACAAAGTCTTCTGCACTTTTAGAAACCGTGTCAAAAGTATATCTGTCAACAGATATCCACTGTTTATAAGTTATACTATCTGCCATAGCCTCTTCGAAATGATGTAATATTTTTTCTTGGGGAGCCATTACTGGGGGACATTTTTGCAGATATTTAGGTAACAGTTTAAACTCTTTTCTAGACACATTATTTGAGAAACATACTTTGTAATCACCAAGGTTGGACTTAGTGTTCTGGTGTGCTGGACATATTCTCATACTGAGCCAGCCAGCACACAATTCTTATGTCAATTTTGAAAATCCTATTTTGGCAGAAGTTGAATTTCAAAAAAAAAAATTCATCGGTCTCTTTCAAACTGGCAAAAAAAGCCTCTTTTGGACATGAGTTTTCTTACCGTTTACTTTCATAGATACAGTCTTTTTAACCAGGTATATTTCCGGCCACATCATCACTATTGTAAAAAAACTTTCACTATATCCACTATAGATTTATCTAATGATTTGCCTGGTTTAAGATCAGGACAAGTCATGAAACTTTTTTTTTAATTTGGAAAACATAGACCCTACACTTTCAGACCACATTATATGTGTAGGCCTTTTAAAATGTCATCAGATGTCATCAGTAATTGGATATGGGTTACACGTTATATGTATAGGCCTTTTAAAAATGTCATCAGATCCTTATAGTGCATATATTTACCCCTAGTAACACTTCACATTATTGCTGTTTTTGGGAGCATTGCCTAACCTGGCTGTGCGCATGCACTCATACTATCTCCCTTTTGACTTCTGGGAGTGCCGGTACACATGACCGCTATGCGTTCTAGCATGCGGGTCACGGCTCACTTCCTAGGAAGTTCCATTGGCTACAAGGTTTGTACATGCGCCGCCCACCCTAGGCATGTGATAGGATTAACATTCTGACGTGGGAACCTCTGATTGGAAAGTAGAATAGATATATACCATGGCCCCATTCGGTATAGAAATGCCCCAGAAGAAGCATTGGCGAAATGACGTTGGAGTGGGGAGGACACCGTATATCTTTACTTTCATGGCTGTTGAATTACTAGGTAACTTTACCTTTACCATTGTGTGTATTTATTTGCAGCTCACCACGATTTTAGGCCTGTTTCATTTCAGTGCATAGGTCTCTATTATCCCTATTACTCCTATATCTATTGCACTAAGCATCGGTATTTGATATGGAGTTTTGAGGACCTGCACTTGCACCTTATACTGCACCTTTAGGATTTTCTGAGGGTATACCTATTTGCTCTTGGTTCTTTGGAGCTGTTGTATTCAATCCTATGTTGATTTATAAATGATTGTCATGTGATATACTGTATGCTGTAACATAGAGTGACACTGTGTATTCCTCTAGCTAATGAATTAGTGATCGGTCCGGCCTAATACGGGGGTAATTTTCTCCTAGTTGTCATATGTGTCCCTCCTGCATAGAGGTTGTTACCCTGTCTATTTTAATTAATTTTATTGATCTAATAAAGTATATACCTTTTTAACAAAATTTAGTTGGCATCTCTTCTTGATCCTGACTGTCGAGTTTATACAGATCTGGATATTTGATTGTATACTTTCAGACCACAGGCTGAGCAGATCTGAATTTGAGATCATCAAGTTGACTCTGTTCATATACCATATTTTTCGGACTATAAGACGCACTTTTTTCCTCCAAAATTTTGAAGTGGGGGGTGTAACTTATAGTCTGATATATATATATATATATATATATATACAGTTATATGAAAAAGTTTGGGCACCCCTATTAATCTTAAGCTTAATGTTTTATAAAAATTGGTGTTTTTGCAACAGCTATTTCAGTTTGATATATGTAATAACTGTTGGACACAGTAATGTTTCTGCCTTGAAATGTGGTTTATTGTACTAACAGAAAATGTGCAATCTGAATTCAAACAAAATTTGACAGGTGCATAAGTATGGGCACCCTTATCATTTTCTTGTTTTAATTACTCCTACCTACTTTTTACTGACTTACTAAAACACTTTTTTTGGTTTTGTAACCTCATTGAGCTTTGAACTTCATAGCCAGGTGTATGCAATCATGAGAAAAGCTACCTAAAGTGGCCACTTGCAAGTTGTTCTCCTGTTTGAATCTCCTCTGAAGAGTGGCATCATGGGCTCCTCAAAACAACTGTCAAATGATCTGAAAACAAAGATTATTCAACATAGTTGTTCAGGGGAAGGATACAAAAAGCTGTCTCAGAGATTTAACTTGTCAGTTTCCACTGTGAGGAACATAGTAAGGAAATGGAAGAACACAGGGACAGTTCTTGTTAAGGCCAGAAGTGACAGGCCAAGAAAAACATCAGAAAGGCAGAGAAGAAGAATGGTGAGATCAGTCAAGGACAATCCTCAGACCACCTCCAGAGAGCTGCAGCATCAACTTGCTGCAGATGGTGTCACTGTGCATCGGTCAACTATACAACGCACTTTGCACAAGGAGAAGCTGTATGGGAGAGTGATGAGAAAGAAGCCGTTTCTGCAAGCACGCCACAAACAGAGTCGGCTGAGGTATGCAAAAGCACATTTGGAGAAGCCAATTTCTTTTTGGAAGAAGGTCCTGTGGACTGAAAAACCAAGATTGAGTTGTTTGGTCATACAAAAAGGCGTTATGCATGGCGGCCAAAAAACACAGCATTCCAAGAAAAACCCTTCTACCCACAGTAAAATTTGGTGGAGGTTCCATCATGCTTTGGGGCTGTGTGGCCAATGCCGGCACCGGGAATCTTGTTAAAGTTGAGGGCCGCATGGATTCCACTCAGTATCAGCAGATTCTTGACAATAATGTTCAAGAATCAGTGATAAAGTTGAAGTTACGCAGGGGATGGATCTTTCAGCAAGACAATGATCCAAAACACCGCTCCAAATCTACTCAGGCATTCATACAGAGGAACAATTACAATGTTCTGGAATGGCCATCCCAGTCCCCAGACCTGAATATCATTGAACATCTGTGGGATCATTTGAAGAGGGCTGTCCATGCTCGGCGACCATCAAACGTAACTGAACTGGAATTGTTTTGTAAAGAGGAATGGTCAAAAATACCTTCATCCAGGATCCAGGAACTCATTAAAAGCTACAGGAAGTGACTAGAGGCTGTTATTTTTGCAAAAGGAAGATCTACTAAATATTAAGGTCACTTTTCTGGTGAGGTGCCCATACTTATGCATCTGTCAAATTTTGTTTGAATGCAGATTGCACATTTTCTGTTAGTACAATAAACCTCATTTCAAGGCAGAAACATTACTGTGTCCAACAGTTATTACATATATCAAACTGAAATAGCTGTTGCAAAAACACCAATTTTTATAAAACATTAAGCTTAAGATTAATAGGTGTACCCAAACATTTTCATATAACTGTGTGTATGTATGTATGTGTGTATATATATATATATATATATATATATATATATATATATATATACATACATACATATATATACTGTGGCTGTGAGTGGTGTGGGGAGAGCTGCAGCAGCAGAGGAGCGGGGCACAGGAGGCAGTAGCCTGCTGCTGCATCCTACACTATGCCCGCTGCTAAAGAAAATGAATATTCACTGGGGAGCAGTGAATATTCATTTTCCTTAATAGCACGCACAATGTACTTGCAGCGCGGCTCCTGGTATATATGGCACCCTTCATCCCTCATCCAGGTATGTATGGCACCCTTCATCCCTCATCCTGGTATGTATATGCCCCCCTCATCCCTCTTCCTGGTATGCTAGGCACCCCTCATCTTGGTATGCTTGGCACCCCCTGATCCGCATCACGCTGCACACAAAAAAATAAACAATTATGCTCGCCTCCTCTCTCCTCCAGCGCTGCATCCTTCTCTGCTGCCGACAGGGATCTCAGCAGCTCCTGCTGCTGCTCTGTGTTCCGCGTGCCCGCTATTAGAGACCATGAGTATTCACTACAACACACTCTCATGGGAGTGAGTTGCAGTGAATATTCATGGTCTTTAATAGCGGGCACACGTGACCACTGGCTGCAGCAGGAGCTGCACTGCGGCTACAGTGTGTGCGCTACTAAGGAGAGTGAATGGTTCCGGCGTGGGAAGCAGTGACTATTCTGGCACAGCATCTCACCGTGTGCGTCACTGCCATGTGCGGCACACACAGGGATGAGGGGGGTCATGTGTGGATGAGGAATGAAGGGTGCCATACATACCAGGAAAAGGTATGAGTGGGACCATACATACCAGGATGAAGGGTGCCATATATACCAGGATGAGGGATGAAGGGTGCCATACATACCAGGAAGAGGGATGAGGGGTGCCATACATACCAGGATGAGGGATGAAGGGGACCATACATACCAGGAAGAGGGATGAGGGGTGTCATACATACCAGGAAGAGGGATGGGGTCCCATAAATACCAGGATGAGGGCTAAAGGGGGCCATACACTACCGTACAAAAGTTTGGGGTCATTTAGAAATTTCATTATTTTTGAAAGAAAAGCACTTTTTTTTTTTCAATGAAGCTAACATTAAATGAATCAGAAATACACTCTATACATTGTTAATGTGGTAAATGACTATTCTAGATGCAAATGTCTTGTTTTTTATTGTAATATCTACATAGGTGTATAGAGGCCTATTTCCAACAACCACCACTCAAGTGTTTTAATGATACATTGTGTTTGCTAACTGTGTAAGAAGGCTAATCGATGTTTAGACAACCCTAGAAAACCCTTGCACAAGTATGTTAGCCCAGCTGAAAACGGTTTGGCTGATTTGAGAAGCTATAAAATTGACCTTCCTTTGAGCTAGTTGAGAATCTGGAGCATTACATTTGTTTGTTCTATGAAACTCTCAAAATGGCCAGAAAAAGAGAACTTTCATGTGAAACTCGACAGTCTATTCTTGTTCTTAGAAATGAAGGCCATTCCATACGAGAGATTGCCAAGAAACTGAAGATTTCCTACAACGGTGTGAACTACTCCCTTCAGAGGAGAGCACAAACAGGCTCTAACCAGAGTAGAAAGAGAACTGGGAGGCCCCGCTGCACAACTGAGCAACAAGACAAGTACATTAGAGTCTCTAGTTTGAGAAATCGACGCCTCACAGCTGCAACTGCCAGCTTCATTAAATAGTACACGCAAAACGCCAGTGTCAACATCTACAGTGAAGAGGTGACTCTGGGATGCTGGCCTTCAGGGAAAAGTGACAAAGAAAAATCCAAATCTGAGACTGGCTAATAAAAGGAAAAGATTAATTTGGGCAAAAGAACACAGACATTGGACAGAGGAAGATTGGAAAAAAGTTTTATGGACAGACGAATCAAAGTTTGAGGTGTTTGGATCACACAAAAGAACATTTGTGAGATGCAGAAGAACTGAAAAGATGCTGGAAGAGTACCTGACGCCATCTGTCAAGCATGGTGGAGGTAATGTGATGGTCTGGAGTTGCTTTGGTGCTGGTAAAGTGGGAGATTTGTACAAGGTAAATGGGATTTTGAATAAGGAAGGCTATCACTCCATTTTGCAACGCCATGCCATCTGGAGTTGCTTTGGTGCTGGTAAAGTGGGAGATTTGTACAAGGTAAATGGGATTTTGAATAAGGAAGGCTATCACTCCATTTTGCAACGCCATGCCATACCCTGTGGACAGCGCTTGATTGGAGCCAATTTAATCCTACAACTGGACAATGACCCAAAGCACACCTCCAAATTATGCATGGACTATTTAGGGAAGAAGCAGACAGCTGGCATTCTATCTGTAATGGAGTGGCCAGCGCAGTCACCAGATCTCAACCCCATTGAGCTGTTGTGGGAGCAGCTTGACCGTATGGTACGCAAAAAGTGCCCATCAAGCCAATCCAACTTGTGGGAGGGGCTTCAGGAAGCATGGGGGGAAATTTCTCAAGATTACCTCAGCAAATTAACAGCTAGAATGGCGAAAGTCTGCAATGCTGGAATTGGTGCAAAGGAGCATTCTGTGACGAAAGCAAAGTTTGAAGGAGAAAATTATTCTTTCTAATAAAAATTATTATTTCTAACCTTGTCAATGTCTGGACTATATTTTCTATTCATTTTGCAACTCATTTGATAAATAAAAGTATCAGTTTTCATGGAAAACACAAAATTGTCTGGGTGACCCCAAACTTTTGAACGGTAGTGTACATACTAGGAAGAAGGGTGCAATACATACCCGGAAGAGAGATGAGAGGTGCCATGCATATTAGGATGGGGATGAGGGCCACTTATAACAGGAAGGAGGGGGCAATATATACCAGGATGGGGGATATTAACAGAATTGGGGGACATTACCCCTATAATAGTGTCAGCAGCAGACCCCCTCCCCCTTAACAGGGCATCATAACCACATTTTTTGCTTACATTTTTTTTTCTATTTTCTAGTTATTTTTTGAAGTATGACCTCTTTGAGATCCCAACTTGAATTTTGGTACAGATGTGGCTAGGAGCATAGGAGGCACATGTGAATTTATTGAAAATTTTAGATCATATAGTTTTTTTAGACATGCACTTCAAAGTTTTGTGTTTGAGTCCACATAGGTAAAATATTAACAAAGATACCATTGTGACATATCGGGTGAAAGCCTGTACAGTACTGAGCATAATGGTGTTTTTTTCTGTTTCTCTATCTTGGTTCTGGCCTGAGTTATGAGGAGAAACGTAAAAGGCATGCAACACAGAAATTCACATTTTTTCAAAACTTTGAAAATTAATAAAATAAAAACCTAAAGTATATATAAAACAATTTCTTCACATTTTGCATTCTCTAACACTATTACCAGAGAATAACATCTCAAAAGAATTAAAAATATAGAGGAAAATTGCATTGGTTTATTTGAAATGGAATGACCCTTTTATACTATATCTGAACACGGTCATACTCTTATATTCTAATTGCTGTGTAATCATTTAGGCACATTTTCACTGCAATATCTATAGGAATATCTCTACTAATACCACGGTCACGTCTTGGAAACAGAATTAAGGGTATGTTCAAATGAATAGTTTCTGCTCCATCATATCGCACAGGAAAAACACATACAATCACCAGAAAAACACCACGGCAATTCCACATTAAAATGTGCAATTTTTACTCTTTTTTTTGGCTGCTTAATGTCATTGATTTCAAAAAAGCATAATTCAGTAAGAAATGACATTCTGTGTTCTAAAAAAAAATGCAAGTAAAAAAATCTAACGTGAATGAGATTTTAGAAACATAATTCATAAAGCTCTGTGCCTTAAATGGTTGCAAAAAAATTCTGCAAAACACTACATCTGAACAAGCCTTCAATGTAGCAATTTTATATCCTGTTTTAGGCATAAAAGGTCCAGTTTCAGACAGCCATATTTTTGGTTTTGGTGCAATCCCTGTGCACAACAGTGAACTGACTCAATAACTTATTTGCCAGTGTACACAGGCGATGCGCCACACAGATCGATTGTCCATGTGAAAAAAATTAAGTCAGAAGGCACTAGTCTGTATTTTGATACGGCCGTCTAAACTCGAGCTCAAATTACAGTAATTTAAAGAAAAACAAAATGCTTGAGTGAAACATATAAGTGTGGTTTTTAAGATTATAATACAGATGCACGCCCAAAAATGATTTATTTGCTAAACTTGTCTAAATATGTGTTGCGGCTTTTACAAGTCTATGGAGCGTCAGAACCAGGCTCCATAGACTTACACTGTAAGGGCACACACTCATCTGCATTTAAAACGGACAAGTGCAATGCTATAAAAAAACACAGGATTGCACTGTGACTACACTGTGTTCCAAATTATTATGCAAATAATATTTTCTCAGATTTTCCCAAATTACCTATATGAATTGCAGTCATTGTAATTTTCCAGTCAAATAACTATTAGAGTACAACTGAAAGGTTTTTATACAAACTGCCTATGATAACAGTATATTTAAAAAAAAATAAAAAACGCAAACTGCACTCAAAATGCATGTTCCAAATTATTATGCACAGCAGAGTTTTCAACCTTTTCATTTTAATAAAGAACAAAAAAATGGTCATTTTTGAAATTCTAAGCATTAGCAGGTTATTACAAACTGAAATCAAACAGTTTTCAACTCAAAACTTTATTCTAGGTGATGTTACATTTGCACATAGGACCCCTTGTTCGAAAGGAGCTTCTGAACTCTCTCGTCCATTGAATTTGTCAGGTTTTGGATGGTTTCTGCTTCAATTGTTTTGCATGAGGACAGAATACCCTCCCAGAGCTGTTGCTTAGATGTGAACTGCCTCCCGCCATCATAGACACTCCTTTTGATGATGCTCCAGAGGTTCTCAATGGGGTTGAGGTCAGGGGAGCATGGGGGCCACATCATAAGTTTGTCCCCTTTCATGCCCACAGCAGCCAGAGATGCAGATGTGTTATGTGCAGCATGAGACGGGGCATTATCATGCATGAAAATGATCTTGCTGCGGAATGCACGGTTCTTCTTCTTGAACCATGGAAGGAAGTGTTGTTTGAGAAACTCAACATACATTATAGAGTTCATCTTTACCCCTTCAGGGATCCTAAAAGGGCCGACAATCTCTCTCCCCATGATTCCAGCCCAAAACATTACTCCACCTCCTCCTTGTTAGCGCCATAGCTGTGTTTGCATGGGGTGTCCATCAACCAGCCATCCTCCACTCCATCCATCTGGACCATCGAGCGTTGCACGGCACTCATCGGTGAACAAAACAGTTTTGAAGTCAGTCTTCATGTATTGTTTGGCCCACTGGAGCCGTTTCTGCTTGTGTGCAGTGGATAGAGGAGGTCGACAGGATGGCTTACGCACAGCTGGAAACCTCTGAAGGACCCTGCATCTTGTTGTTCGGGGGACGTTTGAAGGCACCAGCAGCTTCAAAAACTTGTCTGCTGCTATGACAAGGCTTTTTTGCCGCTGCTCTTTTAACCTGACGTAATTGCCTGTAGGAAAGAGTCCTTAATTTTCCCTTATCAGCACGCACACGTGTGTACTGTGAATCAGCTACATACTTCTTGATTGTGCGATGATCACGATGAAGTGTCTTGGCAATGTTGATTGTAGTCATGCCTTGCCCTAAACACTCCACAATTTGTTGCTTCTCAGCAGCCGACACATCCTTTTTCTTTCCCATTTTGGCAGAAAATGTAGGCTGCTTAATAATGTGGGACAGCCTTCTTAAGTAGTTTTGCCTTTCATTGGACACACCTGCCAAACTATCTAGCACAGGTGTCTGCAATTGCTTACAGTGATATAAAGAGCCCTGACACACATCACCATCAATGAGTTTAACTGACAAACAAAAATATTCTTACCTTATCACTCCTAAACACTTTTTGCATAATAATTTGGAACACAGTGTAATGTTAGTAAATGATTCTGTGCTTCATGCCGAGAGTGGCGGCGTATATTGGACAAGACTCGCTAATGCAAGTCAAGGGGCGCAAGAAAAAAAAACGCACTGCACATGGACCATGCATGTACCATGTGCTTTTTAGGCTGTGTGCCCACGGCAAAAACGCTACAGAAACGCTTAAAAAACGCATGGTAGAAGGCCTGCCATGTTCCCCAATTATAATCCGCTTGTGCTGTGCACATGCTGCGGAAATTTCCGCTGTGGATTATCATTGCGGAAAAAAACGCAGCACTACCAATTATTTTGCGGAAGCGCTGCGTTTTCGCCGCCATTAACTTGCATTGCAACGCATGGATTCCGCATCACTGGATATGTAGATGCGCATTCCATGTGTTCCAATGTGCGGATGATACCCGGGTGTGGAGGACAGAAGACTCTCCTCCGGACCCGGGTACCATAGAACCTGTAAAAAAAAGAATAAAATAAAAAATAAATGTTATATTTACCTTCTGATGGCCACCGCTGCGCTCGTCCTCCCATGCCGGCAGACCGCGGTGGACTGAAGGACCTGCGCTGACGTCATAGTCATGTGACGGGTCATGCGATGCTGACGTCGGCAGGTCCTTCAGTGCACCGCGATCTGCTGGCAGCCAGGACGGAGCGAAGCAAGACTCCGGGGGCCTTCGGAAGGCAAGTATAGATTTATTTTTTACCATTCTTTGGGGTCACACTATATAAATCCATTCCGTTTGCATGGATTTATATAGTGTGACCAAGTTGACAAGCACTTTCCAAGTGATGCTAAAATCGCTTGGAAAGCGCTTGTCAACCCGCATGCGGAAATGCATGTGAAGAACGCTTCACATCCGCATGTCCCTGGCAGGAAAAACGCATGTACAACCTACATGCGTTTTTTCTGCCAGGGAGATGCAGAAACGCTCAGGAAAAATCCGGAGCATTTCTGCATCGTGAGCACATAGCCTGACACACTCATCTTATAGGAAATCAGGTCAAGTAGGAAGAGCAGAGGCAAAGCACCAGAATTGGCGCATCCTATGGATGCGCCATTTCTGGGGCGGATGTGGGCTGATATTATTAGTCTCGTGGAGGGGGTCAATATCCATGGCCCCTTCCTAGGCTATTAATATCAGCGCGCAGCCGCCTGTTTAACCTTTGCTGGCTATTAAATTTAGGGGGTCCCCACATGTAATACCCAGTAAAGGCTACGCAGACAGCTGTGAGCTAGCCTGGGAAGCTCCATGTTTATTATCCCCTTTCCAGACAATAAACATCAGGCCCCAGCTTTTCGCTTTCCATCAGCTAGTTAAGAAAAATATGGGGGACCGCATGTCATTTTTTTCTTTTAATTCTTTAATTATTAGCTAAATACATGTACAGTAAACTGCACAAACTGCACTATTTATATATCTCACTGACATATTTCTTACTATCAGCTATCTACAGTACAGACCAAAAGTTTGGACACACCTTCTCATTTTAAGATTTTTCTGTATTTTCATGACTTTGAAAATTGTACATTCACACTGAAGGCATCAAAACTATGAATTAACACATGTGGAATTATATACTTAACAAAAGAGTGTGAAACAACTGAAAATATGTCTTATATTCTAGGTTCTTCAAAGTAGCCACTTTTTGCTTTGATGACTGCTTTGCACACTCTTGGCATTCTCTTGATGAGCTTCAAGAGGTAGTCACCGGAAATGGTTTTCACTTCACAGGTGTGCCCTGTCAGGTTAAATAAGTGGAATTTCTTGCCTTATAAATGGGGTTGGGACCATCAGTTGTGTTGTGCAGAAGTCAGGTGGATACACAGCTGATAGTCCTACTGAATAGACTGTTATAATTTGTATTATGGCAAGAAAAAAGCAGCTAAGTAAAGAAAATGAGTGGCCATCATTACTTTAAGAAATGAAGGTCAGTCAGTGCGAAAAATTGGGAAAACTTTGAATGTGTCCCCAAGTGCAGTTGCAAAAACCATCAAGCGCTACAAAGAAACTGGCTCACATGAGGACCGCCCCAGGAAAGGAAGACCAAGAGTCACCTCTGCTTCTGGGGATAAGTTTATCTGAGTCACCAGCCTCAGAAATTGCAGGTTAACAGCAGCTCAGATTAGAGACCAGGTCACTGCCACACAGAGTTCTAGCAGCAGACACATCTCTACAACAACTGTTAAGAGGAGACTTTGTGCAGCAGGCCTTCATGGTAAAATAACTGCTAGGAAACCACTGCTAAGGACAAGCAACAAGCAGAGAGACTTGTTTGGGCTAAAGAACACAAGGAATGGACATTAGACCAGTGGAAATCTGTGCATTGGTCTGATGAGTCCAAATTTGAGATCTTTGGTTCCAACCACTGTGTCTTTGTGCGACGCAGAAAAGGTGAACGGATGGACTCTACATGCCTGGTTCCCACCGTGAAGCATGGAGGAGGAGGTGTGATGGTGTGGGGGTGCTTTGCTGGTGACACTGTTCGGGATTTATTCAAAATTGAAGGCATACTGAACCAGCATGGCTACCACAGCATCTTGCAGCGGCATGCTATTCCATCCGGTTTGCGTTTAGTTGGACCATCATTTATTTTTCAAAAGGACAATGACCCCAAACACACGTCCAGGTTGTGTAAGGGCTATTTGACCAAGAGGGAGAGTGATGGGGTGCTGCGCCAGATGACCTGGCCTCCACAGTCACCAGACCTGAACCCAATCGAGATGGTTTGGGGTGAGCTGGACCGCAGAGTGAAGGCAAAAGGGCCAACAAGTGCTAAGCATCTCTGGGAACTCCTTCAAGATTGTTGGAAGACCATTTCCGGTGACTACCTCTTGAAGCTCATCAAGAGAATGCCAAGAGTGTGCAAAGCAGTCATCAAAGAAAAAGGTGATTACTTTGAAGAACCTAGAATATAAGACATATTTTCAGTTGTTTCACACTTTTTTGTTAAGTATATAATTCCACATGTGTTAATTCATAGTTTTGATGCCTTCAGTGTGAATGTACAATTTTCATAGTCATGAAAATACAGAAAAATCTTTAAATGAGAAGGTGTGTCCAAACTTTTGGTCTGTACTGTATATAAGATTGTTTTATTAGCTAGAAAACTATTTTTAAATGACAGAATTGCTGTATGTAAAATCTGATGTTAAAACCGCATTGCTTACGGATTGCATACGCATGTCATATAGATGGTAGGTGAGAAAAATTGCATTGTACTCGCATGACACTCTTCCTACGTTTCAGGAACAACATCGAACCGATTTTATTTACGATAATGAGTGTGAGCCACAAGAGTCACTTCCGGCTCGCACACAGAGCTTAGTGTGATACAGAGAGTCAGAATAGAGGTCACGTGGGTGAGAAGAGGACCGGAGCGTTGCTGGAAACAAGAGAAGACTGCGATCGGTGAGATTTTATTGCACTTACATTACACAACACACATATTTAAACAAGTTGAACAAAATAATTTCTTGGGTCTGCTTCTTTAACTTGCATTGTACTGTAACAGGACTACTACTACTGGATTTTCAGCGGTGTTTGCACTACTGAAAATCCACAATAAAGAAGCTGAAAAGAAGCAGAGTGATAACTGCATGGCAGCTGGCATTACCGAGCATCCCATGCAGCACATCACAGACTGCTGTACAATAGTCATCAGAACAGCTGAAGATGTGGAGAGTTACTCTTCCAATGCACTTAGAGATCGGCACCTGCTACACGATTTATGCACCAGCCGTACATGTCTATGAATCACGAAGACAAGCCCCGGCATTTGGTGTTTACATTCAGGCTTTTTTTCTGTTAGTCATGATGAATGTAGAAGACTCATGGGAACACAGTTTTGGAAGAACAGAGAGCAGGTTGAAACCTGAAATTGTCTTAATCCAGTTTCTGGTGATGCAACAAAAATAATTATTCTCAGGCTTATTTGCTTGTTATCATTGACATGATTTCATCATGATGGAGCGGAAGAGACATGAAGAGACCAAGAACTATGCTGCGCCCCCTCCCAAAGAAGAAGATTCTGAAGCAAACCAACAAGAAAAGAACCCAATTTCAGCTCAGAAGCACCTGACCATTTCCTAAATGCAAGAATTAATATTAAATACAATCCATAGGTACAATAACTGAATGTAAGGCCTTGTGCACTGGTGACTGGGTCCTGCCATGACCAAACTCTCATGGGCCTCATCACATTTCTCCTAATTCACCAGTGGCAGCCTCTGGCATTATCTAGAGGGCATCTTGCACAGCACCATGGGGCACAATATGCTTTGCCTCCAGAATGAAGCATGTGGTTTATGAATTCTGCTCCTGGCTATGCAGGATTTTGGTCTGTTCATTTTATAACGATAACGACACCAATCTCAAGCAAACACAGATAAGTGGCAGACGGTAAATAGAATTTTTTCTTTTTTTTAAAGTTGATACTATAAATCGTACAATGCGGCCCTTTTATAGGGACTTAGGTAAATAATGAGCATGGGAAAAAAAACTCTGCTCAGAATTACACAACATTGGCAGAGACATTTATAGAAGCAGATGACAAATAAGGGTATGCTATGCTCACATGATGTCTATGCTTTACAATTCAAGTCAATGGGAAGGCTCAGAAGATGTCCAGGCTTTATTTTTTGATAATTTTATCAGCATTTTTGCTTTAAAAACAGCTAGCAGTTTCTTCATTGTTGAATGGAGTAAAAATACATTTGGAAAATGCCAGTACAAAGGAAACCACAAAAAAGCTGAAAAAAATACATTGAAAAACCGCCAGTGGTCAAAAATGTCAAAATAATATAAAAAAAAAAAGATTTGAAAAAAAGACAATTCAGGTTTACAAAGTGGCAGGAAAATTCCAGAAGCATCTTCCATTTGAAAAATAGACTTTTTGGCGCCCTGAAAAAGACGATGTGTAAACATACCATAAAGGAGATACAATGCATTCATGAGGTTTAAAGGGGTTTTCCCACAAACAAAAGTTCATTCTAATAACTGGCTGTTTCTGACCGTGTACGTAACATACCACAACTCCTGGGCAGGGGAGGAAGCAAAGGACAATACAGACATTACAGCAGGGGATCGCAGAGGATTCATTTTCTGAGGTAAAATATTTCCTGCCTGTTTTTAAACAATGTTTTACCTCACAAAATGAATATTCTGTGATCCCATGCTGTAATGTCTGTATACTCTTTTGCTTCCTCCCCTGCCCAGGAGATGTGGTATGATCATACCATGTTCCGTACACAGTCAGACACAGACATGGATTCAAATGAACTTTTGTTTGTGGGAAAACCCCTTTAAATCCAGGTTAATGTACTTATGTCAGGGACTACAATGTATTGTTTATATGGTGAATATATTAGATCAGATATTGCTTGGGATATAAAATGATCAATTCTCCTAATAAACAGAAAATGAGCAGTGATCAGCACTGTCTTGCCTTAGACACAATGATGAATTAATAGTGTACAGTGGTCAGACTTTCTGTGGGGGTCTCCAACCTGATACTCACCAATACTTGCAAAACTAATACTCCCACTAGGTCCCAATACTCTGACAAAATGTAGTTACACTGGGACTTAGGAAGAAACTGTAGAGAAATAATTGCTGCTGGTGATGTGGTTCAAAGTAATCAGACAATAATTCAGACGGGCCCCTTCCACATATACAGTACAGACCAAAAGTTTGGACACACCTTCTCATTTAAAGATTTTTCTGTATTTTCATGACTATGAAAATTGTACATTCACATTGAAGGCATCAAAACTATGAATTAACACATGTGGAATTATATACTTAACAAAAAAGTGTGAAACAACTGAAAATATATGTCTTATATTCTAGGTTCTTCAAAGTAGCCACCTTTTGCTTTGATGACTGCTTTGCACACTCTTGGCATTCTCTTGATAAGCTTCAAGAGGTAGTCACCGGAAATTATCTTCCAACAATCTTGAAGGAGTTCCCAGAGATGCTTAGCACTTGTTGGCCCTTTTGTCTTCATTCTGCGGTCCAGCTCACCCCAAACCATCTCGATTGGGTTTAGGTCTGGTGACTGTGGATGCCAGGTCATCTGGCGTAGCACCCCATCACTCTCCTTCTTGGTCAAATAGCCCTTACACAGCCTGGAGGTGTGTTTGGGGTCATTGTCATGTTGAAAAACAAATGATGGTCCAACTAAATGCAAACCGGATGGAATAGCATGCCGCTGCAAGATGCTGTAGTAGCCATGCTGGTTCAGTATGCCTTCAATTTTGAATAAATCCCCAACAGTGTCACCAGCAAAGCAACCCCACACCATCACACCTCCTCCTCCAGGCTTCACGGTGGGAACCAGGCATGTAGAGTCCATCCGTTCACCTTTTCTGAATCGCACAAAGACACGGTGGTTGGAACTAAAGATCTCAAATTTGGACTCAGCAGACCAAAGCACAGATTTCCACTGGTCTAATGTCCATTCCTTGTGTTCTTTAGCCCAAACAAGTCTCTTCTGCTTGTTGCCTGTCCTTAGCAGTGGTTTCCTAGCAGCTATTTTACCATGAAGGTCTGCTGCACAAAGTCTCCTCTTAACAGTTGTTGAAGAGATGTGTCTGCTGCTAGAACTCTGTGTGGCATTGACCTGGTCTCTAATCGGAGCTGCTGTTAACCTGCGATTTCTGAGGCTGGTGACTCGGAAAAACTTATCCTCAGAAGCAGAGGTGACTCTTGGTCTTCCTTTCCTGGGGCGGTCCTCATGTGAGCCAGTTTCTTTGTAGCGCTTGATGGTTTTTGCAACTGCACTTGGGAACACTTTTAAAGTTTTCCCCATTTTTCACACTGACTGACCATCATTTCTTAAAGTAATGATGGCCACTCGTTTTTCTTTACTTAGCTGCTTTTTTCTTGCCATAATACAAATTCTAACAGTCTATTCAGTAGGACTATCAGCTGTGTATCCACCAGACTTCTGCACAACACAACTGATGGTTCCAACCCCATTTATAAGGAAAGAAATCCCATTTATTAAACCTGACAGGGCACACCTGTGAAGTGAAAAACCATTTCCAGTGACTACCTCTTGAAGCTCAGCAAGATAATACCAAGAGTGTGCAAAGCAGTCATCAAAGCAAAAGGTGGCTACTTTGAAGAACCTAGAATATAAGACATATTTTCAGTTGTTTCACACTTTTTTGTTAAGTATATAATTCCACAAATGTTAATTCATAGTTTTGATGCCTTCAGTGTGAATGTACAATGTTCATAGTCATTAAAATACAGAAAAATCTTTAAATGAGAAGGTGTGTCCAAATTTTTGGTCTATACTGTATGTAAACGCTGCAGAATTCCCTCCTTCCAGATACTATGCTGGGATTCCTATATTGGAATATTTAAGAATGATTTAGGAGATTTTTGGTCTGAGACCCTCACAAGTCGATAAAGTGCCCTAATGAACTATAAGTCAGGTGTCTGGTTCGATGTTGCTACCTGGAGAGGATTTACTGCCTACATGAGATCTGCAGATGTTTGCCCCGTGGCATGAGATTTCCCAGGAAAGCTGGCAGCTCATCCACCCAAGGACAAGGTCAAGAGCAGAGAATGTCTTAGAGCTGCTGGTTTACTTTACTTTTCCCTGTGGTATGAGTCTGGCTCCTTGGGAAAAAGAAGGGGGGCTTGCAACAGGGTGGAGATTTTGCCAGATTCCCATGGAAGAATGTGATTTGGATGTAAAACTTGACATCCCGAGGTGTAGGTCTTGTGATGGGATGTCTCTGCCGCTTTCTGAGGGCGAAGCAACTTCACATTCATGATGAGAACATCTGGGTCCCTCATCGTCCTGAACTCCATGCTTATAAATAGAATTTAGTTTACAGTTTATTTTTAATACATTTTCTATAAATGCTCAAAAAAGCTAGAAGGTCAAAAATCAGTGGGAACTAGTGGACTTTTACTGTCATTTGCATTTATCAAGATGCATGGGGTGCACAGAGGCAGAAGAGTGATGAAAAATATACAGCACAAGCAGTACTGAAATAATAGCTGGGAAAGTATTAGTCAGGGATAGAAATACTACAAATAAAGGCAATTTACCTTGTAAAAGACGTTATCTGACATTTGTTCAAATGGCAGAATGGGGCAAGTCACACTACAGATACACCAGTAGGGAATTACTGTGTATCACGAGACAAAGAATGGGGCAAGTCACACTACAGATACACCAGTAGGGAATTACTGTGTATCACGAGACAAAGAATGGGGCAAGTCACACTACAGATACACCAGTAGGGAATTACTGTGTATCACGAGACAAACTGCCCAACACAGCAAAGCCGCCAATGCTGGATTTTATGCAATCATCACAAATCCCAGTGTTGTCCTTCCCAGAAGTGCCGACAATCATTGCCATTACACCATGTGCGAGCTTGCACTGCGATATTAGTCGCTATGTCGTGGTGCAGCTCTGCAAAGTGCAACCAGAGAGTTGTGCCTGACACCTGCCATGTTTTATTGTGCTGCAATGTCATGAGGTATCCTGAAAAATACGAGTTCTGTTAAAGTAATGGTTTTCAATGCAATTACATCAAAATATTGGCAACGTGAACGTATTCATACCCATGTTCAGCATATACCAAGCGCTGTGCATGTTTTGGAAGCCAATAGGACTGTGTATTCACCTCTAGCTGGGATTCGGGCATCTATGGATGCGCGGCACATATGTTGGGGGTCTCCAGGAGTAGACGCCAATTGTACAATGCAAATGCACTGTGCAAGCATTTAGCTTTTTGTGCTCTGACCTGTTCCAATATCCATTAGTTAACCTCTTTCTGGTGCACAAAAACAATGACTTTCTCAGATTTATCAGCAACCTAATAACAGACGTTACGAAAGCAGTTGTATGAACGAGAGCAGAACCTGGAACGAAAAACGTGGGAATGAGGCGCAGCAAGGACTAACGTCCTAAAGCCTCAAACATTAGTATATAACGCTAACACCTACAATTATTATACTAAATTATCTGCCAGCGTGCCCTTGGGACAGGGTGACACCCAAAATAGGATAATTACCGTCTTGTGCCTGAAATATTCGCTGTTGAAGGTAGATTTTCGTCTGTTCAGGGAAAGAACAATGCTCATTGTAATCTCAGCACTGCTGTGGTAACGTACCTCAGGAAGCGGAACCCAAAAACACAGCCTGCAGCCAGCTTTTCTGTTGTAGGGTAATTTGGCTGGAACATGGCTTAAAAAATCCACACTGCGGCAATAAAGCCCTGAAAAGTTGCATTTGTGGAGAAGGTGAAAGCTCTCAAGTTAAAAAAAAATAATAATAATTTTCTTAAGAGTTGGATGTTGTAGATTATAATGTCGGCAAAAATCAGACTGACGTGCTAATCCCCTTCACCAACGTGCGATTTTCTGTTTTTTTGCTCCCCTTCTTCCCAGAGCCATAACTTTTTTATTTTTCTGTCAATATAGACATATGAGGGCTTGTTTTTTGCAGGACGAGTTGTACTTTTAAATGACACCATTGATTTTAGCATGTAGTGTACTGGAAAAAGGGGAAAAAATTCCAAGTGCGGTGAAATTGCAAAAAAAAGTGCAATTCCACAATTGTTTTTTGGGTTCTTTATTTACCAAAATGGTAAACCTAAATGCTAAAACTGACCTGGCAATATGATTTTCTAGGTCAGTACGAGTACCCAGATAAAAATCCAGGAAAGAAAAAAAATTGCCATTTTCCGAGATCCATAGCATCTCCATTTTTTCGGGATCTGGGGCCGGGTGAGGGCTTATCTTTTGCGCGCCAAGCTGACATTTTTATTGATACCACTTTGGCATTTTATTGCAATGTTGCGGTGGCCAAAAAAACTTAATTCTGGCATTTCAATTGTTTTTCTAGTTACGCAGTTTACCAATCGGATTAATTTACTTTATATTTTGATTGATAGATCGGACATTTCTGAACGCACCAAATATGTGTATTTTTTTAACTGTTATTTTGAATGGGCCAACAAGAGGGGGATGATTTGAACTTGTGTTTTTTTTCTATATTAATATTTTTAAAAACTTTTACTTTTTTTTTTATACTGGCTTTAATAGTCCCCTTAGGAGTTTGCAGCTTTGATTGTCTGATCGCCTGAGCTACATATAGCAGTGTTTCAGCCCTGCTATGTGTAGCAAAAATCACGATCTATGAACATCAGCCACGCGCCGACATTCACAGGAGATTTACAATGACAGGCACCGGAGTCTTATGCAGACCCCCGGCTGTCATGACATCCCTTTTGGCGCCCTGCGATCAGGTGATAAGGGTGCCAATTGGCGTGTCTTGTGAGGCGCTTCCAGCTAGCGAGTGTTAAATGCCGCTGTCAGAGATTTGACAGCGACATTTAACTTGTTAACAGCCGCGGGTGGATCGCAAATCCACCTGTGGCTGTTAGATTCTCAGGACAGCTGATCAGATCAGCTGTCATGCGCAGGGAGAGATGCAGGTTCAGCGCAGGGCCTGCATCAAGGGCAGGGACACGACCGATGATGCATCAATATATCATCAGTCGTGAAGTGGTTAATGACTATGGGGGAGCAGAAGGTGCACAACATTTACAAGGGCAAATATTCAGCACGTGAGGGTTCATATGATTAAACACTTCCGATCTATGGCCAACGTAAACTTGCTCATGAGCTGGACAGATCATATGGGTCATTAAATTACCAGTATTGGCATCACATTGCACCGACAAATTGGATGTTTTTAAAGGGACAGAATGATCATATTAAAACATAAAATTTTGCTAGTTCTGAAAAAGAAATTTACCAGAAAAAGCAAATCAACAAAACCTAGAGAAGAATAAAAGGAGGAAATAGATACCAAAAAAGACAAGAAAAATGAGAAGCAAAAAAAAAAGAAACAGAAAATAAGAAATAAACAAAAATGCCAAAATAAAACTAAAAAGCACTGGATCCGAGCACTTTATGTATTTGCCGTATTATTAATTGCACTGATTCTGGACATTGACTTTTTATGTTACGGTCTCAGCCTGAGCACAGGACTGGAGATCTGACAATGACAAGGAGCCAACAGGTTTCTTCCTAGACAGAAACAATTAGAAATCCTGCTGGTAGAGGGACAGGTTCAGGCGGCTTCAGACCAGCAGAGGCTGCTCATGTCGTGGCACAGGACTCCCTCAACGTCTTAATAATTTCATGAGATAATGCAAATTCCCCTTGTCTTGTGTCTAACATCTGATTGAAGTGTGTGCACAAAAGAGGCAGCGAGCCAGGGTTGGGTGTTCATTCACCTTCAATGTCAGTCATGGGGTCAGAGGTCTCACGTCTCTTCTAGTCCATCGCAGCTCAATACGCAAGAGAACATTGAGGGTATGTGCGCACGATCAGGAATTGCTTGCAGAAATTTCTGCATCTTTTGGCAGCAAAAACGCTGTGGAAATTCCACGCGTTTTTGATGAGTTTTTTTGCGCCTTTAGCCTGCAGATTTGCCATGCATTTAATCCAATGCATTGTACAGGAAAAACGCAGGCCAAAACGCACAAAGAATGGACATGCTGCTACTTTTTCCACACATGAAATTCTGTACGGAAAAATCCTGATCATGTGCACAGATCTTGCAAAATGTCATAGGAAATCATGGGATAAGGATTGAAATGCGTTTTTGAGGCAAATTCCGCGCGGAATTGCAGCATAAAAAACACACTATGTGCACATAGCCTAAACACACATACCCAGGAGCTCCACAAAGCAAAGTCCAAGGGAATAAAAAATTAAAAATCAAGGAAGATATTAACAAGATAGTTATTCACAAAAGAAACATTAACTATTGTGAAAGTGCTCAACTACACAACGTATTGTAATGCTCATCTTAACAAAATACTGCTAGTTTTACACATGTATCCTCAATTAGCTAGTTTTGCCCTCATGTTTCCCAATTAGCTAGTTTTGCTGGCACATTTCCCCAATTAGTTTTGCGCATGTCTCCCTGCCATGATTACCTAGTTTTGTTCACACACCCCTCCCCCCATGCGATTAGAGGCTTGCTGCTCATGTATATAGAATAGGCTACATGGACAATACCTGCGAAGCTTGCATGCCTTTCCAGTCCCAATGCCTGGAAAGTGACAGTGAAAAGGCATGTCTCACCTCCCGATGTGATAGTTAGTAAACCCTGTATTCTGCTGATGGATTCATAGATTAAAAATGTCATTTTTTTCTAATACCTAGTTTCCAGATAGGTGGTCAATGTTGTTCAATTTGTTACATGTTGACAAACCAGTCCCGCCACTCCTACATTTTACTGCAATGATGGTGATGACCTATCCCTTCAGATTAGCGGGGGTCCGACAATAGACACCTCCACTGACGAGCTGCTCTCAGCCCTGGCAGCCTGATGTAAGCAGTTACAGAGCTGAACAGCACTACTCAGCCAAATGTTTAGTGGCCATTCTCAGATACTGTTCATATTTAACCCTCAGAAAAGTCATTAGCGTCAGCTTTTAATTGCTGTATTCAACAAGTTACTGACAAGTTCCAATAGTTTCAGTGAGCACTGGCTGGATATAAGATGTACCTGCGGAGCACCGCTCCAGTCACAGCTGTTTTATGTTTCGCAACATCGACACATAGAGCAGCCAAGTGTCAGTCTTAGGCAGTGGTGATGCCAGAGAAGAAGTGATGCCACTGGGGTCTCCAGTGAGCATACTGGTATTTAGTAATGACCCAGATACACAATACAGTAGATAGTGTCGGACAAATGATTACTCATCCGACAGCTATCTCTCCCGACTTCCCCATACACAGCTATTCTCGGTCGAGCGCTCCATGCTCTCTATAAGAGCTCCCTTCAGACTTCTTGTTCCCCTTCGATAGTCCATTGACAGCAGCTTACCTCCAAGGGAAACAAAAAGAGCTGCCGTTGAAAATCCAACGAGAGGTGAATAGTCAGAAGGTCCCATAAAAGTTTTTTGGTCACCCCAAACAATATCAGTGAATTCGATAAGACTTCAGTCTAATGTGTTTGGGGTCCTTAACAGTCAACATCTGCCTCATTGGTTGCACTATACTTAAGTATTGAATTGTATAATCATAGACATCTACATAAAATAAACGGCAGGTAATGACCAGGCTTAGGGAATGGCAACTGGAGAGGACGCGACTCCTGATACCAAAAACATCCTGCAATTTGTATCAAGTGCAATGAATATCTATAATATAACGCTACAAGCGTCCCTCTGTCCGAAGCCTTTATAGACTGCGCAGTCTGGCTCCAGACAGAAGAACGCATCGAGCCGTTACAGTTAAGAGGCGTGTATGGCGCTGGAGATTGCGGTATGCGTAGACACTGAACGCATACCGCGATCTCCGGCGCCGTACTTACTTACCGGCAGGAGCGTTGCCGCGGCGCCTCTGTTCTAGCCAGAGATCGGGGCAGGAGTGCGGTGTCGGATTCGACGCATGCGCATAGCGTGCTATCCGGCGCCATTTTATGGAAGACACATTTGCAGTGTGTCTTCAGCAAAATGGCGCCAGACAGCGCGGTATGGGCATGAGCGTATTCCGGCGCCACACTCCTCCCCCGGCCTCCTGCAGAACGGGGCGCAGCACTGGAGCACAGGAAAGAAAGGTGAGCATAAATATTTATTTTTGTGTGTGTGTGCAGCGTAATAGGGATGAGGGGTACCATTACATACCAGGATAGGGATGAGGGGGTACCATGCTTACCAGGATAGGGATGAGGGGGTACCATGCTTACCAGGATACGGATGAGGGGGACCATTTGTAGCGCCCCGAGGGTTCGGTCGCTACAGAGGTATTGCATCTCACCCAGAGGTGCGATATCTCACTTCCAGGTAAGGATGGAGTGTGGCTCAGGACCCTAACACCCACATGCACTACACCACATTTCCGGGGGGCAGGGCGACAATGCTCCCAAGAGTGAGCACAACTGCCCCTGTCCCTGGCTGGAGTCGGGGGAGGGAACACCTAGAAAGGGGGAACCCGGTAGTGTGTGGGTGGGGAGAGTAGATCCAGGGTGCACTGTAAGGAGGAGTATAAAAGGTGGGCACCATCTTAGAGACAGTGCTCAGTCAGAGGGAAGAAGTGACAGAGCAGGGCCTCTGTGGAGCTCTGCTCCGGAGGCGGGCCTAGCCTGTGAGGCCCTGCCAGGGCTGAGAGAGAAGAGGAAGAAGACTGGGAGCAGGGGCTCTGTACGAGCTCTGCTCCGCGGGCAGGCCAAGTCACAAGGCCTGGGCCTGGAGGAGAAGAAAGGAGAGGAGAGGAACGGAGGAGGCTCCAGGAGTGGAGTGAAGGGACCCCAGGGGTGCGGACCGGCCAGTCGCCACAGTACGCCCGCTGCTACCAGAGTGGTCAAGCCAAGAAAGGGAACCGGATCCCTCATCTAGTGGAGGAGAGCAACTACCCTCAGCTAGTAACCGGAGGCCATGGCATTGCACGTGTTACACCCATTAGGAAGGCACCATATAGGGCCCAGGGAAACGGAACATACATTTGCCCGCCAAGGCCCGAGGCAGCTGGACAGAAACGTGGTCAATTGTGGGGTACGAAGGGCCAGAGAAAGGACACATGAAGGGGGTCCTGATAAGTACTCCAGAATTACTTGGGAGTCGGCCGAGCCCCTCACTTGGTGAACGCAGAGCGGCACTGGAAGTTATGATCAGCTGAAGTAACACGGATTAACAACTGTGAGTAAAGACCCTGGACTGCACCACAGGACTCTGTGTCGTTACTGCCGCTCCAGCGCACCATCACCACCAACATCTACACTCACTGCCCTGAGGCTATACTCCTCCCGTGGGGAGTTATACTACCCTTGCTGCACACTCCATCAGCCTCAGTGGTGTGCTCCGCAGCGGCGGTTCCTAATAACCGCAATCCACGGGTGGCGTAGTCGGACATTTAATCATAAAAACCACATAAACAGATCCGCCACTGGTTTGACCACCCTGAGCCACGGGATCGGGTCACCGCCACGGAGACTACAAACTCCCAGCATTACACAGAGACCCGGCTCCGGGTATTCCCCCACACACGGCCCAGGGGGCGCGTCACATGCATACTAGGATAGGGATGAGGGGGCCATGCATACCAGGATTGGGAAACAGGGCCATGCATACCAGGATTGGGAATGAGGAGGGCCATACGTACCAGGATAGGGATGAGGGGCCATACATACCAGGATAGGGATGAGAGGTACCATGCATACCAGGATGAGGGATGAGGTGCCATGCATAGCAGGATTGGGGGATGAGGGGTGCCATGCATACCAAGATAGGGATGAGGGGTACCATGCATACCAGGATAGGGATGCGGGGTACCATGCATACCAGGATGAGGGATGGGGTGCCATGCATACCAGGATGAGGGATGGGGTGCCATGGATACCAGGATGTGGGATGGGGTGCCATGCATACCAGGATGAGGGGTACCATACATACCAGGATAGGGATGAGGGGTACCATATATACCAGGATGAGGGATGAGGAATGCCATGCATACCAGGATTGGGGATGAGGGGGCCATGCATACCAGGATGAGGGATGGGGTGCCATGCATACCAGGATGAGGGATGGGGTGCCATGCATACCAGGATGAGGGATGGGGTGCCATGCATACCAGGATTGGGGATGAGGGGTGCCATGCACACCAGGATTGGGGATGAGGGGTGCCATGCATACCAGGATAGGGATGAGGGGTGCCGTGCATACTAGGATAGGGATGAGAGGTGCCATGCATACCAAGATAGGGATGAGGGGTGCCATGCATACTAGGATAGGGATGAGGGGTGCCCTGCATACCAGGATAGGATGGGGGCAGCACATAACAGAATTGGGGAACAGGATTGGGGAGCACAAATATCAGGATGGGGGCAGCACAAAAAACAGGATGGGAGCAGCACAAATACCAGGATGGGGGCAGCACATAGCAGCATGGGGGCAGCGCATAACAGGATGGGGGCAGCGCATACCAGGAGGGGGGCAGCACATACGAGGAGGGGGGCAGCACATACAAATAAAAATGCTCGCCACCAGGGCGTAGAACGGGTTCCATAGCTAGTATAATATATCTAACTTTTTGATGTTACCTGTTTGTACTTTAACGGTGATTTTTCCTTCAGGCAGCAGGCCTCCATGCACGTGGATGGATTTAAAGGGAATCTGTCACCACATTTAAATTATCTAAACTATTAATATGGGCATACAGGTTATAGACTGCTGACGAGAGTGATGCCAGTATGCCTCATATCAGATGGCTTGTTGTTGATAAATCATCTTGTATCACTTTATATAGATGACCTCTTCCAGACTATGGGGAGAATGCTGCCTAGAAGATAACTCAGCCTCCAGAGCTAATTTTACATGAAGGGGAGTTATCAGTGTGATGTGTGATGGCCACTCTCTACTCTCCTGATCTCACTGCAGACCTTTGTGTGATTATACCCGACACATCTGCAGGTTCCTCTCTCCTTCAGCTTTTAGCTCACAGGCAGACAGGGCTGCAATATTGTTACAATACAGCAGAGCTCAGAGAGAAGCAGAAAATGCATTTACAAGAAGACAAATTTCCTTTCTCCTGTTCTTTGTTAGTTACTTGTCTCACACTGGTAACTCCCCTTCATGTAAAATATTTTCTGGAGGCAGAGTTATCTTCCAAGCAGCATCCTCCCCATAGCCTGGAAGAGGTCATTTATATACAGTGATAAAAGATGATTTCTCAGCAACAAGGCATCTGATATGAGACATACAGGCAGGATTTTTTCAGCAATCTATAACCTGTATGCCCATAGTAATAATTTAGACTGACACTCCAGTGGTCTCTGTTGGACTGTTACAAGCGGTTGGAGCATGACCGCAGCAGAAAATCAATGGACTCAATAGTCATGTTTCGTACTAATGGCGCCATGACTCCTATCGTGGCTGGTGATGCCAACATTATGGCACGTGATTGCTGATGTCAATGATTGTTTCTTCGATCATGTGCCAACTTTCTTGTAAGCAAAGATCAGGAGGATTGTCGAAGCATCAGTGCTGGAAAAGCAGAGGCGTGAAAAAAATTATCTTTTGTATTATACCATTTACAGCTGTTTAAAAAGAAATAAAATGTGGATAATTCCTTTAATAAGATGAGAAAAAGCAGCTGCCAGGTAAAGATCACTGAGAACCCGCTTACAGATATCTAGACCCTTTGGTTTATTTCCATCCTATCTGTAAAATCTACAAATTGTGATCAAAGCAGTAAATTCCACCCAGAACAGAAGGTTCTCACTGCAGCGTGGAGGGTGATGCCGTGATTACACCCTATTAAACCAGGGCAATATCAAAGGCCAGAGAAACTCAAAGAAAAGGTGGATTATGTCAGGGCGTTGCTGCTACAGAGTTAATACTTCAGTCAGCTGTGTTTCGCTTCTATACATCAGATACATAGATCATAAAAGAGTAAACTTTATCCAAGGGGTGACAGACGATTGCTTTTCTAGCTTCTATTTCTGGAAGAGTTTACATTTCTCTTTTTCTTTCTTTTGAGTCCATGATTCGTTTTTTTCCAGCACAACTGCAAGATCCTAATTAAATCCGAAAGAAGTTTCGCTTTACAAAGATGAACAAAGTTTTAGAAATTACTCAAACTTAAAGGGGTTGTGCCAGCATAAAGAATACACTTAACTAAGCAGAAAAGGTGGAAATAAATGGTTTTGAAATTTACAGTTATTAAAAGTTATGCTCCTTTCAAAAAATAACAAGCTTTCATCTGCTGAAGTATGCCCCATGGCGTTATTCCATTCCGTCCTCCCAGTGGACAATAAGCTGGCCGAGCATGTGCACTTCCTATCATCATAAGAGTTCCCCCCAACTCCCCACCACCAGTGTGCACAACGTATGCTCCCTGCACTCACACAGGTCTGACAGCGAGCGCAGGGAACACATTGCTGAAAAGCATGGGAATCGTGTCAGTGATTCTTCACCCTGCTCTCACACAGGTCTGACCTCTGGGTGAGATAGTTCTGCTTTACATGCACGTGGTCAGACCTGTGTGAGCGCGATTGCAAACAGACGCTTCCCGCGCTCACACAGGTCTGACCGTGCACATATGGAGCAGAACAATCTCACCCAGAGGTCAGACGCTTCCCATGCTTCTCAGCTGCTCCCTGTACTCGCCGTCAGAACTGTGTGAGCGCAGGGAGCATACGATGTGCACACTGGGGGTGGGAAGTTGGGGGAAACTCTTATGATGACAGGAACTGCGCATGCTTGGCCAGCTGATCGGACACTGGGAGGACGGAATGGAATAACGCTAGGGGGCATACTTCAGCAGATGAAAGCTTGTTATTTTTTTGAATGGAGCATAATTTTTAATAACTATAAATTACAAAACCATTTATTTCCACCTTTTCTGCTTCGTTAAATGTATTCTTTATGGTGGCACAACCCCTTTAAATGGTGAAAATAAAACATGAAAACATTGGAATATTTGAATCGATTCATCATTTGTAGTTTTTGAAGTGATGTTTCTTTTGCATCAAACTGTTGCATCTCCATTTTAGAACAAAAAGTCGCATGATCCTTTAAAATGCTGCACATTAGTCTTCAACTGTGCAAAACAAAAATGAAACAGGTTTTGTACTCCAGTACGGTACTAGAGTATAGGTGCGCAAAAAACTTGCAACATTTCGAAAAATCGCTAATGATGAACTAGGCTAAAACATCTGGATAAGGAAAACCAAGTCCATATTTTTTAGCAAAAAATAAAAACTATGAAACAAAGTAAAGTTAATTTTAAAAAAGTGCACAATAAATAATGAATAATAATAAAAAAAATCACTGTTGAAACCATTTTTACTTCAAAAAAGGGGCAAATACTACAATGAATCGGGCCTGAGTTCGAGCATTTAGTAGAGAGCATACATCGGGAGCTCTTCCCATCATATTCCTAATGTTCCCAAAGGACATAATTTACCAGATGGCGGCCAAGGAGTGTCTTTTTGGCCTCCATCTGGCTGGTAAGTGTCTGAATACCATTTGTTTTATTGTATAAGAAAGGCCTTCAGTTTGTGCTTTGCTATACAGAAGGCCATTAAAAATCAAACAAAAAAAAAAAACCTATAATCCTACAGTGTACATTTTTGCAATAGCTCTCTATGGTGGACGGATGCCTAGACATCCATCTGAACAGTGTCCACTCTTGGGCATAGACCACTTGAGTGTATGCACCCAACACTGCATGCCATCATAACATGCTTTTAGCCAAAGGCCTCTTTCAAACAGGAGTCATTTGCAATCTGTATTTCCACTCATAGCCCCAATATGGCTATTCACAAAGCCATTTTGTGTCATTTTAGGTCTCTCCCTGACGCAGTAAATCTCAGATATGTTGTGAATAGATAACTGGTGTTTGCTCAGATATTAAACCACCGTCATTTACACATTAGATCCTGACACTCACAATCATTGACAAGGTAGTTTCCATTTGCCACCTGCCCATTTCCATAGGCCGAGTCAGTAAATTAGAAGAGCAGTGATTGTGATTAGATTGTGAGGCAGCATAATTATATATTCCATACATAGTCACTGACAACTGTACAGATCTCCCTCCCCATAAAATAAAACCCATCATAAGTGGTAGATACCAACAAAGATTCATTATCTATGAGGAATCACCTGTGCCAGACACATATGTTGCACGTGCTTGACCTCCGAAAAAAATGCGCACTGTCAAGGGACCGGACCCCCAGTGACCAGAAGGTTGTCACCTATCCAGTGTGCAAAGTTATTTAAGGCTGTCAATCAATGATTAGGACCTCTCACTGGACTCCAAAGAACAAAATTAGCAAGAATTTGAACAAACAAAGGTCAAGATAATTTCCTAGAGAACCTTATGAAAATTGGAGACAGCGTTTATCTGAATGCTGATCTTGTCTGATCGCCTCTTGAGATGAGGAACATTTTCATCTACGTCGCAGCATAAACATTTGTGACATATTTTCAGTGCTTTTTTTAATTGTCAGCATCATTTAAAAGAGGTTAACAGCAGCAATCAAAGGCAGATGGTTTCTGTTAAAATGGACTTACGCGAACATATACGGTGGATTTCCAGATGTGGTTAACAGTATAAAAGAAAAAAACAAGTCAGAGACATAGGCGTCAGATCATGTGGAACCCTCTTGATATTAAACAGGGGCACCTTTAAGTATACTTAGGAACAGATATGTTCTCTGTACTTTTACTACATCAATCCTGAATGGTATCTAGAAACCTCCAGTCTCATGTTCCACCTGCTCGATGCTTACCTCCATATACACCTGACTCAAGGTGTCTATCTAATGGTCTTATCTTTACAAGAAGCAGATGGCAGGTCTGCACCAGTATGACATAACTGAGGTGTCAGACTGGCAAAAATACTCAAAGAAAATCCCACGCTCTGGGGTGTATAGTGTAGCATTCATTAACACAGAGTGTGCACATCTGTTTCACTATGCACAATACGAGACGTGTATTGAATGTCAGGACCAGCTGAGCGTGCGCTCCTATGTGAGGGGAGAATATTACAGTGACTGGTCTGTGACTCCTTCTGCTGTTCGACAAATAGAAGCACTGACTACAGCCGCCTCATAGGTAGTACACAGCTGACTGTCAGGCAAAGTGTCAGGGTGTGCTTATAGCTGCCACTCACTGACTGTAGCCGCACCCGCATACCCATATGGCTGACAGCCAGCAGCTCCAGGGAGGAATAAAGTTCTTTTTCTCCCGGGAGCTGCGCTTTCAGTACAACGGCCAGGAACCTTTCTAACACTATTTACCCACAGATTAACCCCATATTTGTAATTAAATAGCATTATCTGGAGTGACAGGCTCCCTTTAATGCTCATCCCCCTGCTTCCATTCGCAGATGATACTAAGCTCATTACTTTGCAGGATGTGACATGGAGCAAAGCTCCAATATGGGAAAAAATATATGAGCATCATATTTTACCAAATTGCCAAATAAACCAAAAGAACTATACTAAAAGCAATGGGCACTAGGTACTCAAGTAGAAAGGGTGGTCAAGGGAGTTATAGATCTGATCAAGCGCTGTCGCCATAGCTCCACTGTCTTACATCGTCAGACATCACTCAACAGGCTGAGAGGTTTTCCTGAGACCATATAATGACCTCTGTTCCCAGCTGTACAGTCTGAGCAGACAGATACGAGGACAGATTTTCACATCCTTCAGTATAAAGGATCGTTTAAAAAAAGAATGAAAACACTACATAAAACGCCCATGATGGAAACATCCTCTGAGTTCTAAACCTGCTGAAAACCTTTAACTTGCAGAAAAGGAATAATAGCAATTTCCTGTTGCCTATTAAGCAGCGCACAAGTCTCAAAGTGCCATTAGGCATGAGAAACTAAGGAGGACAATAGCTGCCAGGCTCCCCACATCACCACCAGCCACAAAACAACCTCAAAGACTCACGTCATTTGGCACAGGATAGATTTGGCCCGATCATTACTTAATTAGTTCCCCTCTGAATTGTCATTCTTAAACTGAAGGGCACTACATACATCTTTTTGATCGCGTTTTAAAAGTACAAATTTAGTATCGCCGCATCCGGAACAACCTGATTTATAAAACTGTCACATTATTTTTTTTTTGTTTGTTTTGTGTTTTTTTATTTTAAAAAAATAACTGTTTTTTTTTTACTTTGTCTCTCTATGGAACTTCAACTTTTACTACTATGATCACCATTATAATGCATTACAATACACATATTCTGCAATGCATTATAGAGGTCAGTGTTACACTGACAAAATGACTTTTAGAGAATGGTCTAACAGGACACCGTTGCTAGTAGACTCAGAGGCCATTATTTGACCTGTGGTTGTCATGACTACCATCGGCAGCCCCCCCCCCTCCGATCATGTCACAGAGGTGCCGATTGTGTGGGAAAAGGAGCCCACTCCCTCTCCTAGCCTTCTAAATGCTACGATCACCATTCATCGCTGAGACGGCTGGAGCTTGGCTATCACTTAGGCCTCCCTTACATATAAATCACGTAAGTGAAAAGCCAGTACAGGTGTCACAAGTGTTTTCCATCAGTGCGTCATCCACAAGTCCGTTTTTACCATTAGTGTCATCAGTGTTTTTCTTTATCTATACCAGAAAGAAAGAAATACAAAGCTTCTCCTATACTTCGCAATGTTAAACACAGACAGCATCCGTGTGCTGTACGTGTTTTTCGCAGACTTATACACTGGTATTGACCTTTGTCATCCGTGCTGCTGGAAAAAATTGGACGTCTCCGTGTGGTTCACATGGACACACGGTCTGTGTGAAAACACGAACATGTGCATAGCACAATAGATTATAATGGGTATGTGTTACATCTGTGAAAAAAACGGATACCACACGTACTGGAAACACAGACGTGTGAAGGAGGCCTTAAGTCAAGCTCCATGGGGCGATCGTGCAGGCACAGGTTAAATCTATGTTTTCTCTGAAACGCTGCAGCTAGACCTTGGTTCAGGCAGCATGTATCAGTTGTCAGGTTCTCTTTTAATACTACATGGTGTCCATTGTGCTCAACAGGCTGTAAGCGTCATGCAATGTCCAGGCCTACCAGAGCAGAGAAACACTTTGTAGTCACTCTCTCTACCTCCATACTAATAAGGCATTACAGGACAACCTCTTATGAATGTTAGTTTCTGGATACAATAAAAGACATATTCTGCAGTCATTGATTGGCTGCAGTGCTCATGTAACATTATGTTTGTCACAAGATCGCCTGGGATCACAGGGTTCTGAGAGGCAGAGTGGTGTCAATCCGGGGGTTAAGTGTGCATTTTTTTATTTATTGAGGACCTTGGAAACATTTATAAAGAGAGTTATCCATTAGTAGACAACCCCTTCAATATTGTATAGACAACCTGTCTGTGTATTCCAGTGGATGGTAGATGTTGTGTAACAAAAGTTGTAATCCAGCTATAGAATATCTAATGACAGACCAGAAAGCACTCGGGGACTTTCACTTACTGCAGATTTCATGATTTGATGGCTCATGCTCTGTGACACCGACATCATCTACAGAAAACCTAAATAAAGGAGAACAGCTATTAACATGTGGTACAGTCCTGACCCGAGGGTCATTGATTATTCTATTTCAGTCATACAAGAATATGATAAATTACTAATGACATTTCTTAACCCCTGTCCCTCTTTCTTTTGATGCTGGATCCAGAACACTCGGCCAAAGAGCTTCCATTCTACCAAACTAGAAAAATCGAATTAAACTTCAATGTGTAATCTTCCAGCGCTCGCTGGCACAAAATGATGGCGTCTGTTGCAAAGTTTACTCACTCCTCTGCCTACTACAAAACTAATTGGTGACAAGCGGCTCCGCAGATGTTTTTTGTGTTTTAGTTTTCATAATTGGATTTGACATACCAAGCCCGAACCTCACATTTCTTCTTCAGGAACACATCAGATTTGCTTCGTACTAGACAAGCCTCTTTTGAAAGACTCGGGTATTTTATTAACACTTTTATTGACATATTTTCAGCATTTATAAAACTAGGTAAGTAATAAATAACTTTGGAAATCTTTTAAATTATATATCTTGTACTGATTATACCCTATACTCTTGTCACATTCAGAGCTGCAGTCACAATTCTGCTGAATTCAGAAAGAAGGCACTGTAGGAGCTCATATGATAGGCATAACAGCTAAGGCCACATAGGTGACCGCATGGTTTATATAAACCCCACCCGGCGCAAGAGTGACGTCACTGGTTCCGCTCCCCTCCCGATGCAAGAGTGACATCATCAGCACTGCTCCCTTCCCGGTGCAAGAGCGGTGTCATTGGCACCACTCCCTTTCCAATGTAGAAGTGACATCACCAGCACTGCTCTCCTCTTGGTGCAAAGGTGACGCTATCTGCACAGCTCCCTTCCCGATGCAAGAGTGACAGCATCAGCACCGCTCCCCTCCTGATGCAGGAGCGATGAAATTAGCACAGCTCCCTTTCAGGTGCAGGAGTGACATCATCAGCACCACTCCCCTCCTGATGCAAGGGCAACGTTATCAGCACCGCTGATGATGAGTAACATCATCAACACCGTTCCCCTCCCAGCGCAGGAGTTACGTCATCAATATCACTCCCTTCCCGATGCAGGAGTGATGCCATTAGCACAGCTCCCATCCCGATGCAGGAGTGATGCCATTAGCACCGCTCCCATCCCGATGCAGGAGTGATGCCATTAGCACCGCTCCCTTCCCGATGCAGAAGTGATGCCATTAGCACCGCTCCTTTCCCGATGCAGGAGTGATGCCATTAGCACCGCTCCATTCCCGATGCAGAAGTGATGCCATTAGCACCGCTCCCATCCCGATGCAGGAGTGATGCCATTAGCACCGCTCCCTTCCCGATGCAGAAGTGATGCCATTAGCACCGCTCCTTTCCCGATGCAGGAGTGATGCCATTAGCACCGCTCCATTCCCGATGCAGGAGTGATGCCATTAGCACCGCTCCATTCCCGATGCAGGAGTGATGCCATTAGCACCGCTCCCATCCCGATGCAGGAGTGATGCCATTAGCACCACTCCCATCCCGATGCAGGAGTGATGCCATTAGCACCGCTCCCATCCCGATGCAGGAGTGATGCCATTAGCACCGCTCCTTTCCCGATGCAGGAGTGATGCCATTAGCATCGCTCCTTTCCCGATGCAGGAGTGATGCCATTAGTACCGCTCCTATACCGATGCAGGAGTGAAGCCGTTAGCACCGTTCACTTCCCGGTGCAAGAGTGATGCCAGTAGCGCCGCTCCCTTCCCGATGCAGGAGTGATGCCATTAGCACTGCTCCCTTCCCGATGCAGGAGTGATGCCATTAGCGCTGCTCCCTTCCCAATGCAGGAGTGATGCCATTAGCACCGCTCCCTTCCCGATGCAGGAGTGATGCCATTAGCGCCACTCCCTTCCCGATGCAGGAGTGATGCCATTAGCACCGCTCCCTTCCCGATACAGGAGTGATGCCATTAGCACAGCTCCTTTCCCGATGCAGGAGTGATGCCATTAGCACCGCTCCCTTCCTGATGGAGGAGTGATGCCATTAGCACCGCTCCTTCCCAATGCAGGAGTGATGCCATTAGCGCCGCTCCCTTCACGATGCAGGAGTGATGCCATTAGCACTGCTCCCTTCCCGATGCAGGAGTGATGCCATTAGCACTGCTCCCTTCCCGATGCAGGAGTGATGCCATTAGCACTGCTCCCTTCCCGATGCAGGAGTGATGCCATTAGCACTGCTCCCTTCCCGATGCAGGAGTGATGCCATTAGCACTGCTCCCTTCCCGATGCAGGAGTGATGCGATTAGCACTGCTTCCTTCCCGGTGCAGGAGTAATGCCTGCCATTAGCACCGCTGCCCTCATGATGCAAGAGTGAAGTCATCAGCACAACTGTCTTCCCAGTGCAAAAGTGACATCATCAGCACCATTCCCCTCCTGGCGCAAGCGCAATGTTATCAGCGCTGCTCCCTTCCTGATGCAGGAGTGACATCATGAGCTCCAGGTACAGGAGTGATGTCACCAGCAACACTCTCCTCCAGAAGCAGGAGTGACATGATCAGCACCGCTCTCCTCGAAGTGCAGAAGTGACACTATCAGCACTTTTCTCATTCTGGTTCAGAAGTGAGTGATATCGGACAACCGCTCTAAGAGTATGTTAAATAGGGCTAATGTATGCAGCAAACTTACAAAATTCAGCTGCATATTACAGCAGCAGCATTGAGATAACATTTTCCAAAGGAAAAGAAAATCGACAGCGCAAATGAACAAGCACTGAAAATCTGCAGCATGTGAACAAGTTGTGTAAGATCTCATCCATATCCCGGCCACTAATCTGCACTACAGATTTCAACTGTATAAATCCGAAGGGATAAAAATCCACAGCAATGCCCCTGTAAACCACTCCGAAGGCCTTGTTCAGACCGGGGCAGTGGAGTCAGTAAGCCAAACCTCCGACTCCTCAATTTCCACGACTCCGACTCCCTCATACACGGCTCATGTTTAAGTGATAAATTTACTGTAGCGCAGATTCATCTCAGCTAAAAGTCTAGGCCCTTAGATCAGGAACAGGACAGACATTTATAGGACATTTCATAACTTTCCCAAATTCTTTTGAAAAAATATTCCCCACAAACTGCATTGAATTACTGTACCCAATTTATTATATAATTTAGGAGTCATAGTTGGTCCATTTTATACCGACTCCACCAAAATGGGCTCTGACTCCGACTCCACAGCCCTGGTTCAGACGTCCATCTTTCACGTACGTGTCCTACCCATGTTTTTCCTGGATAGAACTTGTACCCATTATAGGCTATGGGGCTACTCCCATATCTGTTTTTGGGTGGATTGTGTGTGTGTGCTCTGACTCATGGGCCAATATCACCACAAGTCTATGGGTATGTGAAGCTCATAGACCACACATGGATGCCGACTGTGTGCTGTTCATTTGTAACATTGCAACGTGAAGAAGAAAACTTTGCGTCTTCTGTTATTTTACACTACTTGGGCAAGTTTTGCCATTTCCTAAAATGATCCACAAGATAGTGGCTGCAAAGCGCCTTCAGCTTCACCGATGACTGCATAATGCAGGTCAATAGGCTCATACAGTGACCCGCGGCCACAAGCCGGAAACATCCCTGGACATTGACTTTAGCAGTCTGCTTGTTGGTTACGGTGACCCCATTCACCTGCATTATTCTGCAATGTCACAGCAGACGATCCCGCGCCCCCCCGAGGAAGCCAATGCGAAACGCGCGTTGGGGCTCTGGCGTGATACGTGGGCTTTTGATCTATTGATGGATAAGCAGCTTTCCACCTGTCTGTATTCTTGCCTCCCTTTGTATGGATACCTGACCCCTTGATTGTATACTTTATGCAAACTGAGTCTTCATCACTGGACAAGTGTTACTACCCTTGGGGAGATGTTACCCATCACTTTGGGGAAATTTGTTTTTGCCCCTTATTAGGACCTTTTGAGGGTGAACTTCTCTCCCATCTCTTTGCTTTCTGGGGCTGATTAGGTGCTTATGACGCGCCCCTGGGCCTGTGTCGCGCTGCGTTGCGCATGCGGGAGCTTACCCGGAGCCGGATCTCTTGAGGGTTGTAGTCTCGTGGCGGTGATCCGGTCCGTGCCCAGGGAGTCAGACTAAGTGGCGCTGTATTAGCGGTAGATGTTGGACGACTACGCCACCCGTTGAGTACAGCTAAGGAGCTGCTGCTGCAGGGCAGACCGCTGAGGCCGGTGGTAGGATTGTGCAGCGTGATAGTATAACCCCCAACGGGAGGGGTATGGCCTCAGGGCAGCCGACGTGGATGATGGGGGTAGCAGGAACCACTCAGAGACGGTACGGTGTAGTTCAGGGTCTTTACTGGTGACAACGATAGACCCTCCTGGAGTACTGGCTAGCGATTGGGGCCTGGTCAGTCCTTGAGCAGATGGGATCTCCCCTGGCCAGGCGGAGTTGTAGGCCTCCCAAACTAACGATACTCTTCTGGCTACCTTGCTAGAAGCGGGTATAAGTAGCCCACGTCCCTGAGTGTACCGTGTGGTGCTCACCCGTATGGCCGGTGACTCGGGGCCTTCTAGTAGCTTCCGCTCCACGACGGCGGTGCTGGTCCCACGCGTGTGACCGTGCCTTCGGGTTTCTGGGCCAGAGGACCTGCAATCCCCTGCCGGTCGGTTTCTGCTGCTGGATAGGAGTTAGTCCCCACAGCCTCGGACTCCGGGTCCGGTGATAACTTCTCAGTCAGGGCGAGCTCTGCAGCTGCCAGCCCCTGACTCCTTGTAGCACTGCTCCCACAGAGCTCCTGATGTTCTTTCCTATATCTGCTTCTCTTCTCTGTCTCTACTTCTTCTCTACTCACTAACCCTGCCTCAGCCCTAGGTTTATATAGGGGAAGTTCTTCCCCTCCCAGGACTGGGCAGGAGGTGTGGCATGCACAGGATCCCTGACCAAGAGACCTCCCACCTGCTCTCAGACATAACATTGCCGTTACTGTGGAAACCAGACCCCTGGGGTGCCACATTCCCCCCTAGTGAAATTTAGTACTCCGGGACTAAACATATTTTTAGAAAAACATAACAAGGTATAAACAATAATAATACAATAAGAAAAACACATAAAGATGGTTACGGCGTGTCCGCAACCGGGTGCAGTCTTTGAAGAAAAGCAAGGTGTCCATTTCACCAAAACAGGGAGACGTAACCAGGTAGGGGTCTGTCCTGCCCCAAGTCCTTAACAGTCTTTAGTCCGTCCTGGGTTACGCTCCAACTATACACAAAGGATTCCCGGTAAATCCACCAAGGACTCCTATAAATAACTAGAAACACATAATTATACACAAGCAACAAGAAAAACAGGTAACCACAAATAAAACAATTTATACACTTCAAATCCTCCAACGTGCGGGTAACTGGCCTCTAGTGGCCCTAGTGGACCTACGGAGCTGACTGTCTAGCCCTGAACTACAGGGTGTAGGAGCTGTCAAGGGTAAACTGGGCAGCTGTCTACCGGCTCTTTGACTCACTAGGGGTATGGCAGGCTCACTATAAGCAGAGGGTTGATCCTCCTGTTCTGCTTGTGTGGAGTCTTCTGCCTCCTGGACCGGCTGCTCTTCCAGCTCTACCTGTTGCTCCGTAGGCACTTGGGATGCTGGTTGGAGGAACGTGAGGACGGGTACCACAACTGCACCATTGACTTGAGTCCAGGACCGAGGGAAGTCTCCGAGCACAGTACTAACCATATCTTCCCTTTCCTCTACGGGTCGATGGTCTTCTTGTTCCTCTTCAGGGTTCCGTAGCTGTTCAGGACACTTCTTCAGGTGATCCCGGGATACAATGGCTATGGTCTCCCCTCCGTCTTTACTGATGGTACAGACTTTCGGGTTCTCGTGGCTTGAGGGCAGTACGGTGTACGGGTCCTTCTCCCACTGGTCGTCCAACTTGTGGAGCCGTCTTTTCCTCTTCAAGACCTGCTCTCCGGGTACCAGGGGAACAGCGGGAGCATACTGGTTGTAAGTTTTCTCTTGTCTTTCCCTAGCCTGACAGAGACTTCGCTCCACGCTCTCCTGTACTTTCCGGTACTGCTGCTGCCTCTCTGTGTCCCAGTCTGCTTCTGGTGAAGTGTCCTCGGGTGTCAGGACTCCCATTTCCAGGTCAACAGGTAACTTACCAGGTCTCGCCCTCATTAGGTAAGCCGGGGTACAGTTGGTGGAACCTACCGGGATGTGGTTGTATAGGTCCACTAGATCGGGCAGCTTCTCAGGCCACAGACTGCGTTCTTCCAGGGGCAACGTTTTCAGGAGATCCATTACCACCTGGTTCATTTTCTCACAAAGTCCATTAGTTTGCGGATGATAGGGTGTCGTCCTTATCTTCCGGCAGCCATACAGATTTCAGAATTCCCGGAAGACCTCCGCTTCAAAGGCAGGTCCCTGGTCCGTCAGCACTTGGTCCGGGTACCCGTGTGGACAGCAGAAGTGCTGCTGGAAGGCTCTAGCTGCTGTTTGAGCCGTTAAGTCCTTAACGGGGACGACAACCAAGAACCGGGAGTAATGATCCACAATGGTTAACGCGTAGACGTAGCCACTTCTGCTTGGGGTCAGTTTTACATGATCCAAGGCTACCAGTTCCAACGGCTGCCGGGTGACGATGGACTGCAGGGGAGTCTTCTGGCTGGCACGGTCCTTCCTTCTTAGGTTGCACGGGCCACAGTCTCTGCACCACCTCTCGATGGTTCCCCTCATGCCTACCCAGTGGAACCGCCCGCGCAGCAGGAACTCCAGCTTCTTCCATCCGAAGTGTCCAGCCCCGTCGTGGTATGCTTCCATCACCATGGCTGCCTCTCTCCGTGGCACCACTACTTGCCAGATTAGTTCATGCGTCCGGGAGTTAACCATTCTGCGGCACAACTTCCCCTTGTAAAGGAACAGTCGACTCTTCTCAGCCCACAGTTGCTTGGCTTCCTCCGGAGCGTCTGGGTCAAGGCGAGCCTCTGGCCGAGTCAGCATCTCCTTCACCAGCCGGACGGCAGGGTCACTGTCTTGCGTTTCCTCCCAGTTGTAGTGAGGCAAGGGGTTAAACGTAGCAGCTTGCTTACTCCTTACCCGATGGGAATACTGGATAGTCCCATGACGGTGGAACGCGGGGAGTTCGACTTCTTCCAGTCCCTCTGGATCTTCTCCTACGTCCGGTAGGTTTGGCATCCTGGACAGGGCGTCCGCGTTGGTATTGGAGCGTCCTGCCCGGTATTTGATTGTGAACTCGTAGTTGGACAGACGGGCCATCCATCTCTGCTCTAGGGCACCGAGTCTTGCAGTGTCCAGGTGTGTCAACGGGTTGTTATCCGTGTACACGGTGAACCGGGAAGAAGCGAGGTAGTGCTTAAAGCGTTCGGTGACTGCCCACACCACTGCCAGGAACTCTAGCTTAAATGAGCTATAATTCTCAGGGTTTCTTTCGGTGGGTCGCAGTTTTCGGCTGGCGTAAGCGATTACTCGTTCTTTCCCCTGCTGGATCTGGGACAGCACGGCTCCTAGCCCGATGTTACTTGCGTCGGTGTAGAGGATAAAGGGCTGGCTGTAATCAGGGTACGCCAGGATTTCATCCCCCGTGAGGGCCATCTTCAGCTGGCGGAAGGACTCTTCTTCTAACTTCTCCCATCTGAAGGGTGGCTTCTGGTTCTTGGCCTTCCGGGACTGGCCTATCAGGAGGTCCTGCATAGGAGCTGCCTTTTTGGTGAAACCGGGGATGAATCTGCGGTAATAGCCTACCAACCCGAGGAACTGCCGCACTTCCTTTACACTGGAGGGACTTGGCCATTCCTTAATTGCGGTGATCTTATCAGGGTCGGGAGTCACTCCATCAGCGCTCACCACGTGTCCCAGGTACTGCACCTTTGGTTTCAGGAGGTGACACTTGGAGGGTTTCACCTTTAGGCCGTAGCTTGCCAGAGCTTCGAACACTTCCGCCAGGTGTTTCAGGTGGTCCTCATACGTCTTGGAATATACGATGACATCGTCCAGGTACAACAGGACCGTCTCAAAGTTTCTGTGGCCCAGACAACACTCCATTAATCGTTGGAAGGTTCCTGGTGAATTGCAGAGTCCGAACGGCATGCAGGTAAACTCGCTAAGTCCCATCGGGGTGGTGAATGCGGTCTTCTCCCGGTCCGCCTCTGCTACAGGAACCTGCCAGTACCCACTAGTGAGATCCAAGGTAGAGAAGAAGTTAGCAGATCTTAAAGCAGCCAAAGACTCCTCTATCCTTGGTAAGGGGTACGCATCCTTGTGTGTGATACGGTTGATTTTCCGGTAATCTACACACATCCTCATGGTGTTGTCTTTCTTTTTGACTAAGACTAGTGGAGCTGCCCAGGGGCTACAGCTATCCCTGATCACCCCAGCCTCCTTCATGTCTCTAAGCATCCCCTTGGCGTGTTGGTAGTGTGCAGGGGGTACGGGTCGATACCTCTCTTTTATGGGAGGATGGTCTCCCGTGGGGATGTGGTGTTCTACCCCCTTGACTCGCCCGAAGTCTAACGGGTGTTTACTAAACACTCTCTCGTACTCTTGCACCACCCGATAGACTCCCTGTTTCTGGTGTGAGGGAGTGGAGTCAGTACCCAAATGTAGTTGCTGACACCAGTCCTCCATTGTTTTCTGAGAGCCGTTACCTTCCTCCGGGGAAGATGGAGGCAAGGGTTCTACGGACTGTATGGAATCTTGATTGATGGTATACAATTTGGCTAGCGTGGCATACCGGGGCAGGTACACTTCCCTCTTCCCGATATTTATTATGCGAACGGGCACCCTCCCATGGCGTACATTGACCACCCCCCGTGCTGTCAAAATGGTGGGCCTACTGTCTGAGTAAACTGGTTCTACCATTGCCTGGTAATCTCTACCTCTCAGACCAATAGCTGCCCGGCACCAAATCATCATTTCACTTTTCGGGGGCATGGCAATAGGGAAAGGGTCACACATTCGCACGCTACCAATCTCACCACCGGAGAGTTCTAGCTGTTGCCGTCGCATCAGTGCCCGGATCTCTTTCTGGAGCACTCGCTGCTGGCCGGAGCTGGCGTTCTTGGCAACCTGCTGTAAAATGAAAATCACCTCTGCAAGACAATTTTCAATTACATTAGTTCCTAGAGTTATCTTTGGGTGACTCTCGTGTTTGTCAATGTCTACAATGATCAGTCCCTGTGCTGCCAGTTCGACTCTACCGATTTTAATGGTCACCTCTTTAAATCCAATCTGTGGCACGGGCTGACCATTGCTGGCGATGATACTCAAGTCGTCGTCAGGGTAGCGGGTGATATCCGAGTCATTCCAGTACTGCTTGAAGAGCACGTACGGGATGGTGGTGACCTGTGACCCGGTGTCCAGTAGGGCACTCATAGGAATGCCATCCAGTACCACGGGTAAGACTGGACGTCCTCCCACATATTTGTCGCGCCAGTTCGATGGGCCTGGTGATCTTTTTCCTGGGGGTTGGCCCTCTACCCCAGGTTGTGCCAGTTTAAAGGACAGTACCTTGCCATATGTCCGGGTTGATTGCAGCGGCGGCAGATGGGTCGTCCGTCCTCGTTGTATCGGTCGCTGGGTCTTCCTCTGGCCGGTGGGGTCCTCCTTGGTCGACGCCACGGGATGTCCTCCGGTCCGGATGCCAGCTGGATCTTCCCTGGAGTGGAAACCTGTAAAGACTGCACAGTTCGGGTTAGCGCAGCAACGCTTTTAGCTAGCTCTTGGACCTGATGGTGCAGGTCTGGAGCCGGGTCATTGTTCAAAGCCTGCGCATCAGCTCCCACAGGCCCTGCCGACAAGGGCGCCGCCTCCTGGTGGTAAGTGGTAGTGGGGCGTCTGGGGGTCACAACGCCACCTGGTGCCGGTTCTCGAAGCACCCGGATGGCTCTGTCCTTGAACTGTGCAAATCCCAGATGAGGGTCCTGTAAGGCCATTGCCCGCAACTGGGTTCGGTGGGCATTGCAATATAAACCCTCTATAAATTGTTCAGTCAACAGCCTGTCCTCGTCTCCCACGCCGTCAGGGTCGGTCTGCTTAATGGCTCTCAGGGCCTCTTGTAGGTTCAGGGCATAGTCCCTTATACTCTCATGTGCCCGCTGTTTGCACCCGTAGAATCTAAGCTTGATCTCGGCTGAGGTGCGGGTATCAAAGGTGTCCCTCAGCCGGGTTAGTATCCCTGCGACAGTCCTCCCCCCAGGTGGCCAGGACTTTACCTCCCTTTGGGCTGCTCCGGTTAATTGGGCCACCAGGATGCTCACTTTTTGCTCCTCTGTGAGAGGGTACACCTGGAAGAGGCTATCCAGCTTTTCTCTAAAGTCATGCAGGGTATGTGACTCCCCTGAGTACTGGGGTAGCCAGGCTGCCCCCGGGATATAGGGCATGGTGAAAGGCATGACCGCAACAGCGGTGGCGCTGGCGGGGATTGAAGCGGTGAAGCTCTCCTCCGTATCCGACATCCTTCTCCCCCCTAGTGGACCGTGGCCTACCTTGCGATGATCCTCTTCCGTAGGCCGCGGCTCCGCAGTGGATCGTCAGGGTTGAGGACCTTCCGTCGCGCTCCTGTGACGTCGGTGTCTGCTGGGCTCCTTCCAGGACCTTACGCAACGTCCGGACGTGAGGCGGGGCTTCAGTTCTCGCGCGCTTTCGGAGTCCACGCCCCTCTTCTTCCCGCGCGGCGTCCTCAAGATGGCGTCCAATGGCGGGAAAACTCCACGTATGGCGGGAAGAAGGCCGAAGATGGCGCCGGATGGCGGGAAAACTCCACCGATGGCGGGAAGGAAGCGGAAGATGGCGCCGGATGGCGGGAATCTTCACCACAGGTAAGTTTGAACAGTCTTTTTCAGGCACGCAGTACCCGGTGGTTGCGGGCACGAAATCCTGCCGACTACGCCAAAAGTTGACGCGCCCCTGGGCCTGTGTCGCGCTGCGTTGCGCATGCGGGAGCTTACCCGGAGCCGGATCTCTTGAGGGTTGTAGTCTCGTGGCGGTGATCCGGTCCATGCCCAGGGAGTCAGACTAAGTGGCGCTGTATTAGCGGTAGATGTTGGACGACTACGCCACCCGTTGAGTACAGCTAAGGAGCTGCTGCTGCAGGGCAGACCGCTGAGGCCGGTGGTAGGATTGTGCAGCGTGATAGTATAACCCCCAACGGGAGGGGTATGGCCTCAGGGCAGCCGACGTGGATGATGGGGGTAGCAGGAACCACTCAGAGACGGTACGGTGTAGTTCAGGGTCTTTACTGGTGACAACGATAGACCCTCCCGGAGTACTGGCTAGCGATTGGGGCCTGGTCAGTCCTTGAGCAGATGGGATCTCCCCTGGCCAGGCGCAGTTGTAGGCCTCCCAAACTAACGATACTCTTCTGGCTACCTTGCTAGAAGCGGGTATAAGTAGCCCACGTCCCTGAGTGTACCGTGTGGTGCTCACCCGTATGGCCGGTGACTCGGGGCCTTCTAGTAGCTTCCGCTCCACGACGGCGGTGCTGGTCCCACGCGTGTGACCGTGCCTTCGGGTTTCTGGGCCAGAGGACCTGCAATCCCCTGCCGGTCGGTTTCTGCTGCTGGATAGGAGTTAGTCCCCACAGCCTCGGACTCCGGGTCCGGTGATAACTTCTCAGTCAGGGCGAGCTCTGCAGCTGCCAGCCCCTGACTCCTTATAGCACTGCTCCCACAGAGCTCCTGATGTTCTTTCCTATATCTGCTTCTCTTCTCTGTCTCTACTTCTTCTCTACTCACTAACCCTGCCTCAGCCCTAGGTTTATATAGGGGAAGTTCTTCCCCTCCCAGGACTGGGCAGGAGGTGTGGCATGCACAGGATCCCTGACCAAGAGACCTCCCACCTGCTCTCAGACATAACATTGCCGTTACTGTGGAAACCAGACCCCTGGGGTGCCACACTTACATCTGTTATAATTGTATATGTATCTTTACTTGAAGGCACCAACCCCTTCTCTTACTATATATGCAAAGCCTATGTGTCCGCCTCATGGTTGCCTTCTTGCCTGCCTGTCTATCCTGCATATTGATATGATGTATTTACCTTGTGACTTTGTCTTTTATGCGTTTCTTAATAAAGATTTTGTATTTGCTATATACTGACCATGAGATTCACTTCATGGTATTTTGTTTGGGTGTTTTGTGCTCCTTATTGTTCTGGATTGTTTGATTGACTTTTAGCAATTTGCTTGTTGATCGCGGTGACCCCATTCACCCGCATTATTCCGCAGTGTCGCAGCAGACGGCCCAGCATCACACATGGGGACGACCAATAAACTGCCGCACAGGGAACACCAGACTGAGCCGCGAGGGACGGTCCTCTGACCGCCATGGCGAGCTGCTGCACCACCATAGTGAGAGCTATTGTGTCACCAGCAATGTTTTTTTTTATGCAAAACTACAACGCCCAACGTGTTTCTAACTCATGGGAGTTGTGGAAATGAAAGTAATGCAATCACCCAGCTTTCCCAACCTCCTGAGAGGCAGACAAGTAGGCTCATGTAATACAGAGGAAGACACTTTACCTCACAGCTCGGGGCAGCACATAGTATGGCGGTTATTACCTCAGTGGAGTCTATGTGTACATATCTACATAGCAGAACTCACAGATTACGTGGGCGTCTACACCTCAGTTACAAGCAGGACACCTCACACATGACGTGACCGCGTCCCCGCATTTACCTCACAAGAGAGCAGCCACAAACAACTGACACTGTGGGCTGAGGTAAACGCCCGGGGCGCGCTGAGACTTGTGGGAGTTGTAGTTTACCTTGCCGCGCCTTCACATGTATTGGAACAAATCAAGAACTACAGCTACCAAGAGCCTTTGCTTACAGTGCGTATCAGGTGACAGCAAAGAGCCAATCCGATGGAAGTCCGTAGCCCGCCCAACCCTGGAGGTGCTTTATTTGTGTCTGCAGGCTTTTTATACACAGTAGAACAAGAAGTATAAGCATGTCCAGAGCCAGCAGTCACACAGCGCGGGTGGCTGTGCTCCAGGTGACCGAGGGCAGGACGGGAAAGGTGAACTCAGTGGTGCAGCAGCTCCATACTATGGCGTTCACATTCCTATATCAGGCAGTTTCTGTGGGAGGACGCATCACTTTACCATATAAAAGTCTAACTATCCTGCAAGTGCGGAGAAATGGTGAAACCCACAGTCTGCACTGGTTTTCGGGTTTTGGTTGTGCGGTGACCTGGACCTGTAATTCCCCTGATACCAAACACGAGGTTTTATTATTTTTGTGACCATCCTTCTGACCATTGGAATAAATGTGCGGTGTCGCCATCCTCAGACCCCTCAATGGCGCTGAGCGATGACTTCTTATTGGTCCAGAGCTGATGTCTCTACTGAGACAACTTTGGGGACCATTTGATGAGTTGTTCACGTGTTGTTGTATTTTTGTGGGGAGGGGCGGTGATGAAAAACAACAGAAAATTTAATTTATCCTATACGATGTTTATTTTATGGGATCAATAATTATTTTGATAGTTTGTACTTTTCTATACTAATTGTTTATTTTTGAATTGGGGAGGAGGGACTCCAAGTTTTTTATATACCGTGTATATATTAATATTCTACATTTTTTCTCTCTTTATTTTTAGTCTTCCTTGAAGAATTGAGCTCTTCCTATCTGCTGTAATATTTCAGTATATAGTGAAAGCTGCCCAAAAACGCTTGAAATTCATGTTAGTTTCCAAATACAAAACGTCACAATAAAATGTGTGATACCTGCTGTGATTGTCTTTTTGTAGCAACTGATTGTTGTCACATTCCTGCACTTCTGGTCATGTGACTGCTACAGACAAATACTACCCCCAGCAGGGACACTAGGTCACCTGTGATTGGCTGCAGTGGTCACATGTCAGCCCTGGCCACAAGAGGAACCGCTGAGACCAGCCAGGAAAGATGAGTGGCAGTGATCAGGACGGTAAGTATCAGGGCTGTGGAGTCGGCGTCGGATTTCCATTTTGGTGGAATCGAAGTCGGTATAAAATGGACCAACTCCGACTCCTAAAATATATAATAAATTGGGTACAATAGTTCAATGAAGTTTGTGGGGAATATTTTTTTCATAAGAATTTGGGAAAGTTATGAAATGTCCTATAAATGTCTGTCCTATTCCTGATCTAAAGGTCTAGACTTTTAGCTGAGATGAATCTGTGCTACAGTAAATTTATCACTTACACATGAGCCGTGTATGAGGGAGTCGGAGTCGTGGAGTCGGTGTCATGGAAATTGAGGAGTTGGAGTCAGAGGTTTGGCTTACCGACTCAACAGCCCTGGTAAGTATGATTGATTGTTTTTTTAATTTTTCATTTTTTTCTTGCGTGTTTTTTTGTTTAATCAGTGGTAGAAAACTCATTCAATGACTGCTTATTCCACATTTATCTGTGTTACTTTTTAGGATCATTACCACCAGCGCTCTCAGCTCCAGGGTGGTCCTACCTCAAGGCAAAAAAAAATTAATTTCCATTTTTACCACAGACAGGTGTCAGCTCCTCAGGCCTGGACTTGTCAGCGTGTATTGGCACCCTGTGTCTGCTTCTTGTGTTGTGAGATCGTCCCTCAGGTAACACAATGATTAACACATAACTCCATACTGCAAGATCAGAAGGCTCAATAATTATATGTAATGACGATGGAAGATGTTACAACATATATAATGCATATACCCATCTGCCATCTCTCCTGATAGGGGATTACATATTGGTTATCTGGTATCACGTTCGATGTTATAGACAGCAAATGATCGGTCCGTACTCAAAGCTGATGTGTTAGAAGCAGGAAAAAAAGTAAATGTAGGGATCTGATCGGCGCTGACACGTCAATGTGGTCATGTCTAGACAACTAGGTTATCAATTCTTGTGGGGTGTCCCCAGTATACAGGGGAGTCTTGTGGGGTGTTCTCAGTATACAGGGGAGTCTTGTAGGGTTACCTTGATTTATGGGGTCCCCCCAGTATACAATAGAGTCTTGTGGGGTGTTCTCGTTATACGGCGGGTCTTATGGGGTGTCCTTGACTTACGGTGGGTCTTGTGGGGTGTTCCCAGTATACAGGGGAGTCTTGTGGGGTGTTCCCAGTATACAGGGGAGTCTTGTGGGGTGACCTTGATATACAGTAGGTCTTGTCTGGTGTTCTAAGTATACAGGGAAGTCTTGTGGGGTGTTACCGGTATACAGGGGAGTCTTGTGGGGTGTCCTTGACTTACGGTGGGTCTTGTGGGGTGTTCTGGTATTCAGGGGGTCATATGAGGTGTTCCCAGTATGCGGCGGGTCTTGTGGGGTGTTCCCGGTATACAGGGTGTCGTATGAGGTGTTCCCAGTATGCGACGGGTCTTGTTGGGTCTCCTCATTATACTTTTGGTTAATCGGTGAACAGGTGACCGGGTAATAGTAGTGCAAGCTCATTGGTTTATTTGGAGAGTGAACACTTGCCTGTCTAGTCTGATCCCTCAGAAGTACTGTACTGCAGGCCATTATATAAGGGTGCCCGAGCATCGCAGCTGTCTGTGTATGGGGCTGTTTACCCACATGGTGATCATCAGAGTGCCCACGCTGGCCCAGTGCACCACTGAAAGCTCCTGCTTTGGTCACATGAACACCAGAACTGGCCGTGGAGCAGTTGAAGAAGGCGGCCCGGTTTGATGAATCTTGTTTTCCATCATGTGGACAGCCGGGTACATGTGCAGTACTTACCTAGGGAAGAGATGGCATCAAGATGCACTATGGGAGGAAGTGAAGTCGGCGGAGGCAGTGTGAACCTCTGTCTTATAAAGTCCAACCCGGGATAGATACAGTATTAGACAACAGAAAGTATTTCAACAAATAGACTCAGCAAATAGAAGTACTTTTTTTTACAAAGGTTCGGCGAGGTAGTAATTCATTCACAGAAGGGGACATCCAGTGGGCTTGTATCCTGGTCTGTCTCCTCATGTCTACAGTGTCGGTCTAACAGGTTTTCAAATATGAGCCCCCTTATATTTATAATTACAGGGTCGTCACTCAGGACATGGCCTAATGGGGTCATGATTTCTCATTCCCCTTAGGGACGAGGGTATGCACATTGCACGGTGCCCACAGCCATTGTATATTACTTAGTATGTGTTCTTAATCCAGCCTGGCATGCCAGCCTCTTGCCTGAAATGTGATGCCCCAAGTGTTTCCCCAATGGGCCGTAGTATGTGGTCTGCAGAAAATAGTTGAAGAATCTTTAACAACTGCATCTTGTGATATGTCTTAAAGTAGCACCAGTCTTGTGTTATGCACAATATGTGACATTAGATACTGCCTGACAACAACTGCTTCCACCCTGGGGTCACCTTTGTCCTTCTCCTTTATTTTGGCTTTGCTTAAGCCTGGATTTTTTATAAATGGATTCACCCTTGACTGAGGATGTAATAAAATTGACGACAAGTATTTTTTTCCATTGTATACTTCACCATTGTGGGTCCCGGTTTTGGCAGCGGGGTGAGTGGAGCTGAACTGCCCCTTTCCTCCTCCACCGTCTATTCTATGCGGTCAATCTGGGGGTGCTGACTATCTAAATTTACTGTGTGTCCAAGATGAGCAACAAGAGATTTTAGTAAAATCTGAAACCGTGCTAATACTTTCCATGACTGAAGGTTTGTAACAAAGTCTCTATTCCACTCAATGCTTTGTCTGCAAACAGTGCTCATTGCAGCGAACCCTCAGCGCTGCAGGGAAATTTGTGCTGCAGCTGCATGTATTAAAAAAAATAACTCAGTTTTGCATTTAATTAGTACTTATAAATACATTTGTCGTCCGTGTTTTTTATTAACCCTTTCCTTTAGCCATTTTTTGCTTATTGCATAAGGAAACCATCCTATCGTGGCCATGATAACCAATAACCTCTTGAAGACCTCTTTGGGTCTGAGATATGATAGCTCTGCACAAAGCCGCCTGGGATATAGGTGAGACTGCCCATCGCAAGGAGATTATCAGCCTGACCACAATCGTCGTGTAAGAGACTGCCCCGGATGAGGTAAAGGCCGTGCATTCAGATTGTGCAAGTCTTGGAGGAGAGGAAGAGCGCTCTTGAGAAAGGAAGTGTATCCTGAATTTTCTTACATGTTCCCGGCAATGCTCTGTTCAGTGGAAAACCGTACATCATCCAGGATTATTGACAGCCTTCCTGACTATCTTTGCAGAGATAAACTCACTATTTCCAGACTCGCCTGGAAGTGTCTATTCTCACTAGTGGTGTGCAAGAGTAAAACTGCAGCAGGCATCATTAATAGCCACTCTTCATGAGAACCTGACATCACATCACCATGTGAATTCAGCCCATTCTGCCTAATTAACAGACAACACAAAGTGTGACTTTAAAATCGATGACCCGTTATAAAATGCACTGGTTTGTTTTTGGTGGAGAAAGTGTTTTCAGTTATTTTTTTTCCAAAAAGCAGCACGGTTTAACTTTTTTTCAGGTTTTTTTTTTAATAAATGACCTGAAAAACTGAAGAAAAAAATGCAAGTTTAAAGTTCTTCAAAATTGCCATTGAAAACATTGAAAAAAAACCAAAAACATACAAACTAGAAAACCCATAACAAGGCAGCAAATACTGTGTTTGGAAAGCATTAAAGCAATGTTTGCAATTTGCACATTTCTGGCATAACCATACTTTTAAAGGATTGTATGTGATGGGTCTGTGCCATAACTGTGTAAAATGGGAATCCCCCTTTAAAAAAAGTTAAATAGAACTCCACAGAAGGCAACCTGTGAGTAGATTATTAATAATCCTGGCTTATTCAGGACCAGTGCTAGCTCATGCATTTTAGTTATCAGCATCTTCTATGTAATTATTGCATTGGCTCAGGTGTCTTTAAGAGAAGTTGTTTATTTGACTTGTTTTGCATATACCGTGGTTCAGACAGTGTCCTTTCAAGATTTCTTCCCAAGGCCGCACACCATTTTTATTTTTTCACCCTATAAACTAAAATGCGCAGCAGGTCACTTATGGCACAGTTGCACTTATGATAAGGGAGCTCAGTAGTAGTCCCATCCCATATTTCATGATTGTTTATCATTGGTGCTCAGGTACAAGTGATGACAGGTCTGTATGGACTCCAAGGGACACATTCCACTCTGACACAGAGATAAACACTACTGTATAATGCCGTGACACTGAGAAAAGGATCACAGATCTATAACTGTCACCTAAACGATCCCGGGTGCCTATGAGACACGGCCAATGATAACAGCAAAAATAGAGACCAGTGCACAGTAGACCGGGGACAGACACGTGTGGAATGTCTCCTTACATTGAGGTCGCAGCAGGCTCTTACGGGCTGCTCCCGTGCCCTCTAAGGTTTCTCCTCTTTGCCACTGGCGTAAGATTAGGCCCAGGCTCAGGTTTCTGCTTGGCCTAGATGTGACTTTTCTCGCTATTCTAAGCTGTGCATACATTTATATATGTGCATACAGCACCGCGCGTGGCCTTGGTCTGCCCATATAGGATCTACATGCTGGAACCAGAAACTTCCTGATGGGACCAGTAAACTTTAGCAGCCAGTTGGACAACTTCAGAATCCAAGGTTAGGCCATGGCCCCACTATCAGTATTTGGTCAGTATTTTTTCTCAGAAGTAGGAGCCAAAACCATGTGAAAAACAATCCCACTTCTGAAAAAAAATACTGACCAAATACTGATAGTGGGGCCATGGCCTTAGAACGAGATAGGAATCAATTTAATTTTTCTAGGTACGTCAGCCCTGCAATAACTCAGGACAGGCCAGAGTACAGCCGCCCCCTCCCCCGCAGGCTTGGACGCAGGCCTGCATGACGATGGGTTGGAGGGAGTGGCTAAGTCTATTAACATTGGGAGGGGTTAGCGGAGGGGTTTTAAGGGCCAGGGAGGGGAGGGGCGTCACATTTCCCCGCTCACAAGGGTGGTGAGTTGTCTCCCCCACATCGTGCTGCGTACCTCATGGCGTCCACGGCGCAGCTGTTTGAATCCCTGAGGGCGGCTGCAGAGTCGCACCCTGCGGGCTGGCTGGAAGAGCAGGTAGCGGCGATCGTCGGAAGGGGAGCGGGGACGGTGGCTGTGTCAGCACAGCCTGAGCGGCGTTCGCGTCGGGCGCGGCCTCCTGCCAGGCTGTCGCCTGATTTAGCTCCCCAGACACAGCGCAGGCGCAGGAGCCCCTCCGAGGACCCTCCAGGCCGGGTGCCGGTCAGGAAGCGCAGCAGCAGGCCCCGGGCCTACACGCGCCAGTTCTCTCAACACCAATGACGTCACGGGGGGTCGCCTCGGCGATGCTCCGGTCGGGCGGCCCGCCTCCTCAGACACAGTAGACGGCAGGATCATCCACGATGGGCAGCAATCGGGCGGTGATAACAGGCAAGTGTTGTTACCGGCCCTTACAGATGGTCTCTGGGCAGCGTTGAATTCAGGATCGGATGCCAATACACAGACCTCGCGGGCAGGGGGTCGGGTGATATTAATATGTCCCCACATACACAACCCCTTGGTCCTTCTTCAACTCCAGTGCATGTCAGTAACTTTCGGCCTTACAGGGCTGCGTCGGCGGGATCCAGTGCTTCGGCGGTGCTCGGGCCTCAAGAGATAGAGGGTCCAACGGGAGGAGTCGGAAGTCGGGATGGACGGCTGGAGTCGGGAATATCGGCTGGGGGGACCACAGCTCCTCTGCAGCCCGGTGAGTTGGGTTCTATGTCTTGTTCGTTATCCCAGAATTTTTTATCCCCATGTTTAAGTGTTAATCCGGGGTTAGTGGCTGGTGGTACAAGTCAGGAACAGGATGGGGAGAGTGTGAGTGAGGTTTTAGCAAATGTGAGGGAGTTATTGTTGCGTTTGGAAAGGGGTAGTAGTGTTGTTTCGGGCCATTTAGCCGCATGGGTGAGCCCGCAATGGGGCGGGCTGAACAGTTTAGGTAATAGACTTGGGGGTGCGAGCCAATTGCCCGAGCCCGTTTCGGTGTCAGTGCAGACAGAAAAAGAAAAAGATTGTAGAATTCATTTGGATGATAGGTCTCACGGCGAGGTTTACGTGTGCTTTGAGGGTCCGTTAGGTGCACACCTCAAGAAAGAGGTGAGGGAAAAATTTGGAAAGATGAGTACGTCGAAATTTTTTCTCTTTTGCCTCTGGTCAAATTTAACTTGGAAAAAAGTAAGAAGGATGATAGTAAGAGGGAGGAGGAAGAAAAGAAAAGGTGGCGCTTAATCCCACAGACTTTTACTAATTGGCTGCAGGCATTCGCCATTTTGGCGTGCGTAATAGGTGAAAAAGCATCGGAGAATTGCTCTCCCTTGTTTTGCTATATGGATGCTATTGGGGAGGCCCATAGAACGTATGGGGGACAAGCATGGCTTCGTTATGACGAGCAGTTTCGTCAGAGGAAAGCTATTCGTCCGGCCATAAGATGGGATCAGAAGGACATTGGCCTTTGGTTACGGGTGATGGCTCCTTTTAGATTAGGGCATTCCTTTCATGGAGGGGCCTGTTTTGCCGGCCATTCCGGGGGTCAATCAAGTACGCAGGGGAGCGGAGGCACGTCAGGGCAAGCGGGAACACAGAAACCGGGATTATGCTGGCAGTTCAACGACGGCCAATGTAAATTTGGGGCCAGCTGCAGGTTCAAGCATCTTTGCTCGCACTGCAGTAGATCATCACACAGTGCTGCCAGATGTTTCAAAAAGAAGGCTAAGGCAGGGGCCAACAATTCTCAAGGGGGAGACACCGGTGAAACTAACCGCGATGCTCCCTTATCTAAATAGGTTTCTTGATAGGGAAAAAGCTGCAGTGTTAGTATCAGGTTTTGCTGACGGTTTTAAAATTCCTCCACCTCCATTCGAGATTCCCCGGGTGTTGAAAAATCTTAGATCAGCAGATCAATATGCGGAGGTGATTTCTGTTAAGTTGCATAAGGAGGTAGCTTTGGGGCGTATGGCCCGTCCGTTTGCCGATTCTCCTTTTTCGAATTTAGTAGTATCGCCATTGGGGGTGGTGCCCAAAAAGGAGCCTAATAAGTTTAGGCTCATTCACCATCTTTCCTATCCACGGGGAAAGTCAGTGAATGATGGGATTGATCCGGAACTATGTTCCGTGGTTTATACATCATTTGATGAGGCGGCTCGGTGGGTCAGACAGTGTGGTAAAGGGGCATTGCTGGCTAAGACGGATGTGGAGTCAGCGTTTCGGTTGTAGCCTGTTCATCCTGAAAGTGTTAGGTTGTTGGGTTGTTACTGGGAGGGCGAGTTTTTCGTAGATAGATGTTTGCCTATGGGATGTTCTTTATCTTGCTCCTTGTTCGGGGCTTTCAGCACATTTTTTGAATGGGTCGTACAGGATGTGACAGGGCTTGAATCCATTATACATTACCTGGATGATTTTCTGTGCATAGGTTCGGGCGACTCTTCATGTTGTGAAATTTTGCTGAGAGCGACTCAGTGGGTAGCAGAGCGTTTCGGAGTGCCTTTGTCTCCAGAAAAGACCGAAGGTCCAACTACCACCATTTGTTTTTTAGGAATCGTAATCGATTCAGTGAATTGGGAATTTAGGTTGCCTGAGGAGAAAGTGAAAGCTTTGAAGGAAGAGGTCGCACGGGCTAGGAAGTTAAAGAAAATGACTTTGAGAGAAATACAGTCTCTTCTTGGGAAACTTAATTTTGCATGTCGCATTATTCCTATGGGGAGAATTTTTTCTCGCCGGTTAGCCAGCGCTACGGCGGGCGTAAAAGTGCCGCACCATTACGTGCGTTTGACGGCTGAACACAGGGATGATTTGGTAGTGTGGGACAAATTTTTGGAGCAATATAACGGACGTTCATTGCTCATGGAGGAAGTACAGGACAATTGTGCTTTGGATTTGTACACGGATGTGGCGGGAAGTTCAGGTTTTGGGGCGTACTTTAGAGGTCGATGGTGCGCATCCAGTTGGCCTAAGGAGTGGGTAACATCAGGATTGGAAAAGAACATAGCCCTATTAGAGATTTTTCCCATTTTGGTGGCAATATATTTGTGGAAGGGGGAACTGCAAAATAAGAGGGTGAGGTTTAACTGCGACAACATGGGAGTCGTGTGTGCAATTAATAACATTACAGCATCCTCACCTCCAGTGATTAGGGTTCTACGACAGTTAGTGCTGACTTGCCTTTCCATGAATGCTTATGTGACAGCGTCTCATGTGCGGGGAGTCCAGAATGCCATTGCTGACTCACTTTCTCGTTTTCAGTGGGAGTGCTTACGGCAGTTGGTACCAGAGGCGGCAGAGAAGGGGCTGGAGTGCCCTCCGGAGCTTTGGAAGGTGGTATGCGGGCCGCTGAGTTTTTGATCAGGTCATCGTTGGCGGTGGGAACTTGGGAAGCGTATCAATCCATTTGGCAGTTATGGGAAGATCGGTTGTTTAATTCAGTCGGGCTTACGGCTCAGGATGACGATCAGTTAGGTGTACTATTGTCATGGATTAGTCAAGGGGCTGAGGAGGGTTGGTCTGTAGCAAAAATCTCTCGGACTATGGCGGCTTTGGCTTTTGGTTTTAAGTTTCATGGTCAGAGAGATTTGACAAAAAGTTTTTTGATCAAACAGGCATTGAAGGGGTTTCGGAAGGGGAAAGGTCAGGAGGACTACAGGAGGCCGGTTTCATTTGGCATTTTGGAAAAGATTGGGTGGGTGTTACCTTCTGTGTGTTGCTCCGGGTTTGAAATCTGTCTTTTTAGATTGGCCTTCTCCCTTGCCTTCTTTGGAGCGTTGAGGTTGGGTGAGATCGTGTCACCCAGCAGGTCAGTGGGCGGGGGGCTTTTGTCAGCAGATGTGATTGGTACCTCAGGAGGTGTGGAATTTTAGATCAGGAAATCTAAAACGGACCAGTTGGGAAAAGGGAGGCGCGTAGTTTTGAGAGCAATTAGGAAATCCATTATGTGTCTGTTAAGATGCTTGCAACTGTTTAGGGAGTCCGAACCAAAGCAGGGTGGTCCATTATTGTGTCACGAGGATGGGTCCTTCTTGTCCAGATATCAGTTCATAGCGGTATTTAGGAAGTGTTTAAATTCATTAAGGTTAGATGCATCCCGCTTTGGGTCGCACTCGTTTCGGATTGGAGCAGCAACGGAAGCGGCTGCGGATGGTCTTAGTGGGGAGACTATACAGCACATTGGGCGTTGGGAATCGAGGCGTTATCGGAGTTATATCAGACCTCAGGCTCAGGGTAAAATGCAACTTTAATGCTTGATTTTTGGCAGGTGTTGTTATTGTGAGAGTTGTTCAAGTTTGTTTGTATTTTCCACAGGTTCCAATTCCGCGTTGGTGTGGATTCTGGGACACTCCTACGTACACTGGGGAGCACTGAGGGCGGATGTAAGGCCTGCAGGAAGGCAGCTCGGTTTTGACAGAGAAACAGCTGTGATTAGGTGGTTGGGCTTTAGAGGCATGAGTTGGTTCAGAGTGCTGCAGGAGGTACATCACAGTGCGCGTTTGGATAGGTCACCTGACCTTTTGGTGTTGCACGTGGGGGGGGGAACGGCCTAGGTTCACGCCCTTTTAGAGAGTTGATAAGGGATGTTAAACATGATTTGTTGCGTTTGTGGTTGTCATTTCCAGGCTTGTTTATTGTTTGGTCGGAGATTGTTCCTCGAAGATGTTGGCGGAAGGCTAGGTCAGTGGAGAAGATCAATAAAGCCAGGATTAAAGTTAATAGGGCAGTCTCTAGTTTTGTTACTAGGAATGGGGGGATTGCTGTACGGCACTTAGAGAGTTAGAGAGATGGGAGGGTGAATTTTGGTTGGCGGATGGGGTGCATTTGAATGCAGTAGGTATTGATATGTGGGCTTTGGGGTTACAAGAGGGCGTTGAGAGGGCCATAGCTTTTCGTTCGGGGGGGGTCTCAGGCATTTGAGATATTCAAAGTGCCCTCGTTGTGGCGGTTGGGAGTCCTTGAAGTTGGTTTTAAATTGGTATAAGGGGTCCATTTGGGTATGGATTCCTTAATTGGAAAATGTTGATTGCTGATCTGGTTTTGGGGGTCTCACGGCAGGCAATGTCGGAGCCCGGGATGTGGAAGTAATTATTGGAACCCATGTTGGGTTGTGGTGCTCTCGAGCCAGTGGGTATCCGCTGGGGGCAAGTTGGTGTTAATTGTTGGTTTATGTTAATCACCAGATCTTTGGAGCTTCAAGGACCCTCCTACCATTGTGTGTTAATTAATTACTTATCTATGCAATTTTGTTAAATAAAGGCTGCTGTGGCCAGTTTTTCCCAAAGTACAGTACAGACCAAAAGTTTGGACACACCTTCACATTTAAAGATTTTTCTGTATTTTCATGACTTTGAAAATTGTACATTCACTCTGAAGGCATCAAAACTATGAATTAACACATGTGGCATTATATACTTAACAAAAAAGTGTGAAACAACTGAAAATATATCTTATATTCTAGGTTCTTCAAAGTAGCCACCTTTTGCTTTGATGACTGCTTTGCACACTCTTGGCAGTCTCTTGATGAGCTTCAAGAGGTAGTCACCGGAAATGGTTTTCACTTCACAGGTGTGCCCTGTCAGGTTTAATAAGTGGAATTTCTTGCCTTATAAATGGGGTTGGGACCATCAGTTGTGTTGTGCAGAAGTCTGGTGGATACACAGCTGATAGTCCTACTGAATAGACTGTTAGAATTTGTATTATGGCAAGAAAAAAGCAGCTAAGTAAAGAAAAACGAGTGGCCATCATTACTTTAAGAAATGAAGGTCAGTCAGTCCAAAAAATTGGGCAAACTTTGAATGTGTCCCCAAGTGCAGTTGCAAAAACCATCAAGCACTACAAAGAAACTGGCTCACATGAGGACCGCCCCAGGAAAGGAAGACCAAGAGTCCCCTCTGCTTCTAAGGATAAGTTTATCTGAGTCACCAGCCTCAGAAATCGCAGGTTAACAGCAGCTCAGATTAGAGACCAGGTCAATGCCACACAGAGTTCTAGCAGCAGACACATCTCTACAACAACTATTAAGAGGAGACTTTGTGCAGAAGGCCTTCATGGTAAAATAGCTGCTAGGAAACCACTGCTAAGGACAGGAAACAAGCAGAAGAGACTTGTTTGGGCTAAAGAACACAAGGAATGGACATTAGACCAGTGGAAATCTGTGCTTTGGTCTGATGAGTCCAAATTTGAGATCTTTGGTTCCAACCACCGTGTCTTTGTGCAACGCAGAAAAGGTGAATGGATGGACTCTACATGCCTGGTTCCCACTGTGAAGCATGGAGGAGGAGGTGTGATGGTGTGGGGGTGCTTTGCTGGTGACACTGTTGGGGATTTATTCAAAATTGAAGGCATACTGAACCAGCATGGCTACCACAGCATCTTGCAGCAGCATGCTATTCCATCCAGTTTGCGTTTAGTTGGACCATCATTTATTTTTCAACAGGACAATGACCCCAAACACACCTCCAGGCTGTGTAAGGGCTATTTGACCAAGAGGGAGAGTGATGGGGTGCTACGCCAGATGACCTGGCCTCCACAGTCACCAGACCTGAACCCAATCGAGATGGTTTGGGGTGAGCTGGACCGTAGAGTGAAGGCAAAAAGGCCAACAAGTGCTAAGCATCTCTGGGAACTCCTTCAAGATTGTTGGAAGACCATTTCCGGTGACTACCTCTTGAAGCTCATCAAGAGAATGCCAAGAGTATGTAAAGCAGTCATCAAATCAAAAGGTGGCTACTTTGAGAAACCTAGAATATAAGACATATTTTCAGTTGTTTCACACTTTTTTGTTAAGTATATAATTCCACATGTGTTAATTCATAGTTTTGATGCCTTAAGAGTGAATTTACAATTTTCAAAGTCATGAAAATACAGAAAAATCTTTAAATGAGAAGGTGTGTCCAAACTTTTGGTCTGTACTGTATATGGTGTTTTCGTCTTATTTTAGTTAAGTAAAGGAATTTCATGGGAAGATGGGTATTAATATCGGATGGTTTGGTTAAACGGACTATCGACAATACCAATGTCAAGGACAGGCCGGAGTACAGCCGCCCCCTCCCCCGCAGGCTTGGATGCAGGCCTGCATGACGATGGGTTGGAGGGAGTGGCTAAGTCTATTAACATTGGGAGGAGTTTTAAGGGCCAGGGAGGGGAGGGGCGTCACATTTTCCCGCTCACAAGGGTGGTGAGTTGTCCCGCCCGCCCTTGGTTTGGATTTGGTTAAGGGGTTTTAGTTTGGTTGGGTCACTGTGGCTCTTGGCGGTTGGGGGTCCTTGAAGTTGGTTTTAAATTGGTATAAGGGGTCCATTTGGGTATGGATTCCTTAATTGGAAAATGTTGATTGCTGATCTGGTTTTGGGGGCCTCACGGCAGGCAATGTCGGAGCCCGGGATGTGGAAGTAATTATTGGAACCCATGTTGGGTTGTGGTGCTCTCGAGCCAGTGGGTATCAGCTGGGGGCAAGTTGGTGTTAATTGTTGGTTTATGTTAATCACCAGATCTTTGGAGCTTCAAGGACCCTCCTACCATTGTGTATTAATTACTTATCTATGTAATTTTGTTAAATAAAGGCTGCTGTGGCCAGTTTTTCCCAAAGTATATGGTGTTTTCGTCTTATTTTAGTTAAGTAAAGGAATTTCACGGGAAGATGGGTATTAATATCGGATGGTTTGGTTAAACGGACTATTAACAATACCAGTGTCAAGTGTGATGAAATAATGACCATTTCTATGAGAGCCAGAATCTGCTTTTTTCTGGTCTGAATGCAACACTTTGGCAAAAGTCATAGAAAAGCCATTAACTAGGCATAAAACCTAAAACATTTCATTCTCTGTTATTAGCCATTTCTGAACTGAAGTATCTGGAGTTAAACAAAAACCTTTAGATACATATTCATGTGCAATAGCAGCTCTTTATTTTGTTTGCATTTTTTAGGTGTGTTGATCTATTAAGTTGCTAATACACTGTAATTACAGAAAATGATGTGACTATCATGCTTATTATGATAGTAATGACATGAAATTGTGTACTGGGCTCCCACAGATGTCTCATAGAGACGTTTTGGAGAATTTTACTGTTAGATTAAACCTAATATTGAATTGTGTGTGTCATGGCTGTGAAGTCGGAGTCGTGGAGTTGGAGTCGGAGCCCATTTTGGTGGAGTCGAAGTCTGTATAAAATGAACCGACTCCTAAAATATATAATAAATTGGGTACAGTAGTTCAATGCAGTTTGTGGGTAATATTTTTTCATAAGAATTTGGGATAGTTATGAAATGTCCTATAAATGTCTGTCCTATTCCTTATCTAAGGGTCTAGACTTTTACCTGAGATGAATCTGTGCTACAGTAAATTTATCACTTAAACATGAGCCATGTATGAGGGAGTCGGAGTCGTGGAGTCGGAGGTTTGGCTTACCGACTAAACAGCCCTGGTGTGTATGCCACATATAGGACAAAGGATTAGGATTCCAGTTTTAACTCACAATATGTATTCCTAATTACAGAAATATTTTACCTTTTTAAAACAGTATTGTCAATTTTTATTGTATTTATAGTATTAGGAAAAAAATACAGATAAAAAAATAGAATAAGGATGTGTTCACATCTACTTTGGAAGCTGTTTTCACATCAGGGTGAGCCACATTCACATTTGGATTGGTGGCCAACTTCACATCTGCTTCAGAGGCTGTGTTTACATCTACATTGGAGGCCACATTCACATATGGGTTGGTGGCCGTGTCTTCATTTGCGTTGGAGGCTGTGTCCACATCTGCATCGGAGGCCATGTTCAGATGTACGTTGGACACTGCCTTCACATCTGCATTGGTGATCACGCTCGCATCTTTGTTGGAGGCCGCATTCACATCTGTATTGGAGGCCGTGTACCCATCTCTGTAATAGTTGCGTTCACGTCTCCTTCTTATCCTATGTCGCAGATTTTGTCATATTTACTGGAAAAAAACATTCATGAGGTTCAGTTCCGGCACTGATAACAATTTGGTGGTTCTATTTCTATGGTGGAACCGGACAACTGAATTGAATAGAGCCCATGTGAACTGTAGTTTGTTCCCACTACTGCTCTTTCCTCCACCAGTTGCGTTTTCTGCTAGAGAATATTTTCCGTTATGAAGATAAATGATTGTTCTCAGGAGATAGCTTCACTAAGATAATGGTAGTTGTAAGAAAACCCACATTTTGATAGCATAATCACACTTATCACTCAGTGAACAGCTGATGGTGAAGGCAGATGCCCCCAATGATAGATCTGTCTGTGTAGAGTAAACTTCTATAACACTACATTATCTTGAAAGGTTTAAATGGGACCTGTCACCAAGATTCCTCTCTGTAAACCATTGCCATCACCTGTTAAACCTCTTTACTTGGATTGTTGTAACTCTGTCCTACACTGTGCTTAGCACTGAGCAGTCCGATGGGTATCTCCAGACCGTGCCCAACAAATGCTTCCCCTCCTCCTGTGATCAACATGGATGACATCTCCTAAATAATTCTTACAGCCGGCCAAGTCTTGCACCTACACAGTACGCGGAGGAGTGCTTGCACATGTGCAGAAGGACTCATAACTCGGCCCTCAACATGGCTGAGCGAATCGTGCATGCACAGGGGTGAGAGTGTTAGAGGAGATATCCACATCTATCAGAGGCAGAAGGGGCGGCCAAACTTGTTTCCCTTAAAATTGGCTTTACACTTTAGATAAAAGTACTTAAGACTTCCCCACACCCCACCCCCAGTTATAGAAAGGTTTCTCCAGTTGGTTAGATTTGATCTAATATCTATTCCCAACTTATCTATCATAATTGTGGACTGACTACAACCAAGGTGAATTATTTGCAGGATCTCAGATACTCTCAGCTGCCACTTGGAAAGATGAAGATGTTGGAGCTTAATCCGCGAGCATTTGCATTTTTGGAATGTCTTGGAGAAAAGCTATAGACTTACATCAGCTGGACGCATGTGCAATGTCAAGGACATCAATCCTTTCATGTAGAGAGCATCTAAAAAGCAAGCAAGCGTCCTGCAGCTGAAGAGCTTAATCTTCTTACTTACCAGCCCTATAACATTTGTCATGTCCCTGATAAAATGAAGACATTGCAGCCCACTCCTTAAGGACTAGACAGAAGTCCGGAATGAAGCATGTGGGTTAGTTAGCTGCTATATCACCTTGTGAAAAGCTCTTATGCTGCTTAATATATGAGGGCTGAAAAAGCAGTGTCTTATATTGGACAATGTTTGATTCTGTGTGAGTGTCTTAGCATAATATAGTAGAAAAGGTGCAAATTAAGCCAACATGTGAAGCTGCAAGCCCAGGAGGATTTATATGGAAGGGCAAAAGGGCACTTGTGCTGAAGGGGAGCATCACTGAGTAGGGCACTTGTAGCCAATTTGGAACAGACGACTGCTAATATCATGTATAAATGTGCTTCTTAGTTTTTGTGCCAAGTATTGATTTGCATTTTAGCTACAGAAAAGGTAGTGGATTTGCATATTCGTCAACTTAAAGAATAGATCTTCAAGTTAGTCATGACGATATATATGGATCTTCAGTTTGGTCTTGGAGATGTACATAAATCTTTAGGATAGTAATGTTGATTAGCCATTGTGATATGTTTGGATCTGCTGGGGTTCTTCTTGGAGATACACTGTAAATGGATTGGCAAGGGGGCGCACCAACATATACCTAGTACCAGGGCAGAGTATATGATAATAAGTATGTTACCTGTAGAAAACTCTCACAGTCAGAGTGGAGAGAAGGGGGAGAGTAGAAAGGATGGTGGTAGCACGGAGCCTGACGCGCATTTCGCGGTAAGACCGCCCTTGAGAAAGCGGTCTTACCGCGAAACGCGCGTCGGGCTCTGTGCTACCACCATCCTTTCTACTCTCCCCCTTCTCTCCACTCTGACTGTGAGAGTTTTCTACAGGTAACATACTTATTATGATATACTCTGCCCAGATACTAGGTATATGTTGGTGAGCCCCCTTGCCACATGGCAATGTTCCCCCTTGTCACATTAACGGTACCTCTTTACCCTATACAAGTGGAATGTTTTTATCATATATAGTATATTTATTGCTTCTACTATATTTATGATCTATGATTTACCATGGGCAATTGTGCAATTCTATCTATACCAAAGGGCTAAAATCATTGTCTCATTAGTATATGTATTTGATTTTTCAATATGTTCCTATCCAGTCATCTTTTACCCACAATTTGTCTGGTTTGAATACTTATTTTTCTATATATGTTTAAATAAAGACACTTTTTTGCAAAGATATGCTGAGTTCTCCTCCTGTTTCTGATATGCTTTTCCAGCATGCGGTTGGACGGATGCTTGCCACTTGACTAGCTATCCGCCCATCTTTTCATAGCTATTATATGGCTTTTCTGTATTATTTGAGCTATACATGTGACGCGCCCCCTGGGCCATGTTTGGGGAATACCCGGAGCCGGATCTGTTGGGGGTGGTAGTCCTCGTGGCGGTGACCCGGTCCGTGCCCAGGGTGTCAAACTAAGTGGCGATGTTTTTAGTGGCAGATGTGATATTGTTCGACTACGCCACCCGTTGAATGCGGTTACGAAACCGCCGCTGCAGGGCAGACCGCTGAGGCCGGTGGTACAGTTGTGCAGCGTGGGTAGTATAACCCCCAACGGGAGGGGTATGGCCTCAGGGCAGCGGACGTGGATGATGGGGATGGTAGAATTGCACGCAGGCACCAGGAACCACTCAGAGACGGTGCGGTGTAGTTCAGGGTCTTTACTGGTGACAAAGATAGACCCTCCCGGGAGTACTGGCTAGCGGTCGGGGTCTGGTCAGTCCGTGAGCAGACAGGATCTCCCCTGGCCAGGCGGAGTTGTAGGCCTCCCCAACTAACTGTACTCTTCTTGGCTACCTTGCTAGAAGCGGGTAAAAGTAGCCCACGTCCCTGAGTGTACCGTGTGGTGCTCACCCGTATGGCCGGTGACTCGGGGCCTTCTGGTAGCCTCCGCTCCACGACGGCGGTGCTGGTCCCTTGCGTGTGACCGTGCCTTCGGGTTTCTTGGCCAGAGGACCTGAAATCCCCTGCCGGTCGGTTTCTGCTGCTGGGTATGGAACAGTCCCCACAGCCTCGGACTCCGTGTCCGGTGAGATCTCTCCAGTCCGGACGAGCTCTACAGCTTCCAGTCCCGGACTCCTTTTATCACTGCTCCCACAGAGCTCCTGTTCTTATTTTCCCTGTAACTGATCCACACCAGACCAGACTGTGTCTCTGTCTCTGTCTGTGTTCTCTTTCTAACCCCACCTCAGCCCCAGTTTATATAGGGGAAGTTCTTCCCCTCCCAGGACTGGGCAGGAGGTGTGGCATGCTTAGGGTTCCTGACCAGGAGACCTCCCACCTGCTCACAGACGTAATATTGCTATTACTGTGGTAACCAGACCCCTGGGGTTCCACATTCCCCCCTAGTAAAATTTAGTACACCGGGACTAAACATATTTTTTTGAAAACATAACAGGGTATAAACAGGAACAATACAATAAGGAAAAAACATGTTAAAGTGGTCACGGCGTGTCCGCAACCGGGTGCAGTTTTTGAAGAAAACAAGGGTGTCCATTTCACCAAGGAACAGGGAGCCGTAACCAGGTAGGGGTCTGTTCTGCCCCGAGTCTTTAACAGTCTTTAGTCCGTTCCTGGGTTACGCTCCAAACATATATACAATAGAGTTCTAGTAAATCCACAAAAGATACCTATAAAATAACTGGAAAAACATAATTATTTACAAGCAACAGTAAACAGGTAAATATTAATAAAACAGTCTAAATCACTTTAAATCCTCCAACGTACGGGCAACTGGCCTCTAGTGGCTCTAGTGGACCTACGGAGCTTACTGACTGGTCCTGAGCTACAAGATGTAGGAGCTGTCAAAGGTAAACTGGGCAGCTGTCTACGGGCTCTTTGGCTCACTAGGGGTACGGCAGGCTCACTATAAGCAGAGGATCGATTCTCCTGGTCTGCTTTTGTGGGGTCTTCTGCCTCCTGGACCGGCTTCTCTTCCAGCTCTACCTGTTTTTCCGTAGGCACTTGGGATGCTGGCTGGAAGAAGGTGAGGACGGGTACCACAACAGCGCCATTTACTTGAGTCCAAGACCGAGGGAAGTCTCCGAGTACAGTACTAACCATCTCCTCCCTTTCCTCTACGGGTTGAGGGTTTTCTTGATCTTCTTCAGGGTTTCGTAGCTGCTCGGGACACTTCTTCAGGTGATCTCGGGAGACAATGGCTGTGGTTTCTCCTCCGTCCTTACTGATTGTGCAGACTTTTGGGTTCTCATGGCTTGAGGGCAGTACGGTGTACGGGTCCTTCTCCCACTGGTCGTCCAACTTGTGGAGCCGTCTCTTCCTCTTCAAGACCTGCTCTCCAGGTACCAGGGGAACAGCGGGAGCATACTGGTTGTAAGTCTTCTCCTGTCTTTCTCTAGCTTGACAGAGACTTCGCTCAACGCTCTCCTGTACTTTCCGGTACTGCTGCTGCCTGTCTGTGTCCCAGTCTGCTTCTGGTGAAGTGTCCTCGGGTGTCAGGACTCCCATATCCAGATCAACAGGCAGCTTACCAGGTCTTGCTCTCATTAGGTAAGCCGGGGTACAGTTGGTAGAACCTACAGGGATGTGGTTGTATAGGTCCACCAGATCAGGCAGTTTCTCAGGCCACAGACTGCGTTCTTCCAGGGGCAATGTTTTCAGAAGGTCTATCACCACCTGGTTCATCTTCTCGCAGAGTCCATTGGTTTGCGGATGATAGGGTGTTGTTCTTATCTTCCGGCAGCCATACAGGGTGCAGAACTCCTGGAAGACTTCCGCTTCAAAGGCAGGTCCTTGGTCCGTCAGCACCTGCTCTGGGTATCCGTGTGGACAGCAGAAGTGCTGCTGGAAGGCTCTAGCTGCTGTTTGAGCCGTTAAGTCCTTGACGGGGACTACAACCAAGAACCGGGAGTAGTGATCCACGATGGTTAACGCATAGACGTAGCCACTTCTGCTGGGGGTCAGTTTTACATGGTCCAAGGCTACCAGTTCCAACGGCTGCCTGGTGACGATGGACTGCAGGGGAGTCTTCTGGCTGGCACGGTCCTTCCTTCTTAGGTTGCATGGGCCACAGTCTCTGCACCACCTCTCGATGGTTCCTCTCATGCCTACCCAGTGGAACTGCCCGCGCAGCAGGAACTCCAGCTTCTTCCATCCGAAGTGCCCAGCTCCGTCGTGGTATGCCTCCAGGACCATAGCCGCGTCTCTTCTTGGCACCACTACTTGCCAGATCAGTTCATGCGTCCGGGAGTTAACCATTCTGCGGCACAACTTCCCCTTGTAAAGGAACAGTCGACTCTTCTCAGCCCACAGTTGCTTGGTCTCCTCCGGAGCGTCTGGGTCAAGGCGGGCATCTGGCTGAGTCAGCATCTCCTTCACTAGTCGGACGGCAGGGTCACTGTCTTGCGTTTCCGCCCAGTTGTAATGAGGTAAGGGGTTGAACGTAGTGGATTGCTTACCCCTTACACGGTGGGAATACTGGGTAGTCCCATGACGGTGAAACGCAGGGAGTTCAACTTCTTCCAGTTCCCCTGGATCTTCCCCTACGTCCGGTAGGTTTGGCATTCTGGACAAGGCATCCGCGTTGGTATTGGAGCGTCCTGCCCGGTATTTGATCGTGAACTCATAGTTGGACAGGCGGGCCATCCATCTCTGCTCCAGGGCACCGAGTCTTGCAGTGTCCAGGTGTGTCAACGGTTGTTATCCGTGTACACGGTGAACCGGGAAGAGGCGAGGTAGTGCTTAAAGCGTTCGGTGACTGCCCACACCACTGCCAGGAACTCTAGCTTGAATGAGCTGTAATTCTCAGGGTTTCTTTCGGTGGGTCGCAGTTTTCGGCTGGCGTAAGCAAATACCCGTTCTCTCCCATGCTGGATCTGGGACAGTACGGCTCCTAGCCCGATGTTACTTGCGTCGGTGTAGAGGATAAAGGGCTGGCTGTAATCCGGGTACGCCAGGATTTCATCCCCCGTGAGGGCCATCTTCAGCTGGCGGAAGGACTCTTCTTCCAGCTTCTCCCATCTGAAGGGCGGCTTCTGGTTCTTGACCTTCCTGGACTGGCCTATCAGGAGATCCTGCATAGGAGCTGCCTTTTTGGTGAAACCGGGAATGAACCTTCGGGAGTAGCCTACCAACCCGAGGAACTGCCGCACTTCCTTTACGCTGGAGGGTCTTGGCCATTCCTTAATCGCGGTGATCTTATCAGGGTCGGGAGCCACTCCGTCAGCACTCACCACGTGTCCCAGGTACTGCACTTTTGGTTTTAGCAGGTGACACTTCGACGGTTTCACCTTCAGACCGTAGTTTGCCAGGGCTTCAAACACTTCCGCCAGGTGTTTCAGGTGGTCCTCGTAGGTTTTGGAATAAACTATAACATCGTCCAGGTACAGCAGGACCGTCTCAAAGTTCCGGTGTCCCAGACAGCATTCCATCAATCGTTGGAAGGTTCCTGGTGCGTTGCAGAGTCCGAACGGCATGCAGGTAAACTCGCTAAGTCCCATCGGGGTGGTGAATGCGGTCTTCTCCCGGTCCGCCTCTGCTACAGGAACCTGCCAGTACCCGCTAGTGAGATCCAAAGTGGAGAAGAAGTTAGCAGATTTTAAAGCAGCCAAAGACTCATCTATCCTTGGTAAGGGGTACGCATCTTTGTGTGTGATACGGTTGATTTTCCGGTAATCTACACACATTCTCATGGTGTTGTCTTTCTTTTAAACCAAGACTAGTGGAGCTGCCCAGGGGCTACAGCTATCCCTGATTACCCCAGCCTCCTTCATGTCTCTAAGCATTCCCTTGGCGTGTTGGTAGTGTGCAGGGGGTACGGGTCGGTATCTCTCCTTTATGGGAGGATGGTCTCCCGTGGGGATATGATGTTCTACCCCCTTTACTCGCCCGAAGTCTAACGGGTGTTTACTAAACACTCTCTCGTACTCTTGAACCACCCGATAGACTCCCTGTTTCTGGTGCGAGGGAGTGGAGTCAGTACCCAAATGTAGTTGCTGACACCAGTCCTCTATTGTTTTCTTAGAGCCGTTACCTTCCTCTGGATGAGATGGAGGCAAGGGTTCCACGGACTGTACAGAATTTTGATTGATGGTATACAATTTGGCTAGTGTAGCATACCGGGGCAGGTACACTTCCCTTTTCCCGATGTTTATTATGCGAACGGGCACCCTCCCATGGCGTACATCAACCACCCCCCGTGCTGTCAAAATGGTGGGCCTACTGTCTGAGTAGACGGGTTCTACCATTGCTTGGTAGTCTCTACCTCTTAGACCAATAGCTGCCCGGCACCAAATCATCATTTCACTTTTTGGGGGCATGGCAATAGGGAAAGGGTCACACATTCTCACGCTTCCAATCTCACCACCGGAGAGTTCCACCTGTTGCCGTCGCATCAGTGCCCGGATCTCTTTTTGGAGCACTCGCTGCTGGCCGGAGCTGGCGTTCTTGGCAACCTGCTGTAAAATGAAAATCACCTCTGCAAGACAATTTTCAATCACATTAGTTCCTAGAGTTATCTTTGGGTGACTCTCGCGCTTGTCAATGTCCACAATGATCAGTCCCTGTGCTGCCAGTTCGACTCTACCGACTTTAATGGTCATCTCTTTGAATCCGATCTGTGGCACGGGTTGACCATTGCTGGCGATGATACTCAAGTCGTCGTCAGGGTAGCGGGTTATATCCGAGTCATTCCAGTACTGCTTAAAGAGCACGTACGGGATGGTGGTGACCTGTGACCCGGTGTCAAGTAGGGCACTCATAGGAATGCCATCCAGTACTACAGGCAAGACTGGACGTCCTCCCACGTATTTGTCACGCCAGTTCGATGGGCCTGGTGATCTTATTCCTAGGGGTTGGCCCTCTACCCCAGGTTGTGCCAGTTTAAAGGACAGTACCTTGCCATATGTCCGGGTTGATTGCAGCGGCGGCAGATGGGTTGTCCGTCCTCGTTGTATCGGTCGCTGGGTCTTCCTCTGGCCGGTGGGGTCCTCCTTGGTCGACGCCACGGGATGTCCTCCGGTCCGGATGCCAGCTGGATCTTCTCTGGAGCAGCAACCTGTAAAGACTGCACAGTTCGGGTTAGCGCAGCTACGCTTTTAGCTAGCTCTTGGACCTGATGGTGCAGGTCTGGAGCCGGGTCATTGTTCAAAGCCTGCGCATCAGCTCCCACAGGCCCTGCCGACAAGGGCGCCGCCTCCTGGTGGTAAGCAGTAGTAGGGCGCCTGTGGGCCACAACGCCACCCGGTGCCGGTTCTCGGAGCACCCGAATGGCTCTGTCCTTGAACTGTGCAAAGTCCAGATGAGGATCCTGTAAGGCCATTGCCCGCAACTGGGTTCGGTGGGCATTGCAATATAGTCCCTCTATAAATTGTTCGGTCAACAGCCTGTCCTCGTTTCCCACGCCGTCAGGGTCGGCCTGCTTAATGGCTCTCAGGGCCTCTTGTAGGTTTAGTGCATAGTCCCTTATATTCTCATGTGCTCGCTGTTTGCACCCGTAGAATCTAAGCTTAATCTCAGCTGAGGTGCGGGTATCAAAGGTGTCCTTCAGCCGGGTTAATATCCCTGCTACAGTCCTCCTCCCAGGTGGCCAGGACTTTACCTCCCTTTGGGCTGCCCCGGTTAGTTGGGCCACCAGGATGCTCACTTTTTGCTCTTCTGTGAGGGGGTACACCTGGAAGAGGCTATCCAGCTTTTCTCTAAAGTCATTCAGGGTATGTGACTCCCCTGAGTACTGGGGTAGCCAGGCTGCCCCCGGGATATAGGGCATCGTGAAAGGCATGACCGCTGCAGCGGTGGCACTGGCGGTGGCTGCGGCAGTGAAGCTCTCCTCCGTATCCGACATCTTCCTCCCCCCTAGTGGACCGTGGCCTACCTTGCGATGATCCTCTTCCGTAGGCCGCGGCTCCGCAGTGGATCGTCAGGGTCGAGGACCTTCCGTCGCGCTCCTATGACGTCGGCGTCTGCTGGGCTCCTTCCAGGACCTTACGCAACGTCCGGACGTGAGGCGGAGCTCCAGTTCTCGCGCGCTTTTGGACTCCACGCCCCTCTTCTTCCCGCGCGGCGTCTTCAAGATGGCGTCCAACGGCGGGAAAACTCCACGGATGGCGGGAAGAAGGCAGAAGATGGCGTCCAACGGCGGGAAAACTCCACGGATGGCGGGAAGAAGGTAGAAGATGGCGTCGGATGGCGGGAATCTTCACCACAGGTAAGTTTAAAAGTCTCTTTTTCAGGCACGCAGTACCCGGTGGTTGCGGGCACGTAATCCTGCCGACTACGCCAAAAGTTGACGCGCCCCCTGGGCCATGTTTGGGGAATACCCGGAGCCGGATCTGTTGGGGGTGGTAGTCCTCGTGGCGGTGACCCGGTCCGTGCCCAGGGTGTCAAACTAAGTGGCGATGTTTTTAGTGGCAGATGTGATATTGTTCTACTACGCCACCCGTTGAATGCGGTTACGAAACCGCCGCTGCAGGGCAGACCGCTGAGGCCGGTGGTACAGTTGTGCAGCGTGGGTAGTATAACCCCCAACGGGAGGGGTATGGCCTCAGGGCAGCGGACGTGGATGATGGGGATGGTAGAATTGCACGCAGGCACCAGGAACCACTCAGAGACGGTGCGGTGTAGTTCAGGGTCTTTACTGGTGACAAAGATAGACCCTCCCGGGAGTACTGGCTAGCGGTCGGGGTCTGGTCAGTCCGTGAGCAGACAGGATCTCCCCTGGCCAGGCGGAGTTGTAGGCCTCCCCAACTAACTGTACTCTTCTTGGCTACCTTGCTAGAAGCGGGTAAAAGTAGCCCACGTCCCTGAGTGTACCGTGTGGTGCTCACCCGTATGGCCGGTGACTCGGGGCCTTCTGGTAGCCTCCGCTCCACGACGGCGGTGCTGGTCCCTTGCGTGTGACCGTGCCTTCGGGTTTCTTGGCCAGAGGACCTGAAATCCCCTGCCGGTCGGTTTCTGCTGCTGGGTATGGAACAGTCCCCACAGCCTCGGACTCCGTGTCCGGTGAGATCTCTTGTTATGCACACGCCCGGGCTGAGCGGCGTGTGCGTGTGATTGTAGTGATTCCACTGGACCATGAACCGGAGAGTGCCTGGAGGGGCGTGACTAAGTATCTGGCCGATCCGACCAAGATGGCACGACGGCATACGACGCCAGTGCACCAGGGAGAAACCGGGCAGAGGGACCAGGTGCTACTCCAGGTCAAACTCCGGACACGGGGGTTGACCCACACAGGGATTACTGGATCAGGCTGGTTAGGCTGGCGCACAGACTGGAGGGTATAGGCAGGCACGACTGGTATGCAGGCAGGCGGGTAAAGGCAAGCGCAGCTAGAGTGCAGACAGGGAGGCACTAGCAGGTAGGAACACAGGCGGGATAGGACCCAGTACACACTGGGACTCAGGAACAGGCAGGTTAGGCTGGCACAGACTGGTGGATATAAGCAAACACGGCAGGTATGCAGATGGGTGGATACAGGCGAGTATGCAGGCAGGGAGGTACTGGCCGAAAGGACGGGCTGGAGCACAGAAAGGTTAAGACCCAGTACAGACTGGGTCACAGAACCGCAGATGCGGTAGACAACCACAGCAGAGAGGGAACGCCCGAAGCGGTGGGCAAGAACAGAGCAGGACGGGGCTGCAGGAGCAGCGAGCACAAGCAGGGCAGGGCAGGACTGCCGGAGCAGCGGGCAGAAGCAGGGCAGGACAGGACTGCCGGAGCAGCGGGCAGAAGCAGGGCAGGACAGGACTGCCGGAGCAGCGGGCAGAAGCAGGGCAGGACAGGACTGCCGGAGCAGCGGGCAGAAGCAGGGCAGGACAGGACTGCCGGAGCAGCGGGCAGAAGCAGGGCAGGACAGGACTGCCGGAGCAGCGGGCAGAAGCAGGGCAGGCTAGAACCGCCGGAGCGGTGAGCAAAGGAGTCAGAGCAGGCTAGAACCACCAGAGCGGTGAGCAAAGGAGTCAGAGCAGGCTAGGCTGAGTAGGGGGGACAGGGCTCTGTTCACACGGAACAGACAGGAAGGGAAAGGCAGAGCCAGACACCCACAGGGTACTAGCAGAGAAGTAGCGAGTGGACCACAAACTCACAAACGGGAGTACAGAGACAACAAGCAGGAGTTAGGTACGAGTTCAGACTCTGCAGAAAAAGGAAGGGAATGGACATAGAGGCAAAACAGGTAAAGGATAGGAGAGAGTACAGACTGGAACTGAGTGTACGGAGGAGACCGACACTGCAGCGGAATACAGGAGCGGGTCTGGGAATACGGCCCCCATAGAGGCAGGACGAACAGGCAAGGTGCGTGTTCAGACAGGACAGACAAGATACAGGAGCAGGTCTAGGTAATCGGCCCCTAGAAGGCAGGAGGAACAGGCTAGGAGCGTGTTCAGACAGGCCTGGAAATACAGCCTCCAGGATAGGCAGACAAGAGAACACAGAACGGGACCTGGCACCTTCAGAGTGCAAGCACACACTGAATGAAACACTATGCTCAGGCAGGAATAGATGGAAGCAGCTGAGCTATATACCAAGTGACAGACAGCAATAGGCTGAGGACGCACAAGGGGTGTGACCCACAGCAGGTACAAAAGGCAGGAAGTGATCGGGCGCCGCCCTTAAGCAGCAGAAACAGACACAAACAGACAGCATGGAGGGAAGCCAGAGAGACATTCTGGACAGGAGATCAAGTGCGCGCTCTTGCACAGTGGGAGATGGACCACTATGCAAGGACGCCGCCAGGTATGTTACAGTACCCCCCCCCTTACGCCCCCTCTTCTTCAGGCCTGCCAGAATCTTCCACAGGGAATTCGAGGGCCAATTCTTCACTTCGAAGAGATCACTTCCCCTGTCCACCGGAAAAACTGGTCTCCTCTGGGTAGCTAGGATGCTACCTCCCATCCAGCCATCCTCAGCAACAGACGAAACGGGTGGAGTACCAGGAACAGCACACAAGGAAGTCTCTCTCCACATATTTTCAGGTGGCACCCCAGAGGGTACAGGAGACAACTGGAAGTCCTCCACCGGGTTGGAGGGGGACAGAGACTTGGGGGTAATCTCTGCTTCGAGGTACATCTTGTCAAGCTCACAGGAAGAAATAGACGGGTTATCAGGTACATAATGAGGAAAAGTCACTGTCTCTTTGTTTTCTGGTGGTACCCCGGAGGATTCAGGAAACAACTGGAGGTCCTCCGCCGGGTCAGAAGAGTGCAGAGGCTCAGAGAAAACATCTGCATCAGAGTACACTAGGTCGGACTCACTGGACGAAGCAGGCGAGGTATCGGGTACCGAGTATAGGAAAGTCTCTGTCCATTCTCCACCAGGTGGCACCCCGAAGGGTTCTGGAGACAACTGGCGGTCCTCCGCATGGTCAGAGGGGTGTAGAGACTCACGGGTAACCTCTGCTTCAGAGTACACTAGGTCGGACTCACTGGACGAAGCAAGCGAGGTATCAGATCCAGGATATAGGAAAGTCTCTGTCCATTTACAACCAGGTGGCACCCCGAAGGGTTCTGGAGACAACTGGAGGTCCTCCGCCTGGTCAGAGGAGTGTAGAGACTCGGGAGTAACCACTGCTTCAGAGTACACTAGGTTGGACTCACTGGACGAAGCGAGCGAGGTATCAGGTACAGAGTATAGGAGAGTCTCTGTCCTTTCGCTACCAGGTAGCACCCCGAAGGGTTCAGGAGACAACTGGAGGTCCTCCGCCTGGTCGGAGGGGTGTAGAGACTCGGGAGTAACCTCTGCTTCGGAGTACACTAGGTTGGACTCACTGGACGAAGCGAGCGAGGTATCAGGTACAGAGTATAGGAGAGTCTCTGTCCTTTCGCTACCAGGTAGCACCCCGAAGGGTTCAGGAGACAACTGGAGGTCCTCCGCCTGGTCGGAGGGGTGTAGAGACTCGGGGGTAACTACCACTTTGGGGTACCCATTGTCAGGCTCACAGGACGAAGCGGACAAAGTATCGAGTACCGGGTGTAGAGAATTCTCTCTCCATTTGTCATCGAGTGGTATCCCGGAGGATTCAGGAGGCAACAGGGGGTCCTCCGCCAGGTAGTAGAGGTGCACAGACTCTGAGGTAACCACAGCTTTGGGGCATCCTTGGACATGCACACCGGTTAAAGTGGGTGAAGCATCTGATGCCGGGTGCAGGAAGTTCTCCTGTGTGGAGTCTGGATGGGCAGAAGTCTCTTCGGGCAGGAGAACTGGTGCACTACCCACGCACATTACCCGTTGGGGCTTCTCCGGGATACAGGGAGATGAAGCTTCAGTAGGGACTTCAAGGTTGGGGTCAGGAGGTCTCAGGGAGGACAGACCCTGGCGTGACGGCTTGCCTCTACGTCTAGCACGTCTGGACTGCCTCTTGAGGTTGGGAGAAGTATTCCGGAAAGCGTAGTCACCCTGTGAGGATTCTGGGTGGGCAGTAGTCTCATTGGGCTGGAGGACTATTGCGCTACCCACACACATTACCCATTGGGGCTGCTCCGGGATATTGGGAAGTGAAGCTTCAGCAGGAGCCTCCGGGTTAGGATCATCGAAGACCATTAGAAAGGCCACCAGGAAGGCCATTAGGTCCAGGAGGATCGGCTCCTGTGTTTCATATAGGGGGTTGATCCATTCCAAGGCATCACCCGCCAGGTAAGACATAATGAATGCCACCTTAACCCGATCGGTGGGAAAACATAGAGGGTAGAACTTGAAGTGTAGCATGCATTGCTCCACAAATGCACGACTTTGTCTAGGATCCCCATAATAACGTAGCGGATCCGCGGGAACGAGAGCAGATAGATCCATCTGGACGGGTGCGTAATTCGCCTGGAACTCAGCTAAAGGAAAAAAAAATATATTTATTTATTTATTTTAATGCATGTATTCGCTGGAAAACTTCTCAGAGAGCGAAGGCCGTGGGGCTCAACGGGAACCATGGCCTGAGCATGCTGTTATGCACACGCCCGGGCTGAGCGGCGTGTGCGTGTGATTGTAGTGATTCCACTGGACCATGAACCGGAGAGTGCCTGGAGGGGCGTGACTAAGTATCTGGCCGATCCGACCAAGATGGCACGACGGCATACGACGCCAGTGCACCAGGGAGAAACCGGGCAGAGGGACCAGGTGCTACTCCAGGTCAAACTCCGGACACGGGGGTTGACCCACACAGGGATTACTGGATCAGGCTGGTTAGGCTGGCGCACAGACTGGAGGGTATAGGCAGGCACGACTGGTATGCAGGCAGGCGGGTAAAGGCAAGCGCAGCTAGAGTGCAGACAGGGAGGCACTAGCAGGTAGGAACACAGGCGGGATAGGACCCAGTACACACTGGGACTCAGGAACAGGCAGGTTAGGCTGGCACAGACTGGTGGATATAAGCAAACACGGCAGGTATGCAGATGGGTGGATACAGGCGAGTATGCAGGCAGGGAGGTACTGGCCGAAAGGACGGGCTGGAGCACAGAAAGGTTAAGACCCAGTACAGACTGGGTCACAGAACCGCAGATGCGGTAGACAACCACAGCAGAGAGGGAACGCCCGAAGCGGTGGGCAAGAACAGAGCAGGACGGGGCTGCAGGAGCAGCGAGCACAAGCAGGGCAGGGCAGGACTGCCGGAGCAGAGGGCAGAAGCAGGGCAGGACAGGACTGCCGGAGCAGCGGGCAGAAGCAGGGCAGGACAGGACTGCCGGAGCAGCGGGCAGAAGCAGGGCAGGACAGGACTGCCGGAGCAGCGGGCAGAAGCAGGGCAGGACAGGACTGCCGGAGCAGCGGGCAGAAGCAGGGCAGGACAGGACTGCCGGAGCAGCGGGCAGAAGCAGGGCAGGACAGGACTGCCGGAGCAGCGGGCAGAAGCAGGGCAGGCTAGAACCGCCGGAGCGGTGAGCAAAGGAGTCAGAGCAGGCTAGAACCACCAGAGCGGTGAGCAAAGGAGTCAGAGCAGGCTAGGCTGAGTAGGGGGGACAGGGCTCTGTTCACACGGAACAGACAGGAAGGGAAAGGCAGAGCCAGACACCCACAGGGTACTAGCAGAGAAGTAGCGAGTGGACCACAAACTCACAAACGGGAGTACAGAGACAACAAGCAGGAGTTAGGTACGAGTTCAGACTCTGCAGAAAAAGGAAGGGAATGGACATAGAGGCAAAACAGGTAAAGGATAGGAGAGAGTACAGACTGGAACTGAGTGTACGGAGGAGACCGACACTGCAGCGGAATACAGGAGCGGGTCTGGGAATACGGCCCCCATAGAGGCAGGACGAACAGGCAAGGTGCGTGTTCAGACAGGACAGACAAGATACAGGAGCAGGTCTAGGTAATCGGCCCCTAGAAGGCAGGAGGAACAGGCTAGGAGCGTGTTCAGACAGGCCTGGAAATACAGCCTCCAGGATAGGCAGACAAGAGAACACAGAACGGGACCTGGCACCTTCAGAGTGCAAGCACACACTGAATGAAACACTATGCTCAGGCAGGAATAGATGGAAGCAGCTGAGCTATATACCAAGTGACAGACAGCAATAGGCTGAGGACGCACAAGGGGTGTGACCCACAGCAGGTACAAAAGGCAGGAAGTGATCGGGCGCCGCCCTTAAGCAGCAGAAACAGACACAAACAGACAGCATGGAGGGAAGCCAGAGAGACATTCTGGACAGGAGATCAAGTGCGCGCTCTTGCACAGTGGGAGATGGACCACTATGCAAGGACGCCGCCAGGTATGTTACATCTCTCCAGTCCGGACGAGCTCTACAGCTTCCAGTCCCGGACTCCTTTTATCACTGCTCCCACAGAGCTCCTGTTCTTATTTTCCCTGTAACTGATCCACACCAGACCAGACTGTGTCTCTGTCTCTGTCTGTGTTCTCTTTCTAACCCCACCTCAGCCCCAGTTTATATAGGGGAAGTTCTTCCCCTCCCAGGACTGGGCAGGAGGTGTGGCATGCTTAGGGTTCCTGACCAGGAGACCTCCCACCTGCTCACAGACGTAATATTGCTATTACTGTGGTAACCAGACCCCTGGGGTTCCACACATGTATGTTCAGGTTTCTGTTGGAGGTATGTATGGATCTACTTGTTGATTTTGACACCATGCATATACAGAATGGATGCACATGTCTTGGTCTGGGCTGGTCTCGGTACCAAGTATGGGTCTCCATGTAAAACTTGGAGCTGACTTCTCTGTTTTTGCCATATCTTATGCCAATACCATGCTCACAGTATTTCTTATGTTTTCTACAGCGTCTCCAGCCATGGCTTATATATCCATTGGAGGACTTTCTCAAGGATTCTGTGGGAATACAGGTAATGTAGCCGCCCGGGGCATGTCGTGTACTCCTTCATGAGAGCCGCTATTGTTTTTCTCAATGTTTTTATCTCTTACACTCATTGCAGAGAGAACAGTTGGACTGCTATGAATAGTTTTGGCTTTCTCACTGTTTCTTAGATAACAATTCACCCAAGTGGCTTCAGCTTTGCAACCAGTAATGATAAGAGAATGACTTCATTCTATTCTAGTTTTGTATATTGTTATTGGATAGGATTCAACCTTAAAGGCTACGTGTAATTGGTGTTCCTGTTTAGGGCCACAAAACCATCAGCATTTTATGCAGATAGGGTTTGGTGCTCCAAATATGCCCATGTCAAAACTGGATGTATCAGCATTTGGGAGTTAAAGGGTCTGAATGCACAAAATGAATCCTTGTATATATCCTGTGACTGCTATATAATAGTGATTACTATAAAAAGTCATAATACACCTGTATTCTCTGGCCGGTCCTGTGTTTAAGGGTGTTTTCACACTGCGTTTAGGCACCTGTTCAGTGGCTCCCATCGGGGCTTACGCCTGAACCCCCTGCTAAACGGGATTCTGATGTATGCTCCGACGGGACCACGGACTATAATTGTGCCGGCAGAGCGAACGTCCACTCTGCCGTGCATCATTTTTGGGCTTATACACCTACTGGATGCGGAAACTCAGGCGCAGTATACTAATCCTTACAGTCCGCCTTCAGTAGGCGAACACGCCCGAAAATATTGCACAACAGAGCACATGTCCGCTCTGTCGGCACCATTATAGTCTATGGCCCCATCTACGCATATGCCTGAATCCTGTTTTGCGGGGGGCTCAGACATAAGCCTCAACTGGGCCAATTAATGGATGCCTGAACGCAATGTGGAAGCTCCCTTACACATGAGGTAAGATTGTTCTTTGGATCATGAACGCTTAGTTCTGTAATCAGTGAAATTTATGGTAAAGTTTAAGAAACGTGTTATTTCTCTTCCTTATTGCGTAAAACTATTATTTATATCTATAATAAATCTTATGACTCTGCCCCACTCATTCAGGTAAATTACAAGTTAAGGTGTCAACTCTCTTATGTTGTGGGATTATGCTGAATCTCTTCTTGCAGAAATCTGGGAATGAAAGATTGCACTTTTGGATTTCAGCATGCCCAATCCTTTGTTTTCACTGGAAATAAGTCACAGCTAGATGTGCCTAGAGGAGCAGATAACTATGGAGGATTCTGTAGGTAAAGGGTGTAGAGGCAAGGACAGAGGAATCCAGACCGTTCAAAGGGGTCTGGAAGAGACAGTGGAATCAGGAGGAGGGTTTGAGGGGGACAGAGGAGTTGCAGGGATCTGGAGAGGCATAAGGGTCTGTGAAGACTGAGTGGTCTAGAGCTGAGGTCCCCAACCGCCGGTCCGCGGACCAGGACCGGGCCGTTGGGGTTTTTCAGCCGGTCCGCGGGGAGAGGGGGCCCCTCCAGCCTCCAGCAGGGCCACCATCAGGGCATGACTGCCCTGACTCCAGTATGGGGCCCGCATGCTAAGCGCCGGGTCGGGGACATCTTAGCGCTGCGCTGCTGCGGCAGCACCTTCATGATTCCCCTGACTTCCGGTCATGTGACGGCGCCGTCACATGGCCGGAAGTCAGGAGAACCTGGTGTCAGCGATTTGGACGAGCGCCAGGATTCTGCAGGGATCGCATGGGGGTAAGTATAACAAGTTTTATTTTTTTTTAAATACAATTAACTAGGAGTGGGGGGAATGGGAGATGCACATGGGGGGAGGGGAGAGATGAGAGATGCACATGGGGGAGGGGAGAGATGAGAGATCCACATGGGGGGGAGGGGAGAGATGAGAGATGCACATGGGGGAGGGGAGAGATGAGAGATCCACATGGGGGGGAGGGGAGAGTTGCACATGGGGGAGGGGAGAGATGAGAGATCCACATGGGGGGAGGGGAGAGATGAGAGATGCACATGGGGGGAGGGGAGAGATGAGAGATGCACATGAGAGGGAGGGGAGAGATGAGAGATGCACGGAGGGGGATGAGAGATGCACGGGGGTGAGCTGCACATGGGGGGGTGAGAGATGCACATGGGGGGGTTATGTTTACATAACTTTGTTGCCTTATGAAGGGCGGGGGGGGCCCCCAAAAATTTCTTGCACAGGGGCCCACTACAGTCTGTGTCCGCCCCTGGGATGAAGTAAATGCAGCTGAACAGCAGCTGTCAGGACAGCTGCCCTGTCCTGCTGCAGGGCGTGATGGGGCCTCAGTGATGCGGCTCCTGGCACAGCACATTATGTGGGGCTCCTGGCATAGCTCCTGGCGGGGACCTGGTCTACACTATATGATAAGTATGCACTAAACTCCAAATCCCTCCATTACCCCGCCCCCATATGACCAAAGCCCCGCCCACCCCACCCCCTCCTTGCTGGGCCATGGAAAAATGATCTTGCTTCAAGCCGGTCCCTGGTGCAAAAAAGGTTGGGGACCACTGGTCTAGAGGGATATAAGTCTGAAGGAGGACAGAGGTGGCTGGAGAGTTCACAGGTGTCTGGGGGGGGGGGGGCGACAGAAGAATCTGAATGAGTCTGGAAGGGACAGAGAAGTTTGGAAAGGTTAGAGGAGTTTCAAAGGGAGATAGGTCTGGAGAGGGGATTGTCTGCCAGCCACTCTCTTCCCTTTACATGCATAGTATTCTGAGTGTAGCGCCGGCGTCCCTGCCCTCTGCTAGGCAGGGACGCTGTTCCCCTCACCTCTCTGCTCCGTGCCCGGCGTCCTCCTCCCGCTCTGCTGGCAGCGCGCGCTCCTTCCCGGCCACTGTGCTTAGGGCGCGCGCGCGCGCTCTCCCTCCCTCTTAATGGGGCCGCGCGCGCCGTCCTAAGGAGTCCCCGGCCAATGGCCGGAGGACTTCACCATATATAAGGCACCTCCTCCAAAATGGAGGTGCCCGAGCAATGTTGTTGCACTGTTCACTACTCTGCTTCAGCCCTCAGGTCCCGTTGCCAGTTACCTGCCAGATACCTGCCAGATTCCTGCCAGCTTGCTGTCTTATTTTCTGCCTAATTATCTGCTACCTGCCTGCTAGTCTGAGGTCCGACAGTCTGCCTTACTACTCCTGTCAGTCTGTCTAAGGACCAGCCTGTCCGCTCACCTGGGAGCGCACTTCAGCCACCTGCCTGCTTGCCTGAGGTCCGACGGTCTGCCTTCCAACTCCTGTCAGTCTGTCTATGGACCAGCTTGCCTGCTCACCTGGGAGCACACATCTGCTACCTGCCTGCTAGCCTACCTGGAGGCTCCGCCGTCACGTGCTGTGACCACCTGCCTGTCCAGTGACTCCTGCCCGCTCACCTGGGAGCGCTCATCTGCTGCCTGTCTGCTAGCCTACCTGGAGGCTCTGCCGTCACGTGCTGTGACCACCCGCCTGTCCAGAGACTTCTGCCCGCTCACCTGGGAGCGCTCATCTGCCGCCTGTCTGTTGGTCTTCCTGGAGGCTCCGCCGTCACATGCTGTGACCACCCGTTCATCCAGAGACTCTCGCCTGCTCACCTGGGAGCTCACGTCTATCATCAGCCGCCACAGGTCGTACCAACCCTTTACCCAGAGACTGCCCCGGTCACTTGCCGTGACCATCTGCCCGTTCATCCAGAGACTGCCCCGGTCACTTGCCGCGACCATCTGCCCGTTCATTCAGAGACTGCCCCGGTCACTTGCCGTGACCATCTGCCCATTCATTCAAAGACTGCCCCGGTCACTTGCCGTGACCATCTGCCCGTTCATCCAGAGACTGCCCCGGTCACTTGCCGTGACCTCCAGCCCGTTCACTCAGAGACTGTCCCGGTCACCTGCTGTGACTTCCTGCCCGTCTTCCCTGGTCGCCACCCGCTCCCTTACAAGGACCGCCCCCTTGTATAGTAGCTCAGAGGTTCCGCCTCCCAGACCCGTTACAGTTTGCTCGGGCCATGGAACCCGGTGGCACCCAAGCTCCCTTGCTCTCGGACCTGTGTCATGAACTGTCCCGTCAAAGGTCCCAACAGGAGTCCATCCTGGGTCACCTGCGGAATGTCAATACTCGCCTGGACACTCTGACTGCTCCACCAGCAACCTCCGCCAGTGCCATGTCTCGCAATCCGGCAGCTCCGCTGCCCACTAATACCATGGTATCCTACCCCGGACCCCGGCTTTCTGCACCTCCTCGCTTCGGAGGCGACTCCGCCCAGGCTCGGGGCTTCATAAATCAGTGCACCCTGCACTTTGAACTATTGTCCCACCAGTTTAACTCCGACCGAGCCAAAATTGCATTCATCATGTCCCATCTCACCGGGGAGGCCCTGGCCTGGCTAAATCCTCTATGGGAGAGAGGAGACCCCCTGGTGTCCAATTTGCCTGCTTTTCTCACGGCTTTCCGGAAAGTCTTCGACGAACCCGGACGGAAGACCTCATCCGCATCATCACTGCTACGCCTCCGTCAGGGAAGTCTCACCGTGGGCCAATATGCCATACGGTTCCGTACCCTTGCCTCGGAGCTGGCCTGGGATAACGACGCTCTGGTATCCGTCTTCTGGGAGGGTCTGTCCGGCCGTATTAAAGATGAACTTGCCGGTCGGGACATCCCTACCACTCTCGATGACCTAATAACTCTTGCCACCCGGATTGACCTACGGTTCCAGGAGCGTGCCAAAGAGGTCACCCGAGAGAGGAGGTTACCACGTCTAGCTCCTACTTTTCAGAAACCCGTCACTCCCTCCGTCTCTACCCAGGTACACTCTCCTGAGCCTATGCAGGTCGACCAGACCAAGATGGTCAAAACCCGTCAGGACTTACGCCGTGCCGAGGGGAGCTGCTTCTACTGTGGCAGTAAGGAGCACCGGATCCGTACCTGCCCGGAGAGGTCGGGAAACGCCTGTGTCTAGGTTCGCTCAGAGAGGTCGACCTAGACAAGAATAAATCCTCTCCATCTCTGCTGTTGTCAGTCTCAATCGTCTGCGGGGAGAACCGTTATTTCGAACCAGCCCAACTTGACTCTGGAGCAGCCGGGAATCTTATTTCACAGTCCCTGGTAGAGAAATACCGCATCCCCACCAAACCTCTGGCTGTACCCTTGTCTGTTGCTGCCGTGGATGGGGGTCTCTTACCACGCCCTATCCAACTCATCACCGAATCCATTACTCTGCAGGTGGGAATGCTGCATTCTGAGAGTATCTCCTTTCATGTTCTGCCTGGACTCTCCCACGCCATCTTGCTAGGTCTACCTTGGCTCCAGAGACATGCACCCGTGCTTGACTGGCAGACCGGAGAAGTCCTTCGCTGGGGACAGGACTGCCATAAGACCTGTCTGGTTCCCGTCCATCCCGTCCGTCCTTCTCCTACCCCAGCTAATCTACCTGGACTTCCGATTCCTTATTGGTCTTATGCTGATGTCTTTAATAAAAAGGAAGCAGAGACACTACCCCCTCATAGACCATACGACTGCCCTATCGACCTGTTACCTGGTACTACTCCTCCCCGTGGGCGTATTTATCCATTATCCGCTGCTGAGACCCGGTCGATGTCCGAATATATTGAGGAGAATCTGGCCAGGGGATTCATCCGGAAATCTACCTCCCCGGCAGGAGCAGGCTTCTTTTTCGTCAAAAAGAAGGACGGCTCTCTCCGTCCCTGTATAGACTATAGAGGCCTTAACCAGATCACGGTGAAGAATAAGTACCCCCTTCCGCTCATTCCGGAGTTATTTGATCGTCTGAGGGGGGCTAGAATCTTCACCAAACTGGACCTCCGTGGGGCGTACAACCTGGTTCGTATCCGTCAGGGGGATGAATGGAAGACGGCATTCAACACCCGGGACGGCCACTATGAATATCTGGTAATGCCCTTTGGTCTCTGTAACGCTCCTGACGTCTTTCAAGAGTTGGTCAATGACATCTTCCGGGACCTTCTCTACTCCTGCGTAGTGGTGTACCTGGACGACATCTTGGTCTTCTCTCCGGATCTCCAGACTCACCGGAGGGACGTTCGTCAGGTCCTGCTCAGGCTCAGGCAGAATCACCTCTTCGCTAAATACGAGAAGTGCCTCTTTGAGCAGACCTCGCTTCCGTTTTTGGGCTACATTATTTCTCAGACCGGCCTACGAATGGATCCAGAGAAACTGTCTGCCATCGAGAAATGGCCTCGACCGGAGGGGTTGAAGGCCATTCAGCGATTCCTGGGCTTCGCTAACTACTACCGCCTCTTCATACCACACTTCTCTTCCCGGACTGCCCCAATTTCCGCGCTCACCCGTAAGGGTACTAATCCCAAAGAGTGGCCGCCCGAAGCAGAGGAGGCCTTTCTTTCCCTAAAACAGGCCTTCTCTTCCGCCCCGGTGCTGCATCGCCCGGACGGCAACAAGCAGTTCTTCCTGGAAGTTGACGCCTCCTCCTCTGGAGCCGGAGAGGTACTTACTCAAAAATCATCTTCCGGGAGAATGGTAACTTGTGGCTTCTTCTCCAAACTCTTCTCCTCTTCTGAGCGCAACTATTCCATAGGAGACCGAGAGTTATTGGCCATCAAGCTGGCGTTGGAGGAGTGGCGTTACCTACTCGAGGGGGCCCTTCACCCGGTAATAATTTACACTGACCACAAGAACTTGGCTTACCTCCAGCATGCCCAGAGACTTAACCCGCGCCAAGCCCGGTGGTCCTTGTTTTTTGCTCGCTTTGATTTTGTTCTTCATTTTCGCCCGGCTGACAAAAACGTCAAAGCAGACGCCTTGTCCCGATCCTTTCTGGTGTCCGATCTCGAGGAAGAACCTAAACATATCATCGATCCCGCCAGAGTAATGCAGGTGGCTCCCGTGAGTTTAAATCGTCTCCCTCCCGGTAAGACGTTTGTTTCAGTACGTGATCGGAAGAAGATCCTACACTGGGGCCATTCGTCTAAACTAGCTGGCCACGCCGGTCAGAAAAAGACCCTCCAGCTTATTGCCCGGCACTACTGGTGGCCTACCCTGCACAAGGACGTAATAGACTTTGTTTCTGCCTGTGTGTCCTGCGCCCGCAACAAAGTCCCGAGACACCTGCCAGCCTGTCACCTCCTTCCGCTTCCTGTGCCTGCTGCCCCCTGGCAGCATATTGCTATGGACTTCATAACTGATCTCCCCGTCTCCGCCGGTTGTACGGTCATTTGGGTGGTCGCTGATCGCTTTTCCAAGATGGCTCACTTTATTCCCCTGCCAGGCCTCCCGTCTGCACCCGAGCTGGCTAAAGACTTTATCCGCCACATCTTCCGTCTTCATGGCCTGCCCCTCCACATTGTGTCGGATCGTGGGGTACAGTTTACCTCACGCTTCTGGAGAGCCACTTGTAAACTGCTAGACGTCACCCTGGACTTCTCTTCCACTTACCACCCACAGTCCAATGGTCAAGTGGAGCGGATCAATCAGAACCTGACCAGTTACCTCCGGCACTTCGTTAATGCCCATCATTCAGACTGGGTGGATCTCCTACCATGGGCCAAGTTCTCTTATAACAATCACGAGAGCGAATCCTCCTCCAAATCCCCGTTTTTTGTAGTCTTCGGTCAGCATCCTCGGATTCCTTTTCCTGTCTCCACCTCTGTGGACAACCCGGCTGCGGAATCTCTCGTTAGCAAATTTTCCTCCATTTGGGAGAGTACCCGATCCGCACTCCTTCAGTCGTCCGAACGGATGAGAAGACACGCTGACAAAAAACGCCTGGATCCTCCACAATTTCGTCCTGGAGATAAAGTCTGGCTCTCATCTAAATATGTCCGACTCAAGATACCTTCATACAAGTTAGGGCCTCGGTTCATCGGCCCTCTGGAGGTCATCAGTCAGATCAACCCGGTGGCCTATAAATTGAAACTCCCGGCCAACTTACGGATCCCTAACTCCTTCCATGTATCTCTCCTCAAACCTGTGGTACTTAACTCTTTTTCCAAGTCTACAGGTACGCCTCCTGCTCCGGTTTCTGCTGAGGACGAGTTTGAGGTAGAGAACATTCTTGCCACCAAAAGGGTAAGAGGAAAGACCTTTTTTCTAGTAGATTGGAAGGGGTTTGGTCCTGAGGAGAGAACGTGGGAGCCCCGGGAGAACATCCATGCCCCTCTTATCCTAGCTAAATTTCTGTCTGGCCTAAAAAAGGGGGGGCCTAAAGGGGGGGTACTGTAGCGCCGGCGTCCCTGCCCTCTGCTAGGCAGGGACGCTGTTCCCCTCACCTCTCTGCTCCGTGCCCGGCGTCCTCCTCCCGCTCTGCTGGCAGCGCGCGCTCCTTCCCGGCCACTGTGCTTAGGGCGCGCGCGCGCGCTCTCCCTCCCTCTTAAAGGGGCCGCGCGCGCCGTCCTAAGGAGTCCCCGGCCAATGGCCGGAGGACTTCACCATATATAAGGCACCTCCTCCAAAATGGAGGTGCCCGAGCAATGTTGTTGCACTGTTCACTACTCTGCTTCAGCCCTCAGGTCCCGTTGCCAGTTACCTGCCAGATACCTGCCAGATTCCTGCCAGCTTGCTGTCTTATTTTCTGCCTGATTATCTGCTACCTGCCTGCTAGTCTGAGGTCCGACGGTCTGCCTTACTACTCCTGTCAGTCTGTCTAAGGACCAGCCTGTCCGCTCACCTGGGAGCGCACTTCAGCCACCTGCCTGCTTGCCTGAGGTCCGACGGTCTGCCTTCCAACTCCTGTCAGTCTGTCTATGGACCAGCTTGCCTGCTCACCTGGGAGCACACATCTGCTACCTGCCTGCTAGCCTACCTGGAGGCTCCGCCGTCACGTGCTGTGACCACCTGCCTGTCCAGTGACTCCTGCCCGCTCACCTGGGAGCGCTCATCTGCTGCCTGTCTGCTAGCCTACCTGGAGGCTCTGCCGTCACGTGCTGTGACCACCCGCCTGTCCAGAGACTTCTGCCCGCTCACCTGGGAGCGCTCATCTGCCGCCTGTCTGTTGGTCTTCCTGGAGGCTCCGCCGTCACATGCTGTGACCACCCGTTCATCCAGAGACTCTCGCCTGCTCACCTGGGAGCTCACGTCTATCATCAGCCGCCACAGGTCGTACCAACCCTTTACCCAGAGACTGCCCCGGTCACTTGCCGTGACCATCTGCCCGTTCATCCAGAGACTGCCCCGGTCACTTGCCGCGACCATCTGCCCGTTCATTCAGAGACTGCCCCGGTCACTTGCCGTGACCATCTGCCCGTTCATTCAAAGACTGCCCCGGTCACTTGCCGTGACCATCTGCCCGTTCATCCAGAGACTGCCCCGGTCACTTGCCGTGACCTCCAGCCCGTTCACTCAGAGACTGTCCCGGTCACCTGCTGTGACTTCCTGCCCGTCTTCCCTGGTCGCCACCCGCTCCCTTACAAGGACCGCCCCCTTGTATAGTAGCTCAGAGGTTCCGCCTCCCAGACCCGTTACACTGAGTCATGTCACTTCTTCCATTATATTGATCCTCTAAACAAAATTTGCTCGTACAAATACTTTCTAATGGCAGACGTATTTTCACCAAACTTTACCAGAAACAGAGGAGGCTCGAGGCCCATTTTATTCCTTTTTTTTTTTTTTGGAAATGATGTCCATAGTGGGTCACTGTTTGTCCTCAGGGACCCTCCATACATACGTCACCTCACGTTAAGGCGCCTGGATACCGAACCTTGTTATCCGTTTGTTTGCTTTTTTTCCAAAACTTTTCCTCAAACCCGCTGCTGTTATAAGATAACGAGACGATTAGTAGCTTTTTTTCTTTTCCTGACTGAATTCATTTTTTCTAACATAGAATAACAGGCGTGATCATCCAGGTCCCTCTGTCAGATAGAGCCGGGGGGACATATGGCCCATTCAGCTCCCTGTTTTGGGCTGTGGCCTCAAAATGAGGGAATCCAGATTTCCTCTGATGCGGCCTATCAGCGCTGTACTCCTTGCAGATTTCCTGTGCATTCATTGAGAAGAACAAGAATAGACTATCACCCTTGTAGCTAAAAGCTTCTTGTAACAATGATTCCATTGTAAGGTGCGCGGGCTGATATTACACTTCCGTCTGAGGCTCCAGCATCTTGTATGACATAATCCATATAGATAATACATAGCGGGCTGGACTAGTCACTGTGAGATGTCCATGAGTTGGTGCTGTGCCATCACTACCAATTCACAGGAATAGCCATACAAACTCGTTTTATTAGCTGAGGTTCCTGGATTATTGCACAGTCACAGATATATACTGTATGTGCTTTGTGGTCATTATACAGCCTTAAATCTCTGAGGGACTCATGTAACAAGTAAAGAAGTGCTGGTTTTCTCAAAAGAGAGGTTGGATCAATGGCTTTCTGTATGGACGTTAGTTTTCAGTGTCCTGGCGTATCACTTGCTATAATATAGGATGGGATAATACATTGCTTTTACTAAGTGACTCCATATTGTGAGTAGACTATATATGTATATATATTTTAAGAAAGCAGGAGTAAGAACCTAGATAGCAGATATGTGTCACCGAGGTAACTGAGATGGTTTTGTTTTGACTGGATTTTGGATTCGGGATTTAGGAGTGACCAAAAGAGCCTGGGTGGGAAAGGTCACTCCCACACTCCAGTCCAGGTCTAATTATAGGCAGCTGGGTTAGCTCAGCAATGTGTGTTGTGTGGGGAGCTGGAGAAAGACCGTTCATGGTGGACAGTCTATGCCAAAGTCTGAGAAGTGCCTGTAATATCTAGTTAGCGAGACTGTTTTGATTTAATTTGCCTTACCCACAGAAAGGATCAGGCAGCCGAAGCTACGTTCACATGGCGCAAAGATGCAGTGTGGAAGGACCCCGGGTTGCCCGTTGTGCTTGATTACAAGACTTTATCGCCACGATGCAGTGGAAGAAAATCGATAACCGGATCCAGGTGCAGATAGAGAATGGCGTGGAGGAGAAGCACAGAAGTTTTTTGCTATTGTGGGAGATCAAGGGAAAGGTTAGGTGGTCATTCTCCATCACATGCTCTTCAAATCGTCAGTGAAGGCTTACCCCTATGTCCTCTGGTGCTATAAGAAAGAGTTGGGCTTCAGCAGTAACCACAAGAAAAAAATGATTAAGCTGCAGAAAAAAATCCAGAGCGGCACCCTGAACTTTAGAGAGGACAACCCCTTTGAGCTTTATATTGCTGCCACCAACATCCGTTATTGCTACTACCTACAATGAGACCCATAAAATCCTGGAAAACACGCAAGTCATGTGCATACTGCTTGCTAGTACCATAGAAGGAGGTGAATTTGTGATTCTTCTGCTTCGTACCATGACGTCCCTCAAACAGTTGTACACCATAATGATGGATGTTCATTCTCTGTTCAGAACCCAGGACCCCAGCGCTGTAAGGCTGCAGTGCTAACCACTGAGCCACCGTGTTGGACATCAGTACACATTAGTGATGTTAGATTATACCCGGTACCCAGAGACTGTGCCTTTGAGACACTAAGACCACACCCTACAAAAGCATAATAGAGCATGTGGCTCAGGTACAAGAGAGGATTGTTAAAGGGGTTGTCTGGTACTTTTAAAATAATGGCAGTGTGTTTTAATGATACATACAAGCTTCTTTCTAATTACGGTACCTGTCCTCATTCACTGGGAAAGTGCGCGGTGGATGCTGGGTGTGACGCAGGGGAATAACCCTGTCACGACAAGTTGCGGCTGCAGCCGAGGGTCCCTCTTCCACGTTCCACCGGTGGCTGCTGGGTTGTGGGCGGGGTTATTCCCCTGCATCACACCAGGTATCCACCGCGCACTCTCCCTGTCCTCATTCACTGGGAAAGCGCGCGGTGAATGCTGGGTGTGACGCAGGGGAATAACCCCGCCCACAACCCAGCAGCCACCGTGGGGACCCCAGCGCTGAGTCACGCCTCACTTGTCGTGACGTCAGCGCGGGGTCACTTGCTGCCTGTGAGCGGCCACCGATAGCGCAGTTCACAGGCAATATCAGCAGCGCAAGGTAATTAAAAAGAAGCTTGTATGCATCATTAAAACACACTGCCATTTTTTTAAAACTACCGGACAACCCCTTTAAAGTTATGCCTATTGTGAAAGAGCACCTCCTCAAGACATAAGAGGCTCATTCCAGATTGCTTAATAGCTTGCCTGGAGTGAGACAGTTTAAGTCTGGGGATCTGGTGCTGGTGCCCACAGTGGAAAGCAAGTTCCTTGCCAAGTGGCAGGGACCTTATGAAGTGGTGGAAAAAGTGGGAGAGGTCAATTATAAAATACACTAACTAGAGAAAAGAAAACCCTTCCAAATATATCATATTAACCTAATTAAACCCTGGAAGAATAGGGAGTCTCTCGAAATCCCTTGCTTGATGGCCCAGTCAGAAGCCAATAATGAGAATGTCAGAGTTGCAGAAACGTCGTCACCCTCCCAAAAACAGCAGTGCCGGGAATTATTAGACCAAAATAAGGTAAGGATATGTTCTCGGAGTTACCAGGTCTCACTTGTGTCATCGAGCATGAGATACTCATGCCTTATGTTCCGGTCAATTTAAAGCCCTATAGGATTCCTGAAGCCTGCTGGGAGGTAATCTAAAAGTAGGTTAAACAGATGGGTTTACCTGAGGTAATTGAGGAGTCAAGGAGTGGGTGGCTAAGCATCAGACTGTTAGTGATAAAGCCAGATGGAGAATGGCAATTCTGTAATGGCTACCCAAAACTTAATGAGGTCTCTAAGTTTGACGCCTACCCAATGCCCCATGTAGATGAGCTTCTTGAAAGGCTAGGGGCAGCTCAGTACATCACCACCCTAGATCTCATGAAAGGGTACTGACAGATTCACTTATCCAAGGAGGCCAAGGAAAAGACGGCCTTCTCAACACTAGAGGGATCTTATCAATATGTTGGGATGCCTTTTGGGTTACACAGGGTTTTGGCCACTTTTCAGAGAGGCATGGTCCGGGTCCTAGCCCCTCATAAAAAGTATGCAGCTGCCTACTTGGATGACATTGGCATCTTCAGCCGGGATTGGAGGAGTCATTTGAGTAAAGTCCAGGCAGTCTTGCAGGCCCTAAGGAAAGCTGGCTTTACTATTAATCCAAAAAAATGTGCCATGGGGATGGAGGAAACCAAATATTTGGGCTACGTTGTAGGCAGGGGCAAGATCAAACCTCAAGTAAACAAGGTAGAGGCAATACAGAATTGGCCATGCCCCCTCACAGGTCATAGCATTCTTTGGAATTGTAGGTTGTTACAGGAGATTTGTCCCTAATTTTGCAATGATGGCAGCACCTCTAACCGATCTCCTACAGTGCACAAAATCAGTTATGGCTAAGTGGTCTCCAGAGGCAGAGGGGCATTTCAGGAGCTAAAACTGGGCCCGCTGTAGTCAGCTAGTGATCATAGCGCTGGACTTCTCCAAAGAGTTCATAGTCCAGACAGATGCCTTGGATCTTGGGCTAGGGACTGTCATGTCCTAGGAGATCAGTGGGGAGGAACACCTGATAATCTACTTGAGTAGAAAGCTTTCCCCATGCTAGAAAAACTATTCAATGTAGAGAAAGAGTGCCCGGCCATCAAATTGGCATTGGACGCTTTGAGCTATTACCTGTTGGGCACAAAACTTTAAACTGGTGTCAGATCATGCCCCGCTAAGGTGGATGTGGGAGTAAAAGGCAAACAATGCATAGGTAACTTGCTGGTTTTTGGCTCTACAAGATTTCAGTTTTCATGTAGAGCACAGACCCAGTAAGCTACATAAAAATGCGGATGCTCTCTCGAGGTTATAAAGTTTGTTGGCAGAAAGTGCCCGGCTTTGTGTAGAGGGGAGATATGTAAGAGGGCAGGAGGTAAGGTCCTGGATGGCAATATGTGTCACAGAAGTGGTTGGCCTCGGTGATGTATGTCCCAGGAGAAAGTGCACCAGTAACAATAGGTTACTGATATGGTTTCATTTCAACTGTATTTTTGGTCCGGGATTTAATAGCAACCAAAAGAGCCTGAGTGGGAAAGGTCTATTTTGTTATTCATTTATGCTGAAAAAAGGCTATTTTCATTTTGGAGCTGTAAAGTTTATGAAAGACAATAAACTTTATTCTGTTTTAAAATAAAAACCCTGTGCGTATTCACATGGCTACCAGACAGCTGAAACCTCCACAACATATACATATAAAAAGTGGAAGTGGACATATATTTCAGCAGTGCTTACTATGACATTACAGTGTATTGCAAAGTGAGCTGATCCAGATTGACAGGTCCCAGCATACCAGTGCAGCCTCTAGTGCAGGTATTCAGTTCCCTGTAGAACTGGAGACACCAGTCGCTTAAGCCTCTGTCATATGATAGATTTCCAGTTCAAACACAAGCCATGTAGTAGGTAACAGCACATAATGAGAGCTCCTGTTGACTTATCCTGTAGTAAGTGTGTTGACTGTACAAGACTTCAGTCAATTTACAATGCAAACAAACGTTGGCCACTGACAAGCAGAGCCATGAATCATAGGATAATATGGCAAGATCTGCGCACTGGGAAAACACCACTGAATGTGGCGTGGTCACTCTGATATCAAAATGATTGGTATTCAATGTCAGAGCTGATTACATAATGTTTATAAAGCTTTGTGTCTCTTTTGGGAGGATTCATAATGCAGATTTTGTTGCAGAATTGGACATTAGTTCCATGTATCTGAATAAGGTTGTTTTTGCCAGAAAACAAGTGGATTTCTGCAAATTTTACAAGTGATTCAGTCACAGAAATGGACATGGGATTATATGAATCTCCAGGCACATGTGGCCACGTGGAAAACATTCCCATATTTCTGGTCTGTTAGTGAGTTGGTTTACTCTACATTTGAAGGCTACTGATCTCTCTTTTCTAGTCTTCCCTCCCTGTGTTTTCCGGCCTTGTAAAGCTCTGTATGGAGAACGAGTCTCCGCTTCTCACAGAGGAGGCAACTTTTTTTATATTCTCCTCTTTTTCTACAATTGTTTGACTGCCTTCCCCATCCAATGTAGTTTGGATCGCTAATTTAGGAAACTAAAAATAGGTTGCCCCATGAATAAGCCAATATGTTTTGGTATTGAACAAGTATCCAGTTTTGCCATCCAGGGCTGTGGAGTCGGTAAGCCAAACCTCCTACTCCTCAATGTCCATGACACCGACTCTACGACTCCGACTCCCTCATACACGGCTCATGTTTAAGTGATAAATTTACTGTAGCACAGATTCATCTCAGCTAAAAGTCTAGACCCTGAAATGATTATTAATATAAATAAAGGGACTGCACCTATAGAGGCAGACGCGCTCAGGGGCTTCCCAGTACTTGATTATACACTACGTGTCTGTGTATTTCTTGTTACGGGGATACCCCGACTCCAACAAGGACCCTCCATGGCTGAATGATCCTAACAATTCCTGGCGCCCGAAACAGGGACCCGAGGTCTGCGTATTCCTTCAAGTTCATCGACCGGCACGAGTAACCGCTGAGATTGGGACATCGGAACAGCAGATGACAAACCTGGCCAGGTAAGAGACACTGTTAGTTCTCTTACATCTGCTCTGCGATAGTCCGTAAATTTCATGCATATCTTGTGTTGGGATTGAGGAACTAGTAGAGAAGGATACCTATAGCTCGGGTCATTCATGTATATACTGTAGGATCTGCCGAAGGAGAGGTCAGAGAAGGTTATGAAACGGATGGTATGAAAGAGATGTGGATGTCGGGAATAGCCTCATAAGCCGCACTAAGGTAGATGACATAAGTATTACGGAGATTGCCTAACTGAGTCATAAGGTTGTGTCCTTTCGGGGAAACCTTCGCTCACGCTTAACTCCCGAACCTTTGTCCTCCTTTTTGACGGATAAGAGATTGACAGAATGAGCCCATGGAAGTAATGATAATACTCCAGGGACACGATATATAATGGAGACTGTATGGTTCATTTTATGTATTGTTGGTCTTGCCCTTGTTGCTATATATATATGTGTTAGAATTACTCTACACTTCAGACAAAACGGTCCAGAGAAACCGTTTCAGATACTGGCTCCTTAGGACAGAATAGGTAACGAGGAAAGGTAAAATATAGAATATATTTTATCTAACCCAAAAAGCCTCCTAAGGTAAGAATAGTCAGGAAAAATGGGCAACAAACAGACTAAGACCACAAATGATGAACAAGATGTCTATACAATCGTGAAAGAAAGGTGTGGTGTAGAAGCAACTAAGAATTTAGGGAAAGTTTGCAAAACTTTTCAGGTAGCAAGGCATGACAGGTTTAACAGGAAACTATGGGAGGACATTCGGGCTAGAAAAGCAGGAGTGGTAAGAGACAAAGGATGGTAGAGTCCAAATTTTGGTGCCTGATGACCAAGAGTCTCTAGAAAACATTGTAAAAGTCCAAGCCTTAGAGGATGAGAAAGATCCTGCCCCTACCCAAATTATTTTAGATCTTTCTGAGGTACCAGAAAAATTATGGGCACAACATGACACCGATGTAGGACTAATGCCAATAGCTCCAGTAAAAGTCACTCCTGTTCCAGGTGTGACACTACCCCAATTGAGACAGTATCCTATTAGTGCCCAACAAGAACACGCCATAGGAGAACAGATAAAAGATTATCTAAAAACTGGAGTACTGATAGAAGTAAAGTCACCAGCCAATACACCGTTGTACCCCGTAAAAAAGAAATCTACTGAGGGGTCAGCTGCTAGATACCGGATGGTACATGATTTAAGAGAGATAAATAAAATTTTGGAACCTATTACTCCTGTTGTGCCAAATCCACACACGTTGCTATCACAGATCCCAGCAACAGCACGAGTATTTTCTGTCATAGACTTATCAAATGCATTTTTTTCAGTACCATTACACCCAGACTGTTACAAACTGTTTGCATTTACATTTAAGAATAGACAATTAGCATGGACAAGATTACCACAGGGTATGATACATTCACCTACCTTGTACTCAGAAGCTATGAGATCAGTTCTTCAAAATTTCAAACCTACGGATGAGGTTGTAATTCTCCAATATGTTGATGACCTATTGTTATGTGCCCCTGCTCAAGAGTCCGCAAACAGCAACACAATAAGGTTGTTAATATTTCTAGCAGACATGGGCTGTAAAGTTAACAAGAAAAAAGTACAACTTTGTATGACTACGGTAGTATTTCTAGGTCACTGCATTTCACAAGGTATTCGGCACCTCACCGCCGACAGACTAAAAATCATTAGAGATCTTGTTCCTCCCAAGAACTACAAAACATTAAGAGCATTTTTGGGAATAGTATCACACTGCAGACAATGGGTTATACATGCTAGTCAGCTTATGCAACCTCTATATGATTGTTTAAAAATCGAGCCTTTTCAGTTAACTGAATCAGCGCTCATAGCCTTTCAAGACCTCAAGAAAGGTCTCATGTCAGCCCCGGCCTTGGGAATCCCAGACTACGCCAAACCATTCCAATTAATGGCTGCGGAAATGTCTAATCATGCTACAGGAGTACTAACACAGAAACATGAAAATAAACAAAGACCTGTCGCATACTATTCTGCTCAATTAGATAATGTTACCAAAGCTGCACCATCATGTGTCAGAGTAGTAGCAGCTGTCTCTCTTTTGGTAGAAAAAGCCTCAGAAATAGTACTAGACCATGCCCTAATAGTACAAACTACACATGATGTACATGGCATACTGAATCAGGTATTGCCAAAACACATTTCAATGGCTAGACATCTTAGATTACAATGCTCCTTACTAATGCCACCAAACCTCACTTTTCGCCGCATATTGTCTCTAAATTTAGCCACTCTGTTACCACTAGAGACAAAGGGGGGAGTGGAAGGAGGTCAGGAAGACGAAGATGAAAATTTTTTACAATACCACGAACAAGACAATATAATACATGATTGCTTACAGTGTATAGAACAAGAAACACAAGGGCTACCTAATGTACAGGACACCCCTCTTGACAATCCAGACCTACATATGTATATAGATGGTAGTAGGTATGCAGATGAAACTGGTAACTTTCACACAGGTTATGCCATTGTATCAGATTATGATGTTATTGAAGCTGAGCCAATGCAGGCCAGCTGTTCAGCCCAGGAAGCTGAACTATTAGCTCTAATACGAGCATTACAGTTAGCAAAAGAAAAAACCGCTAATATTTTTACCGATTCTAGATATGCATATGGTATTGTACATGATTTTGGATGTATATGGAGAGCTAGAGGTTACATGACAGCTTCAGGTCAACCAGTAAAACATGGACAAATGATTAGACAAATCCTAGAATCAGCTGCCTCAACCAAACAAGTAGCAGTAATAAAAGTACCTGCACATGTAAGACTCGACACCGAGATAGCTAGGGGTAATGACCGAGCCGACAAGGCTGCTAAGCGAGCTGCAGTAAAACCTCTGACAACTGACCACACTATTAGTGCAGTATCAGAATTTGACTTAATTACACGGCTCAAAGAAGCCCACCAGCAGGTGAGTAGAGAAGAAAAAGAAGAGTGGCAGAAACAGGGGGCAGAAGAAAAAGAAGGACTATGGAGAAAAGGAGATGAGCTTTGTCTCCCCCGAGCGTGGTACCCTGTTGTGGTCAGTGAAGCCCACGGACCTACACATGTGTCTGCAAACGGTATGATACAGAGGGTCAGACAGAAGTGGTTAGCCCCAGGGTTCGGCCAGGTAGCTCGAGCAAAATGTGGTTCTTGTGAAATCTGTTTAGCCCACAATCCAGGACAGACTGTTAAGACCCCCCAGAAGCACCATGTAAGACCACTATATCCGTTCCAGAGACTTCAGATCGATTACATCCAGATGCCTAAGCATGGACACTATGAGTATGTACTGGTATGTGTGGACATGTTTTCGGGGTGGCCAGAGGCTTATCCAGTTCATACAGCCACGGCTAAAGTCACTGCAGTAAAAATAGCACATGAACTGGTACCCCGTTATGGTATCCCAGAAGTGATCGAGTCAGATAGAGGTACACATTTTACTGGAGAGATCTTTCAGAATGTAATGAAAATGTTGTGTATAAAAAGTGAACTACACACCCCTTACCACCCACAGAGTTCTGGTAAGGTTGAGAGAATGAATGGAACACTTAAGTTAAAAATACAGAAAGCCATGGCAGAAACACAGAAACCATGGACTGAGTGTCTCCCAATAGCATTGTATTCAGTCAGAAACACCCCCCAGGGAAAGAGCAAACTCACCCCCCATGAAATATTGTTTGGTAGAGTTGCCAATACAGGATTGTATTTCCCACAGACTTTAATGTTAGAAACTGAAAGCTTAACTGCTTATGTACAAAATTTATGTAAGCATGTGTCTAAAATACACTCTTTAGTGTTCTCTTCCATTCCAGATGCAGATTCCATTGAGGGAACGCACAAGCTGCAACCAGGAGACGAAGTCTACGTAAAAAGACATAACAGAAGAACGCTAGAACCCAGATTTGAGGGTCCATATCAGGTGTTATTGACAACTCCAACTGCAGTAAAATTGGAAGGAAAATCAGCATGGGTACATGCAAGCCATTGCAAAAAGAAATAGTGGTGATTGTACTTGTGTTAGCTATAACGATAGATCAGGGAGACCTGTGGGATAAACTAAGTTCCCCAAAACCTACAGATAATAAATTTATAAAACATCATGAGACATTGGTAAACGGGCTGCTCGATGGCAGACAGAAAATAGCAGACTGTTGGATTTGTACGCATTCTCCAATATCAGCCACGAGCATACCCTTCCTGGCCGTACCCATGACCCCTGAGGAAGTGTTTACATGGACTAATTGCTCAGACAAATTAGCAAATAACCAAACCGTTAATTCTAGATTATGGAACACCACTGTTGCCATCCCAGTTGTGGGGTGGGTGGGATTTCCCTGGTGGCAAGGTAATATGACCGGAAAAATAAACAACTTACAATATTTAGCGTTTAAAGGAGGTGTATGGGTTCCTAGAAATAAGACGGGACTAACAGACTTAGGGTTAATTCCTACAGAAAATATACAACTCAGTTTTAGTAGCACAGTATCTTCTTCTCAACCTTTTAAACCTGATATAGTAGAAAAATACATACACAATAATGGTTGGAAATATTCACAATTATTCCCCGATGGAAACAATGATACATGTTCAAAAATACCAGGTAATATATTATGTAATGAGTCAAGTGCATATGACCCAGGTACACCGACTTGTGAAAATCCAGATGCAGGATACTGTAGTCCATTAGGTCAAAAACCCCCTTGGTGTATACTTCAGAATGTATCTAAATTTTTAGATTTGGTACATAGGTTGGTGCTCCAACACTCTGCAATATGGGATCTGCCTGAAGGAACTTTCTGGATTTGTGGAAATGGAGCATACAAATGGCTCCCAGTAGGAATAAAAGGTGCATGTACTCTAGGACGCTTAACACCGGCCACATTTATAGTTCAGAATCAGCAGGTAGATATGCAAGCAGTACCTAAACACACACTATACAAAAGAGCAGCCGACAACTCGCCTAGACCTTCAGGTAGGCCACATGTGGTCCAAATGGGAATTCCTAATAAAATATTCAGCACTTTCTTTGTGTATCCAATGTTGATGCAGATGTGGGACGAATATGACAGACACAATGATCAAAATAAAGATAGCTGGTGGTCAGACACCTTCTCCTTTCTCAACCCAAAGAACTGGTTTAAGGGTATTGGAGGTTGGGTGGCTGGAATTCTGCAAGGTATATTACAGATTGTGCTAATTATAGTAGTCATATATGTAGTGTTTAAAATAGGATTAAAAATTATTTTAATATGCATAAATAAGCTTTGTAACACGGACTCAAGAATATGAAAGAAAAGAACTCCCGGACCAGGTCTTCTACCAAAAGTCCATAAGGAAGAATCAAAGGGGGGACTGAGAGGATGATAGGAGTTACACTTCACCCAAGACTACGATGTAAGACACAGATGAAGTTATTCTTCCCTTATCTGGACATTTGGACTGACGCCCAGAAACTAGATTGTAACTTGTTTTTAGCTGTCTCAGCAACCTTCTACTAATTATCACTTTTCTGTTTATGAAACTTTCTTATCAACATTCCACTGTTATGAATCATCATTTCGCTGCCTGTGAAACAAAGGCATTTTACTGCGCATGTCTGACAAAAAAAAAAAAAAATGAATGAAATGATTATTAATATAAATAAAGGGACTGCACCTATAGAGGCAGACGCGCTCAGGGGCTTCCCAGTACTTGATTATACACTACGTGTCTGTGTATTTCTTGTTACGGGGATACCCCGACTCCAACAAGGACCCTCCATGGCTGAATGATCCTAACAACCCTTAGATAAGGAATAGGACAGACATTTATAGGACATTTCATAACTTTCCCAAATTCTTATGAAAAAATATTCCCCACAAACTGCATTGAACTACTGTACCCAATTTATTATATATTTTAGGAGTCAGAGTTGGTCCATTTTATACCAACTCCACCAAAATGGCCCTGGTGCCATTATCCTATTACATGGTGCAATTCCAGGAAAGAGCAGCAATTAGGGTCATTTTCTTCATCCCCAGATTACTACAGACACTCTGATTTGAGAGACTTCGGTTATAAGGCCACGGCCCCACTATCAGTATTTGGTCAGTATTCGGTCAGTATTTTTTCTCAGGAGTGGGAGCCAAAACCAGGAGTGGGTGATAAATGCAGAATTGGTGACTTGTTTCTATCATACCTTTTCTCTGATTGTTCCTCACCTGGTTTTGTCTCCCACTCCTGAGAAAAAATACTGACCAAATACTGATAGTGGGGCCATAACCTAAGGCTCAGTTACAGCTACTGTGGTGACAAAGTAGCGGCCCCATGTTTTACCTCCTAAAAAGCTGTTTATTGGAGATAATGGTGACTAAAGGGTCAACCATGATGATGATCATGGTTTGTTTAGATTTATAATGTGTCCCTGTTACAATGAATGATCACTTTACACTGTGTCCTTCCACAATTCCATGCAGCGCATTGCTCTCCTGTCACAAGGAAATCTGCAGTTCGGTTCATCAACAAAGCCAGAACAGTAAAGACTGATGTCAGAGAGAAGGCTTCAACTACACAATGATGACTTCTATGCCATTCAGGCATTATGATGGTGAACATAAGTGGTTGTCACCCAATACCAGTGGCCATAAGCACAATGTCTCCACATTGCTGCTCATCTTGTGACCTTGCAGTGCACTTACCTTTTATTTACATATGCATATTATTCGTGGAGAGTGATATTTTTTCTTTTTCCGGGGACACAGCACTCACTTTTCTCAATGACCATGGTAATAGCCATTTACAATCAGTGCAGTGAGTTTGGGCTACGAGCCATGCATAAAGTAGCAGAAATCAGCAAAACGCGTCCATTCACTTCATCCAGCTGTTCAGTTTATATATTTGATGCATCATCTGGATTCTCGGAGAAACACAATTGCGTCTTTGAGGACAACTGCCTTTCATATTCACGCTGCATCGTTTGTCAGTGTGCAGCTGGGATGAAGGAACAGTGGGACACATTACTAATGCTGTGTAATAAACAGCGTAGACACCGTGAGGGCAGTCTGTACATGCACCAAATTTATCTGAGAAGCACACACTATTTGATAGATTTGGCGCTTTTTGCTTAAAGGTTAGACACTTTTCCTTACTCTAACTCCAAGGCTATGTTCACACTTTGCTGGTAAAACGGAGCTGAAAATTTGCATCAAAAAACGCTGCAAAAAGGCAACATGTGAACATAGCGTAAGGGCCCAATAAATCATGTATGTTTTTTTTTTTTTTCACTTTTCTTTTTTCTCTTGTAAAATACATTGCCTTTTTTGTGCAAACTTCGTAAAAATAACAGACGTGAGCTCTTTTTTTGTGTCTTTTACGAGTTTTTTTGTGCCTTTTTACATTACAAAGTCACATTATCCTTTAAAAGGTCGCTCACAACTCTAATATTTGTCCAAAACTTTCTGGTGCACAAAAAGAATCACTCCAGGGAAGACTGTAGTACGTTTGTGCAAAAAAATTTGACTTTTTGGAAAAACAAAAATTATACATTGGTCGCAAACATCCGGGTTACAAAAACTATAACCATATGGGCGAACAGAAGAAACAACAACTGCTGAACAAGTAAACAGCAGACTTCAAAATTGGCGCAACTTAAAAGAAATATTTGCTGCAAATCCAAAAAAAACAGCTGAAAAACGAGACCAAAACACAGGAGGAAATGCGATAATGAGCTGGATCCTTATTTTTCTTACTTTACATCATTAATTACTTAATTGCAAAAAGAACTTCGGCACTCCATACATGAATATATAAGAAATATTGTATCTAGACTAATGTCACTTTGAAAAATGAAGGTTTTTTGCGCATAATTTGGCCAATTTATGTGTGCCCATCAACCACGACAAGGTCACCTTCATATGATGGGAAACTACGCTACGCTACCACTGGATATGCCACTCTTGGGCTGTAAGCCTGTATGAACAATATGTCGCTGCTTGGGCTTTTAACCTACAATGTATGGGCTGGTAGAGCAAGTTAAAACCACCTGTGACTGAATGGGAGGGACACATGGTCAGAAAAAAGGCTGTCAAACTTCTAGTAGTGTGAACACGTACCTGCTGCAATGTTCCAGGAGCGGGATCCCAAAAATGATTAATAGAAAACATATTGTTCATACAGGCTTACAGCCTTCATTTTTCAAAGTGACATTAGTCTAGATACAATATTTCTTATATATTCATGTATGGAGTGCCGAAGTTCTTTTTGCAATTGAGATTACATTTTTCTTCAGAGCACCCGAATAGACCAGTGAGCGACCCCTCTCTCTTCTCATTAATTACTTAGCCAAGATAAGTAATTAAATGTTCAATGACTGTGTGGCTCACGCAGTAATTCTTTTTAATGCAATACATGAAATCAGTCTGATACCTTTGTGACGCGCCCCCTGGGCCTTGTGTGTGTGGGGATACCCGGAACCGGACCCGTTGTGGATGCTGGGGGTTGTAGTCCTTGCGTGGCGGGGACCCGGTCCCGTGGCTCAGGGCGGTCAAACCAAATGGCAGTCTATATGCTGAATGTCCGACTACGCCACCCGTGGATTGCGGTCAGAGTGAACCGCCGCTGCAGGGCAGACCGCTGAGGCTGGTGTTGTGGGTGCAGCAGAGGATAGTATAACTGACCACAGGAGGAGTATAGCCTCAGGGCAGCAAATAGGGATGTTGGTGGTGATGGGGCGCGGGAGCAGCAGTAACCACACGGAGTCTGTCATGTAACTCAGGGTCTTTACTGTTGGTGGTATTAAGGGACCCGTCCGGAATACAGGTTAACAATGGAGGCCTGGTCAGTCTGAGAGCAACTGGGAAATCCCGCTGGTCAGGGGGAGTTTGTAGGCCTACCGTGCTGACTTCACTCTTTCTTGGCTATACTGCTGTAGTGTAGTGGTAGCCCACGTCTCTGAGTGTACCGTGTTGTTCTCACCCGTATGACTGGCGACTCGGGCCTTCCGTACTTCTCACTCCTCCTGGGCAGTAGTGGTCCCTCTCGTGTGGCTGAGCCTCCGGGCTTCCTTGGGCCAGAGGACTGCATGGTGGTTTTCTGCTGCTGGGCTTATAACCCTCACAGCCTCGGACTCCAGTGTCCGGCTCTGTAAGTCTCTAGCCAGGATGAGCTCTGCTTGCTCCCCTCCTAGCCTCGTGTTCCTCCTCTGCCTACAGGGACTCCTCAGCCTGCTGCTGACCTGTCCCTATCTGCAACTTCACTGGAGCTTGTCTCTAACTGGTCTGGAACCTGTCTCTCTAACCCCGCCCCAGATCCAGTTTATAAAGGGCAGGTTTCTCCCCTCCCTGGACTGAGGCAGGAGGTGCTGCCTCCCACCTGCTCTCAGACATGACATTGCTGCCACTGTGGCAACCAGACCTGGGGTGCCACATTTGCACTAAAATGTTCGAGCAAAGAACACCAGAAAACAGGTGCAGCAACCTTGTAGGCCAATATGTAATCATCGCTGTGTCCTCATGGTGGGATCTATAACTTCTGCAGAGGCGTATCCAGGTAAGGGGACAGGCGGGGCATGTGTCCCGGGCGCAGCCAGCAGGGGAGTGCCTTTGGGCCGCCTGATACTGCAGTCTGAGATGTCTCCCCAGCGTCTGCATTTTGCCACCCACCGGACCTGGAGTCAGGCATTTTGTGGGCTGGCTGTCTTTCAGACGCGAGTACAATTGAAGCTCTGACCAATAGGTCAGGGTGAGAGCAGTGTGATCAGGTCATGTGATCATGCTGCTGATGTCACTCGCTGGCACCACAGAGACCCAAACAACATTGGTGGTAAGTGCTCTTGTGGAGCTGAAAACACTGAAGATTTATTGTAACAGAGGTGGGGAACATTTGAGGACAGTTTGGAGAGCGAGGAAGGGATGGGTGCAAACACAATATGGGGAGCGGGGGAAATTTGAGGACACATTATGAGGAGTAAGGGGGAAATGGAGGGTATGTATGAAGAAACAGTATGAGGGGGAATGGGTGCAGACAGTATGAGGATCAAGTGGGGGAATGTATGCGAATACAGAATAGGGAGGATGGGTGCGGACACAGCATGAGGAGCGACGGGGGAGAATGTAGGTGGACACAGTAGGGGAGGGAGGAGATGGGTGCAGACACAGTATGATGAGTGGGGGGATGGGTGCGGATCCGGTATGAGAAGCAAGGGGGAATGTATTCGGACACAGAATGAGAGGATGGGTGCGGACACAGTATGGGGAGCGAAGAGGGGGAATGGGTGCAGATACAGTATGGTAAGTGAGGGATGGGTGCGGACACAGTATGAGGAGTGGGATGTATGCGGTCACAGTATGAGGAACGAGGGGAAGAATTATGCGAACACAGTATGGGGAGCGAAGGTGATGAGATGGGTGCGGACACTGTAAGGAGAGATGTATGAGGAGGCAGTATGGAGGTAAATATGTGAGGAGACTGTATGAGGAGGGGGAAATGTGTGAGGAGAATATTGAGGGGAATACTGTGAGGAGACAGTATGGGAGGGGAAAGTGTGAGTGGGCACAGAATAGAGACTGAGTAGTGTGGGGGGGGGGTCGCATGGGGGGATAGTGTAAGGGCATAGCCAGGAGGGGACAGTATACTAAAGAGGGGACAGAGTATAGAGACTGGGCCCTATACAGTGGACACAGTGTGAGCGGACAGTGTGAAGATGGGTCCCAGTGGCGAGCATGTACCATAAGAAGGACAGTGTGTGGGTCATATTTTGTGCAGAGAATATAGTGAGGGTTAATTATTTATTCAGGGGCTCAGCGTAGGGCAAATATTTTTATTCTGGAGCATTATAATGACAATGCTATTTTTTTTTTTTTTTAACCAAAAACATTTTTATTTAACACAGAAACAAATCTTAGAGACTGTTTGATAAAAAAAATATAGCATATACTAAAACATCACATTTCCAAGATATCAAAACTCCCCCACCCATGTGATTTTGTATAAGACCATCGCCCCTTTTTGGTATACGAATACCAAAAGTATCATGAATGGCACAATCCATAAAATACCTTCTGTCTGGCTTATTATGTTGCTATTAAAGGACAAGCATATTAAATATTATGTCACTGGCCAACTCATCCGACCCCACCTTTTGAGCATTTAATCAAATCCCCCCACTGTTTCCTAAATGTAACTGTGGCCCCCCTTTTTATATACACCTGTTTTTCCATTAGAATAGTACTGTTTAGAGCTTCCACTACCTCTACTATTAAGGGAGCATTGTTTGCCTAGCTCTAGGTTTTCTAGTTTGATATAGAATCTTGGCTGTTGTGAACCTCTAACCTCCCCCACATACTCTAGCACACATACCTTGGGAGCTAAAGAAATAGGCGTAGTAACCCTTTTCCGACCTTGGACGTATGAGTACGTCCAAGGTCGTATTCCAATACTACATGCAAGCTCTGGCGGTGAGCTCGCATGTTTTCGGGCACATGACAGCTGATCTGTACAGCTGACATGTGCCCCTAACAGCCGCGGGTGGAATCGCGATCCACCCGCAGCTGTTAACATGTTAAATGCTGCTGTCAATCTCCGACAGCGGCTTTTAACATGGCCGTGCCGGAAGCGCGTCACTGATCCCGCCCATCGGCGCCCCTGTCACATGACCACGGGATCTCCGATGGATGGCATGACAACCCAGGGTCTGCAGGAGACCCCTGCAGTTGTCATTGTACCAGATCTGATGTATGTTATGTTTTTGTGTCTTGAAAAATCAAATAAAAATGATGTTGGAAAAAAAAAAAGCGATATCGGCCTGTACGAATCAGGTAGCTCTTTATCTTTCCCTTCCTTAGGCAGCACCTCAGTTGCCGCCTCATACAGTGAGCTTGTGAGTGACCCCGTTGAGAAGGCATTAGTAATCATTTCTAAATAACGTGGTAACAATTCTCCCTCAAAACATTTAAATACTTCTATTGGAAGGCCATCTACCCCCGAAGCTTTATCATTGGTCATTTTCACAACAACCTGCTGTACTTCTTCCAAGGAAATTGGCTGATCTAGGAGTACTGTCCTTGTCCCCTAAAGAGCGAAGAGCTATCCCAGTGTGTAGTATTTATGACAATCTTTATCTCTCTACTCAATATCCCCCCTCAGAAAGGATTTCATAGTATCCCATACCACATTGATTGACGCCGATTAATATCAAAGACACTGCTATTTTAAGGGCATTGTGTTGGGTTGTGCTACGGAAGACTGGAGAAGAGGGATGTCTACAGGGATGTGCTCTGGCTGTGAAAAGTCATCATGGCTTCTGAAAAAGATGAAGAAAAGAAAGAGAGCATGACTTCAATCAGAGAAGATATCACCTATAATGTACCTGGATGTAAAAAAAAATTGTGATACTAATTTTCATCAGTACTTTGGTTCCTGTATGGTCAGCAGTCTGATGATGACTGATGGCAACAACTCCCAGTATCTCCTTACCATTGTTAAGCACATACTGGAAGTTGTAGGTTCATGCGATACAATTGTATGTGGGTCTGACCTGACAATACAATTTATGTACCATATACTGATGGCGGTTCTGGTGTTGAATTCATGTACTGATGGTAGTTATAGTGATGTATTCATGTACTGTTACGCACACGCCCGGACTGACTGGCGTGAGCGTGGTTAGTGATCCCACTGGACCATGAACCGAGGAGTGCCTGGAGGGGCGTGACTAAGTATCAACTCAGGTCGCACAGCGGCTCAGTCGACTCCGTGAACCAGGGAGGAACCGAGCAGAGGGACCAGGTGCTACTCCATTCAGACCCCGGTCACAGCTGTTGACCCACACCGGGGAATGCAGGAACAGGCAGGTTAGGCTGGCATACAGACAGGTGGGTACTGGCAGGCATGGCTGGTATGCAGACAGGTGGGTACTGGCAGGCATGGCTGGTATGCAGACAGATGGGTACTGGCAGGCACGGCTGGTGTGCAGACAGGTGGGTACTGGCAGGTAGGAACGCAGGCAGGATAGGGACCAGTACAGACTGGGATACAGGAACAGAGCCGCAAGTGCGGTAGACAAGCAGAGCAGAGCAAAACCCGCAGGTGCGGTAGACGAGCAGAGCAAAACCTGCAGGTGTGGTAGACAAGCAGAGCAGAGCAAAACCCGCAGGTGCGGTAGACAAGCAGAGCAGAGCAAAACCTGCAGGTGCGATAGACAAGCAGAGCAGAGCAAAACTCGCAAGTGCGGTAGACAAGCAGAGCAGAGCAAAACCCGCAGGTGCGGTAGACAAGCAGAGCAGAGCAAAACCCGCAGGTGCGGTAGACAAGCAGAGCAGAGCAAAACCTGCAGGTGCGGTAGACAAGCAGAGCAGAGCAAAACCCGCAAGTGCGGTAGAAAAGCAAAGCAGAGGAAAACCCGCAGGTGTGGTAGACAAGCAGGCAGGGGAAAACCCGCAGGTGCGGTAGACGAGCAGAGCAAAACCTGCAGGTGCGGTAGACAAGCAGAGCAGAGCAAAACCCGCAGGTGCAGTAGACAAGCAGAGCAGAGCAAAAACCCGCAGGTGCGGTAAACAAGCAGAGCAGAGCAAATACACACAAGGTACTTACAATGAAGTAGCGAGGGGACACTAAACTCACAAACAGAAGTACAGAGACAACGAGTTGGAGTTAGGTGCAGGTTCAGACACTGCAGGAAAAGAGAAGATACGGACATAGAGACAAACAAGTAAAGGGCTAGGACACTGTTCAGACAGGAACTGAACCAGGAACAAGATACAGGAACGAGCCTGGGAACTCAGCCCCCAGGGTGGCGGAAACAGACTAGAAGTCACAGATACAGGTAACGGGCCTGAGTATACAGCTCCCAGGGTGGCGGAACAGACTAGAAGCCACAGATACAAGTAACAGGCCTGGGTATACAGCCCCCAGGGTGGCGGAAACAGACTAGATACAGGACAGGACCTGGCAACTCAGTTGCACAGAACACACTGAAAGAAAGTGTTGCTCAGGCACCTCCTACTGGGTGGAGGGGGTTTAAGTATCCAGTGACTCATAGCAATAGGCCTGGGATGCATTAGGAGTGTGCACACAGTAACTATAAGAAACAGGCAGTAACCGCGCCGCCGCCCTAAGCAATCAGACGAGACATGCACACAGCAGGTACAGGAGCAAAGTGTGCAGCCTGGACTTATAGGTAAGATGGCGGTCTTGTATGGTGGGAGGTAGTAAGCCATGCCAGCACGCCGCCAGGGATGTTACATACTGATAGTAGTCCTGGTAATAGATTCCTGTACTGATGGTGGTTCTTGTTATATATTCCTGTACTGAATAAGGATTTGATGCTGTGTTTCTTTACTTATGGGGGTTTTACCGATGTATTTCTGTACTGCTGGTGGTTCTGGTGATGTATTTTTGCACTGATGAGGGTTGTGATGCTGTGTTTCTGTATTGATGGGGATTGTAGTGATGTATTTCTATAGTGCTGGTTGTTCTTGTGATGGATTCTTGTGCTGCTCCTGTACACATGTAACAATCAATAACTTGTAAGATTACGTGATACATGGCTATGTCAATAAATCGTTGTTCCATCTGACAAGTTAAGGGTAACTATGTTTTTATTTATATTAGGAGCATTAAAGGGGTTGTGCAAGTTTGTGATGAGTCTGTAGTCATTCTATGTGACTGCAGACTTTTGCATTCTCATAGAGCTCACTGCACGCTGTCAGGATATACTGGTGCTGGCAGTGAGTGTGGGAGGTCACGAAACCGCAAGTATGCAATTTGCATACATGCGGTCACGTGCCAACTAGACGTGTGGCTTCATGCAATGAAAATGAATTGAGCAAGGCTGGACACATCTAGCCGGATTGTGGCCAGAAGTATACAAATCGCATACTTGTACTCACATGACTTTCCACTCTTGCCACTGGCAAGAGAGAATCCTAAAAGTATGCATTGCATGTGCTGTGAGAATTCAGAAGCTAGTCGCCTAGTGTGACTGTAGACTTTCATCACAAACCTGAACAAGCCCTTTAGTTATAAAATGAAGCACTCTAGTATGCCAAATTCAACAGCGTGTAATATACTCCTTGTCAGAATTCAGCTCTACTTGCTGGTTCTAGTAGTCATCACATGGCCACTTCACTGATATAGAAAACAAGGAAGAATTTGTGGATACCTCCCGCGCTCCTGTGTATGGAAGATGTCAATACTCAGGAGTTTATTCAAACAAGCGTTTTTTTATTCAACACGTTTCAAAGTGTCAAGCACTTCTTCACGAAATGACCACATCAAACATTTTTAAATCATGGATCACCTTAACCTTATCTGATTTTAATCATTATAATTGTATGTTGGATAAGACCTTATTTGAGCTACTTTCTCCCTAGTGTTTTATCTTCACTTCACTCATACATGATTTGGGGGCATCTTATAGAAGCCTCTCCATTACTAACCTGGGCTTTATGTCAACTGCCAATACAAGGCTGACATGAACCACAACCCTATTACCCCACTTGCCACCTCACCAGGGCAAGTGAGAAGAGCCAACGCTAAGTGCTAGATTTGGCGCAACTTACTGATGTGCCATTTCTGGGGTGGCTGAGGGCTGATGTTATTAGCCTCGGAGGGGGCCAGGATCCATTGCCCCTTCCCTGGCTATTAATTTCAGCCCACAGCTGTCTGGTTAGCCTTTGCTTTTTAGATTTTATAGGGGGACCCTGCATCCATTTTTTTTTGGGGACTCCCTGTAATCTAGCCAGTAAAGGCTAACCGGAACATTTGGGAGTAATGGCCCCTTCCTAGGCTATTAATATCAGCCCGCAGCTTTCTGTTTAGCCTTTGCTGGTTAGATTTTATATGGGGACCCTACGTCAATTTTTTTTCTGGGTTCCCCTTGTAATCTAGCCAGTAAAGGCTATTAATATCAGCCCGCAGCTTTCTGTTTAGCATTTGCTGGTTAGATTTTATAGGGGGACCCTACGTCAATTTTTTTTCTGGGGTCCCCCTGTAATCTAGCCAGTAAAGGCTAACCAAACAGCTGTGAGCTGTTATTAATGGCCGGAGAACATGTTCCTAGGCTAAAAATACCAGCACTCAGCTGCCCCGGAAATGGCACTTCATATTTGAAGAATAGAACACTTTATTTGAAATAAAACAGACAGTCTTAAATCATTTAAATAAAACCAATATACTCACCCCAGGTCCGACAATAATCCAAGGGTTAAAGCGATGTCCCACGTTTCTTTTCTCAAACCTATTTAGCTCCAAAAAGCATTGCTGGATAAAAAAAAACGCATACAAAAACACATTTTTTCCACAGCCTTTTTGATGCAGAAACGTTGCAGAAATTTCTGCAATCAAATACTCAACGTGCGCACATACCCTAAGGCCAAGGCCCCACTATCAGTATTTGGTCAGTATTTTTTCTCAGGAGTGGGAGCCAAAACCAGGTGAGGAACAATCAGAGAAAAGGTATAATAGAAACAAGTCACCAATTCTGCATTTATCACCCACTCCTGGTTTTGGCTCCCACTCCTGAGAAAAAATACTGATAGTGGGTTCATGGCCTGAGGAGTTTTCAAATCGCATATGAATGATTGGTCACATGATGATGACTACTCAAACTGCTGGGGGGTGGAGGGGGGCGCCAAACTGAATTCTTGCCCCGTGTACTGGAAAACCTAGATACACCTCTGACTTATCCACATAAGAGGAAGTAAAGGCTATCAGTGACATTATATCATCTAGAAATTTAGTGAAAGGAAAGGGGTTATCCAGAAGTATGGAAATAAAGGGCCATTAGCTCATATATACTTGGACTGGCATCCCTCATTGTAGTAATTTGCACCACATTTATTTTAAGGTTCACATCATTTAATACAATTCATTATTTGAGACTGTCTAAAAGTCCGAAAATCAATGCTATTTGATATAAGCCTATGGACCTTGTGTCCTCTGAGATTCCCATGCCCACTTTTGGGTGGCATTAACTAATTAATAAATTAGTTTGATGTCTTCAAGGTCTTCGCTTGCTGCCACTAATACTGCTTCACTGCTGTTGAATAATTGGCTGACATTCAGTGTGCTGTCCGTGTAGAAGTGCACAGGAGTGATTTTCTGAAAGTCGGCATGCTCTATTCTCATCCATCTATGATGCGGACGAGCACATGGGGCTGCACACAGGCGCTTAGGTGTAAATCCAGTAAGGCCGGGTTCACACTAGCGTATAACACGGCCGAGTGTTATGTGATAAAACATTGCATGGCACTCGGCCCAGTGTTATACTATGGGGCAGCTCAGATCGGAGCTTATTTTCTCATGCCGATTCAGCATGAGAGAACAATCATGGCATGCTGCTATTGGCAGTGAGACTCGGCTCACTCGCACCCATACAAGCCTATGGGTACGTGTGAAACATTGGACTGCACTCAGATGTCATCCCAGTGCAGTCCGATATACGCCGAGTCAGGATATGGAGAAATGACCTTCTCTGTCTCCTCCGCACCGGTGCTGTGATTCTGTCATGCGAGAGGACCGGAGCACAGTACACTGACACTCGGATCACACTCGCATCAGAGCTGGAACTGAGGGTCATCACATCGAATGCCATTCGCTAGTCTGTTTCCAGCCTAACTCACACTGTTGTATGAGCCTGTTCTTAACACATTTCCCTCTAAATGTTCAAGCTCTAATCTTTCTGTAGATCTGAAATAATATCTGGCCATCAGATAGCTAACCAATCGTACAGATGAAACAAGGAGACAAAGGAGGCCCTCTGCCGACAAAGATCATCAAAGGCCGAAATTAAACCCTCCTATAACATCAACCAAAGAGCTTTATTCACACATTAGCCATGTTTGATCAGAATTTCTGGGCCAACCGTGGTTCTGATCTGAATTAACAGCACTATAGGCAGTTATTGAGGCTGATGGTTCAGGTTGGGTCTAGAATTGTGGCCCAAATACGGATCGTGAAATATGAACTTTTGTATCTAGCCTAATGTGAATGGGCAGCTTAGGACACAACCTAGATGACGGTATTTCAAGTAAAGCACATCCTTGTTACTATGTGTAATGTGTGCCCATGGCCTGATTGTCCCTGTATGTGAATATCTATGTTACAGGAGTAGGAGAAACCTACTCATTGCTCTGTTTCCTGTGCTAGTTATGCCTGATATAAAACATATTGATGGAATTTTCTTCTGAGCTGGTTGTAATTTACTGCTGGTGGCATTTTCAGGGTTTCCCACAGTGAAGGAGGAATCATTAGAAACATTTAATGCCTCACAATTTTTAACAACTTGACCAAAGAATACAAGACTTATTTAGTTATAACTGGGGATTTTATGTATTTTACATGAGAAAACCTACAAAACAGTGACTGGCCCATGGCAAAGAACCGGAAGAGCTGACAGTCTATGACACTGGTGTGTTACATTCAGGCATGGCCACCTGTATGTCAATGGTAGCAGACGGCTGACCATTCACTGGTAATGATTACAGAGTTCAGATTAATGATGTGCGTCAGTCAGGAACTAGGAAAGCTGAGCACTTATGGAAGAACCAACTGAATGCAAAAGAACTGGAGACAATCAGGCCATTGTCCTCGACTTGAGGCTCTCTGCCAAGGTTAGTGGGGATGAATGCAGCTTACATGAGCCATGGCTCGCACAGAATACCAAGGACTTTTTCTATTTTGAGGGGACTATTGCAAGGAGGCTTGGCAAGAGGACAAGAGAAGCAATTAGCATATGCCAGTGTGCACGCAAGCCTCTTAGACGTGTGATTGAGACATGGTGAGCTTGCCGAGCACAAGACCCTGGTGGAGCGCTCTGAGCAGCCCCCGTCCCTGGCTTTAACTTCCAGATGGCTGAGTTTCAATAGTAGAGACACTGGCCACTGGCTGACCGCAAACAGTCCTCTGCCAGTGAGCCAATGTCAGGCAGCTGCCGCCTGTGCTGCGGGATCAGCGTACAGAGCAGACGCTCTTTATGGATGAAGCTCATTGTGGTGTGTCAGAGAAGAGTGATGGCACAAAAGACCCAAATCTTCCATCTGCTTTGTGCTGCTTCTTTTATATTTAATATTTTTATGTACATTAGGCATTTCTGTTTTATAACATATTTTGGATCTCAAGCTTGTGACTAGTGACCCAAATATCACCATACATGTGCTAGAAAAAAAGGGCCCGTACACCTTTAATATTAAATTAATGTACAGGGTGCACAAAAATGCTATGTGGCCAATATACACTGCTCAAAAAAAAATAAAGGGAACACTTAAACAACAGAATATAACTCCAAGTAAATCAAACTTCTGTGAAATCAAACTGTCCACTTAGGAAGCAACACTGATTGACAATCAATTTCACATGCTGTTGTGCAAATGGAATAGACAATAGATGGAAATTATTGGCAATTATCAAGACACCCTCATTAAAGGAGTGGTTCTGCAGGTGGGGACCACAGACCACATCTCAGTACCAATGCTTTCTGGCTGATGCTTTGGTCACTTTTGAATGTTGGTTGTGCTTTCACACTCGTGGTAGCATGAGACAGACTCTACAACCCACAGAAGTTGCTCAAGTAGTGCAGCTCATCCAGGGTGGCACATCAATGCGAGCTGTGGCAGGAAGGTTTGCTGTGTCTGTCAGCGTAGTGTCCAGAGGCTGGAGGCGCTACCAGGAGACAGGCCAGTACACCAGGAGACGTGGAGGGGGCCGTAGGAGGGCAACAACCCAGCAGCAGGACTGCTACCTCCGCCTTTGTGCAAGGAGGAACACTGCCAGAGCCCTGCAAAATGACCTCCAGCAGGCCACAAATGTGCATGTGTCTGCACAAAAGGTTAGAAACCGACTCCATGAGGGTGGTATGAGGGCTGACGTCCACAGATGGGGGTTGTGCTCACAGCCCAACACTGTGCAGGATGCTTGGCATTTGACACAGAACACCAGGATTGGCAAAGTCGCCACTGGCGCCCTGTGCCTTTCCTCCAGACCCAGGTACCATAGTACCTGTTAAAAAAAGAATTTAAAATAAAAAATAAAGATTATACTTACCTTCTGATGGCCCCCGGTCTCCTCAGCGATGCGTCCGGTCTGTTGTATGGGTCGGGTGGTGAGAAAGGACCTGCCATGACGTCATTTAGTCATGTGACAGGTCACGCGACCGCTGACGTCGGCGGTCACGTGACCTGTCACATGACTAAATGACGTCATGGCAGGTCCTTAAACACCACTGCGACCGATACAACAGACCGGATGCAGCGGGGAAAACACTGGGGACCGTCAGAAGGTAAGTATAATCTTTATTTTTACCATTCTTATAAAAAAATTTTTAACTATTACTTGATCACACTATATAAATCCATGCCGGTTGCATGGATTTATATAGTGTGACCAAGTTGTCAGGCACTTTTCCAAGTGATGCTAAAATCACTTGGAAAAGCGCTTGATAACCCGCATGCAGAAATGCATGCAAAAACGCTTCACAAACGCTTCTACCTGGCAAGAAAAACGCATGTAAAATCCACATGCGTTTTTCCTGCCAGGGAAAAGCGGAAAAAATATGCAGCATTTCTGCATCGTGGGCACTTAGCCTCACAGATGAAAGCAGGTTCACACTGAGCACATGTGACAGACGTGACAGAGTCTGGAGACGCCGTGGAGAGCGATCTGCTGCTTGCAACATCCTTCAGCATGACCGGTTTGGCAGTGGGTCAGTAATGGTGTGGGGTGGCATTTCTTTGGAGGTCCGCCCAGCCCTCCATGTGCTCGCCAGAAGTAGCCTGACTGCCATTAGGTACCGAGATGAGATCCTCGGACCCCTTGTGAGACCATATGCTGGTGCGGTTGGCCCTGGGTTCCTCCTAATCCAGGACAATGCCAGACCTCATGTGGCTGGAGTGTGTCAGCAGTTCCTGCAAGATGAAGGCATTGAAGCTATGGACTGGCCCGCCCGTTCCCCAGACCTGAATCCGATTGAGCACATCTGGGACATCATGTCTCTCTCCATCCACCAACGTCACGTTGCACTACAGACTGTCCAGGAGTTGGCGGATGCTTTAGTCCAGGTCTGGGAGGAGATCCCACAGGAGACCATCCGCAACCTCATCAGGAGCATGCCCAGGCGTTGTAGGGAGGTCATACAGGCACGTGGAGGCCACACACAATACTGAGCCTCATCCTGACTTGTTTTAAGGACATTACATCCTTAAAAAATCCAGGCCTCCATTGGTTAATAAATTTGATTTGCATTGATGATTTTTGTGTGATTTTGTTGTCAGCACATTCAACTTTGTACAGAACAAAGTATTCAATGAGAATATTTCATTCATTCAGATCTAGGATGTGTTATTTGAGTGTTCCCTTTATTTTTTTGAGCAGTGTATATGACGCGCCCTGGGCCTATGTGATGCAGCGTTGCGCACGCAGGGACTACCCGGAGCCGGATCTGATAGGGGTAGTAGTCTCGTGGCGGTGACCCGGTCCGTGCCCAGGGAGTCAGACTAAGTGGCGGTATATTAGCAGTAGATGTAGAACGACTACGCCACCCGTTGAATGCAGCTATGGAGCTGCCGCTGCAGGGCAAACCGCTGAGGCCGGTGGGAGGATGGTGCAGCGTGGATGGTATAACCCCCAACGGGAGGGGTATGGCCTCAGGGCAGCCGACGTGGATGATGGGGGTAGCAGGAATCACTCAGAGACGATACGGTGTAGTTCAGGGTCTTTACTGGTGACAAAGATAGACCCTCCCGGAGTACTGGCTAGCGGTCGGGGCCTGGTCAGTCCTTGAGCAGATGGGATCCCCCTTGGCCAGGCGGAGTTGTAGGCCTCCCCAACTAATTGTACTCTTCTGGCTACCTTGCTAGAGGCGGGTAAAGGTAGCCCACGTCCCTGAGTGTACCGTGTGGTGCTCACCCGTATGGCCGGTGACTCGGGGCCTTCTAGTAGCTTCCGCTCCACGACGGCGGTGCTGGTCCCACACGTGTGACCGAGCCTTCGGGTTTCTGGGCCAGAGGACCTGAAATCCCCTGCCGGTCGGTTTCTGCTGCTGGGTAGGAGTTAGTCCCCACAGCCTCGGACTCCGGGTCCGGTAAGAAATCTTCAATCAGGGCGAGCTCTACAGCTTCCAGCCCTGATCTCCTCTTAGCACGACTCCCACAGAGCTCCTGATCTTTCTTTCCTATCACTGCTTCTCTTCTTCTCTCTACTCTTCTTTTCTAACCCTGCCTCAGCCCCAGGTTTATATAGGGGAAGTCCTTCCCCTCCCAGGACTGGGCAGGAGGTGTCGCATGCATAGGATTCCTGACCAAGAGACCTCCCACCTGCTCTCAGACATAACACTGCTGTTACTGTGGAAACCAGACCCCTGGGGTGCCACATTCCCCCCTAGTGAAATTTAGTACTCCGGGACTAAACATATTTTAGAAAAACATAACCAATACAAACAGAAACGGTACAATAGAAAAAAAAACATATTAGAATGGTCACGGCGTGTCCGCAACCGGGTGCAGTTTTTGAAGAAAAGCAAGGTGTCCATTTCACCAAAACAGGGAGACGTAACCAGGTAGGGGTCTGTCCTGCCCCGAGTCCTTAACAGTCTTTAGTCCATTCCTAAGTTACGCTCCAACCAATTGTACAAGGATTCCCGGTAAATCCACCAAGGACTCCTAAAAATAACTAGAAACACATAATTATTTACAAGTAACAGACAGGTGACCACAAATAAAACAATTTAAACACTTCAAATTCTCCAACGTGCGGGTAACTGGCCTTTAGTGGCCCTAGTGGACCTACGGAGCTGACTGTCTGGCCCTGAACTACAGGGTGTAGGAGCTGTCAAGGGTAAACTGGGCAGCTGTCTACAGGCTCTTTGGCTCACTAGGGGTATGGCAGGCTCACTATAAGCAGAGGGTTGATCCTCCTGATCTGCTTGTGTGGAGTCTTCTGCCTCCTGGACCGGCTGTTCTTCCAGCTCTACCGGTTGCTCCGTGAGTACTTGGGATGCTGGTTGGAGGAACGTGAGGACGGGTACCACAACTGCACCATTGACTTGAGTCCAGGACCGAGGGAAGTCTCCGAGCACAGTACTAACCACATCTTCCCTTTCCTCTACGGGTCGAGGGTCTTCTTGTTCCTCTTCAGGATTCCGTAGCTGTTCGGGACACTTCTTCAGGTGATCCCGGGATACAATGGCTGTGGTTTCCCCTCCGTCTTTACTGATGGTACAGACCTTCGGGTTGTCGTGGCTTGAGGGCAGTACGATGTACGGGTCCTTCTCCCACTGGTCGTCCAACTTGTGGAGCCGTCTTTTCCTCTTCAAGACCTGCTCTCTGGGTACCAAGGGAACAGCGGGAGCATACTGGTTGTAAGTTTTCTCTTGTCTTTCCCTAGCTAGACAGAGACTTCGCTCCACGCTCTCCTGTACTTTCCGGTACTGCTGCTGCCTCTCTGTGTCCCAGTCTCCTTCCGGTGAAGTGTCCTCGGGTGTCAGGACTCCCATCTCCAGGTCAACAGGTAGCTTACCGGGTCTTGCCCTCATTAGGTAAGCCGGGGTACAGTTGGTGGAACCTACAGGGATGTAGTTGTATAGGTCCACCAGGTCGGGCAGCTTCTCAGGCCACAGACTGCGTTCTTCCAGGGGCAATGTTTTTAGAAGATCTATCACCACCTGGTTCATTTTCTCACAAAGTCCATTAGTTTGCGGATGATAGGGTGTCGTCCTGATCTTCCGGCAGCCATACAGAGTACAGAACTCTTGGAAGACCTCCGCTTCAAAGGCAGGTCCCTGGTCCGTCAGCACCTGCTCTGGGTAGCCGTGTGGACAGCAGAAGTGCTGCTGGAAGGCTCTAGCTGCTGTTTGAGCCGTTAAGTCCTTGACGGGGACGACAACCAAGAACCGGGAGTAGTGATCCACGATGGTTAATGCGTAGACGTAGCCACTTCTGCTTGGGGTCAGTTTTACATGATCCAAGGCTACCAGTTCCAACGGCTGCTGGGTGACGATGGACTGAAGGGGGGTCTTCTGGCTGGCACGGTCCTTCCTTCTTAGGTTGCATGGGCCACAGACTCTGCACCACCTCTCGATGGTTCCTCTCATGCCTACCCAATGGAACCGCCCGCGCAGCAGGAACTCCAGCTTCTTCCATCCGAAGTGCCCAGCCCCGTCGTGGTATGCCTCCATCACCATAGCTGCGTCCCTTCTTGGCACCACTACTTGCCAGATCAGTTCATGCGTCCGGGAGTTAACCATTCTGCGGCACAACTTCCCCTTGTAAAGGAACAGTCGACTCTTCTCTGCCCACAGTTGCTTGGCCTCCTCCGGAGCGTCTGGGTCAAGGCGAGCTTCTGGCTGAATCAGCATCTCCTTTACCAGCCGGACGGCAGGGTCACTGTTTTGCGTTTCCGCCCAGTTGTAGTGAGGTAAGGGGTTGAACGTAGCGGCTTGCTTACCCCTTACACGGTGGGAATACTGGATAGTCCCATGACGGTGGAACGCAGGGAGTTCGACCTCTTCCAAATCTTCTGAATCCTCACCCTCGTCCGGTAGGTTTGGCATCCTGGACAGGGCGTCCGCGTTGGTATTGGAGCGTCCTGCCCGGTATTTGATTGTAAACTCATAGTTGGACAAGCGGGCCATCCATCTCTGCTCTAGGGCACCGAGTCTTGCAGTGTCCAGGTGTGTCAACGGGTTGTTATCCGTGTACACGGTGAACCGGGAAGAAGCGAGGTAGTGCTTAAAGCGTTCGGTGACTGCCCACACCACTGCCAGGAACTCTAGCTTAAATGAGCTGTAATTCTCAGGATTTCTTTCGGTGGGTCGCAGTTTTCGGCTGGCGTAAGCAATTACCCGTTCTTTCCCCTGCTGGATCTGGGATAGTACGGCTCCTAGCCCGATGTTACTGGCGTCGGTGTAGAGGATAAAGGGTTGGCTATAATCAGGGTACGCCAGGATTTCATCCCCCGTGAGGGCCATCTTCAGCTGGCGGAAGGACTCTTCTTCCAACTTCTCCCATCTGAAGGGCGGCTTCTGGTTCTTGGCCTTCCTGGACTGGCCTATCAGGAGGTCCTGCATAGGAGCTGCCTTTTTGGTGAAACCGGGTATGAACCTTCGGTAGTAGCCTACCAACCCGAGGAACTGCCTCACTTCCTTTACACTGGAGGGGCTTGGCCATTCCTTAATTGCGGTGATCTTATCAGGGTCGGGAGCCACTCCGTCAGCACTCACCACGTGTCCCAGGTACTGCACCTTTGGCTTCAGGAGGTGACACTTGGAGGGTTTCACCTTTAGGCCGTAACTTGCCAGAGCTTCAAACACTTCCGCCAGGTGCTTCAGGTGGTCCTCGTAGGTTTTGGAGTAGACGATGACATCGTCCAGGTATAACAGGACCGTCTCAAAGTTCCGGTGTCCCAGACAGCACTCCATCAATCGCTGGAAGGTTCCTGGTGGGTTGCAGAGTCCAAACGGCATGCAGGTAAACTCACTAAGTCCCATCGGGGTGGTGAATGCGGTCTTTTCCCGATCCGCCTCTGCTACAGGAACCTGCCAGTACCCGCTAGTGAGATCCAAGGTGGAGAAGAAGTTAGCAGATTTTAAAGCAGCCAAAGACTCCTCTATTCTTGGTAAGGGGTACGCATCTTTGTGTGTGATACGGTTTATTTTCCGGTAATCTACACACATTCTCATGGTGTTGTCTTTCTTTTTGACCAAGACTAGTGGAGCTGCCCAGGGGCTACAGCTTTCCCTGATTACCCCAGCCTCCTTCATGTCTCTAAGCATCCCCTTGGCGTGTTGGTAGTGTGCAGGGGGTACGGGTCGATACCTCTCTTTTATGGGAGGATGGTCTCCCGTGGGGATGTGATGTTCTACCCCCTTGACTCGCCCGAAGTCTAACGGGTGTTTACTAAACACTCTCTCGTACTCTTGAACCACCCGGTAGACTCCCTGTTTCTGGTGGGAGGGAGTGGAGTCAGTACCCAAATGTAGTTGCTGACACCAATCCTCCATTTGTTGTTTAGAGCCGTTACCTTCCTCCGGAGAAGATGGAGGCAAGGGTTCTACGGACTGTATAGAATTCTGATTGATGGTATACAATTTGGCTAGCGTGGCATACCGGGGCAGGTACACTTCCCTCTTCCCGATATTTATTATGCGAACGGGCACCCTCCCATGGCGTACATTGACCACCCCCCGTGGTGTCAAAATGGTGGGCCTACTGTCTGAGTAAACTGGTTCTACCATTGCCTGGTAATCTCTACCTCTCAGACCAATAGCCGCCCGGCACCAAATCATCATTTCACTTTTTGGGGGCATGGCAATAGGGAAAGGGTCACACATTCTCACGCTACCAATCTCACCGCCGGAGAGTTCCACCTGTTGCTGTCGCATCAGTGCCCGGATCTCTTTTTGGAGCACACGCTGCTGGCCGGAGCTGGCGTTCTTGGCAACCTGCTGTAAAATAAAAATCACCTCTGCAAGACAATTTTCAATTACATTAGTTCCTAGAGTTATCTTAGGGTGACTCTCGCGCTTATCAATGTCCACAATGATCAGTCCCTGGGCTGCCAGCTCGACTCTACCGATTTTAATGGTCACCTCTTTAAATCCGATCTGTGGCACGGGCTGACCATTGCTGGCGATGATACTCAAGTCGTCGTCAGGGTAGCGGGTTATATCCGAGTCATTCCAGTACTGCTTGAAGAGCACGTACGGGATGGTGGTGACCTGTGACCCAGTGTCCAGTAGGGCACTCATAGGAATGCCATCCAGTACCACAGGCAAGACTGGACGTCCTCCCACATATTTGTCACGCCAGTTTGATGGGCCTGATGATCTTTTTCCTAGGGGTTGGCCCTCTACCCTAGGTTGTGCCAGTTTAAAGGACAGTACCTTGCCATATGTCCGGGTTGATTGCAGCGGCGGCAGATAGGTTGTCCGTCCTCGTTGTATCGGTCGCTGGGTCTTCCTCTGGCCGGTGGGGTCCTCCTTGGTCGGCGCCACGGGATGTCCTCCGGTCCGGATGCCAGCTGGATCTTCCCTGGAGTAGAAACCTGTAAAGACTGCACAGTTCGGGTAAGCGCAGCAACGCTTTTAGCTAGCTCTTGGACCTGATGGTGCAGGTCGGGAGCTGGGTCATTGTTCAAAGCCTGCGCATCAGCTCCCACAGGCCCTACCGACAAGGGCGCCGCCTCTTGGTGGTAAGTGGTAGTGGGGCGTCTGTGGGTCACAACGCCACCTGGTGCCGGTTCTCGGAGCACCCGGATGGCTCTGTCCTTGAACTGTGCAAATCCCAGATGAGGGTCCTGTAAGGCCATTGCCCGCAACTGGGTTCGGTGGGCATTGCAATATAAACCCTCTATAAATTGTTCAGTCAACAGCCGGTCCTCGTCTCCCACGCCGTCAGGGTCGGTCTGCTTAATGGCTCTCAGGGCCTCTTGTAGGTTTAGTGCATAGTCCCTTATACTCTCTTGTGCTCGCTGTTTGCACCCGTAGAATCTAAGCTTGATCTCGGCTGAGGTGCGGGTATCAAAGGTATCCTTCAGCCGGGTTAGTATCCCTGCGACAGTCCTTCCCCCAGGTGGCCAGGACTTTACCTCCCTTTGGGCTGCCCCAGTTAATTGGGCCACCAGGATGCTCACTTTTTGCTCTTCTGTGAGGGGGTACACCTGGAAGAGGCTATCCAGCTTTTCTCTAAAGTCATGCAGAGTATGTGACTCCCCTGAGTACTGGGGTAGCCAGGCCGCTCCCGGGATATAGGGCATGGTGAAAGGCATGACTGCAGCAGCGGTGGCGCTGGCGGGGGTTGAGGCAGTGAAGCTCTCCTCCGTATCCGACATCTTCCTCCCCCCTAGTGGACCGTGGCCTACCTTGCGATGATCCTCTTCCGTAGGCCGCGGCTCCGCAGTGGATCGTCAGGGTTGAGGACCTTCCGTCGCGCTACTGTGACGTCGGCGTCTGCTGGGCTCCTTCCAGGACCTTACGCAACGTCCGGACGTGAGGCGGGGCTTCAGTTCTCGCGCGCTTTCGGAGTCCACGCCCCTCTTCTTCCCGCGCGGCGCCTTCAAGATGGCGTCCAACGGCGGGAAAACTCCACGGATGGCGGGAAGAAGGCAGAAGATGGCGCCGGATGGCGGGAAAACTTCGCGGATGGCGGGAAGAAGGTAGAAGATGGCGCCGGATGGCGGGAATCTTCACCACTGGTAAGTTTGAACAGTCTTTTTCAGGCACGCAGTACCCGGTGGTTGCGGGCACGAGATCCTGTCGACTACGCCAAAAGTTGACGCGCCCTGGGCCTATGTGATGCAGCGTTGCGCACGCAGGGACTACCCGGAGCCGGATCTGATAGGGGTAGTAGTCTCGTGGCGGTGACCCAGTCCGTGCCCAGGGAGTCAGACTAAGTGGCGGTATATTAGCAGTAGATGTAGAACGACTACGCCACCCGTTGAATGCAGCTATGGAGCTGCCGCTGCAGGGCAAACCGCTGAGGCCGGTGGGAGGATGGTGCAGCATGGATGGTATAACCCCCAACGGGAGGGGTATGGCCTCAGGGCAGCCGACGTGGATGATGGGGGTAGCAGGAATCACTCAGAGACGATACGGTGTAGTTCAGGGTCTTTACTGGTGACAAAGATAGACCCTCCCGGAGTACTGGCTAGCGGTCGGGGCCTGGTCAGTCCTTGAGCAGATGGGATCCCCCTTGGCCAGGCGGAGTTGTAGGCCTCCCCAACTAATTGTACTCTTCTGGCTACCTTGCTAGAGGCGGGTAAAGGTAGCCCACGTCCCTGAGTGTACCGTGTGGTGCTCACCCGTATGGCCGGTGACTCGGGGCCTTCTAGTAGCTTCCGCTCCACGACGGCGGTGCTGGTCCCACACGTGTGACCTAGCCTTCGGGTTTCTGGGCCAGAGGACCTGAAATCCCCTGCCGGTCGGTTTCTGCTGCTGGGTAGGAGTTAGTCCCCACAGCCTCGGACTCCGGGTCCGGTAAGAAATCTTCAATCAGGGCGAGCTCTACAGCTTCCAGCCCTGATCTCCTCTTAGCACGACTCCCACAGAGCTCCTGATCTTTCTTTCCTATCACTGCTTCTCTTCTTCTCTCTACTCTTCTTTTCTAACCCTGCCTCAGCCCCAGGTTTATATAGGGGAAGTCCTTCCCCTCCCAGGACTGGGCAGGAGGTGTGGCATGCATAGGATTCCTGACCAAGAGACCTCCCACCTGCTCTCAGACATAACACTGCTGTTACTGTGGAAACCAGACCCCTGGGGTGCCACATATATATATTTTTTTTACTTTTAAATCCAACCTAAGACAAACATATTGTGACATCCTTGCCTTTCCCTGGACTGTCAGGAATTCTCATTTGTACAGTCCTTGGAGGAAGATGTGATACTTTTGTTGCAGTTTACCGATATTTATACAATATTTATCTCGTTTCAGTCACAATATTTTATTGAATTGTGGAGGTAACATATCCGGAGCATGGGAACTGGCTTCATGAGTAAAAGAAGTAAATATTAAATGGGGGTCTGCCAGCACTGAAATATGTATAAAAGTGAGCACAGGTCTTTGTGGGAAGAATTTTATCTTTAATATATATATCTGCTATATAGTTTTAGAGAAAACATTCTTCATGTTCTTATGCAAATGAGGATCTTGAATATTCTGTGGGCTGGGCTGCTCAGTCCAGACTACCCTTCTTCTGACAATTTCACTAAGCTAGCTCCACCCCCCTGCACTGATTGACAGCGTAGACCTGTGGGGGCTCTTGCCTCTTAGTAAGAAGGGTGCACTGGACCAAACAGTTCCCACAGGGATGCTGCAACCCTATCCCTTTATAAAGGAGCTGTAGAAAGGAAGTACATGGAGCTGAGAGGCCTAAACTTTCAATTCCTTTTCTCCATATGTAGAAGAGTTTTGAGGCATGGAAACATTGCCCACATGCTGCAGATCAGAGGTGACACAGACCCCTCAAAGCCATGATAATGGGCAAGGACGCACTAGTCCATTAGAAGCAGCGACCTGCATTGGTAGCCATTTACTGAATATTGTACCACGCCAGTCGGCCCGACCTAATGGCCACCCACCACTTGCTGCCACTGACATGGCCTGGGTTTGTTATGGGGGCACTATGACTGCTTCTAATTTGGCCCGAACTGTTATAAGTTGTGTGGAGTTATGTCATGCCCTCTGCTATTCTTGGACTCCCTGGTAATGATATGGGGTAAAATGTAGCTGGCACTTAAATGCAGAATTTGTTTTGACGTCATTAGTTATAAAGACCCTTATAACATTCAGTCAGTGCTGTCTGAACCTGCCAATTGTGACTGCTCGAGCATCTAACATGTATGTGCCCACGATGCAGAAATGCTCCGGATTTTTTCCTGAGCGTTTCTGCATCTCCCTGGCAGAAAAAACGCATGCGGATTGTACATGCGGATTGTACATGCGGATTGTACATGCGTTTTTCCTCCCAGGGACATGCGGATGTGAAGCGTTCTTCACATGCATTTCCGCATGCGGGTTGACAAGCGCTTTCCAAGCGATTTTAGCATCACTTGGAAAGTGCTTGTCAACTTGGTCACACTATATAAATCAGTGCAAACGGCATGGATTTATATAGTGTGACCATAAAGAATGGTAAAAAATAAATCTATACTTACCTTCTGATGGCCCCCGGAGTCTTTATTCGATCCGTCCTGGCTTGCCGGCAGCTCGCGGTACACTGAAGGACCTGCCGACACATGACTAAATGTCATCAGCGCAGGTCCTTCAGTCGACCGCGATCTGCCAGCAAGCGAAGACAAGCACACCGCGGGCCATCAGAAGGTAAATATAATATTTATTTTTTATTTTATTCTTTTTTTTACAGGTTCTATGGTACCCGGGTCCGGAGGAGAGTCTCCTCTCCTCCAGACCCAGGTACCATCCGCACATCGAAACGCATGGAATGCGCATCTACAGATCCAGTGATGCGGAATCCATGCGTTCCAATGCAAGTCAATGGCGGCGAAAACACAGCGCTTCCGCAAAATAATTGGTAGTGCTGCTTTTTTTCCGCAATGATAATCCGCAGTGGAAATTTCCACAGCATGTGCTCAGCACATGCGGATTATCATTGGGGAACATGGCAGACCTTCTACCATGCTTTTTTTAAGCGTTTCTGCAGCGGAATTGCCGCTGCGGAAACGCTTAAAAAACGCATAGTGGGCATACAGCCTTATTAGGCATGTTGAATTGCAGCACCCAATCCTTTTGTTATTGTCAGAGTTGAGCTTGCGTCTGGTTGCAGCATACTCCACTCTTCCCATTAAAACCACATTCATGCTTGGCCAATTTGAGCGCACATGTGTATAAGGATGAGGGTCGGGAGAGACGGCTGTCAGCCAAATGAGCTTTTCCTATCTACTGGGTTTCAGCACTACTTGACTAGACCCTTTGTTTGGCCCTATGAGATATTCTCATGTATCGTATGTGTGCTGCAATCTATGGGAGTGCTCTGCCCTGAAATATCTGCTTCATCACAGCCTTATCTATCTGTGAGATATGATCTGGTGGAGATACAGTGTATACTGTGTGATAGATATGCCTTGCATCCAGCGTGTTTAGGCTCAGAGTAAGTGAGGGGGGACACAATACATGAGTGTGCTTTATCTGTCTGTATGCTACTCAGTTCAGTGCAGTCTGTTGCCTTCTGTTATCAGCCTGATTCACATTGACTATATCTAAGTCACATTTATATGTTCTTGTAAAATAAAATTGTCCCAGATACAGCTTCTGGTTATATTCCCCTGGATGTCCCCTTCCCCCGCACTCAGCTATAGATTGAAAACTTACAATTATTAGATTAAAACAAACTGCTCGTCTCAGAAGTGTCTGCGTTTAGCATTTTCCCACGGAGTCTAATGGCTGTCCTCCAGTATTTTTAACGTTTTAATCCAGTGGAGGTGGAGGGCCCTGAGGAAATATCCTAACAAAGTCTTGCTGGGGAGCGCTGGCAGGGGAGGAGACTCTTTACATGGGGCTTCTCTGTTTTCTCTCGTATTATTGGATTTTGAAGTATATTAGACATCAGCTGAACCCTGCCCAGGATTACGCAGGCCTGGTACTGGGTACAGCTATGTGTGCTCATAGTATCGAAGGGCACAATCAGGAGCAGATGTAATTCATGTACAGTGGGAGCCGATACATTGGATGCTGAAGTCATTGAAATTAAAAAATGCAAGTTACATCTTATCTCTGAAATCACAGAAAGAGAGGAATTCAGCTCACCCACAGCATTGCTGTACAGCACGTCTGATGCTCTGCACTCATGGATGACCTTCTATTAAGAGGTCCATTGTATTTACCCCTTGTACTACCACCATTTCCACATATGCTTAGAATGGCATCCCACTGCTTTTACATTCAGCTGTGGTGAATGATCCCTAAAAGTTCACCCCATGGTTTCCATTGGTCCTAGTGGACTGCCTCTTTATTGCACAGACATTTCTGGTCCTGTAGAACATGTGCGTCTCTGGCCATTAGAAGGGGCCACCTGCGATCTTAACACGGGCCAAATGCAGAGTTGTGTCCCAACAATCTGTGTATTGCAGAAAGCTAATAGTGAGGTGAAGCCTACAGGTATCTGATGGCGTCTAATAACTAGAAAGATGCTAAGATACATGTGCTAGACCACATTAACAGGATTCATAGGGAATCAGCATCCCCCTAACATCCTTTCATTGAGAGAGAGTAAGGACAGCCCCATACAACTTAGATGGTCCAGCAGTGCTGTTTAATTCAGGGGGGTTTGGCTGCCCTTCATCTAATATGTAGAAGTACCTTTAGGGACATGTTGGACTTTGTGCAACTCAGTGCTTTTCTTTAGACATGGCATCGCTGGGTTTTACAGAATGGAAGGACCTGTATCTCTGTGCTCTCCTATAGACATGACATTGCTGGGTCCAGGTGGTGGAACCTCTGTGCTTCTGTGCAAGGAGGGACCAGAGGGGCGTAACCAAGTGCCTACTCGGACCGACCCAGGTCACACGGCGGCTCAGTCGACTCCGTGAACCAGGGAGGGATCGGGCAGGTGGACCAGGTGCCACTCTGGGACCAACCTTGAGTGAGAGCAGGTGGCTCCCACAGGTCAGATGACAGGAGCTGACCGGTACAGCGGATGAGCACGGCAGGAAGGCTGACGGGTGGTCCGGGTAGATAAGCAGGCTGGTACGGCAGATAGTCAGACAGGTGCTCCGGGTAGGCAAGCAGGCGGGCACGGCAGGTAACTGGCAGAGACAGGTGCTCCGGGTAGGCAAGCAGGCGGGCATGGTAGATAACTGGCAGATGCTCCGGGAAGACAGGCTGGCGAGCACAACAGGTTACAGGCAGGTGCTCCAGGTGGGCTGGCTGGTGGGCTCAACAGGTAACAGACAGGTTCTCCGGGTAAGAAGGCTGGCGGGCACAGCAGGTAACTGGCCGATGCTCCAAGTAAGCAGGCTGGCGGGCACGGCAGGTAACTGGCTGATGCTCCAGGTAAGCAGGCTGGCGGGCACGACTGTAAACAGACTGGAGGACAGAACTGTTAGACAGCCTGGCGGGCTGGACTGACAGGCAGCGGGACCTGAGGGCTGGAGCAAGTGTTAGCACACGGAACAACAATCTTGCACAGGCACCACCATTTTGGAGGAGGTGCCTTATATAGGAGAAGTCCTCTGGCCATTGGCCGGGGACTCTATAGGATGGCGCGTGCGGCCCCTTTAAGAGGGAGGGAGCGCGCGCGCGCCCTAAGCACAGTGCCCGGGAAGCTGTGCACGGTGCGCGCCACAGCAGCAGGGTATCAGGAAGACGCGCCGGACCAGGACCGCGGCGGTGAGGGGAACGGCGTCTCTGCCCGGCAGGAGGCAGAGACGCCGATGCTACAGGTTATACATGTCTATCCATATTATGACTTGGTGCTTCCCTATGGACATGGCATTGCTGCGTTATACATTGTCATCCATATTATAATTCAGTGCTTCCCTATAGACAAGGCATCACTGGGTTATTTATGTCCTTCTATTCTGTAACTTGGTGCTCTCCTAAAGACATGGCATCTCCAGGTTTTACATGTCTATCCATATTATAACTCAGTGCTTTCCTATAGACATGACATCACCAGGCACATCCATAACGTAATGCTTTCTCACAGATGTTACACACTGCCCACGTTCCCCCTTGAAGACATGTGTTGATGTGATGGGTAATGTGTATTGTGACACTTGGCGTAGTCAGCAGGATCGAGTCTCAACCAGAAAAAAGGAGTTATGCTGGGAAGACTCAAGTTGCATGGCGAATGGCGACCATTACGTGGTCTAAAATAGCGCTGAGTATGGATGGACTTTAAAATGACGGTTAGTGGCACAGTACAATAAGAAAGTCCCTCTCATCATGGGTGTAGAAGACACAAAAGGGCGCGAAGAAACGTCCAGCCCTCCAGAGGTTTTGCCTACTGATGGGAGTGTCTTACCTGAAAGTGCCAGCCCATAGTACAAGGTGCCCACCCCAGTAGAGCGAAGTGGAAGGAGAAGGCCCGCCCAGTGAGACATGACGAAGGAAAAAAGATGGAGGCGACAGAGAAATGGGATGATGCACGCAAGGAAACCCAACCCATTGAAAGGCGGCGCAGTGACGTAGGATGCCGAGCGGCATGAGTGCCAGTGCCGTTAGTCTGCTGGGAGCTGAGGAGAGAGTATTACTGTATGACGGCAGAGTGGAAACCCATGATGGTGAGAGGAGGCCTTGTGTTTCACGTGCTGTCCGACGAGAGGATAGAATGCGATCGATTGCGACGGCTAATGGAGTTGATGATGAAGAGGTAAAACCGGACAGCCTAGTGTAGAAGGTCACTAGGCCTTTTACCAGAGAACCAGAGATGGGGCTGGACCCTTTACCCCGGCTTGCTTTGTGGCCCGTGGAAGGGCCAAGCGGCTGTAAGCCTTGCAGACCCAGATTCCACCATCTGCTAAACCGGCCTCTACACCCATGAACATACCCAAGACCACAAGGGCATGTTGGATCGCGGACGTGATATGAAGCAAGAAGAAGAGGGAAGAATTGGTGTGAGCCCAGTTACATAGCCCGATGGCGAAGATCTCACTGGGCACATGACACGGGGAATGGTGCTGTTTTTTGATCCTGAGAGAGGGTACAGCTTTCTGGAGGAGGAGCGCACCAAGCACACTGTTTTATGTAACCTCTCCTTCGGTCCAGCGAAGTCCCTTCCCCTCTCAGTCGCAGAGTCTACAGCCCGGGAATGGGTGCAGTTCCTTATGGAAGATGGGCCACGAGGGTGGTTCGTGGTAGCTGTTTCCAGAGTGAGGATGGGGCCGAAGAACAGTCAACAGCAGTGCAGCCCTGAATGTAAGTGCCCATCCCAATAGCCCTTATTCCCTCATACCTGGGGTCTCGTATGGAGGAAGAAGCCAGGGAGACAACCTTGAGTCTCCACAGTTCCGCTGAGGAGGTAGGGACCGCGGGTGAAGTGCCCACAGGACTGCCTGTTATAGCAGCAAACCCAGCTGTTATTGTGGCCCAAGGTGCTCATTCAATGGTGTATGTATGAAAAGTGGGGCGAAGAAAAACCTGGGTTTGAGCAAGGTTAAAGGTGGACCAGTTGAAGAAAATAAGAAATGGCGTCTGAAGCTGGAAAATCCCACGTTGTGCACATTTCACCCCTGACTGGAACAGTTTGAAGTTCCAGGAGAGCTACTGTCCAGCGGCTCTATGACCAACATGTCTGGGACTCCTCCACACTGTTAGCCACGGATAGCTGAACTTGTTTTCCCCCAGTTTTGTTGCACTCTTTGCACTTCCTTCTGCTGGATTGAGAGGCATTGCAGCAGCTGGAGAGTCCTACACCCTGAGTTAAGGACTGAACCCAATCCAGGATGGACGTTGCCCCTAAGGCAACCTGTCTTGTGGAAAGGAGTGGAGCTAATGGACTGTGTCCCCATGCTAAGGACTGATGAAGGGACAATGGACTGTGCTCCACAGTAGGGAGATTACAAAAATTGGCGTGCACACAGCTATAGAGTGAGGTGCAGATGGAAGGGAGTTGCAGACTCCACAATCACTAGAGTATAGAAATTTTCACCGCACACTCAGGAGATTCAGTGCAAAAGTTTTAATGATATTTAGGAAAACGTGCAAGTGGCGGACAAAATACAGTGCTTTTGTTTAGAGGCAATTTTTAAGTTTCGGCCCGCTCCTGGGCCTTGCTCACATAGTCGCTCTGGGGAAGGCTGTGATGGTCCAAACCGTATGATAGAAATCCTTGTGGGGATGCATATAGAGTTGAGTCCTTATGGGTAATGGCAGTAGAGGTGCTCCTGCATCTCCTGTGTGAAGGCCCAGGAGTGGGCCGAAACGTAAAAGTCGCCTCTAAACAAAAGAACTGTATTTTGTCCGCCACTTGCACGTTTTTCTAAATATCATTAAAACTTTTGCATTGAATCTCCTGAGTGTGCGGTGAAAATTTCTATACTCAACAGTAGGGAGATTTTGGGTTAATGATTGGGACTAGCCTAGAGTGGGAGGGGCTAAGGTGAAGGAACAGGGACAGTTTCCTGTCAGAAAGACAAATAGGGCCCAGCATGCAGCAGAAGCAGACCTAAGGTCTGACTAGTCATCAGAGACGCACGACATGGGTGTCCCTAACGTGAGTGGAGACCGAGGCAGTGGATAGCGAGATCTGGAGTAGAGAAAGGAAAAGTGACAGAAGGACAGAGTGATGCACCGGAGATGGTTCCTGGGACAAGACCTCTAGCAGTACGGCCCTGAGTTTGCAAGTCAGAGAGGTAACAGGCCAGGACAGAACGGGGAACATGAGATGAAGAGTGGCCCGGGCGGTATTTCCAACGCATCAGCAAGTAAAGAAGTTAAGTAATGGCCATAGTGGAAAATTAATTTCCCTAAGGGAAAGGAGTACACGGAACCACGGGTTGAAGAACAGGACTCCTACTTAGTGGACTGTGGTACCAGACGGGGGATCAGAGAGACTCCCGAAGTACAGTGCTGGGTGGCGGTGAAGGTAAAGTTGCTAGGTGAGGCAATGGCAAGTGAGCCTAGAGAAAGAAAGCCGAAAATGTGTGTGAAGATGCTCCATGTTCTAAAAGAAACGTTCATGAAGTTATGTGCTCGCAGTCTATTGGACATTGTTGCCGCCAAGTTACTGTTCAGTAAAACACTGTTTATTGTTAGCTGGTGGTTCCCTCATTGAACTCTTCAACACCTGGTCCTGACCTGCTGAAATTATTGGCATCATGCGGCCTGCAAGCATCTTCATGGACAAATCCCACACACCCAGCCAGGACTCCCATCTTCATGTAGCTTGCCAGGGCGTGAAAGACAAGTACCTTGCCCACGGCTACCGCCCCACGCAACGTTACATAGATGAGGCCATTCTGAAACCTTTTGCGTTCCTATGGAACTGGGCCATATCCAGGTGATGTTGTCATGTTTCTCTGTCTTGCCCATGGATGCAGCACTAAATAGACAATGAGCATGTTACCATCTCTCCATACATCATAAATCGTGTGTAATTGCTGCAAAATATGGCAGTAAATAAAACACAGACCTGTGGATGATTGTTCCCAGGCCCTGCACAGAATAATAATAATATTGCTCTGATTTTTCTGATTGTACATGTGGGATTGTTTTTCCCTGCACTGTACGCAGTGGTCCCATGACCTCAAGTCACTTATAGGTGTCGGAGTGTGCTGGGGGAGCTGTAGGGGGGTCTTCTAAATTGGTGGGAATGCAGCTGCATCTGACTTCAAGCAGTTAAAAATTACAAGAAGTCCGGGAGGAAGGAAAAATGCAAATCTATCCTGACCAAATACCTGGCGCTGTCTGGTGTTGGCTGCACAAGCAAACATTGTGACCTCATGTACTACAGATCATCCGGCACTGAAGGGGTGGCTGTTGTGACCCCTCACTTCCCAAACGAAACTTTCAGCATTTACTAGTGTAAATACAAATCTGTCCTGGGTTATGTCCAAGAGGACAGGGATGGAGCGGCCCAGGCCGAGAATGGATGAAATGACAGCATGATCCCGACTAATCCTGTTTTTATTCATTCACAGAGGATTTTCAATGGGTAATTATAGGGAGACGGATTTAAGCATGAAATCCACCAATTTCTAGAAATCTCTCCATAACTGGTTGTTTAAACAAGGAGTGGAGGTGAAAATCAGAGTTCCTACCCCCCTCCAGAATTAAAATAATATATAGATTTTTATCATAAATGTATAAAGGGTTTGTACCAACGTGTGAAGTTTTCCCCTATCCACAAATTTCTGATCGTTGGTGGTCCTACAGCAGGACCCCCATCAATCTGGGAAATGCGATCACAGACACTACATTCATCTAATATATATAATCGTCTTATCCCGTCTGTCTGTCTGTCTTTCTGTCTGTCCTGGAAATCCCGCGTCGCTCATTGGTCCGGCAGCGGCCAATCAGCGCCGCGGGATTTCTGAAAAAAGATGGCGGCTGTTAGCGGCTCATCTGCGGGACGGAGCTCAGCGGCGATGCAGCCGAGAGATGAGCGGCGCGAGGCGCTCATCTCCCGGCTGGTACCAGCAGAAGGACCTCGACCGCCGGACCCATCTGCGGGACAGAGATGCAGCCGGGAGATGAGCGGCGCGAGGCGCTCATCTCCCAGCCGGTAGCAGCGGAAGGACCCCGACCGCCGGCGCCGCTGACCTCCATGCGGAAGGGAGGACTGGGGAGCGGCGCTGCGGGTCGGGATACTTCTGCTGCGAGCGCCCGCTCATGTCCCGGGTTCTCGTGGCGGAAGCACCCGCACAGGCAGCGCCGCTCCCCAGTCCTCACCAAGACGATTCGATGATTGGTTGCGGTCTTCGGACCCGACCAATCACTGATCTTACCGCAAAAGTTAAACACCGCTGTGCTGATTGGTCGCGGACGCTGCCCGCGACCAATCACCGATTTGGGCGCCACATTTAAATTTCGGCCGCGACCAATCACCGATCTTGGCTCCACATTTAAACACCGCTGTGCTGATTGGTCGCCGACGCAGGGCGCGACCAATCACCGATTTTGGTGCCACATTTAAATAGCGTCCGCGACCAATCAGCACAGCGGTGTTTAAATGTGGAGCCAAGATCGGTGATTGCTCGCGGCCGATATTTAAATTTGGCGCCCAAATCGGTGATTGGTCGCGGGCAGCGTCCCCGACCAATCAGCACAGTAGTGTTTAACTTTTGCGGCAAGATCAGTGATTGGTCGCGGGCCAAGACCGCGACCAATCACCGATTTGGCCGCCACATTTAAATAGCGGCCGCGACCAATCACCGATCTTGGCGCCAAATTTAAACACCGCTGTACTGATTGGTCGCGGACGCTATTTAAATGTGGCGCCAAAATCGGTGATTGGTCGCGACCGATATTTAAATTTGGCCCCCAAATCGGCGCCCGCGACCAATCAGCGATTTTTAACACAAATGTCCGGACCTTTGTAACACCATGCGGATACTGTGGGGACATCAGCGGCTAGCGTGTCAAGGGAGGAGCGGGGAGCGGCGCTGCGGTTCGGGATACTTCTGCTGCGAGCAGTCGCTCATGTCCCGGCTTCTCGCAGCAGAAGTATCCGCACAGGCAGCGGCACTCCCCAGTCCTCACCAATACGATTCTGCTCCCCGGTCCTCACCAATACGATTCGCTGATTGGTCGCGCTCTCCGCCCGCGACCAATCAGTGATCTTGGCGCTAAAGTTAAACACCGCTCTGCTGATTGGTCGCGGCCGCTGCCCGCGACCAATCACCGATTTGGGCGCCACATTTAAATAGCGGCCGCGACCAATCACCGATCTTGCCGCCACATTTAAACACTGCTGTGCTGATTGGTCGCGGACGCCAGCAGCGACCAATCAGCGAGCTTGGCGCCAAATTTAAACAACGCTCTGCTGATTGGTCGCGGACTCCAGCCGCGACCAATCAGCGAGATTGGCGCCAAATTTAAACAGCGCTCTGCTGATTGGTCGCGGACGGCAGCCGCGACCAATCAGCGAGATTGGCGCCAAATTTAAACAACGCTCTGCTGATTGGTCGCGGACGCCAGACGCGACCAATCAGCGAGATTGACGCCAAATTTAAACAGCGCTCTGCTGATTGGTCGCGGATGACAGCCGACCACGACCAATCAGCGAGATTAGCGCAAAATTGAAACAACGCTCTACTGATTGGTCGCGGCCGCCAGCCGACCGCGACCAATCAGCGAGATTGGCGCCTAATTTAAACAGCGCTATGATCTCCCGACGGCAAGTGTGAACGGAGGACCGAGGAGCGGCGCCGCCGGTCGGGATGCTTCTGCTGCGAGCAGTCGCTCATCTCCCAGCTGCTCGCAGCGGAAGTACCCGCACAGGCAGCGCCGCTCCCCGGTCCTCAATAATACGACGCTGATTGGTTGCGGCCGCCGGCCCTGACCAATCATCGAGATTGGCGCCAAATTTAAACAACGCTCTGCTGATTGGTCGCGGACGGCAGACGCGACCAATCAGTGAGATTGGCGCCAAATTTAAACAATGCTCTGCTGATTGGTCGCGGTCGCCGGCCGTGAACAATCAGCAGTATTGGCGCAAAATTTAAACCCCGCTCTGCTGATTGGTCGCGACCGCCGGGCCTGACCAATCAGCGATTTTGGCGCCAAATGTAAACCCCGCTCTGCTGATTGGTCGCGGTGGCCGGCCGCGACCAATCAGCGATTTTGGCGCCATATTTAAACACCGCTCTGCTCATTGGTCGCGGTTACCGGTCACGAATAACCAGCATTATTGGCGACAAATTTAAACACCGATCTGCTGATTGGTCGCGGCCGTGACCAATCACCATTATTGGCGCCAAATTTAAACACCGCTCTGCTGATTGGTCGCAGCCGCAAACAATCAGCATTATTGCCGCCAAATTTAAACCCCGCTCTGCTGATTAGTTGCGACCGCCGGCCGTGACCAATCTGCGATATAGGCGCCAAATTTTAACACCGCTTTGCTGATTGGTCGCGGTTGCCGGCCTCGACCAATCAGCGATTTTGGCGCCAAATGTAAACACCGCTCTGCTGCTTGCGCCCGGTCGGCCGCATACCTATTCTAGAATACCCGATGCGTTAGAATCGGGCCACCATCTAGTATTGATAATAATTGCAAACATAATGGGGCAGATTTATTGATGTTGTCTAACGCTTAGACAGTCGGAAAATGCACCAAATTTATCACAGTGGTTCATGCTGTTCGATAAATCTGGCACGCTGTCTAGTCAAAGTTTACGTCACCTATTGGCTCACTTGGTGCAGGAAATTTACACAAAAAATGTTGACATTGTTTGCTATACGGTGTTGCATGTTAGGGTATGTGCCCATGATCTGTAAGCCGCCTGCGGCCCCGATGCTGCTGAATAGCCGCAAATGAGCGGTGAGATTTTTTTTTTCACATGCGGACTTTCCTCATTGCTGTTAATCTATGGGGAAAGTCCACATGCGGACCTGCAAGAGAAATTCACCTGCTGCGAGTCTGATAGACGCGCTGCGAGTCTGATAGACGCGCTGCGAGTCTGATAGACGCGCTGCATGTCAGTTTCTGCGGGTGATCCACAGGTGCACAGAGACGGATAGTGGACATGGGATTTCTAGAAAGCCATCCACTATGCTGTAACATCTGGATGCTGTGGGTTTGACGCTGGATAAACACGCAGCTTCAAACCCATAGCGGCTTCTGATTGTGGGCACATACCCTCCTTAGTCTTCGAGCATTTTCTGCAGGGTGACTTTGGCAATGCTCTGCGAGGTGATGGTAGTAATGCTCTGCAGTGTAACAGTGGTAATGTTCTGCGGTGTGTTGGTGGTAATGTTCTGTGGTGTGATGGTTGTAATGCTCAGTAGTGTGATGGTGGTAATGTACTGCAGGGACCTGATAGTACTGTTCTACAGGGAGATGGCGGCTATTAGTAGTTGTCTCTGTTTTGGTTTCTTTTTGGGGAAATTCTCTCTGCAAATCGGAAACTTGTAATAATTCTGTTGCTGGGACTAAACCTCACCACCGCAGCGTGCTCACAGCGACTTCCCAGAATCATGGTCTGAGCACTTACTGGGCTGACAAACGTCTGGTTTCACTTTCAGTAGATCAGCACATGAGCCTAAAAAGGTCACATCATCACCCCCATCCATGGGACTTATTTTAGGCGCTTGCTTTTCAGTAAAATATTGAGGCCTGAACTGTTCCAGGACTTGTCTGTGACTGACATTATCCTCAGAGTAGTTATCTTATAAGTGGTATGTAGTCATATAGAGGCAGCCACAGCACATTGCCACCTAGAGGCCAGATTATCAGTGAACAATTGTATGACTGCTAGAGACATCTCTTCAGAAGAAGAATAGGTGTAAGTCCCAAGATCATATGGTATTGTCCTGCAGGCCATGTATTGAGTGATGACACTATGGGGTGGGCACTCTCGGGCATAATGCTTTCATACCTCCTCTGCTTTGTCAGTCACATGCAAATATTTCCTATTTATCAAATGCAACTGTATAAAACTAACAACTCCAGGAAGTTTTACAACCCGTCTAACATTCTCTATTTATACCCCAGAATTCTCGCAAAAGCTCTGATGGGACCGCCACAATGCACAAAGCTTGGGATCATTAGTGTTACAGTGCTGCGCTATTGATGGCCTTTCTTCAGGACAGGTCATCAGTATCAGAGCTGTGGTGGTCCCGCAGCCAGCACCCTCAGTGATCAGCTGTTACCAGGTGCAGAAGTGCCTGCAATTTAACACAACAGCACAGCTCCATACACTGTTAGTGGCTGTATTAGATATTGCACATCGGATCACATTCACTTCATCAGGAGCTGAGCTGCAGAACCCGAGAACGGCCACTATGCGTTGTATGGCGCTGTGCTGCTCCGACTCTGTACATTATATATTTGTACACATCCGGCCACTACAAGAGCTGATTGGTGGGTGAGCCAAGTGTCGACCCCCACTGATCTGATACTGGTCTTGTACCATTTTGTGTCTGGTACTAAAAGTAGTCAGTTCTGAGCGACAGAAATCAGCGCTGTCTTTCTCGCGCTAAGGCTGGATTCACACATTGCATTTTTCTGTGTGTTTTTTTAATTTTAAACTTACCTTTTTTAGGTCAAAAACTGTGTGGATGTTTCTGTAAAGTCTTGTAAAATATTGCACAGTCTCCAAGTCTAAATGCATGGCACTTTTTTTTTTATTATTTTGTGTTTTTTTGTAGCATTTTGAATGATCACTGTCATTTTTTTGTGATACACAGCATGCTCTGGGTATGGATATGACTTACCATAAACCATCAAAAAAGCTTGTAAAAATGCAATGAAAAACACTTAAAGTTCATGGCGCTTTTTACAGGCATTTAAAAACACTGAAAAAATATTGTAAAGGAGCATTATGGCTTCAACAACTTTAGTTGTAAAAGTTACCATTTTCCAAGAGGAATCCTAGTCGGGAGGTAAACATGCAGCAAGAGTAAGGCCGTGGTTCACTGTCCGTATTTTTGCATAAGGGCTCGCTCACACCAGGGGGTATACATTGGACAATTGCTATCCAATATCGATAGCGCTCAGACCAATGTTCTTCAATGGGGCAGTGCTGATACATGATTTTTTTTTCACTGACAGAATCTGTCAGTGAAAAGAATCACGGCATGCTACGATTTCACTTTGAAATCAGATGCCACTCACCCATTCAAGTCTATCAGTGTGTGTGGAAATCATCGGACTGCACTCGGATGACATCTGATTTCCACGGACTCACAGAAGGGAGAAATTTTGTTCTCCATCTTCTCAGTGTGCTCTCATCCAAGAGAATTTGATCACACTTTGCTGACCATCAGATGAAACTCAAACTCTGATCAGAGTGTAATCAGTGTAATTGGCATAATCGGCTTGATTTTCTCCAATGAGAATATCTATGGCCATCTGATTGTAGCCTAAAGGGAAAAATTAGTACAATTTTCACTTTTCCTCTTTTTATTCTGGCAAACACTTTTCTTTGTTCCCTAAGACACAGTGCAAATAGTAGATGATGTCACACAGATCAATAATAATGATGTCCGTCAGACAGGGTTAATGCTCTGTGACCATATATTGACTGGAGGATCCCTGCTAAGCTGTCACTGAAAAGCTGCAAAAATACTTCAAGGCTGAAGAGGAAAAGATCAAATTCTCATCCTGCAGGGCTGGAGGCTGATGGTGACCGGCTGACCTGCAGCACTCACACAAGTATCATCTTCTGACCCGTGCCAGAAGGACGCTGAAGATTAATCTGAAGAGGGCAGTTGGTTGCTTTCAGAGCTCATATGTTCCCAACCAGCAGCAAAAATCATTATACAGACAACAAAAAATGAATATGAAGTCCTAAGTGGCTGAACGTAGAAATGAAATCTTACATCTAAGGTAATATGTTTATGTGTGCCAGAATTGCCAAGGCTTGAGGGTCAACCAGTGTAGGATCAGATATGTTGAATTTCAATGACCAATCCTTTTGTTCCACAAGAATATTAGACGCTGTCAAAAGAGTCTGGAGGAGGACAGAGGGGTCTGAAGGAGGACCAAGGGTTCAGGAGAGGGAACAGGGAGTCTGAAGGAGAACAGAGGGTTCTAAAGGAAAACAAAGGCTTCTGGAGAAGACAGACATGTCTGGAAGGAACAGAGGGGTTTAGAGGGATATGGAGGAGGACCAGGGGTTCTGGAGAAGGACCGACATGTCTGACAGGAACAGCGGGTTCTGAAGGAGGACCAAGGGTTCTAGAGAAGGACAGTCATGTCTGGAAAGAATAGAGGGGTCTGCTGGAGGACCGGGGTTCTGGAGAAGGACCGACATGTTTGGAAGGAACAGTGGGGTCTAGGGGAAGACCAATGGTTCTGGAAAAGGACAGACATGTCAGGGAGGGATAGAGGGGTCTGGAGGAGGACTGAGGGTTCTGGAAGAAACAGAGGGCTCTGGAGAGACAGAGTAGGGTCTGGAGGTACAGAGAAGGGTCTGGAGGTACAGGGAAGGGTCTGGAGGAGAACAGAGGGAGCTCTATGGAGAGACCAAACTACAGTCTGGCGAAAGTTTTAGGTTCATAGGGAGAGCAGTGACATCATCCCCAATGTGCAGTGATGTCACTTGAGATGGAACAGAAATGATTCCTCAGCTGTATTATGCTCATTATTATCATTTATCTTTAATTACATATTATAGACACCATGCCAATAAAGGAGTTGTCCCCTTTTGGTTACAATTTTTATTTTACTTAAATGCATGCATTTCGGGGCTAATTATACTTGCAATTGGATTTCGTTATAGATTTTGCACCATTTACCATTTACAGCTGCTGTGTTGCAGTGTCCATTCCTGGCTGCAGTATAAGTTAACTGAGCATCCATCAGTGAGCCAGTTCTGACAGGAAACTTTGTAACTCTTTTATCTGTCTTTGATGTCCTCTCAGCAGATTTATGACCACATCAAAGTTGAATGTTCAACGAAATAAAAAGCCTCTAAAAGTAAAACTGCTAAATTTTTATTGAAACTCAATTATAAAACTGATTTTTAGCCCAAATACATGCAAATAAATTGAAAACAAACGTCCTTAACGGTGGGCAACCTCTTCATTATCCTTCCTCTGCAGTTTTCGCCATGTTCCTAGCATCACTCCCGCTTTTCCACTGAGTTCTCTGTGGTAAATGTAGTTCATGTTCTTACTTTTCCTACCACATATGCCACTAATGCAGTAAATCGCCATGCCCTGGTGCTGAGGGTGTTGTCACTGCCTGTGGCCGCCCATTAATATATAAATAGCAGCGCTGATGTGACACCTCACGCCACCGATCTGACTGCTTCTGTCTTTCTGTGTTTTTGTTTCTGGTGGTTTTGTAAATCTTCAGATAAAACACATTAGTAGTCAGCAGGACTAAGATTTGTCGCAATGTCAAAAACTCTGCACTTCCTCAAACTGAATTTCTGTGGATTTTAGTATAAAAACTCAGAAAAATAAGTTGGATTGATAGTGAAAATATTCAGGGAGGCCAAAGTAGACATTACATTTAAAGCCCAGGTTCTGCAAGAAAAACTGGCCTCCCCCATACACATAAACGCTCACTTGTCGCAGCATACATGTGTTCTAAACAGAGAGAAGAGATTAAGCTGCTGCTTTACCCTCTGTCCCCTCCAGACTGGTCTTGGTCTAGCATGTAGATGGGAGTAAGCCTTTGCTGTTCACCCCCGTTTTCCTCCTGACACCCCTGTTTCTTCTGGACATCTCTGGTGACCGTGGCGTCCTGGAAACATAGTGATCCAGTATAAAAAATCTTTCATCGTCATCCTTGACAGATTCATTACATTACGGACTGCTTAACACCTGTGAAGCCCTTGGACTGATTTCACCCCTCTCTTTTGCTATGATTATGTCCCTGGAGAAAGGGCATAATGGAGGTTTTCTGGCTCCTTAGAGGTACCTCCACCCAAGTTTTAGCACCCACTTGTTAATAAAGCGGCTGTTTCCTCAGGAATCTGACCAGAGTGTGAGTTTCATGGTGTTTTGTCACCCCTGGGTGTTTGGAGAGGGGAAGGGGACGTTTTTTTTGTCATCTACGTGAGAAGGTGAAAAGGACTTTATCTGACATTATTAGGAAGTAGAGTTGTTTGCACCAGCTGCTGTAGGTTTCTATTGCCATGGGTGAGGGGGTTATTGCTTTGCTCAGGAGGGGGGGGGATCTTTGTTGCCCCTATGCACTTATTTTCTTATGATTTTCTAAAACTAACTATAATCCTGACCTAACCAATGGTCTGATGAGCTAAATCGCTTTATAGGAGTCTAAGACAAAAGGGTCATCTATGGAAAAAATATGGAACAAATATAATACGAATGCATTCATTATCAGTGACCTATCTACTTCCTGGGGGTTATTGAAGGCATACCTACGTGCCGGGGTTATCGGAGATCTACCTACATCCAGGGGGCTATCAGAGGTTTACCTACAGTCTTGGTGTAATCAGAGGCCTACCTAGATCTGGGAGGTGATGTAAAGCCTGCCTCGGTCCTGGGGGGGTGACCGGAGTACCTCCTACGTGCCAAGTGTGATCAGAGACCTACCTGGGTCCTGGGGATGATCGAAGGCTTACCTATGGATAAGTGATGATGTCAGACCTACCTACGTTCCGGGGGTAATTGAAGGCTTACTTAGGTCCCGTGACTGATTAGAGGCCTACCTGTGTGCCGGGGATGACTGGATACCTACCTAGATCCTGGGGGTAGTCAGAGGCCTACCTGGGCCCTGGGAGGTGACCGGAGGTCTACCTACATGCCAAGGATGATCAGAGGCTTACCAAGTTCTTGAGGGTGATTGGAGGCGTACCTAGGTCCTGGGGGGGGTGACCGGAGGCCTACCTACTTACTGGAAGTGATTGGAGGCCTACCTAGGTCCCATGGGTGATCAGAGGCCTACCTAGGTCCTGGGGGTGATAGGAGGCCTACCTAGGTCCCGGGGGTGACCAGCGTACTACATAATTCTCAGGGGTGACCAGAGCCCTAACCTGGTCCCGGGGGATGATAAAAGGACTATCTACATGCTGGAAGCCTACCTAGGTCCCGGTAGTGATGAGAGGCCTACCTAGGTCCCGGAGGTCATAGGAGGGTTATCGATGGCCTACCTACGTGTCGGGGTGATCGGATGCCTACCTAGGTCTCGAGGGTGACCAGAGCCCTACATTGGCCCCGAGGGATGACCAGAGGACTAGCTAGATGCTGGAAGCCTACCTAGGTCCCGGTAGTGATCAGAGACCTACCTAGGTCCCGAGGGTAATCGGAGGCCTACATACATGCTGGGGGTGATCGAAGGCCTACCTACGTACCGGGCGTGATCGGATGCCTACCTAGGTCCCAGTGGTGACTGAAGGCCTATCTACATCCCAACGTTAAGTTTATGATTTGGTTTGGCTGCTTTGATGCTGGGACGCTCTCTAGTTATGATTTGCAGATATTATAGGGCCAGTCCTGTATGTGGTTATTGGATGTGGTTGATTTTGGACACCTGGGTGGGGATTGTGCATGTTGCAGAGACGATTGTAGTGCCTGAGGGTATTATTGGATGCACTGATGGTCTGTAACCAGTTGTATGTTTCCAGTCACATATGTGTAGCACCCTGAGGATTCGGCTGCTACAGGGGTATTGCACCTCAGCCAGAGGTGTGATATTCCACTCCCGGGTAAGGATGGAGTGTGGAACTGAGCTCAGTAGGCTGCATGCACTACACACATCCCATTTCCGGGGGACAGACCAATGGTACTCCCACTAGAGAAATGTGCAGGTACGACAGTGTCTGTCCCTGGCTGGAGTGGGAGGGGGGTGGAACATCCCAGTAGTGTAGGGGCAGATAGGGGGAGCAGTCTGGGTAAAGCTAGGAGCTCATTGGGTGCTGGTCACCTGAGCTCACACATAGAGGGAGTATATAAGGTGGGAACCATCTTAGATCAGGGTCAGTCTGTCAGAGTTGAGTCAGAGAAGCAGAGCAGCTCAGCCAGCTCCAAGGCCAAGAGAGAGAGAGAGGAGAAAGAAGGACCCAGAGAGGGAGAAGAGGGAACTCCAAGAACCCAAAATTAGACCAGAGGGTGAAGAGTTGGCACAAGGGTACCGGATGCCAAGCTGGTGGAGGGCCCTAATCCTTAGCCAGAGACCGGAGGTCGTGGGCAGGATCTGCCACGACCACCCACTAAATCCACCCGGAAGGCAAACCGTGAATAGGGTCAGGGAACCCAGAGACAAGGGTTTTACCAACAAGAGGCCCGAGGGAGCCGGACTTAGGTGGATCCCTGGTGGGGAAGGCCAGAGAGAAGGACAAGTCAGAAAGGGAGCTCAGGACCACGCTCCAGAATCACCTGGGGGTTGGCCGAGTCCAGGACCTGGTGGACGCAGCACGGCTCGGGCGGTCACTCAAGGCCGGAGTGACCAACACAAAAGCAGTAAGTAAAAACCCTGAACTGCACAGCCCGACTCTGAGTTTCATTACCATCCTCACTGCACCTCCACAACCACCATCCTCTGCAACTGACCCCCTGAGGCTATACCCCTCCCGTTGGGGGTTATACTACCCGAAGCTGCACACACACCACCAGCCTCAGCGGACCCTGCTGCAGCGGCGGCCGTAGTGACCGCAAATCAACGGGTGGCGTAGTCGACACTAAAGAACATCCAGTAACATCTGTAGGACTGCCACACACTGAGCTTGACACCCTGGGCACGGACCGGGTCACCGCCACTCGGAGACTACAACCCCCATCTGATCCGGCTCCGGGTATCCCCCAAACAACACTGGCCCAGGGGGCGCGTCAACTTTGGCGTAGTCGGCAGGATCACGTGCCCGCAACAACCGGGTACTGCGTGCCTGAAGAAAAGTTCACCGTTACCTCAAAAAGAAGTCTCCCGCCGGTTCCGGAGGGTCCCCGCCAACGGACCCCATCACAGGTCGTTTCCCGCCGGTTGTCCGCCATTTGCAGCTTTTTCCCGCCATCCATGGAGTTTCCCGCCACTGGGAGACGATTCCCGCCATTTCCAAAGATTTCCCGCCTTGGAAGAGCGGACGCCATTATGGGCGTGCCAGAGGGTGGCAAGAGGTCACCTCCCATCGTGGGCCAGGTCGAAGAATGGCGCCAAAAGCGGAAACCGCGCCCACCAACAGAGACTGTGATGCTGGAAGTGTCCATCAGCGTGAGAGAACTGCCCCTGGAACTGACAATCACAAAGTTGCCCCGGGACCACCTTCAATGTGGGCGGAGACAGAACAAGAGAGCAAAGATGGGTGTCGCCTGGAGGAGTCTGGAGAGAGCGCACCCGGAGACAAGAAGTCTGGAGAGGAGTCCAGAGAAAGCCTACCCGGAGATGGAGGGAGAGTCAGGCAGCACCGACCCAGTGGTCAGGAGCCTGCTACAAGCCACAACCCCACTAGGCCTAGTGGAGGTCCTGGCACAGCTCCCCCGAGACCGGGAGTGTGCACAGACTGCGCTGGAGGGCCTCGCACGGAGGATGGCCCGGGTGCAGCGAGAGACGTTGGCGGAGTGGAGCCGAGAGATGGCCCAGCAGACCGAAACCCGTCAGCGGAACACGCCACCCGAGACGAGGAGACAGACCGCCTCTGAGGATGGTGCAGGAGGAGTGAAGGCCGGAGACGGCGCCGAGGAGGGAGCTGAACGGACGGAGGCAGGCAAAGGGGACGTCTCTACCCCGAGCCGGGAAACCGCGTGCCTGCCCCAGCTCCCCGTCGCAGAGCCCGAAATTCCCCCTGCCGTGCCCGTCGCTGCATCGTCACTGCCGCAGACTAGGCCTCAACCGGAAACCGCGGCCGCGACCCCTGTGACGTCACGCGCTTCGACCCTGAGCGCGGCAAAGCAGGAAATACCATCGGCCTGGTCGCAAGGCCTAGTACACCCGGGCGCCGCCATTCCAACAGCGCCCCCTACCTCCGCGGAGCCACCAGCCTGGTCGCAGGGCCGAGTAACCACGGGCGCCGCCGTTCTTACGGTGCCCTTTTCCTTTAGCGTGCCCCAAGCCTGGTCGCAAGGCCTGGTCAACCCGGGCGCCGCTACCACCACAGCGCCCATAACACCTAAAGTACCGCACCTGGGTGAGGACCTGTTCGCCCAGCATACGTGCCCGGATGGGCAGCCCTTTGTGTGGCCACCGGAGTTTCACCATCCCCGACTCCGGAAAGAAAGACCCCTAGATGAGCCCCTGATTCCGGTTCCGAAGCCCGTCAGGAGGACCCAGCCCCCGCTAGAGGAGGCACAGTTTGAGTGGGACCCCACCGGAGGAGACCTCATGGGGTTCACTCAGGAGACTCGGGCGGCCGCAGCGGAGCGTGCAGAGTGCTGCCGCCAGCAGCTCGAGGTCTTCGAGAAGGAGCGGAGAGAGAGGCGGGTCCGGGAACAGCAAGCACAGATAAGGAGCGCGGAGCAGAAGAGCCGGACCAGGAGAGATCCCCGTGCAGCTCATGGTCCCCGTACCACCGGGACTGTGATTAAATTCAACCTGCAGCTTGGGTGGGGCTTCATAAGAGACCATCATACCCCCGGCGACGTCTTTGTCACCCGCAGAGACGTAGAAAGCCATCTGCCGGAGGGACACAGAGGTCGTGACCTGTATGTAGGGGACGAGGTCACCTTCACCCGGCACAAGTGTGCCAAAGGACCCTACGCCCTCCATGTGCATCGCCTGACGGAGGAGGAGCTGCGGTGTGAGGAGGAGCAAGAGGACCCGGACGGGTCTGAAGATAAAGAAGGAGCAGGAGGACGCCGTCGTTAAAGTACGGTAAAGAGACTGTAAATAGTTACCCATCGGGGTACAGTGAACTGTTGCTGCTTTAAATATGTCCCCGTTGGGACAAGAGTGAACTGTTAACCCGTGTGTCCCTATTCCCATTACCTGGCCGAGGACTGAGAGCGGCCATATTCCCCTGTATATAGTTGCGCTTTCTAAGGCGCCCCCTACCGGTTTTATAGGAAACTGTTGTTTTTCTTAAAGAGACTGTCGCACTTTACCCGGTCACAAGTTGCACCGTGGCCGGAGGAACAAGAATGTTATTTATATGAAAAGTTTTATTGCTGATAATATATGTGATGTTTTATATGTTTATGTTTATGAAAAAAAAAAAATTGTATGTTTTGGATGTTTATTCTCTTACAGCCCGAGGACGTGCTGTGATTTACCAGGGGGGAATGTAGCACCCTGAGGATTCGGCTGCTACAGGGGTATTGCACCTCAGCCAGAGGTGTGATATTCCACTCCCGGGTAAGGATGGAGTGTGGAACTGAGCTCAGTAGGCTGCATGCACTACACACATCCCATTTCCGGGGGACAGACCAATGGTACTCCCACTAGAGAAATGTGCAGGTACGACAGTGTCTGTCCCTGGCTGGAGTGGGAGGGGGGTGGAACATCCCAGTAGTGTAGGGGCAGATAGGGGGAGCAGTCTGGGTAAAGCTAGGAGCTCATTGGGTGCTGGTCACCTGAGCTCACACATAGAGGGAGTATATAAGGTGGGAACCATCTTAGATCAGGGTCAGTCTGTCAGAGTTGAGTCAGAGAAGCAGAGCAGCTCAGCCAGCTCCAAGGCCAAGAGAGAGAGAGAGGAGAAAGAAGGACCCAGAGGGGGAGAAGAGGGAACTCCAAGAACCCAAAATTAGACCAGAGGGTGAAGAGTTGGCACAAGGGTACCGGATCCCAAGCTGGTGGAGGGCCCTAATCCTTAGCCAGAGACCGGAGGTCGTGGGCAGGATCTGCCACGACCACCCACTAAATCCACCCGGAAGGCAAACCGTGAATAGGGTCAGGGAACCCAGAGACAAGGGTTTTACCAACAAGAGGCCCGAGGGAGCCGGACTTAGGTGGATCCCTGGTGGGGAAGGCCAGAGAGAAGGACAAGTCAGAAAGGGAGCTCAGGACCACGCTCCAGAATCACCTGGGGGTTGGCCGAGTCCAGGACCTGGTGGACGCAGCACGGCTCGGGCGGTCACTCAAGGCCGGAGTGACCAACACAAAAGCAGTAAGTAAAAACCCTGAACTGCACAGCCCGACTCTGAGTTTCATTACCATCCTCACTGCACCTCCACAACCACCATCCTCTGCAACTGACCCCCTGAGGCTATACCCCTCCCGTTGGGGGTTATACTACCCGAAGCTGCACACACACCACCAGCCTCAGCGGACCCTGCTGCAGCGGCGGCCGTAGTGACCGCAAATCAACGGGTGGCGTAGTCGACACTAAAGAACATCCAGTAACATCTGTAGGACTGCCACACACTGAGCTTGACACCCTGGGCACGGACCGGGTCACCGCCACTCGGAGACTACAACCCCCATCTGATCCGGCTCCGGGTATCCCCCAAACAACACTGGCCCAGGGGGCGCGTCATATGCACATTAGGTTCTGTTTAACCTAGCACACATGGAGCAATGCATGAACAGTACAGACATGTGTCCTCTAGGCGAGGAGACGCTCCTAACAATGGGGAAGTCTGGGAAAGTCAGCACCTTATGTACATGAAAGCCCCCTACACATCTACACAAACATCAAGTATTGTCCACTCCCAATTTGTGTAAACACAGGGCCAGGATTTACTGTTCCCACTGGTCACTGGTCGAGAGATCTGAGGACAGATCTGGCCAGTGCCTGGAGAACTAACCCCTTTTAGTTTTGTATCGTCATGTATATGCTGTATGGAAATGTGGTGACTGATTTCCAGTGATACCTATACTGTATACATGATTGTTGGTCTCTTCTCTTAACCAACATGTGGCAGATTATGTTGTCTGTGTTGTTATCACAACAATGTTATATTTTTAGATGAGAAGAGTCTTGCATGTGTTCATTTCTATGTCTCACTAAAGAAGCACTCCTCCCATCAAAATTTTTATCCTATTAAAATATTGCAATCATCATATTGTATAGCACTGTGTACTTACAATTGCTCACTTTGTCTTTCTACCCAACTCTTTTCTTTTCCATTAGGTCTATGACATCACATGATTAAAAACTGACTAGCTGAATCCTGCTACGCTCTAAGTAGAAAAAGGAGGTCAATTTTCCCTGCATGAGTCATAACACTGCAAAAGACCCTGGCAGGGGGGAGCAGCGGAGCAGCTGGGTCAGGAGTTCAAGAAGGGAATGATTTCTGCACGGACAAGAGACTTCCTGTTTCTACATAGCGCAAAGAAAATAGAAGAATTAGCTGGGTAGAAAGGCAAAATGAGCAATTGTAAGTACACATTGCTATATAATATTATGAGTGCAATATATTAAGAAGATAAAAACGTTGATGGCAGGAGTGCTTCTTTAATAGGGATGTAGCTGTAAGGAGTGTAGAGATAGCAGTCACACCTAGGACCTGGTGTCTAAAAGTCCTCAAATACATTAGCTAGCTGTCGACGGAACAATCAGGGCATAGCTTTATGTCCTGAGTCCTCCACACACAGGAACATTCTTCTCGGATGAGCACTCATCTGTTCAATGTGAGAGCCGTTCCCAGCCTCCTCTGTCCTCCACTTGTTATTCTCTTTCAGAGAATGCAAACTTTTCTGTTCTCCAGACTCCTGTGTTCTCCTCCTCCAGACTCGTCTGTCTTTTTCAGACTCCTTTGTCCCCCCTTATAACTGTTCTGTCCCCTTCAGAATACTCTGTCCTTTCCAAACTCGTCTGTTCTCCTCCAGACTGCTCTGTTCTCCTCCAAACTCATCTGTCCCCCTTCAGCTGTACGTCTCCTTCAGACTCCTCTGTCCCCCTCCTCCAGACTCCTCTGCCCCCCTCCTACAGACTCCTCTGTGCCCCTCCTCCAGACTCCACTGTCCCCCTCTTAAAGACTCCTCTGTCCCCCTCTTACAGACTCCTCTGTTCCCCTCCTACAGACTCCTCTGTCTCCCTCCTACAGACTCCTGTCCCCCTCCTGACTTCTCTGTCCTACTCCCCTGACTCCTCTGTCTCCTCCTGACTCCTCTGGCAGTGGTTCATCCCCTGAAGAGTCAAAGGATTAGCTGTTGGAAATCCAATGTGTCGGATCCCCTTTTGCTCTGACACCATCTGTATGGGGAGACTTAGGAGGACCCCATACACATTACTCTGTTGGCCGATCTCATTAATATCGGCGGGTTCTGCTGATCTTAATGTGTATGTCGATTTAAGGGGCCACATTTTATTTTACCAATTAGCTTTTCTAGAGATTTTCTATTTTACTAGAGATCCATGTTTTTGGCTTGGTTTTCTTTTACAGAGCATAATTATTGGTGTGCTTGTCCACCGGGGGTAATCACACTGCAGCCAGCAATGTTAGTAGTGCTTACACACTTATGGGGTATAAATGGGGGCATATTTGTGCCTGTATCCGGGATACGAGGCCCCTCCCGCCGACACACAAGTCATTTATCCGCTATGATGTCCAGTCGGTCAGCACTGTATGGTCACATGACCACCCAGTGACCATCTGCTGCCCTGGGAGATATCTCTTCTTTTCATGGGGAACACAAAGACCACCCTAGGACCAGCTACTAGACATTCAGCACAGACTTTGGTGTGGAAACCCACTAATTTATGGGTTTAATTGACTGAGAAAGAATAAGAAAAAAAACTTTTCTGTGTCCTGGGACAGCTCAGACCGAGCACCGACCAATGTATAATTAAGGCAGAGCATATAAAGATTTATAACTTGTATTGTGGCCAGGAATGTAATGCAGATTCCATGAGACCGGTCCCTGGACCCCATAAATAGCTAATAATCAGCATTCAGCAGGCCTGCCCAGAATAATACAGGGAGGGGGGAATTAAAATACAGTGACAGACATTAGCGGGATGCAGTATGTGACAAAGCATGGCCATGCAGGGGCCACGCTAGGCCCACGTGCGCCCTATTAGTCTCATTATAAGCAGCACGTTAAGGATAAAAGGCAGCTTTTATAGTAATGGACGACAAATGCTTCCTGCCCAAAAACAAGTCATGTCACAGCAGTTCTCAGAAAGCTCACCCTACCAAAAACACTTGTGCAGCTTGCTCTCAGGTGACTATTTTTTGAGCTGTAATTTTGCCAAAGTCGCATGGAAGTTGCAAAAATATTAAGATTTGAGAGTCCTCAGTGGTTAATACCTTTTAATGGCTAACTGAAAAGAGGTATCAACCACTGAGGACTCTCAAATCTTAATGATTTTCTATCTACTGGCTAACACGGTACAAAGAGATATATTTTTTCCGTATGTAAGTTGCGGTCACACATGATTTACATTGAAGTCTATGGCAAGTGATCGACAGAAAATCCAACACATTTGGAAGCATGACTCTGTGACAATATAGGAAATCCTAGTGGGACCCTGTGATCTCACTGTTGTCGTGCGGCCGTAGCCTCGATTAATTAGTTCTGCTCAGGGGGAAATTAAATTTGATGGCTTCTTACATTGATCCTGCTTCTTGATTTTTATTAATAAACGCAACAATCTTTGGATGTGGGTTATCAATACAAGATTTTTTTTACTATCATAATGGTGTCTTAAAAATGGGTCACTTGTGCTTACAAAATACAAATCCCCCTCTATGATCAAGGCGATAATTGTCATCCTGCGACTGACTGATGCCGCCACATTCTGGGCTCTAGTTGCTATTAGTGTTTAGCCACTTTGTGAGTGAAAAATCTAGGATCCAAGATACTTGTAACATTGTAAAGGGGCATCAGAGGATCTAATCAGTCATTGCAGTGGAGCTATAACTACACGGTCCTCTATCCACGGGGGACCCATGAATAGAATGCCAGGAGAATGGTAAAGACTGACACATACGTGAATCAGTACCAGGGGTTTATATCAAACAGCAATGAAGAAGACATATATGAAAAATGACAGTCTAGGATAATAAATGACACTGCCCTTAATGTTTGATGTGAAATTGTGCATCTTCACTATTATTTCTCAGCACATATTTCAGCCGGTGTCAGTCTGGTTGTCTCAGCCGCCCTCCGGCTATTTTGCCCTCCAGGTAAATTGTCAGTGCTGTCAGATATTTTTTATGTTATTCACACACATTCCTGCGAGTCTGACACATTCATGTTCTGAGAACCACTGGGAAAAAAACATGAATTTACATCGTTTATGACTGATTGGACTGTCAGCTCCTCAGCACAGAGTTCTCAGTCTGGAGAGTACAGAATAGACTTGTAATATAAGGAATCTAAAAAAACGTTCATGAAGAAGATCTGAAGAGCGAAGTCCGATAAAACAGTGTAGAAAGAACAGAATGATAAGATCATGCACAATAATGATTACTAAGACTATCTCTACTAGTCCTAACCTTAACTGACTGATCCATTTAGAGTGTATTCCTATCTTTAGACATTATGAACCATCCACATGATAGGGGATAACTTGCTGATGTGGGATCTGCCAGCTGGGAACCACAGCAGCTTCACTCATTCACTATGGGACTGCCGAAAAAGCTGAGCTCTGTATTAAGTTTTCACCTGCAGTCCCATAGAGAATGAATGGAACAGTGGTGTGCATGTCCAGCCACCGTAACATTCAGGTCGGACCACCTAAGATTAGCAAGATATATATTTTATGAATAGGTGATAACTTCTAAAGATGGGAATAATCCTTTACCATACTAATCCCAAGTCTACTAGGCCAGCGCTTATTTGGCCGTTTTCCACTTTTTTTTCATGGATAGACCATGTACGTATTATATGTGGCTGTGAGACTTGTCCATGATGTTTAATGGACTGTGAGACACGATTTTTAGCTGGTTTACAAATTAAAATCACCCATACAAGTCTATGGGTCTATGAAAATCACAGATATTACTTGGATGCCATCTGTGTACTGTCCGCTTTTAATATTGTCATAGGAAGAAGATCTGCAATTTTTTTTTTTTGCATGTAAGAAAATCACTGATGAAACACTGATGGTAACAATTGACATGGACCAAACACTGATGAAACTCAGATGCAAGTCAATAATGAAAATCGGTCCAATATTTGCGTACAAGAGAAGTCACTGATGTCTGAACGAGGCCAAAGTCTTCTAATCTAATTTACTTAATCAGTGAGCCCTATTCTACTAACCTTACTTCAATACCAAGTTTACGACCCCTACTAAGGCTAAATGTACTAGCCATAATATCCCAGCCCTAAAGCCTCATTCAGACGACTGTGATGCACAGACTGGCCAGCGGTCTTATGTGGCTGTCAAGTTCAGATCAGGAGACCCCTGGCCAGTACGTGCTTCATGCACCGTATTACACGGACCTCTGAATTCGGCATAAGGGCTCGCTCACATGAGTTTATAACACGGCTGAGTGTTATCTGATGTTTTATCTTATTGCACTCAGACCAATGTTATACTATGGGGCAGTACAGAACCACATTTTTTTTTCTCATGCCGATTCAGCCTGAGAAAAAAATACAGTTATATGAAAAAGTTTGGGCACCCCTATTAATCTTAAGCTTAATGTGTTATAAAAATTGGTGTTTTGCAACAGCTATTTCAGTTTGATATATGTAATAACTGTTGGACACAGTAATGTTTCTGCCTTGAAATGAGGTTTATTGTACTAACAGAAAATGTGCAATCTGCATTCAAACAAAATTTGACAGGTGCATAAGTATGGGCACCTCACCAGAAAAGTGACATTAATATTTAGTAGATCCTCCTTTTGCAAAAATAACAGCCTCTAGTCGCTTCCTGTAGCTTTTAATGAGTTCCTGGATCCTGGATGAAGGTATTTTTGAACATTCCTCTTTACAAAACAATTCCAGTTCAGCTAAGTGTGATGGTCGCCGAGCATGGACAGCCCTCTTCAAATGATCCCACAGATGTTCAATGATATTCAGGTCTGGGGACTGGGATGGCCATTCCAGAACATTGTAATTGTTCCTCTGCATGAATGCCTGAGTAGATTTGGAGCGGTGTTTTGGATCATTGTCTTGCTGAAAGATCCATCCCCTGCGTAACTTCAACTTTATCACTGATTCTTGAACATTATTGTCAAGAATCTGCTGATACTGAGTGGAATCCATGCGACCCTCAACTTTAACAAGATTCCCGGTGCCGGCATTGGCCACACAGCCCCAAAGCATGATGGAACCTCCACCAAATTTTACTGTGGGTAGCAAGTGTTTTTCTTGGAATGCTGTGTTTTTTTGCCGCCATGCATAACGCCTTTTTGTATGACCAAACAACTCAATCTTGGTTTCATCAGTCCACAGGACCTTCTTCCAAAAAGAAATTGGCTTCTCCAAATGTGCTTTTGCATACCTCAGCCGACTCTGTTTGTGGCGTGCTTGCAGAAACGACTTCTTTCGCATCACTCTCCCATACAGCTTCTCCTTGTGCAAAGTGCGTTGTATAGTTGACCGATGCACAGTGACACCATCTGCAGCAAGTTGATGCTGCAGCTCTCTGGAGGTGGTCTGAGGATTGTCCTTGACTGATCTCACCATTCTTCTTCTCTGCCTTTCTGATGTTTTTCTTGGCCTGCCACTTCTGGCCTTAACAAGAACTGTCCCTGTGTTCTTCCATTTCCTTACTATGTTCCTCACAGTGGAAACTGACAGGTTAAATCTCTGAGACAGCTTTTTGCATCCTTCCCCTGAACAACTATGTTGAATAATGTTTGTTTTCAGATCATTTGACAGTTGTTTTGAGGAGCCAATGATGCCACTCTTCAGAGGAGATTCAAACAGGAGAACAACTTGCAAGTGGCCACTTTAAGTAGCTTTTCTCATGATTGCATACACCTGGCTATGAAGTTCAAAGCTCAATGAGGTTACAAAAACAAAAAAAGTGCTTTAGTAAGTCAGTAAAAAGTAGGTAGGAGTATTTAAAACAAGAAAATGATAAGGGTGCCCATACTTATGCACCTGTCAAATTTTGTTTGAATGCAGATTGCACATTTTCTGTTAGTACAATAAACCTCATTTCAAGGCAGAAACATTACTGTTTCCAACAGTTATTACATATATCAAACTGAAATAGCTGTTGCAAAAACACCAATTTTTATAAAACATTAAGCTTAAGATTAATAGGGGTGCCCAAACTTTTTCATATAACTGTACATACAAGTCTGTGGGTGCGTGTGAAACATCGGACTACACTCAGATGTCATCAGAGTGCAGTCCGACATCTGTGGATTAAGGCAGTGGAGAAGATGGAGAAATTAAGTTCTCTGTCTTCTCCACACCTGTGCTACGATTCTCTCATGCGAGAGAATCGGATAACACTAAGATGACACTCGGATCATTCTCTGACAGAGTTTGATCCAAGTGACATTAGCAGAATTGGCCCGATTCGCTCGCATGAATCTACGCTCATGTGACCCCGACCTAAGTCTTAGGATATGCAGCGACTTTGGGTGTTCAACAGTAAACGTTTACTAGTCATGTGCCCAAAAATGTGTGCGGTTTGTCTAAGACTTGTGTGCTAAGGGTTGATTTTACAGTGAGGAATAATGCAAAATCACAGACACTGGTGCGACATCCATGTGACACACTGGGGCCTGTGCAAGAAATGTCACATGTAACTTGCAACCAAAAATCAAGCTGGTTTGGATTTTTTTTTTGCGACTCGTGTCACATTATTGCAATGCAACCACAATGACAATACTCAGACGTGAGGTCACACGAGCCCCAGCCTTAACCCCACTATCCCTAACTTTACTAACTCTCATAGTATCCCGAATTTACTTATAATAAATGGAAATAGTAATAATATTTTGAAATAAAGAGATGATAAATGTGACTTTTAATCCTGCTGATCATATAGATACAGAATGTACCGTCCGCACATGGTAGATGTTCCCGGTGGTCGTGGCCTCCTCACCTGCTCTCAGGTATGTCAGGCCTGCGATTCTGGAGGCCTGGGAACCTCTGAGGACAAGCAGGAGGCAAGGAGATGGCCGCAGAAATGTAGGAAATCCTTGTATTTTTCATTTATGAGTTGAACCAAACAGACTTCTTGTTTATTTCCTGCTCAATTGTGGCTGCAGACTTCTAGAGGAGGGGGGTGTGCGCCATCTTTGAAGATTAACTCCGTCCTCCCAGAGAATTGTTGCTTTTTCCTGTTTAAATGCAAAAGAAAAAAAAAAGTATTTATCTTTCAGTCTGGGATCCCACTTGTAGAGTTTGCTTCCTTCATAAAGTTCACTCATAAATATATCAGCCAGTGTCATGAAAAGACAGCAGTCTGCAGGTCCTGGGAATCAGGAAGAGACCCCTCCCCGACCCCGGAGCAGTCCCATAGAACCGCCCGAACCCTCACACAAAGGATCGCTGTCCTATGTAGATCTCATAGGGCCTCCTATCATGCTGTCCTGAAAAATCTGGTCCATCTGACCGATGCATCTCCCCTCCTGTAATACCACAGAGATCGGTGCAGATGGCCTTTGGATCTTTGGAAAGCTGGGTGATGATCCTTTCACATACCGCCTATATGCATCAGCTTATTGGGGTGTCCTGTGTCCAATTGTACCTCAGTAATACAACTGGCCAGCATCCAAATCAGAACTTGGTAGTAAAACCGTCGGAATAACTGAATGGATACAATCCAGGATTGTCATTTTCCCAACTGTCATGATTCCTGTTTCAGGAGACCTTATACAACCCCTGGCAAAAATTATGGAATCACCGGGCTCGGAGGATGTTCATTCAGTTGTTTAATGTTGTTGAAAAAAAGCAGATCACAGACATGGCACAAAACTAAAGTCATTTCAAATGGCAACTTTAGGGCTTTAAGAAACACTAAAAGAAATCAAGATAAAAAATGTGGTACTTAGTAAGGGTAATTTTGTTCAGACCAAGCTGAGGGAAAAAATTATGGAATCACTCAATTCTGAGGAAAAAATTATGGAATCATGAAAAACAAACACACAAAAGAACACTCCAATACATCACTAGTAGTGTTGAGCGAGTATGTTCTGTCCGAGTATGTTCGGGCCGAGCTCCGAGTATTTATAGCTGCTCGGTGATGTGCTTGAATCCATAATTTTTGCCAGGGGTTGTAGTCCAGAATCACTCGAATCTTGTAGTATGTGTTTATGTTACCATATATAATAATGGCCCAGTGGGTAATGGGGCTGATATGTTGGGGTCCCTGCGTCCTCCCCTCCGTGGCCAATGGTAATAATTCACCATTTTAATATGTGACTAAAGTCTCCAGGATCCCCAGTCTAGTCCCCTAGAGCAGGGTTCCCCAACTCCAGTCCTCAAGGCCCACCAACAGGTCATGTTTTCAGGATTTCCTTAGTATTGCACAGGTGATGTAACTATTGCCTGTGCTGATGATGGAATTATCACCTGTGCAATACTAAGGAAATCCTGAAAACATGACCTGTTGGTGGGCCTTGAGGACTGGAGTTGGGGAATCCTGCCCTAGAGATTCTGTCATTTTCTCCCAATCGTCACTATATTATTATTATTATTATTATTATTAATAATAATTTATATAGCACCATTGATTCCATGGCGCTGTACATAAGAAGGGGTTACATACCAAATACAAATATCACTTACAGTAAACAAGCTAACATTGATGGAGCGGTACGGAGGGAAGAGGACCCTGCCCTTGTGGGCTTACATTCTACAGGAAAGGGGCAGAGACAGTAGGTTGAGGGGTTGCAGAAGTTCCGGTGTTGTTGGTTGAGGTGGCAACAAGCAAGGTCATGGCACGCTGTAGGCTTGTTTGAAGAGATGGGTTTTCAGATTCCGTCTGAAGGATCCAGGTGTGGCGGGTAATCAGACGTGTTGAGGTACAGAATTCCATAGGATGGGGGATATTCGGGAGAAATCTTGGAGGCGATTGCGTGAGGAACAAATAAGTTGTGGAGGAGAGAAGGAGGTCTTGGGAGGAACGGAGGTTACGTGAAGGAATATATCGGGAGATGCTATATCAACAGATTTCCCATCGTCTTTCATGTTGCATTTCCTTCTTCATCCAGTCTCTCACTACGACCTTTCCCCCTGACATGACGGACACTTTCCTCCTGCCGTGGGTCGTGAGACAGACGAAAAGATGTGAGTCAGCCTTCATATAGATATAATGTTTCATCATAATCAGGGCGGACATACCATGAGTGCAACCTGTGCAGCCGCGTCCACCTCCAAAGCAGCAAGCAGCTTCTACATAAAGGGCCACAATATTGGACTGTCAAGGGCCCATATACTGTTCTTTCACAGGGGCCCTCCTATGTCTGTGGCCACCTCTGATTTCATACTGGTATAATATATTATCTGTAGTGCTTGTTCTCTGTTATCAGCCATTTCTTAGTGGTGGTGTGATTTGTCAGATTACTAGATAGCAGGGAACGAGGAGAAGTCATTGGCTAGTTAATGCTTATAACAGAGAGAAGTGCAAGGCTTGCTGGTACATGTAGTTCTTAACGTCAGTAAGAAAATGCCGCTCTTGCAAATATGGATGATTCTTTCCTTGACAATTATTGTCCCCATGAAGATTCTCCACAGTATCTGATGTTTAACACGTGTAACTGCAACTCCTAGCGTGCCCTGACCGCATACAGCATGCGCAAAGGCTGGAGACCATGGCAGCATGGGACGAGCTGTGACATCCGCTCAGATATATTACGGGTGGAGTCACCTTTTAACCCCAGTGTGTACTCTGGTCCATTGAAATGTTTTTCTGCGAGAAGTCTACTTTCTTGGCAGCTACCCTTTGTATCACAGGATATGTCACAATAGCCGCTGTGCAGAATTCATTTTACCTTGGGGAAGTGAGAACACAGCGGTTGTCTATGTGAATACGTGGGGCTCCTCCTCTACGTTTCTTAGTTCATGAGGGGAGTAAAAAACTTCTCTGAAAATGCAACGACACTGTGAGCTGTCACAGTTTTGCAGAGTATTTTTTTTGTCTTTGCTATGTTTCACCTGCACAGCAGAAAATCGCACGTTGCAAAACGACAGCAATTTGCACCTGTAATTCGGCTGTGGCTAAGCAGAAAAAAATATTCCCGTAAATAATCTTAATGTTACCAAAACCTGAATGATACAGCGCTGCTCCAGGGAACATTTTACCAGTCAGTTGTAGATGCAGCAGAGCTGGGTTTGCACGGTCCTTGTCTGAGCTTTACCTGTAAAGGCTGCAGAGCGGTATTCACGACCGAGCTACTGTCCGGTTGTGCTCTGGCACTTTACAGACTATGGGTGTCCCAGTCCTAGTGTGCTTTAGGGTGTGGGGTGCATGACTCTCACTTGGCGAGGCCTCCACTGCCTCTAAGCGTCCATCCTCAGGAGCCGCCGCACACAATGCATGGGATACAAGGTTCTTTGAAACAGTCAAACTTTTACTAAACAGTCCAAGTTCATCAGGTGGGATAGGGCACAGCAATTCAGACTTCCTTCCTACTTAGCATAAGACCTCTTCTGTTCTGCCACACATTCATTCTGGACTACCACCAAGCCCGCTGACTCCATCAGCCCCATGGATTTGTCCACTCTGACAGCACCCAGGACCGGCCACTTGCCCCCCATGTAACTCCATGTTCACCGACCTCGTGATGTCGGAAGACCTGGCCCGTTCCATGGTACCTGGCCTGATCCCTAGGCTCCAGACACTGTTAGATCGTCCATCAGGGATCTGCATTTGGCCACCCGCTGCCCTGAACGTTTGGCCCACGCTGCCCCTAGCAGTCCACCACCCCACCTGAACTTGAACTCACTCCACACTTCACTGGCTGACACTGCATTCTCTCTTTGATAATGTTATATATTCCTTCTCTACTGGTGTCATACCCTAATTACAGGAGAGGGCAGCAGCACAACTTTGTATCTTTAGGCCACGGCCCCACTATCAGTATTTGGTCAGTAGCCAGGAGTGCGTGATAAATGCAGAATTGGTGACTTGTTTCTATTATACCTTTTCTCTGATTGTTCCTCACCTGGTTTTTGCTCCAACTCCTGAGAAAAAATACTGACTGAATACTGACCAAATACTGATAGTGGGGCTGTGGCCTTAGACTTCAGATGACTCTTATATTCCAATATTAATGTCTTGTCCTCGGCAACAGCCATTATCTACTACGTGCTTTATACAAGATGTAACAAAATAGGATCCACAGAGCAGGGTCACATAGGGAATTCCCAGTTAAATTCCATGTGTCACCGGCCCATTGTATATCCTGCATTCACCCGGAAGATCAATAATATGAAATATCTGCAATGTGTGCATTCCAGAGAGGATACTACGCAGGCAACAAAGACCAAAAGAACACGTTAGAGGCGCTCTGGGTTGCAAGTTGGGTTGGGAACACATTCACTAATGGTGGAAATTGCTATGTCTGCTCCTTTCATCTGTGTGGGGCTTACGGAAATCCATGCACATTCTGCAGAAATTATGCCATCACATTTAGGGTATGTGCACACAACATCTTTTTCAGGCAGATTTCACTTGAAACCCGCCTAAAAAAAAGTCTAGAAAAAACATCCATAATAATTAATATATGCACTCCAAAGTCAAAGCAACTTGCTATGTATATGTTCAGTATTTTATTTATTTATTGTTCTTGCTTATATAACGCCATCATATTCCATAGCCTTTTACTGACATTAACTCTTTTGTAACTTCTTTTAACGGCTCCAATGTGCACACTGTCCGGAGCCACCTGCGGCCCCGACACAACGGAATAGCCCCCGGCGGCTTCCACTCATTTTATGCAAATGAGCGGCCCCATCGTTTTTTTCACCTGCGGACTTTCCTCATAGAGGTTAGGCCTATGGGGAAAGCCCGGATGCGGACCCGCCGAAGAAATTGACATTCTGCGGTCTGGAAAACGCGCCCCATGTCAGTTTCCGCAGGTGATCCGCAGACTCATTCTGGCCATGGGATTTCTAGAAATCACATCCATTATGCTGTAACAGCTGACTGCTGCGGGTTTGACGCTGCATAACACGCAGCTTCAAAGCCGCAGCGGCTCCTGACCGTGTGCACATACCCTTACAGTGATCGGTCTAAACTGCAGGCGGCTTCTACTTGGAACACGCCTCTATTTTATATGTAAAATGATAAAAAAAAAAGACATCAGAGGCAAAAATGACTAAAAAGACGACAAAATAGACGCTTGAAGAAAAACACAGCTGGCGTTTTCCTAAAGATTCTCCTGCTTTAAAAATGATGCAGACATGCCAATGTCTAAAAGATGCCATGTGCACATACCATTAGCCTAAGTTCACACAGTGATGTTGTGGTTTAAATACCACATCTAAAACCGCATGTAAACGACGTGTTTCCTAGCTTGGTTTTGTAAGTACACACGGAGTTTGGTGCTGTTTTGATGTGATATTTGATGCATTTTAATTCTAATATTGGATGTATCAACATGGTGGGGTGCTTTTCTGCTGCACATACCACATAAAAAAATGGGCCAAAGTTTTTTTTTAACGTGTTAAAAATGCACAGTAAAAAAGGCAACGTGCACTATTGGCGCATTTTGCTGTTCTGAGTTAATGATGTGCCCATGCTCCGGGGCTGGACTGTAGGCAGGATCTTTCCTTGATGCTCTAGGCCAGATCAGCAAGATAAGACCTGCCCACAGGCCGCCCGAAGCACAAGTATGTTCCTCATCATAGAGACAGTCAGACAGACAGGGGCGGCCTGTGGGCAGGTTTTTTCTTGCTGATATTGGCTAGACCACCTGGATAAGACCCTGCTTACAGTCCCGCTCCAGAGCACGGGCATATCATTAACTCAAAACTGCAAACACTGATTACACAAGAACCACAAGACAGATTTCTTCACCTCAGGTATCATATTAATCAGTGCAGCAGCCCCAACCTGACACTGCCTATAGTTTACTTATCAAAATCCTGGTGACAGGTTTGCTTTAATGTAAGCAGACCTAAACAGTTTTGTAATATGGATTTGGACCAAAATCCATGCCAAAAAACACGTAGTAAAACTTCATGTGAACATACCCTTATGGAAAGCAATTTTCAACTAGTGAAATTTCTGCAACAAGTCTGTGGTTTATACTTCAGAGCTGCATTCACAATTCTGCAGCTTCAGAGCTACAATCAGCCAGCATTTGATGCTTGATCAGTGTCTGCACAATGTGACTGGTGATTTGCGTTGTGGGTAGTGCCAGCTTTGTGCTTAGCTCTGCTCTAGAGTAATTTTTTCGTGGGGTCTAGGCTTTTTGATCAGAAACTCCATTCAGAAAACACTTCAGTTACTTATTGCGTCTGACCACTACCCATTCCCATTCTTATAATTAAAGCTTTTATTAATGGATGCATGTATGAAACTTCTCCAGTTTTCAGTTCTTTCTTTTCGGAGAGTTTAATCCCCCGTGCCGTCCACCAGCAGTGATGTCTGGAGCATACACCAGGCCCTCTGCTTTGTCTGCGGGCTTTTCCTCTCTTCCCACACTAACACCAAACTATTGTCTTGTAAACTTTGGCATATGTGTTTGCCATCAATCACGGGTCCCCTCTGCCTTGAGCTGGGGTGCTGTGGGAAGGATGCAGCATCAGGGGGGATTTGTGCAGATAAATAGTTTAGCTCCCATTGCTGGAAGGGATCTGCTAGTCTGGTGGGATAGGCAGACTTTTGTGGGTTTCTGCAGCACACTTCACTGCTGGGAGACACAAAACTTCTAAAAGTGGGGGAGGGGCGGACTGCACAAATCCTCAAGGATTCTCGCATTGACTGCAGGAACATTCCAAAACTTATTGCAATCCCTATAGAGATGATTTCATGAGACACGATGACCATGTGTGTACAGTTATGGTCCTAAAGGGCAGAAGACCTGGAGAGTCTAAAGATGCCATAGATAGCAACCTGGATTCCCATATGGCAAAAGGTCAAATGCCAATCTGAGCATGTGGGGGAAAGGAAGCGACACCCACCCTACAATATGGCGTAGAAAAGAGTTGTAACTTTTCCTGTTCTTTAACCTGGGGACGTCCCGCGCATAATTTGCACCTGACAGGTGGACTGGACACCCAATCGTTGCGACCTCAGACATCCAACAAAGTAATGACTTTTGCCCTAATGTAATTCAGTTTTTGTAGCCACATGAAGGAACCATTTACGTCTATGTCTGCTACATGTCCTTTTCGTTCCAGTCCAGCGTAGGACCACTCTTATGTCTACATTTTGGTTGTGGCTTCAGCCGTGCGGGGGTTAACTCTGTAGTTTGATGGGTCTTTGTTCATTTAGACTTGACCTGGTGCTTGGTTAATATTTGTTTCCCTAATCTGGTGCCCCCCTCCTCTGCCCTGAACCACAGAGACGGCTTTGTGTGAATGCCATGGAGCTGACTGATCATTCCCACAATCCAAAACTGAACCTCCCCCCCCTGTCACCAGCACATGATGGCAGCGCCAGACCGCAGAGCTTTCATGTGTGACATCCTGATGCTGACAGTGATGAGTGCCAGCGGAAGCCTTCACCAGAATTGTAGTGCCAGATGCCTCTCCGGACCCTTAAATGCCAAGGCTGGGTCAAGCCACATGAATCGTGTGGGCGCTATATGGAGGTATCTGATTTTTGCAACGTCTAAACCAGTGATATCAGTGGAGTAATAAGATTGCCATCTATTGCACATATGTACAGTGAGAACAGGGTTTGTAACCAGATAGCTCTACTATTATGTATGACATCATATTTACCGCTGATGTAATCATTGTGTGCTAAGCACTACACTTATGACTATGCCGCTGTTCCTGCGGGTTTGGAGATGGTTAAGCTGGCATATAATACCAAGTATATATTTTTTGCATTCTCTCCACGCGGTTGAATGACTAATCTGAAGCCAGGACCAATCACTTATCCCCGGCCCAAGTTCTGCCAGCGCGGCCCTCTTCTCAGGTATAATACATTGGATGGATCATTGTCCATTCCTCAATGTGCTACTGTGTGATTATGGCACCGGTCCACCAGGCTCTCGATGCCGGCCCTGGAACGGACTCACTTATTGTGTCATATTCCAGGATTGAAAGATCAAAGTCAGTAAAAACGACGGCTCCTGGGGGTCACGTTTCATCAGCCAACTGACACTGAACCTCTCGTCAGTGGATACAAAGTACGAAAAGCGGCCAGGAATGAAGAAATGATGGTTCACCCTTATGTGTGAAGTCAAATAGGCACCGTGTGGTGAAGCATTCTGTCCTGTGCTACTAAACTTGGAGGGAAATTTATTACAACTTCAAGTGGGAAAAAGATCTGGATTTTTGTCACGTGCCAGTTTTGTCCTAAAATTAGGAACTTTTTCTTATGTTACGAAAAATGGGTGAATATCAGTTGGAGGAGTGCAACCGGTGTCAGACAAATTCACTATAATTTACCACATAAATTATAGTGGAAATCAGTTTGTGGAGCATGGACATCCTGGAGTTTGTGAATATCGGGACATCTTATTTCGGCAGCTTTTGTATAAGAATAGCACATGAAGCTCCAGTCTTAGCAAGCCCCCCTCTTCTCCGATTGTGTTTCACTTTCTCTAGATCATCAAGAACTTTGCACAATTAAATCCCATGGCTTAAAATCTGTCCTGGCCACGTAATTACAAGAACTACACCCATGTAATTACAAGAGATACATTAAATTCGCCATACACGTGATTGAGCAGCGCATATTCCGGAAGGATGAATGCAAACATTGTTTCTATTCACTGACAGCAATGAGAGTTTGTGAATATTGTGAGAAAAGGTAACAAGTTATACAATTTCCAAAATAGTAAGTAATCTCTGGTCCACCTGGTAGGGCTCTACTAGCTTTCTGCTTTTTAGTGAAAATAGCGCACTGGGGTCTTGAGTTGAGACATGTGACATCACTTTGTTGGGTGTGATGACATCAGTAAATGTGAGGTCCCTTGGGATTTATCGACTGAACCACCAGTGACACATAAACAACAAGTAACCAGCGGCTGTCAGCTTCAACCTGAGATTTGTGGGGGTATCATCTGCTGCATAAATGTGGCCCCTACAAGCCCCTGACCTAGTTCTATGGCTGTTGACTCCTCATCTAGTTGCAGCCATGTTATCCGATGACGACTGATTCAGAAAATTTATTTAATAACCGTACTAAAGAAGGAGCAGCAGTGATCGTCAACTTGTGATCAGGAGCTAACCACAAACTATTATATAAGAGCCGCCTGGAGCAGTCAAAGGCGGTGGTATGGCGATGGCAGGCGTACCCCAGTGCTCGGCACATGCAGTCATGTGTATCCCAGCCTGCCCGGGACAGCGGCACCCATCACACATTGATGCCCTGGGCACAGGTGGTATAGCGGCTCCTGGATATAAGGCTGCGTAAATAAAGGTACCAGACACTGGGTATAAAGTGACAGATATAAGAGGCCCAATATGAAGAAGTGAATATAACAAGCAAGAGTTGTAAGGGGTTACAAATAAGACATGATGAGATGCTGATTAGTAGATATTGGGTACAAGATGCAAGACACAAGGACATAATAACATGCTGATGGGTGCATGGACCGTCAGTTACGTCCTAGAAATTCTCAGGATGGGAAGTTTTTTTTCCTTCCCGCTTCCTGTTGTTCTATATTTATAACAGGATGTGTATCACATAATGATCTGATCCCGGCTGCGCTGCTGCCTCCCACCGTGCTCCACACTCAGCTTCACTGACTCATTACACAACACCTCGGTGGTCAAATCCATGGAAAGATTCAGCTACGTCATCAAAGTGCAGAATCAGCATCATACAGTATAATAATGACATCATGTGTAATAATTAAATACTATAAAAGAGTGACATCATAAAGCCCAATAATGTCATAATATATAATAGTGTGTTCAGAAAGTGTAATGATGTCATTAGGCATAAGAGTAATTCCACAACATATTATAGTGATGTCATAATGTACAGTACCTGGAAAATGTTTGGACACCCCTGTTCGCTGAATGATTTTCCTTGTTCTTATTGGAATGTGCACATTGTAGATTCAGAATGAAGGCAGCAAAACCACACAGGATGGAACACATATGGAAACAAGAGTAAAGAAACACATGTGACACAAGCCACAGTATGTGTTACACTTCTGATTCTTCACAGTACCCCCACACCCTCCATTTATTCTGATGGCCGCTGTACAGTGGGTACGGAAAGTATTCAGACCCCTTTAAATTTTTCACTCTTTGTTTCATTGCAGCCATTTGCTAAATTCTAAAAAGTTCATTTTTTTCTCATTAAAGTACACTCTGCACCCCATCTTGACTGAAAAAAAACAGAAATGTAGACATTTTTGCAAATTTATTAAAAAAGAAAAACTGAAATATCACATGGTCATAAGAATTCAGACCCTTTGCTCATTATTGAGTAGAAGCAGCCTTTTGAGCGAGTACAGCCATGAGTCTTCTTGGGAATGATGCAGCAAGTTTTTCACACCTGGATTTGGGGATCCTCTGCCATTCTTCCTTGCAGATCCTCTCCAGTTCCATCAGGTTGGATGGTGAACGTTGGTGGACAGCCATTTTCAGGTCTCTCCAGAGATGGGTTTAGGTCAGGGCTCTTTCTGGGCCAGTCAAGAATGGTCACAGAGTTGTTCTGAAGCCACTCCTTTGTTATTTTAGCTGTGTGCTTAGGGTCATTGTCTTGTTGGAAGGTGGACCTTCGGCCAAGTCTGAGGTCCAGAGCACTCTGGAAGAGGTTTTCATCCAGGATATCTCTGTACTTGGCCGCATTAATGTTTCCTTCAATTGCAACCAGTTGTCCTGTCCCTGCAGCTGAAAAACACCCCCATAGCATGATGCTGCCACCACCATGTTTCACTGTTGGGATTGTATTGGGCAGGTGATGAGCAGTGCCTGGTTTTCTCCGCACATACCACTTAGAATGATCACCAAAAAGTTCTATCTTCGTCTCATCAAACCAGAGAATCTTATTTCTCATAGTCTGGGAATCCTTCATGTGTTTTTGAGCAAACTCTATGCGGGCTTTCACATGTCTTGCACTGAGGAGAGGCTTCCGTCAGGACACTCTGCCATAAAGGCCCGACGGGTGGAGGGCTGCAGTGATAGTTGACTTTGTGGAACTTTCTCCCATCTCCCTACTGCATCTCTGAAGCTCAGCCGCAGTGATCTTGGGGTTCTTCTTTACCTCTCTCACCAAGGCTCTTCTCCCACGATTGCTCAGTTTGGCTGGATGGCCAGGTCTAGGAAAATTTCTGGTGGTCCCAAAATTCTTCAATTTAAGGATTATGGAGTCCACTCTGCTCTTAGGAACCTTGAGTACTGCCGAAATTCTTTTGTAACCTTGGCCAGATCTGTGCCTTGCCACAATTCTGTCTCTGAGCTCATTGGGCAGTTCTTTTGAGCTCATGGTTCTCATTTGGTCTGACATGCACTGTGAGCTGTGAGGTCTTATATAGACAGGTGTGTGCCTTTCCAAATCAAGTCCTATCAGTTTAATTAAGCACAGCTGGACTCCAATAAAGGAGTAGAACCATCTCAAGGATGATCACAAGGAAATGGACAGCATGTGACTTAAATATGAGTGTCTGAGCAAAGGGACTGAATACTTATGACCATGTGATATTTCAGTTTTTCTTTTTTAATAAATTTGCAAAAATTTCTACATTTCTGTTTTGTTTTTCGTCAGTCAAGATGGGGTGCAGAATGTACACTAATGAGAACAAAAAATGAACTTTTTAGAATTTACCAAATGGCTGCAATGAAACAAAGAGTGAAAAATTTAAAGGGGTCTGAATACTTTCCGTACCCACTGTACCTCCCCTCGTCATTCTCTATGTAAGCTTCATCAGGTCGTCTCCTGGAATGGCATCAGAGACCTGAAGGCTTTCCCGGAGGTGCTGAGCACTTGTTGGCTGTTTTGCCTTCACTCTGCATCCAGCTCATCCCAGACCATCTCCATTAAGCTGAGATTGGTGGTTGTGGAGGCCATGCGCCCTGACGCAACCTCCATCCCTCTCTTTCTTGGTCACATTGCCCTTACATTACCTGGAGGGTTTTAGGATCATTGTCCTGTTACACAAATGATGGTCCCAATAAGGACAAACCAGACGGATGGCTCAAGAATGCTGTTGTGGCCATGCTGGGTAATGTGCCATAAATGTGAAATAAATCACCACTAGTGTCACCAGCTGACCTCCCACCATCACTTGGCCCCTCCTTGCTTCACGGTGGGCACCACACATGTAGAAACCATCCACTCAGCTTTTCTGCATCTTACAAAGACATGACGGCTGGTACCAAAAATCTCAAATTCTTACTCCTCAGAGCACAATGCAAATTTCCACCCATCTAATGTCCGGTCTTTGTGTTCCTTGGTCCATACAAGTCTGTTCTTGTTTGTGGTCCTTGATAGTAACTGTAGCATCGGCGTCTCTGCCCCGTACTAGGCAGAGACGCCGTCCCTCTCACCGCCCCGCTCCTGGTGCGGCGTCCTCCAGCGCTTCTCTGCCCGCTGCTTCCGGCATGCGCTCCTTCCCCGGCAGTGTGCTTAGGGCGCGCGCGCGCTTCCCCTCTCTTAAAGGGACCGCGCGCGCCGTCCTAAGGAGTCCCCGGCCAGTTGCCGGAGGACCTCCCATATATAAGGCACCTCCTCCAAAATGGAGGTGCCCAAGCAATGTTGTTGCAAAGCCTTCACTCTGCTTCAGCCCTCAGGTCCCGTTGCCAGTTACCTGCCAGTCACCTGCCAGATTCCTGCTTGTTACCTGCCAGATTTCTGCCTGTTACCTGCCAGTCAAATGGCAGATTCCTGCTTGATACCTGCCTGATATCCGCTTACCTGCTTGCAAGCCTGCGGTCCGACGGCCTGCCCTCCGACACCTGTCAGTCTGTCTATGGACCAGCCTGCCCGCTCACCTGGGAGCGCTCACCTGCTACCTGCCTGCTAGCCTACCTGGAGGCTCTGTCGTCACTTGCCATGACCACCTGCCTGTCCAGAGACTCTTGCCCGCTCACCTGGGAGCGCTCACCTGCTACCTCCCTGCTAGTCTACCTGGAGGCTCTGCCGTCACTTGCCGTGACCACCTGCCTGTCCAGAGACTCTTGCCCGCTCACCTGGGAGCGTCCACCCGCTACCTGTCAGATAGTCTACCTGGAGGTTCTGCCGTCACTTGCCGTGACCACCTGCCTGTCCAGAGACTCTCGCCCGCTCACCTGGGAGCGCTCACCAGCCACCAGCCTGCTGTCCTTCTACCCAGAGACTGTCCCTGTCACTTGCCGTGACTACCTGCCCTTCTACCCAGAGACTGTCCCTGTCACTTGCCGTGTCTACCTGCCCTTCTACCCAGAGACTGTCCCTGTCACTTGCCGTGTCTACCTGCCCGTCTTCCCTGGGAGCCACCCGCTTCCTTACAAGGACTGCCCCCTTGTATAGTTGCTCAGAGGTTCCACCTCCCAGACCCGTTACAGTTTGCTCGGGCCATGGAACCCGGTGGCCCCCAGATCTCCGATCTGCACCAGGAAGTCTTACGTCAGAAGACTCAGCAGGAGGTGGTACTGTCCTATCTACGGTCCGTTAACTCTCGTCTAGGCGCATTGTGTGACTCGTCTATGTCTACCTGTGGTCCAGCCGTGCCCATTCCTGCGGTACCACAATCCAGTTCCTTCATGGTACCCGACTATGGACCTCGGCTTCTGGCACCTCCACGCTTTGCCGGCGAACCTACTTTAGCTCGGGGTTTCATAAACCAGTGCACCCTGCACTTTGAGCTATTGGCATACCAGTTCATCTCCGACCGGGCCAAGGTGGCCTTCATCATGTCCCATCTCACTGGGGAGGCACTGGCATGGCTAAATCCCCTGTGGGAGAGAGGGGATCCCCTGGTGTCCGACCTGCCGTCTTTCCTCGCTGCTTTCCGGAAAGTCTTCGATGAACCTGGACGGAAAACCTCTTCTGCCTCCTCTCTGCTACGTCTCCGCCAAGGGAGTCTCACCGTGGGCCAATATGCCATACGGTTCCGCACCCTCGCTTCTGAGCTTGCCTGGGAAAATGAGGCTCTGGTGTCCGTCTTCTGGGAGGGTCTTTCCGGTCGGATTAAGGACGAGTTAGCTGGTCGGGACATTCCTACCACTCTGGATGACCTGGTGTCACTAGCTACCCGGATTGGCATCCGGTTCCAAGAACGTGCCAAAGAGACTGCCTGGGAGAAAGACTTTTCTTACTCTGCTCCTACTTCCCTGAGACCTGCCTCTCAACCAGTCACTCCGCGGGCGCTCTCGCCTGAACCTATGCAGATCGACCAGACCAAGATGGTCAGATCTCGCCAAGAATCTCACTGAGCCGAGGGAAGCTGTTTCTATTGTGGCAGTATGGAGCACTTCATCCGTTCCTGCCCGGAAAAGCCGGGAAACGCCAGTGTCTAGGACCGCTCGGAGAGGTCGTCCTAGACAAAAGTAAGCCCTCTCCGTCTCTGACTTTACCGGTCTCTATTGCTTAGGGAGAAAACCGTCACTTTGAACTCGCCCACCTGGATTCTGGAGCTGCTGGAAACCTCATCTCCCAGTCTCTGGTAGAGAGATACCGTATTCCCACCAAGTCCCTGGCTGAACCATTGTCAGTCGTCTCCGTGGATGGAAGACTTCTCTCGGAGACCATCCTGCTCGTCACTGAACCCATAACCCTGCAGGTGGGAATGCTGCACTCTGAGGAAATCTCATTCCATGTGCTGTCCGGACTTTCTCACTCCCTGTTGCTAGGTCTACCTTGGCTCCAGACACACGAACCCGTATTGAACTGGCGATCCGGTGAAGTACTCCGATGGGGTCCAGACTGCCATAGGACCTGCCTGGTTCCGGTCCGCCCAGCTCGCCCTCCGCCTACTCCAGCTAATTTACCAGGTCTCCCGGCTCCTTACTGGCCCTATGCGGACGTCTTCGGTAAGAAGGAAGCAGAGACATTGCCACCCCATAGGCCATATGACTGCCCGATCGACCTGGTACCTGGCACCACTCCTCCCCGTGGGCGTATCTACCCGTTGTCTGCAGCCGAGACCCGGGCCATGTCTGAGTACATTGAAGAGAATCTGGCTAGGGGATTTATCCGAAAATCTACCTCCCCGGCTGGAGCCGGATTCTTCTTTGTCAAAAAGAAAGACGGCTCGCTACGTCCCTGTATTGACTACAGAGGACTCAATCTCATCACAGTAAAAAACAAATACCCCCTGCCGCTCACCTCCGAATTGTTTGACCGTCTCAAGGGCGCCAGGATCTTCTCCAAGCTGGATCTACGAGGAGCATATAACCTGGTCCGTATCCGTCAAGGAGACGAGTGGAAGCCGGCATTCAATACCCGGGACGGTCACTATGAGTACCTTGTGATGCCCTTCGGTCTCTGTAATGCTCCCGCTGTCTTTCAAGAACTAGTCAACGATGTAGTGCCGGCGTCCCTGCCCTCTGCTAGGCAGGGACGCTGCTCCCCTCACCGCTCTGCTCCGTGCCCGGCATCCTCCCCCCGCTCTGCTGTCAGCGCGCGCTCCGTCCCGGCGTCCTCCTCCTGCTCTGCTCTCAGCGCACGCTCCTTCCCGGCCCCTGTGCTTAGGGCGCGCGCGCGCTTCCCTCCTCTTAAAGGGGCCGCGCGCGCCGCCCTAAAGAGTCCCCGGCCAATGGCCGGAGGACTTCATCATATATAAGGCACCTCCTCCAAAATGGAGGTGCCCGAGCAATGTTGTTTGCACCTGTGTCTCACCTGTGCTTCAGCCCTCAGGTCCCGTTGCCAGTTTCCTGCCAGTTTCCTGCCAGTTACCTGCCAGTTACCTGCCTGATTCCTGCCTGAATACTTGTTACCTGTCTGCCAGTCTGAGGTCCGACGGTCTGCCTTACTACTCCTGTCAGTCTGTCTAAAGGACCAGCCTGCCCGCTCACCTGGGAGCGCATATCAGCTACCTGCCTGCTTGCCTGAGGTCCGATGGTCTGCCTTACTACTCCGGTCAGTCTGTCTATGGACCAGCTTGCCCGCTCACCTGGGAGCGCTTCTCCGTTATCTGCCTGCTTGCCAGCCCGGAGGCTCCGTTGTCACGTGCTGTGACCACCAGCTATCTCAGAGACTCTTGCCCGCTCACCTGGGAGCGCATCTCCGTTACCTGCCTGCTTGCCAGCCCGGAGGTCCCGTTGTCACGTGCGGTGACCACCAGCTATTCCAGAGACTCTTGCCCGCTCACCTGGGAGCGCTTCTCCGTTACCTACCTGCCTGCCAGCCCGGAGGTTCCGCCGTCACGTGCCGTGACCACCTGCTATTCCAGAGACTCTCGCTTGCTCACCTGGGAGCACACATCTACCATCTGCCTGCTAGCCTACCCGAAGGCTCTGCCATCACAGGTCGTACCTACCCCTTACCCAGAGACTGCCCTGATCACTTGCCGTAACTCCCTGTCCGTTCACCCAGAGACTGCCACCCGCTCCCTTACAAGGGCCGCCCCCTTGTATAGTAGCTCAGAGGTTCCGCCTCCCGGACCCGTTACAGTTTGCTCGGGCCATGGAACCCGGTGGCACCCAAGCTCCCTCGCTCACGGACCTGTGTCATGAACTGTCCCGTCAAAGGTCCCTACAGGAGTCCATCCTGGGTCACCTGCGGAATGTCAATACTCGCCTGGACACTCTGACTGCACCACCTGCAGCCACTGCCAGTACCATGACTCGCAACCCGGCAGCTCCGCTACCCACTAATACCATGGTAACCTATCCCGGTCCCCGGCTGTCTGCACCTCCTCGCTTCGGAGGCGACTCCGTCCAGGCTCGGGGCTTCATAAATCAGTGCACCCTGCACTTTGAACTTTTGTCCCATCAGTTTAATTCCGACCGGGCCAAAATTGCCTTTATCATGTCCCATCTCACCGGGGAGGCCCTGGCCTGGCTAAATCCTCTATGGGAGAGAGGAGACCCCCTGGTGTCCAACTTGCCTGCTTTTCTCTCGGCTTTCCGGAAAGTCTTCGACGAACCCGGACGGAAGACCTCATCCGCATCCTCTCTGCTACGCCTCCGTCAGGAGGGTCTCACCGTGGGCCAATATGCCATACGGTTCCGCACCCTTGCCTCGGAGCTGGCCTGGGATAACGACGCTCTGGTATCCGTCTTCTGGGAGGGTCTGTCCGGTCGTATTAAAGATGAACTTGCTGGTCGGGACATTCCTACCTCTCTCGATGATCTAATAACCCTTGCCACCCGGATTGACCTACGGTTCCAGGAGCGTGCCAAAGAGGTCACCCGTGAGAGAAGGATTCCACGTTTAGCTCCTACTTTCCAGAAACCCGTCATTCCCTCCATCTCTCCCCAGGTACACTCTCCTGAGCCTATGCAGGTCGACCAGACCAAGATGGTCAAAACCCGTCAGGACTCACGCCGTGCCGAGGGGAGCTGCTTCTACTGTGGCAGTAAGGAGCACCGGATCCGTGCCTGCCCGGAGAGGTCGGGAAACGCCTGTGTCTAGGTTCGCTCAGAGAGGTCCACCTAGACAAGAATAAATCCTCTCCATCCCTGCTGTTGTCAGTTTCGATCATCTACGGGGAGAACCGTTATTTCGAACTAGCCCAACTTGACTCTGGAGCAGCCGGGAACCTTATTTCACAGTCCCTGGTTGAGAAATACCGCATCCCCACCAAACCTCTGGCTGTACCCTTGTCTGTCGCTGCCGTGGATGGGGGCCTCTTACCTCGCCCCATTCAACTCATCACCGAATCCATTACCCTGCAGGTGGGAATGCTGCATTCTGAAAGTATCTCCTTTCATGTTCTGCCTGGACTCTCTCACGCCCTCTTGCTAGGTCTGCCCTGGCTCCAGAGACATGCACCCGTGCTAGACTGGCAAACCGGAGAGGTCCTTCGCTGGGGACAAGACTGTCATAAAACCTGCCTGGTTCCCGTCCATCCCGTCCGTCCCTCTCCTACCCCAGCTAATCTACCTGGACTTCCGATTCCTTATTGGTCTTATGCAGATGTCTTTAATAAAAAGGAGGCAGAGACATTACCACCACATAGACCATACGACTGTCCCATCGATCTGCTACCCGGTACTACTCCTCCCCGTGGGCGTATCTATCCTTTATCCGCTGCTGAGACCCGGTCAATGTCCGAATATATTGAGGAGAATCTGGCCAGAGGATTCATCCGGAAATCTACCTCCCCGGCGGGAGCAGGCTTCTTTTTCGTCAAAAAGAAGGACGGCTCTCTCCGTCCCTGTATAGACTATAGAGGCCTAAACCTGATCACGGTGAAGAATAAGTACCCCCTTCCGCTCATTCCAGAATTATTTGATCGTCTGAGGGGGGCTAGGATCTTCACCAAACTGGACCTTCGTGGGGCGTACAACCTGGTTCGTATTCGTCAGGGGGATGAATGGAAGACGGCATTCAACACCCGGGACGGCCACTATGAATATCTGGTAATGCCCTTTGGTCTCTGTAACGCTCCTGCCGTCTTTCAAGAGTTGGTCAATGACATCTTCCGGGACCTTCTCTACTCCTGCGTAGTGGTGTACCTGGACGACATCTTGGTCTTCTCTCCGGATCTCCAGACTCACCGGAGGGACGTTCGTCAGGTCCTGCTCAGGCTAAGGCAGAAGCATCTCTACGCTAAATTTGAGAAGTGCCTCTTTGAGCAGACCTCGCTTCCGTTTCTGGGCTACATTATCTCTCAGACCGGCCTACAAATGGATCCTGAGAAACTGTCTGCCATCGAGAAATGGCCCCGACCGGAGGGGTTGAAGGCCATTCAGCGATTCCTGGGCTTCGCCAACTACTACCGCCTCTTCATACCACACTTCTCTTCCCGGACGGCCCCAATTTCTGCGCTCACCCGTAAAGGTACTAATCCCAAAGAGTGGCCACCCGAAGCAGAGGAGGCCTTTCTTTCCCTTAAACAGGCCTTCTCTTCCGCCCCGGTGCTGCATCGCCCAGATGGCAACAAGCAGTTCTTCCTGGAAGTTGACGCCTCCTCCTCTGGAGCCGGAGCGGTACTTACTCAAAAATCATCTTCCGGGAGGATGGTAACTTGTGGCTTCTTCTCTAAACTCTTCTCCTCCTCTGAGCGCAACTATTCCATAGGAGACCGAGAGTTATTGGCCATCAAACTGGCATTGGAGGAGTGGCGTTACTTGCTCGAGGGGGCTCTTCACCCGGTAATAATTTACACTGACCACAAGAACTTGGCTTACCTCCAGCATGCCCAGAGACTTAACCCGCGCCAAGCCCGGTGGTCCTTGTTTTTTGCTCGTTTTGATTTTGTCCTTCATTTTCGCCCGGCTGACAAAAACGTCAAGGCGGACGCCTTGTCTCGATCCTTTCTGGTGTCTGATCTCGAGGAGGATCCGAAACATATCATCGATCCCGCCAGAGTAATGCAGGTGGCTCCCGTGAGTCTAAATCGTCTTCCTCCTGGTAAGACGTTCGTACCAGTACCTGATCGGGAGAAGATCCTACACTGGGGTCATTCGTCTAAACTAGCTGGCCACGCCGGTCAGAAAAAGACCCTCCAGCTTATTACCCGGCACTACTGGTGGCCTAACCTGCACAAGGATGTAATAGACTTTGTTTCTGCCTGTGTGTCCTGCGCCCGCAACAAAGTTCCGAGACACCTGCCGGCCGGCCGCCTCCTACCTCTGCCAGTACCTGCTGCCCCCTGGCAGCATATAGCGATGGACTTCATTACTGATCTCCCGTCTCTGCCGGTTGTACGGTCATTTGGGTGGTCGCTGACCGCTTCTCCAAGATGGCTCACTTCATTCCACTGCCAGGTCTTCCGTCTGCACCCGAGCTGGCTAAAGACTTTATCCGCCACATCTTCCGTCTTCATGGCCTGCCCCGTCACATCGTGTCGGATCGTGGGGTACAGTTCACTTCCCGTTTCTGGAGAGCCACTTGTAAATTGCTGGACGTCACCCTGGACTTCTCCTCCGCTTACCACCCTCAGTCTAATGGTCAAGTGGAGCGGATCAATCAGAACCTGACCAGTTACCTTCGGCACTTCGTTAATGCCCACCATTCTGACTGGGTGGATCTCCTGCCATGGGCCGAATTCTCGTACAACAATCACGAGAGCGAGTCTTCCTCCAAATCCCCGTTTTTTGTAGTCTACGGTCAGCATCCTCGGATCCCGTTTCCCGTCTCCACCTCGGCGGACAATCCGGCTGCGGAATCTCTTGTTAACAAATTTTCCTCCTTATGGGAGAGTACCCGGTCCGCACTCCTTCTGTCATCCGAGCGTATGAAAAGACACGCTGACAAAAAACGTCTGGACCCTCCTCAATTCCGCCCTGGGGATAAAGTCTGGCTCTCGTCCAAATATGTCCGGCTCAAGATCCCTTCCTATAAGTTAGGGCCTCGGTTCATCGGCCCACTGGAGGTCATCAGTCAGATCAACCCGGTGGCCTATAAATTGAAACTCCCGGCCAACTTACGGATCCCTAACTCCTTCCATGTGTCTCTCCTCAAACCTGTGGTGCTTAACTCTTTTTCCAAGTCTACAGGTACGCCTCCTGCTCCGGTTTCTGCTGAGGACGAGTTTGAGGTAGAGAACATTCTTGCCACCAAAAGGGTAAGAGGAAAGACCTTTTTCCTGGTAGATTGGAAGGGGTTTGGTCCTGAGGAGAGAACGTGGGAGCCCCGGGAGAACATCCATGCCCCTCTCATCCTAGCTAAATTTCTGTCTGGCCTAAAAAAGGGGGGGCCTAAAGGGGGGGGTACTGTAGTGCCGGCGTCCCTGCCCTCTGCTAGGCAGGGACGCTGCTCCCCTCACCGCTCTGCTCCGTGCCCGGCATCCTCCCCCCGCTCTGCTGTCAGCGCGCGCTCCGTCCCGGCGTCCTCCTCCTGCTCTGCTCTCAGCGCACGCTCCTTCCCGGCCCCTGTGCTTAGGGCGCGCGCGCGCTTCCCTCCTCTTAAAGGGGCCGCGCGCGCCGCCCTAAAGAGTCCCCGGCCAATGGCCGGAGGACTTCATCATATATAAGGCACCTCCTCCAAAATGGAGGTGCCCGAGCAATGTTGTTTGCACCTGTGTCTCACCTGTGCTTCAGCCCTCAGGTCCCGTTGCCAGTTTCCTGCCAGTTTCCTGCCAGTTACCTGCCAGTTACCTGCCTGATTCCTGCCTGAATACTTGTTACCTGTCTGTCAGTCTGAGGTCTGACGGTCTGCCTTACTACTCCTGTCAGTCTGTCTAAAGGACCAGCCTGCCCGCTCACCTGGGAGCGCATATCAGCTACCTGCCTGCTTGCCTGAGGTCCGACGGTCTGCCTTACTACTCCGGTCAGTCTGTCTATGGACCAGCTTGCCCGCTCACCTGGGAGCGCTTCTCCGTTATCTGCCTGCTTGCCAGCCCGGAGGCTCCGTTGTCACGTGCTGTGACCACCAGCTATCTCAGAGACTCTTGCCCGCTCACCTGGGAGCGCATCTCCGTTACCTGCCTGCTTGCCAGCCCGGAGGTCCCGTTGTCACGTGCGGTGACCACCAGCTATTCCAGAGACTCTTGCCCGCTCACCTGGGAGCGCTTCTCCGTTACCTACCTGCCTGCCAGCCCGGAGGTTCCGCCGTCACGTGCCGTGACCACCTGCTATTCCAGAGACTCTCGCTTGCTCACCTGGGAGCACACATCTACCATCTGCCTGCTAGCCTACCCGGAGGCTCTGCCATCACAGGTCGTACCTACCCCTTACCCAGAGACTGCCCTGATCACTTGCCGTAACTCCCTGTCCGTTCACCCAGAGACTGCCACCCGCTCCCTTACAAGGGCCGCCCCCTTGTATAGTAGCTCAGAGGTTCCGCCTCCCGGACCCGTTACAAACGACATCTTCCGCGACCTTCTGTACTCCTGCGTAGTGGTATACCTGGACGATATCTTGGTCTTCTCTCCGGATCTCTCCACACACCGAAGGGATGTTCATCAGGTCCTGCTTAGGCTTCGGCAGAACCACCTCTATGCCAAATATGAGAAGTGCCTCTTCGACCAGACCTTCCTACCGTTCTTGGGCTATGTCATCTCCCAGACAGGTCTGCAAATGGATCCCGAGAAGCTCTCTTCCGTTCTAAAATGGCCTCGTCCTGAAGGTTTGAAGGCGATACAGCGATTCCTGGGCTTCGCTAATTACTACCGTCTTTTCATCCCACACTTCTCGTCTCGGACTGCTCCCATATCTGCACTTACCCGTAAGGGGGCTAATCCCAGGACATGGTCGCCTGAAGCCGAGGAGGCCTTCCTTTCATTAAAGAAAGCCTTCGCCTCTGCTCCCGTCCTGCACCGTCCGGACTGTAATAAACAATTCTACCTGGAGGTTGATGCCTCCTCCTCCGGAGCCGGAGCGGTACTCACCCAAAAATCTTCTACCGGGAGAATGGTAACCTGCGGCTTCTTCTCCAAAATCTTCTCCTCGTCTGAGCGCAACTACTCCATAGGACACCGTGAATTGTTAGCCATCAAATTGGCACTGGGGGAGTGGCGCTATCTGCTTGAAGGGGCTCTCTACTCGGTAATTATCTACACGGATCACAAAAACCTGGCATATCTCCAAAATGCCCAGAGACTCAATCCTCGCCAGGCCCAGTGGTCGTTGTTTTTTGCCCACTTCGACTTCATTCTTCATTTCCGTCTGGCGGACAAGAACGTCAAAGCTGATGCCTTGTCCCGGTCCTTCCTGTCCTCCGATCAAGAGGAGGAGCCTACGCACATCATCGACTCCTCCAAGGTGATGAATGTGGCCCCCTTGGATCTGACTCGTCTCCCACCCGGTAAGACATTTGTAGCTGTACCAGATCGGGAGAGGGTTCTTCGCTGGGGACATTCTTCTAAACTAGCTGGCCATGCTGGCCAAAAGAAGACCTTCCGACTCATTACCCGGCATTACTGGTGGCCTACCCTGCGTAAGGACGTGGTAGACTTCGTCGCGGCCTGCTCATCCTGAGCCCGTAACAAAGTTCCCAGACATCTACCAGCCGGCCATCTCCTGCCCCTTCCCGTACCTGCTGCTCCTTGGCAGCACATTGCTATGGACTTTATCACCGATCTTCCTATTTCTGCCGGTTGTACAGTCATTTGGGTTGTCGCTGACCGCTTTTCTAAGATGGCCCACTTCATTCCCCTGCCTGGTCTCCCATCTGCACCCGAGCTGGCTAAAGACTTTATCCGCCACATCTTCCGTCTCCATGGCCTGCCCCTCCACATCGTGTCGGATCGTGGGGTTCAGTTCACTTCACGCTTCTGGAGAGCCACATGTAAGCTGCTAGACATCACCCTGGACTTCTCCTCCGCTTACCACCCACAGTCCAATGGTCAAGTGGAGCGGATCAATCAGATCCTGACCAGTTACCTCCGGCACTTCGTTAATGCACACCATTCGGACTGGGTGGATCTCCTACCATGGGCCGAGTTCTCTTACAATAACCATGAGAGCGAATCCTCTTCCAAATCCCCGTTCTTTATAGTCGGTGGCCAACATCCCCGGATTCCACTTCCTGTCTCCGTTTCTGTGGACAACCTTGCTGCGGAGTCTCTTGTCAGCGAATTTTCTACTATTTGGGAGAGTACCAGGTCCGCTCTTCTTCTGTCCTCTGAGCGGATGAAGAGATATGCTGATAAGAGACGTCTGGATCCGCCTCAATTCCGTCCGGGAGACAAGGTTTGGCTCTCGTCCAAACATGTGCGGCTCAAAGTACCCTCCTTCAAGTTGGGCCCTCGATTCATCGGTCCCTTCGAAGTCCTCAGGCAAATTAACCCTGTGGCCTACAAATTAAAACTCCCGGCCACCCTACGGATTCCCAACTCCTTCCACGTATCTCTCCTCAAACCCGTTGTCTTTAACTCTTTTTCCAATAATCCAGGTGCTCCTCCTGCTCCGGTTTCCGCTGATGACGTCTTTGAGGTAGAGGGTATTCTGGCCTCCAAGAGGGTAAGAGGAAAGACCTTTTTTCTGGTAGATTGGAAGGGGTTTGGTCCTGAGGAGAGAACTTGGGAACCCAGGGAGAACATCAATGCCCCGCTTCTCCTTGAAAAATTTCTTTCTGGCCAAAAAAAGAGGGGGCCTAAAGGGGGGGGGTACTGTAGCATTGGCATCTCTGCCCCGTACTAGGCAGAGACGCCGTCCCTCTCACCTCCCCGCTCCTGGCGCGGCGTCCTCCAGCGCTTCTCTCCCCGCTGCTTCCGGCATGCGCTTCTTCCCCGGCATTGTGCTTAGGGCGCGCGCGCGCTTCCCCTCTCTTAAAGGGACCGCGCGCGCCGTCCTAAGGAGTCCCCGGCCAGTTGCCGGAGGACCTCCCATATATAAGGCAACTCCTCCAAAATGGAGGTGCCCGAGCAATGTTGTTGCAAAGCCTTCACTCTGCTTCAGCCCTCAGGTCCCGTTGCCAGTTACCTGCCAGTCGCCTGCCAGATTCCTGCTTGTTACCTGCCAGTCACCTGCCAGATTCCTGCCTGTTACCTGCCAGTCACCTGTCAGATTCCTGCTTGATACCTGCCTGATATCCGCTTACCTGCTTGCAAGCCTGCGGTCTGCCCTCCGACACCTGTCAGTCTGTCTATGGACCAGCCTGCCCGCTCACCTGGGAGCGCTCACCTGCTACCTGCCTGCTAGCCTACCTGGAGGCTCTGTCGTCACTTGCCGTGACCACCTGCCTGTCCAGAGACTCTTGCCCGCTCACCTGGGAGCGCTCACCTGCTACCTGCCTGCTAGTCTACCTGGAGGCTCTGCCGTCACTTGCCGTGACCACCTGCCTGTCCAGAGACTCTTGCCCGCTCACCTGGGAGCGTCCACCCGCTACCTGTCTGCTAGTCTACCTGGAGGCTCTGCCGTCACTTGCCGTGACCACCAGCCTGTCCAGAGACTCTCGCCCGCTCACCTGGGAGCGCTCACCAGCCACCAGCCTGCTGTCCTTCTACCTAGAGACTGTCCCTGTCACTTGCCGTGACTACCTGCCCTTCTACCCAGAGACTGTCCCTGTCACTTGCTGTGACTACCTGCCCTTCTACCCAGAGACTGTCCCTGTCACTTGCCATGTCTACCTGCCCGTCTTCCCTGGGAGCCACCCGCTTCCTTACAAGGACTGCCCCCTTGTATAGTTGCTCAGAGGTTCCACCTCCCAGACCCGTTACAGTAACTTAGAAGCAATTTGACTATTAAGCCTGCTTCTCGCAGTCTTCTATGGACATCTGATATTGAGATGTGTCTGCAATTTGATGTTTCTGCATCATTTACGAGGGCTGTTATCTGTGGTGCTGTCAATTCGTGTTTTCTGAGACTGGTAACTGATGAACTTATCTTCTGCAACAGAGGTAATTCATGGTCTTCCTTTCCTGGAGCAGTTGTCATGAGAGGAGTGCCAGCGTCATAACTGTAACTTGAGGATATCTTCAAGGTTCTAGCAGTTTACCAGATTGACTGACCTACATGTCTTAAAGTGATGATGGACTCTGTGATTTCTCTTAGTTGCGTGCTTCTTGAAATATTCTGGCTTAGAACAGTTGTGGAATAGGACTGTATGGAGCTGTGGACCAATTCTGCATCTGCAAAACACCTGATGGTCACAAACACTTTCTGAAGGCCGATGATTCCACATGAACTCTTGACAAGACAAATGTGTTCATTGGATCCATTCCAAGTGAGGACCTTACCACGCTGCTGAGAGAACACTGAGGGGGTGTATAGCTGTCATCAGGGCAAAAGAGGGATACCAAGAGGAATATAAGGTGTAACACTGTGCATTATAGTGTCATAATATATGGAGGTGATGTTATCAGTAGTATCAGATTATCTGCGTGACAGCGTGACAAATCAGGGATGCTCATGGGCGGAGCCGATTTTTTGGCGTGAACAAGCCGTAACCCCGAACACGAACCCGAATTTGAAATGCCGAACAAATTCGCTCAACACTAGTTATCAGGTCTCATGATGATGTCACAATGCTTATCACTAATGTCACACTAAATAATGAGATTACACCTGTGCTTGGCTTCATCCCGTTGTGGGGACCTGGAGGTTTGGACCTTTGATATCACCTGTAGTAAAGGTCTTGGAAAGTTTGTCTGACTTTTGTCCATCTCCAGGATCACGCGCCCCGCTCTAATCAGTATTAGCCGCTGTTCCCAGGACCCCGGAGTCACCAGATTAAACCTTTCATCTCCTCTGGAATGGAGGATCAAGGGCGTGGCGAATAAAGCGACTCACAACTTAATGAGTCCAACAAATCTCAAGAAATGAATGTAAATAGGCGACGATGATGATGACTCCCATCACCCTATTACAGCAATTACTACCTGGTGGAGCTGTGATAAAATTGCCTACTGTAACTAAGTACTCTCCAGTGCCAGGCCGCCTCAGTTATCATCGTACACAGGCCCTATGTATCCAGTACAGATTTAAAGTGTTTTTGTTACCTATTTTAGTACCATTTCTTTTAGTGGTTGCCTCCCAAGTGTCCGCATAAGCACGTGATGTCACAAAATGATGCATCACAAAATATCCACCTCCACTGTGTCCTCTTGCAGGTGAACTGTAAATGCATCCTTATCTGCCATAGTCACAGGAAACGCCTCACAATAAACATCATGGTGGAAACTACAACTCAATCTTTTCACTTTTCACCACTGAATTTTTGGTGCTGATGGAGCGAGCACCTGCGGGTGGAGGGCGTGTATGGCGGCTGGACAAACCTCTGATGCAGTCTGACCTTCACATTATAGTTAGACCAGATGACAGGTAGCAGCAGCCATGTTATTCTTCTGTGCTCCAGTGATAAGGACGCTTTAGTGCGAAAGGTCTGAGAACACACATCCTGCGACACGACTGTGGGAAATCCTGTTTTCTGCAATTTTTTTGATTAAAGGAATTTATCAAAGTGAAAAATAGTAAATGAACAAGAAAGATCCACAGTATGACGTGTAGCTGAGCTAATGTATCTAAGCCAATCATAAGTGATACCTTCGGCTGAGCTCTGTACCTAATCCTAACCTGTGTGATACTGTCTGCTGAGCGTCTTTATCCCGTACCCCGAGTGTCAGCGTCATTATTTTGTACTGGGAGTACTGAGGTCATTATCCTGTACTCCGAGTTTCAGTGTCATTATCCCATACCCCGAGTGTCAGCATCATTATCCCATACTCGAGTGTCAGTGTAATTCCCGTACTCCGAGTTTCAGCGTCATTATCCCGTACCCTAAGTGTCAGCATCATTATCCCGTGCCCCAAGTATCAGCGTCATTATCCCTTAACCCCACTGTCAGCATCATTATCCCGTACCCCGAGGGTCAGCATCATTATCCCGTACCCCAAGTATCAGCGTCATTATCCCGTACCCCGAGTGTCAGCATCATAATCCCATACCCCGGGTGTCAGCATCATTATCCCGTACCCCAAGTATCAGCGTCATTATCCCATACCCCGAGTGTCAGCATCATAATCCCATACCCTGGGTGTCAGCATCATTATCCCGTACCCCAAATATCAGCATCATTGTCCGTAACCTGAGTGTCAGTGTCGTTATCCTGTACCCAGAGTGTCAGCGTCATTATCCCGTACCCCAAGTGTCAGCGTCATTATCCCGTACCCAGAGTGTCAGCGTCATTATTCCGTACCCCAAGTGTCAGCGTCATTATCCCGTACCCAGAGTGTCAGCGTCATTATTCCGTACCCCAAGTGTCAGTGTCATTATTCCGTACCTCAAGTGTCAGCATCATTATCCCGTACCCAGAGTGTCAGCGTCATTATTCCGTACCCCAAGTGTCAGTGTCATTATTCCGTACCCCAAGTGTCAGCGTCATTATCCCGTACCCCGAGTGTCAGCGTCATTATCTCGTACCGCGAGTGTCAGCGTCATTATCCCGTAACCCCAAGTATCAGCATCATTGTCCGTAACCTGAGTGTCAGTGTCGTTATCCTGTACCCAGAGTGTCAGCGTCATTATTCCGTACCCCAAGTGTCAGCGTCATTATTCCATACCTCAAGTGTCAGCATCATTATCCCGTACCCAGAGTGTCAGCGTCATTATCCCGTACCCAGAGTGTCAGCGTCATTATTCCGTACCCCAAGTGTCAGCGTCATTATCCCGTACCCCGAGTGTCAGCGTCATTATCTCGTACCGCGAGTGTCAGCGTCATTATCCCGTAACCCCAAGTATCAGCATCATTGTCCGTAACCTGAGTGTCAGTGTCGTTATCCTGTACCCAGAGTGTCAGCGTCATTATTCCGTACCCCAAGTGTCAGCGTCATTATCCCGTACCCAGAGTGTCAGCGTCATTATTCCGTACCCCAAGTGTCAGTGTCATTATTCCGTACCTCAAGCGTCAGCATCATTATCCCGTACCCAGAGTGTCAGCGTCATTATTCCGTACCCCAAGTGCCAGTGTCATTATTCCGTACCCCAAGTGTCAGCGTCATTATCCCGTACCCAGAGTGTCAGCGTCATTATTCCGTACCCCAAGTGCCAGTGTCATTATTCCGTACCCCAAGTGTCAGCGTCATTATCCTGTACCGTGAGTGTCAGCGTCATTATCCCGTACCCAGTGTCAGCATCATTATCCCGTACCGTGAGTGTCAGTGTCATTATCCCATACCCAGAGTGTCAGCATCATTATCCCGTACCGCGAGTGTCAGCGTCATTATCCCGTACCTAGAGTGTCAGTGTCACTATCCCGTACCCTGAGTGTCAGCGTCATTATCCTGCACCCAGAGTGTCAGTGTCACTATCCCGTACCCTGAGTGTCAGCGTCATTATCCTGCACCCAGAGTGTCAGCATTTTCCCGTACCGAGTATCAGTGTCATTATTGGTGTCATTATCCTGTACCCCGAGTATCAGCATCATTATCCCGTACCTGAGTGTCGGTGTCATTATCCCGTACCCTTAGTGTCAGTGTCATTCTGCCCCCCTAGATCCTGCACATAATGGCCGCTCTTGAGTGTTTGTCATCTCTGATCCATCACTTGTCATGCATGGCTGGATGACAATGGGGGTTTTCATTTTTCTTCTCCCCTCCCCCCTTAGGAATTTCAATTGTTTAATGGCTGTTACCAAGCTTCCTAATTTCCAGTTGTTTTTCTTGGGCCTCTCGGATGTCATTAATCTTGATCAGTGGCTGTAGTGAAGTTACCCCAGGTTTCCTCCTTGTGTCCTTCCCCCCCATCCATGGCCTCCGCTCCAGCCTCCTGCAGCCTCTCTACCACTTCTCCCAGTAATGGAAGGATCCAGGACGTGCATTCTCTGTGTGGTGTCTAGACACCGCCAAACAGATCTGAGTAAACATTTTTATTGGACATTTCTGCTTATTTTGTGAGTTATTTTTTTACCCTAAAATTTCCATCCTCATCTCCAATAATAATGTTTATGTGACAGCAGTGCCCATGCTGTCATTACATGAGGCGGGGATTTGTTTATGCCTCAAGCACAGGTGAAGCTTGATGGGTCTGATATATTTCTATCATTTTTCCTCTGCATATGTTGGTTCTTTTACCTAATATTTCCTCAAAACACAAACAAACAAAAAAAGTTTGCTACAAATGAGAGTCCAAAATTATATTAGTCATTCCTGACTCCACTGACACCACCATTATAGTGCACAGGTCACCCAGCCATGGGGAGATTTGGCACTGTATTTGTGAACCAGGTGGCTCGGGAAGAAAAGGGGCCCCCTCAGGTAGGCCAGTACTGCAGAGCAGGGGATTGTGGGGGGACCCGGTGATATATAAATTATCACCAGTAATGACACTGCAACTGTGGTGAGATCTATGGGGAGATGAGTATAGCAGAGAATAAGTTCTGGAGGCCACCGGCCTCTACTTGTTGTAGCGGAGGTGTTATGTGGACTCCACTTCATTGATGGATCCCATTCACCAGCATCAGTGACTTGGGAAGGAAGAGGTCACAGGGCTGGTCCCAGGGCTTGTCCCAGGGCTGGTCTCATGCTTCACCCAGAGCAGGACCTTGTGGAAAAAAACAGTCAGAATGAACGGCTTGTGCCATTTAAGTTCCTGTCCATCAAAGTCACCATTCTGCTGCATAATCTACAACAAAGTCCTGGTAAACCTTACAGGGGAATTGCTGTGGTGTAAGCATCAAATTCCCGGGCCGCTGTAATAGGGTGCCTGGAAGGAGATATTTATATATTATATGTTGCTATTAGTAGTGCCATGGTTGTGCTTGTCCCCCAGTAAAATTGCTGCATTTATTGTAGAGATCTGATGTGGCAGTCATGAGAAATCTAACCTAGAAGCCATATGCAGATCAGTCTGGACGTGCACTGGGGGCGTGTCCATGCACTGGGGGCGTGTCCATGCACTGGGGGTGTGTCTGAAGCACCCCTGGGCCTTCGTCGCGCGGCATCGCGCGCACGGGAGCTTACCCGGAGCCGGATCTGTTGAGGGTTGTAGTCTCGTGGCGGTGACCCGGTCCGTGCCCAGGGAGTCAAACTGAGCGGCGATGTATTAGCGGTAGATGTTGGACGACTACGCCACCCGTTGAATGCAGCGAAGGAGCTGCCGCTGCAGGGCAGACCGCTGAGGCCGGTGGTAGGATTGTGCAGCGTGATAGTATCACCCCCAATGGGAGGGGTATGGCCTCAGGGCAGCCGACGTGGATGATGGGGGTAGCAGGAATCACTCAGAGACGATGCGGTGTAATTCAGGGTCTTTACTGGTGATAAAGATAGACCCTCCCGGAGTACTGGCTAGCGATCGGGGCCTGGTCAGTCCTTGAGCAGATGGGATCTCCCCTGGCCAGGCGGAGTTGTAGGCCTCCCAAACTGACTGTACTCTTCTGGCTACCTTGCTAGAGGCGGGTATAAGTAGCCCACGTCCCTGAGTGTACCGTGTGGTGCTCACCCGTATGGCCGGTGACTCGGGGCCTTCTAGTGGCGTCCGCTCCACGACGGCGGTGCTGGTCCCACGCGTGTGACCGTGCCTTCGGGTTTCTTGGCCAGAGGACCTGAAATCCCCTGCCGGGCGGTTTCTGCTGCTGGGTAAAGATTAGTCCCCACAGCCTCGGACTCCGGGTCCGGTGATAGCTTCTCAGTCAGGGCGAGCTCTGCAGCTGCCAGCCCCTGACTCCTTATAGCACTGCTCCCACAGAGCTCCTGATGTTCTTTTCCTAGATCTGCTTCTCTTCTCTGTCTCTACTTCTTCTCTACTCACTAACCCTGCCTCAGCCCTAGGTTTATATAGGGGAAGTTCTTCCCCTCCCAGGACTGGGCAGGAGGTGTGGCATGCACAGGATCCCTGACCAAGAGACTTCCCACCTGCTCTCAGACATAACATTGCTGTTACTGTGGAAACCAGACCCCTGGGGTGCCACATTCCCCCCTAGTGAAATTTAGTACTCCGGGACTAAACATAACAAGGTATAAACAATAATAATACAATAAGAAAAACACAATAAGATGGTTACGGCGTGTCCGCAACCGGGTGCAGTTTTGAAGAAAACAAAGGTGTCCATTTCACCAAAACAGGGAGACGTAACCAGGTAGGGGTCTGTCCTGCCCCGAGTCCTTAACAGTCTTTAGTCCATTCCTGGGTTACGCTCCAACCAATTGTACAAGGATTCCCGGTAAATCCACCAAGGACTCCTAAAAATAACTAGAAACACATAATTATTTACAAGTAACAGACAGGTGACCACAAATAAAACAATTTAAACACTTCAAATCCTCCAACGTGCGGGTAACTGGCCTCTAGTGGCCCTAGTGGACCTACGGAGTTGACTGTCTGGCCCTGAACTACAGGGTGTAGGAGCTGTCAAGGGTAAACTGGGCAGCTGTCTACGGGCTCTTTGGCTCACTAGGGGTACGGCAGGCTCACTATGAGCAGAGGGTTGATCCTCCTGTTCTGCTTGTGTGGAGTCTGCTGCCTCCTGGACCGGCTGCTCTTCCAGCTCTACCTGTTGCTCCGTAGGCACTTGGGATGCTGGTTGGAGGAACGTGAGGACGGGTACCACAACTGCACCATTGACTTGAGTCCAGGATCGAGGGAAGTCTCCGAGCACAGTACTAACCATATCTTCCCTTTCCTCTATGGGTCGAGGGTCTTCTTGCTCTCCTTCTGGGTTCCGTAGCTGTTCGGGACACTTCTTCAGGTGATCCCGGGATACAATGGCTGTGGTTTCCCCTCCGTCTTTACTGATGGTACAAACCTTTGGGTTGTCGTGGCTTGAGGGCAGTACGGTGTACGGGTCCTTCTCCCACTGGTCGTCCAACTTGTGGAGCCGTCTCTTCCTCTTCAAGACCTGCTCTCCGGGTACCAGGGGAACAGCAGGAGCATACTGGTTGTAATTTTTCTCTTGTCTTTCCCTAGCGAGACAGAGACTTCGCTCCACGCTCTCCTGTACTTTCCGGTACTGCTGCTGCCTCTCTGTGTCCCAGTCTGCTTCCGGTGAAGTGTCCTCGGGTGTCAGGACTCCCATCTCCAGGTCAACAGGTAGCTTACCAGGCCTTGCCCTCATTAGGTAAGCCGGGGTACAGTTGGTGGAACCTACAGGGATGTAGTTATATAGGTCCACCAGGTCGGGCAGCTTCTCAGGCCACAGACTACGTTCTTCCAGGGGCAACGTTTTCAGAAGATCCATTACCACCTGGTTCATTTTCTCACAAAGTCCATTAGTTTGCGGATGATAGGGTGTCGTCCTTATCTTCCGGCAGCCATACAGATTGCAGAATTCCTGGAAGACCTCCGCTTCAAAGGCAGGTCCCTGGTCCGTCAGCACTTGGTCCGGGTACCCGTGTGGACGGCAGAAGTGCTGCTGGAAGGCTCTAGCTGCTGTTTGAGCTGTTAAGTCCTTAACGGGGACGACAACCAAGAACCGGGAGTAATGATCCACAATGGTTAACGCGTAGACGTTGCCACTTCTGCTTGGGGTCAGTTTTACATGATCCAAGGCTACCAGTTCCAACGGCTGCTTGGTGACGATGGACTGAAGTGGGGTCTTCTGGCTGGCACGGTCCTTCCTTCTTAGGTTGCACGGGCCACAGTCTCTGCACCACCTCTCGATGGTTCCCCTCATGCCTACCCAGTGGAACCGCCCGCGCAGCAGGAACTCCAGCTTCTTCCATCCGAAGTGTCCAGCCCCGTCGTGGTATGCCTCCATCACCATGGCTGCGTCTCTTCGTGGCACCACTACTTGCCAGATTAGTTCATGCGTCCGGGAGTTAACCATTCTGCGGCACAACTTCCCCTTGTAAAGGAACAGTCGACTCTTCTCAGCCCACAGTTGTTTGGCTTCCTCCGGAGCGTCTGGGTCAAGGCGAGCCTCTGGCCGAGTCAGCATCTCCTTCACCAGTCGGACGGCAGGGTCACTGTTTTGCGTTTCCTCCCAGTTGTAGTGAGGCAAGGGGTTAAACGTAGCGGCTTGCTTACTCCTTACCCGATGGGAATACTGGATAGTCCCATGACGGTGGAACGCGGGGAGTTCGACTTCTTCCAATCCCTCTGGATCTTCTCCTACGTCCGGTAGGTTTGGCTTCCTGGACAGGGCGTCCGCGTTGGTATTGGAGCGTCCTGCCCGGTATTTGATTGTGAACTCGTAGTTGGACAGACGGGCCATCCATCTCTGCTCTAGGGCACCGAGTCTTGCCGTGTCCAGGTGTGTCAACGGGTTGTTATCCGTGTACATGGTGAACCGGGAAGAAGCGAGGTAGTGCTTAAAGCGTTCGGTGACTGCCCACACCACTGCCAGGAACTCTAGCTTAAATGAGCTGTAATTCTCAGGGTTTCTTTCGGTGGGTCGCAGTTTTCGACTGGCGTAAGCGATTACTCGTTCTTTCCCCTGCTGGATCTGGGACAGTACGGCTCCTAGCCCGATGTTACTTGCGTCGGTGTAGAGGATAAAGGGCTGGCTGTAATCAGGGTACGCCAGGATTTCATCCCCCGTGAGGGCCATCTTCAGCTGGCGGAAGGACTCTTCTTCTAACTTCTCCCATTTGAAGGGCGGCTTCTGGTTCTTGGCCTTCCGGGACTGGCCTATCAGGAGGTCCTGCATAGGAGCTGCCTTTTTGGTGAAACCGGGGATGAATCTGCGGTAATAGCCTACCAACCCGAGGAACTGCCGCACTTCCTTTACACTGGAGGGACTTGGCCATTCCTTAATTGCGGTGATCTTATCAGGGTCGGGAGCCACTCCGTCAGCGCTCACCACGTGTCCCAGGTACTGCACCTTTGGTTTTAGGAGGTGACACTTGGAGGGTTTTACCTTTAGGCCGTAGTTTGCCAGAGCTTCGAACACTTCCGCCAGGTGTTTCAGGTGGTCCTCATGAGTCTTGGAATATACGATGACATCGTCCAGGTACAACAGGACCGTCTTGAAGTTTCTGTGGCCCAGACAGCACTCCATTAATCGTTGAAAGGTTCCTGGTGTGTTACAGAGTCCGAACGGCATGCAGGTAAACTCGCTAAGTCCCATCGGGGTGGTGAATGCGGTCTTCTCCCGGTCCGCCTCTGCTACAGGAACCTGCCAGTACCCGCTAGTGAGATCCAAGGTAGAGAAGAAGTTAGCAGATCTTAAAGCAGCCAAAGACTCCTCTATCCTTGGTAAGGGGTACGCATCCTTGTGTGTGATACGGTTGATTTTCCGGTAATCTACACACATCCTCATGGTGTTGTCTTTCTTTTTGACTAAGACTAGTGGAGCTGCCCAGGGGCTACAGCTATCCCTGATCACCCCAGCCTCCTTCATGTCCCTAAGCATCCCCTTGGCGTGTTGGTAGTGTGCAGGGGGTACGGGTCGATACCTCTCTTTTATGGGAAGATGGTCTCCCGTGGGGATGTGGTGTTCTACCCCCTTGACTCGCCCGAAGTCTAACGGGTGTTTACTAAACACTCTCTCGTACTCTTGAACCACCCGATAGACTCCCTGTCTCTGGTGTGAGGGAGTGGAGTCAGTACCCAAATGTAGTTGCTGACACCAGTCCTCCATTGTTTCCTTAGAGCCGTTACTTTCCTCCGGGGAAGATGGAGGCAAGGGTTCTACGGACTGTATGGAATTTTGATTGATGGTATACAATTTGGCTAGCGTGGCATACCGGGGCAGGTACACTTCCCTCTTCCCGATATTTATTATGCGAACGGGCACCCTCCCATGGCGTACATTGACCACCCCCCGTGCTGTCAAAATGGTGGGCCTACTGTCTGAGTAAACTGGTTCTACCATTGCCTGGTAATCTCTACCTCTCAGACCAATAGCTGCCCGGCACCAAATCATCATTTCACTTTTTGGGGGCATGGCAATAGGAAAAGGGTCACACATTCTTACGCTACCAATCTCACCACCGGAGAGTTCTATCTGTTGCCGTCGCATCAGTGCCCGGATCTCTTTCTGGAGCACTCGCTGCTGGCCGGAGCTGGCGTTCTTGGCAACCTGCTGTAGAAGGAAAATCACCTCTGCAAGACAATTTTCAATTACATTAGTTCCTAGAGTTATCTTTGGGTGACTCTCGTGCTTGTCAATGTCTACAATGATCAGTCCCTGTGCCGCCAATTCGACTCTACCGATTTTAATGGTCACCTCTTTAAATCCAATCTGTGGCACGGGCTGACCATTGCTGGCGATGATACTCAAGTCGTCGTCAGGGTAGCGGGTGATATCCGAGTCATTCCAGTACTGCTTGAAGAGCACGTACGGGATAGTGGTAACCTGTGACCCGGTGTCCAGTAGGGCACTCATGGGTATGCCATCCAGTACCACAGGCAAGACTGGACGTCCTCCCACATATTTGTCGCGCCAGTTCGATGGGCCTGATGATCTTTTTCCTGGGGTTTAGCCCTCTACCCCAGGTTGTGCCAGTTTAAAGGACAGTACCTTGCCATATGTCCGGGTTGATTGCAGCGGCGGCAGATGGGTTGTCCGTCCTCGTTGTATCGGTCGCTGGGTCTTCCTCTGGCCGGTGGGGTCCTCCTTGGTCGACGCCACGGGATGTCCTCCGGTCCGGATGCCAGCTGGATCTTCCCTGGAGTGGAAACCTGTAAAGACTGCACAGTTCGGGTTAGCGCGGCAACGCTTTTAGCTAGCTCTTGGACCTGATGGTGCAGGTCTGGAGCCGGGTCATTGTTCAAAGCCTGCGCATCAGCTCCCACAGGCCCTGCCGACAAGGGTGCCGCCTCCTGGTGGTAAGTGGTAGTGGGGCGTCTGTGGGTCACAACGCCACCTGGTGCCGGTTCTCGGAGCACCCGGATGGCTCTGTCCTTGAACTGTGCAAATCCCAGATGAGGGTCCTGTAAGGCCATTGCCCGCAACTGGGTTCGGTGGGCATTGCAATATAAACCCTCTATAAATTGTTCAGTCAACAGCCTGTCCTCGTCTCCCACGCCGTCAGGGTCGGTCTGCTTAATGGCTCTCAGGGCCTCTTGTAGGTTCAGGGCATAGTCCCTTATACTCTCGTGTGCTCGCTGCTTGCACCCGTAGAATCTAAGCTTGATCTCGGCTGAGGTGCGGGTATCAAAGGTGTCCCTCAGCCGGGTTAGTATCCCTGCAACAGTCCTTCCCCCAGGTGGCCAGGACTTTACCTCCCTTTGGGCTGCCCCGGTTAATTGGGCCACCAGGATGCTCACTTTTTGCTCTTCTGTGAGGGGATACACCCGGAAGAGGCTATCCAGCTTTTCTCTAAAGTCATGCAGGGTATGTGACTCCCCTGAGTACTGGGGTAGCCAGGCCGCTCCCGGGATATAGGGCATGGTGAAAGGCATGACTGCAGCAGCGGTGGCGCTGGCGGGGGTTGAGGCAGTGAAGCTCTCCTCCGTATCCGACATCTTCCTCCCCCCTAGTGGACCGTGGCCTACCTTGCGATGATCCTCTTCCGTAGGCCGCGGCTCCGCAGTGGATCGTCAGGGTTGAGGACCTTCCGTCGCGCTCCTGTGACGTCGGCGTCTGCTGGGCTCCTTCCAGGACCTTACGCAACGTCTGGACGTGAGGCGGGGCTTCAGTTTTCGCGCGCTTTCGGAGTCCACGCCCCTCTTCTTCCCGCGCGGCGTCTTCAAGATGGCGTCCAACGGCGGGAAAACTCCACGGATGGCGGGAAGAAGGCAGAAGATGGCGCCGGATGGCGGGAAAACTTCGCGGATGGCGGGAAGAAGGCAGAAGATGGCGCCGGATGGCGGGAATCTTCACCACTGGTAAGTTTGAACAGTCTTTTTCAGGCACGCAGTACCCGGTGGTTGCGGGCACGAGGTCCTGCCGACTACGCCAAAAGTTGACGCACCCCTGGGCCTTCGTCGCGCGGCATCGCGCGCACGGGAGCTTACCCGGAGCCGGATCTGTTGAGGGTTGTAGTCTCGTGGCGGTGACCCGGTCCGTGCCCAGGGAGTCAAACTGAGCGGCGATGTATTAGCGGTAGATGTTGGACGACTACGCCACCCGTTGAATGCAGCGAAGGAGCTGCCGCTGCAGGGCAGACCGCTGAGGCCGGTGGTAGGATTGTGCAGCGTGATAGTATCACCCCCAACGGGAGGGGTATGGCCTCAGGGCAGCCGACGTGGATGATGGGGGTAGCAGGAATCACTCAGAGACGATGCGGTGTAATTCAGGGTCTTTACTGGTGATAAAGATAGACCCTCCCGGAGTACTGGCTAGCGATCGGGGCCTGGTCAGTCCTTGAGCAGATGGGATCTCCCCTGGCCAGGCGGAGTTGTAGGCCTCCCAAACTGACTGTACTCTTCTGGCTACCTTGCTAGAGGCGGGTATAAGTAGCCCACGTCCCTGAGTGTACCGTGTGGTGCTCACCCGTATGGCCGGTGACTCGGGGCCTTCTAGTGGCGTCCGCTCCACGACGGCGGTGCTGGTCCCACGCGTGTGACCGTGCCTTCGGGTTTCTTGGCCAGAGGACCTGAAATCCCCTGCCGGGCGGTTTCTGCTGCTGGGTAAAGATTAGTCCCCACAGCCTCGGACTCCGGGTCCGGTGATAGCTTCTCAGTCAGGGCGAGCTCTGCAGCTGCCAGCCCCTGACTCCTTATAGCACTGCTCCCACAGAGCTCCTGATGTTCTTTTCCTAGATCTGCTTCTCTTCTCTGTCTCTACTTCTTCTCTACTCACTAACCCTGCCTCAGCCCTAGGTTTATATAGGGGAAGTTCTTCCCCTCCCAGGACTGGGCAGGAGGTGTGGCATGCACAGGATCCCTGACCAAGAGACTTCCCACCTGCTCTCAGACATAACATTGCTGTTACTGTGGAAACCAGACCCCTGGGGTGCCACATGTCCATGCACTGGAGGTGTGTCCAGTGTAAGGTTGCAGCTGGACAGGTCGTGGACGGGAGGTATGTGTCTCCGAGGTACCAAGCCTTGGTGATGTAGGACCCGAAAAAGCAGGCTCCAGCACACATAGTGCTGAGATGAATTTAATGGGTCCGGATTATGGTGCCGGGTTTTACGAGCAGCTGAAAGACCTGTGTGGGATCGGCTGCTCACTTACTTCCAGATCAGATGTTGAAATGTCATGATTTAAGGTATCTGGGTCTGCGCCAGTCTGTCTGTGTGTTTTGCAAGGTGAGCAGGCTTGCATGTGCTGCTCAGACCTTGCTGAAGGCAGAGAAAAGCACTTAATTTAAAAGGCTGAGGCCTTGCTGTATATGGACTGATTCTTTTGATCTTTTGTTTAGTTATACCTTTTGGAACCTGAAAGAGGCTGTTATATTTTGTTTCCTGACTGGTTTATGGACACTTAATAAACCAGCAGTTTGTTTGAACCTGCGAACTGCATCACTGTGTGTGAACCAGCGCCTACTACAGAGACGATCCCTCACACCATGCACTGGAGGTGGGTCCATGGGCTGGAACTGTTTTTTTCCAAGTGCTTTGTGGACTGTAAGCACCTGTGTGACAAGGACTCATTAGGACATGCCCCTGCCTGTATGCAATAACTGATTCCCTGACTTGCAGTTATGTCATTGTGTATTATTATATCTGTATAGCAGTGATGTCACTCCTGTGTGCTATTCTACCTGTAATGCAGTGATGTCACTCCTGTGTGATATTCTACCTGTATGACAATGATGTCACTCCTGTGTGATATTCTACCTGTATGGCAATGATGTCACTCCTGTGTGATATTCTACCTGTATGGCAGTAATGTCACTCCTGTGTGATATTCTACCTGTATGGCAGTGATGTCACTCCTTTGTGATATTCTACCTGTATGGCAGTGATGTCACTCCTGTGTGATATTCTACCTGTATGGCAGTGATGTCACTCCTGTGTGATATTCTACCTGTATGGCAGTGATGTCACTCCTTTGTGATATTCTACCTGTATGGCAGTGATGTCACTCCTGTGTGATATTCTACCTGTATGGCAGTGATGTCACTCCTGTGTGATATTCTACCTGTATGGCAGTGATGTCACTCCTTTGTGATATTCTACCTGTATGGCAGTGATGTCACTCCTGTGTGATATTCTACCTGTATGGCAGTGATGTCACTCCTTTGTGATATTCTACCTGTATGGCAGTGATGTCACTCCTGTGTGATATTCTACCTGTATGGCAGTGATGTCACTCCTGTGTGATATTCTACCTGTATGGCAGTGATGTCACTCCTGTGTGATATTCTACCTGTATGGCAGTGATGTCACTCCTGTTTATTATTATAGCTGTATGGCAGTGATGTCACTCCTGTGTGACATTCTACCTGTAATGCAGTGATGTCACTCCTGTGTGATATTCTACCTGTATGGCAGTGATGTCACTCCTGTTTATTATTATAGCTGTATGGCAGTGATGTCACTCCTGTGTGATATTCTACCTGTATGGCAGTGATGTCACTCCTGTTTATTATTATAGCTGTATGGCAGTGATGTCACTCCTGTGTGATATTCTACCTGTAATGCAGTGATGTCACTCCTGTGTGATATTCTACCTGTATGGCAGTGATGTCACTCCTGTTTATTATTATAGCTGTATAGCATTGTCCAACCATCAATATAATAAATAGGATATTCACGTAACACTGCATGAAGCGGTGACCAGCCAGTATCTGTACAAGTACAGATACAAAGTGGTGTTGGTGCATGGAGGGTGTGTAAACAGACGAGGGAAGGGTCAGATTATGAGGAAAATGTTGGAAGAGCAATACGGGAATAGTTACATAAATGAGGTGAGGCGATAGGTCAGTCAAAAGAAATGCATTTCTAGGGCACACTTAAAACTGTGGATATTGGGGATTAATCTAATTGCCCGGGTCGGTGCGTTCCAGAGAGTTGGCGCAGGCACATGAGAAGTCTTGGAGATGGCAGTGAGAGGTTTGGATTATTGAGGAAGTTAATCTTAGGTCGTTAGTGGAACGGAGGGCACGGGTAGGGTAATAGACAGAGATGAAGGAGGAGATGTAGGGCGGTGCAGAACTGTGCTTTGTGGGTGAGAAAGATAAGATTATATTGTACTCTGTAGCAGATGGGTAACTAGTGCAATGACTGGAATAGGGTGGAGGCATCGGTGTATCGGTTGGACAGAAATTAGACCCCAGCTGTTATATTCAGGGCGGATTGTAGAGAGGAGAGTTTGGTAAAAGGTAGACAGATGAGTTGAGAATTGCAATAGTCCAGATCAGAATGAATAAGAGCAACAGTAAGAGTCTTTTCAGACTCATAGTTAAGAAAAGGTTAGATTCTGGAGATGTTTTTGAAGTGCAGATGACCTGAGCGAGCAAGTAATTGGATGTAGGGAGTGAAGGAAAGATCTGAGTCAAATATAACCCCAAGACAGCGGGTAGTCTGCTGGGGAGTTATGGTGAAACCACATACGGAAATGGCAATATAGGGCATAGGTAGACTAGTGGAGGGAGGAAACACAAGGAGTTCAGTTTTTTACATTCAATTTTAGATAGAGCGAGGACATAATGTTAGACACAAAGGACAATCACTGGTATTTTGTAGTAATGCATGCATGACGTCAGAAGACGAGGTGTACAATTGGGTGTCATCAGCAATAGAGATGGTACTGGAAACCGAATCTGCTGATGGGTTGTCCAATAAGACAATATAGCAGTGATGTCACTCCTGTGTGATATTATATTTTACATTTTGTTTTCCGTTTGGTTAAAATATTGTCTCACATTTTCAGAAATTAGTTTTCTTCCCTTCAGTAGATGACTATGGCCCCTTTCACTTCCAGCTCTTTGTGTTGTCCCTGCCAGGAATCTGTGTTTCCATATATATGAGTACAGATGAGTCACACTGCTCTCTACATTACTCCATATCGGTCATCACAATAATTTTAGGAATTTTCTTTACTGATACCAAATATTTCCTGCATATGTCCAGCGATGTAATGTATTTACCCAGTGACTCCACCGGTAGAATAGCGAGTGCAGCTCTGGGGTATAAAATAGGATGTAACTCCGGATCAGTACAGGATAAGTAATGTAATATATGTACATAGTGACTGCACCAGCAGAAAAGTGAGTGCAGCTCTGAAGTATAATACAGGATGTAACTCAGGATCAGTACAGGATAAGTAATGTAATGTATGTGACGCGCCCCCTGGGACATATTCCTTTTTGAGGGGAATACCCGGCACCGGATCAGATGGGGGGTTGTAGTCTCCGAGCGGCTGTGACCCGGTCCCGTGCCCAGGGCGTCAAGCTCCGTGTGATGTGGCAGTTCTACAGATGTTACTAAAGTTCTTTTGTGTCGACTACGCCACCCGTTGTGATGCGGTCACTGTGGCCGCCGCTGCAGCAGGGTCCGCTGAGGCTGATGGTGGGTGCGCAGCTTGGTGGGATAACCCCCAACGGGAGGGGTATAGCCTCAGAGGGGACAGGCGCAGAGGATGGGGGTTGTGGTGGTGTAGTGCAGACGGCAGTGAAGACAGAGTCGGGTTGTGCAGTTAAGGGTGTTTACTTACTGCAGATGTTGTACTGGTCACTCCAGCTGCTAGTGACCACCCGAGCCGTGCTGCGTCCACCAGGTCCTGGATCCAGCCAACCCCCAAACAAGTCCGGAGCGTGGCCCTGAGCTCTCCCTCTGTCCTTTCTTCAGCCGTCCCCACCAGTGATCCACCTAGGTCCAGCTCCCTCGGGCCTTCTGTTGGGACACCCTTGGCCCTGGGTTCCCTGACCCTTCATGTGGTGTGCCTTCGGGGTGAATGTGGTGGGTGACCGTGACAGACACTGCCCACGGTCTCCGGTCTCTGGCTGGGGATTGTTTTTATCCCCACCAGCTTGGGTTCCGGTACCCTGATGCTGACTCCTCACCCGGTGCTCTGATTTGGGTTCTTGGGTCCCTTCTCTTCTGTGCTCTGGGTCTTTCTCTTTTCTCCTCTCACACTCTGGGTCTTGGTCTTTCTTCTCTCCTCTGCTCCTGACTTGTTCTCTGCAACTGACTGACCCTGATTCTAGTTGGTGCCCACCTTATATATCCCTCTATGTGTGAGCTCAGGTGACCAGCACCCAATGAGCTCCTATCTTTACCCAGGCTGCTCCCCCTATCTGCCCCTACACTACATGGGATGTTCCACCCCCCTCCCACTCCAGCCAGGAACAGACTCGGTCGTACCTGCACATTTCTAAGTGGGAGTACCGTCGGCCTGTTCCTCGGAAATGGGATGTATGTAGTGCATGCAGCCTACCGAGCTCAGTTCCACTCTCCATCCTTATCCGGGAGTGGAATATCACACCTCTGGGTTGAGGTGCAATACCCCTGTAGCAGCCGAATCCTCAGGGTGCTACATTCCCCCCTGGTAAATCACAGCACGTCCTCGGGCTGTAAGACATAAAACACCAAAACATACAAAATTTTTCATATAAACATATAAAACATATAAAAAACATTATATAAATAACATATCTTAGCAGATAAAACTTTCTCGTCGCCTCTGGCTCCTCCTCCGGTCACTGTGCAACGTGTGACCGGGTAAAGTGCGACAGTCTCTCTGGAAAACTGGTTTTCCTATAAAACCAGTAGGGGGCGCTTTAGGAAGCGCAACTATATACAGGGAAAGTTGGCCGCTCTCAGTCCTCGGCCAGGTAGAGGGAAGGGAATGGCTGCTCACAGTCCTCAGCCTGTAGGATGAAGGGGTTAACGGGTAAACAGTTCACTGGTCCCAACGGGGACTATTTTAGCAGCAACAGTTTCAGTTTCTTTATACCCCCATTGGGTAACTTATTTACAGCACCTGCTCTGCCGCACTCAACGGCGTCTTCCTCCTGCTCTTTGAACTTCAGACCCGTCCGGGTCCTCTTGCTCCTCCTCCTCGCACCGCAACTCCTCCTCCGTCAGGCGGTGTACGTGGAGGGCGTAAGGTCCTTTGGCACACTTGTGCCGGGTAAAGGTGACCTCATCTCTGATGTAGAGGTCACGACCTCTGTGCCCCTCCGGCAGATGGGACTCCACGTCTCTGCGCGTGACAAAGACGTCGCCGTGGGTGGTGTTGTCTCGAATGAAGCCCCACCCGTGCTGCTGGTTGAACTTTATTACAGTCCCGGTGGTACGGGGACTGTGCGCTGCACGGGGGTCCCTCCTGGTCCGGCTCTTCTGCTCGGCGCTCCTTATTTGGGCCTGTTGTTCCCGGACCCGCCTCTCTCTCCGCTCCCTCGCAAACTCCTCGAGCTGTTGGCGGCAGCACTCCGCACGCTCTGCTGCAGCTGCCCTAGTTTCCTGAGTGAACCCCATTAAATCTTCTCCGGTGGGGTCCCACTCAAACTGCGCTTCCGCTAGCGGGGGCGAGATCCGTGCCACGGGCTTCGGAGCCGGAATCAGGGGTGCATCCAGGGGTCTTAGTTTCTGCTGCCGTTCCAGCTCATGGTATCCTTCGGGCCAGATGAAGGGCCGCCCGTCCGGCCATGTGAGCTGGCTGAACAAGTCCTCCCCCAGGTGTGGCACCCTTGGTATTGCGGGCGCGGGCGCGGTGGTGGTGGCGCCCGGGTTGCCCAGGCCTTGCGGCCAGGCCTGGGGCACCTGGAAGGTGAAGGGCACCGTTAGGACGGCGGCGCCCTGGGCTACCTGGCCTTGCGACCAGGCCGGAGGCTCCGCGGAGGTAGGGGGCGCTGTTGGTGATGCGGCGCCCGGGGGTACTAGGCCTTGCGACCAGGCTGGTGGTATTTCCTGCTTTGTCACGCTCCGGGTCGAGGCGCGTGACGTCACAGGGGTCGCTGCGGCGGCTTCCGGTCGGGGCCTAGTCCATAGCGGTGACGTGGCGGCTACGGGCACAGCAGGGGGACTTTCGGGCTCTGCGACGGGGAGCTGGGGCAGGTGAGCGGTGTCACGGCTTGGGGTATAGGCGTCCCCTTTACCTGCCTCCATGCGTTCGGCTCCCTCCTCGGCGCCGTCTCCGGCCTTGGGTCCTCCCGCGCCATCCTCAGAGGCGGTCTGCTTCCTCTTCCAGGGTAGCGTGCTCCGCTGACTGGTCTCTGCTTGCTGAGCCATCTCCCGGCTCCACTCCGCCAGTATCTCACGCTGTACCCGGGCCATCCTCCGTGCGAGGCCCTCCAGGGCAGTTTGTGCACACTCCCGGTCTCGGGGGAGCTGTGCAAGGATCTCCGCTAGACCTAGCGGGGTCGTGGACTCTAGCAGGCTCCTGACCATCGGGTCGGTGCTGCTCTGCTCTGCTTCCGGCAGGCTCCTGGCCAGCGGGCCGGTGCTGCTCTGCCCTCCTTCCTCGGTCTCTAGCAGACTCCTGGCCAGCGGGCCGGTGCTGTTCTGCTTTCTCTCCATCTCCGGGTAAGCTCCTCCGCTACTCCTCGTTAGACTTCTTGCCTCCGGGTGCGCTCGCTCCAGACTGCTCCAGGCGGCACCCATCTTCGTTCTTTTCTTTCGTCTCCTCCCACTCCGAGGGCGGTCCCGGGGCAACTCGGTGACTGTCAGCTCCAGGGGTGGTTCTTTCACGCTGACAGACACCTCCAGCATCACAGTCTCTGTTGGTGGGGGCGGTTTCCACTTTTGGCGCCATTTTCTGTCCTGGCCCACGATGGGAGGTGGCCTCTTGCCCTCCTTTGGCACGCCCATAATGGCGTCCGCTGCTCTTCCAAGGCGGGAAATCTGCGGTTTTGGCGGGAAGCGTCGCCCAGTGGCGGGAAACTCTGCAGATGGCGGGAACAAGTTGGAAATGGCGGACAATCGGCGGGAAACGACTGGTGATGGAGTCCGATGGCGTGGACCCTCCGGAACCGGCGGGAGACTTCTTTCTGAGGTAAACTTGCACTTTTCTTCAGGCACGCAGTACCCGGGTGTTGCGGGCACGTAATCCTGCCGACTACGCCAAAGTTGACGCGCCCCCTGGGACATATTCCTTTTTGAGGGGAATACCCGGCACCGGATCAGATGGGGGGTTGTAGTCTCCGAGCGGCTGTGACCCGGTCCCGTGCCCAGGGCGTCAAGCTCCGTGTGATGTGGCAGTTCTACAGATGTTACTAAAGTTCTTTTGTGTCGACTACGCCACCCGTTGTGATGCGGTCACTGTGGCCGCCGCTGCAGCAGGGTCCGCTGAGGCTGATGGTGGGTGCGCAGCTTGGTGGGATAACCCCCAACGGGAGGGGTATAGCCTCAGAGGGGACAGGCGCAGAGGATGGGGGTTGTGGTGGTGTAGTGCAGACGGCAGTGAAGACAGAGTCGGGTTGTGCAGTTAAGGGTGTTTACTTACTGCAGATGTTGTACTGGTCACTCCAGCTGCTAGTGACCACCCGAGCCGTGCTGCGTCCACCAGGTCCTGGATCCAGCCAACCCCCAAACAAGTCCGGAGCGTGGCCCTGAGCTCTCCCTCTGTCCTTTCTTCAGCCGTCCCCACCAGTGATCCACCTAGGTCCAGCTCCCTCGGGCCTTCTGTTGGGACACCCTTGGCCCTGGGTTCCCTGACCCTTCATGTGGTGTGCCTTCGGGGTGAATGTGGTGGGTGACCGTGACAGACACTGCCCACGGTCTCCGGTCTCTGGCTGGGGATTGTTTTTACCCCCACCAGCTTGGGTTCCGGTACCCTGATGCTGACTCCTCACCCGGTGCTCTGATTTGGGTTCTTGGGTCCCTTCTCTTCTGTGCTCTGGGTCTTTCTCTTTTCTCCTCTCACACTCTGGGTCTTGGTCTTTCTTCTCTCCTCTGCTCCTGACTTGTTCTCTGCAACTGACTGACCCTGATTCTAGTTGGTGCCCACCTTATATATCCCTCTATGTGTGAGCTCAGGTGACCAGCACCCAATGAGCTCCTATCTTTACCCAGGCTGCTCCCCCTATCTGCCCCTACACTACATGGGATGTTCCACCCCCCTCCCACTCCAGCCAGGAACAGACTCGGTCGTACCTGCACATTTCTAAGTGGGAGTACCGTCGGCCTGTTCCTCGGAAATGGGATGTATGTAGTGCATGCAGCCTACCGAGCTCAGTTCCACTCTCCATCCTTATCCGGGAGTGGAATATCACACCTCTGGGTTGAGGTGCAATACCCCTGTAGCAGCCGAATCCTCAGGGTGCTACATATGTACACAGTGACTCCACCGGTAGAATAGCGAGTGCAGCTCTGGGGTATAAAATAGGATGTAACTCCGGATCAGTACAGGATAAGTAATGTATTGTATGTACACAGTAACTGCACCAGCAGAATAGTGAGTGCAGCTCTGGAGTATAATACAGAATGTAACTCAGGATCAGTACAGGATAAGTAATGTAATGTATGTACACAGTGACTGCACCAGCAGAATAGTGAGTGCAGCTCTGGAGTATAATACAGGATGTAACTCAGGATTAGTACAGGATAAGTAATGTAATGTATGTACACAGTGACTGCACCAGCAGAATAGTGAGTGCAGCTCTGGAGTATAATACGGGATGTAACTCAGGATCAGTATAGGATAAGTAATGTAATGTATGTACACAGTGACTGCACCAGCAGAATAGTGAGTGCAGCTCTGGAGTATAATACAGGATGTAACTCAGGATCAGTACAGGATAAGTAATGTAATGTATGTATACAGTGACTGCACCAGCAGAATAGTGAGTGCAGCTCTGGAGTATAATACAGGATGTAACTCAGGATCAGTACAGGATAAGTAATGTAATGTATGTACACAGTGACTGCACCAGCAGAATAGTGAGTGCAGCTCTGGAGTATAATACAGGAGGTAACTCAGGATCAGTACAGGATAAGTAATGTAATGTATGTATACAGTGACTGCACCAGCAGAATATTGAGTGCAGCTCTGGAGTATAATACAGGAGGTAACTCAGGATCAGTACAGGATAAGTAATCTAATGTATGCACACAGTGACTCTGCTGTCTGTGTCTATATACCCTGTGATGTTGGGATTAGAGGTGAGATGTGCTTCTAAAGAAATTCTATGTATGAAACATTCCTTGCAGGCCTCTTAAAGGCGCAGTGTCACTGGTGACAGATAACGCCGTCTTCAGGCTATATTAATAATGCAGATGACTTGTACTTGTTCTGATATCTTCCAGGCGTTATCTGCTACAATCACCAGTAAACTCTGCACAGACGTTACTTTCTCTAGGACTGTATTTTTTCCCATGGGAACCATGAGCCCAGATCAGCCACCCTAGTGTAAGGTGGAGACCGGTCATTCAGTGTCTGCTCCCTGCTAATCTGGGACTGTTCCTGTGCTTTCCTGGATGGTTTGTCCTTGTTTGGTGCTACCTGATGACCCCATCCTGTGAGTGATGATGTCTGCAGAAATTGCAGGTCCCACCGCCTCCCTGCAACTTAATTTCTCTGTTAACACAAAGGCCAAGTGCATCTTCCCTGCAGAGCTGCGCTCTTATAGATAAAATGCTTTGTATGGATATCCTTTCACATTTGTTAATCCAATATGGTTAAAATAAAAACAGGGATCTGGCACTGCTCACCATTCACATCTTGCACAATCTGGCGGTAATCATGTACAGCATCATAGACTTAATTGCAGCTAAATTGATCTAGTGGTACTTGCCATGAAAAAAAGTCCGCTTGTAAATACGAAACTAAGAAAGTTGGGGCACTCATCGATTGGCGTTAACATTTTACTTTATTGCGGTTTCCATAAAACAGGGATTGTGGAGACAATTGTGACTGACTCGTTTCGCGTGAAAATCACACTCCTGCCACGGCCCCACTATCAGTATTCAGTCAGTATTTTTTCTCAGGAGTAGGAGCCAAAACCAGGTGAGGAACAATCAGAGAAAAGGTATAAGGCTATGTGCCCACGATGCAGAAATGAAGCAGAAAATTTCTGCAGCGTTTCTGCATCCCCCTTGCCAGAAAAAAACGCATGCAGATTGTACATGCGTTTTTCCTGCAGAATACACGCGTATTCACATGCGTTTATGCATGCGTTTACGCATGAGGACTACAAGCACTTTCCAGGCGATAGCATCACTTGGAAAGTGTTTGACAACTAGGTCACACTATATAAATCCATGCAAAAGGCATGGATTTATATAGTGTGACCGTAAAGAATAAAGCTGCCGCGTGTGCTGTCGCGCTCGTCCTGGCTCCTTCCGGGTTGCCGGCATATCGCGAGACAGCCTGCGGTCACATGACCGCGACGTCATCTCAGGTCCTGGAAGGAGAAGCGCTGCAGGGGCCGCCGGACAGGTGAATATAAACTTTATTTATTATTTTATTCTTTTTTTCACAGGTACAATGGTACCCAGGTCTGGATGAGAGTCTCCTCTCCTCCAGACTTGGGTACCATACGCACATTGAAACGCATATTATCCGCGTGTACAAATGTACAGACACGGATATTATGCGTCTCAATGCAAGTCAATGGCGGCAATGTCTCTCCATTTGTGCGTGCACTGTAGACTCCCAGTGGTCAGCAATTCTTACCTAACCGGTGGATTGCATTTATGGGCCTATATCCTACTACATCTATCACTCTTCACTGAGTTATATGAATATCATGAAAGCAATTCTTATACTCCTGTCCTAAGCGCCTAATATAAAGTTGTCCAGAAATAGATAAAAAGGGGTGTTTTTCCAAGAACAGTGCCATTCTTGTCCACAGGTGGTGTCTGATATTGCAGCTTATCCCAATTTACATAAATAAGGCGGAAATGCAATATGAGGAGCGGCATCTGGATTGGAGCTGTAACCTGGGAATTTTGGATGGCCCCTTTAACCCCTTAGTGACGGAGCCAATTTTGACCTTAATGAACAGGCCAAATTTTAGAAATCTAATCAGTGTCACTTTATGTGGTAATAACTGTAGAACGCTTCAACGTATCCCAGTGCTTTTAAGACTTTTTTTTTCATGACATATTGTACTTTATGTTGGTGGTAAATTTAGGTCAATATTTCTATGTTTATTTGTGAAAATATCCGAATTTCAGCAAACTTTTTGAAAATGTCGGAATTTTCAAACTTTCAATTTTTATATCCTTAAACCAGTTAGTCATGCTGTATAAAATAATGAATAAATAACATTTCCCATATCTCTACATCACATGTGCATCATTTTTCAAATGTCATTTTATTTTGTTAGGATTTTAGAGGGGTTAAAAGTTTAGCAGAAATTTCTCATTTTTTCAAGAAATTTATAAAACCTGTTTCTTTAGGGACCTATTCAGATTTAAATGGACTTTGCAGGGCCTATACATTGGAAACTCCCCAAAAGTGATACCACTTTAAAAACCGTACCCCTCAGATACTTCAAAACTGCTGTCAGGAAATAGTTTTAACCCTTCAGGTGTGACACAGGAATTAATGCAAAGTGAAATGAAAAAAATTTTTTTTCCTCTAAAATGTTGCCTTAGCCTCAATTATTCCACTTTCACAAGGGATAGTGCAGCGGCCATGAGTGCCTAGGGTACTCGGTAGCCGGGCCGGCAGTCTTTCAGGGAGGTCACGGTGGCAGTGGCCCAGCTCCGTGGCCCTGGCCGAGCTGATGAAGGGAGTATTTACAGGGGATTTGTAGTCTTTATGTTTAGTGTTCGTGACGCTACCTGTGGTATGCAGCTATATGGAGCTGCCGCTGTGGAGCAGGTCCTCTGGAGCTATTGGTAATGCAGCAGAGTTGGTTCAGCTCTCCACAGGTAGAGCTAAGCTCCAGGGCATTGCGGTGATGGTTAATGATGAAGTAACTGTGGTTGTGCAGTGTAGTGCAGGGGATGATGGTGCAGCAATAATTCACAGAGACAGTGGGGTGCAGACTTCAGGGTTTACTCACGATTATCACGTTGCTACTGGTTACAACTGCCGTTCATAACCACCCACGTCGTGTTTACTCAGGGAGGGGTTCAGCAAACCCTCAAGTAATTCAAGAGCACTTAGCGGGACCCCTTTCTGTGTGTCCCTCATGGTCGTCTTCCTGCGCTGGCTCTCACCCTCCTGCCCAGCGCCTCGCAAACAGTCTCCCAAGCCGGTAACCTCAGATCTTGGCGGGCAACCTGGAGTTCCCTGGATCCTGTGTGGCTACCTTTTTGGCGATTAATTGCGGCTGGGGCAACTACACCCTGGAAATGTAGAAGCCTCCGGTTTCTAGTTGAATATTGCAATTCTCACTAGTTAGGGACCGGTCCCCTCTGCGGCCTGATCCTTCCACTCCTAGTAGATTCGGGCGTACGGGTGGCCTCCAGCACTTTCCGCACCCCTAGGATCCTTTCTTTCCTTCTGGAGCCTTTCTCCCTGCTCATCTCTTCTCTTCAGTCTCTCTTCCTCCTGAGCAGAGCTCCTGCAGAGTTCCTGCTCCCTTCACTGTCCTCCGCTGACTGAACCACACTCCCAAGATGGCTTCCCTTTTTATATCCTCCTTCTCCAGTGCTCCCCTGATCTTCTTCCTCCACCCACACCCACTACATGGTTCCCCCTCTCTTGGTTCCCCCCACTCCAGCCAGTGTCAGGGCTCAGCAGCGCAGTAGTGCATCTTGCCCCTCCTGCCGGTCTGGAGTAATGTAGTATTGGATGCAGGTGTTTGAGTCCCGGGCAGTACTCCATCCTTACCTAAGAGTGGGGTACCACACCTCTGGGTGAGATGCAGTACGTCTGTGGCGACTGAACCCGCAGGGGCGCCACAATAGCATGACAAAATGGACCCCACGATTTGTTACTCATTTTCTTCAGAGCATGCTGATACCCCATATGGGTCAGAAACTTGGACTTGGAAGGGAAGGAGCACTATTTGTATTTTGGAACACAAATTTGGTTGAAATAGATTGTTTGGCACCATGTCACATTTGAAGAGCTCCTAAGGTGCTTAAACAGCGGAAACCCCCATGAGTGACCCCACTTTTGGAAACTAGACCCCTCAAGGATTTTATCCTGGGGTATAGTGAGCATTTTGAACCCACAGATAGAACACAGAATTTGAGAACATTAGGTCGTCATATTGAACATTTTCTTCTTTTTCACAAAAACAATGCTTTAGCCCTATATTTTTCACTTTTGTAAGAGGTAACACGAAAAAGTGGACCCCACAGTATGTTACCCACTTTCTTTTGAGCACGGTGATACCCCACATGTAGTCATAAAGTTCTGTTGGGACAAACATCAGGGCTCGGAACATTCTGAGAAAAAAACTCCACTTTTATTCCTCTAGTTTTTCAGTTTTCAGATATACATCCAATATGGCACCAATATGAGTACTGTACACACTGCTGTGCTTATAATAATAAATTGCTCACCATTTGGTCTTTAGGGTAAAATTGATGGAATTCCAGGACCAATTCAAAGCTTAGAGACATTGAGCTACCGAACAAGAAAATCCTTCCAGGAATTATTACGTACAGAGGCAGGCATGCCCCTAAGACACATTTGCGGATTAAAAAACTTGGTCTTGCTAACAAAACAGTTGTCCCGTAATTACGTATATTGTAGCAGGAAAAATAAAACTGTTCTATAGTAAAGGGCAAAATGTTCAAACTATGGCAGAAATGCAGCCAACCATGTGGCAAGCCTGAGTTTGTTCCAAAGGAGAAAGAACACCAGCAAGACTAGAATGACAGGTTTATCTTTCAATGACACTTCTACAACATCTGTTTAGCTTCATCAATCCCTATATGAGGGACAAATGTGTCAATTGATGTCCACGGTGGTACACCATAGCAGGCTCCTGCCGACCAAAGTAGGAACTGCTATCTGCACAAAACAACCAATTCCTTACAGAACTCTAAAAGTATTGTTTGGTACAGGAGGTTTGGCAAGAACCCTGCAGTAAAACCGATAGTGTATAACTACGGAACTGCTTCATTATTAGAAATCCTCCAATAAAAAGATCATGCCCGTATCACCAACATAATATAAATGGGAACAAAAGTTTTGTGTAGCAAGACATAGTCATAAAAAACTGTAAGGCTAAGTGCCCATGATGCAGAAATGCTGCAGATTTTTTCCGCTTCTCCCTGGCAGGAAAAACGCATGCGGATTGTACATGCGTTTTCCCGCCAGGTAGAAGCGTTTGTCAAGCGTTCTTCACTTGCATTTCCGCATGCGGGTTATCAAGCGCTTTTCCAAGCGATTTTAGCATCACTTGAAAAGTGCTTGACAACTTGGTCACACTATATAAATCCATGCAAATGGGCATGGATTTACATAGTGTGACCTAGTTAATAATTGAAGAAAAAGAATAAAGATGGTAAAAAATAAAAAATAAACATTATACTCACCTTCCGATGACCCCCCGGTCTTTTCTCCGCTACGTCCGGTCTCTTGTACGGCTCGCGGTGGTCTAAAAGGACCTTTCATGACGTCATTTAGTCATGTGACAGGTTACACGACCGCCGACGTCAGTGGTCGCGTGACCTGTCACATGACTAAATGACGTCATGGAAGGTCCTTTTAGACCATCACAAGCCGTACAAGAGACTGGACGCATCGTACAGGAGACCGGGGCCATCAGAAGGTGAGTATAATGTTTATTTTTTATTTTAAATTATTTTTTTAACAGGTACTATGGTACCCGGGTCTGGATGAGAGTCTCCTCTTCTCCAGACCCGGGTACCATCCGCACATTGAATTGCTTAATATCCGCATGTGCACATGTAGTGATGCTGATATTAAGCGATTCAATGCAAGTCAATGGCGGCAATTACGCTGCGTGTCCGCAAAATTATTGGACATGATGTGTATTTTTCCGCAATGATAATCCGCAGCGGAAATTTCCACAGCATGTTCACAGCACATGTGGATTATCATTGGGGACCATGGGGCACGTATTACCAAGCCTTTTTTAAGCGTTTTCGCTGCGGAAATTCATCGGCAAAAAAAAACGCTTGAAAAACGCATAGTGGGCATGCAGCCTTAAACTAAGATAAATGGTCAGAAATGTTTGTGAGTGATCAAGTCCTGGAATTAATTGTCAAATGTCCTGACTTTCCAAGAACATTTGTGGGGTCCACATTCTGGAGTATACAGATGAGGGCATGTGAATGAGAATTTGAATAATAGTTTGGTATATGATCGCGGCCTGGAATTAATTGTGAAATGGGTTAAATGTGTTTTACTGATGAAAATACTCTGTTCATTACTTGTTCTAAAAAAATTACTAAACAGAAAATATACATATAAATCATTTGAAAAAAAAAGACCCTACCACACAATTTGGTGTAATTCATGGCTATTTAATAATTGTAAGATGTGTAGTAGGTCTCAAAACAGGGGAGATACAAAGGTCTGGTTGTGATGGGCACATGGGGCAATAATACCAGTAATCACTCCTTCTACCATGCTTCCTACAAACCCGGCATGTTTTTTGGGGATACTTTTTGGTGGGAGTGGCAGGGACAGGGCAAATAAAATGGCGCAAGTCTATGGACATCCTCGGATTCAAAGGCTGCCGCCTGTGCCGTCGAGTCAAATGGGAGACACTCAACAATTTCTCCTGGAACTGGAGGAAAGTGAAGTGCTCCATGTGAATTTTTGTACAGAACAAAACTGTTATAGGTAACAATCTGGATGAGGCAGATTTCTACCTTTTTATACTAGGCCCTGGTTTTCCCCTTCACCAGATACAATTCAAGCACCTGGTCTGACAGGTCAACGCTGGCTTGGTCAGCATGTACATGTCTTTCCTGTCATTACACTTCACTGCAAGAAGTTGGTTACTTGCAAGAGAGAATGATGCCCCATTTCTCCAAACTTCTGTACACCAACTGTGACGGAAAACCTACTCTTTTTTTTTTTTTACTGTCCCACAGGCCTCTGTATTTGCAGGATGGAGGGATCGGGCAGCACGGTGGCTCAGTGGTTAGCACTGCAGCCTTGCAGAGCTGGGGTCCTGGGCTCAATCCCACCAAAGACAACAACTGCAAGGAGTTTGTATGTTCTCCCCAGGTTTGTGTGGGTTTCCTTCAGGTTCAACAGTTTCCTCCCACACTCCAAAGACTGATAGGGAATGTAGATTGCGAGCCCCAATGGGGACAGTGGTGATAATGTATGTGAAGCTCTGTAGAATTAATGGCGCTATATAAGTGAGTAAAATAAATAAAAAAAATATATATAGGGGGATACTCATGTAATAGTTGTTGGAGTACACATGGTACCCTTGATGAAGATGCCAATTGTCTGGGGGCAGTTTGGTGGGTTTATTTGGCGATCCTTAGAAAGGTGCACGTGTACCCTGATGTGCTCTCACACATTTTGTATAATATAACATCGTATTTGGCTCACCTGGAGGGGATAAATTGGAGGAATGACAGACGGCCCTTGAGACTCATGAGTCGTCTGCAATATTTTACTCAGGGGTATAGGAATTTAAAAATGAATGCTTTACGAGGGAAATTAGGAGTCTCAATTTACTAATTTGTTTTTTTCACTTGAAAAAGACGCCAGTACTGTGTTGAAACGCGTTGTTAATAAAAAGCCTTTTCATCATCATCATCTCTGAAGAACTGATTTACTCCAGCAGCGCAGCCCACTGACTTGTTCATCCAACTGGATCCAATATCTCCTGGAGGATTTATCTTCCAGCCATGGGGCAGCAGCAGCTGGTTTTCTTCATGCCTTCATAGGGGGTGTGCCTGTCACAACTCCATCAGGTGAGTGTAACCAGCACTCTCCTACTTTCCCTCCATAGGGTATCACTCTATTGTGCGCTCTGTTCCCCACATTTAAATTTACAGATAATTTACTAAGGGGATCATAGGTGGGGTCATTTCTTGGGGGGGTGTTGCTAGGGAATTGTCATTAAAATAAAGGAATCTCATTAGGGTTTCATAATGAGCTCTGGTCATGACAGCTGCAAATACAGGGGTGCTGTAGACAGATTTTGTTTCTCAGTAGGGACGGAGAGTGATTTTTTTTTTTTTACTAAACCCATGTTGAGAGTAATGCCCAAAAATGTATTTATTGCAGGGACATTTGTGGGGATCCATTAACGGAAGTGAAAGGATGTGGGTTTTTGGAAAATATATTATCGGGTGTATAAATTTGTTTGATTGTAGGACTTTGGGGGTAACAAAAATGTGGAAAAATTAAAAGGGAGTAAAATCTGTGACATCTACTTTTATTCCAAGGGTTGCTGAAAAGGGGGAATTTGAAGGGAAAATGCATTGTCGGGATACCACAAATGGAGAGGGGGACTGCAGAACTTGGCCATGCCTCTGACGATTCAGCTGTGACGACTGACTCCACTACCATTGGGCTGTGGGATTCAGTGGAGGAAGAGGAGTCGTCACTGTCTGAAAACTGTTCTACTTCAGAAGCAAATCGGTTTCACTCCCAGAACTGCTGGAGCAAAGTAGGGTGCCCGCCTGCTCCGCGGTGAACATTCTGCCGGTCATTATTTTATTTTATATGCATGCCTAACAAAAAAAAATCACCTAATCTAACACTAGTAAGCCTAACCTAATCTAACAGTAGTAAGTATTATTGTTTTTTTTTATATAAATTTTTTTTTACTTTTGAAGAAACCCTAACCCTAGCTAAAGAAAGAAAAATTCTAATTTTTTTTTTATTAATCTGACTAGGGGAAGCACGGAGGACAGGGGGATGATCAAGGGGGTGATTAGGAGATTGGGGAAGAATTTATTGAAACTGATAAAGAAATTTGATTCTTTTATATCTGACAGGACAGCACTTGAGTGTACTGTATCTCTCTTCTCTCCCAGAACAAGTACAAGGGAGAGAAGAGAGAGACATAGACCAAGTGCTGCCATATTTACCAAATATTGGGCTTTTGATCACTGTGATAGGGTCTATCCTGGAGATCTTCTGACGCTGGAGGGGTGCTATTCACTTATTTCTCAGCGCCGATAAAAAGTGGCACTGAGGAATAAGGCCAATCAACTGGTGTATCGGCGGTCGTTAGGGGGTTAAAGAAGCACTCCTCCCATCAAAATTTTTATCTTCCAGATACAATGCAGTCATCATATTATATAGCACTGTGTACTTCCAATTGCTCATTTTGCCCAGTTAATTTTTCTCTTTTCCATTAGGTCTATGCCATCATGTGATTAAAAACTAAATCCTTCTAAGCTCTATGTAGAAACAGGAGGTCAATTTTCCCTGTATGACTCATCAGTCACTGCAAAGTCAATGGCAGGGGAGGAGCATCTGGGTCAGGAGTTGAAGAGAGGAATGATTTCTGAAGAGCCAAGAAACTTCCTGTTTCTACACAGAGCAGTGAAAAGAGAAGAATTAGCTGGGAAGAAAGGCAAAATGAGCAACTGTAAGTACATAGTGATATATAATATGATCACTGCAATATATTAAGAGGTATACATTAAAAGCAAAACCACACTAAGAAGAATTAAAATTCCCCCAAAAATTCAAGAAAAAACACCGCATTAAAGGGCAGCAATGTTTACCTGCCCAGATCTTCAAAGCCAAATGCACTACCAGGATGCAGCAAACCCACATAAAGATGGTGGATACACAGGTGCAAAATACTGATGCAACAACCACTCACAACCTACCATTTCATGGAGGGGGTGACTGCTTAGTATTTGAATTGCACACAAAAAGGCTTGTATAGGGAGCTGTTCACACTAGGGTAGTGCACAGTATTGTCACACTGTCACAGAATACTGGAGGTAGGGGGCCTAAGCTGACCCTAAGCTGGGGCCCTGACTAATCCCTCAACCTGGAGGTACTGTTAAAGGTACAGAGGTCCAGGCCGCCAGCGTAACCCCTACCTCCTGAGGATCCCTGCACCTCAGTAATCTAGTCCTGAGAAGGACCCCGATCACAACAATTGGGAACCAGAAATAATATGCCCACACACAGTATTTAGACGAACGAGACAGTACAAGGGAAAAACCAAAACCACCTTGCATACAACTTCTACACAACTACAACAGAGGGAACACCAACGGGAAAGGAGATAAATGATAAAGCGAGGGAAGGGAAAAAACACTTCCAAATACACTTATCTCAGCAACTCCAAACACCACGATCCGCTCTGTAAGTCAGAATGAAAAGCTTTCACCGACACCTCCCAAACAGACCTGCAGGAATATGAAGGAGTCTCACTAAAGAAGCATTGATTGCAGCTGGGCGAGGCTGGACCTCAGCTAGCCCAGAGAGAGAGAGAATTAACTCCTTCACTGCCGAAAAAACACAAAGCACCAACAAGTCAGCTGCGAGAAGTCAGGCTGTGTACTCGTGACGATCTTCGTGGCAACACACCCGTGACAGTACCCCCCCTTCTACGAGGGGCCTCCGGACCCTCAGGGCCAGGTTTATTCGGGTGAGTCGTGTGGAAGGCCCGAACTAATCGGTCTGCGTTAATATCCGACGCAGGAACCCACATCCTCTCCTCAGGACCATACCCCTTCCAATGAACCAAGTACTGAAGGGACCGGCGATTAAAGCGTGAATCAATGACCCTCGATACCTGGAACTCCAAGTTACCATTGACAACCACAGGAGGGGGAGGAAAAGGTGACGGTACCACTGGCGCCACATACCTCTTAAGCAATGATCTGTGAAACACGTTGTGAATTTTAAACGTAGGGGGGAGGTCAAGACGGAATGCCACCGGATTAATAACAGAACTGATTCTGTACGGCCCGATGAACCTGGGACCCAGTTTCCAGGAGGGAACCTTAAGTTTAATATTCCTGGTAGACAACCATACCTGATCGTTCACACTTAGGTCCGGACCAGACACTCTCCTCCTATCAGCCATACGTCTGTATCGGTTCCCCATAGTATTCAGATTCTTCAGCACCCCTCTCCATACTGAAGCGAGAGATGAGGAAAATCGTTCCTCCTCCGGAACCCCCGAAGAGCCCCCCCTACTGAAAGTACAAAACTGGGGGTGAAAACCATATGCCCCAAAAAACGGGGACTTACCAGTGGACTCGCTCCGCCTATTATTGAGAGCAAACTCTGCCAGAGGTAGGAAAGAAGCCCAGTCCTCCTGGTTCTCTGACACAAAACACCGAAGATATGTCTCCAAGCTCTGGTTCATACGTTCCGTCTGACCATTGGTCTGAGGATGAAAAGCCGACGAGAATGACAAATGCATCCCCCGCCGTGCACAAAACGCCTTCCAGAACTTGGACACAAACTGAGACCCCCGATCAGACACCACCTCGGAGGGTACCCCGTGAAGCCTCACAATCTCCCCAATGAACACCTGCGCAAGAGTTTTAGCATTAGGGAGAGCCGGAAGAGCGATAAAATGTGCCATCTTGCTGAACCTGTCCACTACAACGAGTATGACCGTTTTACCCGAAGACGGAGGGAGGTCCGTAATAAAGTCCATAGACAGATGAGTCCAAGGACGCTCCGGGATCTTCAAAGGTAAAAGGGCCCCAGACGGACGGGTATGTGAGGTCTTAGAGCGCGCACAAACCCCACAGGACGCGACAAAAGTTACCACCTCTTTATGTAAGTTAGGCCACCAAAACCGACGCGAGAGGAGATCCACAGTTGCTTTACTCCCCGGGTGTCCTGCAAAAACTGAGTTATGGTGTGCCTCGATCACCTTTTGTCGCAACTGATCTGGAACGAACAGTCTCCCCGGAGGTCCAACAGGGGCGTCCCCCTGAGCCTCCAATATCTCCTCCTCCAGCTCAGAGCATACTGCCGAAACCACCACCCCCTCCTGAAGAATAGGAATCGGGTCGTCCGTATTCCCGGCCCCAGGGAAACTACGAGATAAGGCATCCGCCTTTACATTTTTAGACCCAGGACGATATGTAACGACGAAATTAAACCTGGTAAAAAACAATGACCACCTAGCTTGTCTGGGATTCAGACGTTTAGCGGACTCCAGATATAGCAGGTTCTTGTGATCGGTGATGACGGTGACCGGATGAACTGCCCCCTCCAAAAAATGGCGCCACTCCTCAAAAGCTAACTTAATGGCCAAGAGTTCCCTATTGCCGACATCGTAATTCCTCTCAGCGGACGACAATTTTTTAGAGAAAAAGGCGCACGGATGCCACTTACCAGGGGACGAACCCTGTGACAATACTGCTCCCACCCCTACCTCGGAAGCGTCTACCTCTACAAAGAATGGCTGAGACGCATCAGGTTGAATGAGTATGGGTGCCGAGGCAAAACATTTTTTCAAGGAGGAGAATGCTTGACAAGCCTTGTCAGACCACCTAGAAAAATCCGTCCCCTTTTTAGTCATGTCTGTGAGAGGCTTAACCATGGAGGAGAAATTACGAATGAACTTCCGGTAATAGTTAGCAAACCCCAGGAAACGTTGTAGTGCCTTAAGATTCTCCGGCCGATCCCACTCAAGAACTGCCCGCACTTTCCCAGGGTCCATACGAAAACCGGACGCTGAAACCAGGAAGCCTAAAAACTGGAGTTCCTGTACAGCGAACACACACTTTTCCCACTTGGCATACAGTTTATTATCCCGCAAGATCTGTAACACCTGTCTAACGTGCTCCTGATGAGACACCAGATCCGGCGAGTAAATTAAGATATCATCCAGATATATGACAACAAACTGTCCCACCAGGTGGCGAAAAATATCATTAACAAAGTGTTGAAACACCGCCGGGGCATTAGTCAGACCGAACGGCATGACAAGGTTCTCATAATGCCCCTCCGGAGTGTTAAAAGCCGTCTTCCACTCATCCCCCTCCTTCATCCTAATCAGATTGTACGCCCCCCTGAGATCCAACTTAGAGAACCATTTGGCGCCCACGATCTGATTAAAGAGATCGGGAATAAGTGGGAGCGGATACGGATCTCGGACCGTAATCCGATTAAGTTCACGGAAATCCAGGCAAGGGCGTAGGCCTCCATCTTTCTTCTTAACAAAGAAGAACCCCGCGGCCACCGGTGAAGATGAAGGTCTAATATGCCCCTTAGCCAGACTTTCAGAAATATAATCCTTCATGGCCTGCCTCTCAGGACCAGAAAGGTTATACAACCTAGCTTTAGGTAACTTGGCCTCAGGGAGCAGTTTTACAGAACAGTCATACTCGCGATGAGGAGGTAGTTCCTGACACCCATTCTCCGAGAATACATCCTCAAAGTCCGCCAGAAATGGAGGTAAGACCCAAGGAGTAACCGCACCGATGACCGTGTTCATGCAGTTTTTATTACAGAATTTACTCCATTGGCTTATCTCTCTGGTTTGCCAATTAATAACCGGGTTATGCTTAGCTAACCAAGGAAGGCCCAACACTATAGGAGTGGGAAGACCCTCCAACACGTAGCAAGACAACAGTTCTTTATGTATTGCCCCCACTTGAAGTTTTACGCCATGCACAGCTTGCAAAAAACTTCCCTGACCGAGAGGCCTGGCATCGATCGAGAATATGGGGATGGGTTTAGCCAACTCACTCAATCGCATACCTTGAACCCGGGCAAACCGAGCATCAACCAGATTAGCCCCGGCCCCACTATCCAGAAGAACAGATATCCTCTCAGTTCTCGCACCCACCACCACCTCCGCCGGTACGAGAAACTGAGACGAACCTAGGGACGAAATACCTACTCCCAGATTGCCGTCCACCACACAACCTGGGATCAACAGTTTTTTCGACGACTCTTTACTCTGCAAGGGACGGGATGGACACCCCCCAATAAAATGTCCCTTTTTCCCGCAGAGGAAACACCTTCCTGTCTTATGGCGCTCCACCGGTCCCCTTCCCCGAAATGATGTCCCTCCTAATTGCATAGGCTCCTCCGGACTGACCAGGGGAACCACCATATGAGGGGACCTTGTAGGAGGTGGAGTCATCACAGGGGGTAGAGTTATCCCGCACCTCTCCCGAAGCCGTCTGTCAACGCGAATGGCAAGGGCCATAGCGGCTTCCAGTGACGCGGGAGAGTCATACTGTGCCAGCACATCCTGTAATTTGTCGGATAAACCATGACAAAACTGGCTCCTAAGAGCCGGGTCATTCCACTGGGTGTCCGTGGCCCACCTACGGAACTCCGAACAGAATTCCTCCGCCGGACGATCTCCCTGCTGAATCCTACGTAACTTAGACTCAGCAAGGGAGATCCGATCTGGGTCATCATATACGAGTCCCAGAGCAGCGAAAAACCTATCCACTGACTGGAGAACCGGGGAGCTTGGGGGAAGAGAGAACGCCCAAGATTGTGGGTCCCCTTGTAGGAGCGAGATGACAATTCCCACCCTTTGTTCTTCGCTGCCCGATAACCGAGGCCGCAGCCGAAAGTACAATTTGCATGCCTCCCGGAAAACAAAAAACTTGTCCCGCCCCCCAGTGAACCTGTCAGGGAGAGCTACTTTAGGTTCTGGTCCGGCTTGCTCCAGAGGATGCAAAACCTTGGACCTAACGTCCGCCAGCCCCATGGACAAACTCTGCAACTGCCGAGCTAGACCGGCTACTGGATCCATGGTAGCTGGAGAAAAACTAAGTTGGTCGGTGAAAATGTCACACTGTCACAGAATACTGGAGGTAGGGGGCCTAAGCTGACCCTAAGCTGGGGCCCTGACTAATCCCTCAACCTGGAGGTACTGTTAAAGGTACAGAGGTCCAGGCCGCCAGCGTAACCCCTACCTCCTGAGGATCCCTGCACCTCAGTAATCTAGTCCTGAGAAGGACCCCGATCACAACAATTGGGAACCAGAAATAATATGCCCACACACAGTATTTAGACGAACGAGACAGTACAAGGGAAAAACCAAAACCACCTTGCATACAACTTCTACACAACTACAACAGAGGGAACACCAACGGGAAAGGAGATAAATGATAAAGCGAGGGAAGGGAAAAAACACTTCCAAATACACTTATCTCAGCAACTCCAAACACCACGATCCGCTCTGTAAGTCAGAATGAAAAGCTTTCACCGACACCTCCCAAACAGACCTGCAGGAATATGAAGGAGTCTCACTAAAGAAGCATTGATTGCAGCTGGGCGAGGCTGGACCTCAGCTAGCCCAGAGAGAGAGAGAATTAACTCCTTCACTGCCGAAAAAACACAAAGCACCAACAAGTCAGCTGCGAGAAGTCAGGCTGTGTACTCGTGACGATCTTCGTGGCAACACACCCGTGACAAGTATCCGGCTTACAGCCTATTAGTTACGCCCATACTATTAGACTAGGCAGGCTGCCCGGTACTATCCAAGTGCACCCCATGGAAACAGACAACCCAGTTTACAATACCCGCACTGATGGGCCTGGCTGCAACCTGGAATAAAAATGTGCAAAAATACATATATATAATATATGAGGTATTAGTTGATATTTTGGCCAAAATACGTAAGCTCGTAACCCACGACAAGGGTCCTCATGCTTACGAGTCCTACTCTAAACAATAACAGCAAAGCCACACTAAGAAGAATTAAAATTCCCCCAAAAATTCAAGAAAAAAAACAGCAAAAAAGGGCAGAAATGTTTACCTGCCCAGATCTCCATGAAATGGTAGGTTGTGAGTGGTTGTCTCATCAGTATTTTGCACCTGTGTAGCCGCCATCTTTATGTGGGATTGCTGGTAGTGCATTTGGCTTTGAAGATCTGGGCAGGTTAAAATGCCCTTTTTTTGCTGTTTTTTTCTTGAATATATTAAGAGAATAAAAACTTTAATGAGAGGAGTGCTTCTTTAAGGCCTCATGCACACTGCCGTATTATGGCTTGGTTTGGTACAGATCTGTTATTGGGCACCTAGAGTATCACTAGGGTAATTTACTGTAGCTTGTATGTCATATCATGAAGGAGGCATGGGTGATGTACTCACACCATCAAGGCTATGGGGCAGTGGCGTACCGCCAATGGTGGCAGACCACACCACTGCTATGGGGCCCGTGACCGTGGGGGGCCCGTGAGCCAAGGGGCCCCAAGCAGCGTGGGGACGAGTTGTATTGGTGGATAGTGGTGGGGGGAGGGAGGCTGCGGCAGAGCGGAGCACACACAGTAGCCGCTGAAGCTGCTATCACGTGTGCCCGCTGCTAAAGGGACATGAATATTCCCTCTTCTCCACTCCCATGGGCGTGGAGAAGAGGGAATATTCATTCTCTTTAGTAGTGGGCACGGAGGAACGCTGAGTCGCAGCTCCTGCTGACAGTGCCTGCTACTAAAGGCCCCGGCACACTAAGCAACGCTACAGCGATCCCGACAACGATACGACCTGTCGGGGATCGTTGCTGCGTCGCTATGTGGTCGCTGGTGAGATGTCAAACAGTCAGAGCTTCCCAACGACGCAGCAACGATGCGGCGACCCCTAGCGACCTGTATAACGATGCACGCCTATGTGTTTCTGTGTCTGAGTCGTCAACAAGGTTGTTGGTAAGGTGTCAAACACACCGATGCATGCTACCCAGCGGGGCCTCAACGATCAAAGAAATGTCCAGACCATTCCGACACGACCAGCGATCTCACAGCAGGGGCCTGGTCGCTGCTAAGTGTCAAACGTAGCGAGATCGCTACTGAGGTCGCTGTTGCATCACAAAACTTGTGACTCAGCAGCGATCTCGCTAGCGATCTCGCTTAGTGTGACGGGGGCTTTAAGAGAATGGATATTCACGCTTCTCCACGCCCATAGTCCTGGCGTGGAGAGGAGTGAATATGCCGGCAGCAGCAGCTCACCTCAGGATCTGAGGATGCGCGTTGCTCAGATGCCAACATGAGCTGCAGCAGACAGGACGCAGCGCTGGAGGAGAGGTGAGGAAGGAAGGTGAGTATTAGTGTTTATTTTTTGCGTGTGTGCAGTGATTGGGGGATGAAGGGGCCATATATACCAGGATTGGGGGTTTGGGGGGGCCACACATACCAAGACTGGGGGATTGAGGGGGCCACGCATACCAGGATTGGGGGATTGAGGGGGCCACGCATACCGGGATTGGGGGATTGAGGAGGCCACGCATACCAAGATTGGGGGATTGAGGAAGCCACACATACCAGGATTGGGGGATTGAGGAGGTCACACATACCAGGATTGGGGAGACCACACATACCAGGATTAGGTGATTGAGGAGGCCACACATACCAGGATTTGGGGATTGAGGAGGCCACACATACCAGGATTGGGGGATGAGGGGTGCCATATGTACCAGGATTGGGGGATGAGGGGTGCCATACGTTCCAGGATTGGGAAATTTACTATTAGCTGCCGCATTTCACACCCTAGGCTTACACTCTAGTCAATACGTTTTTCCAGTTTTTTTGTAGTAAAATTAGGGGCCTCGGCTTATACTCGGGTCGGCTTAAAATATACGGTATTTTAAAATCAGTGAGTACGTGGTGCCCATAATACTGCAGGACTGTGGGGTGCATTATACTATATGGGGGCTGCATTTTACCCTATGGGGTGTGTAATATACTTTATGGAGGACTGTGGGGAGTGAATTATATTCTATGGAGGACCATGGGAAGTTCATTATACTATATGGAGGATTATGAGGGGCGCATTATACTATATGGAGGATTATCAGTGGTGTATTATACTATATGGAAGGCTATGTGGGGCCATTATAATATTTTGAGGGCTATGTGGGGGGCCATTATACTGTTTGGAGGGCTAGTGCAGGCCATTATACTGTATGTAAGCCCATTATACTGTATGGAGGGCTCTGTGGGGGTCACAGTTGGGGTATCATACTGTGTTGGTGTCACCATACTTTGCCTTGGGAGTTGAAGTGGGGTACTGTAGGGTCATTATACTGTGCATGTGGAGGCTAATGTGGAGGAATGCACCATGGGGGTATTATACTGTGTTTGGGGGGCACTTTTGTTGGCATCATACTTTATGGGGAAATGAAAGAGGGATCTAGGACTTTAGCAGGAGGAAAATTACTATGTAAAGGCTGGAAAGTTGTGAGATCTGCTCTTCTGTGACACAGACAAATATTTATTTATTTGGGGGGCCCAATTAGAGCTTCTGCTATGGGGCCCCATGATTTCTATGTACGCCCCTGCTCTGGGGTACAGAGCCGCTCACTGTACAGCCTCTGAGCCGTGTGTATCCAGCTGGTAGATAATGGGCCATAATTTCATTCCTTGGAGAGGCCCTAATACTGATAGAATATACATTCACTGCCCATCCCTCCCTCTGTATTCCCCCCTGCACTGGGTTGCAGGGGCTTATTCCAAGGACAGAGAAATATTCCTCACTAATACAAACTCCAGCTTAAATTTTGCCGAAGGCAAAGTTTAGGATAAGTCAACATTCCCACGCCGACACTCTATACAGAGTCGGGATTGCGCCAAAAAAGCTTGTATTTTGCAAGGAGGGGAACATACAGCAGAGCCGAGTGCTGGTCCGTACTCTCTGATCTCTGGAGGCGAAAGAACAACACTTGGCAGATGTGCAAAGTCTGTTCATATGAGTGTTATGTTTACACAGCGGCACAGAACCGTCCCGTCTGCGCCCCGTGAAAACAATGCTGAGATTATCTTTTGTTATTGCTTAAAAAATGCAGCGTCCAATGTGCAGGGCGGGTGCATTTCTCAGACCTGGGACCAGTCTCTACCATTTGCTGGGAGGCTGGATAGGTGACCAAGCCATGGCCACCCAGGATGCCACACACCACGACCGCACCCTGGATAGTGGTGTGTAAGGGAGCAGAGTGGGGCTTATTACCAGTGTCCCTGACCCTTTATAAGTTCCTGGCACAGACCTAATGATGTGATGATAAGGGTGAAGTCACAGACCAGGAGGAGGAAAGTCCAGGAATTCATCAAAAGCCATGTATACACAGATAGCAATGAGGGCTACAGAGGTAGAGAACCCTGGCATGGTCTGTCCATACCGGAAATCAGTGCCACAGTATGGGTATGTGCCCATGATCTGAACGTAGCAGCGCTTTGGACGCAGCATATTTTTGCTGCGTCCAAAACGCTGCGTTCTATTGAACGCAAGTAAATCTGCATGTGTTCACTGAAGAATGTGGATTTACCGCATTAAGTACATTCTAGTGGTCAAATTTCTGTTGCAGAGACTAGCAACTACGCAAGAGAAATTGGCATGTTGCGGTCTGAAAAGATGTGCCACATTCCCGTGGGTGATCTGCAGCCTCAGGTGCACGTATAGTGGACATGGGATTTCTAGAAATACCACCCACTATGCTGTAACATCTGGACGCTGCAGGTTTGACGATGCATAAATATGCAGCGTCAAACCCATAGCATTTCCTGATCGTGGGCATGTACCCTTAGCAGGCAGGAGAACAATGGTGCAATCACACTGGAGGAATACACGGTGCTAATGTCACTTTACTACTTTGGTTTTTGTAGACCCCCCCAGGGGATGCAGCGGTGGCATTTGCCCTTTACATACCCCTGTGGCACCTCTGAACACAGCAGCATTATACATGGCACTCGAGGGTTACTTTAGAGTGTGCATTCAAGGCCAGAGGCAATACTTTTATTATTAGCAGTGAGAAGATGGTCTTTCACAGGGGTGAGGGGCTGTGATCCTCAGGCAGCGTGCAAGGCTTTATTTTAGCAAGTGTGCGCCACATTTATCAATGCAGTGCAACTTATTCTGCTACAGAAAGAGTTAGAGAGTATAAGGCAGGTGTTGTCTTCCATCACTGCTACGAGTGTGGAGGGGACATGTCTGGACAGCGCTCCTCCTGAGCCGGGATCTTGTGCCATCGGCTTGTTATGAACTGAGCGGGATGTTTTCTTTTGAAAGTTACAGGTAGAACGATGCAGATTCTTCCAGATAGAAACATCTCACACATCTTCCTGCTGCTGTCAATGGCTGCCACTCTGTACAAACGAACCAGCCCCAAGCTCGCTGGCGAGACTGAGGTTACTATGAACGTGACTGAGCAATAGCCACCAAATCTGTCTCCTCAGGTCATGTGTTCTTCAGGCCCTGAATGTTCAACAGCAGATGTGCAAGGATCTCCACCGAATATTGGAAAATTGCTCAGATCTGTCCTGATTATCAGAAATAACCTCAGGTCTCTCCCGATTATCAGTAATCACCTCAGGTCAGCCCCGATTATCAGTAATAACCATTAGTAATAACCTCAGTTCTGTCCCGATTATTTGTAATAACCTCAGATCTGGCCCGATTATTAGTAGTAACCTCAGGTCTGTCCCGATTATTCTTGGTAACCTCAGATCAGGTATTATTACCCCAAAAAAATATATTTTGAATAACTAATAATCTGATTAAACTAAACAGAGCATTGAGACTGATTCATGACGACGTTTTAGTCTCGGTGCCGAGTCGGCTGGAGTAAGATGTGCTGGAGTAAGATGAATTTGACACATCTTTCAGCTTCCGTGCACCAGAGATACTGTAGCAATGTCCGCCAGTGCTGGATTGGAGAACATTTCTGCCATAATCAACGCCACTTTTATGGTGTAAATTCTATTACGTTTGTGGAGTCACATTAGGCTACGTCCCTTCTTCTAAGCGCTATCCACTTTTCAGATTGGTGGAGCTGGTATTAAATGCCGAAAGTCACCACATTTCCCACTAACTACCTGTTTCACAAAAGTTTTGCATCGGTTTTCTGGCATCGCCTGATTAATGAATTGGCCTCTGACTTTTCAGCGCTGCTTCCAGCACAAATTTCCAGACTCCGCAGGAGTAAATTCAGCTTTCTGTACTCCAGGCGTCGATTCTGCCATCGCCTGGGGAAGGCTTTTTTTTATAATATAATCCTTCTGCCAGTGCCAGGTAATTGCATTGGGGTGATGCCACGCTCAGTCTGCCGGGGATTTCCACCTCTTACATTAGAGTGATAATTAAATTGCGGATTTCCACTTCACATAACTTGTTTTAAATCTGAGAATTCCCCGCAGATTTGGCTTCATCCTGTGGATAAACGCAGCCAATGTCAGTCGTGTATCGCCTACATCTGGGTGCCACAGAGCGAGGGTGGTACCAGTGCTGGCACAATGAATGCCAGCAAACAATAGCATCACTGCAGAATATCCAGCAAAGGGCCCAATCAGCTCTATTTCAATCATCTATAGAGAGACAAATGCCCTAAATTAAACTCTGGGGCGTGCAGTGTCCCCAGAAGTGGGGTTAATCATGTCCTGTGTGTACTCCCATCCCCAGCATCCGTGTATTATGTATATGTATTATCTTCACATTCAGAGCTGCATTCACAATTCTGCTGGATGTCCTTTGGAGTCTTCGCTCTTGTCTAAACTTCGGATCTGTTGCCTTATGGGAGATGTTACCTTCTGTATCTCACCATTCAGTAAGTAGCAGGTGTCAGCGGCTCAGCCAAGCATGAGCAGCGGTATCAGCACTGAACCTGCAGAGGACATCAGTGACACATGAAGGCCTGGAGCCTGAGTGCTAACTGGAAGCCAGCATGGATGTGACACATCTGGTATAAGTGAAGCGACAAAGTTACAAGTAAAAGTCAACCTAAGTGGCTGCTCTGTACTGAGCTGTAGACATTGGAGGGGGAAGACTGTGCTGTCAGTGATCTGCGGCTGTGATTGCTCCTGATCAGCAGCAGTCTCTCCACGCTCCAGATCCTTATCCTTAGTGAATATAACTCATCACCTGTCAGGATTCTGGAGATTTAAATATTCTTTATCCCTTTATCTGAAGGGTACGTGACAACCTGTATGGCCGCGGTTAAGGTTCTTGCTGGGGTCCTTACCAAGCTTTCTTAGCGCTCTGGATGGTGATCAGGGGTGGATTAAGAGTAGCAAGGGCCCTGGGCAGTTTAGAAGGCGCCCCCCCCCCCACCTGATTTATCACGTGACATGTCACATGATCCCCTGTGATAGATCATGTGATAGTTCACGGGAAATTAATTTGCCACAATATTAATTGTGCTGCCTCATCTGAGAGCAGCACAATATTGGGGCAGATACCCTGATTCCAGCGATGTGTCACTTTTTCAGCTGCTTGTTGTCATTTTGAGAAAATCACCGTTTTATCTGCTGCAGATCTAGCAGCTCTCTGAATGCTGCGCTCTGTATAGCCCCACCCACACCACTGATTAGCAGCTTTCTGCCCATGCTCAGTGTACACAGAAATCTACTGATCAGTGATGAGGGTGGGGTCCTACAGAACTTACTAGTCATCTAGTGATAATTACCTTCTGACAAATCAATGATTTTATCAAAACAACACTAAGCAGCCCAGTAAGTGACACATTACTGGAATCAGTGCCTCTAACCCTACATTATGCTGCTCTCAGATTAGGTGGCAAAAACCTGATGACAGATTCCCTTTAAAGGAGCTGTAAACACAAAAAGGTTTGTATTAAAAAAAATACAAGCCATTTGTGAAATTAACTTTTTTTCATTGTTAATTCACATTAGACTGTATCTTCAACACTTTTGTCAGCAGGTCTTATTACAGACTCTGAATAGGGCAGCTCTCTCCCTCTCCCTCAGCAGAAAGTCACAGCATGGTGAAAAAACTGGATCTTTTATGATTTTCTCATAATAAATAAAAAAGGACATGCAAGTCCTCCAAACTATTTTCCGTTTCTCTATAGGGGAGGTCCTAAATCTTTCTTGTTCTTTAGTTGATCACATGTAAAAAAGGCAAAGCATTTACTATGAACTCGCCTAAAAAAATATGCACTTGGAGAGTAATATCATCATCTGCATGTAAATATTCCTTGACTCTAAGGGCTCGCTCACACTGTCGTATAACACGGCCGAATGCTATGTGATGTTTTATCGGATAGGACTCGGCCCTATGTTATACTATGGGACAGTGCAGATCTGCGATTATTGGCATGAGAAAATAATCTCATTCGATATTCGCACCATGTACACCCATACAAGTCTATGGGTGCACATAAAACATTAGACTGCACTCGGATGTCATCCAAGTGCAGTCCGATGAACACTCACAGAGACTATGGAGAAGATGGAGAAAGTAAGTTCTCCATCTTCTCCATATCTGTGCTGCGAGAGAATCGGATCACACTCAGTTGAAGCTCTGAGTTTGAGCCGAGTGTCATTAGCATAATTGGCCCTATTCTCTTGCATGAGAGAATATATGGCTTAGTGAGTGGACCCTAAAACTGAATAGTAGTGACGGACAGGCACCTCACAAGCGGGATCCATGTAGCTCTCAGATGTCATGTAGGTAGGGCTTCATTCCATGGGGTAGGGCTTAATTTCAAGGTATATAAAAAAAAATGGACTTCAAATAAAAATTAAATGAACACAAAAAGCACTAATTGAATTATTTTTTTCGTATTTATGTTTGCAGCCCCTTTAAAAACCCTTTGAGGACCAAGGCACATATATGTCCCATAGTTTTAAACTGGAAAAAAATTTGATTGAATAAAATTTAAGGTCCTCGAAGGTTTAAGTAGGTCATAAATTTATATGAATACTTGCTCATACAATTTCACATGCCAAAAGATGAAGAAGAACAGAATCAAAAATATGACATTAAGTGGAGCACTTACAGGTATTCAAGGTGAAAGAGACCAGCAAAGGCATCGTCTCGAATGACAGTAAATGAGTTAGAATTCAGCAAGCTGAAAATGAAGACAGCAGGTTAGAAGCGAACCAGACTTTATGGTGCTCAGAATTAGTCAAGCAGAATTTATTGACTGCTGTTGCAAAGCACTGAGACTCCCGCAGTGTATAGATGGCGCCGTGCGGCCTCCCGCAGTGTATAGATGGCGCCGTGCGGCCTCCCGCTGTGTATAGATGGCGCCGTGCGGCCTCCCGCTGTGTATAGATGGCGCCGTGCGGCCTCCCGCTGTGTATAGATGGCTACGTGCGGCCTCCTGCTGAGTATACGTGTATAGATGGCGCCGTGCGGCCTCCTGCTGAGTATAGATGCCGCACGGCGCTCCCCCCAGAGACAGCAGGAGGCCGCACAGCGCCATCTATACTCAGCGGGAGACCGCACGTAGCCATCTATACACAGCAGGAGGCCGCACGGCGCCCCCCCCAGAGACAGCAGGAGGCCGCACTGCGCCATCTATACTCAGCGGGAGGCCGCACATAGCCATCTATACACAGCGGGAGGCCGCACGGCACCCCCCCCAGAGACAGCAGGAGGCCGCACAGCGCAATCTATACTCAGCGGGAGGCCGCACGTAGCCATCTATACACAGCGGGAGGCCGCACGGCGCCCCCCCCCAGAGACTGCAGGAGGCCGCACAGCGCCATCTATACTCAGCGGGAGGCCGCACGTAGCCATCTCTACACAGCGGGGAGCCGCACGGCGCCATCTCTACACAGCAGGGGGCCGCACGGCGCCATCAATACACGGCGGGGGGCCGCACAGCGCCATCTATACATAGCGGGGGGCCGCACGTAGCCATCTATACACAGCGGGGGGCCACATAGCCATCTATACACAGCGGGGGGGCGCACGTAGGCATCTGTACACAGCGGGGGGCCGCACGGCGCCCCCCCTAATACAGCAGGAGGCCGCACGGCGCCAACTATACTCAGCAGGAGGCCGCACGCAGTCACGCACACACACAAACATATACAGACATATACATACACGCATAAACACATTTGAAACACAAAAATACATATAAACAGACATGACACAATATCTGCCCACACACACACACAAACAGACATCACACAATGACATCTGCCCACACACACACAGACATCACACAATGACATCTGCCTACACACACACACATACACACACAAACAGACATCACACAATGACATCTGCCTACACACACACACACACACACAAACAGACATCACACAATGACATCTGCCCACACACACACACATACAAACAGACATCACACAATGACATCTGCCCACACACACACACACACACCCACACACACACACACATCACACAATGACATCTGCCCCCCCCACACACAAACAGACATCACACAATGACATCTGCCTACACACACACGCACAAACAGACATCACACAATGACATCTGCCCACACACACACACATACACACACAAACAGACATCACACAATGACATCTGCCCACACACACACACATACACACACTCACACTCACACTCACACACCAACCCCCGGCTCGGCTCCAGGCCTCCTGGCTCCTGCTCCTCTCCCGTGGTAAGTAGCAGTGCAGGCCGGGCGCGCACTGCGTGACGTCACAGCTAGGAGACACGGCCGCGCACAGGGCCGTGTCTCCTAGCAGTGACGCGGCCGGGCCAGCACAGGGAAGTTAACTGCTGCAGTGCTGGCCCGGCCGATGAAGAAGTAGCGGCGGCTGCTGCTGGGGAAGCGGTATGGGGCCCCCCCTCCCGCCACTGCTACCGGTATGTGCCGCGGCGGCCCGCACATATAATGAGGGCAATCCGGCATTAGACACCCCGCCCGGAGCCGCGGGCCCTCTGCAGGCTCGGGGCCCCGGGCGGTCGCCCGGATTGCCCTCATTATAATCTGCCTATGATGGTGATTCATGAGTAAGTACACAGGACCCGGTCAGGGCAGAGTGTTCTCATTCGCTGACAGCAAGCAGAGACCTTGAAAATGGTGAAGAATTAAAAAACAAAGTGGGCAATTTATCAAATGTTTTGCATCGGGATTTTGGGGCATTTTGTGTAAATTTTAGACAGTCATGCTGCTGTAAATTTTAACCCATTACTTGCCAAATTAGCAATTTTTATTTATTTATTTTTTTTGGATCTAATTGGACCTAATTAGAAAATCTTAGTTGCTAGAAGCAAAAAATTAGGCGTCCCAAAAAAAGGGCATTGGTAGATAATGGGTTTTAAAGTGCTTTCGCACCAAATCCACCGTTTTTATTTTCAGCTCCTTATGGTCGTCTGGTATTATGACATTTTTTTTATATTGCTCCAGTAGGGGATGGCGTAAAAAGGGGAATATCACGATAACCTTCCCTCCTCCCAAAATCCTTCAGGAAACTGGAGAACTTTCCATGTCAGGGTGAATAAAGGCAACAAGTGGCCATTACCACTTTTTAACCTCTTGAAGACTGAAGTAACTAGTTATTCCTCATAATAAGTTTTACCAGCCTCTGACAGCTCACATCATATTGTCCTGACTCCCAACCTATTACTGCAGTGGATCCATCCCAGTGACCCCCAGTGCCGCCAGGGGGAGGGGAGGAAGAGCATCCCTTGACAGATGGTTGTATCCAGTCCTCCATTCACAGAATGACAGCAGGAGGCTGAAATCCATACTATGCCCTGACCACATGGTATGTGCCTGAGGGTGGCCTCGGGTAACCATTTCAGGGCCAGTCAAGGCGCTGCTTGGAGGAGTCAGAAAGTTTCAGGGTCTGAGATGTACCAGTGTATTTTGGGCATTGCTGCAGCCTCTAATGGGAATCGGAGGCCTGGGAAGCTCGAGAGATTTCAGATGATTTAAGGTGGAATTCTCCTTCAAATGGGAAAATTCTCATCAGTGTAAAAATCAGCACTATTATTAAAGGGGTTGGCGGCAGGCCCTGAATCCTAATAGGGCCTATGTTTGGGGGTCACTGTACAGTTTTCTGATGCTGTCACCTGAGTTGTCAGTTTAACTGTTGCCAATAGAACCACAAGTACCAGCAGGCTCTGCATCCTATGATTTCACTGATGACCCAGGATTGACTACAAGTACCAGCAGGATTTAACATGCTGTAAGTTGCAATCACAGCCCTGCACACTGCTGGGATTTACAGCCCCCTGACAGCTCTTCCTGTCACCAGTCCCTTGGGCACTGTGCCTGCAGCCATAGCCAGCCCCCCCGGGACCCTTCCCCCTCCTCCATGGCAGCACAGCGCCCTCCACACTCCCATTCACATGGTAATGAGTGAGCATCAGCCGGATCCCTCCGCAGCCACAAGTCACAACTTTTGAAGTTTATACAGAAGTCCCTCCCTCTGTCGGCGGAAGGAGACTCGGCGGTCGCGCACACCCTGCGCTGCGCTCACTCTGGCATTTCTCTGCTGAGAGCTGGAGCAGAGCGGGGGCTCTGGGGACTGATAGAGACCGGACAACTGCGCGGAGGAAGCCGGCCACAGTGCGGGAGACAGAGAGGAGCCGGGATTATACCGAGGAGCCGCGGCACTCCGGGACTTATGTGTCTGCTGTAGCCGCATCCAGGAGGAATGGAGCGGGCAGGAGCCGCCGCTATACTGCTCCTGGCGCTGACAGTCACTGCACAAGGTAAAGCCTGAGCCCAAGAGCTGACACTCCACACAGACCGACAGTGTCACAGTGCAGGAGCTGTGTATATATACTGATACAGTGTAACGGTGCAGGAGCTGTGTACAGACTGATACAGTGTAACGGTGCAGGAGCTGTGTACAGACTGATACAGTGTAACGGGGCAGGAGCTGTGTACAGACTGATACAGTGTAACGGGGCAGGAGCTGTGTACAGACTGATACAGTGTAACGTGCAGGAGCTGTGTATATATACTGATACAGTGTAACGGGGCAGGAGCTGTGTGTATAGACTGATACAGTGTAACGTGCAGGAGCTGTGTGTATAGACTGATACAGTGTAACGTGCAGGAGCTGTGTATATAGACTGATACAGTGTAACGGTGCAGGAGCTGTGTATATATACTGATACAGTGTAACGGGCAGGAGCTGTGTATATAGACTGATACAGTGTAACGGGGCAGGAGCTGTGTATATAGACTGATACAGTGTAACGGTGCAGGAGCTGTGTATAGACTGATACAGTGTAACGGTGCAGGAGCTGTGTACAGACTGATACAGTAACGTGCAGGAGCTGTGTATATATACTGATACAGTGTAACGTGCAGGAGCTGTGTACAGACTGATACAGTGTAACGGGGCAGGAGCTGTGTACAGACTGATACAGTAACGTGCAGGAGCTGTGTATATATACTGATACAGTGTAACGGTGCAGGAGCTGTGTACAGACTGATACAGTAACGTGCAGGAGCTGTGTATATATACTGATACAGTGTAACGTGCAGGAGCTGTGTGTACAGACTGATACAGTGTAACGTGCAGGAGCTGTGTGTATAAACTGATACAGTGTAACGTGCAGGAGCTGTGTACAGACTGATACAGTGTAACGGGGCAGGAGCTGTGTATATATACTGATACAGTGTAACGGGGCAGGAGCTGTGTATATAGACTGATACAGTGTAACGTGCAGGAGCTGTGTGTATAAACTGATACAGTGTAACTTGCGGGAGCTGTGTGTATAAACTGATACAGTGTAACGTGCAGGAGCTGTGTATATAGACTGATACAGTGTAACTTGCCGGAGCTGTGTGTATAGACTGATACAGTGTAACGTGCAGGAGCTGTGTATATAGACTGATACAGTGTAACGTGCAGGAGCTGTGTATATAGACTGATACAGTGTAACGTGCAGGAGCTGTGTGTATAGACTGATACAGTGTAACGTGCAGGAGCTGTGTATATAGACTGATACAGTGTAACGGGGCAGGAGCTGTGTATATATACTGATACAGTGTAATGTGCAGGAGCTGTGTGTATAAACTGATACAGTGTAATGTGCAGGAGCTGTGTGTATAGACTGATACAGTGTAATGTGCAGGAGCTGTGTGTATAGACTGATATAGTGTAACGTGCAGGAGCTGTGTATATAGACTGATACAGTGTAACGTGCAGGAGCTGTGTATATAGACTGATACAGTGTAACGTGCAGGAGCTGTGTATATAGACTGATACAGTGTAACGTGCAGGAGCTGTGTATATAGACTGATACAGTGTAACGTGCAGGAGCTGTGTATATAGACTGATACAGTGTAACGGGGCAGGAGCTGTGTATATAGACTGATACAGTGTAACGGTGCAGGAGCTGTGTATAGACTGATACAGTGTAACGGTGCAGGAGCTGTGTACAGACTGATACAGTAACGTGCAGGAGCTGTGTGTATAAACTGATACAGTGTAACGGTACAGGAGCTGTGTACTGTCACAGTGTAACGGTACAGGAGCTGTGTACTGTCACAGTGTAACGGTACAGGAGCTGTGTACTGTCACAGTGTAACGGTACAGGAGCTGTGTACTGTCACAGTGTAACGGTACAGGAGCTGTGTACTGTCACAGTGTAACGGTACAGGAGCTGTGTACTGTCACAGTGTAACGGTACAGGAGCTGTGTACTGTCACAGTGTAACGGTACAGGAGCTGTGTACTGTCACAGTGTAACGGTACAGGAGCTGTGTACTGTCACAGTGTAACGGTACAGGAGCTGTGTACTGTCACAGTGTAACGGTACAGGAGCTGTGTACTGTCACAGTGTAACGGTACAGGAGCTGTGTACTGTCACAGTGTAACGGTACAGGAGCTGTGTACTGTCACAGTGTAACGGTACAGGAGCTGTGTACTGTCACAGTGTAACGGTACAGGAGCTGTGTACTGTCACAGTGTAACGGTACAGGAGCTGTGTACTGTCACAGTGTAACGGTACAGGAGCTGTGTACTGTCACAGTGTAACGGTACAGGAGCTGTGTACTGTCACAGTGTAACGGTACAGGAGCTGTGTACTGTCACAGTGTAACGGTACAGGAGCTGTGTACTGTCACAGTGTAACGGTACAGGAGCTGTGTACTGTCACAGTGTAACGGTACAGGAGCTGTGTACTGTCACAGTGTAACGGTACAGGAGCTGTGTACTGTCACAGTGTAACGGTACAGGAGCTGTGTACTGTCACAGTGTAACGGTACAGGAGCTGTGTACTGTCACAGTGTAACGGTACAGGAGCTGTGTACTGTCACAGTGTAACGGTACAGGAGCTGTGTACTGTCACAGTGTAACGGTACAGGAGCTGTGTACTGTCACAGTGTAACGGTACAGGAGCTGTGTACTGTCACAGTGTAACGGTACAGGAGCTGTGTACTGTCACAGTGTAACGGTACAGGAGCTGTGTACTGTCACAGTGTAACGGTACAGGAGCTGTGTACTGTCACAGTGTAACGGTACAGGAGCTGTGTACTGTCACAGTGTAACGGTACAGGAGCTGTGTACTGTCACAGTGTAACGGTACAGGAGCTGTGTACTGTCACAGTGTAACGGTACAGGAGCTGTGTACTGTCACAGTGTAACGGTACAGGAGCTGTGTACTGTCACAGTGTAACGGTACAGGAGCTGTGTACTGTCACAGTGTAACGGTACAGGAGCTGTGTACTGTCACAGTGTAACGGTACAGGAGCTGTGTACTGTCACAGTGTAACGGTACAGGAGCTGTGTACTGTCACAGTGTAACGGTACAGGAGCTGTGTACTGTCACAGTGTAACGGTACAGGAGCTGTGTACTGTCACAGTGTAACGGTACAGGAGCTGTGTACTGTCACAGTGTAACGGTACAGGAGCTGTGTACTGTCACAGTGTAACGGTACAGGAGCTGTGTACTGTCACAGTGTAACGGTACAGGAGCTGTGTACTGTCACAGTGTAACGGTACAGGAGCTGTGTACTGTCACAGTGTAACGGTACAGGAGCTGTGTACTGTCACAGTGTAACGGTACAGGAGCTGTGTACTGTCACAGTGTAACGGTACAGGAGCTGTGTACTGTCACAGTGTAACGGTACAGGAGCTGTGTACTGTCACAGTGTAACGGTACAGGAGCTGTGTACTGTCACAGTGTAACGGTACAGGAGCTGTGTACTGTCACAGTGTAACGGTACAGGAGCTGTGTACTGTCACAGTGTAACGGTACAGGAGCTGTGTACTGTCACAGTGTAACGGTACAGGAGCTGTGTACTGTCACAGTGTAACGGTACAGGAGCTGTGTACTGTCACAGTGTAACGGTACAGGAGCTGTGTACTGTCACAGTGTAACGGTACAGGAGCTGTGTACTGTCACAGTGTAACGGTACAGGAGCTGTGTACTGTCACAGTGTAACGGTACAGGAGCTGTGTACTGTCACAGTGTAACGGTACAGGAGCTGTGTACTGTCACAGTGTAACGGTACAGGAGCTGTGTACTGTCACAGTGTAACGGTACAGGAGCTGTGTACTGTCACAGTGTAACGGTACAGGAGCTGTGTACTGTCACAGTGTAACGGTACAGGAGCTGTGTACTGTCACAGTGTAACGGTACAGGAGCTGTGTACTGTCACAGTGTAACGGTACAGGAGCTGTGTACTGTCACAGTGTAACGGTACAGGAGCTGTGTACTGTCACAGTGTAACGGTACAGGAGCTGTGTACTGTCACAGTGTAACGGTACAGGAGCTGTGTACTGTCACAGTGTAACGGTACAGGAGCTGTGTACTGTCACAGTGTAACGGTACAGGAGCTGTGTACTGTCACAGTGTAACGGTACAGGAGCTGTGTACTGTCACAGTGTAACGGTACAGGAGCTGTGTACTGTCACAGTGTAACGGTACAGGAGCTGTGTACAGTCACAGTGTAACGGTACAGGAGCTGTGTACTGTCACAGTGTAACGGTACAGGAGCTGTGTACTGTCACAGTGTAACGGTACAGGAGCTGTGTACTGTCACAGTGTAACGGTACAGGAGCTGTGTACTGTCACAGTGTAACGGTACAGGAGCTGTGTACTGTCACAGTGTAACGGTACAGGAGCTGTGTACTGTCACAGTGTAACGGTACAGGAGCTGTGTACTGTCACAGTGTAACGGTACAGGAGCTGTGTACTGTCACAGTGTAACGGTACAGGAGCTGTGTACTGTCACAGTGTAACGGTACAGGAGCTGTGTACTGACACAGTGTAACGGTACAGGAGCTGTGTACTGACACAGTGTAACGGTACAGGAGCTGTGTACATAGACTTGATACAGTGCAGGAGCTGTGTATATAGACTGATACAGTGTAACGGGGCAGGAACTGTGTGTACAGACTCATACAGGTAAGGTGCAGGAGCTGTGTGTATAGACTGATAGTGTAACGGTGCAAGAGCTATGTACAGACTGATATAGTGTAAAATGTACATCCGTTCTGTGAATAAGAGGTTTAGGGGACGCTGTTGCTCCTGCCCTGGGTCTATGATCCGCCTACACATTCATTATTGGGGGACAGTGTGTAGACCTCTGGGGATTGTGTGTGTATGTGACATCAGCCTCATCCTTCTCTCAGTGTTTTCTGATTCTAGTACACAAGGTGGGGGATGTGTGTGTGTGAGATCAGTCTCATCCTCTCAATGTGTGTGTGTGAGATCAGTCTCATCCTCTCAATGTGTGTGTGTGTGTGTGTGAGATCAGTCTCATCCTCTCAATGTGTGTGTGTGTGTGAGATCAGTCTCATCCTCTCAATGTGTGTGAGATCAGTCTCATCCTCTCAATGTGTGTGTGTGTGTGTGTGTGAGATCAGTCTCATCCTCTCAATGTGTGTGTGTGAGATCAGTCTCATCCTCTCAATGTGTGTGTGTGTGTGTGTGTGTGTGTGTGTGTGAGATCAGTCTCATCCTCTCAATGGGTGTGTGTGTGAGATCAGTGTCATCCTCTCAGTGTGTGTGTGTGTGTTCAGTCTCATCCTCTCAATGTGTGTGTGTGTGTGTGTGATCAGTCTCATCCTCTCAATGTGTGTGAGATCAGTCTCATCCTCTCAATGTGTGTGTGTGTGAGTGAGATCAGTCTCATCCTCTCAATGTGTGTGAGATCAGTCTCATCCTCTCAATGTGTGTGTGTGTGTGTGTGTGTGAGATCAGTCTCATCCTCTCAATGTGTGTGTGTGAGATCAGTCTCATCCTCTCAATGTGTGTGTGTGAGATCAGTCTCATCCTCTCAATGTGTGTGTGTGTGATCAGTCTCATCCTCTCAATGTGTGTGTGTGTGATCAGTCTCATCCTCTCAATGTGTGTGTGAGATCAGTCTCATCCTCTCAATGTGTGTGTGTGTGATCAGTCTCATCCTCTCAATGTGTGTGTGTGTGATCAGTCTCATCCTCTCAATGTGTGTGTGAGATCAGTCTCATCCTCTCAATGTGTGTGTGTGAGATCAGTCTCATCCTCTCAATGTGTGTGTGTGTGATCAGTCTCATCCTCTCAATGTGTGTGTGTGTGAGATCAGTCTCATCCTCTCAATGTGTGTGTGAGATCAGTCTCATCCTCTCAATGTGTGTGTGTGTGTGAGATCAGTCTCATCCTCTCAATGTGTGTGTGTGTGTGAGATCAGTCTCATCCTCTCAATGGGTGTGTGTGTGAGATCAGTGTCATCCTCTCAGTGTGTGTGTGTGTGTTCAGTCTCATCCTCTCAATGTGTGTGTGTGTGTGTGTGTGTGATCAGTCTCATCCTCTCAATGTGTGTGAGATCAGTCTCATCCTCTCAATGTGTGTGTGTGTGTGTGAGATCAGTCTCATCCTCTCAATGTGTGTGTGTGTGTGTGAGATCAGTCTCATCCTCTCAATGTGTGTGTGTGTGAGTGAGATCAGTCTCATCCTCTCAATGTGTGTGAGATCAGTCTCATCCTCTCAATGTGTGTGTGTGTGTGTGTGTGTGTGTGTGTGTGTGATCAGTCTCATCCTCTCAATGTGTGTGTGTGTGTGTGTGTGTGTGTGTGTGATCAGTCTCATCCTCTCAATGTGTGTGAGATCAGTCTCATCCTCTCAATGTGTGTGTGTGTGTGTGAGATCAGTCTCATCCTCTCAATGTGTGTGTGTGTGAGTGAGATCAGTCTCATCCTCTCAATGTGTGTGAGATCAGTCTCATCCTCTCAATGTGTGTGTGTGTGTGTGTGTGTGTGTGTGTGAGATCAGTCTCATCCTCTCAATGTGTGTGTGTGAGATCAGTCTCATCCTCTCAATGTGTGTGTGTGAGATCAGTCTCATCCTCTCAATGTGTGTGTGTGTGATCAGTCTCATCCTCTCAATGTGTGTGTGTGTGATCAGTCTCATCCTCTCAATGTGTGTGTGAGATCAGTCTCATCCTCTCAATGTGTGTGTGAGATCAGTCTCATCCTCTCAATGTGTGTGTGTGTGATCAGTCTCATCCTCTCAATGTGTGTGTGTGTGATCAGTCTCATCCTCTCAATGTGTGTGTGAGATCAGTCTCATCCTCTCAATGTGTGTGTGTGAGATCAGTCTCATCCTCTCAATGTGTGTGTGTGTGATCAGTCTCATCCTCTCAATGTGTGTGTGTGTGTGAGATCAGTCTCATCCTCTCAATGTGTGTGTGAGATCAGTCTCATCCTCTCAATGTGTGTGTGTGTGTGAGATCAGTCTCATCCTCTCAATGTGTGTGTGTGTGTGTGTGAGATCAGTCTCATCCTCTCAATGTGTGTGTGTGTGTGTGTGAGATCAGTCTCATCCTCTCAATGTGTGTGTGTGTGAGATCAGTCTCATCCTCTCAATGTGTGTGTGTGTGAGATCAGTCTCATCCTCTCAATGTGTGTGTGTGTGTGAGATCAGTCTCATCCTCTCAATGTGTGTGTGTGTGTGAGATCAGTCTCATCCTCTCAATGTGTGTGTGTGTGTGTGAGATCAGTCTCATCCTCTCAATGTGTGTGTGTGTGTGTGTGAGATCAGTCTCATCCTCTCAATGTGTGTGTGAGAGATCAGTCTCATCCTCTCAATGTGTGTGTGTGTGTGTGAGATCAGTCTCATCCTCTCAATGTGTGTGTGTGAGATCAGTCTCATCCTCTCAATGTGTGTGTGAGAGATCAGTCTCATCCTCTCAATGTGTGTGTGTGTGTGTGAGATCAGTCTCATCCTCTCAATGTGTGTGTGAGAGATCAGTCTCATCCTCTCAATGTGTGTGTGTGTGTGTGATCAGTCTCATCTTAATGCTTTCTGGTTCTAGTACACAAGGTGCAGACTGCTTGGGCACCAAAACTGCAGGTGAGGTGCGGTGCCTGCTGGGCCTTGTAGTTTCCAGGTGGAAGGAGCTGCAGATTCATCTTCTCATTGTCTTGTTTGCATTTGAGTTTTTGGTATTTTGGCAACTAAAATAAAAACAAAAACCTCTGATATCTGTGACTTCTGGCGGCTGACGCCTTGGGTCGTAGTCTGTGTACAGTGCTGTGGAGGTGCTATGAGGTCACATGTAAAATTCTATCTATCCAATGTATATATTATGGTGGGGGACTGCTGGTGCTGGACTCTGAGTAGATTCTTGGGCTGCTGGACCTGTATGGGTGTTTATGTCTAATTGGGTGATTCTTTGTATTTTGCGGTCCACCTAGTATGATGTTTCAGGCCTGTACTATTTTCTGTTCACATCTATGAAACCTCTTCTGGGGGGTCGTTATAGCAATGAATCTGCCTATGAGCTGTTGTTACTGGATGTCTTGTCCCATGAGCTTGCAATCATTACCAGTGGCCTCACTGTCTGCTCCATTTTGAGGGTTTCTGGTCTCTCAGATTAGGGACAGTTATTCTTCTGCTTTCTGTTTAGTAGCGGAAGCAAAGTCCCCCCACGCATAGGTGTCCTCCAAGCCTTATATCTATACTGACATTTCTCCTTAAACACCCTCTGCAGTTATTGAACCCTTCATAGGATATATAGGCGCCATGTCTCCCCCTACCATAACAGTAGTTATCAGCACAGGAAATGTATCAGGAAGGGTTAAATATCGTGTTTATATAGAAATATCTTTTTTTTTTTACTTGGATACTTTATTATTTATTATGTGAGGGAGTCTGTCTGTGAAGCAGCACCCCCAGTGGTCATATTAGGAATTAGATGAAAACTTGACTTTTGCATTGTGCAAAGTTTTTGACTTTTCCCATTGAGAACCGTGTATAATGATTGGCACAGAGGGGTTAACAGGCCATTATAGAGCTTAGTGATTGATGTTCAGGCTGCATGGTTTGCCGCATGTGCTCGGTGGACAAGTCTCTGAACTTGTTTTGGAGCTCAATTCTGTTCCTCTACGAAGAAGCTGGAGGCGCAGACTTTCCCCGTCTAGTTTCACAGCTCAGATCATTTCCTATCGCAGAATGACTTGTAGGGAAATGGGAGGGAGGGGGTGAATGTGAGACTTGTCTGGTTCTTAAACTTCTGAGTTTCCAAGCGTCTAAACTATTTAAGCAGTCCCTAAGAGAACGATACCAAGTGAAAATAAGACTGAGTCGTCCTTTTCTGCATTTTGCTAATTCTATCTGAGTCTTTAAAAATTGGGTAACTTCCACTGTGTCCGACATAACAGGATTGGCGCCCAGGTCTCATTGTCACTTCTGTCCTCTAGTATCTGCTCAACAATTGTGCTGTCCCAGTTCATGGCTTTTAAGAGAGGCTGCCATAGCCTGCTGGGGTTTGTAGTATCACAGCAGCCATGGCTTTACAGGTGGAGCATTGCTCCTACTAGTTTTATTTATTTATTTTTTGGAGAGGTTTTGTTCTGAAGAGTTAATTGGCCTTCTCTTTGATGCCCCCCTTTCCAGGAGGGCAAACACAGGCGACAGTGTGCTCTCCTAGCAGGGGGTTATTATAGGCCCAGCTCCGGGCTGCAGGTATTATGTGACAGGGGGAGCAGGACATGGATTCCTGCCCTGTGCTGAACAATATGCCAAGAGGTGTGTGGATCCTCACAATGGCCGGCTCTGATTTCCCTCTTTGTTGGGAATGAAGAATAGACCCTGCTCTGCAGCTGTTGTTTTCCCAGGAGCAGCCTGGAGGGGTGGGGGTGGGTGGGGAGCGTTGTTTGTATGTCACACATCCCCTCTCCTGCACTGGGCACTTCAGGACACATGGGGGTATTATTCCATCGGTAGTGATGCTGAGGTATGATCCTTAAGATGTGGCATCATCTAGTCCTCATGTTTCTAAACTTTGCTTCGGGCAAACCTGTCCAGTAGTAATGGAATAACGAGACATAACTAGTAAAAGTGCACAGGAAACTTTCATCCTGAGAGTCCAGGAAATATCGATTACTAAGCTAACGGTCCAAAATTAAGCTGCTGGACACTACAAACCCCAGCATGACCAAGTCGCAGAAGTTGTAAATTATTGTCAGCTATTGCCCCCCTCCCCGCATATGCTCATAGTGAAATATTTCTCACAATTTTGCTTTCTGCTTCTTTTAAATGAAGACACCAGTGCAGGAATTAACAAGAACGTGTCTCCTGTCTGCAGCGATAAAACCTGTCCAGGTGACCACAGGGTAGTGCCCCACTGAGTGCGATGCCCATGTCAGTGCCCGGCAGAACAAAGCCGCTTCATACCCGGGTGTAGTGTCTGTATATGAGGAGCAGACTGCTACGTCTCCGTTATAATGTTGTGCGTTCTCATTCCTGCCACTGATCTTTCATCCTTATGTCGGTGTCCAGAGCACATGATGACAGTGTTACAGCTTTCCAGGCTCCGCTCCCGAGGGGGCACATGCGACTTGTGGTTGGAAGCCGATGTGTCTGGGGAGTCCATTTCTAGTGACGTTGCCGTGGCCAGTGCCTGGTGAAGCTGCCCATTCACAGGGGTAACTGTCACTATGTATCAGTCACAGTCTGCATCCACCATAGTATAGTTTAATACTGAGCTGATAATTTCTTTTGCACTTCGCTGCCAGACGTTAATGGTGCTGTCACTTTTTACAGGATTACGGTGTACGCAGCCAGGAGAAACATGCCTGAATAATGGGAGATGTGATGCTAGCGGGACGGAGTGCAGGTGAGTCACTGCCATTTGTGCAGCTATCTCTCCCTGAGGCTATAAATACAAATGTCACCATATAATGGAGTTCACGCTATTTTTTTGCTGTTATCAGCCATTTCAGGCTGGGAGAGGCTGACTGTGTTCACCTATCCTGGTGACTATGTCTGTACAGCAATGTGGAATTAATGTTGCTATATAAGTGAATAAAACTATTACTTTCTGTTCTCTGCCAATTGAGGGCGTGGAGGGGCTGACTGTAGTCTACAACATTGGGATGAGTGACCGGTGCAGATGCCTCACTACCTACCCGCCAAGATCACTATAGATATCACATATGTCCAGTGCCGATATAACCATTCTACATATGTGACGCTGCTGCTATATGAGCTCAGTTCTATCTGGGGCTACAAACTTGGCATTTTATTTGGTCACACAGGTATTTGGGCGCAGACATGAGGCAATTTCCTGGCAATGTTAGCAGCTTCCCCCCAGGATGATGCTGATGAACAATAGTGAGTCGTTCTGGCCCATTGACAGGCAGTGGTACAAAGGGCAGCCCCTCTATTGTCAGCCCCTAATGAATACAGACCACTTTTTTCCCTCCACCCTTCACACTGAAGCCACATGGCCGCTTGACGCTGTAAATCTTGTTTTCTTTTCATTGAGAAAAGCGACAGCTGGGGTTCGCTCGAAATTTGGTCTCCATTATTCAGAGATGCAGATTAACATTGTGTAACTAATCACCCGCTGGCCCAGAATGCACTGCGGACACTTTTTATTCTTGGGGGCAGATACTATTACCCACCCCCAATCCCGAGGACAGTGAATAAAAAAAAAAAAAAATGATAAAACTTTGGCGGACAAGCAATGAGAACTTGTATCCAGAGAAATCCATCATGGAATATCCCCCACCTTCAGGATTGGGGGCTGGGACACTGAGGCTTCTGTTCAGGAGGGGGGAATCTGTATAAAAAAAAATACAATTCTGAAATGTTCCTAATATTTCTTCACCAGTGAGTTTTTATCTAATTGGATGGATTTGTTGTTTCTTCAGATCAGCATGACGCTCATGAATCCCCTGAATGTGCGTTTTATTGCAGCGTCTGAATGAAACGTGTGATTGCAGATTTCTCTCCAGGAGTTTTCCAGCAGCTGTATCTAAATGAGCGGAGCCCGCTCTGATTATTTTTTTGTGCTTCTGTGTGTAATTTGTCTCTAGGAGCCAGATAAAGCGAAGCCGAGGTGGCAAGCTGCGAAAACAGCGGTCTTAAATGAGCGTGGTGCCCATAATCTGCAGGCAGATGGCTGCCCGATCCCAGGGGCCCTCTGAATAACACAACTGTTCTGATGAATGTTTTCCAATGGTTCCTCTTGGTGTATTTGGCTGTGTAATGCTAAGTAGCGCAGTCATTTTAAGCCACATCATCTCCTTAAATAATTTTCCCAAAGGGCCATTTTTTTTAAAGAAAAGTGCAATTATCACCTTATGTTCATGTGCCCTGCCCCTCCCCCCAACTACAGGAACCCATGGACCTTAATTGCACCAATTAAACTCCTGGATTATAAGGAGTAAATTCTTAGTGAATTGGTTAATGAGAAATTTCTGGTATTTGCAGTACCCTGCCCTTCTTCCGCTCCCTCCTGATTTTGTAGGAGTCTCTGTCATCACAGCTCCGGGTCCAGATAAGCGCCAGGATAGCGTGGCATCTGAGCCGGGCTGGGATACAATATGGCGCACTGGCTGGCAGCCACATCTCCGTTTCACCTGTCTCTTATCAGTTTTGTCCACAAAGGTTCCATTATGTTTCCCCCAAATCCAATTAGAAAGTCAAGTGAAATAAAAAACCGAAGGAGATTCCTGCTTTTCTGCAGCTGACGTGTAAAACGAACAAGTCTCCTCCGTTTATGGAGTCTGAATTGCAGCCAGATGCTAGATTATATTGGGGGCACCTCCAAGTACTGGGGGCCTGAAGGCACCTATTTTTTTAACAAAATTTCACAGTTAATATTAAGAACTTTTCCTTCGGTCACGTTGGTTATTGCACCAGTTATCCTATGGGTGCTGGACATTGGTTCAGCCGGCACACAGCTTTTTCGGGCTGCTGAACGACGACTAGTCTGCCCATCGACATTAGATTCTAGTAAAGCTGGGTGACAACTGTGTGAGCTGCAATGATGCCATACTGGTTATCACCCTGCTTTTCCTTATGAAGTTCATCCACATGTAGTCCTGTTATGAGGACGGGGAGTCTCCTGCTCTACAGCCTTTGTATAATGGGCTGTATGAGAGAGGTCCATGCCCGTCCATCTGCCAGCGCTGTAGTCAGCAGATGTTTGCACAGACTGCCTCAGCTCTCCCCCCTCTTTCATCTTTTTTTTCCTGCTTAAATAAGGAGGCATTACTCCCCAATAAAGGAGCACATATTGCCACCACTGGTTCCCCCTGTATGTATGGTCACAAGTTGTTGTAGGCGCCATAGCTGTGTTTGAGGAAATTTGGATAGCAGTGATAAAAATACTCTGATATTTACAGGACTAAGTCCTGACCTGCGAAGGGCTAAGGAAAGTTCTTACTGAAGCTGTGTCCATTACCACTTACCACAGAGCCCACCACAGTATGTGTCAGTGCTATTGTGGTAAACGCCTTTCACCATTTATAATGTACTCTTTGCCATTTTAGTCACTGATGTTAGTTTCCTAACAAACAGGTTACAGATTATTTTTGTTTTCCAAACTAACATTTTCTCCCGCTGTTTTTGGGGTGCACACATTGTGCCTGGGTAGAATCTCCAAATAGCTGATAAGGAATATTCTATGCACCACGTGCCCGGCCGGCTCTGCCATGTTTCTTGTGTGGCAATGTGGTGGGAAGCGTGGACCTGAGTATACAGGCTGCTGTGCCAAGAGGTGACGCCATGCCTGACTTGCCCTGACTGCCATTCCTGGAGTTTAATGTTCCATCCCCTGCCCTGCGGTTCCCATGCCCGGTGTGTTAATATTCCTCGTATCTACCTCCTCGTGAGCGTAACGTCCATACAGAGGTGGGAGATTCACAGCTCACTGGAAGTTAATAACTTGTTCAATGAGTTGAACATGCAAATAAGCCCCAAGGCTGCTTGGAGTTTATAAAGAGAGCGATGGAGGTTGGTGTTTTGTTTTTTTTTTTCCTGCCTCATGCATCCAAAGTGTGGAGATTAATGGAGCAGGGTGCTTATACATTGAACTGAGCGTTGCAGAAGACATTGATATAAACCTGTGTGTGTTTACAGCATGGTGACAAAAACATTAACAGGTATGACTGCAGATTATTGGGATTCTGGCTAACATGATGCATTTTTTTTTAGGTTGAGGCCACAAAAAAACCTTCAAATCCTCATACATTTTAGTCCAGGCAGTATTGGAAAATCCTGTCCTCTCACATTTGTTGAGTCTCCTGCTCCGGGTCTCCCAGGATCCTAGTAAAGAACGTGATCCCATACTTTAGGAGTACATTTCCTCCTATTGTCCATGCTTGACCACTTGGAGTTTGTTGGAGTTGACAGGGCTCAGGGTTCTTGCAAAAAATGTCATCCATCATCCCAATCACTGGGGTCATGGATCCTGAGGAATGCCACCAGGGGGTGAGGCCAGAGCTTTCTCTGCAGGTCTCTTGGCTTATAGAGATCCTCTTGGATATTTGTTCATAGAATTTATTGAGCCTCTTGGATGATTAATTTATGTGAGGGCTCATGCACATGTCCGATTATCTCATAGAGTGCTATCCATAGTTTTCAGGGATAGCACTCATACCTATGATACTCTATAGGGCTGTGCACATCTCCAATTGGTCCACAGAAAACATCTGAGGCACACACGTCCAATTTTGATCCAAGGGGTCGGATCAAAATCTCCAATGAAAGTCTATGGTTCTGATTTTACATGGACTGACAAAGGATAAGGTGGTGAGAAACTTTTTATTTTTCTCTCCACATACAAGAAAAATTGATGCCAATCTGATCAAAGTCTGATCAGAATAATTGGTCCATTTTTCATATATGTAGAGAAATCGGTCGTGTTGACCTACTCTAATTCCTAGCTCCCATATTCCGACATTAGTAGGTACTATCGCATAAGAAGAAAGCAGGATGAGCTGTAATTGCCGACTTGAAAAGTAAAGGTCTGAGTGTGAGATAAACACTTGATGGAAAGGACAGGTGAGATTTAGTTTTCTGGGAATATCCTTTCTTTTTGGTTCGTACCCTTGATGACTGCACATTTCATTGGGTGTTATCTATAGGAAGCAATAAGATGCCTCCAGTGAGGACACTTTACTCTGGTTCTCCTGATGTACTTTTGCAGTGTATTACAGGTTATTAGCTGTAATGTTCAGTCTCTTGGGTAGGTTATTATTTCTTTTCAAGGTTAATAATCTGATAATTTTACCCAATTTTACAGAGACGCCTGTTTAACAACGGGCCATAGATTCCTGGAACAGATGTAAAGAAACCACATGAAACTCCCATCCAGGTGGAGATCCATCTGCTGTGAAGGGGGGCAGGAGGCAGTCTGCTCAGTGGGTTAAACCGATCACTTGTGGTTTTGGGGGGGGAGGTGTTCTAATAACTATCCCCACATTCGGCACAGGGAGCTTCAGGCATCTGTTGAAGATGTTGTCCGTGTTCTGAGGCTGCATATAGTAAAAAGGCTCCCTCTAAAGTTGGTAAGAGACCATGGACTAGTAAACCCAATTTTGAGTTCTGCACAGCAATTGTGAATCTACTTTCAACACCTAAAGTTGTCAGAAACTGATGTGATGTTGAGGTTGGTTCTCAGGAAGTAATGATTGCCCCAAGTGGACAGGCTCTGCCAACCCTTTATTTTATTTTTTTATCAGATGAATGGGTCTTCATTGAGCACTGTTTGGTAACATCAGCTTTCCTCTTAGGTTCATGGCTTTGTGATCGATCTCACTCTTAGTGAACAGAATGAAATGACAAGACATGTCTCCCTCCTATAACATCCATTTGTAAGACCGGGATTGTGTCCTCGATAGTGGGTGCTGACTGTATCCTAAACTAACTCTTTTCCGGCACCTGGAAACATTTAGAGATTCTCTGAGCACTCAGAAACTCAGTGATTACTCTCAGAGGCTAGGGAGGGGGATGGAGCTAATTAAAGTCATGACCCCTTTACATTTTAAAACTTCTTTCCCACGGTTAACTTTATTTCTAGTGGAAGCAGAGAGGATGTTGGGAGAAGAACACAAATCTGTGTCTACCACATAAGGCCACCAAGAGGATAATCTGACTGGAGCAAGCATCAATACAAACCCCAGTTATCTGTCAGTGGAGATTTCTCCCACGACTGAACTTTCGCCTGGTTGTGATCTCTGCTGCATTTTATAAGAATTTAAGTTGGAAGCAGCCAACATTGCCACCAGTTCAGCTCCCCAGATTGCCTCATATTCCTACACTCCTGAATAATCGGTAAATGAACAAATTGACTGACAACCCTAAGTGCAGCCACACTGACTGTTTCACAACTTTTAAGTGACTGGATGAAAAGGAGTCCAGGACTGATACTGGGGTAGATGATATTTTCTATTTGGAGTTTTCTATCCGATTCTCACGCTGCTTTGCGGCCCAGACTGGGGCTTTTCCCCTTCTTGTTTTGTGCTTTCCCTCTTGCTCCATTGTTGCTGTCGTATTTCTAGGGAGGAGGCGGCAGATGGCTGCACACACAATGGCTACAATCCCTGAACTCAGAAATAAGACTGGGGTCAAAGGTTACTGGGAAACATCTGCCATCTTGAGAATTGTGGCAGCGGGGCGATCAGCACAAGGCAATAGTACCAAGTTTTATTGAACTTTTAAAGTGCAGTAAATGTGCCACAGATGGTTATAATATAGATGACTGGGATGTTTGCATTGTATAAGCAACTTCTGCTGCAAATTTTTTTTCTACTTTTTTAATTTCATTTTTGTTGCAGTGAAAGAAATGTATTTTTGGTTCCTTTTTTCTGGGCATTTATTATGCTTTGTAGAAGTCACTGCTGCTTCCTGTCATCTCTGTGCATAGTATGCAGCACATCCTGCACAGCCGTCCATTCCCACTCTGCAGCTTAGTCTAATTTTCTGCTGTCTACAGGGGGATTCTCAGGGTTACACCACATAAACTGAATCCATTTCCACCTGTTAGAGGTAGTATACTTGAATGTGCGGATTTAAAGGTCCTGTCATACGGATGGCTATAATGTCAGGCCCAGGTTGGGAAAAACCATAGTTAGCTAGAATAATGTACAATCAGTGAAGAAGATTAGGCAGTTTACCCACTGGACATTAGCAAGGAAAAAAAAAACCTGTCATAGTTAGTCATCAAAACTAATTTTAAAAGCTGAAACAAGAATTTCACAGACGCTGGCGATGGTTTGCTGCCTGACTGCCAGGCACACACAAAATCAGCTGGCTATGTATTTAGCATCTCTTTGCTACTTTGGGTAAAATGTCTCCAGATTTCACAAGTGCCGACCAGGTCACTTTACAGATTAACCTATTCATACCCATGGTCACTTGATGTATTGAATTGCTGGAAATGATTTAATAATGATGCAATCAGTAATGTTACATATGTGATCGTGTCGTTGATCTCAGCTGTTTCTTCTTTTCTGACATTCGCCTTAACGTTGTTTTCTGTAGATTATAGAATTCTTTTTGCCCTCATGGAGATTTTCAGATCTGAGGCCTGTGTTGTTTGGGATGTGATGAGGCTTCATTAGACTCGTCATGTGCTTCTTGTAAATGGCCTAAAGGAGAAGTGTTGACTTGTCTCCACATCCTGAAACTGTTTGTCAGTGACGTCTCAGATATTTATCATCTGGAGAAAAAAAAAAAAATCCTGCTGGAGTTTTTATTGACCAGTTTAATACATCATCCACCTTACAAGAATAAAGGGTGTAGGAGAAATTGGAATGGTCCAACGTGTGTTGTTTACAGCGATATTCACCTGTTAAGATATTTTGCAATGTGAATATACAGAGCCAGTCTTGGTCACACAGATGAAGGTTTGTTAAAATGCATCATTGTAGGTACAGGTACATCTCACTAAATTAGAACATCATCAAAAAGTTAATTTATTTCAGTTCTTCAATACAACCTTAACCCCATAGAGAAACTATGGGGTATTGTCAAGAGGAAGATGAGAGACCCCAGACCCAACAATGCAGACGAGCTGAAGGCTGCTATCAAAGCAACCTGGGCTTCCATAACCCCTCAGCAGTGCCACAGGCTGATCGCCTCCATGCCACATTGCCGCATTGATGCAGTAATTGATGCAAAAGGAGCCCGACCAAGTATTGAGGGCATTTACTGAACATACATTTCAGTAGGACAACATTTCGGATTTTAAGGCTGTGCGCCCACGATGCGTCTTTTAAGTGTTTCCGAAGCGGCAATTCTGCTGCAGAAACGCTAAAAAACGCATGGTAGAAGGTCTGCCATGGTCCCCAATGATAATCCGCATGTGCTGTGCACATGCTGCGGAAATTTCCGCTGCGGATTATCATTGCGGAAAAAAACGCAGCACTACCAATTATTTTGCGGAAGCGCTGCGTTTTCGCCGCCATTGACTTGCATTGGAACGCTTGGATTCCGCATCACTGGATCTGTAGATGCGCATTCCATGTGTTTCAATGTGCGGATGGTACCCGGGTCTGGAGAAGAGGAGACTCTCCTCCAGACCCGGGTACCATAAAACCTGTAAAAAAAAGAATAAAATAAAAAATATATTATACTTACCTTCTGATGGCCCGCGGTGTGCTTGTCTCTGCTTGCTGGCAGCTCGCGGTGGACTCAAGGACCTGCGGTGACGTCATTTAGTCATGTGACGGGTCACGCGACGCTGACGTCGGCAGGTCCTTCAGTGTACCGCGAGCTGCTGGCAAGCCGAGATGCATCGAATAAAGACTCCGGGGGCCATCAGAAGGTAAGTATAGATTTATTTTTTACCATTCTTCCGGTCACACTATATAAATCCATGCCGTTTGCATGGATTTATATAGTGTGACCAAGTTGTCAAGCACTTTCCAAGTGATGCTAAAATCGCTTGGAAAGAGCTTGTCAACCCGCATGCGGAAATGCATGTGAAGAACGCTTCACATCCGCATGTCCCTGGCAGGAAAAACACATGTACAATCCGCATGTACAATCCGCATGCGTTTTTTCTGCCAGGGAGATGCAGAAACGCTCAGGAAAGAATCCAGAGCATCATGGGCACATAGCCTTCAAAGTATTTTTCAAGCTGTTGTTATAAAGTATTCTAATTTAATGAGATAATGACTTTTGTGTTTTCATTGGCTGTAAGCCATAATCATCAACATTAAGAGAAATAAACACTTGAAATAGATCACTCTGTTTGTAATGACTCTATATAATATGAGTTTCACTTTTTGTATTGAAGAACTGAAATAAATTCACTTTTTGATGATATTCTAATTTAGTGAGATGCACCTGTAATTGCTATTCTCCTGGAGTTAAAGCCATTTAGCTTCCTAACATTCCTACCTATTTTGGCTCCAGGTATGACAACAAGTTTTTGGTTTTTACTATAGTTTCATCTTCTGAAATACAAACTGTGAAAAGTTTCAGGACTTTATTAATATTGAACGATTACAGTTTTAGATTTTTTTTTGTACTCCTGTCCCTTTTAAAAGAAGAAAATATGAACAATTTGGGAAATTCTATTTACTCAAAAGATGCTAAAAATATTCCATAGTCTTTATCTTAAGCCAGTCCCTCGAGTTGGGGTCCACTCAGAGTAAACACCTCCTACGTGTCACCTGGGGTCCGCACAACTCTTGAGTCGCATATCTGGAGTCGCTTCCCTTTTGTATCAGAATGTGATCTTGTCCTGCAGTTTAGTTACTGTTAAAAAATCAAGCATCAGTCCCAAATTCCTTGCCCATTGACAACTTGATGTGACAGACACCAGATCATGAGTCAGGTAATGGCTGTGCTCCTCTCGCACTGGTTTTCATCCTGCATTGTTTCACTGTCGTTAGGTCTCTGATTCTTCTCAGCGATTAGTCGGAATAGTGGTAGTAAGTGGTTGGCGCAGCCTCTGGAATGTCATCCCCTGCAGGTGTGTCCGGCCTTAGATAACACAGGGAACCCACAGGATAGCTGGCAACGTATTAATATTAGCATGCATCCTGGAAAAGTGCGTAGCGAGGTGGACTTTCCAGCCGAGTGCACACTTCATACAAGCCACATGCCTTCACTGGCCTCAGCGGCCATAGGACAATGGCCTCTCTCATGAGCGCAGCATTCTCCGACTGGAAGCAGAGAGAGCAGCCACCCACAATCCTGGGCTCATTCTTCATGTTGATTGGGCCCCACTCGCCAGAAGCAGCTGCCGCCTCTCATTAATATGCACACCTGTTCTTTGCAGCTTTTGTGCAGCGGGCAGATGCCCTAATTAATTTTGCTCCTATTCTCTGCGCTCCTTTTGGCCGGCATAATGCTTTCTCATTAACTTGAAATGTCTCCAATTCCTAACAAATTCTCTCACAATTCCCTAACCAAGAAAATGTGAGCAGGGAAATCCAGGGGCAAGGGTCCTCCCTTGGAATTAAGAAAAAATAATCCAGACTTTCCCCAAAGTTTATTTTGTCACTAAAAAAGTACAGAAATAAAAAGTAACTAAGTTGAGAATTGTTGATCTAACTAGATGTCGTAGGAACTTCTTTTACAGAACATAGAAGCTCACAATCTAATCTCGCTTAGTATGTCACTCCATTACACACACACACACACACACACACACACACACACACACACACACACACACACACACACACACACACACACAGTCTCCTCAGTTCAGAACTTTAGCTATTCAGGAACCTGGGAAAGCCAAGTAACAACCCTTACGCGGACTATTGGTGGCCATTTTTTTTTCCTCAGGCGCTGATATAACCTAGAAATAAGATCCATTAGTGTCTATAAATGGGGCCAGTTCAGGCCTCCTTCTTAAAGCAGTAGATGGGGCAGGTGTCGCAGACTCCTCACATGTATCTCTTCCCTTTTTGTGCAGTGGATGCAAATGGTCGGACCTTTTGGTTTATAACAGCAAATGGTGCGATGTCCCATTTTGGCCCAGCCCATTTTTTGGTGCCTGAAGCTTATCTGAGTCTATAGATGACTTTGCTCATTATTTAGGGTTGTTAAAATACACATGTAATGGTGCATTTGATCCAGGCAGAGATGGAAGGGGATCAATGTCCCATGATGTGACCGATGCTTTGGAGGGTCCACATATAGCGGGTGAAATAAGTATTGAACACGTCACCAATTTGCTAAGTACCGTATTTTTCGGACTATAAGACGCACCGGACCATAATACGCACCTAGGTTTTAGAGGAGGAAAAAAAAAAAAATGTAAGCAAAAAATGTGGTCATGATGCACTTTTAAGGGGGAGGGGGTCTTCTGCTGACACTGGTATAGGGGTAATGTCCGCCAATTCTGACAATATCCCCCATCCTGGTATATATGCCCCCCCCTTCCTTTTATACATGGTCCCCATCCTGGTATGCCTGGCATCCCTCCATCCTGATATGCATGGCACCCCTCATCCCTGTCCTGGTATGCATGGCACCCCTCATCCCTGTCCTGGTATGCATGGCACCCCTCATCCCTGTCCTGGTATGCATGGCACCCCTCATCCCTGTCCTGGTATGCATGGCACCCCTCATCCCTGTCCTGGTATGCATGGCACCCCTCATCCCTGTCCTGGTATGCATGGCACCCCTCATCCCTGTCCTGGTATGCATGGCACCCCTCATCCCTGTCCTGGTATGCATGGCACCCCTAATACCCATCATGCTGCGCATTAAAAAAAAATAAACACTCCTACTCACCTTTCTTCTCTCCTCCAGCGCTGCGTCCTGTCTGCCTGCTCTGATCTCTCCATGTGAGCCGTGCATGACGTCAATGCCATGCGCGGCTCACAAGGAGAGATCAGCTGCCGCAAGTCACTGCTCCCCACGCCGGGTCTGTGTGCACGGGGAGCAGTGACTTCACTTTCCTTCATAGCCGGCACACAGCGGAGCCGCGCTGCGGCTCCTGCTGCTGCCGGGCTATTGCGTGTGCCCGCTTATTAAAGGGCATGAATATTCACCCCCTCCCCACGCCCATGGGCGTAGAGAGAGGTTGAATATTCATGCCCTTTAATAGCGGGCACAGGAGATAGCTGGCAGGAGCCGCAGCGCAGCTACACTGTGTACCGCTATTAAGGAGCATGAATATTCAGTGCTCCCCTCCCCCCATGGGCGTGGGGAGCAGTGAATATTCATTTTCTTTAGCAGCGGTGACAGTGTAGGCTGTAGCAGGCGGCTGCTGCCTCCTGTGCCCCGCTCCTCCACCGCTACCGCTCCCCCCACAACACACATAAATATACACCCCCCAACATTCGGACTATAAGACGCACCCGCCATTTTCCTCCAGAATTTTGGAGGAAAAAAGTGCGTCTTATAGTCCAAAAAATATGGTAAACATATTTCTAAAGGTGCCATTTGACACAAAATTCTCACCAGATGTCAGTAGTAAACCATCCATTCCACACAGGCAAATAAATTAAACCATAGATGTTCATAACTATGTGTAATAATGAGAAATGACATGGGGAAAAAAGTATTGAACACGTTTACTGAAATGTAATTAATATTTCATACAAAAGCCTTTGTTGGTGATGACAGCTTCAAGACACCTCCTGTATAGAGAAGCTAGTCGCAGGTCAGGTGTGATTTTTTTGTCCATTCTTCCACACAAACACTCTTCAAATCCTGAAGGTCCCGTGGGCTCCTTCTATGACCTTTTGAGCATTAGCTCCTTCCATAAATTTTCTATTGGATTCAGGTCTGGTGATCGGCTGGGCCATTCTAGCAGCTTTATTTTCTTTATCTGAAACCAATTGAGAGTTTCCTTGGCTGTGTGTTTGGGATCATTGTCTTGCTGAAATGTTAGCCATTGTTTCATCTTCATCATCCTGGTAGATACCAGGAGATGTTTATTAAGAATGTCTTGGTATATTTGTCCATTCATCTTTCCTTCAATTATATGACGTTTGCCAGTGCTGTATGCTGAAAAACAGTCCCACACCATGATGTTCCCACCTCCAAACTTCACTGTTGGTATGGTACTTTTGGGGTGATATGCAGTGTCTTTTGGCCTCCAAGAATGGTGTGTATTATGGCATCCAAAGAGTTCAATTTTGGTCTCATTTGACCAGAGTATATTCTCCCAGTATTTCACAGGCTTGTCTAAATGTTGTTGAGCAAACTTTAAACGCGCTTGAACATGCTTTTTGTTCATGAGTGGAGTCTTGCGCGGTGAGCGTGCATACGGCCATGGAGGATGAGTGCATTACTTTTTTTTTTTTAAACAATTGTACCTGCTTGTAGGGGATCACGCAGATCCCACTACTGTCACCAGTTTGACAGGGGAACGCAACTTCGCTGCCTCCAATCGTGGAGGCCGCGGCTGGGGTGCTCACACCTCCAATTCACTGGCAATGTACTGGAGAGAAGATGTGTAACACTAAGATTGTTAGCTCCAGTGATATAAACATAGAAAAGGTGTTCCAGCACACGAAGTATAGAAATGGGTTAATTACCCATCTTAGTTCTAGAGTGATTAAACACCTGTAGAAAGGGAGGAACTCTGAGGATAAAATCACAGCCTTTCAGAGCATTTAGAGTGGGGTGGGCTTGGCGGTGAAAGCTGTTTTGTCATGTGAAGGAAAGACAAACCTTGGGTTGTTTTGTTCCTGAAGCGGGCGGTTACCCATAGCATCAAGGACTCTGCCTTACGTTATGTTTTGTTTTCCTGTTAGGCCAGGAAGGCTGTGTCTGTTTTTGCTAACATTGCTGTAGTTTATGCCGTGCTCTTAATAAACTCAGCAGAAGATTTAAAGAGACAGTGTTCATGTGTACCTCGATGTGCAACCAAGTGATATATGTGTGTATGTACACACACACACACACACACACACACACACACACACACACACACACACACACACACGCACACCGTATTTTTTGGATTATAAGACGCACCCTCACCTCCAAATTTGGGAGAAAAAAGGGGGTGCGTCTTATAATTAGAATGTGAGCCCTCGCTCCTCCTGTACCAGTCGCTGACTCGTTTTGTTAAGATTATGTAAATGCTTTTGTTATGTATATCCCTATCACATGTAAAGTGCCACGGAATAAATGGCGCTATAATAATAAATAATAATAATGCGAAGGTACAGTATTTTACCTGGGGGCAGCGTCAGATCGGGGTCACAGATAAAGGAGGTTTGCGGCAGGAGCAGGGCGATACTGCAGGCCCCGTCCTCAGAAGAAGGGTCGCTGGTTCATGGCAGTGGTAGTGGTGGCGGGAGCGGAGCGATGCCCCGTCCTCAGAAGAAGTCGGCGGTGAGCAGAGGTTTCCTATCCCTTACATAGCCCTGTGGTGTACTTCGGCAAAATGGCCACCGGAGCATGCACAGATTGAGATCTCGGGAGATGAGAACTAGTCTCTCGAAATCTCGATCTGCGAATGCTCTGGCGGCCATTTTCCCTAAGCCCACCGCATGGCTATGGCTACGGGATAGGGAACCTCCGACTTCTGAGGACGGGGTCGTCCCGCTCCTGCCGCCACCATCACTTCCTTGAATCAGCGACTCTTCTTCTGAGGACGGGTCCCGCAGCATCGCCTAACTCCTGCCGCCAATCTCCTGTATGTGTGACCCCCGCTCCATCACTGCTGCCCCCCAAGTAAAGAGAATTTTAAGGCCCACCATTTTATTTAAAAAAAAAACATTTTTTCCTATTTTGCGATGCGTCTTATATATTGTGTGTGTGTACCATATTTTTCGGACTATAAGATGCACTTTTTTCCTCAAAAATTTTGGAGGCAAGTGGGGGGTGCGTCTTATAGTACGATATACATAAATACTGTAGCTGTGGGTGGTGGGGGAAGCAACAGTGGCGGAGTAGCGGTGCACAGGAAGCAGCAGCCGCTGCTGCAGCCTACACTGTGCCCGCTACTAAAGAAAATTAATATTCACTGCTCCCCACGCCCATGGGGAGCAGGGAATATTAATCTTCCTTAATAACCGGCATACTGTGCACGCAGTGCGGCTCCTGGTATGTATGGCACCCTTCATCCCTGTATGTATGGCCCCCCTCATCCTGGTATGTAAGGCACCCTTTATCCCTGTATGTATGGCCCCCTCATCCAGTTATGCTTGGCACCCCCTGATCCCCGTAACGCTGCACAGAAAAAAAATAAACTTTCATACGCACCTCCTCTCTCCTCCAGCGCTGTGTCCCGCTCTGTGCCGGAATAGTCACTGCTCCCCACGCCGGGACTGCGTTCGTGGGGAGCAGTGACCATTCATCCTCCCTAATAGGCCGTAGCGTGGCTCCTGCTGCGCTCGGCTGTCAGTGTGCCCTCTATTAAAGGCCATGAATATTCACCACTCCCATGGGTGTGGTGAATGTTAATGGCCTTTAATAGCGGGCACGCTGACTGCCGAGCACAGCAGCTAAAGTGTGTGTGCTATTAGGGAGACTGACTGGTCACTGCTCCCCACGCATGAGGGGGGCCATACATAGTGGGATGAAGATTGAAGGTGCCATACATACCAGGAGGAGTGGGGGTGTGGGGCCATACATAACAGCATAACAGGATGAAGGGTGCCATACATACCAGGATGGGGGGTATTAATAGAATTGGGGGACATTACCCCTATAACAGTGTCAGCAATAGACCCCACCCCCCCCCTCCTTAACAGGGCATCATGACCACATTTTTTGCTTACATTTTTTTTTATATTTTCCTCCTCTAAAACCTGGGTGTGTCTTACGGTGTGGCACGTCTTATAGTCCGAAAAATACGATATATATTATAACATATTCCAGTGTGTGTATGTATGTCCTCATTGTTGGACAGAAACAAAGCCACATGGGCTATATATATATAGATAGATAGATAGATAGATATACAGTACAGACCATAAGTTTGGACACAACTTCTCATTTAAAGATTTTTCTGTATTTTCATAACTTTTGAAAATTGTACATTCACACTGAAGGCATCAAAACTATGAATTAACACATGTGGAATTATATACTTAACAAAAAAGTGTGAAACAACTGAAAATATGTCTTATAGTCTAGGTTCTTCTAAGTAGCCACCTTTTGCTTTGATGACTGCTTTGCACACTCTTGGCATTCTCTTGATGAGCTTCAATAGGTAGTCACCGGAAATGGTCTTCCAACAATCTTGAAGGAGTTCCCAGAGATGCTTAGCACTTGTTGGCCCTTTTGCCTTCACTCTGCGGTCCAGCTCACCCCAAACCATCTCGATTGGGTTCAGGTCTGGTGACTGTGGAGGCCAGGTCATCTGGCTTAGCACCCCATCACTCTCCTTCTTGGTCAAATAGCCCTTACACAGCCTGGAGGTGTGTTTGGGGTCATTGTCCTGTTGAAAAATAAATGATGGTCCAACTAAACGCAAACCGGATGGAATAGCATGCCGCTGCAAGATGCTGTGGCAGCCATGCTGGTTCAGTATTCCTTCAATTTTGAATAAATCCCCAACAGTGTCACCAGCAAAGCACCCCCACACCATCACACCACCTCCTCCATGCTTCACGGTGGGAACCAGGCATGTAGAGTTCATCCGTTCACCTTTTCTGTGTCGCACAAAGACACGGTGGTTGGAACCAATGGAACCAAAGATCTCAAATTTGGACTCATCAGACCAAAGCACAGATTTCCACTGGTCTAATGCCCATTCCTTGTGTTCTTTAGCCCAAACAAGTCTCTTCTGCTTGTTGCCTGTCCTTAGCAGTGGTTTCCTCGCAGCTATTTTACCATGAAGGCCTGCTGCACAAAGTCTCCTCTTAACAGTTGTTAAGAGATGTGTCTGCTGCTAGAACTCTGTGTGGCAATGACCTAGTCTCTAATCTGAGCTGCTGTTAACCTGCGATTTCTGAGGCTGGTGACTCGGATAAACTTATCCTCAGAAGCAGAGGTGACTCTTGGTCTTCCTTTCCTGGGGCGGTCCTCATGTGAGCCAGTTTCTTTGTAGTGCTTGATGGTTTTTTCAACTGCACTTGGGGACACTTTCAAAGTTTGCCCAATTTTTCGGACTTACTGACCTTCATTTCTTAAAGTAATGATGGCCACTCGTTTTTCTTTACTTAGCTGCTTTGTTCTTGCCATAATACAAATTCTAACAGTCTATTCAGTAGGACTATCAGCTGTGTATCCATCAGACTTCTGCACAACACAACTGATGGTCCCAACCCCATTTATAAGGCAAGAAATCCCACTTATTCAACCTGACAGGGCACACCTGTGAAATGAAAACAATTTCCGGTGACTACCTCTTGAAGCTCATCAAGAGAATGCCAAGAGTGTGCAAAGCAGTCATCAAAGCAAAAGGTGGCTACTTTGAAGAACCTAGAATATAAGACATATTTTCAGTTGTTTCACACTTTTTTGTTAAGTATATAATTCCACATGTGTTAATTCATAGTTTTGATGCCTTCAGTGTGAATGTACAATTTTCATAGTCATGAAAATACAGAAATTTCTTTAAATGAGAATGTGTGTCCAAACTTTTGGTCTGTACTGTATGTGTATATGTGTGTGTGTGTATATATATATATAGATAGATAGATAGGTATGTGTATATAGATAGATATAGTATATAATAACCCTGTACGGTCACTACCAGCTCCACAATAACAAATTTTACAGACCGATTGCACACCCGTTACAGGTAGCGTATGGCTTCAGGGGTGCGGTTTACAGAACAAGAGGAGCAGAGCTATTAAATTTTATATATTTAATCCAGAAAGGTAGGCAGTGTTTATAAAAATATACAAAGATGATACAAAATGGGAGCAAAACAATACGATATATACAATTACATGAAATAAAAAGGAACAAAGAAAGAGAAAATTACTAAATCTGATGTCACTAAAATGTAAAGTGCTGCAAAATATGTTGGCGCTACAGAAATAAAAATGATTATTATTATGTCACGGAAATGGCTCGACGCTTAAGGGAGGGAAGCGTTCCGATTGGGAAAATGGAACACTCTTCCAGTGAACTTATGTCTTCTAGAATGAACGAAGACCCAAACTTTCATTTTTATTAGCTCAATGTTACACGCACATACCTCCCCTTGATGAGCTCACATGGGGGCTAGTGGTGGGATGTGCTAGTCTTTTCAGAGTTCCATAAGATCTCTAATTTATAGGATATCTTTGCCCCTGGAAGGCACAGGCGATAGATATTATTGTCATGTTTCATATCGCGATTTTATCTATATCTATCTATTAAACATGGCCTAGATAGCACCATTTATCTGACCGTTAAATTGGAGGGGTTAGAATGGCCTTACGGTGATGTGAGAGAATGTGTTATGTTCGTCCCTTCACTACAACGCCGAAAATATATCTCCCATAAATATCTGATCGATGCAAAACACCAATATTCATATCTGGACACCGGAGACAGTGTGTCTAACTGCAATTGTCAAGTTTTTCTTTGAAGAGAAGAAGAGTTACCTCTGGAAGGTGTTAGATTTTCCACTTCAGCTTCTTGAATATGTGGATCTCATACTTTTTCACAGAGCATTTCTCTGTTTGCATTACCTGGTTACTGCAGGAGGCCCCTGCTTCAATGGAGATTGAAGTGTTAGTTCTCTCTCCCATTGTCCTTGTTTTAATTAGTTACTCTCTTCCCAGCCACAATTATTCCCATATGTTCAATGTGAGCTTGATGTTTCTGCTCTCCAGGGATGTCTTATAGATTTTTTTTTCTCTCTGACACTGCTGATTCCAGGTCTTTCTGTAGCTCTCCACAGTTGGTCCTTGCCTCTTGGACAACTCTTCTGATAATTCTTTTCACTCTTCTTGCAGGGAGCACCTGGTCGTGGCCCTTTTCCACTTCCGGATTATGGCCCCAACTGTGCTCACTGGAACCTTCAGTATTTTAGAAATTCTTCTGTGACCAATGTCATCAGTATATTTTGCAACAATAAGGTTGCGAAGGTCTTGACAACTCACTGGTTTTACCCATCATGAGATGTTTCTTGTGTGGCACCTTGGTAATGAGGCACCTTTTTATAGGCCATCAGTTAAACAAACTGATGTTATTTTTCACTAAGTGGCAGGATTGCTTTCTAATTACTGATAGAGTTCAGTTGGTGTCATGACTTTTCATGGCTTTTTTGCACTTCTCTCTCATGTGTTCAATCCTTTTTTCCTGTGTAATTACTCATTGTTACACATAACTTTATTTATGGACATCTATGGTTTGATTTAATTGCCTGCGTGGATTGAATGGGCTGTTAACAACATCTGGTGAGAATTTCTTGTCAATGGCACCTTTAGAAATATATTTACTTAGAAAACTGGTGACGTGTTCAATACTTATTTCACCCGCTGTATGTACCAATATATCCTTTCAGCTATAAACGGGTACATGGTCTTTCAGTATGTGGAACTTTTTGGAAGGCCTACTATTTGTGTGTTGTGTTTTCCATCACTGCTCAGTTTCCTTCTCCAGATTACAAGGAGCCTCTACCTCCAATCATCTGGTGGGAGTTTGCTGCTTTGTGTTTGTTTAGGTTCTTGTTCTGTTGACTTTTGATTTTTGGGATGATTGGGAAGTGATGATCCCTGACTGCAGGGGCTGCGCACTCCCACAAATCTCCCTTTAATCTGTTTAGTTTGAGGCAGGCTTCGCTGGGTAATGCGTTGGTAACAGGTGGTGATGTAGGGGTCACACATCTGCTGCACCCCCTCTGATCGCCAGGCTGCTGCTCTGCATGCTTATTTCATGCTTTTTACATGCGACACAGAGTCATATTAAAGGCTTATCACCTGGAGGTGTACGATTCTCCCGGGGCCGATCTTACTGATGGAGGACAGATCTAGTTACCTTTCGTGTATTGAATGAGCTCCTAAACTAATCCTGAGGAAAAAGAGCTAAGAATATGCAACCATTGAGTAAAACCTATAAAGAGGGGCAGGTGGCAACATTTCTACAGTTGCTGTCACTCATCCCATTAAATAACACATCATCTTGGAAGATAACAAGGAGCAATAAATTGTTTATACCTGTCCTAAAAACAGCCACTCTCTAGCCCTAATGGTTGCCAACATGGAGCACCAAACTGTTGTCCTACAGTCACATCACCTCCCTAGCCTGAACTGGCTGATAACTAAGAACATTGCAACATTGAATTGAGTTTGTGTGTAAAAATGTCTTCTCATATAAGCTATTTACAGGCCGAATTCTGATATTCCCCTTACAGATGCCAGAGTCCATATATTGGCGAGCGCTGCCAGTTTCCCAATCCCTGCATGAGTAACCCATGTTTAAATGGTGGTTTCTGCCAATACGACATCAGAGGGAACGGAGCTTATTTCACCTGCAGCTGCCCGCTGGGTTATCAAGACTTGCGGTGCATCACTCGAAAGGACAATGTGTGTCTCAGCAACCCCTGTCGCAATGGAGGAACCTGCGATCTTACCACAGATGAGTGGAGCTATAAATGCAGATGTCCCCCAGGATGGACAGGTAGGAAATACATGTATATGGAATGGTGCTAGTGCCTGGGAGTCATTAACTCTGACGTTCAGTAGTGTCTTTGTCTCATATTGCCTTTTTATATTTGTACAGGTGACACATGCCAGAAAGCAGACCCATGTGCATCCAACCCATGCGCTAATGGTGGAAGCTGCGTCCCCTTTGATTCTCAGTATGTTTGTAAATGTCCGGAAGGATTTCATGGAGAAACATGCAAATTGGATATTAACGAATGCAAACAGAACCCCTGCAAGAATGGAGGGTCATGTACAAATGAAATAGGATCATTTTCCTGCAAATGCAAAAGCAGGTTTACTGGAAACTACTGCGAAATCCCCTACGTGCCATGCAACCCGTCACCGTGCCAAAATGGTGGGACCTGCCGTCAGACAGATGACACATCGTATGAATGCACATGTCTGCCAGGTATGTCCATTTCTAGAAATTATATGCAGAGCACTAGAACTGGTTGTTGAATTGAAATGACCTCACATGCAGCTGGATGGTGACATAAAACCAATTATTGTAAGGTTTTAGTGCAATAATGAAGTTGCGAGGGGGATCCTGCGGCTGCAGATCTCTGTGTAGGCTTTGGGTCCTCTTGTACTGCGGCAGGAAGGGTTATGTTTGCTGTAATCACTCGCCGCTTAACCCCACAATTCAATGATATGACCATGCATTTTGCCCTGTAATAATGTATGGCCCTTTATAAAAATTACTGACTTTCAGCCGTAGCCTTAAAGGGGGAAGCTGTTAAATGGTGTAAGTGTACATGTTGTTATACGCCTTTAAGAAGAATGTTCGGCAATGTGATTTTCACACTGTATGCTCCAGTCACATCCGAAGCTGCATATACAGACCTACCTGGTGGAAGCGCTGCACCACAATAATGGACACTTTCTAAAGAGCAGGAGGAAGATGTCTGGTCCGGCAGCCTCCACAGTAGAAAATTGTAGGTGATTAGGGTATACAACCAGATTTACCTCCATAATAGCAACAAGATAAGTGAAGCGAAGAATAATGTGTATATTCAGAATTAAGCCTCATTGCTCTGGTTGCAGTTCCCTAAGGGATCCTTTGCCTGTGTCACCGCTCACTGTACATTGGGACTGATTCTGAGAAGTAAGATGATGACCCCAGAGCCGCACACATCGCACATTTCTAGAATAGCTTCAACCTCACACAAAGCGGAAGTTATTTCTTCCTCCTCAGCTCTGAAAAGCAATAAAAATACAGAAATTCCCTCTGTTCACACCAAGAAGAGTATGAAAATCCTTGATATTCCAACATGCGCCTGTAGCATCAGTGGCACGTTGTAAAACTGCTGACTGCGGCTCTTATAGTTCCAGTACCTGCTCCTCCTGTGGAATACCGGGTGTCAATTGTTCCACTGGAATTTTTCTTTTTAATTGAATGAAAAGACAAAATTAAGATGTTAAAAAACATCTAATTTTATTGGAGAGCAAACGGATATAAAAATTAGGAGCCCAGATCCCCAAGCTAAATTAATAGGTGGTTTAGGGGTATGTGATTTGCAACTGAATAATAATAATGATAATAATTTTCATCTTAAGGCTATGTGCCCACGATGCAGAAAATTTCTGCAGCATTTCTGCATCTCCCTGGCAGAAAAAACGCATGCAGATTGTGCATGCGTTTTTCCTGCAGAATACATGCGGATTCACATGCGTACCCACATGCGTTAACGCATGTGTTTCCGCATGCGGACTGACAAGCACTTTCCAGGCGATAGCATCATTTGGAAAGTGCTTGACAACTAGGTTACACTGTATAAATCCATGCAAACAGCATGGATTTATACAGTGTGACCGTAAAAATAAAAAATAAAAGCTATACTTACCTCCGATGCCGCCATGTGTGCCGTCGCGCTCCTTCCTGGTTCCTTCCTGGCTTGCCAGCATCTCGCGAGACAGCCTGCGGTCGCATGACCGCAACGTCATCTCAGGTCCTGGAAGGAGAAGCGCTGCAGGGGCTGCCGGACAGGTGAATATAAACTTTATTTATTATTTTATTCTTTTTTTCATAGGTACAATGGTACCCAGGTCTGGATGAGAGTCTTCTCTCCTCCAGAACTGGGTACCATCCGCACATAGAGACGCATATAATCCGCTTGTACAAATGTACAGACACGGATTCTATGCGTCTCAATGCAAGTCAATGGCGGCCATTCCGCTGCACTTACGCAAAATTAATGAACATGCTGCGGATTTATGAGCGCTGCAGAAACGCTGCGGAAAAATCCGCAGCACGTGCATTGACATTGCGGAATGCCATTGGGGACCATGGGGTGCGGATTACCATGCGTTTCCGCTGCGGAAATTCCGCAGCATAAACGCATGAAAAACGCATCGTGTGCACGCAGCCTTATAGCGCCAACATATTCCGCAGCACTTTACAAATTTTAGGGGGACTTATACAGACAATACAGAATAAGCATATCTCATATCGAAAGGAGTGAGGGTCCTGCTCGCAAGCTTACAGTCTATGAGAAAATAGGGGAGACACAAAAGGTAGAATGTACATATATTGTATAATGCAGCCTTGATATACTAAATAGGATAAATAATACATGGACTGGTCGCCTGCCAGTATGTGTGCAGTCCTGACCGAGGCTATTATGTGCATGGTTGGTATGAACCTGAAATTGAAGAAGATTTTAATATGGGGGAAAACTGGGACGGACAGATAGTGTGTGGAGGCAATACACCAGTCTAAAGAAATGGGTTTTTAGGGTCCGCTTGAAACTGTGGGTATTGGGAATTAATCGAACTGTCCTGGGTAGTGCATTCCAAAGAATTGGCACAGCACGCAAGAAATCTTGGAGACGGGAGTGGGAAGTTCGGATTATGGAGGATTTTAGTTTTAAGTCACTGGCAGAACGGAGGGCATGTGTAGGGTGGTTGACTGATTCAAAGGAGGAGATGTAGGGGGGGTACTGAAGCATGGAGCGCTTTGTGGGTAAGCTTGATAAGTTTAAATTGAACTCTATATTGGATGGGTAACTAATGCAATGACTGGCACAGGGAAGAGGCATCGGTGTAGCGGTTGACGAGGAATATGATCCTGGCTGCTGCGTT